>NW_026294551.1:105156282-106647218 GCF_007827085.1 Peromyscus californicus insignis
TACATCTGGCAACTTTGCTGAACTCACTTAGTAGCTTGCTTGTAGGTTTCATTTGAGTTTTTCTTTTCTGGCACTCGGGCTCAAACCTAGGACCTTGCTACACATCCAGTCCTTTTCTTGGCTTTTGTATAGACACAGTTGTAAGGTACTTTCCTCCTAGCCATTCTGCTGCTGACCACCATGTCTTTATGAAATCAGCTGTGCTTGTTTGCTGGAGTCAGTCACCATGGGATATTCCCTCCAGGGAGGAGGAATTAAGAGGGTCAGTAGACCCTCATCATGGGCCACTCCTGCCAGGCAATTGAATGTAACTACTATGCTTGCATGTGGCTTCTGGGTATTGGGGAGGGGCTGGAGTATGTAGGCTGGGGAAGACAAGGAAAAGGGAATTTCATCTATGTGGCTATGGGAAACCATCATCCATGCTGGGTGCAGACCTTCCAGTCTGCTTTGGGGTCACCTGTCTGTTTCTGTCTGTAACTCTATCCCATGCTCTGTAAGTAAGCCCAATAAAGTGATTGGTTCCTGGGGTGAGCTTTGGTAGAATTGTACTTTGGTTTGTCATTGGAGTGAGTCTAAGGTTTCATATCTAACTTATCTCTTATCATAACTAAGGAAATTATAACTATCTAGTCTTCAATTATGTCAAAGACCCCAGAAGGATATAATATTACCTGAGAAACAGGAGAAGGACACAAGCAACTTTTGGGAGTCTTTCGAAAGTAGACAGAGACAGCTGGCAGCCTGGACAGTCATCCAAATTTCCTCTGTAAAGTTGGGGCATCTGTTTTCAGCCCACAGGCCTAGAGTCTCTCAGTCACTTCTCTCTGTGTCCTGTAGAATGTCTGACAGTTTCCTCTGAGAAGCAGGAACCTGAAGGACCATTTTGCCAAGCAAAGTTCTTTAGTCACCTTCCTATGGGTCCTGCATGTCCAGTCGATCAAGCAGTCCAGTTTGAAAGAACAGTTTCTTGCCCAAATGGCTATTTTTGCCAAGAAGAAGATAAACTCCATGTAGAGTATCTTCGATGCCCATCCTCCTTTCTGGAGTAAATCGGTGCTGCCAGGAGCAGACATGTCTCACTGTCCAGAAAGTCTAAATTTTTAAAACATTTTAAATGCCATATTCTGTAGGTCTTTGAAGTGTTTGAAGATTACCTACCTAATTGAATTATATCTAAGTATACCTAGAAAACTTAACTAACATGACTACAAGTGTGATTATCATAGATGACTAATTATTACTCTATTTCTTAATTATCCATTACATTTTCAAATGAGCTGCACAAACATAATACCTTAAACAAGAGTAGAAAAATACACACAGTATAACAAAATTAACTTTTAAATTTGTATCAATAAACTAAAATCCATAGCAATGTAAAACATTTCAAACAAGTTGTTGCTCTTTAAAAGTAGGTTTAACAATCTACCCTTTTTTCCTATCATATCTATATCCTATATGTCTATATCATATCCCCCTTTCTTCTTTTAGAAAGATGTTGTATTCATAATTAACCTGCTTTAAATAAAAATATTGGTTTTTCTCTGTCCCACACCAGAGGGCTCTTCTGATATGGTACAGAAGACTCTCTCAACCTTATCTTTTAGCAGTATGCTTGGGTTTAGAGAAGGAATGTGCCAATTCCATCTCCAAAGCCAGCTTGGTATATTTGGGAATTTGGGCGTAGCTTCTCATACTACTTCCTGCTGGAGGGGGGCGCTGTATCTTATGGGGACACAAAGAAATTTTTAGGATTATGGTATAGTCTGTGAGGCTGTATTGTCTGAGCCAGTTGCCTTGGAACCATTCTGGATGTTGGATCATCTGGGCCATGGTGTCATTGGAGACTTTTCAGGGGGTCTTGGCTGGTCAAACCTGATGTATTTTAATCTGGAACAAATCCATAGCCTCTGGCTTTCTGTGGAAACAAAGCAGAGCCTCCTTCAGCAAATCCTGCCGGCATGTGCCACCACACCAGCACCTGAGCCCTTCCTGCGCCTGCCTGCTCTCAGAACAGTTGCTCTCTCATATTCCTGGCACACTGTTACAGCTGTCTGTTCTTGTCAGTCTTCCTAATAGTAGGTGAGGAGTGAGTCTCACTTAGCTCATGTCAACCACCTAGCAGACCTCTAATAAAAGATTCTCGGCCAGGCTGTGGTGGCATACACCTTTAATCTCAGCACTCAGGAGGCAGTGACCAGCCTGGTCTAACAGAGTGAGTTACAGGGCAGCCAGAGTTGCACATAGAAACCCTGTCTCAAAAAACAAACAAACAAAACCACCACCAGGAACAACAAAAAAGGGTTCCTAGGAAAATGGGGTTGGGCAGGAAGGATTAAGCTCGATGAATTGAATTCAGAGAATGCTACCAATTCCCTGGCCTCTGTGTTTTCTATCCTCATCCTTTCCGTTTGTTGTTTAGAGGATGAGCATGAGCCTTCAGTTTCCCACACGATCTTGACATCCATCATGGCATTGCTCCATGCTGTTGCTTTTCAGGGCTTCTGTAGAGCTATGGAACACATCCTGTACATGTCCACTTCTGACACCAAGGACCACTGAATTTTTTCATTCTGTGTTACACACATTGGTCAAATGGCTGCAGACTGCAGACAGGCCACTTTCAGTATCCTACAAAGCCAGCCCAGCAAGACTGCGATAAAGTAAACGTTGGTATTGAAATAGAAATGAAGAGAATAGTGGTTTTCGAGACAAGTGCCCCATGGAACAGCATGGAGTTTGTGAGCTCTGCTTCAGTCTGAGGTGACGGGGTTACCCTGGGAAGGCGTTTTGCCTGGTTTCTGGCTGCTGAGGGCATCAATACTCAAGTGAATGTTGACTGACAGGATAAACAAGAGAATCACATGATGAGACTATATTACTCTATAGGCTCCGTAATTGATAAACAGCAATTTTGATTCACTGAGTACTCTTGACCCAGAACACAAAAGCTTACAAAAGACAAACTACAAATGAAGTTGATATGATGCTGAGTGGGCGGGGTGGTGTGAGATCCTGAACTGAAGATCTGCAGTGGGGCTGTGCGTGTGCGTATTCAGCTGGGAAGGATCTAGGAAGGCCCTGGGTGTTGGGTGTCTAGCCTGACTTCATTTCCTTTATTTCCCTTCTTCCCAGGGAGCCAGGGTACAGTGGGGATGTGAGAGTCTATTCATTCCCCATGCGCCCGGACTGTGAGCTGTTAAGCCTCATTATTTGAAGGGCTTTCACCTTGTAAACCAGAAAGCATCCAGTTGTTAGGAAGAATCAGGACCCAACAAGGTGTATGTATCCTTTAATCCTAGTACTTGAGAAGCAGAGGCAGGCAGATCTCTGTGAGTTTTAAGCTAGCCAGGGCTACATTACCAGACACTGTTCCCCGACCTCAAAAAAAAAAACCTCAAATAAATAAAATCGGGACCCCCAAACTGAGCATTGTTTTCATTTGTACGCTTTTATTTTGAATGATGTTAGAAAAAGTTTGAGGTTGCAAAGAAAGACCACCACTCCAAAGTATCTTTTTTTTCCCACCAAAAATTTGTTTTATTTTATGATACAATATCTTTAAAGTCATTTATCTTTGTATGCGGTTGTTTCAGAACTGAAACTTTGATTTATATAAAAGTCAAAATTAACTATTGATATTATTGTATAAATGCAAAGGATTAAATTCTCAGTCTTAATTTTTTTTGTAGCAACAGAAATTTCTTTTTTTCTTTTATTTGATTTTTTTTCATTTTTCTTTATTAAGAAATTTTCTACTCACTCTGTATACCACCCCCAGATCCCACCTCTCCCTCCTCCCATCCCCCAACCCTCCCTCCCAAGCCACCCTACATCCCCCAAATCATGATGGGAAGACATGCAGAGATGATTGGCCACATTAGTGGAAGCCCATGAACTGTAGACTAGTGGCTGTGGAGCCCCCATGGGACTGGACTAGGCCCTCTGGATATGGGAGACAGTTGTTTAGCCCAAACTGTTTGGGGGACACCCAGGCTGGGGGACCAGGATCCATCCCTGGTGCATGGGCAGGCTTTGGGAAGCCTGGTGCCTGCAGTGTGACGTCTTGCACAGCCTTGGTGCAGTGGGAAGGGGCTTGGACCTGCCTAGGCTCAGTGTATCGGGTTCTGCTGACTCTCCAAAGTGTCTTGAAAGTTTACTCTTCATCAAGAGGGTGTGCTGCTCATAAAAGCAGAGGAGAAAGCACATCCAGGCAGAAAATGCACTTGGTTTTTATTCTAACTCAGGTGCTGTCTATATCTTATCCCCATGGTTGGATACTGTTGACCTCATAGTCTTTTGAAAGTGTCTAGTTTTTTGTTTGTTTGTTTTGTGTGTGTTTGTTTGTTTGTTTTTAAAGGGCAAAGTTGGAAGGTGGAAAGGGAAAATGATGTAATTATATTTTAATTTCAAAAAGTAAAAATTGTAATAAAATATTTTTCCCAAGGAAGAAAAAAGAACCTGGCAAAGACCATAAAGGAAAGTGGGAAGGGGTAGGCCACTTAAGTCACTTAAGTTCTGGGAATGCAGCAGGCCCTCTGTGTAAACAAAGGGTTTACCTGGGAGAGAGGATTAAAACATTTGCATAAAAGTCTTACAAGGTAGTGAGATAAAAAATATTTGAATTCCTTGTCATAAACACAAGTTTTGCAGTATTTAATAGAAAAGAATAATATTTAATATTTCTTACAATGGTAAGATTTGAGAACAATGGGTTTATAAAAAATGAGCTTTGAGGGCTTGGTGCTGAGTTGTAGTTGAGACCACTTCCTGTAGGGTTTAGCTTGCTGTGGGCCCTCCACTTTGTAATCCTCCTGTCTGTGGCCTGCCTGCTTTCCTGACCACCAGCTCTCCTTGGCTGTGAAAATGTAGTGGACTGTTCCACTGGCTCGGGTGCGTTTGCCCCTTTGCCTGGCCATAAAAACTTTACTAGAACTTGGAGCTTCATGGTGCCATCAGTATTGGGCTGATAGTTAGTAGTAGAGGGAACAGATGGAAAGAAAGAAGCTATCTTTAAAAAAAAAATGTGAACTAATGTCCGGTAATTAAAAATGTAACATCGTAGCAGTTTAGTAAGTACTCCCAAACAGCTTCAAAATGAAAAGTTGGCCTCATGTGGCTGTCCACGTATGCAGTCACGGCAGTTATGTGGCTGAGGCAGGAGGATTGTTAATTTCAAGCCCTCCTGAGCCACATAGTGAGATTCCATTTCAAGAAATCAAATACCAAAGAAAGAAAACTTGAGCCTATTTCTTTGTGTGTTGCTTGTTGAGTTAGTAAAGCAGTCTCCTTTGCTTCCTTCATATCGTCTTCTGATCAACTCTGAGAGCCCTTCTCTGGTCTCTCCCTGGCGGGACTTCTGGGGCTATCTTCTATAAAAGGTTGGTTTCAGAAATCAGTGATGTTTGTTTTAAAAATAAAATGCTGAGATGTATATTTTTTGCATGTCAGGATCCAAATAGTAGTAAGGCAGTTAGATACATTGTCCATCAGACGTGAGATGCTATCCTTTTGTTAATGGGTGCTCTAGTTATTTGTTTGAAGATGGAAATTGTATTGTTATTAATAAAGGTAGTTTTCAGAGAGCTTGTTGGGGGAGGTCATACGCTGTCATTCTGTCTCCTCGCACTTGGAAACAAAAGCAGATGATTGTAAAGTAGTTTAGTGGGTTGAACCTTAATGTAGCGCTTGCCTTCCCAGTATTATAAGGAGCACTTTACCTAGTTGCCATGGAAACAGATTTAAATTATTGAAAGTTATAATGTAGATTTTGATACTGATCTGTGAAAGATAGGTACTGCATACCAAGGGTCTTAATGCCACCCCAGCAGCACCTTGAGGGCTTCTTCTGGGGATGGCAAGCAGGTAGATGGGCAGGACAGCAGGGTCAGAAGCATCCTGCCTGCTGCCGGAGGACTGCTGCCAGAAAGTCAAGAATGCCACGCTGACAGCAGGGGTAAAGATGGTGTTCCCACCAAGGAAGCTGCCTGTACGGGCTGAAAAGAGAGGGAATGTTCATCTCAGTCCATTCTTTTAAATTACAGCCTTAGCCACATAGCTAGGAGGCATGGCGGGTTCTTAAATATGTGAATGCATAGACTGGGTCAGCCTGCCCATGGGCCACTTGACCATGTACCTCGATTGTTTGACTGCTAAGCCTCCTAGGGCTGCTCTGTAGTTGAGAGAGGCTGCGACTTGAGGCATTTCCTAGCATGTGTGGATTGTGCTTCAGCAGCAGTGGTTCTGTCACTGCTCATTTAGCTGCTGGAAGGTGTTTTTCTAATGGGTTAGCTCACTGTAGTACTACAAACAGTACTAGAGATTGTTTATAGTTAGCTGTTGGATGCCTGCCTTGTGCTGAGTACTGGACTGGGATTCAGTGAGAGGAGTGTATGTAGCTCCTGTCCTTATTCAGCCTCCAGCCAAGTTCAGAGTGTACATGGACAATGTTGGACATCAGAGTGGTATGACAGTGCATGCAAATGTTCAGTGTGCTGATGGAGGTAGCACAGCTGCTCATGTGGCTTGTGCTCTCCTTTCAAGGAAGCCTTGGCATGGTCGCCAGAGAAGACCAAGCACAGAAGTGGCAGACTGAGGGGAAGGTGAACTTTTCTCTTCCTGTGTGAGGGGCAGTTGTACCCATGGCATGCTGAGGGGCTGGTCATCCACAATCCACCCCTGCAGAGGGTAACTACATACCTGAAAAAAAGGGCTCAGCACAGCCTTTTCTGACAGTGATTTTCATCAGAGTTGAGATATAGAATAGGAGGAGAGTATAGTTGGGACCAGTGGTGGAAGTCTACCAGTGACAGACTTCATGTTGTTCTCCAGCAAGCAGTTCTACAGAACATGTCAAATGGCTGCTGTCCTGTGCCAGCTGCTGCTGAACCAGGAATAAAAGCACAGGTGAGAAGGCATGGTCTCCTTACCTCAGTGGCTTCCAGCCTTACAGGAGAAAAGAAAAGGATACAAAATGAGTGTGGAGGACACACCAGGCAGATACTACAGAGGGAAGTGCAGAGAGAGCAAGATTCAAATGCAAGGTCCCCAAGGAGAAGGCACTTTGAGAGCTCTAGGGAATGCTAGAGGATCTGCTTAACTTCCTCTAGAACAGCCTCCTGTCTTCTCCAAGTGTCCAGTCCCAGAGGACAGGACACACTGACCTCATTCCAGATAGGACTGCCATTGCCTTCTTTACCTGCCACCACCTCTGCTGGCAGCAGTGATGGACTCTGGTTCTCTCAGGTCTGGAGCATTCAGCCAGTTGAGCTGCTTTACATTGGGCCTCTGTTTTAGTGCAGGGTTACGTGCCTCAAAGAGGTCTGCATTTGAGATAACTGCTGGGCCTAATGCTAGAGGCAGTGGAAGGGTAGGGTTGGTGTGGGTTGAACAGCATCCAGGAGACTGAATAATTGATAGTTTTGCATGCACATTGCTTTTTCCTAAATAGAGTTAGTCTTAGGCATTCTCTGCTACATGCAAATTTTAAGACATTTTAGAGATATTTAGAGATGAACTTGTAGTGTTTAGGAAAGACTACTGTGAGAACTTGAGGATGGATTTCATCATAAAGTTAAGTGCAGTTAACAGCCCTGATAGAGGATTTCCAAGTGCGTGGTAATGATGTCCTGAAGCCTACAAGGAAATTAGTACTAGTAGACAGACCAGTAGTCTTCCTGGCCCTGCACCTGCTAGCTGGAGTGAGGCTGTGGGAGCTGGCTGTTTGGTAACCTGCTCACTCTGTAGAAGGCTGGAAAAAGATATTTAAATCCTGTACCTCAAGGGTGTTACCTCTCTCTCTCCCCTCAGATTCAGGGTCCAGGGTGCATTTTATCTTTTTTTTTTTTTAAACAATTAATGTTACTGGAGTTAAAAGCTGTGTCGAACAGTGAGTTTGGTCCATGTGTTTTTATGTTTTGGTCAAAACAGTTCATGACAATAACAACAACTATGCCAACAAAGAAAACCTTGCTGTTATCTGCCCTATCAAGAATAGTGTCTCAGTATTTGGAACATTTGATGGCAAAAGTATTAATGTCCCATTTCTAGGAAGAAAATGTAAGCTCCTCTATATAGCAATCTAAAAATTGTATAATCCATATAATTTTTTTTTTTTTCGTTTTTCGAGACAGGGTTTCTCTGTGTAGCTTTGCGCCTTTCCTGGGACTCGCTTGGTAGCCCAGGCTGGCCTCAAACTCACAGAGATCCAGCTGGCTCTGCCTCCCGAGTGCTGGGATTAAAGGCATGCGCCACCACCGCCCGGCCTCATATAAATTTTTATAGTTTCTCTTTCTATACCTGGCTTGATTTGCATAGCACAATCATTACAAGAAATCACTCTTTAATAGGACGGGATTACGTCTGTCTTCATTGTTTCTTAGTGTTCCCTTTAAAAACACAGAATTCTTTTCATCTAGGAAACTGAAAGAGCAACCTGTTCTAGAGGTGACTGGTGCATGGTTCCTTCCTGTCCAAACTCTAAACCAAGTGTGTTTCCTTGCCCATAAGTTTAAGGACACAGTTTACATGAATGAAAACAAACTGAACAGCACCTGCCACTTAGTCATAGAGAGACCATCTTCAAGTTGCTAAGCAAACAGATGCACTCAGGTTAGGGTTTTGAGGTGCTCCGTACATGTGTGGTCAAAACATCAAATGTCAGTGTGAATTGTATGAGGAAGTAAGTTAAGATGGGAGCAAACCGTGGTCAAGTCTGAGGTCAGACGTGTGTGTATCCAGCTGCAACTGCCATCATTGTGGGGCTGGCACTTTGAAAAATTGTCCGTGGAAACACAGAACGGTCAAGTTGCTCAGAAGGATTTGGATGTTTTACAGTTCTTTTTCTTTAAATGTTTTTGTCATAATTCTTTGTTGTTGTTGGTTATAATTCTTTGGATTAGCAAGAAGACAAACAACATAAAGTGCTCCACAATTTTGATATAAAAATATTGAGCACTGTGGAGTTGAGGTAGCTCACTGTTAATAAGTTCAAACAATCTAGACCTGTCTGCTCTCAGCATCTGCTCTAGTGTGGCCAGTTTACTGTGGCCTGTGGTACCTCATGCCTGTCCTTGTCTGAGATGGCTGGGTTCTAGAAGAGGCAGCCATAGAGTTCAGAAGGCATCAAGAGATGGTTGGGTTCTTGTTTCTGCTCTGTCACAGCTAGTTTTGTGACAGATGACAAATCTTTTCTGGGCCTGTGCTTCTCTGTTTATGCTCAGGAGAGCCTTAGGAGTGCTGTGACTTAGGGTCACATGTGATGTTGTGCCCTCACTGTGTGGAGTTGCCATGCAGGCCTGAGACCCTTCCATCAGTGCTTCTAGTCCCCAGGCTTGCTGTGTCCATCTCTCCCTGCCCCCTTCTCACTCTCCTGCATCTCATCAGCTGTTGTATTTTTCAAGATGCTTTACATGTGCACCCACCTTTCCTCTAGCATGTCACATCGCCATTGTGCATCTCCTGTCCCTTCCCACCTGATTCCAGCCCTTTCTGTCCTCTGCTCTCCCGTCCCATTCAGTTCTAGGCTCTTGGTCTTAGACTGATCCCATTTCCTCATTCAAAAATCATCACTCTACTTTGACTTTTTAAGATCTTCTGTGAGCTTGTTCTGCAATCCACCCTATTTATTTACTGTCCCCGTGTGGACTCTGAAGTGTCATCACAGTTACCATAAGCATCTTACGTTTTTCTTAACATTCATTCTTTATATGGGTGTTCTATGCATGTGTGGTGAGCACATGTATGTGGTATGCTTGCCTCCTTGCCTCTGCCCCCCCCCCCGTGTGTGTGTGTGTGTGTGTGTGTGTGTGTGTTTACATTAGGTACCTTAGAAGCAAAGAGCATTGGGAGCCAGGAGGTAAGGGCAGGTAGATAGATACTAATCATGCAGGATTTTGAGTCATAAAGAGGAAGCTTTAAGTGGTCACCCCAAATGGCCTTTGCTTTCAGTAGAGTAGCCAAATTCATTAGCTCAGAAGGGTGAGATATGGTACTAGGGGCATGAAAAATGGAAAATCCCCATTTACTCTTGGTGGGGGGTTCAACTAGAAATGTGTACAAGATTTTCTAAGCAGGTATAGAGACTCAAGTTGCAGTTCATTGGCATGGCTTTGTGGTAGAATCATTAATTTTTTTCAGTTCAGTGTTCATCTTTGTGGATCTGATAGGAGAACCCAGAGTTGGGCTTCGGTACTGCTGAGGAGTGGCTGCATCCTCTCCACCATCACACCAGCTTCTAGACTTGGTAAAGATGTGAGTGAAAGTGGAGAGGGCTGGTTAACTGAGATTACTAAGGCTTCAGAGAGGTCCCATCTCCCTTCATTCTACATTCACTTCCTCCCATGTCTGTCCGTGACTCCATCCACTCTGACTCCCCTGCTGTCATGTGTGTCAGTGTTTGCACCTAGATCCCGTCCTTCATCAGCACCGCATATTGGAGGCAATAGAGGGAGAAGTAGAGTTCTCCTGGAGACAAGGGAGGACAGGCACCCTTTCTAGAGGGGAGACACCAAGTGGGAATATCCATGCTGGGATGGACATTCTCAGCTGCTATCCGAGGCTCTCCTTACACATGGCTGCCTTCCCCTCTTACCTCTTCAGGGTTGTAGCTCCACTAACCTGTGTCTTCCTGCCCTGCCAGTGTTTTTCCTGCTCAGGGTAGGTGTGGGGCAGGGTAGAATACAGTTTGGTCTGTGCTGAGGTTCTTCTGGGCAGGCACAGAGAATCTACGCCACTGAGTGCCGTAAACCAGAAGGTGGCAAGGCAGTGGGATCTGCAGTGTGGGGTCCCAGGAGGTTGCAGGATTTGAGACTCAGCCCTGAAGAAAAGGAGATCAGGCAAGCTAGGGTAGGCTTGTGAATTTGGGTGGTAATAAGTGTGCTTTTGTTGAGGGGCTTATCCTGCAGTGAATGGCTTGTGGAGAGTAGCCGCATGAGGGTGTTGAGGATGATTGTGTGAGGGCAGGTGGCTCAGAGCTAAAGGATGGTTCTGAGGAGGGATAGTGTTTTGGAAATGATGGTGAGCTGTGTTAGTGAACTGTGCTGAGGCGTGTGAAAGGAAAATGGCCACTTGGAAGGGCTGCATGGCCAGCGATGTCTTCAAGGTGAGAACCAGGACTCCTGTCCTGTTCATACTCCATTGGCAGCCTAGTCTTAACTCAGCAGTGGTGTGGTTGCTTTGCAGGACGGGTCCAGTGTCTCCATTCTCAGCTCTCTTGGACTGGAAGTGTAGGCTCCCTCACGACTCCTGCTCCAGGCTGCGTGGACCACTCTTTCTCGACGTTTGTAGTCTGCTCCTTTCCACACTCAGACCCCTCTTCAAGGGCTTCACTGGGCAGAGGGGGCCATCGCATTCAGTAAGCATTCCTAGGGATCTGCCGTGGTTTTTTGTTTGGTTGGTTGGTTGGTTTGGTTTGGTTTGGTTTTTCCTGAAGATCACTGTTTGACAGCCTACACTTTATTGAATTGCTGATTGATATGGTACAGGAGGGCAGAGATTTCTATCTTTGTTTTTAATGGTGCATTTTTCTCTGCACCTACTACAGAAGTTGGCAGATCACAGATGTTTGTAAACACTGGTAGAGTGCAGAGTGTACATAACCAAATAAGTGAAGAAAGGAATTGGGGGAGGGAGCAGTTAGCACACAGTAAGGGGAAAGGAAGTGCTAACCCTGAAACCTTGGAGTTGAGGGTGGAAGAGGCATGGGGTGGGTTGTCACCAAGGGGGATTGAATTGTGGAGAATAGGAAGGTTTCCTGTTGTTGAGGAAGTCCAGCTGGGGGTGTTCGGGGATTAGGAATTCCACTTCCTGGCATGATGGCAAAGCTGGAAGTCAGGCCTAGGAACACTGGGTAATTTCGGAGGGGTTAGGTCACCAGTGACTCTTGACAAGAATGGAGGGTGGTGATGGTTTCACAGAAGAGTGGCTGTGAGGCACCCCCCTGCCCCCCAACACACACATGCAGAACCTCTCCACCATGTGTGTGTAGTTCCCTGTAAGCTCCTCTGACTTAGTAGGCCTCTTGTTTTGTTTTCAAGAATAAGAAATATTACAGTACAGAACTAAAATGTGTTAAAGCTAGTTTTTCAGTCTGTTGCTCAGATAGGGGATGCCAAGAATATGTCAGTAGAGTAGTTGGTATGACTGACTATTGCCTTTGGATCTTTGGGACAGAGTACCAGTATTTGCTTTTCAAATTGTCACAGGTTCAAAATACAGAGTACCATTTATGCTGCTAGGGTTGTGGTTGGAAACTTGGACACTGTCAGAATCTTCCCATTGACATCTGAATAACTCAAATTATGCTTCTGGTATTTATGGTCCCACAGTGCCCAACATCGTCAGCAGCACATTGCAGTGACCTCACTCCTGGCTCAGACTCTTGAGCTTTCTAGATGCTTCAGTGTTCAGCCGTTCTTCCTGCCACTGTGAAGTCACATTAGGTACACTTTGCGGGGACGGGGGTGGGACGGGCCTCTCCTCACAGCAAACTAAGATGTCAGCCCTTCATGTTCAAGTTCCTATTTGTACTGTATTTTAGGGTTGAAGTATCTTCCTGAACCTCAGAAGTAGAAACCAGTTTCAAACAGGACCTCCTCTGGATAGCAGTCCTCTCCTGCCAGCACCTGTGGCCCAGTGTCTTGTTCCCATCCTCAGCCTTCTGCAGTTGCTTTTCACCCTTCTGCTTTGCTTAGATCTGGTTTCTTCCTCTTTTTTTGTGTTCCCTTGGGCTGAGGAGTTCTAGTTACATTTTTAGCTCTCAGCTTTATATTCTCAGGGAATTTTTTATAAAATCCCTCCTTCCATGGATGCTGGGTCCCTGTCCCGTGGGCTGTCATACTCAGCTTCCTTACCACAGCTTATGCTTCTATCATCATAGCATGTCCATGTGTCTCCAACATCCCTAGCCTCCAAGGGACCATCTTGATTGTCTTGCTGTGTTTTCAACACCTAGGGTAAAAAAGGAGTTATGGGCCCCCAGAAAGCTCTTCCCAGATGCTTTTGCCTGAAAGAGTGAAAAAGTCTAGAGTCCTGTGCCTTCCTCTGTAGCCATGGCCATAACCCCTGTCACTGCAGCACATTGACAGAAGTTCAGGAAGGATCTGTCTCACCGCTACAACATAGTCAGGCGAATGGTGTGCAGCAGTGGTTTGGAGAGTGACCGCACAGTTCTTTCATCTTCCAGGCAGCAGCTGCATCCAGACTTAGCCCACTGACGGGGGCTCCTGTTACTGATTAATGTTCTCTGTCCTCTGGGCAGCGACCAGAAGGAGTCAGGAAGGAAATAAGTGAACTCTGTGCAGTGGGTTTTGATTGTTGTTTCATTTTAGTTCTTTCCACAGGTCATCTGAATCCCGTAGTGACTGGGATCCTATTGCCAAATTGCCAAGATTTTAAGGAACAATTCCATAAACTTAATCACATGGCATCCACATGTGCCATGGAGTTTTACACTGTTTGTGCCAACACATTCTCCCATTTGTTCAATTAATTTAGCAAACATTCATTCTTGTGTAGCTCCATGATCTCTTTTATTGAACCCTGCACCAGATGCATGTCAGAATACAGACTTTCTCCTGTCTTTCATTGGCACATGTTAACTGAATCTCGTTACGATTTTCCCTCCATGTTCACAAAGGACTTAATCTTCCCATTTACTGCCCTCTTGCCCTTCCTGCCCCTGCTATTGGCCCTCCCTTTCCAAATAGTTTCCCTTATAGTTTCATGTCCTTTTTGGGCGTGGGAGGGGGGGCTGAAACCGGGTTTGTCTGTGTAGCCCTGTCTCTGTAGACCAGGCTGGCCTTGAACTCAGAGATTCTCCTGCCTCTGCCTCCTGAGTGCTGGAATTAAAGGCGTGTGCCACCCCTGCCTGGCTTCATGTTTTTTTTTCTTTTTCTTTCTTTCTTTCTCTCTCTCTCTCTCTCTCTCTTTTTTTTTTTTTTTTTTTTTTTTTTTTTTTTTTTTGGTTTTCCGAGACAGGGTTTCTCTGTGTAGCTTTGGTGCCTGTCCTGGATCTCACTCTGTAGCCCAGGCTGGCCTTGAACTCACCGAGATCTGCCCAGCTCTGCCTCCCAAGTGTTGGGATTTAAAGGCATGTGCCACCACCACCTGGCCATGTTTTTTCTTAATACTCTAGATTCTACATGAGAGAAAACATCTGAATTAGTCTTCTTTTGCTTAATATGATTCTCCTAGTTTTTTTAAATTAAATTTAATTTTTTTTTAAGATAAGATACTACCATGTAGTCAAGGCTGGTCTTAAATTTTTTACCCCACTGCCTCAGCCTCCAGAGGCTGGGCTTACAGATGTGAACTACCTTCCTCATTACTGTTTTGAATTCTAAGGAGATACTGAACTTCCCAGTAAGATGGAGCAGTACCCATAGGAGCACTGAGTATTAAACAGGGGCCACACGGACCTAAGGCAGGCAGGCTCTAATTCTGCTGCCACACAGTTCTGGTCAGTTTGGGCAGGCACCAGATGAATTGCAAAAAGTGTGTAGGTTTTGCAGTTTGGTTCTTTAGAATTGCTGTGTAGATAAGTCTACACATTGGCGATATGATTGTCCTGCCTCAGCATCGTTCATCAAGTACCTCCTCTTTTGGGGGTGACCTTCATGGCCAGAAGAGTGATGAGTCTTGAGAGGCACGATGGCTGCTCAGCTCAGCAAGATTCAGTAGCCTGTGTTGGTTCAAACTTCAAGATTTTGACCCTGAGTGGTTTATTTTAGGCATATTTAAGTCTAGCACAATTTGGTGAAAACGATTCTGGTGATAATTAACTCAATCTTACATGCACAACAAAGCATACATAAATCTCCTTGAAGAACAAAGTAAGTGAAATACATATCAGACGTGACTGTGTTGAAACTTTCTGAAGTCTGTAAAGATAGGTTCTATAGACTGACTGAAAAAAATCAAACTTGCGATGAGGGAGTGGCTAGTGTTGGTGCTGGAAATTTCTTTAGCTACACAGTAACACAGAGGTCTCCAGGCTAGAGAACTCCTCTCCTCCAGCCTTCTGGGTGGATGCCAGGTTCTTCATTTCTTCCCTTGAAGGAACAACCCTGTGTGCTAACATTCCAAGTTCTGCTAGTGCTTATCTGTAAGCACAAAGACCTCCATCGTCATGTCCCCAGCCACACAGCCTCCACTTAACCACTCCTTTCATCCATCCTCCTCCTTGGTTTTTCTGTCAGCTCGATTCTCCATACCCATCCTCTGAGTAGCCTCTTTCTGCCCTGGAGATAAGCTCCTTCTTGAGGGTCACAATCCAGTGGCAGCAGCTCCCTGCTTTTATATTCTCCAGTCCTGTTGGCTCTACCTTCCATCTGGAACAGTCCCTTAATTAGCCCACAGCCACTTGGAAATGTGAACAAAGTCATGTGTCTTTACACTCTGGGAGTAGAAGTCTCTTCCAGGGAAACATTGCTCACTCCAGCTCTAGATCCAGCATCCCACCTTTGTACTTTTACAAGAACTTATCCCTTTGCTGCTTTGTGATGTTTCAAGTTGCAGCTTCTCTGGAGCCAGCATCTCATCTCCTCACCTGACATTGAATACTTTCTCAGGCCACTGGTACTTGGCCTCTTAGGCCTGGACACATGTTCTCCTTGTTAGTCCTAGCAGATAGGATTCTAAGCATCATGCCTCAGGCTTTTCCACATTGGCACTGTTGCCATCTCTAGCTGAATGTAGATGATCCTCATGGTGAGCATCACTCTACGATGTTTATTACTAGATCACTGGTCTTTATTACTAGATCCTAGTAACCCTGTTCCCAACTGTGACAAGAACAAATGTCTCCAGACACTGTCAAATGCCCCCTGGGAACAAGGGCACTCTCCTCCAGCTGAAACCCACTGATTTAGAATTAAAATTCTATGGTGCTCTTTATGTTCCCACCTTAACACACATCAGTCTCTTTAGTGCAGATTCAGTGAGTGAAATGGGCAGGTGGGTGGAGAGACTGACTCCACTCTCCTGACACTAAGTCATTTTCAAAGGGTGAGGTACCACTCACATCCTTTTGCCTGTTGAACAGCTGCCAGGGCATCCTCTCTTGTCATAGAGTTTAGTCACTGGTCACTGCACCTTCTGGTTTGTTGGGAAAGACCGTAGAACCAACCAGGAAACATTGTTTAAAACAGTATGAAAATATTAAATAGCATTCCTCACAATTTAGTTTTAGAAATTATTTACTTGTGAGACTATGTTCATTGATGTTTTTCTAGCTGTTGGCTCCTGGTGGACATCCAGCATATAATTGTAAAAATGGGAATGCTGTTGCAAAGTCTTCCAGAAGATAGTGTGAGCCACAGTGTCAGGTTCTTCACTAAAAGGGCAAAAGTGTAGTGTTGGTCTGGGTGGAGGTGAGGATATTCTTGATTACAGCACCTGGTTGAGTTTATAAAGCTGGAACCAACCCACAGAAGATAGAAAGAAGAAAATAGATTTATCCACAGGCTTGATGTCAAACAGCCTAGTTCAGAATGTTTAGAGTCATGATCACAAACTAACAGACAAAGCACAGTGCGTCGGATCAAGCACTAACCAAGCACTGGCCCGGTTGGTGACTTCAGCTGCTTCCCTCTCTTTCTCTTTGTTCAAAATAGAAGGTACTTGATACTTGAAAAATGTCGTAAATAACAAAAAATTTAAAGAAAAAAATTAGCCTCTATCCTTTGCTCCTTTTGCCTTACATTGAGAGCTAGAGATGACGTAAAATGAAACAAGAGAGATAGAGTGCACCCCTCACATCCTCATGGTGTTTGCTGTTCCCATGCATGGCTTACACTTAACACTACATGTATGTTTATAGGCAGCAGCATCTTCCGCTTAGATACTGATCCCTAAGTGTGGTAGTGCACTGTGTGTGCTGTGTCTTGTGTTTTGCTGTCCTAGGACAACATCAGTTTGTTTCTGCACCTGGCTGTTGGACAGTTGCTCTGAACATTGCAGTGTAGGTTCATGGCTCTACAGCTTTTAATTCTTTCCTGTTATTGGTGGTGCTGGAGACACAGTCCAAGGCCAGATGTATGCTAGGCAGGTGCCCACCACTGCCTCATCCTTTCACCTACTCTTCCATGCTTTGTAACTAGAAGTGTGTGGGTAGTCCTGTGTGTGCAGATGCATGTGTGTGGAGGCCACAGGCCAATCTGTTTTCAGGTGGTGTCCACCTTCTTTTCTTGCAGCAGAGTCACAGTGACCTGGAGGTTCCCAATTAGCCTAAACTGGCTAGCCAGTGAACCTGGGGATCCTCTTGTTCCAGCCCCCTCAGATCCAGGATTCTAAGTGTACACATCACACCCAACCTCATAGATGGGCGTTGGGAGTCAAACTGAAGTCATTCTACTAAGATAGCTCCCTAATCCCTGAGACTTTCTTGCCAGGGCTTGGTCTTGTCAGGCTTTTGAAATTTTACCAATTTGAAAAAGTACATTCTCTTAATTTCTATTAAACTTGAGCATTGTGTCTTCTGTTTATCTGACTATCTTAGTTTCTTCTTTTATGACTTGGGTTTTTCTTTTATTTTGTTGGATTTTTTCATACATGTTTTAGATTTCTATGTATTCTAGATGTATTGATGGTTTCTGTTTTGGGGCGTGTTCTCTCTGGTGGCTTATCTTTCCAGAATGTGGCATGCTTTGCTGTGCAGCAGCTGCACACTGTAATTGTGTTTATCGTCTGCACATTCATGGCAGGGCTCTTTACATGAGTTTAATAGCTCCTTACTCTAAGATACACTATTTTTTACCCGGAAGTTTGTCCTGCTTTTTAGTGTTAGTCTGATCCATCTGTACTTTCTTTTTGTGTGTGACATGAGATAGAGAATAAGTTTCTATGAAAACATACTAGTGACATGAGCCAACATCATAGTCCATCTTTCCCTGACTGATTGCTAATGCCACTTTGTCATTTGTTTGAATTGCTCACCATGCATGGCCTCTCCTTCACTGGGCTATAGTACACTTTTGATACCTTCTACACTCCCCATAACCAAGGCTTCATATGATTGTATATTATGGGAGGCCCTGCCGTGATGAGATTAGAACCTAGAGTGGAGAAGTCAGTGTGTGCCCTAGGAAAGCCGGGGGACTTGACACTTCAGAGGCAGAGGCTTTGAGGGCACAGAATAAATAGGTCTGTCTGCGGCATCCAATGGGTCACTGGGTGCTGGTGGATGTAGCTGTCAGGACTGAGGCCGTGACCTTTTAGCTGCAGACTTGGGGCTGAGAGTCTCAGATGCTGCACTTTGCACCCCCGCCCCCCCCCCACTGTCCCCATTCCCGACTTGTTACTATCTTTGAGGATCTTTCAGCTTACTCCTTTTTAAACTCTAATCTTCCTTACCCAGTGCTCAAGCTTGCACTCCATCAGAAAGCCCTAAAGCCCACCATTGTGAGGATTATTGAGAGGCACTGTCTTCTCTTGGAGGTGGCCTTTTGTTCTTGCCATTTTCCTTCTCAGTTCATAGGACCCGCCCACCCTTCCCCCCTCCCCCTCCCTCCCTCCCTTCCTTCCTTCTTTTTTTTTAAACTTTTAACTTAAGGCCCATTTTTTGCCTCCTTACTCTGTACTGAATTAAATCAGAAAAAGAGTGCTCTATTTAAATGTCATTGTTCTTTTGAAGAAAAGCTTCAGTTTAAAATGTTTGTTTAAACTATAAGAGGTATCTGTCAGCTGCCCTGCTTCCGTTGAACATGGGTAGCATGACTTCTTTGGGTCTCAGAGTGCATCACTATGTTCCAGACGTAGTTGTCTATTCTGGACAAGTGGGACCACGTTAGTGAGAATTCACTTGGAGAAGACTGGCCTCTGTAGCAGTTGCTAAGGCTGTGTGGAACCCTTGCCTCTTGTGTAGTGTTTGGACAAGAAGTAGTAGAAGAGACACTGAATGAGAGGAGAAAGCTCAAAGTTTGTTTTCTTTTCAAATTGAGAATGTCTTCATTTACTGTGCAGACTGTAGAAGTACTGCACAGTCACTGAACGCCCAGCAGTGCCCGATGGTGCAGGATAGCCCTGCTTGTGCTCAGTCTCTGCCCGTGAGGTCTGGTGTGGCCGTCAGCCACATGTGTCTGCAGCACTTGAAATGTGACAGCACAGCTGTGGAGCTGGTTTGACTTTCATGTCACTGTAACATCGTCATAGCCAGGTATGGTGGTGCATTTCTATAACCGCATCACTCCGGTGGCAGAGGCAAAAGGATCTCTGTGAGTTCAAGGCCAGCCTGGTATACATAGAACAGCCAGAGCTAAATAGCGATACTACCTCTCAAAATGATGATGATGATGATGATGATGATGATGAGGAGGAGGAGGAGGAGGAGGAGGAGGACACGAGGATGAGCAGCAACTAAGACCCCCCCCCCCCCAGACAGCTTGGCTCTCTCACTTCCAAGTCTGCCTCGGGGTGTGGCTTTTTCTGTACACCTACCCCTTTACCTGCTGCACCATGTGACCTTCCATGCACACACTCCCTACCCTTGTCTTTCTCTTGCTTTCTCCATGTTTGTGTTATGTATACACATAATCTGTTCTGTCCATAAGCCAATTGTTTTCCTTTGTTACTAATTAGGCCATTTTGAAAGTACCTAAGGATCTATCTCCTTTTGGTCAATTGTGTGATTTCAGCAGGATGAGTGCACCAACATGTTTTTAACTGTCTGGTTGTTTCAGTTTTTCTCTATTAATGTTTTTTAAGCAGCATGTTTTCCTGCTTCATGTTTTACGTATATGTTGAGTGCCTTTCAGTTTGTTCAAAACTGAGGACCCTATCTTTGCATTTGTATTTTGATGGCTGTTAGGATTTGCATGTAGTTGGAATTAAAAACCCATCAGAATGTTTGCCTGCATTTGAGGACTGTGTTGCTGCTGGCTGACGTCCCTAGTGTTCTGACTGCTGTCCAGTGTGCAAGGGAGGAGCCTATAGCTAGATTTTTCCTGCCTGGCCCACAGTCAGGACAAATCTCTCTCACCTGTCAGTCCCACAGCTTCTCAGACCCAACCAAGTAAACACAGACTTATATTGCTTACAAACTGTATGACCGTGGCAGGCTTCTTGCTAACTGTTCTTACAGCTTAAATTAATCCATTTCCATTAATCTATACCTTGCCACATGGCTCGTGGCTTTCCAGCATCTTCACATGCTGTTTCTCATTGTGGCGGCTGGCAGTGTCTCTCTGACTCAGCCTTCCACTTCCCAGCTTTATTCTCCTCCTTGTCCCACCTACACTTCCTGCCTAGCCAATGGCCAATCAGTGTTTTATTTATTGACTAATCAGCAACACATTTGCCATACAGACCATCCCACAGCACTTCCCTTTTTTTTTTTTTCAAAAAGGAAGGTTTTAACCTTAACAAAGTAAAATTACATATAATTTGGGAATTTGGGCGTAGCTTCTCTTACTACTTCCTGCTGGAGTGGGGGGGACGCTGTATCTTATGGGGACACAAAGAAAATTTTAGGATCATGGAGTAGTCCGTGAGGTTGTATCGTCTGAGCCAATTGCCTTGAAACCATTCTGGATGTTGGATCATCTGGGCCATGGTGTCAGTGGAGACCTTTCAGGGGGTCTTGGCTGGTCAAACCTGATGTATCTTAATCTGGAACAAATCCATAGCCTCTGGCTTTCTGTGGAAACAAAAGCAGAGACTCTTTTCCAAAGCAACACGTCCTTACATCCAAATTTTGAAGTCAGGGTACCTTTAAAATATACATTTTGGCATAATTCAACAGCTTTTACAATCAAATGTTTTTCTGCAGTTAAAAATCCCAAAGACAACACAATCCAGATTCTCTGTGTAATATTCATCTTCATGTGGCTTATTTTTTATATTAACTTTTACTGTCTCTTTAAAGACTTTATTTTTTAAAACTATGTATTTGTTTCTATAACTGTATATATCACCTTTTTTGTCTCTTTCAAGCCTACATATATTTTATACACATTGTAAACTATTACATCTGAATCTGTCTTATTGTGAATCTATTGCTTTAAACTGCAGCAGCTGTGGCTGCTGGCTCCGCCCACCTCAGCTTCCCAACATGGCAGTGGCACTTTACCGCCAGCTCTGGGAGCTATTGTGGGTGTATGCTTTTATCCAAGCAGCGTGTAGCCCAGAAACCTCTTTTTTTGTTTTGTACTAGCAAAGGCTAAATCCACCACGCAGCTTAATGTGCCACTTGCAGAGGCCTCATTCCCGTCATACGGCGGCAGATCGAGCACGCATGCTAGGAACCCGTCAGTAGCTCAAACCAGTAGCTGCCGCTCATTTGAGAGAGACAATTAGGAAGCTGTTTTTAGCTCCGTTTTAGAATCTTTTCTCAGGTTTTAGGTGGAAACTCTTGCCACCACGTTGGACGCCATTTGTAGCTAGAGTTTTCCTGCCTGGCCCACAGTCAGGACAAATCTCTCTCACCTGTCAGTCCCACAGCTTCTCAGACCCAACCAAGTAAACACAGACTTATATTGCTTACAAACTGTATGGCCGTGGCAGGCTTCTTGCTAACTGTTCTTACAGCTTAAATTAATCCATTTCCATTAATCTATACCTTGCCATGTGGCTCGTGGCTTTCCAGCATCTTCACATGCTGTTTCTCATTGTGGCGGCTGGCAGTGTCTCTCTGACTCAGCCTTCCACTTCCCAGCTTTATTCTCCTCCTTGTCCCACCTACACTTCCTGCCTAGCCAATGGCCAATCAGTGTTTTATTTATTGACTAATCAGCAACACATTTGCCATACAGAACATCCCACAGCAGGAGCCCAAGAATCACACTGCTGTGAATGCTTGCTTGTGGCCCCAGGCCGCTGCCTTAGTCTTGCTTAAGGCTCTGATGGTAATGGTGAGGTGGATATGAGGGCAGAGTCAGGCATACTGCTGCCTCTCCTCTCAAGTGCAACCTGCTTCATCAATAGTTCCATTGAGACTGAGCCCATCCTGCTCCAGATTTAAAAGGAAATGGAATTTTAACTTATGGTTTAATGGTCATCCAGCCTGGCTAAGAGAGCAGTCATGCCAGGCAAGGGGCCAGATAGGAGGTGCTCTGAGTATAGAGCACAGTTCTGGGAGTGGTGAAGGCTGGCTGGCAGAATTATTCTCTAGCCAAAGCCTCAGTTTTACTCAGTAATTTTTGCACTATCCTCCATAATTTTTCCAAAAATACCCTGTTCTCAGTCTTCTGATAAAGACTGTTCTCTTTTTAAAATCATAAAATAACAAATTGGCCAGTGTATGTGGCTGCATAGCAGTCCCTCATCTTCAGGGAGTGGGTTCCACACATCAGGTCCATGGAAGAAGGTTGATAATATGCTGAGGTCATTTCCAAGTCATAATTATAGATTTTAAACTTTCAAGTGAAAATATTTTCTTAAGGGCTGACGTATTTATAGGAAGTAGTTAAAACAATGCTGCTTGAAAACAAAGGGTTTGTTAGACTAGAAATCCAAGCTGTCTGTCCTTCTCTAAATGCCTGCTTTCAGGAATTTAACTCGAGCCCCATGATTCCCTGGCACCTTACAGAGGGACAGTGCTGACAGTGTGAGGAGAAGTCAATACATGGGAAGAGCTTTACTGTGCTGGTTGAAATAAAATAAACATTTGTGAAAAGTTTGAGTCTATAGAGACTGAATGATTAGGTTTAAAAAGTCACTTTAAGGATCCCTTGCTAAAACTGTGCTTGCTTTTCCTTAAAACAAAACAAAACAAAATCATAGTTTAGCCATATAACCATGTTATGTTGCCAAATATCTTGACATCTAAATGCTTGTAACACCCTAAAGGTTGGAAAAATTATGCAAAAGTAACTACTTCCAGCTTCTGTTATTTTTAGTACTAGGCTGTACCCTTGGGGTGAACATACCATCACTATGCTAAAACAGACATAGACTCAAGCTGCCCTCTAAATTCCCTGTGCCCATAGATTGCTACAGTTTTAGACCTCACCAGAGATGTTTCTATGCACAGTGGACTGTGCTTAACCCAGAAATTCACAGCTGATCAAAGTGTAAAAATAAGTATCTGTAATGTGCCCAGCCCCAGATGAGACCTCTCTATTATCCACCTATGCTGGGCTTAGGGACCATCTCAGGAGAGGGGGTGGAGAGATTGCAAGAGCCAGAGGTCAGGGAGAACTGGGTTGAAAGTCTCTTCTGGACATGACAGGACCACTGTACCCAGGAACTCAGCAGCTGTGCCTGCATAAGACCCATACCAGACCAAGCCAGTCAGCATTCCAGCATGGAGTAGGGAAGGCTCGGGGGACTGTACCCCAACTGCAGAGCTGTGGGATGACTTCTGAGGGAGGGAGTCAGGAGGCTCTTGATGGATTGGCCATGCTCTGGTAGATGGTCTCACACAGGAGTACATGGGCAGCACATTGGACTTGGTGTGTTATTTAAAAGTTGGGAAGGGCTGGGGACATGGTAGATATGGGAAGAGTGGAGAATAAATATGACCAAAGTACATTGTATGACATTCTCAAAGCTGTAATAAAACTATTGTTGAAAATTGAACTAGCCAAGTGTATTCATTTTAGAACCAGCCTGTGGTGCTCTTGTTTTATGGAAATTTAAAAAGCTTATTGTTATTATTCATCAGAATTTTTTTGTGTATGTGTCAGAATAGTTGGTAGGAATAAACTTTCCCCCCCATTTGGAAGTTTGAAGTACAATTTAAGACAAGCTAGAAATGAAGTTTGACATGTAGTTTGAGATTTTTAAAAAATGATTACTGTACTTTTTGTGTTATTTTACATAATAGATGCCGGAAACTAGGAATGTGACAGACAAAATAATAACACTAATTCCCCACATTATTGACGTGGATTGATATATTCAAATCTCCACTGTACACAAGTCTGTTACTGTTTCTTTATCCTGTCAAAGTCAGCACCCTGTTGCCCTCACTTTTAACTACCTCCTGTGACTCTGAAGGTACCAGTAGCTGTCCACCTGGAAGGTTTCAGGGCTAGAATTAAATGCATCCTGGCCCACCTGGTAGCAGACTTTCACCATCACTGGTCCAGTGGAAGGCCTCTGAGTGTGGAGCCTCTCACTGATTGTGATGCAAGCAGACTCAGCTGTGTTTTGGTGTCAGCAAGTCATTTTATTTTGGCATGCTCTTGTATTCGAGCACCAGTTAATGGTTTTATTTAGAGGTAAAGGTCATTGGGTTCCTTTTTTTTGTTTTAGTTGTGAAAAATACTGCCATATTGTTTACATACCGTAATATCCACTCATTTAAAGTGTAAAATTTGATTGTTTTTTTAATTATATGGAATTTTATGGCCATCACTGCGATATAGTTCACATCATTTTCAATAAAACAAAACAACACCCCCCCCCCATTGTACCTGTGTACAGTCAGTCTTTTTCTGGACCCCAATTCCAGAAGCCACCAATTTAATCTGCCTCTGTAGGCTGACTTGGGGGCTGCATATGAATGGAGCCACACAGTGTATTGTTTGGCCGCTGGCTTCTTTCACTTACTATAATATTTCCAAGTTTTGTCCCTTTCCATGTGTGTCAAGACTGCTTCCTTTCTTGTTACTGAGCAGAAGCCATTGCACACCCCACACTGTGTACCATTCACTGCCTGACATTTTGTTAACATTTACCTCCAAGTATTTGTGTGGATGTTTCTCTTGTGCAGAGAACTTAGATGAAAATTATCCTTAATATTTCAAGGACGATTTGGAGTTTTCCAAAGCACTCACTCACAGGCTTCCTGTTCTCCCCTCACTCCCTATTTGTTTCTGTGAATTTTTGTTGCTATTCTAATAGTAGTTCTGCAGGGTATGAAGGGTGCTCTACTGTGGTTTTAGCTGCATTTCCCCTACAAACTGGTGCTTGCCAGGGAGGTACATGTCTTCCTTAGAGAACTTTGTCCACATCTTCTGTGCAGCTTAGAATTGTGGTGTCTTCTTGATGAGTTGCAAGAGTTCTCTATATTGTGGATTTCTGTCCAGATCTGAGATTTGAACAGTACCACAGAACTCCTGCTTCTCACTAAGATTCAGTAGTTTCCTCTTGCATAAACATTTCTCTGTTGTCTGCCTTTTGTCAATCTCTAGAGTTCTGAAGTCATCATTTTGACACTATTCCTCTCTATATTGTTCTGGAAGTCCTGCTTCCATTTCATTTGAACAGGTTCCTAGAACGTAAAGTGCTGGGTCAAAGGATGGATGCATTTGTAGTTTTCATAGATGTTAGCAATTTTTTTTCTTGCAAAAAACTGTGACAGTTTATACTTGCATTGCACAGGTGTGGCTCAGACTTGCCAGTGACATGTATTACCAACTCTTGGCATTTGGCCCATAGAGATATAATTAAAAATAGAATATCATGGTAGTATTTTGTTTATTTTCTTATATATTACTGGTGCTGAGATTGAAGTTAGAGTCTTACACAAGCTAGGCAAGTGATCGACCCCTGAGCTATGTCCCTGCCACCGTTCCCTCTGTAAAATCTTTTTTTTTTATTTAAGATGGGGTCTTGTTGAGTAGGCAGGCCTTGAGCTTGCAACCCTCTTGCCTCACCTCTTGAGTAAGTAGGGCTACAGGCTTGTACCACCAAGTCCAGTTTGACTGGCCCCTTACAATCTTAAGGACATACTAGAGAGAGTCCTAGTCCCTCTTTCTATGCAACAGGTCACCTCCAAACCTGTGATTTCTGCAGGATTTGGGAAAGGCTCCTTGGGGAAGTTCTGACTGGCCTCTGGTATGGTTGTGGCCAGGTGGAAGCTGGAGCCCAAATGAAATATAGCTGAAATAGTTGGGGCTGACTGGGTATCTCTTTTTGTCTCTCTATGTCATTTTAAAACTGCTTTATGTGGTGTCTTTGTGGCTTCCTCATGGTGTGGCAGTCTCAGGGCAGTCAACTGGCTTACAGTATATCTCATTTACTCCAAAGATGAGTGTCTCACAAGACCTTGGAAGACCTATTGTCTTAGTTAGGGTTTCTGTTGCTGTGATGAACACCAGGACCAAAAGCAACCTGGGGGGGGGGCAGGTAAAGGGTTTATTTGATTTACATACCCTCAATTTCAGTTCATTGAGGGAAGCCAAGACAGGAACTCAAACTGGGCAGGAACCTGGAGGCAGGAGCTGATACAGAGGTAGGCCATAGAGGCTTGCTGTCATGGCTTGTTCAGCCTGTTTTCATGTAGAACTCAGGACCATCAACTCAGAGGAACACCCACAAGGGGTTGGGTCCTCTCCTAGCAGTCGCTAATTAAGAAAGTATCCTAGAAGCTTGCCATTTTCTCATTGGGGTTCCCTCCTCTCACATGACTACCTTGTATCAAGTTGACATAAAGCTATTCAGCACACCTATAATGACCTAGTCTTAATAGTCACATGGAATTATATCTCTTTTTGTAGAAGAAACTAGCCAAGACTCAAGCAGAAAGTTATATGCTCCATCTTTTATGGGAATAGCTATATTTGCAGTGTATGAATAGATGAAATGACAGGTAGTATCATATTCTCTGGGGAAAACAATCTGCTATCATTGTTTCAGCAATGGAAGGAGACTTCTAGTTGCAAGAATTAGACATTTTCACATAGGTATCCATAAGTTGGCTGTCCAAAGAGGAGGCTAGTTCTGATTCTGAAATGATCTGTATCTTTTACATTCCACCTTTAGAGAGACAATTCAGAAGTATTTGACTTAACTAGTTCAGACATGGAAAGTGGTCCCTACCCTTTATGAATCCCACATATGAAATAATACAGATACTGCCTAGCAAGGAGGAAGAGTTGAACTTTGTGAGCCTTTAGAACTTTAAGTCAATCTCAACCAGCAATCTCAAACTTATAATCCAACTTCCCACCTTAATACCATAGAAATGGGGTAAGTCAAACACAACCCAAGTGGACAGAAGGAAATGAAGATGAATGCAGTATAATAATACAGGAAATGGAAAAATAATAAAAGTTGGTACTTTGACATTAAGTTTTAGCTATTCTGACAAAGAATTCAAGTTACTGAAATCAGGAGTGAAAGTGAAGATAGAAATTCTAGCCTGCTTAGTATTGTATAACGTGTAGCTGGGACAGTTAAACAAGAAAAGGAGATAAAGATGTCTAGGTAGGAAGGGAAGAAGGGAAACTACCACAATTTGCAGATGACATTTTTTTATGTAGAAAATCCTTGAAGAACCTGAAAAGGAAAAACCTGTTATGGCTTTTCAGGTTGCAGGGGAAACGACTCATGTGCAAAATGAAGTGCATGTCTTTGTATTCACAATGATGACTTCAAGAAGAAATCATCCAAAAGATAAAATCACCAGAAGAAGTTTAACCAAAATATAACTAAAACCATAAAACACTGTTGAAAGAAATCAAAGACAATCTTTTTAAAAAGTGGAAAGGCATCTCATCGTCAGAAGAATTAATATTATGATGACCATATTGGCAAGTTTTCTATAGATTCAACACAATATCCTTGGACTTCTTACAAATCTGTGTTTGAAAAAAAAATGGGCATGTTAAAGTTCTCATGATAATTCAAGAGACTGAGAATAAGCAAAATATCTTGTAAAAGAAAAAGAGTTGGGCCGGGCAGTGGTGGCGCACGCCTTTAATCCCAGCACTCGGGAGGCAGAGCCAGGCGGATCTCTGTGAGTTCGAGGCCAGCCTGGGCTACCAAGTGAGTCCCAGGAAAGGCGCAAAGCTACACAGAGAAACCCTGTCTCGAAAAACCAAAAAAAAAAAAAAAAAAAAAAAAAAAGAAAAAGAGTTGGAAGATGCCCATTTTTCAGTTTCAAAACTTAACTACAGGAGTCCGGCATGGTAGTGTACACCTTCACTCCCCAGTATTTAGGAGGCAGAGACAGACAGATCTCTATGAGTTCCAGGCCAGCCAAGACTGCATTGAGATTGTCTCAAAAACAAAACAAAACAAAACTTCCTACAAAGCTGCAGTAAGACATTGTGGTACTGAATTAAGGATAAACATATAGATCTGTGAGTCCAAACATGCACCAGCAAATGCATGGTGAGTTAAATGTAAGCAAGAGCAGCAAGGCCATTTAAGTGGAGGCACACACTGGTTATCCCAGCCCCCAGCAGACTAAAGCAGGCGGGCCACAAGTTCTAAGCCAGAGTGAGTCCCAATCAGTTGAGGGAAAAACAAAACAGACAAGTCTTTTTTCCAAATGGTTCTGGATGTTACCATTAGAATAGTGAGGTTATATCCCTTCTGCATGCCACATACAATATTAACAAAAATGGATCGAAGAAAGCTACAGCACTTAAGAGGAAATATGAGAATAAATTTTATATATTTGGAATTGGTTTTCGTTTCTTAGTTAATACAATAAAACAAGCAACCAAAGCAAAGCATGGGTAAATTAGACTTCATCAGAATTAAAGGCTTACTAGTAGAGCATACTATTAAGAAGGAGGAAAGTCAGTCTGTACAATGGGAGACAATATTAGCAAATCTATTTTTTAGACATAATAATAAATTTATTTAATAAAAGAAGAAAACAGTTGCACCAATTGAATATCATTAGAACACAACAAAAAGAAAATGTTTTAATAGCCCATCACAGGGATCAATTTAGGCATATATGTTTAGATTCCTTAAAATATGTTACTTAGTAGACTTTCTTGGTAGTAATCATGTAATTGTGTTTCTTATATTACGGAAATGAGTAACAATGCCAAACCTGTCATACTGTCATTAATCTGCTAGTCTAAAATTAAATCACACTTTTGAGTTTTTAGGAGTTTGAACATTATGAATCATGCATATTTCATATCAGAAAAACTGGCAAAGTCTTTCCAAAGCCTTGGAATTTCAATGTTAGCTCTCACTCTGTACTGGATGGCATTGACTCTGTTTTTCTGACCGGTGTGGCCTGTGGTCAGCAAATCTATTAAGATGTAGTATTAGTTATGTGTAATGTACAGATTTAAATAGAAATGACTGTTCAAATAATAAAAAGATAAACATTTTAAAATGAGCCTTTCTCCAAGGCTAATACTCACAAAACAGATTTTCAGTATCATTGGGTGTTAGTGGCATGCAAATTAAAACCACAATTAGCTGTCAATTCACATCTACTAGGCTATCATTTAAAAAAAGATTTATTGGTGCTGGGTATGTGGTTCAGTTAGTGTAGTGCTTGCCTAGCATGCAGGAAGCCTTGAATTCAATTCCTAGTACCACATAAACTGGGTATAATGGTGCAAGCCAATAATCCAGCACTCAGGTGGTGGAAGCAGGAGGGTCAGAAATTCAAGGTCACTGTCTGCTACATAGAACATTTTAAGGCCAGCCTGGGCTATATGAGACTGTCTAAAAATAAATTTAAAACATGTGCAGAAATTGGATAAGTAACATTTTGCTGAGGTGAACATCAAGCAGTCCTGCCTTATAGATACCAGTTGGGCATTTCCTCAAACAGCTAAGTGTAGAGTACTCTGTGACCTAGCAGTTCCATGCCTGTGTGTACTCCCAAGGGATCAAAGGTATATATGTTCACACAGGACTTGTACTTTAGTGTTCACCCCAGCATAATTCATGAGAGCCAAAGTTCATCATGCCAGCACAATGGGGAAACAAAATATGGTAAATCCACACGGTGAATTATTTACAAAAAGCCATGGAATGCTAATACTTGTGACAATATGAATGAGTCTTAAAAATATGTTAAGTAAAAGAAGCTACACAAAAAAGGTCACACACTCTGTGATACTGTTGCTAACGAAATCTGTAGAGCAGGGATACAAATGGCAGATTAGTGACTGCCAGGCACTGAGAGAAGAGAGGAGGAAACAAATAGCCCTGAGTTCTTGGTAAACAAGAAAGTAATACCTTATCCACAACGCAGTAGTACAAAGATAAATATTTAAAAAATGGGTGTTTCTTTTTTTTTCCTAATAGGTGTTTCTTATCCACAGCTGTAGAGCACGTGATAAAATATTCATAGATATACAATTATTATTTTATATGTGAAATGAGATTGACACAAACAACTCATGAATGTTTTGAAGGACTGGTAAAATCAGCAAATTATATATTGCTAATGATATCAGGTGCTTATTGATGGTATTCTTTTAACACCCTAAAGTTGAGCTCTGAGGTGTTATCTGCAAGTACAAGACTAATTGTAATTTATGTTAACAGAGTCTAGATTTCTGATTAGAGATGACTCTTAAGTGCTTGGTGGTCAAATCTCCCCATCCTCCACTACAGGCTTACTGCTTCTTGATTTCTCTACTCCCTCTGTTCCAGGACAGAGCTGTGATCAAGAGCTGATGCTGGAGTTTGGTGATGCATTTCTGGTCTTACCAATGGAATCAATCATTTGCTAAGTAGAAGTCAGCTGCATTTACTTCTAATCTGCTTAGACTGTTGCAGTAACTGAAATGTTAGGTGAACAGATATACTTGGAGTACAAAATACTTGATGTTTAGACACAAAGTCATGCTGCAGAAATACTTTTGAGACGAGAAATTGGTGGTGGGGAAAGTGGGTTGAGCCCGGCAGTGGTGGCACACACCTTTAATCCCAGCACTTGGGAGGCAGAGGCAGGTGGATCTCAGAATTCGAGGCCAGCCTGGTCTACAGAGTGAGTTCTAGGAGAGCCAGGGCTACACAGAAACCCCGTCTCAAAAAACAAACAAACAAACAAACAAATAAACAAAAGAAGTGGGTTGAAAATTTGAAAGTATAAACATATATTATACTCAAAATTATTTATTCTATTTCTCAAAGCAAAACGAGATCACAGGCATTTTGTATGGGACGAGCTTTGACTCTGTCAGAATGCTAACAGTAAATGGCCGTTTGCACACTTTAATTTAAAGAAAAGTGTTTTAAGATCTGCCTTTTCTATTGTCTCCTCTTTTAACTAAGATTTTCGGTCTAGCCGGGCAGTGGTGCCACACGCCTTTAATCCCAGCACTCGGGAGGCAGAGCCAGGCGGATCTCTGTGAGTTCAAGCCCACCCTGGTCTACAGAGCGAGATCCAGGACAGGCACCACACAGAGAAACTCTGTCTCGAAAAACAACAAAAAAAGATTTTCAGTCTGCTAATCAGGCAGTGTGTTAAGTTTCAGTCTGGTTAAGTACTGAGGAACTGAGTCACAAGTTAGGAGCCTGTGGCTCTAACACCACTGCTTACTTAGCTAGTCACCACATCCTGGGCAAGTATATCAAACTTGGGTTTTTTTATAAATTGTAAACTTAGACTTAAATTCTGTTAATTATTAATATCAAGAAGAGCAAACAGCTAGGGAGAGAAGACAATTCTGTTTAGTTTTCCCTTTCCTTATATTTTTCTCTTATTCCTTTCTTGATGGAGAGTACTTGGAAATGAAAATATGATGAATTTTTCTTACCAGTTAAATAAAATGCTTAGAAGGTATGACACAGTGGCAGACTCTGTCACAAGGCCCTGGGTTCAGTCTTCAGTACTGCACAAAAATAAGTAAATGAAATATTTAATCTGTTTAAAAGAATTTCCTTCTTTTAATACCAATTTGGGTTCAAAATCAGCAGTTGCTTTAAATGCAGTGTTTACAAAATGTGAAAATCATTCTAATTTAAAATTAATCCTCTAATCTATTCTTACTCTATAAGAATCATGCACTACGAACAAAACTTTGAAAACAGATGATCAAGCTAAAAGGGGCATTTTACCTATATTACTTAGAAGTGATTGGCATTAATTCTGTCTTTTTAATAAAAGAAGTTAAAAAGCTACATGTATTCCATGCTTCCACTAATTCTGTTTATAGATCACACAGACTATTTGCTTAGAAGTCATCATTGTGCTCATTAGAACTGAGATGTTGGAAGAACATCCTGCAGCCTGCTCCAGGTTGAAAACAAACCATTACCTGACATTCTCAGAGCAGGAACTGTGTCTACAGAGAAGGGTTGTTACATAACTTTTTCTATGCAAGATATTGTCAGTGTTTGGTGTATTTATGGTTGCTTTGTCCTGCAGTTAATGGCTCCACATACAGTCAAACTGCTCCAAGTGACAGCACTACTTAGAGGTGCTTAATCTGAATGAACTGCAAACTGTTGTCAAAAGACGCCCCATTAGCTCGCGGTGGTGTTGCACACACCTTTAATCCCAGCACTCGGGAGGCAGAAGCAGGTGGATCTCAGTGAGTTCAAGGCCAGCCTGGGCTACAGAAAGAGTATCAGGACAGCCAAAGCTGTTACACAGAGAAGGGAAGGGGAAAAAAAGGTAAAGTAAAAGATGCCCCATTTATACCATTACGTCAAGTCTGCAGCTTCCATTTCTTGGCATCTGGAGTATAATTCAGACAGCTGTCTCTGTCTCCAGCCACACTTGTCTTTCATACTCATGCCTAGGAGTCTACAGTTTTATCCCAGTACAATGGGTATTCCTCATCTGCCTCTCACTCCCTTCCCCTCAGTGTGTGGTACAGCACCTACCTTCCAACTGCCCATCTGGAGGCATCTACCCACCCTTAGATCTTTGACCTTTTGCATGGTCCAGCCCTGACACTTTGGAATTGTGTCTCTTAAATACTGTTAAAACTTAATTCCGTCAGCACAGCCACTGCCTAGTTCATGGCATTTTACTCTCTGCCACAGTTACCTTGTCAAAATTCAAATATGGGCTGATCCCCACTAGAGTCCCATCCCTAACCTACTCTGCCACCCCAGCCTCCTTCCCACTCCCTTCCATCACTTTCCATTGTTAGGATCTCTTCCTATGCTGCTGCCTTTTCCTGAGGAAGAAAACTCTGCCTAACAAATGCTAGCTCACCCTCATGGACCGTCCTGATGTGTCATGGATACATTGGGTTCTATAAGGTCCCGCAGCACTTTGCTGTCCAAGCCATCTCCTCTTCACACATGCTACAGTAATTACTCTCTGCCCATTTTACCCTTGTAGTACAGATAATTTCTTCTCTGTGAAAGGAGTCTCAGGAGATAGTGTTCCTCTGGCTATCAATAGAATCCCTCTGTCCCATACTCATTGTAGGAGAGTCTGGATCCTTCTCTCCATCCCCGGGTTGTTACAGTGAAGAGAAAGAAGCACTCTTACTTGGCATTGCTGCCTTTTAGCTGAAATGAGATACTCTTTTCTGTGATTATTTTGATCCATTTATACAACTGTGTATATACTTATTCATAAAACATAAACAGGTGTGATCATGGATTCTTGGTTGTATGTGAGTAACTTTGTCTTTAAACATCTTTGTCCAAACCTGATGTTTTATCTTGTTTATTTAGACATTCATTTTTGTCTTAATGTTTGTGATTCAGGAGAACTTGACGAGCAGAGGCACAGCTTTGCTATGGCTAGGGCATTTTTTGCTGCGTGTAGTAGATAATCTACTTATCTGCATATCTGCATTTGATTAGTTGTGTATCAAACTTTGGAAGCTCCACACAGACATGGCTTGAGCACCTTTTTATTTAGCATTTTCCATATGTAGCAGTGACTATGTGTTAGTTATTACTGACTATGTGTTAGTTATTGGCCATTACAAACAAGGAGGTATTATGGAAAGAAAGTTGACTTTGAATTTGCATTCAGTTGCAAACAAATGTTAACACTGATGTAAGGACTACCTTAATCCAATAACCTAGTGTTTAAAAATATAAAATCATTATTTGTGATATTATCTTGATTCCATTTTGAAAAAAGATTGAGAAAGGGACGAAGTAAAAACAACAACAACAAAAAGGCTAATGCCTGCTGTTTTGTTTTTCTACATTTTTTTCCTATCACCACAACAGTATTAAATGATAAAGTGATTTGGTTTATTAGTGGTAATTTTTATTTTTTTAATTATAGTATAATTATACCATTTCCCTCTTCCCTTTCCTCCCTCCAAACCCTCCTACGTGACCTCTTGCTTTCTTTCAAATTTATGACCTCTTTTTCTTTAATTGTTGTTACATATGTTTGTATATTCTTAGATATAACCTGTTCAGTTTGTATCATGTTACTTGTATATATGCTTTCAGGCCTGACCATTTGGTGTTGAGTAACCAATTGGTGTGTCTTCCCTGAGAACAATGATTTCTCCCACTCTCAGTATTCCTTAGTTTCCTCAAGGTCTTTGTCTAGGGTTAAAACTCATTAACTTTTCCAGCCCACGTTAATGTGTCTGTTGGTGTCATGTTTAGTGACATGTTTAGCAGCCATATTGGTGAGACTTTATGGGTGTAGCTTCTGCTTTAAGGAATCAGTCTCACAGCAAACTGATCCTCTGACTCTTAGACTCTTTGAGTCTCCTCTTCTGCAACGTCCCTGAGCCTTAGGTGCAGGAGTTGTGGATGTATCCGTTGGAACTGGACTCCACAGCTGTGCATTTTGATTAGTTGCCGTTTTCTGCAATGGTCTCTGGCTGTTGCAAAGAGGCATCTCCTTGACCAGAGCTAAAGACTACTCTTAACCAGCTAGACCCTGGAGAATGATGTCTGATTTGTCTTAGGAACTAAAGTTGACTCCTGGGTTGATGTTAAGAGTATTCTCCAGTGTGTTTACTTCCTGCCAGATGAGTGCTGGATGTTCTGTTTTGGAATGTTTCTGTTACTAAGTTTTGCAAGGAATAAACTCCCTAGTCATTCACCATGTTGTCAGTTCCAGACAAATCAGTTTTGTCACTCTTTGTCCACTTCAGACTGAGTGATATTACTGTATAGCTCAGTTTTGACCCAATGAGACGATCCATTCTAATGCTCTTCCTTTAACATCTCACAGTGGCTGAACCCTAGATCGCAGAGACTTCTAGACAGAGTGTTGTTTATAATGGATGTTGGATTTAATTTTCAAAAGAAATTGTCAAGGCCAGGCAGTGGTGGCGCCCACCTTTAATCCCAGCACTCAGGAGGCAGAGCCAGGCGGATCTCTGTGAGTTCGAGGCCAGCCTGGGCTACAGAGTGAGTTCCAGGAAAGGCGCAAAGCTACATAGAGAAACCCTGTCTCGAAAAACCAAAAAAAAAAAAAGAAAGAAAGAAAGAAATTGTCAAGCACTTAGGTAGACTTTAAGATGACATTCTGCAAATTTCAGAGTATATTCCATGCTCTATCAAAAATGTTCACGAATATTAAGTTAATTTTTTTGAAAACTTATTCTTTTCTCTTTGCTACATTTTGTAAAGATTTACTTAGCTTATAATTTTCTCAATTTGGAAGTGTGTGGGAGTTTAAGGTGAGTACAATGTCAAGACATAAGTTGAAAAAGAGATCTTTCAGTATTAAAAACAGGTAATACTGCCTTGAAAATATTTTAAAATCTCTATCTAAAGGACCCTCTGGATCAGTACCACTGATGTTCAGACTTTGTACATCTTGCCATTCTTTTTTTTTTTTTTTTTTTTTTTTGGTTTTTCGAGACAGGGTTTCTCTGTGTAGCTTTGCGCCTTTTCCTGGAACTCACTTGGTAGCCCAGGCTGGCCTCGAACTCACAGAGATCCGCCTGGCTCTGCCTCCCGAGTGCTGGGATTAAAGGCGTGCGCCACCACCGCCCGGCACATCTTGCCATTCTTAAGGGCATCAGGTACTTGGTCTTTGAAATATTTTGGCATGAACAGATTTTATTTTTATTTATTTTTTATTAAGAAATGTTTTATTCATTTTTACATACCAACCACAGATCCCTCTCTCTTCCCTCCTGCCACCCCAGATTTTATTTTGTATGAATAAATAATTCAAAATAAAAATTCAACGTTGAAAAATCTTTGAGTTGTATTTTAATGTTTCTTAGTAAAATAAGTATTTCTGCCTGCAAATTTATCTACCTAATAGAACCTTTTGCAATCAACATTATTGTCTATATTCTGTAGAGTCTTTTCTGCACATGTAGGCTTAGGGATCTCCCAAAGATCTAGGGTCTAGTGTACCCTTTTTGAGGAACTGAATTGAAAGCCAAGGGATACAGTCATACTATGCAGGCTAAATGACTTTCAACAATGATGCAAAGACAATTTAGTAGAGAAGGTGATCTACAAATGATGCTGTAGCAGTCAGATATCCATAAGCCATCAATATTAATTCATTTTCACTGCATATATAAAATTTTGCATCTGGCACTTAAATATATGGTGTCTTTCTATGTCTAGAAGGAAACACAGTTCTGTGACCTTGGGCTAGTCCAAGATATATTAGCTACAACAACAAAAGTATGACACATAAAAGAAAGTATTTGTAAATTGGACCTTACCAAATCAAAAAATAACTAATTTTTATAAAACACCAATGAACACAAAAGTGGAATGCACTGACTGGAAGAGAATAATTGCCAGAAGCAGACTGACAAATGCTTGTGTCCAGAATATACAAAAGATCCAAGATTGAATTGTTAAAAAACCAACTGCATACTATTAAAAATGAGCAGATTTCATCAGAATTTAATCTGAGAAGATAAAGGGATGGGTAAAAAGTACATAAAAAGTACATTAATCACCAGAGAAACCATTTTAAAAAGGCTGGAGAGATGGCTCAGTGGTTAAGAGCAATGGCTACTCTTCCAAAGGACCCTGGTTCAATTCCCAGCACCCACATGGCAGTCACAGCTGTCTGTAACTCCACTTCCAGGGGATCTAACACTCTCACACAGACTTACATGCAGGCAGAACACTAAATGCACATAAAATAAAAATAAATCTTAAAAAAAAACACCTACCATGAAAAACTTCATGCCCATTAAAATGTCTAAAGTGAACAGAATCTACAAAAAGATTTGCAAGGATAATGGACCATCTGGGATCTGGTACCCCACCACAAGGGATGAAAAGTGCTTTTCTAGTGTCTTAAAAATCTACATATACTCATATAAACCCTCCTCATTCTCGTTGATTGGACTCCCAGAGATCCACCCAGGGCCTAGTCATGGATCTCTGCATCCAGATCCCTCAGTAGTTGGATGAGGTTTCTAGCACAACAATTAGGGTGTTTGGCCATCCCATCACCAGAGTAGGTCAGTTCGGGCTGTCTCTCGACCATTGCCGGCAGTCTGTTGTGTGGGTATCTTTGTGGATTTCTGTGGGCCTCTCTAGCACTTTGCTTCTTCCTGTTCTCAGAATGAGGAGGGTTTATATGAGCGAGAATTGTTGAGACCAAGGTTGGATAAAGCACAGGGACAAATAGCCAAATGAATGGAAACACATGAACTATGAACCAATGGCTGAGGGGTCCACACTGGATCAGGCCCTCCGAATGGGTGAGACAGTTGATTGGCTTGATCTGTTTGGGAGGCATCCAGGCAGTGGGACCAGATCTTGTGCTCATTGCATGAGTTGGCTGTTTGAAACCTGGGGCCTATGCAGGATTGTTTGGCTTGGCCTGGGAGGAGGGGACTAGACCTACCTGGACTGAGTCTACCAGGTTGACCTCAGTCTGTGGGGAAGGCTTTGCCCTGGAGGAGATGGGAATGGGGGGGGGGGCGTTGGGGGGAAGGTGAGGGGGACGGGAGGGGGGAGAACAAGGGAATCCGTGACCGATATGTAGAACTGAATTGTATTGCAAAATAAATTAAAATAAATTAAAAAAAAATCTACATATACTGCTGTCATGTAATTTGGTCATCCTACTCCTGGTTCATGTCTAGGAGAATTTCTGTGTTGTAATAGTCAAAACTGCAAACCACCCAGCCACTAGGCAGCTGACAGTCTATATGTAGAGAATACTACTATGTAAGTAGGCCACAGTTTCAGCAGACAAGTTGCCCCTGTATAACATGGATGGACTGGCATCTCCTGGCTTCCTATTCATGCTTGTGGTTCTCGTGGTTGATTCTGTTGTTACCAGCTTCTCAGTAGTCTGCACAGTCTAAGTTATGCTGTGGTAATAAACAAAACCAAGTCTGTAACCTAAAATAAAATTTCTATCCCTTATGAACTGTGATTTCTTTGTTCTATATTCGTTCATTCTGAGACCCCGGCTGTTGAAAGAGGCTGTGACTGTTGACTAATTCAGAGTCACTCAGAAGGAAGGCATCAAGATGGACTTTCAAGCCAGCCCACTTTTTATTTTAATTAGTATTTGTTGACTCTCTTCTCATTTTAGCATGTGTTGAAATCTTTAAATGACAATAGCTAAGTTTTCTTTAATCTTTGATACAAAAATATATGTAAAATGTCTTAGCTTTTATTTACTGTGTAAATGCTTTCTAGGTAGGAACCATATTCCTGTGAGTTGGACAAAGAACCTGAGATGCAGAGAGAGTTAGTTAGTAATAGACACATAGCAGTAGAACGGAACTATAGTGGAACCTGGGAGCCTGTCTTAATACTTGTGTGTAAACTGGAGAAAACTTAAACCATTTAATTTACACTTTAAAATTTTGCCAGTCTCTTCAACAGGCCACGTATAAGAGGTGTCTCATACTCCCCGTTGCCAGTGGCTGGAACACAATGGATCACACAGGGGCAGTAGACACAGAGGAAGAGCTGGGGCCTCTAGCCCACCTTGCACCAAGTCCTCAAAGCGAGGCTGTGGCTCACGAATTCCAGGAACTCTCTCTGCAGTCCAGTCAGCACTTACCCCCTCTGAACGAACGGAAGAATGGTGAGTTTTTCAGCTGCATATGGGACTTTGATCTAGAGGGTCATCGTCTTTGTGGGCCTAGTTAATCCCAATTTGTGAGTGACACTTTGTCATTTACACTTGGCAGTCCCCACAGGGACAAGATGGTTCCTGAGAAGGGCAGGATTTCACTCCCCGTCTCCTTTGCTTGTGTCACCAGTAACTGTCTGTGGTAATACTGCCTTTACAAGTCAGCCTGAGACTCGCCCGTTTGTAGACGGGAAGACCTCCTCCTAGAAAGGTATTGTGAAGTCGCTGACTCTAAAGAAGTGGGCAGTGGCCGTGACCTCCTCTCCCTCTTACCATCTCCAGTAACTTTTTTCAGAGATGGTAAGAGTTAGCCACCTCAGTGAAGCAAGAAATTCTTGAGTGATTTTATACTGATGGGCACAAGATGAGCTAGGTTCTATCTGGAGCTAGTTCATTCTTGTATGCAGAATGAATGTTTTTAACCAGTTCTTATCAGTGTTGCAAATTCTCATTGATGAGAGAGGCATTCCAGAGTCTCCAGAAAACAATACTAATAAATATAGACTAGATGCACTTAGTTCTAATACACTTCAAATGTAAACACAATGTGATGTTCAAAGAACATGCTGACCATGCCAAGGCAGAACCCAGAACTTCAAGTGGGTTTACCCTGCTGTCAGGATTCTCGTGTTTACCTTTAAAAATACATTTTTTAAATTATAGTTTTAAAAGTAAGAAGAAATAAAATGATTTTCCTGCGGAATGCTTCCTATCACCCTGGTAGGTTTCTAGGGCCTGAATGTGTCCCAGTCACACTAACCTCTCCTTGCTGAGGACAATGAGTAATGTTTAGTCTTTCAGCACGGGGTTTGGCGTGAACTTGCTATGCCTTCTCTTAAGGCATAAAACTTCTCATGTAGTTTTATGTCCTGAATCTTACTGTTAGGATCTGCCCTTGGCCACCTTGGCTTAAGCAACACATAGGCTTGGTTCCAAAAGAGCCCTGAGTGACATTTTTTAGATGTTCTGTCCCCAAGAGCCTGGCTTTATTGTGGATAATTACCAAGACAGATATATTTGCTCAGTAATGACTAAATACAGTTGCACAGTACCCCAGACTAGTTTCATGTCCCAGGTATTTGAGTTATGTTTGGCATAAAATCAGGTGACAGACTGCTCACAAACTGGCCATGTGTAGCAGGGGAAGGGATGCACAGGAGTCAGTGCACTATAGTCCTATAGTTCATATAGCTAGCCATGTTCTCACAGATGCTCATGTAGATGCCTGAGTGTCAGGGGCACATGGAGAACAGGCTCCCCTTAGATACTTGGAGTTTGTTACTTTGGAACCCAGGACCTTATCCAGGCTAGGCAAGCACTCTACCACTGAAGAACACTCCCTTCCTGTGTATGTCATTAGGGAGGTAGATGAAAGGATAAAGTGTTTAATTTACTAAGACAGCAGCTATGTTTTATGAAATAATGCAATCATTTGTATTGCTCTTTCTACTCTCATAGTTACTAAAACCATCCTGCCCAAAACTCTATGTGGTTAGTGTTTTCTCAACCCACCTTCATCTGTTGAGCTGTAATTTCTAGGATACGCCTTCATTTCTGTCACTCTGAATTCCAACAGCTTAGAATCCATGTGTAATCTAGCACTGAAATCCTATGCTGAGTCTTAAGAACCACTCATGAAATAGTAGGACTGGTTTTCTTCAGTTGTTTCCTGTTCATGATCTCTGTGACATAATCATTTGTTTGATTTGTCATCATTTGTAGTCTTGTGCAGACGTGAACTTCTGTTTTAGAAGAAACCCACTTTGTGTTCTGTTTTCAAGCCAAATGCTCATTGTTTAGCTGTTCTGAGAACACAGGAAGAGTATGCTGGCCTCCAGTCTGTCCTTTGCCTGCCTGGTTGTTTCACAGAATCAACAACTTTTACTAGTGTCCTTTCTGAGAGAAAAATATTTGACTATTTATGACTGCAGAGATGGCTCAGCGGTTAAGAGCACTGACTGCTCTTCCAGAGGACCTGGGTTCAATTCCCAGCACCCACATGGCAGCTGGCAACTGTCTGTAACTACTGACACCCTCACACAGACATGCATGCAGGCAGAACACCAATGCACATAAAATAAAAATAAATTAATTAATAAAAAATTGACTATTTTTAAAAGTAGTTTTAAAACATTTTAACAACAATGTAGTACTTTAAGATTATAGCTTCAAAATAAGTATTGATTTTTTTCTATAGTGATTCTATAAACATAAAATTAATTTTGAATGAAGTGGATTTTCATCCATTGTGTTTTCCCCAAGAGCAATTTCTGGAAGACCATCTCACAGTGAGGTACCATCTAAGGATTCAAACAGGAGCTTTTCTAAGAGATGACTGCAAGAAGTTTGAAATGTTGCCTTATGTTCAGGCATGTATTCTAACTTCAGGCTCATAGCATCTGCCTGCTTTAAATACACATTCCAAGGTATGAAGGAGATCTTTGTGTGCATGCTACCAGAAATGTAGATTTTTAGGGAGTCTATGGGTCAGGGGATAAAAACCTGAGTCAGGAGGAGTGAGTTGGATCAGTGTGTGGTTATAATGATATATGGCCTTCCTGAACAGTTCTAAGAGGAGACTTTAAGTGTCCTCAACTACAAAGACAGTGTGATATAAGGCTTCATTTAGATACCCCATAGAGTGTGTATATTTCAGAACACCATTACACATGTATGTTATAAATGTGTACCATTTTGTCCAATTAAAATGTTAAATAAAAAGAAATCTGGGTTTTGAGAAAACGTGATATATATATCTATATCTATATAGATATAGATATATAAATAAAAATAGGTGATAGACCCTAACTTGCTTTCTTTGATATTTTCATGTATGTTGTTCATATTTTTAGCTCTTTGTTCTCTTGTGTTTAAATCATAACGAAATGGAGGTATTGGTCTTGAAACCACTTACAAAGTATTGTGTGACCACTATAAAAGCATCACATTCACATGTCCCTGCTTGTGTGTTTTGTTGTTAGTCCTAAGTATTTAAGTTTTCTCACTGATGTTAGATTCTTTTCTGTTGGAAAAATTATAGGTAGTTAAGTCTGTGATTAGTGATTAGAAGGATTATGTCATCATAGCTTGTAGTTCAGCTCTGTGAGCAGATGGGTTCACATTTAGGTAATGATTCCAGTATCTTCCCTCATAATATCTTTTTAGAAATATTTTTGTTATTCCATTAGTTGAGTGGCAGAATGTTCCAACTCTGAAGTAAATATGGAAGATGTTCAGCACAAGTACACTAGATTTTTCTTTATGTCTGAATGTTGCTAAAATTACAGCTAGTAACATCTCAATAAGACGATCATTTAGGTAGTTAGCTTTTCTAGATGGGCCCTATAAAGGAAAGTAGATACATAGACACATAAGCCAAACTTCATTGTGTCATATCACATACCAGTTAGCCCCATCTTATTTCTATATTTATGTTGGCCTTTAGTGTTCAATAGGAAAAGCTCAGGTGGAGGACATTCCCCGCAGGAGCTGCAGTCTCTTCCTACATCCACACTCAAGGAGAGCTTGGCTCCGGTGGACACTCTGTTAGGTGGTTTGCAGGGTGGGACAGCAGGACATGTAGAGAAGCCGTGTAGCTGCTGTGATAAAGAGCTGCACACTCTCTGGAGCATCTTGGGTATTTTGATGGGAGACTCAGCGCCATTCACACAGCCTCAGGCTCAGTAACTCAGTAGTAGTAAGGTCAGTGCCTGCTGCCTGCCTATCCTGAAAGGCTTTTGACTGTGGCCTACCACTTCTAACTCACCTGATCTCATCTGAAGTGTTTACTGTAAAATAGCATGTGTGGGGTCCTGGTAAGGAGACTTCTTTTTAAGACATTCAGATCATTGGTTATCGTAGTTAGGGACTTGAGCTTACAGCAGCATCTGAATTTTTTTTTTCCGAGATTTTCTTTCTTCCATCAAATTTGATAGTGAAAAACCTAGACCCTCTTTTGCTTTGTTCATCAGTGACCCTTACTGGAGGAAAATGACAAACTCAAAAGTTGGTTGCACACAATGAAACACAGAGAGCTCTTGGCTTTGGACTCAGCCACACACAGACAGGGAACTTTCCAGACTGTGCCAAGGGCAGCCACTTGCCTTGCACCTTAGTGAATAATGGCTTCTGTTCACAGCTGCTCTGTTCTTTGCCATTTCTCTGAGAACATTTCCCCACTCCTCATTAACCTGTTGGTCCAGGTGTTTGGAAATGTGCGAAGGTAATAAACATTGTTCTTGTGCAAACTCTGCTCCTCAGACTGCACATGAGCTGGCACAGTGGAATGGAGATGCGAGGAGACAGGTGGTTCTATTTCTAGAGCCAGAACCCACAAAACTCGGAAAGTATCACAGGAGATGAGTAGGTGCTAGGCAGCGGAGCTGAGGCTCTTCCTGGCCCTTTATATTGGAGAGAACAGCAGTGGATCATTTTCTGTAAACTAGGATCCAAAGTACTTACTGGTACTCTTCAGGGCATCATTAAACAGTCTGACGAATTTTGATCATTTGTTTTTCTTCAGGAATCAGACTAAGAAAATAACTGTGTATTTCTAATATTCCTTAGTCAAGTTTTTAATTTTTTTCAATCAGCCTTAGGACTTAGACTAGGCACAATTATAGAGTCCAAAAACAAACTCTAGAGTGACACCTGCAAATGAAATTCTTCAGTGGTGTTTCCTTCAGAAGGAAAAAGAAGCCTGATAAGCCCTAAGGTGAGGTGCTCCCTTTCATAATGGCCTGTAGTCACCTATTAATAACTTGTTTGTTTCACAGTGTCAGTATGCACCTATAACCTGTCTGCCCTCTTTTTTCTGCTCTGGGTTTCTTATTCAGACAGTTGTTGGTAAGGATTTAGTTTGCTTCAGTGTGTTGTCCAACACATCCTTGTAGTATATGCCTGGTAGGAGGGAGCAGGAGATGGACTCTTTTCCACACCTTTGAGCTAGGCAGGAATCTTACCTGGTGCAGCAGTAGAAGGCCAGAATGCTCATAATGCTTATCCACATGCATTTTAGGGGCCGCTGGAGCCCACAGTTTCACAGGACCACAAACCCGACTTATAGCACCCCTGACACCTCATTCAGAGTCATTTATCTGGTGTCTCTTACAGAAGTGCCCCTGGAACATCGATGATTTCCTTATATAAGACAGGGCGACTCAGAGAATGATAGTAATGAGCAATTTAGTTTAAGCTAGCTTTGAAATCATATCATCATAACACACAGAAATGCCTAACCTAAACACTTTAAAAGGCTTTTCTAGGTACTAGATTCAAGAAGTATATTTTTTATATAAGTTGAGATGATTTTCTTAAAATTAGAATCTACTGTACATTTTTATTAGACACATTGGACTGGTGAACAATGAACAAATTTGTGAAGTAGTCATTGCTGTCCCTCAGAGAGCATCAAGGAAGAGAAAAGAGACATTTGCACTTGCTCTCCGCCATCCCTGTGAAGACCCTGTTAATAAAGGAGGGGTGTTGGGAAACATGGCCCATGAGTATTTTTATTCAGTGTCATTTAGCTTATACTTTAAGATGTCAATATCATGGTACTGTTGTAACAGAAAGCAACGTGATGGATGAGAACAGCAAATGGATTAGAATTTTCTCTTTGGTTTGTAGTTAATGATCACTCAAACTAACAAGCAGTCATACCCAGTGTTTTCTAACTCCTTTGTCCATGCTCTTGGCTCTCCTGCCTCACTGCTGCCCTCACTGTTATTAACAGGAAGTATAGTCATTGGGGAGTCAGGACTCCAGCTTCCTCTGCCGGCTCAATCTGTGAGCACGGGTAAGTCCGAGAAGCACTCTGTGTCATAGTCCACCCATCACACTGTCTGTCTCTCTCGGCCCTTTCTCATCACATCATGTACTCCTCTGTCTCTTTTTCACTTTGGTCTTGTGTTCTTCGTTAGGCAGCAGAACCATAAATATGCTTCCATCTCAGCCAACTGATGAATTTTCCATAGCTCCAGAGTAGTCACGTGTCATATTATTAAACGTACATATGAGCTCTCTGTTAGTCAAATGATCCTCATTGTCAAAAAGAAAGCGAAATTGACTTGATGGATGCTATTTTTAAAATAACGTGTCTACTTTAGAATATGCCGTATCTCTTCCTATGGCTCTCAGAGGTTGGCCAGGTATGTGTTATGTGTTGATGGTGGCATCAGTCTGTCAGTTTAAAAGGCACTATTTCACGTTTTTTTTTTTTTAAGCCCAAATGATAGATGTTCTTTTCTTGTCATGTATGTTGCTGTTTTCATTGAGAGTGCTAATATGTTTATTCACCATCTTAGAATTTTGCTGTTTGACCTTGTGTTTATAAGGAAAGTGGGAATCTCACTTGTCACTCACTTTTGGCTCTCACAGCCTGCGTTTAGAGCCTGCCAGTGTTTGTGTGGTTGGCATGCTGTCTGTTGGAATAGACACCATCATCCTGACAAGGCAATTAAGATACTGATTGGGCTGCCAGTTAGCCAGCTTCTCCCAACGTGTTGAAAATTGGCACTCCAAAGACAGAAATAAAGATGGCTTTTTATTTTACATTTATTTATTTATGTGTATGAATGTGTGCATACGTGTGCTTATGCCATGTAAAGGCAGCGTAGTTCTTTCCCTCCATTATGTGGGTTCTGGGGCTTGAACTCAGGTCATCAGGCTTGGCAGTAAGTGTCTTGACCAGCTGAGCCATCTTACTGGCTACCAAAAGATATTTTTTAAAAATATTATTTGCAAGCATTTATTGAGATGACCATTGTGTGCCTTGCTTTAAAATAATTTTTAGATTTCTAGCCCCTAGTACAAGGTCAGAAATTCAGAGTACAGTGTAGTCCTGTTGGACATGTGGGTCTCTAAAAGCAATTCCCCTGGCCATATACAGACAAGCAGTGTAGAGATGATTCTCAAAGAACACTCAGGGCACATTGTGAGCAGTCATGCTCACATTACATGCGTGACGAGCAAGAGCCTCCAAGGAGCAACACACAGGTTGGTTATGAGTGCCAGCCAGGGGCCAGTGCCTAGCTGGACCATTCCTAGCTGTGTGTTTTCCTCCCTCTGCCTGCTTCCCACCTGCAGATTGGTGGCCACACCTAGTCCTGCCCTGTGGGATTGCTTTGACAGGAGAATAGGTGAATCTCTGTAGTGCTTAAAACAGTGTAGATGCTCAGAGAATCTGTTCATGAGAAATGGATATCATTTTTATAGGTTTCCCCCAGTGATATTTTTTAACTTGATGTGTTTGTTTTTTTGTTTTTAGTAGTCCTAGTAATTTTGCTTCCTGTTTCCACAATTATTTCTTTTTAAAGAAAATAAAATGGCACACAGCTTCTTCCTGTCACTCCTATACCTTCACAGCACTAACAACCAGCTTATCTGTTGAGCCCTGAGAAGGCAAAAGCAGTGGGTACAGGTTTCCCATGAAGTTGTCTCTCGTGGGTCCTGCCAGTTCCCACAATCCTAGCATTCCCTGGGCATCAGTCAGTGTCTACAAGGAAGGACTTTGAGATCGTGAAGCATGTGAAAAGACAAACAGGCCAACATTCAGGCTCTCTAGGGACCCTGCCCTCCAGAACAGACTCCAAGCTGACATTTTCACAGGCTACTTGCAGGAGTTGCAGTAGGGCGGGTCCAGTCAGCAGGCTTCTGAACAGAGCCTCCGCCACCCAGGGCTGGTGCAGCTGCTCTCCCTCCCGTGTTCTTGTTCTGAGGAGATTAAGTCAGTAGATGTGGCTGTTGAGATGCTGAAGGCCTGTGATGTGAACATTCAGTGCTGGGCAAGAAGACGTTCGGTATAATGAAGTAATACAGTGGCTATGTGTGATATTTAAGGAGGTGTGTCCTGTTCTAGGTCGTCATCTAAATTTTCTTTACTTTAGCTACAGGAAACCTCTGGAATAACCACATCTCTGATTTTGTTTATTATGGCCTGACCATTTAACAAAGAAATTAGATTAGATACAGAAATGACCTGTTAAAAAATAAATGTGGCTATTAAGAACTTGTTTATGTTGCTATGGCTTATTTCCCAGTGATGTTTGACATGCACAAAAACAGAGACATTTGCAGTCACTTAGAATGCTGTTCTGAAAGGTCTTTCAGTGATGACACCTGTTAACTTTATATATAACTAAAAATAAATGTGAAGTGCAGGACCCAAGGGATTTGGAGGCTGGATTACTTACGGAAATAGGTAATTAGGATTGATTGGGTTTATACTTGGCTTTAAATGCTAAAAGTCCTGGGGCTATCCCTGGAAGTCTTGAGTGGCTTGTCTATAATTCCAGAGGTGGACAGGATTCCACACTGGAGAGGAAGTTTATCAGGGGTTGGAAATGTTGTTCTTAGAGCCTTGTTTTGCACTCTCCTGTTTCTTTTCAAAGAGTTAACCCTTAGATGAATCCACAGAAGTCAACTGTTAAGAGTTCTACACAAAGCCAGGCGGTGGTGGCACACACCTTTAATCCCAGCACTCGGGATGCAGAGGCAGGTAGATCTCTGTGAGTTCGAGGCCAGCCTGGTCTACAGAGCAAGTTCCAGGACAGCCAAGGCTACACAGAGAAATCCTGTCTTGAAAGAACAGAGAGAGAGAGAGAGAGAGAGAGAGAGAGAGAGAGAGAGAGGGAGGGAGGGAGAGTCCTACACAACTGGTAATTTATGATTCCATATCCATTTCTGTTGTCATATGTTTTAAATGATTTTTTTAAAGGACATGAGCAAATAGACTTTGTATGTTCTCAGCCAGCCCCTTCAGATTGGCAATAGGAATAAAATACATTTTATCATATTCTGTTGGGAGTCCAGGATATTTTAAATGTCCCTAGTTTAGAGGGGTGGGCGAGGAAAGGGAGGAAACTGAAGTAATAAATTGGTCACAAGTAGTTATTGAATATCCCGGATTGTATTGAAATGGGTGGCTCCTGATGAGTGTGTAAAATATAAATGCTGAAAAAGATATGTGGACAAGTGCTTTTCCCAAGCCAGGAATAACAATGATGTTTAAGTAGATCTAATTTTAATACCACTCCCATGTCTGTGTCTCCATCTCCCCTCAAAAGCCCCATGTGTACATGTGCTAGCCTCCATTTTTTTTCAAAGAACTGAAATGTGTTGGTGGACTAGTGGTTTCTCTACTTGTGTAGCTGGGTGCTTATTTGTCATAGAGTACCTGCTTGATGGCCAGGTGCTTTCCGCAGAAACACAGTATGGACTCTGTTGGTTACTTGTCTGTTAATGGGATATAAAATTCCCTGACTTAAAGCAATTCTTTGGGCTTATGGTTCTAGAGGGAGAGTCCATAATGTCTGGGGAGGCTTGGCAGCAGGTTACTGTATCAGGCTGAGAGATCACATTCAACCACAAACATGTAGGGTAAAGAACCCACTGTAAGTGGGGTGAGGCTATGAACTCACAAAAGTCACCCCCAATGACATACTTCTTCCAGCAATGCCACGCCTCCCCATAGCCCACCCAAGTAGCACCATTAACCAGGGACCACTTGTTCAAATATGTGAGCCTGTGAGGAACATTTCCCATTCAGACACTAGCACCTTCAAAGTATAGAAAATTTTACTTGGATATACAGATGTCATGATTCAAGATAAGGTATTAGCCATTGAAATCAAGTTCAGACTAAAATATTGACATTTAAATAATTCAGGAATTGTGACTTATGGCTAAGTGGTTTTAGAAAGTATATTGATTTTTATTTTCTTCAGCTGTGGAGCTAACGTTCCCTATACTTTCTTACAGAAATGTGTACAGTTTACAAGCAACTGTGATTATTTCATGTAACCTTGAGGGTAGAATGTTGTGTTTATATCAGGTCCCACTTATGAAGTGTTGTCTGCAGTCACTAATGACTTTCTGTTCACTTGTTCCACATGTATTCAGAAATTTAAAACTGCCTATTTTCCTTGTGGATTTACTTTTCTTTCAGTATAATTCTCTCTGTGTGTGGTATATGTAAGTGCCTGTGTATGCATGTGTGTACATGTATGTAAAAGATGAAGGCTGATGTATTGGTGAAATTATTAAGGCCACTCCACGTAGTGAAAAGGAGATTTATTTAATGGCGTAACTTACAAATTAAGGGATAGGTAGGTCGCAGGGTCTGGGGAAGGTGTATCGCAGTCCAGTGGTGTTCTCTGGAGCTCTGCTTGGCCCACCTCCACCGTCCAGGGTCCTGGAACAGAGAGAGAGCGCTGGCCCATCCAGATCTCGGGTCTCCAGGCGCCTCCCTGGGCCCCGCCTTGTAGGCGTGACAGTTGCCGAAGTCTCAATGGGGGTTGGAACTTCCAGATCAAAGCTGGAATGGCTACCCACTACACTGATGTCTGTGTCTTCCTCAATTACTCTGCACCTTGTTTGTTGGTTTGGTTTGGGTTTGGTTTGGTTTTGAGGCAGGGTCTCTTCACTGAACCTGAAGTTTATTAATTCACCTAGACTGGCTGGCTAGTGAGCTTCAGGGACCCATCTGCTTGTGCTGAACACTCCCAGTAATGGAGTTATGGATATTTGCTGTCGTGTCTGGCTCTTACGTGTGCACTCCGGTCCTCCATCTTGCAGAGCAAGCACTTTACCCATACCTGAGCTTCCCCCAGACCCCTTTGTTTTGATACAAGGTTCACTGTGAAACCCTGGTTGGCCTGAAACTTACTCCACACTCTAAGCTTGAGGCAGTCCTCAACGCCTCTGCATTGTATGTGCTGGGGTTGCAGGTGTGTGCCACCATGTCTGGATCCTTCAGGATAATCTTTGTCTCATGTGTTAGAGGTTTCTTATAATATGCTCATTAATTTTTGTCAACTTGACACAAACTGAGAAGAAGGGAATTTAATTAGAAATTGCCTCCATCAGACTCCAATTAGGAATTGCCTCCATCCTGGATTCTATAAGAAAGCAATCTGAGAAAACCATGGGAACCAAACCAGTAAGCACACTCCTCCATGGTCTCTGCTTCAGTTCCTGCCTCCAGGTTCCTGCCTCAAGTTCCTGCCCTGGCTTCCTTTCCTGATGAGCTGACATGAACCCTGCCCCCCCCCCCCCCAGCTGTTTTCAGTCACAGTGTCTGTGACGGCAATAGAAAGCAAACTGGAACAGTGATTGCATTTGGGTCTCCTTTTTTTTTTTTAAGATTTATTTTTTATTTAAGTATATGTGTTTGTGTCTGTGTGTATGCATGTATGTGTGTGTGTGTGTGGGGGGGTGGGGATTACCCATGGAGGCAAGAAGAGGACATCTGAATCTCCTGGAGCTGGAATTGTAGGCAGTTATGAGCCACCTGGTGTATGTGCAGAACTCCAGTCTTCTACAAGTGCACTTAATCTGAGCTTTCTCCAGCCTCTTGAGCCACATTTTTAAGCACCTTCTTTTTAAAATTTCATCTGTTTTTATGAATTGATCCTTTCACATCATGAAACACCCTCATCCCAGGTAATGAGCCTTCTTCTAAAGTGTTTTTTTACACTTGGCATGACATGAGGTCCGGACCATCTGTATTTTTAGGTGGTTTCTTATAAACTGCATAGAACTGAATCTTTCTTACTCCTATTTGATAATGTCTTTCGGGTACAGTATTTAGCTCACTGGTATTTACAGTAATTACTGTGCCTGGCGTATTAGTTATACTCACTCAGTAATGGCTAAACCTGTGGGCAGTTGTCATCTCCTAGCTCCATAGGTCAGAAATTCGGTTAGGCCTGGTGGACCTGGTCCCCTCTGCTCAGGGTCTCTCAGGAACCTGCAGCTGTGTCATTGGGACTGGAGTTCATCAGTTGACCAGCTCAGGAAGGTCCTCTTCGTAAGCTTGCCTGCAGTTCTCAGCAGAGCCCCATTCCTTGGGTTCCGTGCTGACTGGTGGCTAGAGGCCACCCTCACACCTGCCTCCTGGGCTTCTCCAGAATGACAACTTGTTCTCTTGCATCCAGTAGTGAAAAAAGGACTAGGAAGACAGAATTAACCCCTCAAAGCTGTGTTCTGTTGATGAGAAGCAAATCACTTGAGTAAGCAAAGCCATAAGTACTAGAAGGCAGGTCTGGTTGGGGCTCTAGCTGTAGCTGTGTTTGAACCCATCCTCTTGTGGTTTTGTTTGTCCCTTTTTTCTCTCTCTCTGTCTAGGTTATTTTCCTGCCTTTTTTTCATGGTAATTTTTAAGATTATTTTACTTTCACACTGTCTGTTAGCACTACCTTTCCTCTCCCTAAGTGTTCAGTGGTTTTTTTTTTTAACTTAGGTAGAAAGTGGCACTAATACCACCTAGTAAAATAGGTCTCTCTTGTGCCTCTTCAGACTTCCATTGACCCTGAGTAGAGCGTATGTTTTCCTTGTTACAGCTTTATCCCAACAAGTCCTGTCTTTCCTTCTTACACTGTTTCCTCAAATAGAGCCATCTTTTCCTGTTGAGTACTCTTTCAGTCATAGCCTTTGTTAATAGTTCCTTTTCTGACATTCTGTGTCTTCTGTGTGAAATGGTCTCCTGGGGAATGAGTTGTATTTCATTGAAGGAGTTGAGCTGGGCATGGTGGCACACACCTTCAATCCCAGCACTTGGGAGGCAGAGGCAGGAGGATCTGAATTCAAAGTCAGTCTGATCTACACAGCAAGTTTCAAGACAGCCCTATCTATTAAAAACAAAACAAAACAAAAAAGAAAAGAAAAAATAGCAGAAGAAGTCAGTGAAGGAGTTGCATTTCCCTGCTTCCTGGAAATGGCCCGTGGCTATTATTGGCTGTAACACTGTGAGTGTTGCAGGCTGAGTGTCTAGGTTTGGGTTTTGCTGTCTTCCTTTAAAAAGCACTGGCTTTTAGCTTGTAGACATTGAGTAACTTTTAGGTCACCTCATGGCCAAATCTATGGGGTCCGGAATTGACATTTTAGCCTGAGGCCTGTGCCCTGTCCTCTGGGATGTGCTTTGATCAGACTACAGCAGCAGTGGTGTCTCAGTGCTGGTTATTGGTGCTTTGGGGTAGTGAGTGAGTGAGACCAAGGTGTTGGTAAGAGAGTAAGGAGAGTAGGCTTCATGTCTCAGCTGTAGGAGCAGCCAGCAGGTCGCCATGACAATGCTCCTGAGCCAGCAGCCAGTGGCAGAGGTACTCACTTCTAGAAGTTCATTTTTCTTCTGTTTATAAGCACCAGGGAGGAAAGGTTTCTCAGGTTGACAGAATCTATTCTTCATTAATAAAGAACTAATTACATACTGTTTTCTCTTTTAAAAAATCGTTTTGCCTAAGTATTTGAATTAGATTCAACTTGGCAGAAGAGTCAGCCCTTAAAGATGACCAGGGTGGACTTCTCTCACATGTGTGTCAAATGGGAGTTTCCTTGTCAGGAACATCTAGATCCTACTAAGACAAAACAAGGAATAAAATTATAAATTTATCTAGAGTGCACACTCTCCCGCTGTCCCCCACCTGACCTGAGGGGTGGAGTAGCAAGCTCTGTTTGTCAGGTGACAACATGCACACTACTCCTGTCCCCTCCTCCCTCCCTCTCACCCTTCTTCCTTTTCTTCTCTTTGTCTTTGTGATTTTGAGGTGATGCTCATCAAGTATACATTGTATATCAAACACCTGCCCCAGAGCCCTCTCCCCTCCCTTTTTGTGCCCTTCTTGCCTCCCTTTAGTCCCTTTTGTACCCTGGACAGTTCCTCATGCAGGATTCTATGTACCTCTGCAAAAGGACCCATCAGTGAGAGAAAGGAAACATTTGTCATTCTGAGACACGCTTCATTTGCTTCCATGTCTTCTCGATAGTTACATCCGTTTTCCTGGGAGTGGCATGCGTTCATTCTTTATCAGCTTTTTAGTCTTTATCCTTGTGCCTAGACTTCCAAGTTCTGAGATGTCAGGAATACTCCACCATGCCTGTCTCCTTTCTTTGCTATGGTATGTATTCCTCATCATGCACACCTAATGCTATTGTGTCAATGAGGAAAAACAACCTTAAAAACAGTGAAATATCAGGGATTTGGTAAGTTGCTACTGTATTCTGATGTTGGGGGATTCTACTTAAAGCTGATCAAGTTGACTCCTCACATTCATCTTAGATCAGTACAAAAGCTTTAAGGAAAAATGTTACGTTGTTACATACTTTGAACAAGGTGGTGGAAATAAAATAGGGTATCACTGTGATCACTTGGTCACAGTGCTCACCCTATCTCAGCATAATCCTAACACATAATCAGACTTTCTGTGGTCGGCCCCCAAAGGCTGTGCCCCAGTTTATCATTGGGCTGTTGGTTTAAGGTCTACACCTCAACTGACAGGGCTGCCATCATTCCCCACATGTGCTACTGTAACCCCATCTCACATGGAATCAGATGAGTTGAAAGACAGCAGAGAGTATTTGATAGCAGACTGAGTGTACGAGGCATCTGTACCAAAATGCACTAGAGATGGAGATGAACCACCTAGTGTAGGTGAACAGCACCATCAAGAAGCTAGTGAGTCCAGGTGGTGCTCGGTAGGTCCAGGAAGCCTGCTGCTAGTGCAGGAAGCCAAGTAAGAGCAGAATGAAATTAGAATCAGCTCTTGATGGATACTTGGAACTGTCGCGTCACCAGACTGAGATTTTTATCAAAGGAGTTTCACAATATAGAATTCTAATTTATTAACCCACATGCTTTGGTTTTGGTTTTATCTGTAACTTGTTTTGAGACAAGGTCTCATTATGTAGCCCAGGCTGGGGCTAGATCTAGACATCCCTCTTCTCACCCTCCCAAGTGCTAACCTGGCAAGTATGGCTGCCACTCATAGCTGATCATTTAAATTAAGGGGCAAGATGATGTAATGTGCTAATGTAGGACATTTTCAAAAAGAGGTTTCCTCCCCATACTGTTCAGAATCTACTGTTCCCTTGGCTCGTTTTTGAGATGCACTTAGTTTTGACCTTCTTAGTTACTGGGCCACTTACAAAAACAACCTACATTTTTGTCTTCGCTCCCTGTGATGATATAGCAGTGAACATCTACAAACAAGCTGCTGTGTCAAGTTTTTCTGTGTGGTGCTGCATTTTGCCACATTCTTCTTCTTTGCTACACAGTAAGTAGGCCTAGATCCCATGGGTCCACAGCCAGATACAGCCCTGGATTCCACACACAGAGAGGTTTTCTTCCCCAAAGAGACAAAGCATTGAATTCATGAGATAGGATGTAACTGTTTACATTTCATGTGCCCCATAACCTGAGGTGCAAGGAGGCTAAATAAGGCAGAGTGGCTATTGGGAAATGTAGTTTTGTAGGTACTCTACAGCTGCCACCAGAAGTGATGCTGTCAACCACCAGCCTCCTTAAGACTCTAGGCTCTGCCTTCTGTTTCAGTTCAGCCAACAAGTATTGCAGTGCTCTCACTCACCTTTCTGTTGCTGTGCCAAAGCACTGTGACCAAGAGAGCTTTTAGAAGACAGAGTTGATTTGGGTTCATGGTTCTAGAGAGATAAGAGTCCATGATGGCTGAGCAGAGAGGCATGACAGGCAACAAACATGTTGGCAGGAACAGAAAGCTGAGAGCTCATACCCAAACCAAGCATGAAGCAGAGAGCAAACTACAAGCAGAGTGGGTCCTCGAGCTCTCAAAGCCCGCCCCCAGTGACATACTTCCTCCAGCAGGCCACACCTCCTAACCCTCTGCAAACAGCACCAAGGCCTGGGACCAAGTGCTTAAATGCTTGAGACTGTGGGGGACATTTCTTATCAAACTACTGCAGATGTCATGCTGAATACTAATACAGCATCCATGCTGACAAAAGCTCACTGCCATGTGGGACTACCTCTCATGCCTTTGTGTGTTCCCATCCGTATACCTGCCTCACAGTGTTACAGCTTGAGGAAGAGTGACTTCCTAGCTCAGCACCTTGCAGTTGAGAGCCCAGCGTCATAACAGTTTCGTCTGTGTCTTTACTCTAGCCTAGTATTTTAAAAGTTCTCCATGAAATGAATGAACATTTTTAAGAATTTCTCTAGTAAAAAAAAGTTCCAACAATTATTTGATTCTTTTTAATCTTTAAAGAATTAATTACATTTATTTGTTTATGTGGGGTGTGTGTGTGTGTGTGTGTGTGTGTGTGTGTGTGTGTGTGTGTGTGTGTGTTTGCACTCATGTGGATGTTAGAGGACAGCTTGCAGGAGTTAGTTCTTACTTTCCACCATGTGGGTACTAGGGATTGAACTTGGGTCCTCAGACTTGGTGGCAAGAGCCTTTACTCAGTCAGCCAGCTCACTGGCCCTCTTACTAATCTTCTAAACAAGTATACTTCATTTTCCAGGAAAGTGAAAAGCCCAAAATAGATCACCCTCTTTTGGCAATTTATTTTATAACAAACTATTTGACATTTAACAAATAAAATAAAAATCTGCTTTTACTAGATTTATAAATCAACTATCTTTTCTATGGTAAAGTATACATGAGAATTTTTCACTTGTAATTTTCCACAATAGAGTAGTAGCCTTTTTACATGTTCTTTTTTTTTTCTTTAAAAAATTTTTCTTTTATTCTTTCATACATGTTCTTTTTAACTCTGGAGCCACAACAGTTTATTAGTCCCTAGAATCGTCTCGTCTGTGTGCAGGTTGCAGGCATGCCCACATACACCCACATCTTGTAAGAATAGATATCCTCCAGTATTCTTGCTGTTGTTAACTAAAGTTAACATGAGTATGACAGCAGTGTTTGAGGTGTGTCCCATCCCTACTCTCCCTGTGCTCCTCAGAAATGTCCCTTTTAGTTTTGTATTCTTCAGCCAAGACCTTACCAAGTAGGCTCCATGTGTTTAGCTGATAGACATTAATTTCTCCTAATGCCTTTTGCAACGTGACACTTTTGGAGTATCTGCAGTATTTTGGAGTATCTGCAGTATTTTGGAGTATTTGCAGAATGGCACCAGTTTTTATTTGTCTGACTGGGTTGTTGTAGGAGGTTCAGGTAAGAGTATGACATGGGTGTTATGTCCTCATTGAGTCACATCAAGAGGTGAGTGACAGGTTGACCCGCTATTGGATGAGATTAAAGTATCCCTTATTCTCTGCAATTAATACGTAGTATGATCTTAAGACATGACTGTTTGGTGTCCCAGCCATCTTTCACCTATTGTTTAAATGACAGTTTTTCCCTAATCATTATAAGGTTACTTGAAAATGATTTCCAGTTCTGACATTCTTTCTGGAATTCTGAGAGGTTCACTCCTCTAAGGGATTTGTAGGCTCTTCATCCATAACTGTCACCATTGTCTGTACGTGTGTGGTGTGTGTGTGTGTGTGTGTGTGTGTGTGTGTGTGTGTGTGTGTGTGTGTGTGTGGGCATGCATGTGTGGAGGTCAGAAGACAGCCTTTTGGAATTAGTTCGCTCTTTCACCCTGTCAGTTACAGGTGGTTGGACTTTGGGGCAAGTGCCTTTACTTCATGAGCCATCCCATTATCATTTTTGGTACACAAGTTGGTTTCAGTTTGAATAATAAAGCTCCCTTTGTGACTGTATTCTTCTTTTGTGTACTTTTGACCTTTTCCTGTTCATCTTTGGATCACCTTTTAAATGTTCATTGACCTAATTTTAGGGCTAGCTGTTCCTCTGCAAATCTCTGGTTCCTTTAGTGGGGCATAGTATGTAGAAACCAGAGTGCTACTCGTGGTCATTATCAGCTGGGTGTCATTGATTCTGTTCTTTGTAGTAGATTACAGTACATTATTTAGAATTGTGTCTTCAGGCCAAGAATTGCCATGCAGTTGTAAAGAAGATAAAAGTGCCAGAGGATTGACTCAGAGCTGAGGCCTAATGTGATAGATACTGCAGGACTTGAGACAGAGAAGCAGTCTGCCAGGGGAACAGCATAGAGGAATTAGGAATAGACAACACTCAACCACCTGGTCCATTCCGGAATGTGCCTTGGGGAAACAGTGGTCTAATCTAGATTTGCTAACTGTCCAGGGGAAAGATATCTACCTTTCACTCCTCCCATACACAACTGTGATAAACCAAAGCTTTGGGGGGACATATTTCCATGACCTTGACATGGGCAGAAAAATTTTAAATAGGACTTATAAGTTATGCTGTATTTAAGTTATGAACACTTAGCCAGGCCGTGCTGGCACATGCCTTTAATCTTAACACTTGGGAAGCAGAGGCAAGCAAATCTCTGTGAATTTGAGGCCAGCCTGGTCTATGGAGTAAGTTCCAGGAAAGCCAGGACTGTTAAACAGAGAAACCCTGTCTCAAAAAAAAAAAAAAGTTATGAACACTTGTGCACCAGCACATCATTGAGAGTTTTAAAAGACCCACAGAATGCTGAGAAATGAATCTCAATGGAAGGTTTAGTAAAAGACTATTCCATAGTATGTAAAAGATCCCTGCAGGCCAGTCTAACCTATGGACAAGAGCCTGGACAATGAGTTCATGTGGTGGTTCAAACTAGAATGGCCCTCTAGACTCATGTTGAAATACTTTGTCTCAAGTCATTTGAACTGGTGGGGGAAGGTTTAGGATCATGCTTCTCAACCTGTGGGTTGTGATCCTTTGTCGGGGTCAATAACCCTTTCACAGGGGTTGCCTAAGACCATTGGAAAATACGTGTGTTTACATTATGATTCATACCATCAAATTTACTGTTATAGAGTAGCAACAAAAATAATTTTATGGTTGGGGTCCACAACATGAGGAACTAAGGGTTACAGCATTAGGAAGGCTGAGGACCACTAGTTCAGGAGGTGTGGCTTTGTTTGATGAGGTACATCTCTGGAGGTGGGCTTTGAGGTTTCTCACTCCCCTCCTCTTCCTGCTGGTGGCTCGGATGTAAATTCTCAACTACTGCTCCAGCACCATGCCTGCCTTCCTGCTGCCATGCTCCACACCATGGTGGTCATGGATTCTAACCCTCTGGAACTGTAAGCCCTCAATAAAGTTTTTCTTCTATACCTTTCCTTGGTCATGGTGTCTCATCACAGCAGTACAAAAATAACTAAGACAGTTGACAGTGGAAGATATCTGTGGGATGCCCAAGTCTATGGGGTCCTTAGTCATCAGAATAGTGAAGCATGGCATATATCCTGGAGAACATAGGAAACACCAGAGATGTCAAGGATACAGAACAACTGTTGAGTGTGTAAACTAGTATAACTTAAAAAAAAAGTGTCATTCACACCCAGCATGAGAATTCCACTAGTATTCAATGGAAATACATATATACTTTGTGCTCATCCCAAGATGAGATTTTAATTTGAACTCTACAAGTTGCCATCCTGTAATCATCTTGTAATGTAATGGCTTTGTACCATTTGTGCCATTTCTGTAGCTATCCTGTAATCATTTTAAAACAGGACAGTGAAGGAAAGCACCAGGTGCAGGGCCTGAGGTCAGCAAGGACAGGACTCATCTTGGTTCTTCTGATACCTGTTTTTCTGGAGAAAATATGCACACAGGTACAGCAGGAAGAGTACTTGATGCTCCAGGCTTCAGAGGAGCAACACAAACAATGGCCAAGAAGGAGGAGCAGCCTGGAAGTGCTTCCCCAAGGCTTTTAGGCTACTCAGCCATAAGATTCATCTTCAGGGGCAGCCAGGACTTTGAAGCCATACATCAAGTAATTAAACCTTATTGTTTGGTGCACTCTTGGCTTAAAGAAAGCTCAGAACGGACAAGAGATTCATACTGGAAACTGTTTCCGGGAACCAGGAGTCCCGTGCATCTGCCTTTTTCATACAGGAGGATGTGCTAATTAATATCTCAAGCCAAACACCACTGTTAGTTTTTTTTGTTTTATCTTCAGTTTTATCCCCTCAGTTCTCATGCAGAATCAACCCTAATCCCAATAAAAATAAGTCTGCTCTGACAAAGGAAACATGCTTTATCACTGAACTTGGGAATCTTGAAGAGCTGGGCTCAGACACTGCTCACTCCACACTTTTAGACCTGTAACCTGTAAGGTTCCAAATCTCTCAAACTGCAGTTCCTCTTTGGTCTTTACTTGAACTTCAGGGATAATGTTGATTCACTTTTACAGGCTGCATGGGAGGGTGCCCGGGATAGTGAAAGAAAGCTCCAGGTACAAGGCTGTCAGTCTACAAGGACAGGACTCTTCTTGGTCCTCCTGATACTTGCTTTTCTGGTGAAAATAAACGGAAATAATGGTTTCTTTTTAAAAAGTATAATATTGGAGCTAGAGAGATGGCTCAGTGGTTATGAATGCAGACTGCTCTTGTAGAGGACTCAAGCTCCAGCTACAGGAGATCTGATGACTTCTATGGGCACATTTATAATTGCAAACATACATGTATAAAATAAAACAAAAATCTCTTTAAAGCTCAGTGCGCTTGGTTTGGTAGCCCATGTCTATAATCCCAGCACTTGAGAGGTGGAGGATCAGGAGCTCATCGTTGGCTACATAGTTCATGAACTCGTTCAGTGGGTACTCTGCTCAGTTATCATTACTTTTTTTTTACATTTATTTATTGCCCTTTCCATGTCTAGATGTGGCTTTTTCTCTGAACCACATGGAAGTAAGTTCCTAATGTAATGTTTTAGTGCTAGACACTTAGGTACGTGCTAACCTAAAATACAGATACTCTCTTATGTAGCCACAATATTAAAATGAGAATGTGACATTGACTCACTACTAGTAACTAACATCAGACACCACTCGGGTCCCCCAGTTGAATCAGTCATAGCCTTTGTAGAAGAAGAAATAATAATATGTCTTTTTTGTTTTGTGCTCTAGTACAGGATCACCACTTCTCCTTTAAGATGGACCTTTCTCTAATCTTATTTCTTGTCTTCTGTGACACCTTTGAGGTATTGACTAGTTATTTTGTGGAATGACCTTTATTTGAGGCTTGACTCCTGGCACCCAAGAGGTGACAATTTGATCAGGCTCTATGCTTTGGTAGCCCTCCATGCTGGGAAGTTATGTTTCCCATTCATTGGGGGGAAGGTATGGCATGGCATCTGTTTGGCCAGTACAGGTGACCTCTGGGTTTAACAGTGGCAATCTTACTGTTTCTCCATTTAAGCTTTCATGATAATGTCTGTGGAGAAATATTTTGACACTATCCGAATTTCTTATGTCATCGATGGTTCTTGCATAGAGCAAGAACTGATCATTAACTTGAGTGATGTTGTTCTGTTTAGTTCTGTGCACAGATTAGACGATATCCTGCTTTAAGTATAAGCGTCCTTCCCGTCTCTCCATCATACTTTATCTTGGCATAAAATCATGGACTATATAGGTGTAAACTGTTAATATTCCATATTTTAATGCTAAAATTATCTGAACTAGACAATGCAGCTCCTTCAAGCTGGCCTCTGAGTCACTTTGATAAGACCTATCATTCTGTAAGCACCTGTTTGCTGTCTGGACAAGATGTCCAGGTTCAATTTATACTTTTCTGCACCAACCCTGAAGTAAGCCATTCTTTAAAAAAAAAAAATTGTTCCTGCTAGTAAAATATTTGTAGATAAGATTCAGAAATAGGTGTGTTTACTGCCCCATCACACTGCTTTTAGATCTCTCCGTGAGCATGATAGAACCAGCCCTCACACATACCTGTTTCTGTCTGTCACTGTTAACCGTGGTGTTCTAGTGAGGCCTCTGGCATCCTGCCCCAGCATTACAGGCTTCACTTAACCTTCCCCTTTCTGTGTTTGTAACTCACTTTTCTGATAGGCAGAAACAGACTCCCATTATCAAATATCTTTTCAACATTTTATTTATTATTTTTTCATTTTTAACATTTATTAATTGTATAAAATAATGGATTCCATTGTTTCACACATGTATATAATATATTTTGATTATTGTCAACCTCCTGTAATCACACACTACTTACTAGTCCATTTAGTGTTGCTCATCTCTATTTGATTTTAGGGCTTACATTGCCATGTCAGCTGGTGTTGTCCTTGTTTGGGTCTTGTGCAGGTAGCTTGATTATTGAGACTTGACGGCTGTAGCTTCCCTGTTATATATGTCATCACAGACCTCCTGCTCCTCTGCTTTTACAGTCCCTCTACCCTCTGTTCTGAGATGCCCTTGGCCTTGGGGAGGCCCAGCTGTGTTGTAGATGTGTAATTGGGGCTGGGCACCTCACAGAATGGTTCACTGCATTTTACCAGTTGTGGATTTCTATAATGGTCTCCGCCCTCTGCAAAAAGAAGCTTCTCTGATAAAGGGTGAGAGCTGCGTTTATCTGAGGGCATATAGGTAAATATTTAGAAGGCAGTTAGAAATTATACTGGCTTGGGAATGTAGCAGTAACAGGTTTTCCTCTGGGTTCTGTGGCCTCACCAGTCATGAATAGCTGGCTAGGTTTACAGTACTAGGCATGGCTTCCCTCCTGTTGAGCAGGCTTTAAGTCCAGTTAGACAGCAGTTGGTTACCACCAAGACCTAAGTGCCATTATTACATCTTCAGGCGTAGTTTGCTGTGCTGGTCATTGGTGTGTTTTGTAGGTGTCACAGCTGGGTAGAAGTATTGATTTTCTCCCTTAGCAGCATGCTTAGCACTGTATGGTTCTCAGAGCAGAGGCTTCCAGGTCAGTTCCAGGTCAGTTCCTCTGAGTCCTTTGTTCAAAGTCTATGGTGTCTTTAGCAATAGGGACTTAACATCAGGTTCTGGGAGGCAACCAAGGGCAATGACAATAGTCTTGAGTTGTTTTGAGGTCTTGGCCTTCCCTGACCAACCTGTTACTGGGGAAGCATTATCACCCCTAGTGATAGAGCTTCATTTAAACTGTATGTATGTATGTATGTATGTATGTATGTATGTATGTATGTATGTATGTATGTGTGATATAAAATGTATTTTTAGATAAGCATAAAATGATTCCTTATAGCTTTTTCTAACATTCTCAATGTTACTTATACCTCCTCTGACCCTCTCCCCCTGTATTGCGCTTCTTTTCCCTCCTCAGTTAGAGGCCCTGGGTGGGAGAGCCTCCTGTGTCCTCCTTTGTAGCATCTTGAGTCCTGCTACTTCCCTCCTCAGAGATCTTTCTCCCCTCTCTCTTGGCTTTTGACAGACCGTGTGCTCAGATGTGTCTGTTGTAGTCCAAGCTATGTGCTCACATCTGTCTGTGGTTAGTCCAGGCTATGGACTCAATCTGAGGATTCGAAGCTAGGAACTGTAGATGGTGTTTGTCTTTCTGGATCTAGGTTACCTCACTAGATATAATACACTGTAGTTCTAACCATCTTCCTGCAGATTTCATGTTCTTTACAGCTGAAGAGAATTGCAGTGTGCATGTAAACTATATTTTCATCATTTGAAGGGCATTTAGCTTGTTTCAATTTCCTGGCTGTTTTGAACAGAGTAGCAATAACACAGATGAGCCAGTATCCGAGGAGTGGGATGTCCAGTCGTTTGGGCTGGTCATCTGGTAGATCTAGTTTTAGCTTTTTGAGAATTCTCCACACTGATTTTCAGAGTGACTGGACCAGTTTGCAATCCCACCAACAATGAATGAAGATTCCCCTTTCCCCACATCCTTGCCAACGTTTTTTTCTTCAGTTGTTTTCTACATCTTAGCCCTTCTGACTGGGGTAAGACAAAATCTCAAAGTTGTTTTAATCAGCATTTCCTTGACTTCTAAGGATGATGAACACTTTTGAGATATTTATTACCCATTTTGATTTCTTCTTTTGCAAAATCTCTGTTCGAAGACAGAGTCCATTTTTTAATTGGATCACTCTTTTTATATTCTGTATATTAAGCCTCTATCAGATGTATACCTGGCAAAGATTCTTTCACACTCGATGGGCTTCTTCTTCACTTGGTTTATTGTTTCACTAGCTGTACATATTAGTGTCTTGATTTGATTTTTATTGCTGTGATAAAACATTAATAAGAACCAGCTCTGGGGAGGGGCATGTTTATTTGTTTACAGGTTTCGGTCCATCATCAGGGGAAGCCAAGGTGTGACTTTGATGTAGATGCTTGAAGCAGACCATGAAAACCCGGTTTGCTCTCCACAGTTTGTTCAGTCAGCTTCCTTATACAGCCTGTGTCCACCTAGGGGTGTACTTCCCACACCAGCCGTTAATCAAGGAAATGCTTCCTTATACAGCCTGTGTTCACCTAGGGGTGTACTTCCCACACCAGTCGTTCATCAAGGAAATGCTTCCTTATACAGCCTGTGTCCACCTAGGGGTGTACTTCCCACACCAGCCGTTAATCAAGGAAATGCTCACAGAGTTGCCCACAGGCCAGTCTGATGGAGGCACTTTTGAGGTTCAGTCACTCCAGGCTCCTTTAGATGGTATGTATCAAGGGGACAAATACTGATCAACATAGCCAACCAGTGTCTCTTCTCCTATTGTTTAATTTTAGAATACACATAAAGTAGATTCAGTATTGCTAGTCCAATACCACTGTGAAAAATAAATCAGCACTTTACACACATAAACTTTGTGGTTTATAATTTATATTCTAGTAAAACTAGTTTTTAAATATCTGCTAAGTGAGTGAGTCTTTTTCTGTGTCCTTTTTATTTTACCCCAAAAGCACATAGCGTTGCAGCCTTGCATGGACAGGGTGTGTCTGATCTACCCTCTCTGCAGTGTGGTAGGCTCTTCGCATTCATTTATTTTGATTTTCACATGTGGCTGGCCCACGTCCTTCCTGATGGACATTAGCTCACATTCCAGCCAACAGAAATAGGAAAAGTGAGTTCCCATAGGTTATGCACCCAAGTATGTTGAACAGCTGCACCATTTGATATTTTGCTGTGACTTTAAGTTTCTCTAATTGTGTAAGTAAGCTAATGAGTAAAGCCAAATATCTTTTTCTGCTTTTAACGATTACTTCCAAATACTTAATGTGTGAGGACAAATGATCTGATCATTTCTCTGGCAGGGTTTTGAACATTTTTGTTTTTGAAGCATTATGAATATTCTTTTTTGGCATACTTTGGGACTTTGTTTTAATGTGGCCAAAATCTGTCAGTCATCTATTGCATTTGCATCTTGGGTCAAACTTTGAAAACCTTTTCTAATGGATAGGACCTAGAAAAACCCTGATCCTCACTCACAGTACCCAGAGAGTTTGAATTTTTTGTTTGTTTGTTTGTTTGTTTGTTTGTTTTAGATCCATGAGCCTCTCAGGGGTTTGTTGTTGTTGTCCTTTTCTTTGTTTTTAAGATGTATTTTTAACTCTGTGTGTGTGTGTGTGTGTGTGTGTGTGTGTGTGTGTGTGTGTACACCCGTGCACACTTGAGAACTTGAATGCAGTTGTCCATGAGGGCCAGAGGCACTGGATTCCCCTGCTAGCTGTCAGCCATGCAGTGTCGGTGCTCGGAGCAGAACCAGGGCCTCTCAAGAGCGGTTGGTGGTCTGACTGCCAAGCTCTCTCCAAATCCAGAGTTGGTTTTGCCCCCTCTCCAACTACATGACTTTTATTTTTGTATGTCTTCCTGCCTCTCTTAGGGTGTTTTTATTTTTTCCATATAAGTGTAACTGTCAGCTTGTCTGTTTTTATTGAACAGCTACTGAGTATTTTTATTGGGATCCTACTAAATGTGCAGACTGTCTTAAAGATCTTTATGATTCTCTGTTGTCTTGTCTGTATATGAGGACTGACTGACTGTTCATTCCAACTTCTGTGTAATCAAGAGCTTCCTACATTTCTTAATTAGTAGGAATTTCCTTCTTTTTTTTCTGTTTGTTGATACCTAATATGTTTTTGCTGTTGCTCTTTGTTTTCATTGGATTTTTTGAGAGAGTCACACTGTGTAGTCTGGACTGGTCTGGAACTCATGAGAATATCAGGCTGTGGGGCTTCTTAGGCTTTTGGAGGCCCTTACTTCTGTGTACCTGAAGTCTGTCCCACTCCACATGTGTGGGTTTCTTAAGTCTTTATGTTTTCCATCAGTCAGGGGAATTTTCAGGCATTACTTTAGCAAATATGTTTTTTTACTCCATTGTCTCTCAGCCATCTTTTGGTGGCTCCAGTTGCATTAAAAAACAAACAAACAAACCCAGCCCTTTCCATTTGTTTGTGTGTGTGTATGTGTAGGTCTGGCAGGACAGCTCCTAAGAGCCAGCTCTCCCTTCCTGCTCTGTGTAGAGCTTGGCAGCAAGCACCTTTACCCACATGGAACAGTTTTTACTGTGATCTCTGTGTTCTGCTCTCAGGATCACTACCCCACGGTGCCCTGATCTGTTTGCCCTCCTGCCCATCATAGTGCATAGGGTTTCCAGTTCTGCTCTGAGAAAGCCTCCCTCAGTTAAAGGCCTTTTTTTAACAGATGAGTAAGTGTACCGGTTTGGGTTTGCTCAGTTTTCTAAACAGTAGAAACTATTTCAGGATTATCATATTGCATAAAAGGTTTTTCTCTTTCTCCTACGAATACCATTGTGGGTTTTTTGAAAGACATATTTATTAAAATGCAATTGGCATGCAACAAATTATTCGTATTTAAAGTTTCCAGTTGAGGAATTTGGGCATGTATATACCCTGTGATACCATCACCACAACCAAGATAAAATAACCAACACTTTTTTCAACCTTAGAATTTTCCTCATAACCCTGTACAATTAAATAATTCTTCCCATCATGATCTCCAGGCAACCACTGGTCTGATTTTTGTCCCCGTTAATTAATTTACATTTTCTAGAATTTTATAGAAACCAAATCATACATATATCACGTATTGGGGTTTATTTCTTTCATTGAGTATAGTTATTTTGTTTCATTCATGTTGCTGATTATAATTCTTTTTTTATTGCTGAGTAACATTCCCTTGTATGGATATTTCAAAGTTTGTACACTTATGGATAAATGACTTTGCATTTTGTGGTTCTTATAAATAAAACTGCCAATAAAGTTCTATTAAGAAACTTTTCTTCAAAAGCTCAGTGTAGGGGCTGGAGAGATGGCTCTTGCAGAGGACACTAGTTGAGTTCCCAGCATCCATGTCAAGCAGCTCACATCCTATAACTGCAGTCCAGTGGATTTGATGACCCTGCTGGTTGTCACACTCACACTCACTGCACTCCAGTATACATACGCAGATGTACACATACACACATAATTAAGAATAAATTGAATCTTGTTCTAATAAGCTAAGTGTATTCCTTTTATTTAACCATACCTTATGGTTAAATAAATATGGTTTAATAAAAGAAAAGACTATAAACATTTAATACAAAGATTACAATCAAATGTTCAAGGGAGGCACAGAAGTACAGTGAGTTATCAATCAGATTTTGTAAGGAGGCAAGAGGGCTGTAGTCCTAAGCAAAGGATGTGGATTTTTCCTGGTAAGATTTCTCCTAGGAGGGAGGCTGTGGATAAAGACTGAGGGCCCCCAGTTTCTCAATAGAAAGATGAGGGTGCTAGTACAGTATGATCTGGAGAGCAGTGAGGTGCTGAGACCCAGTGTTGCTGACTCCAAGTAGCATAGATAAGAGAGGGCCCTCCTGTGAGGGCCAGCATGGTCCTTTCTCAGTTTGGGATGGCATCTTTGGTCTTCTGCCTTCAGCTTCACCTTCCATCTATGCCTTTGTCATGACTCCTAAGATGCTACATAAGGGCAGTGTGTGACTCGCTTGGATGATACCGCAGGCCACACCTTGGGCTGTGAGCCACCTCCCAGAGTCACGTGGTGGAGTAGTGCTCCCAAGCTTAACACTTATCAGATGATTTCATTCTTACTGGTGTAATATTGCTGAGTTACGTATAACCATGTATGACGGATAAACTTGTGTTTAGTGGTACTTACGTGGATACAAAGCAGAAGCTCCTTGGTGCTGATTCTAAACCCACAGCCTGAGTGAGGACAACTAACTCACCTGCCTCGAAGCTTCCTGCTGGGCCAGCTCAGATGAAACCATCACTTTGCTTTCTATTGATGTGACTGTCGTTACATTTTCTTTACTAGCTGCCCCTACTTGGTTACAAAGTAACTGTCCAGGTCACTACAGAGTTTTTTCTAGGTTTGAGAAATGAAAACACAATTAAAATTTTATTTATTTACTTATTTATTTATTTTTATGAAGGGGCTGGAGCAATGACTCAGTGGTTAAGAGCACTGGCTGCCTTGCAGAAAACCCACCCAGGTTCAACAAGCGCTCAGTCTGTAACTCCAGACCCAGGGGTTCCAGTGTCCTCTTCTGACCTCTTTGGGTACCCGTACATATGTGTGTGCATACACACACACACACACACACACACACACACACACACACACACACACAGTTAAAAATAAAATAGATTTTTTTAAAAGACTCTCTGAGGATGAAAATAAATACATGAAGTCAAAATACATGAGTGCAAAATACCATGCTTTACATGTATGTCCAAGGGGCATGTTTGTTTTCATGTTATATAACCTTGTGATATTCATATTCATGAAACATGACTAGGAAAGAAATACTGGGATGGGGCATTGGGATGTAACTCCACTGTCCAGCAGCCACGCAGCGTCCCTGATTGTAATGTTATAACTAACCACTCCATCTTTCCTAGGATTTGGTTCACTTCACCTTCGTGTCATCCCTTACATCTTTCCTGATGTTTCAAAACTGTTATTTCATTTTCCCATCTGCTTGTGGCTGTGGATGTCTTCTGAGAACTCAGAGGACTGGCTGGAAGAAAATCTGAGGAGCGCTCTGGGTTATGAATCTTCCAGCCAGTTGTCTGTTTATGTGACTAAAGCTTAGAAACAAGCAAAGGATTTGAATGGCTTCTTTCAGCATTAGTGAGTGTTCTATCATCTCTTGACTACCCATACTATGACTTGAAGGAAAACATAACATGGCATTAGACATTCACATGGAGTCAGTGTTGCCATGGAGCAAAGCCCCTGTAATGAGAGAGATGGGGCTGAGAAAGAATTGTGGGGGAACCCTCGGCTGTGTGCTGTTCTTCACCCTGCTCCACCACTCGGAACAGGATCTTTTGTGTTTACTTGGTTTTTAAAATAGGTCTCACTCTATAGCCCAGTTGTACTGAAACTCACTGCCATCCTCCTGCTTGAGTTTTCCAAGTGCTGGGATTACAGGAATGCACCACCATCCTTGACAAAATGTATTGTTTAAATGATAAAGATAGAGACCTTTTAAGATCATATTTCAGCGATAGCACTATTTAATTTTAGTTTCCTTAAAAAAAAATTTCAAACTCACCATTGGAAATCACCCTATCTATTTAGTAATGACCTAATGGTTTCATATTTCAGAGTAGTGTTTGTAGTGTTAAAAAGGAAGGAAATAAGGACCCGGAATAAGAACTGTTGTAGAAACTTTGTGCCCTTAGAAGAAAACTCAAAGTGTATCCTCCACTGAATGTTTCTTCAATGCATGTGTCCAGCCAGTGTGCAGGAAGCTGCCGGTTCACCTTTCTCCAGAGAGCAGCAGCTGAGGATCTGTGGCAAAGCAGCACATTGTGGAATTGACAAGAAAGCCATGTTCTCTCCATCTCCAAGTCAGAATCCCATCAGCCTCTTTGTGTTGTTGCTTTTAGAGGATTTGCATCAGTGGAACAAGCCCCATTAAGAATATTCCCTGTTCTTTCTGGGTTTGGCGTCACCCCAGCAGGAATCTTTTCACCAGCAGTGTTGTGGGCCTCCGTTGCCTCTGCCAGGTCTGTGTGCGGGTCCCTTGGGCCGTGTTTGTTGTATTGGATCCCTGAAGCCTTTCGTGAAGCACTGCTACTCTAAGCCACACAGTTTTTCTCATGCTTATTAAATATCTGTGCTTGGTGCTAGGGACATGGGCTTGATTTATGGCAGCCAATTTATGGTTAAAGCGTACATACACACAAACACCGGCAAGGCAAGTTTATCTTAAGTAGAAGTGACTTTAATCACACGGTATATCATTTGAAGTTAGATGACACTCGTGACAATAGAACCAAGTGACAATGAAGGTGTGCAGGACATGTGGCAGGAAGTCCTGTGACACTACGGACTTCTGCTAAAGTCATGGCAAGGCTCACTCTCCTCTCTGTTCAACCCAAAGATTGGTGTGAGGTCCCAACAAGGCAGCTGCCCTAAGACACTGGGTGTGGTGCGTCAGGATGAGATATCTCCTGTGCAGGGCAAGGCTACAACACTGACTGTGGGCAGTGATGGGTTGTAGAGACACTGGAGGGCACTTTTCACTCTTGGGAAAAGAGATGAGAAAATGAGCGTGAACCTTAGGTGTTGGACTGGAAGTGGTGGGGTGCATTTGTGTTCTTTGATATTTATAAATAAATACAGATGTATCTATCTGAATATAGATGTATTTGATATCTCTTAATATAGAGAGATGTAAATGTGTGTGTGTGTGTGTGTGTGTTAAATGTAAACACATAATAGCACATCCTAGCTCTGTGCACAGAGGAGGCCTGGAAGAGTGACCATAGCAAGCAGTCAGACCTTAGTTCCTGAATGGGGCAGGAGAAGGTAGACCTGAAACTTCTTGTCAGAGGAGAACACCAAACTAGGAGTCGTGGTCAGTTAGAGACAGTCCTATCACCAAAGAAATGACAGTCATAGGTGCAACCCCTTGAACAAAGCAGGAAGCTATGAGACTGTACTATAAATTGGTAATATATGCTGGCTATTCATTTTCTTACAGTTCAATATACCTCTAATATAGACGGTCCCCAATTTATAATTCTGCTTATGAGTTTCCAGCTGTACAGGAGTGGAAAAGCAACACATATAGAATAGAAAGCATGCTTTGAATTTTTATCTTTTCCTGAGATATGCAGTCCAGTTCTCTTATGCAAAGTTAGGTAGCAGCCAAGCACCTCCACTCGCAGTTAGTCCCAGGATTACCAGGAGATAACGGATATGCCATAGTGCTCTGCTACTGTGATGCTCTGCAGGTTGGAGTATTGCTTAATGCACTTTGAACTTAACACTAGTTTTTAATTTACAATTAATTATCAGGACATAAGTTGTAACTATAGATAGAATGATCATTTTCCTGCCAAACTGTGTCACCCCAGTCTTACCTCAAGGATACAGTCCCCAAACCCAAACTGCGGGTTCTTCTGTAAGTAGCCTGCAGTCCTTAAAATTCAGGGAAAGAAAAGTCAAGAAAGACTGAGAAACTGTTTCAGATTGAAGGTACATGAAAAGATTTAACAGCTGAATCACATGGGACCCCTGCTTTGGATCCTTTTGCTGTTTGGACAATTTGGAACTTGGGTGAGGTTTGTGGATTGATGGTGGTGGCTCATCAGCCTTGATCTTAGTACCGATCCTTATGCTGTGGTCTGGAAAAAGGTGATCTGTGTATAGGAGCATGCACACCAGAGTTCTTAAAGAGATGCTGTATCGGAAATTGTCATAGAGAGTTTGGGGGAAATGTTCTGTGAATTTGAAACTATTTCAAATGTTTTGAGAAATAGCAAAACAGTTTTTTTAGATACATCCATTACTAGAGAAATTATTTCCTTTCAAAACTGTATAGCTAAGACTTTAACATAACTCGTGTTTTTTAACCTACAGACTGAAAACATTTGAGCAGTGCCCTAGGAAATGCATGCCCGGCTGTTGATTTCACTGTTCCTATTGCAAAGTACTCTAAAAATGTAAGCCCCAGAGCCAAGCTTATTATGTGGGAATCTTGGCCTCCACTTGTGAGATATGCTATCTCTAACAAAATATTTGATTTTCCTATCTGTAAATTGGGTTGGTAATGGTGAACTCACAAGTTTACCAACAGGCTGATTGATAAACAAATAAATAAATGAATTACTTAGACTCAGCACATAGTAGGCACTAAAGTGTTGCTGCTTCATAAAAAGTTAAAATGCTTTTATAAATCAGCGTATTGTGATCTCTCATCAAGAGCAGAGAGAGGATGACCTCTGCTCTTAAAGCTGTCGCTAGCTAAAGCCTGGAACTGAGGACTATTCTAAGGAAAGCAGGCAGTGCAGTGCGGTAAAAAAAAGACCTTTGGCTTTGGAGAGCTGCAACTTTGGTATAATTTCAAGCCTGCTTATGACCCTGGTCTTGATTCGTCAATGTCTGTGATTTCCAGTCACCATAGAGGTCAGCAGGACTGCTGGGATAGCATGAAGTTGTACGTGCAGAGCACCAGATGAAGTCCCCAGCTAAGCAGCAGTAACTCCCTGTTACGCATTTGGAAGGACAGGAATGTTTTATCTGGAGAATGGGCCCAGAGAAGGGACAGTGGCAGAAGGTTTGCTTGAGGGCCTATGAGCAGTATGATAGACGCCTCCGTGCGTTCTGAGGTTTAGACTGCCCTGGGCAGCTTCTGTGGCTTCAGAAGGACTCTCAGTTGACAAGAAGCATGTCATGTGTTGTGTAATCCCGTTTTCCAGAGATGGGGAGAAGGGTAGATGGCAGTCTTTGTAGGACAGTGTGTTGAGTGCACGCTAGCCTTGGAACCAGAGGCAAAGGACAGGATGCTTCATCCAGACCCATCTGTGTCATCAGGGAAAAAATATGCTTGTTCTGGGCGCAAAATATAAACCTTTCTTCAGTCCACAAAGGGCCATGCTGTGTGTGTAACTAAAATATATCTGCATTTTCTCTTAAAGAGAAATGTGCTTCCTTTAGAGGCTTTTTTATTCATTTTCCATTAGTGGTACCTCGTCAGCAGGGATGGTGTTGTCAAGCCATTTTCTCATGGTTTCTTCCAGTTTAGTCCCTTACCTTGGTTTGTGCACAAGTTAAAAACTCAGGCAACAAGACTCCTTATGGACTACAGCTCCTGGGCCACTGTCCTTCATTTGATGGTCATAATGGGAGCTCTATGCAAAGGCATATAGTTTGAACCCTTAAAATGAGAGTATTGTGTCTGCCAGCATGTATTTAGTGTATATGGAAACAGACTTGTTCCACGTTGCCTGGAATTTCCGTCGTAGACATTTCCTGTCAGAGTGCCCCTTGCCTGCGTGAGCAGCAGCCTGTGCCTTGCAGGAAAGGTGTTCCTGTTGTAAAATGAAACTCCAGGTCATACTGATTGAATCTGTTAGGAAGTATGCATACGATCTCGGTGGTATTGCTTTGTACTTGGGAAGACCATTCTCCTTTTAAAAAAAAAAAAAAAACATGGTGATTTTAGCTGTCTCAGCCAACTAGTGGCACAAAGGCAAACTGCTGGGTTCTGAATAGCCAAGGAAGCAACTGCTTTTGCAGTGCATTCCTGGCTACCAAGTCTTGGCTCTGCCAGGGACAGCCCTGTACAGCAAACAGCTCCAACAAAGGAATATGGGAGTGAAGGGACGCTTTCCACCCAGATGTGCTGGTAACGTGTTTATTCAGTGTGATATCTCTGCTGAAATAAAACCGCTTCCTTTTCTGTCGTTTGTGTAGCTGGAGAATTTTATGAGTAATACATGTGCTTGTCTGGCCGATTTAAAGTATTCCACAGCCCAAGGCTTTGCTTATAGAGAGCCTTGAAGAGACTGCAGACAGCATTTCATCTTCCTGTTATCAGCAGAGGTTTCTTTTTAACAGCTAGAGATTTTATTTTTAACTGCTTGACTCAGTACTCGTCAGATGATTGGGACCATCTAGCTGCAGATCGAGCAGCCAGTGCGGGGGAAGCTGGAATGGCAAAGGGAAGGGGAATGGCTGGGAAAGGGGGTGGGATCTTAAGAGTCGTGCCTCGAAGGCTCTGCCTCCTCCCAATGTGGAAGAGAGTTAAGGGCTCCCACCCGTGGAGTGTGTCTCCTGGTCAAGCTGGGAACTCCAGGAGAATGGCTGCCTTCTGCCACTTAGAGACGTGATTGCCCTGTGGTTAGTGTGCTGTGAGGAGGGAGCAGGATCAGAATATTCTGTGCTTTCTGCTGTCCTGCAAATCGAGCTTCTCTCCCGTGGATGCTGCCTGTCTCCGGAAGCCTCTCACCATGATCGATAGCTCCAAGAAGCAGCAACAGGGCTTCCCAGAGATTTTAACTGCTGAGGATTTCGAGCCTTTCAAAGAAAAGGAATGCCTTGAGGGGAGCAACCAGAAAAGTCTCAAGGAAGGTTAGTCTGTCTCTGGACAGGGGCAGGATGGCCATGTTCCTGTTCCTGTCACCTTGCCGGCCACCCGGCATTTCTGTCTGCTTTCTGTTCACTGTGACCCTTACACTGTCCAAGTTCTGTGTGGTGACAGCTGCTTCCAAAGAGCCAGTGCTGACAGGAAGCGACATGAGTGGTTTGCAATAATTGGTACTAATACGGGCATCAGGAAGCTGGTGCTTGTTTAAGTTAAATTTGTCCAAATTTGTTTGTGCATTTTCCCTAGTTTGGGGGTTTTCTCTCCCCACCCCACCCACCCCCGTATCCTGTGATTTTTTTTTTTTTTTTGGAGAGGCCATTTCCTTTTTATTATTAATCAGAACATTGCTTCATTTGTGTTTACAATCACCTAATTCCAGGAAAACTAATTATTACCGATTAACATGTTGACTTTTTGTTGTTTAGCAGCAGGAAGGTAGCTGGCTCTTTCTTACTTGAGTCCTGAAATGATGGGTCAACTGTGTGTGCATTGTAAGCATTTTTGTTTTAAAAAGCACTTTTCGTAGTTCGATTTTATTTTTTTTTAAAGCAAGCAAATAAGCCTGAGCATGCTTACTGTTGGTTACAGTTGTGAGCGAGCGCTGCACTGATTAAGAAGATGGCCAGGGACCTGGGAATTCCGTGCTGCTCCTGTTCGCACGGCACTCTTCTCTGTTCCGGCTGAGAGCAGGGCTGTGGCTGAGGAAGAACAGGATTCCTCCATTTGAGACCTGAGTGCCACTGACCCCAATGCCCACTCAGTTTTTAAACTGGCTTTCTGGTCCTCTGGGAGACTTTTCCTTCTCTGTGCTCCCAGTTCTGTCTGCAGACCCCTCCTATCGTCTCCAGTTCCTGTTCCTCCTACCAAGAGCCAGCCTGTAAAAGACCTCGTTGCCCCCAGTAGCACTGGGGGCTGCTTCCATCCTTTTTCTCTCAGTAGTCAAGAGTGTGGAAATGTGATGATGGAAGTGCAAAAGATGATAAGAAACAATTCTTGGAAAAACACCTAGGTCACAACAGATAGCACACAGTGAAATATAAGTAACTGCTGCTGAGAACTGAACAATACGTGCACTCTGTTCATGTACAACATGTGCTACTGCAGATTGTTTGAAAAAACAGTGCCAAGTGAGTTTTTAGGATACATGGAGACTCGTGGAGAGGGGTGGGGGGTTAAAGTTTTTAAATCATGCATTGGTAGTTTAAGAATTTGCTTTGGATCATTTAATTCAAGACGTTTAAATGTCAGCTCCTTTTAATGTCATATATTAAAAAAAAACTTGGTGTGCTTTTAAGATCAGGCAAGTTAAGTGAAATAGGAGAAATAAAAAGATATCAGAACCACTGACTGTGATTTAAAGTACTTAGTAAGCAAGGATCAAAAATATGAAGACAAGGACTACAGGTGTGGAGCATGTGCTAACACATGTAAGTCCCAGCTTCAATTCCCAATACCATACATACATACATACCTACATACATGTGTACATGATAGAAGGATGGTGAGCTGATTGATTGCATAATTAAAATCTCCTTGGCAATCCTGAAGGTTATGCAGTGCAGTAAACAGTGCAGTATTAAAAGAGCAAAAATGGGCTGTGAGTGACAGGTATCTAGGTCCAAGCCCAGATGCAGCACTACTTTTGTGACCCTGGATGTGTTCACTGCTCTGCACTTTAATGCCCTCATCTGCACAATGAAGAGGAAAGGGATCCATGTCTTCTGTGTGCACGGGAGGCTGGACGCAGCATCAGTTTCACGTCTGCTCCTTACCCACTTGTAAACCCGTCGTTACTGTTTGCTTCTGTGCAGAAGTTAAAGTTGAAGAGCCAACATACATTTTCCTCATAAAGAAATGGCCTGTTTGTTCATACATGTAAATTCATAAAGAGGTGGGGGAGAGAACCTTGTGTTTCAAGAGATTCCACAGAAATGACTAGTGAAATTCACATCTCACTGGAATTGCATGGAATTGGGTTTTGACGTGTTTACTTAACGGATCATGTTTTTCCACTCATTTTCAGTAATAGGGGATGAGAGTAAAATGATCCAGCCAGATGTCAAATGAAGGGTGGGCTACTTCCTTAGACCTGGATTTAGTCAGAACAGAAAAATGATTTTTTTTTAAACTCCTTTATTTGGGTCATATGAAAATAACTTGTTCCTATGAAGAACTGAACCCTGAAATTCAGTATGCCCCAGTATGAAATTCAACTGTGGATGCATAATAAGGTGAGTGCAGTGTATTGACTGACTGTAACCTGGGAGCCAAGCGGTATCCTCTTATACATCAGCTGCAGTGTTTCGTGAGAGAGGGTTACTCAGATGCCTTAGATTGACTTACTGAAAATGCCTTCAGGACTAAGTGGATCCAGTGCTGTTTTGGCAAAAGAGGTAAATCTATAAATGACTATTTATAATGCCTAATAGTTTATCTTCATGTGTTAAGAGGCACTTATTAATTTATTTATGATATTTGCATCAACACTGTTGGATTTTTGTACTCATTGTTCAGAAAGTTGCATTTGTTTCTTTGAAGACCAACCTATAGAATTTTTTAAACACCTGTACCATAAAATCCTAAGTTTCTAGGCAATAAATACTAGTTCATCTGATTCTAGTGACAGCCACCAGCCTGGTCCCTCTGGGGCTGCTGACGTGTCGTCTGGCTCTCAGGTGAACACTCTCTTGCTTGCTTGTTTTGAGGTTTTTCCCAATCCCAAAGCTGTTGACAAGTGCTAATTGGCTAAAATTAATATAGGGCTACTGGGGTTGGGGTTCAGATTTTGTCAGCAAATAATCAAAGGTTTAAGGATTTTTCTATGTTTGTTTATATGGGGAAAGCAAGATGGCTCAGTGGGTAAAGGTGCTTGCCACTAAGACTGACCACATGAGTTCAATTCCTGGGACCCATGTGGTGGAAGAGAACTGACTCCCACAAGCTGTTTTCTAACCTCTATACTCATGCCATCACACACACACACACACACACACACACACACACACACACACACACACACACTCACATATACACACACATGTACATACAACTTTATAGAATTTTTGCAATGCGAAAGTTTAGTAACGTGTAGAACAGTTGAAGCTGTACGTCCATCTCATCCAGGATCCTGCACATGTTTAATAAGTGAGTCATACCCCCACCCAAAGGAAGAAGTTCCCCATTGGTAGTTGGCTGTAGATAGCAGGGAATCAGTTGAACAGCAGAAGATACCACCACACTCCAATAATGCTTAGCATTGTGGAAACATTTTGGTAACTCCTAGTCAGTATGTATAGTTGGAGAATTCTGCCCCTTTCTGCTCTGAGTGAGAAGCAGCAATAATCATGAATTCCCTGAACAGAGTTAAAGTAGAGCACTCTTTACACTAGTTCCCTCTGTGAAAGCAGCTATAAAGAATCTCACCTTCTACCTCATCTACAAGGGCCTTGAGCATTTTCTAATTATGCTCAGAAAACATGAGCTTAAATTTAACTTAGAGTTCTACATCATGACAACAGAAGAATTGTTCCTATAAATTTCTAGGAATGGGGTTCTTTAATCCAGATCAACCTTATAATGTGTGACCCTTGACATGAATGAGAGAGTGTATACAGCCAAGGCAAAGTGGTAGTACTTATAGTAAACAGGAAAAAGTAGAATTTGAGATGAACTCGTTGTTACTGAAAATAAAGTACCCAAGAAAGAAAGCTGGATTGTGTATTTGGCTGAAAGTGACTTCACGACCCTCTGCACCTCACTCGGCAGGCCCAGCGAGGAGCTGGCATACCCCAGGCAGCTGTCCTCTGACAGTGACCGAGTGTCTAGGCCCTCTCACTGGACTCAGCCTTTGGTGCTGGGAGTGAGGAGGAGTTTCACAGCTGAGGGAACTGCTAGGTGAAGTGGGAGTCTGTGGCAGTTTGCTGAGGGAGCAGGCGATGCTGTACTGGAACATTAGATTTGTTTAAGGAAAAAAAGACTATTTGTCTGAGATATTCTAGGGAATCCAATCCAGAGAGAGAATAATCAAAATAAACTAGCATTGCCAAAACACACAGCTTTTATGTGGCAGAAATGAACTCATATGAAATTCTACCTGTGTTTATCTATCGGCCAATTCAGTAGTTCATACTTGCATTCCCAGTTGCTCCAAGGCTGAGGCAGAAAGATCATAGGAGTCCAAGGTTTCAAGACCAACCTGGACAGCATGGTAACACTACTTTCTCAAAAAGGGGGCAAGGGTTTAATTAAATAAAAAATTTCAAAAACACTGTCATGGGGCACAGTCACAGCGAAGTCTGCCAAGACAGCATTCCCCAGGGCTCCTGTTCTTCAGCTTTACAGGCCAGAGTCTCTTAGCATGTGTTTCCTGTACTCTTTTCTAAAGAAAGTCATTCACACTGGGCACGGTGCCCAGTCCTAAAATCCTAGCACTCAGGCAGCTGAAGCAGGAGGATCCACAAGCCTGGACTCAGTGAGGCTTTGTCTCAAAAAAAAAAAAAAAAAAAAAAAAAAAAAGTCATTTTAATAGCTGAAAATACTTGATCATCTCCTGCATACTCCCAGGAACTTATTGGAGTCATTGGCATTTCACCAGAGACCACTGTGTTCAACATCTGTTCTGACATCATGATTAGGCCAAAATGGTTCTTGGAGACACAGTCATCTATCCTGCTTTGTACTTGACCCCAAGTCCTGCATCTCACAGAAATGTTATTACACAACAAACATTTACTCCTCTTTTTGTGCAGTATGGAAACTGAACATAGGGCCCATGCTAAACAAGCATTCTAGGACTGAGCTGTATCCCCAGCACTTCAACAGATATTCAGAGTATTGTACCCACCCACCCTACCTTAAACAGTGTATGTTTTGAACTGTTACCTTCACATATAAATTATACATTCAGACTCAATTAGCCCAGTGTCTGGAAGACACTGCAGGGGTGTGTGAGGGCAAACACTGTTCACCAAGGCATGGCATGATCCTATGTTCAATCCTGTTACAGAAAGAAGTAATCACTTTCTCTTGCTGGCCCTCTTCTGATCAGTTCATCTGATAGTCTTTAATGTAGACAGCCAGAATACACTATGGATTTCTAATGCTCTTGAGCCCTGGTGAAAGAGACAAATAATTGGCCAGCTTAGACAAGATGGATATGTCTAGTCACTAGAATATGCTACAGAGCCCATTTGTAGCTAAAGGACATGAATTTTAAAATATCTGTTTTGATTTCTCTGGGAATTTTTACTTCTTTGTTTCTGTCTCCACTCTACTAATTGAAAGTACAATACGTGTGAATTATCATTAAATTCATGTTTAATACATAAGTTTAAAAAATATGGTTTCATATTCAAGTGACTTAACATATGAATGAAGAAAAAAATCTCTTTCCCAGACATGATTCACTATTTTTAAATGGGTATATGCTACTTTTGAGATGAAATTATACAGTCTAATGTAATGGGTAGCCATTCCAGCTTTGCTCTGAAAGTTCCAACCCCCATTGAGGCTTCAGTAACACTCACGCCTACAAGGCGGGGCTGAGAGAGGACCCTGAAGACCTGAGATCCGGATGCACCGGCTCTCTTGGTTCCTGGACCCTGGACACTGGAGGTAGACCAAGCAGAGTTCTCCAGAGAACACCACCAGACTGCGCTACACCTTTCCCAGACCCTGTAACCTATCCCTTCACTTGTAAGTTGCCCACAAAATAAACCTCCCTTTTAACTACGTGGAGTGGACTTAATAATTTCACCAATATCTGGTGCCCAACGTGGGGTATGAACCCACGACCCTGAGATTAAGAGTCTCATGCTCTACCGACTGAGCTAGCCGGGCTGGAGCCAGCACTCAAGGAGGAGGGGGAACGCCTCACTCACAGCGGTTTCACTGGTCTGGAGGCTAAAACTTGCCGCGGAACTGAGACTGGATTAGCTCCTTTTCAGGAATGAAACCATGTAGGTTTTTCCTGGTTTTACAGAGCTCTACAGGCAGTACCCTGCAGCTTCAAGTGCCCGCCAGCTGGGGAGGAAGCTGAGGGTGGGAGCCACCCAGGCCTTTGGAATTTGCCCCACGTGAGTGCCAGATATTGGTGAAATTATTAAGGCCACTCCACGTAGTTAAAAGGGAGGTTTATTTTATGGGGTAACTTACAAGTGAAGGGATAGGTAACAGGGTCTGGGAAAGGTGTAGGGCAGTCCAGCAGTGTTCTCTGGAGAACTCTGCTTGGTCTACCTCCAGTGTCCAGGGTCCAGGAACCAAGAGAGCCGGTGCATCCGGATCTCAGGTCTTCAGGGTCCTCTCTCAGCCCCGCCTTGTAGGCATGAGTGTTACTGAAGCCTCAATGGGGGTTGGAACTTCCAGAGCAAAGCTGGAATGGCTACCCACTACAGTCTAATTTTTATTAAAAATCATGTTTTTGGTTTTGGTTTTTGAGACAGGGTTCTCTGTGTAGCCCTGGCTGTCCTGGAACTCACTCTATAGACCAGGCTGGCCTCCAACTCAAAGAGTTCCACCTGCCTCTGCCTCCTGAGTACTGGGATTAAAGGTGTGCGCCACCACTGCCCAGCTGAAAATCATGTTATTTAGCAGAAAGGAAGTGCCTTCCGTATAGGACTGTGGTAGATGTTGTAAACCTCCATAAGCCATGATGTTCCAAAAGTTTATATAGCCTAAAAATTGGGAAACTAAAATGACATTATAAAAGTCCAAACACATGTACACATACACACACACACACACACACACACACACACACACACACACACACACACACATATAAAAAGACACCGGAAGAAAACTACATGTGCTTTGGTCCAAATGAGCCAGTAGTCCAGCCTGGGGATCCAGCCCCTTTTCAGATGCATACAGTTGGTCACCTACCTCCAGATGTCCTCCCCGGGCATCTTATTTCTTACACCACACATGTTCCTCCAGGCTTTCCCATCTCAATGCACATCACCTCTCTTCAGCCAGTGGCTCCAGCCAAGAGTGGCCATGAGAGTGATCTAGATTCCTTCCCTGACCTCATCTTTTACCAAGTCTGTCAGTCCTTCCTCAGAAATGCATTCTGTCCCCACAGCACTGAAGCACTGTGGCCCAGGCTTCCAAGGAATCTGCTCAGGTGGAGGCAACTGTGGGGTTGACCTCCCTTCCCTTCCAACAGTCCTGCACCCCTGCTAGCAAGAGCCATCATGGTGAAGTGCAGACCTGCTCAGCTGTGCACACTGCTTAGTGCCTCTGGTAGCATTCTGCTCTATGGGGGAATAGAACCCAATCCCATAGTGTCTAGGGCCTGCCCTGACTCCAGGACTTCCCTCTCCTCCCTCCAGCACTGTTCTCTCAGAAGGCCTGTATTGGTACCTGGTCTAAGCCACCCCAGCACAGCCTCCCTCCCTCAACCTCCAGTTTCACTACAGATGTCAGACACTGCTGCAAGGACCTATCTGTGCCCACCTTCACACTTACTTGGGTCATTGTTGTCCCATGTCCATCAGCATTATTCCTGTAAATACTACCTCTTCTGGACTCCAGGATCTCAGAGGGAAAGAGCTGAGTTTACTCTCTGTGTTTCAAAGCCTGTTCCAGAGCAAGGTGCCATCTCCTGAGGTGGGTCAACAGGGATGTGTGCACAGGCTTCTGGGATTGCCCTGATCCCTTCACCCAAAAAAAGAAAAGGCCATCAGAATCACCCCTTTGTGGTTCTGTGAATCACGTGATAGTGCAGGTGTGGGACTGGAGATGGAAGGCTGTAGCTGTGTCTCATATCATCTCACCATGGTAACATGACAGTGTAACACCAGTCTTGTTGAAAAGCTTTAAGAATAGGTATGTTCAGAGCTTTGGGTTTTCAGATATTTCCTAATGGTGGCTTTCCAAGGATATTTGTTTTGAGCAGGAGCTGAAGGGTGAAGAAGGGTCAGCTTAGAGTTTGTGTCTTCCACAGCAGCCATCATTTCCCACACCTCTAGAGACTGGAAGCCTAGAGGCCTGGGCTTCTGGTAAGGGCTCTCCTCTTGTCTTGCAGTTTTGTCAAGTGGTCCAGAGGGAGAGGAGTTTCTTTTCTTATAAGGACACTAATCCTTCTGACTCCATTCAACATTACCTCCTAAAGGTCCTGTCTCTAAATAGTCACTACCTGCAACACAATGAATTCTTGTTGGCATGTATAGCTTTCTGATTACACAAGACTCCCCATGCATGCAGTCGGTGTGGTTAGCAGCATTGTTGAGGGAGATTAGTGCTGTAGCAAAAGCTCAATGCTATAGTATTTTGGTAAACATTCTTTTATGAGCTAAATGTTTTTAAGAAAAATTACTTGTGGAAATGGCTTAATTTCTTGCCTTAATTCTGCTTCTGTCTCTTACTAGTTTATGTATGATAATACATAAGTAAGTGCTTAATTTCTCTGAAAAAGCAAATATCTGTACTCACCTCATGGTGCTACTGGGAAAGGAGATGGGTGATGACAGACAGCTCCCAGTGGCGCCTGCTGTGCAGGAAGTCCTCCATAGTGTTACAGCACTGGGAACCCCACTTTGCTTCCCTTTCAGCTTGGGGACACAAGCAGACTGCTTTCTAGGCTGTTGACACAAGAGAACACAGAGGCAGGCAGTTTCCTAGCTGTGTACCATTTCTGAGTAATGAACCTTCCTGTTAGTTAATGTGAATTCATTTCATATCTAGAGATTTGTGGACATGATAATTCTAGCATCCTTGTTCATTGGCTCAAATTGCACTTATTTGTTTTAATGGAAGAGCACCACCAGATGACAGTCCATCTTATAATCTAAATACCAGTCAGCAATCTTTCTCCTGGTGCACACCCTGCCATTTTAATACCAGAACGGTGACTGTTGTGTAAAGGACAGCTGGGTGACCCTTCAGGCCACATACAGCTACTCAAACCTGGATCATCATGAGTAGTTGCAGAGCTGTTAGGATAACACAGATAGTGACATTGTTCAGTTGCCTTAATGCTTTGATGTGCATTACACACATACGAACATGGATGGATATGAGTCTACAGATATGTAAGCATATGCATTTGTATGTTTATATACTATGAGACAGCAGGCTCTCTGCCAGCCCTGTGGTATCTTTCTTACAAGGGCATTAATCCTACTAGATTACCTCACCACACACCTGACCCCACCAAATGAGACAAGCCCAGGTAAGGAGCATGGGTCAGGCTACTTCCCTGGAGCGAGCAGCTTGCACTGGCTGTCCAGGGAAGTGAATAGAAACAATATTTCTGTTTTCCTGTTAGTTGCTTCTTGTTGTCTAGAGCACCTACCTTAGATATTTATGTTAAAATCTTTTAGACAGCTGCACACTTTGGCATTGCAGAGGGATTAAGAGGTGAATGAAGGTTTATCTGGAGCCCACCTTAAGACACACCTCCACCGTGCTTCTCATATAGCACAGAAGTGTTGACTGTTTATAATCTCCAAAGTAAGAAAAATAAGCATTCTGTTCCCTTGGAACCATGTAAATAAGAAATCTTCACATGAAGAGCCTCATGATTCTTCAAGTTAAAAATTGGGGGGCGGGTATCAAATGTTACTCTAGCTTTCTGATCTTTCTTGCACTGGGCAAGTGCATTGATGAGTCTGCTCCTTCAGTGCCTTCTTAGAGCGCTGGGATGCGTAGATGCCACTGTGGGCTTTTTCCCACTGCTTTTGCACCAAGTGAGACAATGTGTATGTCTTTCTGGAATTCTGCCATGGCTAGTGTGATCTCTGCCCTTCCACCGCTAGCTGAATATCAATCACATTGTCATACCAGGACAAGCAGACATTCCTTCCAACTCTGCAAAAAGGGATGAGGAATCTGTGTGAAGGTATGCTCAGTTTAAAGGAACATGCCCCATTTTTAGCAGTCTGTTTCCATGACAACAGAAGCAGCAGCCAACCAGAGAGTTCTCAAAGCTCCTGTAAATTTCCAGACCTTCGTAGTGAAAACATTGTCTTCCTGCCCTGGTACCACAGAAGAGTGCAGGGAACCAGCAGGCCTGGAGTAGCATTCCAGCTGGCTGCAGTTGGGCTCTTTAAGTGCTGTTAGAAGGTGAATGCTGCATCGAGGGACTTCCACCCTCACCGGCAGTGTGCTTGTAAGCATGCAGCAGAGGGCCTTGCCCTGCAGCACTGAAGAAGAAGAAGAAGAAGGCGTGGCATCCCAGCCACCCCTCAAAGCTTTCTTTGGATCCTCATCTGCACAGCATTTTAGTCAATGTCATGTTGCTGCTTCTGTTTTCATCAGGAAAGAGTCATAAAAATTCTGGGGCAGATGCTGTTTGTGCTCTTGGCTGAGCCCTGGGTCTGTGGGCGCCCTCTGCAGCCGCCCTTGTACCAATAGGAAGTGGAGATGGAAGTGTGCTCAGTCAGTACAAACAGCACAGCTTCCAGGGTGAGCTGCTGCTGGGTTCTGTTTTGTGGTTTGGTTTGGTTTTCCTCTCTTTGCATTACATTTTAAAAATTACTTGAAGAAAGCCAGGCAGTGGTGGCGCACGCCTTTAATCCCAGCCCTCGGGAGGCAGAGCCAGGCGGATCTCTGTGAGTTCGAGGCCAGCCTGGTCTACAGAGTGAGTTCCAGGAAAGGCGCAAAGCTACACAGAGAAACCCTGTCTCAAAAAAAAAAAAAAAAAATTACTTGAAGAGCCTTATTTTACTATGAGCAAATCAGACCTCAAAATTACAGCTAAAACCATGGGCCTTTGGTGGCTCCTTTTAGCATCTGAGGATTCATAGATTCACAGTGGATTTCACATTCAGTGTGAGTTGGATAATAAGATACTTCTGTGGGCTTCACATCTTTGCTCATAGCCTGTCCTTTTTAGTCTCCTTTATCCTTCACAACAACATAATTATGTTTTGTTTTCTATTCTATGACACCAATGTCAATTCAAAAATAGGTACAAGAGCTGACAAGATGGCTCCCTGGGTAAAGGACCCACTTGGCAGTTGGCTTCTACTAGTCATCTTGTCTCCACATTCAGACCATGGCTACCCCAACACACACAGTAAATTAATAAAATGCAAAAAAAGATTAATTTTTTGGAAAAAACACAGACTCCCAGATTCATACAATGAGATGAAACAGTTTACCCCAGCATAATCACTTACTCATAGAAAATCCTTCTGAAAATTTGTTCTTAAATGTGGCATAGTATTCCCTTTTCTTAGGAAACTGAAGCCAGTTTTGTATCTAGCATGTGACGTGAAGAAAAGTACTGTTTTTAGTAAGCATTGTAGAAGAGTCCAGAAGCACAAGAGAAGTGGACAGAAGTCAGTGTGGCAGGAAATAAAAAATACAACTATTTTAGTTACTAAATCACCCCCTTAATGGTTAATTGAGTTGTGTTGGTGGGGAGGGGACAAGCCAGGAAGTAGGAAATTGGAGATGTGATCCTGAGAAATTAGTTCTTTAGTGTATCCTACCTTATCTTCTATTTTTTAAAAAAAATGTATTGTCCAGGTGTGGTGGTGGCACACGCCTTTAATCCCAGCACTCGGGAGGCAGAGGCAGGCGGATCTCTGTGAGTTTGAGGCCAGCTTGGTCTACAGAGTGAGTTCCAAAACAGCCAGGGCTACATAGTGAGACCATGTCTCAAAAAAGAAAAAAAAATGTGTTAAAGTGAAATTCACTTAATATTAAATTAACCATTTTAAAGGAATCAATTCAATAATATTTTGTACATTTAATGATTGCTACAGTGTAGGCTCAAAGAAATTTCATCACCTCAAAAGAACACCCAACACAATCAGCAGCTGCTCCCAGGTCCCGTCCTGGCAGCCAACAGTCTGCACACTGTTTCTAGATTCGCCTGTTTTGGATACTTCTTATAAGTGAAATAGCGTGTCCCATTTTGTGTCTGTCTTCTTTCACATAGCATGTTCTCCAGGCTCATCCACTAAGACTCTCTCTCTCTCTCTCTCTCTCTCTCTCTCTCTCTCTCTCTCTCTCTCTCTCTCTGTGTGTGTGTGTGTGTGTGTGTGTGTGTGTGTGTGTGTGTGTGTGTGTGTGCGAATTCACACTCACATGAGTGCAGGTACCAGCAAAGTCCAGGAGAGAGTATCAGATCCCAGGAGCTAGAATTAGGTGAGTGTGACCCACACAGCGTGTGTGCCAGGAACTAAACTTAGGCCTTGTGTGAGAGCAGCAAGTGCTCTTAACCGCTACACCGTCTCTTCACCTCCTCACCCACATTTGGTCTGTATCAATACGTAATTCCTTTCTGGGACTGAATAGTACTCCGTTTCCAGTATAGACTCGAGATAGCTGTGAGTAACAAGCTGTTGAGGGTGTAGTTACTGTGACCACGTGTGTGTCTGCATACCTGAGCTCTTTGCATTTCACTTAGGAATAGAATTACAAGGGTGTACTTGTTTTTAATAAAGGTGCCATATATAGAACTTTCAAAAGACTCTAATAAATGTTCTTATTTTGTGTCCTTTGGTCTTTTTTTTTTTCTGATAGAAATGGCATAGTTCAGAGCCAGTGGGTGACTTTCTAACCATAGCTGCTGCCTTATTATCTGGAGCACTTAAGTAATAAATGGCATTGTTTCTCTTTCATCTTTTCCGATTGTGTATGAGTAAGTACTTCACTGACCTCGAAGCTGACCTTCCTGTCATCCTTCTTTCTCACTTTCAACACTGAACCGTTTTTCCTACCTCTCTGAGAAAATACAAGTTATCACCCCAGAACTGTGTGACTGTCCCAGACCAGAGCTGGGAGCCTCCTGTAGATCCAGCCTTCCTGTGATACAGTAACTCCTCACAGAGGCTGTCCTTGGGTGTCTGCCCCTTGCTCCTTTGCCCCCTCCAGTCTAACTTCCACCAAGCGGCTCCTGTGTGTGTGGAAGTAGCAGCACCCAACACCCCTACTCCATCCTTCCTCTGATGTCCATGCTCTCTTCTTTCTGAATCTGACCCACAAGTGCACGTTGAATTGTTGGTTTTCTTGACAGCCAAGCCCTGAACTCCTTTGCTTTCTGTTTATGTCTCTGCTTCAACAAATGCCTGTAGCTTCAATACCACGTTGTTCCCAGTCTCTTGTGCCTGGGACCCACAAAACCAACTGCCATCTGACATTTCTGCTTCCATATCAAATACGAGCTTCCTAAGGTCTAGCCTGAGCAACTCATGTCTGTAACTGGTCTACCAAATACTCAGGCCTGAGATCATCTCAGAACAGTTCTGAAAGCATTAAGGAAAATTAGTCCTGTCAGAGCTCCTGCCCTGGAACATTGCACTGATTCCCCAAGACCCCTGAGCTTCTCTGCCACATCATCACAGCCTAGCCTGCGGTCCCAGGGCTCTTCAGTCCATGGTTCCGGCTCTGTGCAGCCCTTACTTCTTACCACTCAGTGAATGTATATATTTTTTGGCATGAGGTCACCAGTGTGGTCTGGTGAATGAAGGCAATCTTCATTTTGGAGTTGATTAAAACATGGTGGTATACGTCATGGAGCAAGTGGAAACAGAGTCAGTCTTGTGCTTCCTGACACTATATATTGTCACCACATCTGCATGGCAAAATGATTCTGTCAGGATGTTATATCCCTTATTAGAAATTTAATTGGGCAAGCAGTGGTGGCACACACCTTTAATCCCAGCACTCAGGAGGCAGAGGCAGGCAGCTCTCTGTGAGTTTAAGGCCAGCCTGTTCTACAGAGAGAGTTCCAAGATAGTCAAGGCTACACAGAGAAATCCTGTCTCAAACAAAAACAAGAAAAAGAAAGAAATTTAATCTATAATTGTATCATTAATATACTCCCAAAATGAATGAATCTCTTAACTGTGCCTGTTTATAGTAGCAAGAGGCCTTGCTAAACAAGTACTAAGTTTTTAAGAAGAAAAAGAACTAGTTTTCATTTTTTAAGCCAACTCACAAACTGCGTGACTAATACAGTCCCACCCTGTGTGTTTTCTTTGCATACTTTCTGTGTACTATTAATAGAATGTTCACCAGACATTTTCTGAAGCCATGGGGCTCTCACAGTGGTGACAGAGGACAGGAAGTCTGGGCAGAATGGAATAGCTTTCATAGTTCAACAAATAAATAGGAAATTTCATATAAAATGTGATACATCAAGGTACTGACATCATCACACACACATGGGTCTTCCTCTGAGGCCTGGGCTCAGAAGGAAGCCTCTGAGGTAACTTCTTCCCCTGACTGCAAAATAAACCTTCCTGGCAAAGATATCTGGAGAGATGCTCGAGGTTAACATCTCATACAGAGTATCAGAGGACCTGAGTTCAGTTCCCAGCACCCACATTGGTTGGCTCATGGCTGCCTGTAACTCCACCTCTAGAGAACTGACACCTCTGGCCTCCATAGGCACCTTCACACATGTATGCCTACCCATACACAGATACATAATTTAAAATAATAAATCTTGAAATTAAAAATATAAATGTGGAAATCTGTAAGCATTTTTTTAATTTGCAGTTTTGTGCTTGAAATAATAGTGGAAGTAAAAATAGTAACAGCCATCACCATTTTAAACATTTGTTTGCCTTTTCAATATAAATTTTTCATGGTGTGATTTGCCTGTAGCTGATAAAACAATGGTTAAATCTCATTTGGTCACTGAACTGCATGACAGATAGATTAGACATGGGCCAACTTGACTCTCCGTGCCCGAGCCCAGAAGATAAAGCAAGTGTGCTTCACTTCTGTGAGCTGTCCGGTTTGTAGAATCAGGCCCTGGCTTCATCCTGCTCAAACAACATGTGATATATTTCTGCCAGAGTCCAACCACTTCACTCTCTTAATTACTCCAACATCTGTTTGGGAAAAGCTGAAACGAGGATCTGTCCATTGCCCCACAGGTTCTTCCATCAGAGGATCACCAGTTCCAGGGTGCTAGTTCATCCCTGCGTTGTCTTGGCCCCAGCTCACCACTCTTTACTGCACTGCTCAGGTTGGGGTTGTCTCGGGAATCTGCAGTTGGCCTTCTCCTTGTCCTGTAGTTACAGAACATATCCTGACCCCTCCCTGACTGCAGCCAGCTGCTCAGCACCCTTCCTCTCCTCTGTCTGTCCTCTTAACACCACAGCAGTTTCCCAGAAAGTGTCGTTTCTGCCTTGTTTTTGACATATACAGCTCTCAGGTGTCCTCAGAGTACCAAAGCCAAAGCTCATGCTGTTCTGCATATGAAAAATCACTTTAATCATATCAAATGTAGGAAACATTTCAATACTGGTCATTTTAATTTGAAAAGCTAAAATTTTGTAAAGTATTATATAAGTTATATGTAAGGTCTTTTATGTTAGATATTAATCTTAATTTTATTACCTTAAACTATTTAAGAAGCAAGGGAAAGTAATTAAAGAACACACTTTTAATATCGAAACATTTGTCATGTTTACATGACACAAGGTTAATCATTAGTAGATGAGCTACCTTTTTTCAAAGTAGTGATTAAAATCAAATATTTTATTTTATGAAAACAGAGCAAGTTCAAAACACATTGACACAGTTTGGTTTGTGTGTTTTGTAACAAGAAGTATTAAATTAAAATTTCAAAATCTTTCTTCTTGTAGAAATGAATACGAAAGACCATGAATGCTAGCCCTGAGGAACATGAAACATGGTACCTTAGAGTCAATAAGTAAATTTTCACCTTGATAAAAGGAATAGAAAGTCATTTGTGGTCTCATTCATCTGCCGTAACTTCAAAACATGATGGCATGTGCACAGACTGGTCCTTTCCCTAGCAATCACGCTGGGTGCAAAGCCCATCGAGATATCCTTCTGTCTAGAAATTTAAATTTAGGAAATGAGGAATAAAGTTTATGCACAAAACTCCACCAGAATATCATTATTGCAAGCATTGGAAATAAGTCAGTGATAAATGGTAGCTCTTGAGAGCTGTATGGCACCCCCAGCAGACATAACCTGCAGCTACTAATGTAATGTTTATCATTGTGTAGACCATTATGAGATTGGCAGTGTGCAAAGCAGAGAACCATTGTGTTTCTGGGTGTTAACGTCTGTGGTTTTCACTTTTAGGTCTCTTTCTTTTCCATATTTTCTTGTTGAATGTGACTCAGGGCTCGAACTAGTTGAGAAAGACTTGAACCATGCTTGTGCAAATGGGCTGCATCCTCATCCGCCTCCCTTGACAGGCCTTTGTACACCCCTGAGTGTTGTATATCTGGAAGTATCTGGATCCACACATTGAGATAGAGGCTTCCAGAGGTGCCTTGCTGCTTGTATGCAGTATACTTCTGTGTGTCAGCATTTCCTTTTCCTTATGGAACAAACGAGTTTAAGGACTTCTCAGGGGACAGGGTTTTGAAATGCTTTCATTCCTAAAGTTTCCAGAAATAAAGACAACCTCTACAAGGATTCAAATGTGAATTCAATTTTACTTTCTTAGCTATGCTTTTTGCTTTATGAAAGATGTAAGCATACTGTCTTTGTGTTTTGAACTGCTTTCCCACCAGAATTCCACGTCATGTGTATTCTTTTCCCTTCAGTCATTTGCAAGATGGGCATGGAAGGTGCTGAATGTCAGGCTGGTCAGCGTACTAATAGCATGAAGGCTGTGGTCTCATGAGCCCATTAGTGCCATGTGACGTCTCAGAGAGGCACAGGATCCAGCTCTCAGGTACACTGCACAGACATGAAGCCCTCTCCAGAAAAACAGGCTTCTCGGACATCTGTGCCATCCTAGGACATTATGCTAGGCTCGTATGTAGACTAGGATGGCAGCTAGGGATACAGCTCTGTAAGGGGCTGAGGAACATCCAGTGTTCTGGGATTTCTCTTTCACATGGATGGGCCAGCCTGAGAGAGGAAGGAGAACCTGTAGCTAGAGTTTTCCTGGTCCTGCCTGGCCCACGGTCAGGACAAATCTCTCTCACCCGCCAGTCCCACAGCTGCTCAGACCCAACCAAGTAAACACACAGAGATTTATATTGCTTAAAAACTGTATGGCCGAAGCAGGCTTCGTGTTATCTAGTTCTATCTTAAATTAACCCATATCTATTAGTCTATAAGTTGCCACGTGGCTCGTGGCTTACTGGTACCTTCCATCTCGCTTTTCATGGCGGTGGCTGGCAGTGTCTCTCACTCAGCCTTCCACTTCCCAGAATTCTCTTCTCTGCTTGTCCCGCCTATACTTCCTGCCTGGCTAGTGGCCAATCAGTGTTTTATTTATTAACCAATCAGAGCAATACATTTAACATACAGAACATCCCACAGCACTTCCCCTTTTCTTTTTTTCAAAAAGAAAGGTTTTAACTTTCACATAGTAAAATTATATATAACAAAACAATTATCAAGCAAGAATTACAGTTGCAATATCTAGTCCATTTATAGTATCTAGTCTATTTCTGTTTGGCAAAATTAAAGAAGATATCCTATCTTATATTTGTGAGTCTAAGGTTTCATATCGAACTTATCTCTTATCATAACTAAGGAAATTATAACTATCTAGTCTTCAATTACATCAAAGACCCCAGAAAGATATAATATTACCTGAGAAAAGGGAGAAGGATGCAAGCAACTTTCGGGAGTCTTTCGAAAGTAGACAGAGACAGCTGGCAGCCTGGACAGTCATCCAAAGTTCTTCTGTAAAGTTGGGGCATCTGTCTTCAGCCCACAGGCCTAGAGTCTCTCAGTCACTTCTCTTTGTGTCCTGTAGAATGTCTGGCAGTTTCCTCTGAGAAGCAGGAACCTGAAGGACCATTTTGACAAACAAAGTTCAGTGATCACCTTCCTATGGGTCCTGCATGTCCAGTCGATCAAGCAGTCCAGTCAAGAACAGTTTCTTGCCCAAATGGCTATTTTTTTCCAAGAAGAAGAAAAGCTCCATATAGAGTGTCTTCAATGCCCATCCTCCTCTCTGAAGTAAATCAGTACTGCCAGAAGCAGACATGTCTCACTGTCCAGAAAGTCTAAATTTTTAAAATATTTTAAATGCCGTATTCTGTAGGTCTTTGAAGTGTTTGAAGATTACCTATCTATCTGAAATATATCTATGTATACCTAGAAAACTTAACTAACATGCTACAAGTTTGACTATCATAGAAGACTAATTATTAATCTGTATTTCTTAATTATCCATTACAATCTAAATGGTTACATTGAACATAATACCTCTAACAAGAGTAGAAATATATATACAGTATAACAAAATCAGCTCTAAATTTGTATTAATAAACTAAAATCTATAGCAATATAAAACATTTCTAAACAAGTTGTTCTCTAAAAGTTCATTAATCTACCCTTTCATCCTATCATTTTCTATACTATCCCCCTTTCTTCTTTAGAAAGGGATTGTATTTATAATCAACTTGTTTTAAATAAAAATATTGGTTTTTCTCTGTCCCACACCAGAGTCCTCTCTCGACCTTTTTTTTTTTTTTTTTAGCAATATGTTTGGGTTTAGACAAGGAATGTGCCAATTCCATTTCCAAAGCCAGCTTGGTATATTTGGGAATTTGGGCGTAGCTTCTCTTACTACTTCCTGCTGGGGGGTGGGGAACGCTGTATCTTATGGGGACACAAAGAAAATTTTAGGATTATGGTATAGTCCGTGAGGATGTATTCTCTGAGCCAGTTGCCTTGAAACGGTTCTGAATGTTGGATCATCTGGGCCATGGTGTCATCAGAGACCTTTCAGGGGGTCTTGGCTGGTCAAACCTGATGTATCTTAATCTTGAACAAATCCATAGCCTCTGGCTTTCTGTGGAAACAAAGCAGAGTCTCCTTTCCAAAGCAACATATCCTTACATCTAAATTTTGAAGTCAAGGTACCTTTAAAATATACATATTTAACTCAACAGCTTTTACAGTCAAATTTTTTCTGCAGTTAAAAATCCCAAAGACAACACAATCCAGATTCTCTGTGTAATATCCATCTTTATGTGGCTTATTTTTTATACTACCTTTACTGTCTCTTTAAAGACTTTATTTTTAAAAACTATTTCTTTATATAACTGTATATATTCCTTTTTCTCTCTCTTCCAAGCCTACGTACATTTTTACACACATTGTAAAGCATTAAAGTCTTATTCCATCTGAATCTGTCTTACTGTGAATCTGTTGTTTTAAACTGCAGCATTACTAGGGCTAAAATAGCAACTTTGGCTGGTGCTCCGCCCACCTCAGTCCCACATTGGGCACCAAATGTCGATGTAACAGTCTATTAAATAAGAAACACAGAGCCAAATGCAGAGTTAAAAGCCCAAGAGGTCGGAGCAGTAGCTGAGAGCTGATACTAAAAAACCTTTCTTACCCTTCGCTGCCACTGTTGTCCTTCCCCTCAGAAAGAGACCTACTTCCTGTGTATCTTTTTATTGACTTTCTCTTCTGCCTTCTTATTGGTTGTAAACCCAACCATATGACCTCCTTGTCACTACCTGTCTATACAGACCTCCAGGTCTTCTGTGGTTGGTATTGAGATTAAAGGCGTGTGTCTCCATGCTGGCTGTATCCTTGAACACACAGGGATATGTCTGTCATGTGATCGGGATTAAAGGTGTGCGCCACCACCACCTGGCCTCTGCTATGGCTTGCTATTAGCTCTGACCCCCCAGGCAACTTTATTTATTAACATACAAATAAAATCACGTTTCAGTACAAATGAAATATCACCATAGGAACCTTTCCTGATCAGGTGTCTTGGCCATAGCCATGGACACCTCTGTGGTCAGAAGAGTCATGTCCTCTATTTTCAAGGTCCCTGATTCCTTTCACAATCCCTGAAAAGCACTAGTAAATACACCCTGCCCAACCTCTGCCTCCCAGGTGGTGCACCTGTCCGCTGGCATGTACTCTGTGTTCATTGGTTTCTACTAAGTTGGTGAGTAGAGTACTAAAAGGAAGTTTGCTGTTTTCTAAAATTACTAGTCTGCACTATATGGTACTATATAACTAGTACATTCTAAGAATAGCCTTTACCACATTGTTCCTCACTAATTGTGTTTAATATGAACAAATGCCATAGTTGAATTTTAAAATTCACCAAGATTTGCAATGTGCTGGGGCATCTCTGTTCCCCACCTTCCACACCCAGTGTTCACCAAGCTCTACAACTGATCTTTACCCCCTGTCTACCTGAGTCTGTGTTAGATAATATGTGTCCCATAGTGTCCACCTTTGGGTATAGACAGGATAGAAGAGCTAGGCAACCAACAGATATAATATAACTCATTACTTCTAAGTCTACCTCCTCTCCAGTCATGTCCTTTCTAATGTCTTCGCTTCAAAGTAGTGTCCCATTAGCAGTTACTGATGCCTCTCCAGCAATCCCATAAAACAGAGGCCTTAGAATAGCTTGCCTTTGGGGAGTTACATGGGGAATTTTGAGAGCATCGGTTAAGTCATTTTGTTCCCTTCAGGCCAAATGACCTAGGTTGTCCAAGGGGTTGCTTATTTTAGCCGTATAGGAACTGGGTGAAAAACACAGGACTTGGGTGTGGTTTTTGTTTTAACAATTGGTGATTGGTGCCTTGTCTCTGTGGTATGAGAAATGTATATCTGCTCTCTGCCTCTAGTTCTTGGCACACAGCTCCTAACGTGGTTTCCTAGGTGACAGGAGGAGGGGGTGAGTAAGCATCTTCTGTCAGCCTTGATCTTAGTCCTCAGTTCCTGACACAGACTGCTCAGTGTTGTCAGTGACAAGAACATCTGGGGTATGCTAGATGATAGGTAGCTAGGGCCCCTGATGGCTTCTGGGTACCTTTAGTTCCAGGAAGGCACAGATGGAGTCAGAGAAAGGATAGAAGCCCAGCAGAGGACCTCTCCCTGTGCATCTCTTCCAGTGATCTGTTTCTGAATTGTGTCCTTTATAGTAAAGCAGCAATCATAAAGTACCTTCCTGCATTTTGTGGAACCGTCAGGCAAATACTCAAGTCTGAGGAGGATGCTGTAGTATGAATAGTCTCAGCTAGGGACTAGTATTTGAAATTGGGAACATCTAGGGAGTCGTATTTGATTGGAACTGTTGGACATCCAGTTGCTATCTTCAGATTGGAGGACAGAGACACAGGGAAAGCCTGTGCATTTGCAGTCAGAAATGTCGGTCCCAAGGAATGCATTAGAGTGGCATGTGTCTGTTCTGTGTGCTAGCTTCACAGATATACTGTGTGTGTTAACATGAGTGATTGCAATCTTGAATGAATGCAATCAGGACTGCCCTCCTGTGCTTGGGGGATGGGGGTAGTCCCTGAAGCAACCAGTGTCCAATCAGAAGAGCCTCTGAGAAGCACAAACGTGCTTTGCCTCTTGGCTTGCTGATGGAGTAACTGCTGATGTCCTGATGTAAATATGCAGAAAGTGTAGTGTTCAAAGCATGTCTCCTAACTACAGATTGTGTTTGGGTTGTTTTTTTTAAAAGGGCCATTGTTGTTGTGTGATCTTTCTCTGAGGATCCCTGGGGAGAAGGGAAAGACACTGCTTGCTGCTGGGGCTTCTCCCTGACATGGACCCTCTGAGCTGGAGTGACACCCTGACCCTTTATCCTCTTGGGATTTCCTTGGGATTCTCCCTGCTGTGACCACCTTAAGTACCACCCAGCATTAGCCTCTACACTCCTGAAAAATGCTAGTGTCAGAAGTATGCATGCTGTTTAAGCTGCTTTTACTTGGCTTTTACTCTCTGTGGCTGTTTTATATCAACCGTTTCAGCTCTAAATGTGGTATCAGTGAAACTGTGGCCCAAAACCAAATGTATCTCATTTCTGTGTTCAGGACTCTTATATAGGTGTTCGTAAGAGCCATTGAGCAGTTCAGGGCTCTTTGGGCAACCTGAGGCAGGACTCTGCTCTGCAGTCCTCATAGGGTCAACACTGTCAGGACTGTGGTCTCTGAGGCACGCAGGGTCTCCTGCAGGTGGGAGACACTAGTATGATGCATTCTAACCTTTTGTTCAGTCTCTTCTCCCTGCCATTAAGAAACGGGCATATTTTGTTTCATCATGTTGGTGACTTTTATGCAGACCCGTAGTCATCCTAACTGTAATTTGAAAATAAAAGCAAAACAAGTTAAAGTAACTAGGGAAAAGGCTTCTGTTTTACTTGCTGTGTTCTTTTTAAATAGACTTGTTTTCTAAATTGAATTTCTAGAGATGCTGTAAACAGAATCTCCTTGAAAATGGGGGGGGGGTAAATTAATTTTTGTTTGACAAGCTAAATGTCCACATTTCCTAATGTGGGCCTTGTTTCTACCAATTCTCACAATTTACTTTGTAGTAGACAGTGATACCAGTTGAGTATAGCTTTTTCAGGACTTTTAGGGTGAGATTCAGTGTGTGTTTATGCAGCCTGTTAAATTCATAACTTAGAAGTTTCTCTCTGGCCTAATTTATATGTATTTAAGCATCACTGAAGCTGTTTCTTTTAAATTCTTTCCTGGTGGAGAAGTCCTTCCAAACAAGCCAGTCTTTTCTTAAAGTAAATTGTTACTATTAACATAGAAAAAATGTCAGGGAACCTCATATTGTTGCTCCAAATGAGATTTCCTTTGAACAAGTCATAATGTATAAGCCAACTATCAGTTCACTTGAATATTGTGTGAAGTATTTAAATAGGAAATGCCTAGCATTCATCATAAATTCAAATTATTAACTAAACAAAAGAATTGCTGAGTAAATTCAGAATTCACCAGCAAGCAGAATCACAAAATATTTTTTTTTACAACTTAGTACCAAGTAATGTCTTCTCTCACCTCCCTTCTTAAGACAAGATCTCACCCTCCATGTAGTTCAGGATGTCCTGGAACTCAGTATGCAACTTGACTGGCCTCAGACCTGCAGTAGCCCTCTTGCTTCAGCCCCTTGAGAGCTGGGATTAAAGACATGGCTACCATACTCAGCTTCCCAATTGACTTCCTTCTTGTTGGATAATGCAGTGGGTGTTTAATAAAGGTTAACAGTGTCTCCTTTGGAGCTGCAGGAATTGAGGTTACAGCTGCTGATAAACTCAAACTCTTTCCTTTCCACAGTGCTCCAGCTGAGGCTGCAGCAGAGGAGGACGAGAGAACAGCTAGTGGACCAGGGCATCATGCCACGTAAGACCAAGTCACTGTTGCTGTGGTGTGTGGGGACAGGATGGCCATTCCTGAGGAAGGCTTCCCTCCTTCTGTTCAGTCCTTGCACTTTCCGTGAATGCTCATCAGGAGAGTCAGGTGTCAGCATGGCTCAGCCAGGAGAACCCTTAGTACATCTTAAAAACAGATGCAGCTTAAAAAATGGGCTTGAATTTTACACTAATGAAGAATGCCTTTAAGACACTGCGAAGTTCTTTTTTTAAAGATTTATTTATTTATTTTATGTGTATGAGTGCTCTGCTTGTATGTATGCCTGCATGACAGAGGAGGGCATTAAATACCATTATACATGGTTATAAGCCACTATGTGGTTGCTGGGAATTGAACTCAGGTCCTCTCGAAGAGCAGCCAGTGCTCTTAACCATTGAGCCATCTCTCCAGCCCCCACTATGGAGTTCTTACTGTGAGCTTTAATGTCTGTTTGGACTTTAAAGTGGTTGAACTGATAATTCTGCTGGTATATCTGAGGTTAGACCTACAAGAGTAATGTGATAGCCTTAACTCATGACCTTCAGAATTCTACCTGAATTTAAGGTCATTCTCCATGGTGCTGGGCTATGGTCTACCTAATTACACGCATCTCGGGTTTGTAACTGATGGAATGCTATTTACAGTTAGTTTGGGCTTTCTGGCCTTGAGTACACTTGTTTCTTTCAAGAGATTCATAAGAGTTGATTTTAGAATATTTATCTAGACTGTTTTCTTTACCTTTAACCACTAGGTTTGGGAGTTTTAGAGGAGAGAATGGTTGTTTTCCATATGCCATGGACTTTGTTTAGAAATTAACTTTTCCAAGAGTTAATTTATTCCACTTTAAAACACTAGAAATTACAGAACAAACATGTGTTTCCCAGTCCTGTAACTCATTGCTAGCCCAGAAATCTTTATCAGTTAATGAAGATAAGGAATGCTTGTTTGTTTTTTAGCAGATTTTTTTTTTCATCAGTGAAACTTTTATAGACTGCTATCAGTCATCTAAGTCTCTTAAATCCAGCTGTGGCCACCCAGAGCCACTCTGATAACTGCTCAGCATCTCCACCACCACAGTCCTCCCCCAGCCAGCTCATCAACAGTACCAGTAATGATGCTTACAGCACTACTTCTGGGTCAGCCCTGGCTGGTGTGTAGAGCTGGTCCTCAGCCAGGCTGGCAGGGGTAGGCTACTGGGAGCCTCGGAAGTGTCTCAAGGACTAAACTAGAAGATTATGCTCAAGACAACCTGCCCAGGGAAGCCTAGTCCTATCTCCCATTTACTGACCTACGCCCATGGTTCTTAGGTACAATGGTGGATGTACACAAATCAAGAGTCTCCAAAGATGACAGACTGAAATGCAAATACCGTTTCTCCTTGTGCTGAGATTCTGAAATAGAATACTGATGACTTACTAAAGAATCATCTTTTGTGTGTTGCACTGTGGTGTGGTACAAAGAACATGACCCTTTGAATTTAGAATGCTAGATTTAAATCACACCTGGACCAACATTTAGCTGTATGACCTCAGGGACTTGCACACATCGTATTCTGGGATTCATCCTCACCTGGCAGGTTTATTAGGGAGACCAACAGCAGTCGTAACTGTGCCTCACCACAGAACCAAGATGGTTGTGAGTTCTGAATAAATGCATGCTGTGTGTCCCCATGTTCGAGTTCCAGAGCCACATGAGCTTTGTCTGGCAGCGTATCTGGGCGCTAAGAACAAAACCTGTGGGGTCCCTGGGCCTTGGAATGGCCTGACCTGGTACTTACACAGTCCTGAGACAGCAGCTCTGTTTGAAGTGTCCACTTGCTTTATTTGTGATGTACGTCATTTCATTCGGGCAGCATTGAAGTCTTCATGTTTGGAGGGGTCTCATAAAGGAACTGTAAATAAATGTCAGCACAGATACACACTGTTGGGGTTAGCAGAGTGGCAAGCTAAGATGTGAGCTCCTGTTTATGCTATAGAAACCATTTGTTTTCTTCCTAACAGCTTTGAAGAGTCCGGCAGCATTCCATGAGCAGATAAAAAGCCTGGAGCGAGCCAGAGTAAGTCATTTCACTTTAAAAATCTTTATTTCTCTGCTGTATCCCAAGCACCAGTACTCCTAAATATATTGATGCAGAATATACCCATTATCTCCAAGATCTGTGGTGTAGATAGCATGTATTCTGGGGTAGCTTGATTTCTAGAGGCTTTTAGAAAGTGTCTGACAGTTCAGTTTTGTTCTTTTAAAATCAGTAGCATCATGGAAAAGATGGCTCAGTCAGTAGAGTGTTTGCCACAGGGCTGTGTTTAAAGCGAGTCTGGGCCTGGCAGCTCACACCTATACTGATCCCAGCACTGAGGAAGCTGAGGCAAGAAGTGCTTGCTGACCAGCCAGGTTAACCAACTGGGTGAGCTCACCTGACATAGCCTCTGTCCTCCACATGCACATACTCACATGTGTGCACATGTGCATGCATTACCCCAACACTCTACATGTCTGTATTCACACATGTACACATGTGCATGCATTGTCCCACATACACACCCATAAAAAACAAACAGTAATTGTCTTAGTTAGGGTTTCTATTGCTGTGAAGAGACACCATGACCACAGCAACTCTTATGAAGGAAAACATTTAGTTGGGGCTAGCTTACAGTTCAAAGGTTCAGTCCATTATCATCATGGCATAAAGCATGGCAGTGTGCAGGCAGACTTGGTGCTGGAGGAGGAGCTGAGAATCCTAGACCTTGATCCACAGGCAACAGGAAGTAGACTGTGTCACTGGAAGTAGCTTGAGCAAAGAACACCTCAAAGCCCACCCCACAGTGACACACTTCCTCCAACAAAGCCAGAAAGAGAAAGTGAAAAAAGTGAAGAGAAAGTGAAAAAAGATACCTGACATCAGCCTCTGTCCTCTTCATGCACGTGCATGAATACATATGCACATGTATTGCCCCCAACACTCTATATGCACATGCTCACATATACACATGAATTAGCCCCCCACATGTACATGTGCATGCATTACTCTGACACAGAGTCATAAAATAAACAAATGTAACTAGTTCATTTGTTTTCAGGGCTGTGCTAACTAGCTTCTTATTAATTTGACACAAGCTAAAATGCCCCAGCAAATGACAAGCCTGTAGGACGTTTCCGTGACCCATGACTGGTGTAGGGAGGGCCTAGCTCATCACACCTGGGCTGGTGGGCCTGGGTTTTATAAGGAAGAAGTCTTGAGCCAGACCAGAGTCTAACAGACACACTGGGCAAGAGCCTCTGCTGTTTGTCAGCCCTGCAGAGGAACAAGAAAGTCATGTGCTTCTCAAGGTGCTCGACCAGTTTCCCTGTGGGTCTGTGTCACTGTTGATTTGCCTAAGGATTGAGAGCACAGCTAAATAAAGAACGTGCTACACTCAGCTGTGTTCTTGAAAGTGATTCTTTGGTGGCCACACATCAACGTGGGTGCTCAGTGCCATTATGTCTTTCTGTTTTTCCTGAGGGAAGGGGGTTCTGTTATGCAGTATGAAAATAAGAATATTATAAAAATTCCTTCACACTGTCCCCAGAATGCAATAATAACCTAGACCTATTGCTTGAGTGTTGAGTACAGTTTTAGAGAATGTGCTAAGACTATGAACTCAAATAAAATATTATTATTATTTTTAAAAACTTGAATATCTAAATAAATTTCTACTTTTATAAAGTATTGGTTTTATATAAAAGGGTTAAATCTTATGTTTATTCAAAGCTCATCTTAAAAATGTGAGCTTTTCTCAGTTTCACTATAAAACTCTATAAAGTAGTTATTTAAACTAATATGTGTCAGACCCCTGGGCGATACTGAAGGCTACACGGCAGTCTTGTACTAGATGATAGTTCCCCTAAGCACTAATTTCTAGTTACTCTCTCAAAGACACAACAAAAAGGGTGTATAATTTATTTTTGAAGAAAATCTAAAACTACAATAAATCATGAACAACTTTTTTTTTTTTTTTTTTTTTTTTTTAAAGACCGAAAACTTTCTGAAGCACAAGATCCGGAGTCGCCCAGACCGCTCCGAGCTGGTCAGAATGCATATTTTAGAAGGTAAGAGGTTTATTTCTTCATGCTTGGCTACATTTCTTTAAGGAGAAAAGTGAGGTGTCTACCATTTCTGTTTATTCCCATTTTAATAACGTTTTACTCTGCAGGCTGACATCCTCCAAATTGGATAGCACCATAAAGACTCAAAACTTGACCCCTAGGGAACATTTGACCTCTAGACAATCAATTAATGGCTGCTTCTTCTACCAGCGGGTTCCTCAGTTTCACGTGTACTGTCCTGGAAGGACGTTTGTGGTCCGTAGGACTCCTCTGTCATGAGAGAGATATGTCATTAAAGTCAGTGCACACAGTAGTCACACATCTAGCTCTAGATTTTTGACAGCTTGGATCTCATTGATATTTATCTGAAATGATGCTCACACAGGTTGCTGCTCCTCTTTGTCGATACTTACAGTCTTGACATGACCATTACTAATCGCTTCTGAGTGATGTAGTCTTAGCCCTTGGAGGCAAAGCAGTATCATTCCATTCCTGCAGAATACATGGCTCACATGGATGTCCTTCTCTCTAAGAAAGTCTTCTTAAAAGCCAGCTTCTCCATCAGAAATTTCCAGAGTTCTACTTTTGCCTCATTCTGCTTCTATAACTTACTGAGCAAGAGTAGGAGCTTGGGTTTTTTAACAGTCTTGAGTGTGTTAAGCTTTAAGAAGAATCTGGAAACATCACAGACATTTAGAGACAGTTGTGGGGTAGGAAGAGCCTGTTCTCTCCAAGTCTAGTGACAGAATCAGGATAGCAGCCTGGTAGCTCAGACACAGCCAGAGTGCACTTCTTCAGGAGGCTGTGCGTCCACTGGCCTAATGCTAGGCACCAGGGGCCCAATAATGAGCATCATGTGCTTCAGGGGCAGAGACAGACAGGAACAACCAGGCAGCTCTGCCTGAGAAAGGACACAGGTTGATAACTGTGTTAGAATGTGCTCTGAAGAAATGGCAAGTGCCACACTGGCCTCCACAGACTGAAGAGTGTTCTCCTGTATGTGTCCTTCTTGTCCCAAGCAGGAGGTGGGAGATGTGTGCCTTTCCCCACCGTGGGTTGTGTTCTCAGACAGCCCCTTGAACAGAAAAACTTCTCAGAGAGCCAGTGTTAGCATAGAGCACTGCAGATCTTGGGGGTCATTGACTTCAGCTAAATAACACTAACACAGCAAAGAACAATACATGTGCATGAATATGTGAGTGTATACAATGCTGTCTGTATTTGCCTTCTGACTCTAGATGTCATTAGTAGACTTAAAATAAAAAGAAATACATCTACCCAAATCTTCTTTTATGAAAAAGAAAAAAAAGGAAGCAAGGCCAAGGAGATGGTGAGCCGGCTCGCAATCAGTTGTTGCTCTTGTGGAGGATACTGTTTGCTTGGAATGCCCGTGTCAAGCAGCTCACAACCTCCTGTACCTCCAGCTCTAAGGGATCTGATGCCCTCTTCTAGCCTCCATGGACACCAAGCACACACATGGTATATAGACACACATGCAAGCAAAACATTCATATGCATATTTTTAATATAAGAGTATATATTGAAACATGCATTCTCAAGTTGAGATCTGAGAATAAGAATATATCATCTTTTAGTTTTTAATTACCTTATCATATATTTTTACATTAACCTAATTTAATTGAATTGGGTTTTTGGCAGGTTAGATTCTAAATTATTTTCTGAAATTCAACAGCATAAATTGAGCCTCAGCTCCATGGAGTTAAGGAGGAAGTGAGACAGACAGAAGCACACCAACCTACCAGGCTCTGCTTACTACTGTGGGAAGGTTTTCCTTGCAGATGTATTGCTTAGGTGGAGAAGGGAGAGAGACCAAAGGCTTTCCCACCTTGAGCTTCATAGAAGCATTGAAAAAAATCCATGTGATTGGCTGGTTGATCCTGTTCTCCCTACACATAGTATCCTGTACAGTTCTGTGTGCTTCATCTCTGGAGCTCAGAATCAGCTCGTAATCTCGGGTAATAGTGTACCACTTATTTTTAAACCAGCAAAAACATAGCTCAAAACAATGGGAGGAGATGTTAATGACTTACCCCAAGGAACAACAGACATGATGAAGCAGAGGCATTGGGAGAGCTACACTGGCTTGTATCTGTTGTATAACTTATTTTAAGTGTATGAGCTGATGGTTCTATGCACCATAATCTCTGTGTAAAATGTGGGTTTTTTTATTCCAAAATGAGCTCAAATTCTTAATTATGATTACTGACCCTGATATGCAGTCAATCCAAGAGTATTAATCGTAGTTCTTCCTACTGAAGAAAGTAAGAGAAACTTCGGTCCTAGGATTTAGTGCCTCCCTTTCTAGGAACTGCCTTTCCAGTGAAGCCAAATGAGAACCATCCACTTGTAGAGCTCTGGGCCACATGTGTCCTCATGCTGTGTCCTCTGGTACCTAGTAAACGTGTTCTAAACAGACCTGACCTCCTACTGCAGGCAGATGGCGGCAGCCCCGTTTCCAGCTTCAGCCCATGATTGTTCAAGTCTGGGGCCTCCATGTTGCATAGATAAGTAGCTGCCCTGCTCTGAGAGAAACAATCTACCAAGCACTCTCAGCAGTCACTCTCTCCTTCCAGAGTTTAACCCTATTCAGTTCCTTGGCCTGATAGGTGCCATGGTTAAAGCTGCACTTGGTCTTCCAGAAACGTTTGCAGAGCCGTCGCTGCAGGCCACGCAGATGAAGCTGAAGCGAGCTCGGCTGGCAGATGACCTGAACGAGAAGATTGCTCAGAGGCCTGGGCCCATGGAGCTGGTGGAGAAGAACATCCTTCCTGTGGACTCAAGCGTCAAGGAAGCCATTATAGGCAAGAGTAACAGTTTCTGTCTTCCACAGGAGTGCTAAATAAATTTGATCAAAATGCTAGCATCAATCAAGGGCATTGTTTTCTTAGTTGACTAGAAGCTGATAAACATCTATCTTGTTGCGACTGTTTTGTTACAGATTAGAAAATGGCCTCCTCTGTCAGGTAACGTGGATTTCTATTTTATGTCAGAGTGAGCTCTGATGCCATTATCACATTTTCTAAGATAAATTATTGTATTGTACTGTTTGACTTGTACTGTTGACTATTGCTAGACTCTTCGTTCTGTCTGTCTAGGAAGATGATAAGCTGCACAAGCACAGAGGAAGGCCCGAGGTTTCACTGCACTCTTGAGGAGAAGTAGCATCTGTCTGCTTTAGCTGCTCTTAGGCTTGGCTTGTGCTGCTCATCCTGTTCTTGGTACTTGAACCCAGGCCTATGCATGCACAGCACACTCTCACACACTGAGGCCTGCTTGTCTCACTGGTTTTTGTTTCTGGCATAGTTTTAGCAGGAAAACAAATGAATAATGATATTCATTCAGCACAGTTCTGTTTTTGTTTTTTGTTTGTTTTTGTTTTTATACTAACTGAGGGCTGGAGAGATGGCTCAGAGGTTAAGAGCACTGGCTGCTCTTCCAAAGGTCCTGAGTTCAATTCCCAGCAACCACATGTTGGCTCACAACCATCTGTAATGAGATCTGGTGCCCTCTTCTGGCCTGCAGGGATACACGCAGACAGAGCACTGTACACATAATTATACTAACTGAAAAATTATCTAGTACAGCTTTCATACTCCTCAGGGCTTCATACTCTGAGTTAGTGCAAGTTTAAAGCTTAGGCAGTTTGTAGTCACAAAATTCCAAAACGTGGAGTCAACTCTGATTCCAAACATTTGGGAAGATAGCCCCCAAAGTAAGGTGTGAGTGTAGGCGTGCTGTTCCTTGAAATGGAAACTAACACTCTCACTTCCTCCTCTGCTTCCTCCATGTGAACATTTCGGTTCCAGGTTGGGGTTTTAAAGAATAAGGTCCGTGCATCTCTTAAATATTATTCTGTTGAGCGGGTGTGCTCTGCTGCTCATTTTACAGAGTAGGCTTGTGTTCTGCATCCTGGATTGTCCTCTTGCTGTTGTGTTCTCCAGTGTCATTGAGAACCCTCCCCTCTGGGCCAGGCTGCAGAGGAGTGCTGATGCTCTGGCCTCCTGGCCAGCTTGTTCATAGCCCTGGGCTCCATCCCCAGTACCACAGGGACAGGAGCAACAACAAGGCACTCCTGTCCCCTCCCTTCCTACAGCTGGTCGCTGGACCCAAAGACTTGATCTGAATAGAAGAACATCAAACATCAAACCCCAAAGAGTACATGGCAGACAGCAGTGAGGCTCCTGCTAGAAGAGCCTCCATTTCTGTAGCAGTGTGGCTCCCTCTGGGAAGAGCCCAGCTTGAAGCCAGCTCCTAAAACTCCCCTTTCTCAGTCAGCCTTGGTTCCAGAGCCCAAGTTCACCATGGTTCTCTCTGCAGGTGTGGTGAAGGAGGACTATCCCCACACTCACGGAGAGTTCTCATTTGATGAAGATAGCAGTGACGCTTTGTCTCCAGACCAGCCAGCAAGCCAGGAGTCTCAGGGCTCAGCAGCATCCCCCAGTGAACCAAAAGTCAGTGCCTCGCCACCTCCTGTGACTGCAAACACGCCGGCCCAGGTAAGGCCTTCCTAACATTTTCACAGACTGTGTCAAGACAATGTTTTCACCAGAAGAAAAGTCTGAAATTACTGACACTTCCTACCTGTGAACACACACTGTAAAACTGCACAATTGGTTGTCACTTTGTAGTTCTAACATTCATACACACCCATTAGTCTAGCTTTTAGTGTGTTTCAAAAAATCTTCTTAGGACATTGGCCAACATAGTATAGTATAGTGTAGTATAGTATAGTATAATATAATATAATATAATATAATATAATATAATATAATATAATATAATATAATATAATATAATATAATTAATATAATTAATATAATTAATATAATATAATATACCTGTTTTCTATCATCTGAACCATTCTTAGAGGATCATATACATCCACACAGTCTTGAACATATCTCCATGGCCTCTTTGCCACAGCACTGACACCTCCTCCATTCTTGTCTGTCCAGCTGCCAGGAGCCATTGTCCTGCTACCTGTCTGTGAGTTTGACTCTTTAGGAAGCTCATTAAAAGTGGGATCAGTGTGTGTCTTTGTGAACTGGCTTATTTCACTTAGCATAATATCTAAGGTTCCAGCCATGTTGTAGCTGAGCCATGCAGAGAATCCCTGTCTTGATAACAAAAACATACAAATGTGTATAATTTTAATAGAGTTGAAGTGATACAACACATCTCAGTGAACCCGTCCATGTCATCAGCTACTCGGAGCCATTTCCTCATTTTCACTCTTGTGTTTATAGTAAGATGCCATTGTCTTCACGCATGCTTGCTGATTATATTTTTTCGGCATTTACCTGATTTTTTTTTTAGCTAAATTGCCAGATAATGAAGTGAGCCTTGGTATAAGGTCAGCTGAGTTCATAGGAAACTTGGAAGATTGAAAATGTGTTTCTTATGTTCTTGTCTTGTGAACACATTCTTATTAAAAATACGTTTTGGCCGGGCGGTGGTGGCGCACGCCTTTAATCCCAGCCCTCGGGAGGCAGAGCCAGGCGGATCTCTGTGAGTTCGAGGCCAGCCTGGACTACCAAGTGAGTTCCAGGAAAGGCGCAAAGCTACACAGAGAAACCCTTTCTCGAAAAAACAAAACAAAAACAAAAACAAAAAAAAAATACGTTTTGAAGCATTATTTCTCATTACACTCATCACTGTCTTCAACAAAAATGTAAAGAACTCTTGACTATCAAGGACAGACCACGTAGAGTTGGGTGCAGACAACTTTGTGAAGGGAGGTAGACAATTTAGTGTATGTCTCTAGAGGGTAGACAGTTTAGTCTGTGTGTATATGTATGTGAATGCATGTATGCACCGTTTCAATAAAGGTTCAATAATTAAGCTTTCTGAATGAATGACTGGAAAATCTATAGAGATTTGTATTCTTGTATTTAAAAGTGATCCCATCAGAGAGGGTGTGGTAGTTTGAATGTATTTGGCCCCCATAAGCTCATAGAAAGTGGCAGTATGTGTGGCCTTGTTGGAGGAAGTGTGTCACTGGGGTGGGCTTTGAGGTCTCCTGTGCTCAAGCTACACCCAGCGTCACAGTCCACTTCCTGTTGCCGGTGGATCAAGACGTAGAACTCTCAGCTCCTTCTCCAGCACCGTGTCTGCTTGAATACTGCCATGTCTGGCCATGATAATAATGGACTAAACCTCTGAAGCTGTAAGCTACCCAATTAAATGTTTTCTTTATAAAAGTTGCTGTGGTTGTGGTGTCTCCTCACAGCAATAGAAACCCAAACTAAGATAGATGACATGGGTAGTGACAGTCCAGATCTTCTGTCCAGGTTCACAGAACAGCAGTGTCTGTGGCCCCCAGTATTGCTGGAACCTGGCCTGAAGGGAAACTGGAGTTTTGTTGTTTTTTGTTTTGTTGTTGTTGTTGTTGTTGTTTTTTCAAGACCCTAGCTGTCCAGAAACTCACTCGGTAGACCAGGCGGGCCTTGAGCTCAGAGATCTGCCTGCTTCTGCCTCCCAAGCACTGGGACTTCAGGCGTGTGCCACCACCGCCAGGCAGAAACTGAGGGTTAAGGAGCATCACACACTGAGGTCTAAGCAGATGGAGAGAAGGGAGGCCTGCCGCCACTGTGCTCTCACATACTTGCTTCACCCTGGCTTGAGCTTTAAAAATAGGCCTAAAAAGAATGTCAAGTATGTAAGTAAATAAACATTAGAAAAGAGTTTGACTTAGCCATTTGAGTTACTTTTCTGCTTCTGTCTGAGTAGGTCAAGTTGTGAGATAGTTATTCACATGGCTATAGCTTTAGTAACAGAACTGTTACCTCAACTCTCTGTAAACAGCTTCTTGGGGCTGTGATGGTTGATCCTTAGCATCAAGTTGACTAGATTTGGAATCAGGTAGGAGATACAAGCAAGAGAGTATCTGCTAAGGGTGTTTCCTCAGAGGCGCTTAACTGAGGACACCAGGGTATTGCTGCCCCGTGGATGGGTCCCACTGAATAAATCAGTAGGAAGCCAGGCAAACTCATGTTTGTCTGTTCTGCTACCAGATGGATGCAGGTAGTCCCCGATGCCATGCCTTCTCACCAGGATGGGCTGTATCTCAAGACTATGAGCCACAACAACCCATCGGCTCCTATAGGCAGGTGTGTGGTCAGCAACAAGAAAAGTTAGGGCCACTGAGGCTTCACCTGTGAGAGAAATTGCCATCCTCTCTGTCACAGCCAAACCTTTTCTTTGCTCGTGAAAGTTGGTCCCTATCCAACTTTATGTGAGAAACTTTAACCAGAGGCAGTCCTGCCAAACTGACACTGTAAGCCCTTGGAGAGAAATGTGAATGGCAGTGTCTATCAAAGAATACAGATTGCTTATTGCTTATTACACCACACACGGAGCCTGGCTTGCTCCCTGAGCGGAGGCACTGATCTTCACATGCCTTCAGTGTGGCTGCAGAACTGTGTGCAACTACTCCCCATAGCCAGTAGCCAGGCCAGAGGAAAGACCTGCTTTGGGGAGTATAAGCAGTCCTCCGCATAGTCAAGGATGGTTCCACTGCAGTTACCTTGAGGCAACTTCTAGCCTGTGTGTGTATTTGTAAGGAAGGAATTGAGAATTCTCACATGTATCTGCATTACCCTGGCAGCTGAGAACAGGAAACCTTCAGTAAGTGACATTGTCGGGGTCTGTTGTGTTGTCAGTTTTTAAATGAAGTACAGAAGCAATCCTTATGTTGGTGAAGTCTAGAATTTTCATCTAGAATTGATAACTTTGATTTTGACAATGTTTGAACTTCCTTGTGTTTTTCCAGGTTTTTAGTTTCTTTTTTGGTTCCCTTTCTCACAGCTGTGACAAAGGCCTGACAGGACGCAACCTAAGTAGAAAGGGCTTGTTTTGGCTTGTAGTTTGTGAGGATGAAGTCCATCGTGCCGGGAGAGGCATGGCGACTGGAGAAGTGGCTCTTCACACTGCCGCTGCAGCCTGGGAAATAGTGACTAGGAAGCAGGCAGGCTGTGGAAGCTCAGGGACACCCCCAGGGACCCCTTCCTCCAGTCAGCCCCCACCTCTGAGTCTCACAACCTTCCAGACAGCTCCACCCACTCAGGACTAAGTAGGGGAGTTTGTGGATGGCATTTTATATTCAAATACATGTATAAAATCTATTCATAATTACTCTTACATTTCCTTCAAGGGAAAAGACCTTACCATACTGCTCCTCGTGATACCAAGTTCTGAGACAGCAAGATATCATTCATTTTATCATAGAAACACATATTTCCTGATTTAATGAATGAGACACCTTAGGAGATTGTTAAGGTCCCCAAAGGCCTGTGTGTGCTAGGCTGCCAGCTGGTGGACTTGAGAGGTAAATGGATCATGAAGGCACTGAGTTCATCCGTGGATTAATCCATTATTCAGAAGTTCATAGCCAAGTGAGCCATTAGGTGGGGCCCGGTAGGAGAAAGAGTGTGTCTGTTCCCAGCCTCTCATCACCCTGTTTCTGCCTTCTTACTGGCCTAAAAGTAGCAGAGTCGCTGAAACCACAAATCAACAATAAAAACCGAACACAGAGATCCTGGCTAGGTATTTTTTTCAGCTTTAGAACTCATTTCATCCCCAAAGATCACACATTGCAAATGGAGCACAACTTGTTTCATGCTTAGGCAACTCATGAACAGTGGGAAACTAGAAAATCCCAGTTTCCATATGTGGGTACAAGGGAGGTACCCGGTCCCTTTCATCTGCAGACTCTTTCCTCTTATTTTAGAATACCGGGATGTCCAGCCGTAAACATGGTCTGATAGCACGTCTGTGAATTCCCACAGCCTGGTACTTGGAGAGAGGACTGTTGAGCAGCTGCTCTGCTAAGCTGTCTCCCATGTCTTCTTCCCCTTCTACTCTCTCCCCAAGTCACCACAAGGTAGAAAGCCATCTGCTCCATACACATACATGTGCAAAGTAACACAACCTGTGGACCGATGGACTGAGTAAACCTCTTCCCTTTGCTAAGCTGACTGTCTCAAGCAGTTTGTCATAGTAATAGTGTAAGTGTTGCAGCTTGGATGGAAAGGTTTCCTGGCAGTTGGTAGCCAAGAAATACCACAAAGTCCCACCACACAACAAACCTCACACAAAAGACTTATTGGGAGGGGGGAAAAAACAGGAGGATGGCTGCCTCTGCTTGAACAAGAAACAGCAGAGAACTGAGCAAAAAGCAGGGTTTATATAGAGTTTCTTGTTGAGGGGGTGGCACTTTTCAGGGTGGAGCTTTCCAGGGTGGGGATTGGTGGGATTTCAAGTCCAGAGCTTGGACTTTTTACTTTGTAGGGTGGGGGCTGGGTCCAGCAGTTAGGGCAGTTAGAGTATTCTGTGGGTGGAACGTGGTAGTTGGAGGTCCTCAGGGAAGGGGCCTGGCCACTCGTGTGACTCGGGGGACTTACAAATAGAAAACTAATTAGTTCAATAATATATGGGCAAATTTTTTTTTTTTTTTTTCAAGACAGGGTTTCTCTGTGTAGCTTTGCGCCTTTCCTGGAACTCACTTGGTAGTCCAGGCTGGCCTCGAACTCACAGAGATCCACCTGCCTCTGCCTCCCGAGTGCTGGGATTAAAGGCGTGAGCCACCACCGCCCGGCTGGGCAAATATTTTTTAAAAAACTACTACAACCTTGATTTATAACTCCAATTTGTATACAGAATTTTTAAAATATATTTAAAATTACAAATCTACACTCAGGAGGCAGAGGCAGGCGGATCTCTGTGAGTTCGAGGCCAGCCTGGTCTACAAAGTGAGTTCCAGGAAAGGCGCAAAACTACAGAGAAACCCTGTCTCGAAAAACCAAAAAAAAAAAAAAAAAATTACAAATCTATGGTAATGACTTGTGGTTTATAACAATTTGTGCTCTAGCTAGTATAGAAGAGAGCTAGGGAAGGGTATACACCCCTGCATTCCCACACTCAGGAAGCCAAAACAGAAGGATTGGTCCCTTTGGGTCTGTAGACATGGGGTGCCATAAAGCAGCATCTCTGATGTGACTTGAACTGATTTTAAGAACAGCTCTCAGTGTCATGCATACTTGTCACAGTGACCAAAGACAATGCATTAAGAACATAAACAGAAAGAGAGAAGGGAGTCAGGTCATCACTACAAAAAAGTCAGCTGAACATAGAAAGACACGTAGAGTTCTGGGAATGCTTCTGTTGAGACATGAACATGATCTCAAACAATTCACAGATTCAGTACAAACCCTAGCAAATCCCCACAGTGATTTCCACTGAAATAATAACCTGTAAGGGTGTAAGGGGTCCCCAAAATCAAAACCATCTTGAATTTAAAAAAATATAATGTTGTCAGCCTCATCCTTTTTTAAAGGTGTTATTAATTAGATTATTTTCTTTGACAGTTTCATACATGCATATAATACATAATACATTGATTTTTTAAAACTTATCATGAAGCCATCAAAATAATATGGTGCTAGCATAAAAACAAGCACACAGACAAGTGGAATCTACCAGAGCCCACTGAAATAAGAGCCTAGAGAAAAAGGTCCTCATGTGTATGACAAAATATTCCTTGACAGAGACACTAAGATCACTCAGTGCAGGAAATGCGGTGTTACTAAGGAAGCCATGTATCCATATTTAAGAAAATTAATCTGTGTTTATCCTATACAGAATCAACTCACAATGGGAAAGACCTACATGTGAGCTGTAACACTAGGGAACACTTAGGAGACAGCATATGAGAAGTCATCCTGATCTTACATTTTCCCTGTTTTCTTGAACACAAGACCTAGGCAACAAGAGCTAATCAGTTCTAATCTAAATTTAAAAGTTTTGTACAAAGAATCTTATCAGCAGAATGAAAAGCCAACCCACAGAATGGGAGAAAGTACTTGAAGAGGGATTGTCTCTGGTTTCCATAAAGGACATTCACAAGTAAACTACACTATTCAGAAATAGGTACAAAACTGAGGGACATTTCTCCATAGAAGACACTGTGCTGGCTAGCTTTATGTCACGTTGACACAAACTAAAGTCATTTGAGAAGAGGGACCTCAACTGAGAAGACGCCTCCGTAAGATTCGGCTATAGTCAAACCCATAGGGCATTTTCCTCAATTAGTGACTGATGGGAAGGGCCATCCCACAGGGTGGGGCCATCCTTGTGCTGGTCCTGGGTACTATAAGAAAGCAGGCTGAGCAAGCCATGATGAGCAGTCAGTAAGCAGCACCCTCCATGGCCTCTGTATCAGCTCCTGCCCTGTTTGAGTTTCTGTCCTGACTTCCTTCAGTAGTGAGCAGCAATATGGAAGTATAAGTCATATAAACCCTTTCCTCCCCAACTTGCTTTGATCATGGCAAGTTGATCATTTCATCATGGCAATAGTAACCCTAAGACAATATAATATACAAGTAGCCAATAAGATATGATGATCTCTGATATATCCTAACTGTTATATAGACAATGGAAATAAATGCATCACAACATATATAGTCTAAAAAACCATTGAACATAAACCAGAAGATGCCATCCCATACCCAGAAAACACCAGGTTCTGGCACGTATGTGGAGAAACTGGAATTCTTGTGAGTTGTTACTGTAGTAACATATGTAGTTACATAGTCACTGTAGAAAATGGTGTCTTAAAAATACAATTTTTTCTCTTTTTTTTTTTTTTTTTTTTTTTTTTTCGAGACAGGGTTTCTCTGTGTAGCTTTGCGCCTTTCCTAGGACTCACTTGGTAGCCCAGGCTGGCCTCGAACTCACAGAGATCCGCCTGGCTCTGCCTCCCGAGTGCTGGGATTAAAGGCGTGCGCCACCACCGCCCGGCAAAAATACAATTTTACTGGGCCAGTGACATGGCTCAAGTGAGTAAGGGCATTTGCCACCAAGTTTGATGATGTAAATTCAGTCCCTGTAATCTGTGTAGCAATTGGGAGCTAACTGACTCCTCCATCCTCCACCAGCATGCATACCCACACTAAGTAAATAAAAACCTAAGTAAATAATGTTTAAGGCAGAACTTAACCAATGACCCAGCAGTTCTGTTCAGGATGAATGAGTTGAAAGCAGGAAGCAGGGTGTTGTGGCACACACCTATCATCCAATACTTCGCAAGCTGACACAGGAGGGTTGTTCTGAGTTCAAGAGCCTGGGCCATATAGTAAGACCCTGTCTTTAAAACATATGAACAAAAGGTTGTAACAAAGAATTAGAGCATATATATTCTCTATAACATACATACCACCATTCACCCTCTTCCTGTGAGCAGCATCTCATGGCAAACAGAAAAGCAGCCCTTCTGTGCACAGCATCTGAATGCAGAAACAAAAAGCTGCCCTTGGAAAGGAAGGGGTTCTATACCAGCTACAGTATAGGTGAACCAGAGCATTATATTAAATGAATGAGCCAATCACAGAGGGACACACACCAGCAAATGAGAATTTTACATGCCTGTACTCAACGTAGAAAACATGTTGGGTTTGTATTCAGCTCATTCATTGTTTATTTTATCTGTGTGGGAATTGAATTATCCAAATAGTATTCAAAGCACAGTTACAGTTTGAATTTATTTGCATGTTGCCATCTTCAGCAAGAACTTTTCTGCATCCTGAATTAAAACCATGCTTATTAGAGATTGAAAAGCTACAGTATAACAAAGTAAGAGTTTTCCAAAAGGCAACACCTGAGCCTTCATGTGCAGACAGTAGTCTGCAGGGGAGACAGCCAGAACCTGCATTGTGAACTTTTTCCTGTAGATTTCTAGTAAAAGAAAGGTTGGTTTTAAGGTTAAAAGTCTCTTTTTCTAACTTATTGTCAAAATATCCAGTATTTAATATTTTTCTGACATTTTCCTTTGAATGATGTGTTGTGTATATACACATGTATGTGGAAGCCAGGTTGATGTGTCAAGTATTATATATGCTCATGTGAGTGTGTGCATATGTGTGCATGCATGTGTCTGAGTGTGTGTGTCTGGAAGGTAGGGATTAACACTAGGGGTCCTCCTCAGTCACTCTCACCTAATTTTTTAAGAGAGGCTCTCTCCCTGAACCTGCAGCTCACTTATTTGGCAAGGCTGGCGAGACAAGGAGCCCTAGGGATCCTCCTGTCTCTCCCCAGCACTGGATTACATGCTCACTTCACACCTTGTATATTTTGTATGGATGCTGGAGTTCCAGTCTCAGGTCCTCGTGCTTACATGGCAAGCACTCTCCCAGCTGAGCCAGTCCCAGCCCTCTGCTGTTTTCTCCGATAGTGGTAAGATGAAAGTAAAGGTCCTAGCAGTCAGGAGCCCTGTATCCTGGGGTGGGAACAGTCATCCTATGGGATGGGAAATCAAGTCAGCAGCTTCTTTTTCTTCTAATTCTAAATCATTCAAGTTAGAGATTCACAAGGTGAACGCAGGTTTTGGTGTCAGTTTAGATACTTTAGTATTCTTTCTAAGGTGGTAACATATTGCTCAAAGGGTGACATATTAACTGTAGAGCAGAGGAAGTATCCTTTGTGACCTGGATATTTTCCACCCTTTTAGAAGAACATGGTAGGTTCGGAACCCTGGCACCTGGGTCCTTTTGGAGAGTTTACTTTATTGAAGCATAACCCTAGACATGTCATGTGCCATTTCTGGAGGATATTTTGGTTTGTGTCTTTCAAGACACGTAAGAAACCTGACAGAATGCCTAGAGGACTCTAGATATCTCTTCTTTCAGCTGGGTTATCTTCCCCTTAGGCACAGTGAACAACCAACCACTGTGTTTCAGTGGCTTTAGTTTTACGGTTTTCTGGCTAACAGTCACATTGAAGTAGAGATAGTTAAAGACAGCGTCTGTCTTAGAGGCTGAAGGAGGCAAGACGTCGTCTTCACAAGCACCCTAAGCTTCTGGGTAGCCCTTCAGGTTGTTCACACTCTGCTCACTCTCAGATAAATCAGACCAGGTGGAATGCTTTTGTATAATCCAAAATTCAAGCATTTGATTCGACTTCATACACCAGTTATAGAAGCGCCGAAGAGTATACTCCCTGTGTGACCACCCAGAAGGAAGTATCTCGGTCCCTAAAGAGTGCCAGGTGAAAGGACCACTGATAGCATAAGACCGTGTCCCATAGGAAAGTGCCACCTTTCACTTGAAACTTGGCTAGCCACAGGTTTATCAGAAAGCCAGACATCTCCAGAGTGTTGGAGAGCAGAGTCCAGAACCTTCATTTCTGGATGAAATGAGGCTGATCACAGCCATTGTCTTATGTTAATAATCTCAAGCTGAAATGAGTAGCAGGGGCTAGTCTCAGAGAGAGCCCTGAACTTGTACAGTCGCATACTCATTCACAGGCACAGCTGGGCTTAAGAATGTGACTTTGCTGAGGGAAGCCACAAGAACGCCATTCATCAATTAAACAGATGTTTATTGAGTGTACACACCAGGCTTCATATTTCTTATTGCTAATAGCACTCCAGGCTTTCAGCTTGTTTATCGTAAGGAAGGGAAATGCAGTTTGTTATTTTAAATACTTCCACAAGAGGACTGAAGGGAGTGGGATGTCTTTTCTGAAGAAAAGCCATTTTCCCTGAAGAAAAGCTGGTAATAAGGAAGCGGAAGTAAGAACACAGCATTCCCTCTGGTGATGGACATGCCTCATACTTGGAGTGGATTACTAGTGAGGAGCAGTAAAATCTACTGTAGCTGTTTCTGCCCCCATCCCAGCTCCATGCTGGTGCTCTCTAGCTCTGGAAGGGCAAAGCCCCTGTAAAAGAAGCTCAGGTATGCAAGGAGACAGTCTCCTGGGAACACATTCTTCCCCTTCTCTTTTAAAAGACACGAGGGAATGTGGTCAGTTAGCATCGGTTTGGAGACAGAAGTGTGAGGTGTGCAGCACATTGAAGGCCCCTGGGGATGGCATGAGCCTCCTGGGAGGTGCCACCAACAGCAGAAGGAGGCGGGCATGGTGCAGGCCTATGCTCTGGAAGACCAAACCCTACATGTGAATGAGCCAGGGTTAGTATGACCTGTCTGTCAAGAAAGGTTTAGAAATGCCATGTACTGTTCTGAGTGCTTTTATGAGTTGTTGTTCTTGTTCTTGTTGTTTTGTTTTGTTTTTGACAAAAATAGGGATGGTTCTAACCATACTTCTGGGGGAGTCGGGGGACAACACACACAACTATGTATCAGTTCAACCTTACTTAGTTTCAGCTGCTCACTGCTATAGAAGTAAAGGCTAAATAACCTGCTTCATGGAGATAAGTCTGTAATTAATTCCCTCTGAATCTCAGGCACAATAGTATATTTTTCTTTGTTTCATTTTTAGACTTATTTTTTATATTTTTGAGTTCTTTATACTTTTTTTTTGTTTTTTTTGTTTTGTTTTGTTTTTCGAGACAGGGTTTCTCTGTGTAGTTTTGGTGCCTGTCCTGGATCTCACTCTGTAGACCAGGCTGGCCTCGAACTCACAGAGATCCACCTGGCTCTGCCTCCCGAGTGCTGGGATCAAAGGCATGCGCCACCACCTCCTGGCTCTTTATACATTTTTTAATTAAAATAGAATTACATCACTTACCAATCCCTTTCTTCCTTCTAGCTTCTCCCAGGTCTCCTCCTTCCAAACCCCTCCCATGAGCCCCCCACTCTCAAATTGATAGACTCTTTTTCTTTACTCTTATTACAGATATGTATATGTGTATGTATGTGTGCACAAATATACAACTACGACATGCTGAGTCTTCTGTATGAATATGGTTTGGGGCCAACCACTTTGTATTGGATAATCAGCAAGGATGCTGTTTGTAAAATGAGGTCATTCCCTTGCACTTCCATTCCTCTTAAAGCCACTGACCTCATGGCCTTGTCTCTTTCTGCCTTTCCACCAGTTTAGCTCAGTGTCCCCAGCAGTTCCTGAATTCTTGAAAACCCCTCTAACTGCGGACCAGCCTCCCACGAGGTCTACAGCTCCCATCCTCCCCACGAACACTGTGTCCTCAGCGAAGCCAGGCCCAACGCTGGTGAAGGTAGGTACCCGGAGCACAGCACTGTAGTGCTCCACTCGGTGACTGGTGCCTCAGCATCAAGCCTGTGGACACAAGACAGAGAGGCATGTGTCTGGAATTCCCACAACCTTGAAAACGAAACTAATGCTTGCTGGACTGGGTCAGCACATGACCTGTCCCCCAGTAACAGATGACAAAGAGCTTGGCTGTATGAAGTGCTGGCTGCGTAGCATCCCAGGGACGTCTTTGATGACAGCCCGCTTTGGATTCTGTGTGCAAGGTGAAGCTCTATGGCACCCAGACAAGAGAGAGGATGTGCTGGTCAGAGGCTCTGGAGAGGCCTTTTGGTTGAGTCATTTTGTCCAAAGCAGCTTGGCAGGATCTCAGATACGCCTCCGGTTCCTGGCACTGTTCCCCAAAGTGCACTTGGTTGAAATAATTCAGTTAGAATAAATCCCAAGGAAGGAGAAAAATACTTAAATATGCAGTATATTTTTAAAGTTCTTAAAATCCTATTTATAATTTCTAAATAAGATGATGGGGGAAAATAACAATAAGGAATAGTTCAACCATCTCAATTGTGGCTTTTCCTAACCCTGGCAGAGTTCACGTCTCAACCCTTTTGAACTAAATAGGACATTAGTGTCACTAACCTCTTGTCACCCTGCAGAGGAGGCTGACCCTCAGGTAAGGAGTGGCATGGTTACAGAGGCCCCGTCTCGAGGTTCTGCTCCAGCCTTTGTCTGCCCTGAAGGTCATGCATCACTCAGTTCTAAGGCAAAGTTGCCTTTCAAATGAGCACACTCTTCTCTCCCAGCCAAGGCTTCTGAGGCAGTGGGACTCTAACTTCGGAAAACCTTTCCCTGGCTCAGCAGGAATGTCAACAAAGTCACCTCCTAACGCGTCGTGCGGTATCTCCTCCACATCCACCCCACCAGTATCCACCCCACGTCCCTCAATAGCACAGAGGGCCAGGATACCAGCCTGTCCTGTTGCCTTTCTCCTCCTCTGCCTCCCTACTAGCTTCTCTTAGGGAGGGTTTTGACTCTAGGGGAAGAAGCATCAACAAGGATTGTGCAGTCCCGGAAAAGGCAGAGGGAGGGGTGCACCAAGGCCTCCTGTGGTAAAGGAGAAATACAAGACTCCAGCAGCATTCCCACTGTATAGATTCTTGCTTGTACATGCGGACACTAGCTGACCAGCTAACTGGACTGTTGAGTGGTGTGTAATAGCTCAACAGACTGACAGACAAATTACAGCCTTGCCAGTTTCCGTGGGGTGCATGCTCCCACCAGCCACCAGCTTCAAGTAGCCTGTGTGACGTCACAAGCGCAGAGTTAGGAAAAGATGCACATAGAGCTCTTGTGAGTCAGTCAGAGCAGCCTGTTTCATGAGCTGTTTGTACAACCGCTGTAAAAGTCATGCTGCTGAACCACTCTTCTGTGACAAGAAGAGCCCGTGCCATCTGTAGCACAGGGAGAGGAAGGCACATTTCCAGTGAACGTGCATGGGGCTCCCCATGATCTGCTCTACACTGGCATGCATTCACAGAGGAAGTTATTAGCAGCCTTGGTGTCTGGTCTACATTCTTTTGGTGTGGGGAGGACTTGTCATTTTCTCATTCTTTGGTTACGAGGATATTGTATGTAGCTTAGTCACAAGATCTATTCAGTTGTCTGTCACTAAAGCAACTTAGGAATGATGTCCTGTTTTGTCTGGGTTTTTTGTTATTATTTATTTTTAGATGTATTTTATTTTTATTTATATGAGCATTTTGCCTGCATGTATGTATGTGCACCATGTGAGTGGCTTGTGTCCAAAGAGATCAAAAGATCCCCTGGAAACTGGAGTTACTGATGGTTGTAAGTCACCATGTGGATGTTGGGAACCAACAGGTCCTCTGCAAGAGCGGCCAGTTCTCCAAACAGCTGAGCCATCTCTCATCCACTGTTTGGTTTCATTTTGCTTTTTGTTTTGTAATGTTTTTCTTCTTTTTTTTGGAAATAGATGCTTTCTGTAGAATATATTCTGATCACAGTTTCCCCTTCCCCAACTCCTCTAAGGCTCTCCTCACCTTCCCTCCCGTTAGTATCTGCACCAACTCTGCCTCTCATTAGAAAACAAACAGGCATTTGAAGAATAATAATAAGATCAAACAAAAACAAACGGAAACAAGACAAAACAAACAAACCTGCTTTGTTCCTCACCTAGAAAGGTGAGGTTGGTCTGTTGATTTTGAAACTGAAAAGAACAACTCAAGAAAAAGTTGCCTGCCAGTCATAAGATAGGAGAGATGTATGGTCTTACCCCATTTTAAAAATAAAATGGAACATTTTCAGTTTTTTTTAATTTATATTGCCTGGCATTTTGAATTGTTATTTTCCTTAATGCTGCTTATATAATCTGTCTTATTCTCATTAGAAGGATTTATTTATTATTGTTTATTTATTTATTTTACATAGCCATACATCTCTTAAAATGTTCTCCCTTTTATTTTTTTATTTCCTCAAAAAATAGCAAAGCCATCCCAAGAATCCAAATGACAAACACCGTAGCAAAAAATGCAAAGATCCGAAACCCCGAGTGAAGAAGTTGAAGTACCACCAGTACATCCCACCCAACCAGAAAGGGGAGAAAAGCGAGCCACAGATGGACTCCAACTACGCCCGTCTGCTCCAGCAGCAGCAGCTCTTCCTACAGCTGCAGATCCTGAGCCAGCAGCAGCAGCAGCAGCAGCAGCAGCACTACAACTACCAGACCATCCTGCCTGCGCCCATCAAGTAAGCCTGCACGGGGGGGCGGGGGTCGTCCCACCATGGCTTATACCCTGGCTTTGGGAGGATCCCAAGTTACAGAAGGTTGAATGTGGCCCAGCACTCTGCTCAGGGACCACCCTCACTTGGCTGCTGTCCAAGCTCACCACACAGTGTCTGCAGTCCCAAAGTAAATGTGGCCTGCCTTCTAGTCGGGCATTTGTCCTCCAGTAGACTCTGAGCTTTTCACAGCTCTTCAGGGAAGATGTGCCCACTGGACCTGTCAGTACCAAGTGCATGAGAAAACCGTGGGATGCACACCCACATATGTGAAGAAGCATGGGTGGAAAGCTTTGTGGAACGTTCCATAGGGAAGGCTCTAGAAGGCTCTTCCAAATAGAGAAAGAGACAAACTCTGATAGAGGAAGGACATGCATTGGTGGTGAGCAAAGTTGCCTGATGGAGGACCATGGGTGATTCCTAAGAAAGGCCCAAGGAAGGAAGTAGAGTCGTGCTGCAGGAGACTGCTCCACGTGGCAGATGGCGCAGTGCTTAGACAGAGGTAACCTGGTAGGACTGAACCATTAAAAACAAGTTGGATACTGATAATAAAGGAGATTCTGGAAATGTTCAGGGGCAAAGGGGCAGTGATGAGGTCCTGAAAGACATGGCAGGTGACTCATAGAGGAAGTTCTCTATGCCCAGGAGTGCAGAAGGATGGCATTGCCACAGCTTCCCACCTATTGTTAGGGCCCATAGTAGGCAAGTTTGTACCCTCAACTCACTGATTGAAAAATGTTTTAGATATTTATCCCAATATGCTTTTTCTGAAACTCAAAATGCAAAGGTCCTATCCTTCCCTTCCCACGTATCCAGCTCTAGAGACAAGGAAGGGACACAGAAGCTTGTCATTGGGAAAATACTCTGAGTGCAAGCTGCTCAGTATCATAGGAGAATGATTATCAATTTCCTTCTCTTAAGAGAAAAATATCATGATGAAGATTAAATTGATTGGTAATTTAGACCATCTTGTGGAGCACATGTCTAAAACAGAGCATGAAGATGGAGAAGTAATTCTGTAACGTGTTATTATTTAAAAGCAAGCAAGCCCAAGTGAGCTGTTATGGTGGAAAGGAGTCAGAGTTGGGACAGGACCCAAGCAGCTGTCACTACGTTTTAGCTTTGTCTAAGACCTGGGCAGATGTCCTACACCACCACCTGCTCAGGCACCAGGAGTGACAACAGTGGTGCCCATGGTTCCTAGCTGTTCACGCCACCATCAGCCCCGCTGCCGTCTAGTAGGGTTGGTCTTTTGACTCCATCCCAGTAGGAAACTGAAACTGAAAAATCCACAGAATGATTTTTCCTGTAATAGCTACCTGTGAATTACCCTTTTCAAAGTGAAGCAGACATGCTTGCAGTCAGAACATCCATGTACATAAACTTGAAACAATTTTTAAGATTTATTATTTTATGTCTTTGAATGTTTTGCCTGCATGTATATATGTGTGCCATGTGCATGCCTGGTGCTGGAGGAGGTCGGAGAGGGTATCAGATCCCCTGGGACTGGAGTGACAAGACAGTTGTGAACTGCCATATTGGTGCTTGGAATGGAACCCAGGTCCTCTACAAGAGCAACAAGGGCTCTTAATGCTGAGCCCACTCGTTAGCTAACCTCTGCCTGGAAAGAGGACAGCAGGGGCGTAGGACTCTAGACTCCACAAACCCTGTCCTTCCTTGAGGCTTCCATTTGCCTCCCCTCCCCAAGAACCCCAACTGCCATAACTAAACCTCCCCAAGAAGAGGAAAGAGCCATCTAGTGTCCTGTGTCATTTAACCAGAGGAAGACTGAACTCAAGTTCTGGCCAGCTCCCAGATCTGATAAATGAGGATTTTGTTTTCCAGCACACTACTAATCTTTACCAGAGATCTGTGACAGAGCATAGAGAACTGAAGCCAGGTGTGGTCAGGCACTGCCATAATCCCAGCATGAGGGGAGGTAAGGCTGGAGGTTGCAGGTTCAGGTCTAGCTCAGGCCACATCGCAAGACTGTCTCAACAAAAACAAAAAGACAGAAGACCCGAAGGTCTGCTGTGGGGAAATCCAAGTTTATATATCAGGTTCAGACGTCTGTGCCCATCCCTGTGCCTCCTTGTTACTGCAGAGCAAGCCTGGGCTTCACATAAGCCCAGAGTGGTCTCATAACAGCAGAAGTTAGAAAAGGTGTCAGGAGCCCACTTCAGGCCTCAGAACCTCAGGTCTCTCATCTGTGATTTAGTTGAAAAAAAAATTCAGCTTTTAAAATAACAGAAATAAGTTAAACAGTGAGTCATAGGCACAGATATGGAATCCTGGCCATAAAGGTAGCAGAAAGGGTTACATTTGTGTTTATGTGTACACACATGTGCAGGTCAGAAGTCAATATCAGGTAGGTCCTCTCATCAAACCCAGAGCTCAGTCTTAAGGCCAGCAAGCCCCAGGGACCCTTCTGTCCCCACCTCCCCAATGCTCAGGTTAGACACACACCTCTGTGCCCAGCTTTTCATGGAGATGCTGAGGATCTGAACACAGATCCTCAACCTTGCATAGCTCTCTACCAACTGAGCCATCTCCCTAGCCCCATGAGTAATACTTCACTGTATATTCTCCAGAGGACAATATCACTAAATAGAATAAAGGGGGTTGGGGTGGGGACATCAGGTAATAAAGCACAGTATAGCAATTATTCATACTTCATGGAGAGGTTGATACAGAAAAATGTCCAAGAATGCTCCTCGTGGGGACAATATTGAATGACAATAAAACCCAAAGCACCAATTAAGTTTCTACCACTCTGAGGTAAGACTTTAAGTTCTGTGTGAGAAGAAGCTAATGATACATAAAACACTCCGCATTTTGCCCAAACCTCAAAAAAACTTCATTTTCAAGACTAGGTAGGCATTTTAACTCAACCCACACCAGGCAAGTGTTGAAAGGCACAGATGTAAATGTGTTACCTGCCAGTGTGCAGTGTGTGCCACAGCTAGCATGTGGCCCTTCGAGCTTTCCTTTAGGGTACCCTGTCCTTTGCCTTCTCGGCATCAAGCTTAGAGCCACCTTCTAAATTTCCTCCACACAGACAGTGCCTCTAGGGGTTTGACTGGGATAGAATGCATTTGCTATTTCCACGATACTGAGTCTTCCCATGTGTGTCCATAATTGAGTCTCCCTGTGAGCGGATAGATTGTTGATGGAGCCAACCTAGAAGCAGCTTGTTGTGAACTCTCGTTTCTTTTCCTGTTGAAGAAATGACAAGAACAGCAGCAGTAGCCCGACTGCACCTGCAAGGAGGCCAGGGCCTCTGCCTCCCAGCCTGGACGACTTAAAGGTAGTGACCATCCCACCTCCAGCTTATCCCCGCAGTAGCTGACACGTGAGCAGACGGCCAGGGTTGCCTGTCCTGTGCACAGTTTTCCATAGGTGAACAACAGTAGTTCCCTTTGTAGGAGTGTTTTCTTTTTATTTCAGTTAGGTTTTATCTTTCACATAGCTGATAATTCTCATTTACTGACGTGTGGCTTATTTGAGCACCGTGAGCAGAGAGCACTTCTGTGTAGCAGTTCTTAGAGGACCAGCTCTTTCCAGGCACTGCTCACAGGCTTCTGTGCCTCCTCTGAAGATTTGAGTTCATGATGGTGAATACAGATGTGAGTACAGATGGAGAAAGTCCAAGTTTATATGTCAGGTTCAGACATCTGCTGGAGTGGCGGCCCATCCCTCTGTGGGCAAGGGAGGGAGGTCTGCTGTTTATGCCCCAAGACTCCCCATCCCTCTGTGGGCAAGTGTAGATGAACGGTCTTATTAAATAAGAAATACAGAGCCAAATTCAGAGTTAAAAGCCCAAGAGTTTAGAACAGTAGTTAAGAGCTAGGAAACCCTTTCTTACCCTTCACTGCTGCTGCTGTCCTACCTCTCGGCAAGAGAGCTACTTCCTGTGTGTTTGTCCTTTTTATTGACTTTCTATTCTGCCTTCTCATTGGTTGTAAACCCAACACATGACCTCCTCATCACTGTCCATCTATACAGACCTCCAGGTCTTCTATGGTTGGTATTGAGATTAAAGGCGTGTGTCTCCATGCTGGTGGTATCCTTGAACACACAGAGATCTGCCTGTCATGTGATCAGGATTAAGGGTGTGTGCTACCACTGCCAGACTTCTACTATGATTTGCTATTAGCTCTGACCCCCAGGCAACTTTATTTATTAACATACGAATAAAATCACATTTCAGTACAAATAAAATATCACCATAGGCAAGAGAGGGAGGTCTGCTGTTTATGCCCCGAGACTCCCCATCCCTCTGTGGGCAAGGGAGGGAGGTCTGCTGTTTATGCTCCGAGACTCCCCATCCCTCTGTGGGCAAGGGAGGGAGGTCTGCTGTTTATGCCCTGAGACTCAGGAAACCAAACACCTGATCTGCTTTTGCCTCCAGGTGTCAGAGCTGAAGACAGAACTCAAACTGAGGGGTCTGCCAGTGTCAGGAACTAAACCAGACCTCATTGAACGCCTGAAACCCTACCAGGAAGTGACCAGTAGTGGCCTTGCTGCTGGCAGTATTGTGGCAGTGTCCTCAGCAGCTATTGTCACCAGTAGCCCAGAGGTGACAGTGGCACTGCCCGTCACAACACTACATAACGCCGTGACTAGCTCTGTGTCCACTTTCAAGACAGACTTGCCACCTGCTGGAACCAGCAGCGTGGCCCACGTTGAAAGTGCCCATTCCCCTCTGCCCATCTCGCCGTCGCCCTCCGAGCAGTCCAGTCTCAGTACCGATGACACGAACATGACAGACACCTTCACCGAGATCATGAGCATGATGTCCCCTTCCCAGTTCCTGTGTGCCTCCCCGCTGAGGGTGGCAGGCCATGAGGACAGCCTGAGCCCCACCAGCAGCACCCTGTCAGCCCTAGAACTGGACGCTGCTGAAAAGGACCGAAAGCTTCAGGAGAAGGAGAAGCAGATTGAAGAGCTGAAGAGGAAGCTGGAACAAGAGCAGAAGCTGGTAGAGGTCCTCAAGATGCAGCTCGAGGTGGAGAAACGAGCACAGCGGCCCCCAGACCCTCAGCCCAGTGGCCCTGCGCAGCCCCTTGGTACATCAGATCAAACACACGCCAGTGTCGGGTCCTCCATCAAGGATGAGGCCTCACTTCCCGACTGCTCCAGCCCACAGCAACCCATCTCCACTGGTAGCCAGACCCTTATTGCCAAAAAGGCTGTGGTCATCAAGCAGGAGGTCCCCATAGCCCAAGCAGAGCAGCAGAGTATTGTCTCGCAGTTTTACGTGAGTTCCCAGGGACAGCCGCCTGCCCTTGTTGCTCAGCCCCAGGCCTTACTGACCACGCAGACCACTCAGCTGCTGTTGCCGGTGTCCATCCAGGGCTCAAGTGTCACTCCAGTGCAACTTCCAGTCGGCAGCCTCCAGCTCCAGGTATGACGTGTCTCACAGTGTCCCTTTGCAGCGGTGGGAATGGTGCAGCAGCCTGAGCTGTTGTGCAGCCACTGTGATTGTGGTGGCCCCCTGTTCTAAAACACCCCCGCCTCCTGTTCTCTTGACACACGTGCAGGGCTGGAAAGCTGCTCAGTATAGTTCAGAGCACATGGTGCTCTCAAACAGGACCCAGGTTTGGTTTCCCAGCACCCACATCAGTCAGGTCACAACTGTCTGTAACTCTAGGGGATCCTGTACCCTCTGATTTCCTTGGGCACCTGCACACATGCACATAAACACACAAAGGCACACAAACATACACATAAAAAACATCTTTAAAAAAAATTAATGGCATTAGCATAGGCTATGTGCCTTTAGTACTTCACCCCATGCCCTGGTTCTAAGTGACAGCCCATTTCTAGATAAGGAGCCTGAGGACAGACCTGACACATAAACCCATGTCTTCTGACCAGGGGGAGGGGGGCCATGTGCCTGTTCCTGGAAGGTGCCATTCATCTGAGAATGGTTCATGAGGGAAACACGGGGCTGTCCTGACCACAGGGACCTGCTTGTTGGCTTCTTGCTTTCTTGCTCGGTGTAGCACTTCTGATGGATGTTACACACATGTGGCCACTGAGCTTCTTTAATTTGCCTAGTACCTGTGACAGCAGGCAGAAATAAGTTCACCCCTGCATTCTAGAGGCAGAGCCCAAGCACCCTTGGCAAATGCAAAGCACTCTAACTCCCTGCTTTGTGTGTAGAATGCTTTTGAGTTGGAAGTCTATTCTGTAACATACCTTAGGGAAGAGATTGATCTAAACACTGGGTTAGAGTTGATGGAAGAAGAGAACCTGTTTTCTGCTGGGCCTCTGTACAGCTGTGTGCCCAGCATCTCTGGCTGTTCACAGACCGCATATGCTGCCAGCTTAAAGCAGAATTGTGGGCTGTTGGGTGTCACAGTTTTCCTCAGTGCTCTTGGATGTGCTACAGACCTGACTGTTGGGTGTAGAGCTGCCTTGTTTCAGTTTTCTGCCCTTAAAACTTTTCAAGTGAAGTCTTAGCCACATGAAGGAACAGTGGTCTGATCTGGTATTTGCCATTGGTATAGGATTGTTGAACTCACTTGGGGAAGGTTGATAGGAGTCCAAGTGTGTTGTTCAGGCGGGTGACTGTACCTACAGTGCTGTGTTTCTCAGGAAGCTAGACAGTTTTGAACCCCCAGTCCCCAGCTCCAGAAAGAAGGAGAAAATGTTTCAGGACACAGCATGTGTATGCAGCACAGTGTCACACAGCACCCAATTAATGATAGTTTTTTATATTTCTATCAGAAAAAAAAAATTGAAAATAATTAGCTGGGCAGTGTTGGCTCATGCCTTTAATCCCAGCACTCGGGAGACAGAAGCAGGAAGATCTCTGAGTTTGAGGCCAGCCTGGTCTACAGAGTTCCAGGATAACCAGGTCTCACTGAGGAAACCTTGTCTCGGGGTGAAAAAAAAATTGAGAAAGTAATTGTCAAAGATGAGATGACCCCAAGTATTTGACTGTAATCGTCTTGTGTTGTTTTATTGTAGCTGCGACTCCCAAGCAAACAGCTGCACTGTGTTATAAACTCAGTCCCAGATGAGCTTCTTGGCACTAAGATTAATTTCTGTCTTCTTCCTAGACCCCAGTACCAGGAGGAACCCAGGCTCAGCCTCAGGTAGCTGCTGCCACACAGGTTCCAGCGACAGCCTTGGCCCCAGCACTGCCTCAGAAGCAGGAGGCCTTCCCGCAGCATGTGCTGGGCCAGCCTCAACCAGTCAGAAAGGTGCGATGCTTTCAAGGGCAGACTGCTGCTGCTTTTTTCTGTCACCTCTCCCCTGGCAGTGAGCATCATCTAAAAGCCTATTCATTGGGAAGCTCCTGTGATGCTCAGCCATAGAACAGACCCTAGCTCAAAGCTATTTGGACACAGATACTCTGTTTACACAGATACTCAGGGAAAGCTTTAGTATGAAAGATGGTTGAATAGAACAGACCTTTCCAAGTACGTTTCCAGAATTCTGGTATACGGCTGGGCGGTGGTGGCGCACACTTTTAATCCCAGCACTCAGGAGGCAGAGCCAGGTGGATCTCTGTGAGTTCGAGGCCAGCCTGGTCTACAGAATGAGTTCCAGGCCAAGCACCAAAACTACACAGAGAAACCCTGTCTTGAAAAACCAAAAACAAAGAATTCTGGTATACTAGACTTGCTGAATTTCAAGATATATTTCTTTTCTAATTAAATGTGCTGATCCGTGGGAAAAGATAATTGAAGATAAAGAAGATACTTGTGGCATTTCTCTCTTAAGTGAGAACTCCATATTGTATCTGAGAGTCTCTGCTCTGTCATGGAGGAAGAGCTGCAAGGGTCAGGTGTAGGGCACACACCTGTAATCCCATCACTGAAGAGTCTCCAGTGAGAGGCCAGCCTGGGCTGCAGAGCTGACACTTCTCAGAAAAAGAAGGGAGAAAAGGATCTAACCTGGAGGCCTCAAAACAGATGGTTTTTGTCCTGGATCTGAGCTCAGAGCTTTAGTCTTGAACAGTTTATTAGGCATCCCAATGTGTAAGCCTCAGGTACCCGGAACTGTGTGTGCCGAGCCAGCTTGAGGGGAAACAGAGGCCCATCTTATCTACAGCAACATTGACACAAGGAAAAAAGAAAGCAGAGTCAGACATGACCACATCGAGAAACCAGAAAATGCTAATTTTAATGTAGTAAGCTTAAAGGAGGTTCAGCTCCCTTAGCCTAGGAAGAGAGTGTACAGTGATACAGACAGTATAGAGAAGGGTTTCTCACTCATCTCAGAGTCCTGGAGTCAGGAGTCAGTACTGCCATAAAGTGACGTCTGCCACATGGAAGGAGACGTACAACAGTCAGTGCATTTGAAGAGAGAGATGTGCACTCATGTGTTCTCATGGTAAGAAGTGTACATGTTGGAGCTAGAGAGATAGTTCAGCAATTAAGAACACTGACAGATTCAATTCCCAGTGTCCACATGGCAAGTCACAGCTGTCTGTAACTCTAGTCCAATGGGAACTGACACCCACTTCTTACCTTCATGACCAGGTATACACATGGCACATATACATGCAGGCAAAATACCCATGCACATGAAGTAAAAAATAAATAAATGTAACAAAAAGAAAGACACATATCTGCTCATGATGACATAAGGGAGAAGCCACCTTCTTTAAGGATATTATTAGTGGTGTAAAGTACATTAATCATTTTGGTGATGAAGCCAAGCCCTGTAAGACACAGTACTGAATAAGCCATGTGGCCATCACACTTACGGCTCTTCATGAAGCCATAGGAAACTCCAAAGTTTCATGAAAACTAGTTTCCCTTTGGCCTTCTGACACAGAACACAGTTCTTTAGAAGGGGTGAGACTTCAGACAGGAGGAGCATGCTGCCCATGTGACAGGCATGTCAGTGGGAGGGTTTGAGAAACACCTGGGGAGAGGCTGTCAAAGAGGTCCAGGATTTGCTAACTTACTAAAGAGCTAGGAAATGCAGAGGGAAAGGTCTGCAGGTGGTTCCAAGAACAGAACAGAGGACGGTACTGAATGCAGACCCGTGGACCACCATCCTCTGAGCTGGAGCAGTGACGGGAGGGAGAGAGCAATGGGAACATACTGAGGTGTGTGAGCACAGAAGAGGTAAAATGGCTGCTGTTATCTCAGCCTATGTCCTGAAAGGGGACCAGGTCACCCCAGTGAGCAAGGAAAACTGCCTGAGCCCTCTCCCATAAAACGCTGGCTAAGCCGGGCGGTGGTGGCGCACGCCTTTAATCCCAGCACTCGGGAGGCAGAGCCAGGCGGATCTCTGTGAGTTCGAGGCCAGCCTGGGCTACCAAGTGAGTTCCAGGAAAGGCGCAAAGCTACACAGAGAAACCCTGTCTCGAAAAACCAAAAAAAAAAAAAAAAAAAAAACGCTGGCTACACAGCATAAGAACAAGTTGCTCAGCAGAGGAACCCCACTCCACCTGTGTCTGCAGATCCAGTCCTATTGGCAGCTGCCTGGTCTCCCACTGCTCAAGTCTGCCTTCGTGCTCCCAGCAAAGACCCTGTGGCCCACCAACCTTGAAAGTTTGTTGGCCTCTGCTCTAAAACATGGTTTGCTTTCCTTCATTGTCACAGGTCTTCACAAACTCTGCAGCAAACACAGTTCTTCAGTATCAGGGGCCGCCTGGTCCAACGACCCAGCAGCCCTTTGTCAGTAAAAGCTCCAACCCTGTTCTTCAGTCTAGAAACACCCCACTTGCACCCCTGCAAAACGGCCCTAGCCCAGCCAGCAAGGTAAGCTATAGTGAAGTAGTATCTACAGTACTTACTGGCCATACAGCCATCCTAGCACCTGGAGTGTGTGGTGACTCAATGTTGAAGTTGAGGGAGTGAACCCAGGACTGACAGTGAAGAGGAGTTCTTCCACAAGACAGCCACCAACTGTCAGCTGCCCAGGTGCTTAGGACACCTGCCTGTGAGGTGACTGAGCTGCTGTGGGTAGAACAGCTGAGTCCTTGCAGGCTCAGTGGGTGGCCCAGAGCTAACAAGTGCTTCTCCCTTGTTTGATGCAGCCGAGCTCACCCTCCCCACCGCAGCAGTTCGTCGTCCAGCACTCTTTGTTTGGGACCCCAGTCACCAAGACAAAAGACCCACCTCGCTATGAGGAGGCCATCAAGCAGACACGCAGCGCCCAGCCAGCCCTTTCAGAGGTGAGTGTGATCACAGTCATGTCCCAGTCACATTTCATGTCATCATCTCAAGAACTTGCCTCTGTTAGAGCAAGAGATTCCAGCTGGGAGCTTTGTATTTTGGCTGGCTGTTTTTAATTGGCATGTGAAGACTCCCAACCCGCTTGCCTACAGTAACTTTTGGGATCAGCAGTTCAGTGTGGTCTCAGGCAAGGTGTTTATGTTTCCTTGGAGCCCTCCTGGGTCCCCTCTAATGTGGGGAGTAGTGGCGGCTGTGCCCCAATGAGCAGAGTGAGGGTTCTCCATTATAAAATGCATCTAGCCTGTGGAGGACACCCAGTGACCACAGCACATGTTTTTGATTAATGTAAACACATCCAAGCCCCTGCCTTCCCAAAGCTCCCTTTCAGAGCTGAACACTTACTTTTGAGAAAGGAGCCCAGCCTCCCAGAGGACCTGAGGGATGGACCTGACAACAGGTCACAGTGGATCTTCTAGCAAGAGTTCATTCACAGAAGCTAGCAAGAAAATGAGCATCTGTGTGCAGCCCCATGGCCGTATTCTGTGGAATACTTGTCAGGGACACATGGTATGTTGCTGCCCTTGCTGTCTAAGGCATGAAGAGGCAAGGCCGCACTTTCAAACTTTTTGTTTGAAAGTGCGGCCTTGCCTCTTACCTAGGATGCAAGCATCAGGACTGTCTGTGAGTGGTCAGTGCCTGTGAGGAGATGCTCAGTGACCACAGGATGCAGAGGAAAGACAGTATTCCTAGTTGTAAAACATCCCAGACTCAGCAGAGACCTCAGCTATGAGGAAAAAGCCAGATTATAAAAAAAAGTTTAAACATTGCTGTAAGAGTCTAATAAACAAATGGCCTAATAAACTCTTGACCTGCCCCTCCCACAGTCCATTTCAAAGTAGCATCTCTTCTCCGAAGCAGAAATGAACTGCCAAGTGATTTTAATGACAGTGAGAAGGCAGCCCTCACCCACCAAGCACCGTTCTTATGTGCAGGCTCACTGGCATTGCCCACCTGACACATAGACCAGAAGAAGCCATTGGGGATTCTGGGATTCCCATGTCACTAGGTTCAGCTCTAGGCTGCGAGCACCAGGTGTGTATCAGCCTCTCGGTCCCACTGGGAATCTTGAGGCTACACAGACTTCAACTCCACCAGGGCTGAGCAGGGCCCTGCTGGTTCCACCTTCCCACAGTAATGGCAAACACAAACCTAAGGCAGAGATCAGCACGCTCAGTGCTTTGGTAGAGAACCCACTCAGTGGAGGGAACTTAGGCGGCATGAGTTCTCTCTTGCTGCTGCTACATTTGCCGTGCGGGTTGCTGGTAGAAAGTGGAGTCACTATGGCCTTCAAACTACAGGACCTAGCTGTGAGCTACTGAAGAGAAAATTCAGGAGAAGAAAGTCCTAAATTCTACGTCCACAGCTCCACCTAACCTTCAAGCCACAGAGATGTGGAGTAGACTCAGAGCAGCCTCGCTGCAGACAGAGGACGAACTGAGATTGTAATGTCCACACAGAGCATTTCAGAGCTGCAGTTAACCCAAACTAGCTGCTTGTTAAAAAGAGATCATTTGTGTGAGAAAACAATACAGATAGCATCCTTCCTTGACAATCAAGATGATGTCGCCTGTGCTCAAAGGAAAAACCACTAGGGAGTTGAACACAGGCTGAGGTATGGACTCACCCTGTGTTTTCACCCTTTGTAAGTGAAAACAGATACAGGAAGTCTTTTAAAAGACTAAATGGAAATTCTCGGACTAAAAATACAGTATTCGAAGAAAATCCTAGATGAACTTAACAGAGGGGAGGGAAAAGAAGTGAGCTGATGAGGTGAAGGGAACCAAACTGAACAGTGCACAAGCCTGAGTCGTCCTGAGCTCACCCATTACATTGTAAACACAAGTGGCCCATAACTATGTCCAATTGCTTCATGTCACTTCACCTTTAATTCAGAAACAAAACCCATGACTAGAGCCTCAGAGCCTTGTAATGGTTTCCCACGGTGTAACTCACATGGAAGCCCTAGAAAGAAAAACAAGATATGGGGGCGGCTGAGTACTTGAAGAAATAACAACTAGTGTTTTCACATCTCTGAAATGTTCAGCAGACACTGACCTAACTAAGTAGAATCCTGTTACATCACAGCATTCCACATTACGTCAGAGTCACATCAGAAGTAAAGGTAAAAGATTACTGGGCAGAAGCCGGGCGGTGGTGGCGCACGCCTTTAATCCCAGCACTCGGGAGGCAGAGCCAGGCGGATCTCTGTGAGTTCGAGGCCAGCCTGGGCTACCAAGTGAGTTCCAGGACAGGCGCAAAGCTACACAGAGAAACCCTGTCTCAAAAAACCAAAAAAAAAAAAAAAAAAAAAGATTACTGGGCAGAAAAGCAGTACATCACATAAGGGGCAAGTGACTGTTGACTGACGTTACCTTTTCATCAAAGCTGATAGAAGGAGACTGGCAAGGTGTCTCAGTGGGCTTGCCAACAGTCAAACAGACTGAGTTCCAGCCCCGACCTGCGTGATGGAGGAGAGAACACACTCCTGCACCCATGTACAATGGCACACATGCAACAACATATATGTGCACACGCACACTCACAAAATAAATGAAATGTATTTTTAAAAACTAACGGAAGCCAGAAAAAATGCTGCAACATTATTTCAGGTTCTTTGGAGGGGTCAGAAAGACTGCCACCTGGATTCTGTGTCAAGTGAGAGTATTCTTTAAGAATAAATGTAAGCCAGGTGTGGTCACACACACACCTTTAATCCCAGCACTCAGGAGGACATCTGTGAGTTCAAAGCCAGCTGGTCTACAAAGCAAGTTCCAGGACAGCCAGGGCTGTTACACAGAGAAACCCTGTCTTAAAAAGAGAGAGAGAGAGAGAGAGAATAAATGTAAGCTCCGGATAATTTCAGATAAAGAAAACATAATCTGTCAAACACAAAGACATGGGTTTTAAGTCAAGGGTTGGGGGAAAAAACACAGCATTCAAACAGGAAGCTTACTAGATCTGCTGGTGGCAATAGACTTAAACATATGTTTTACCGAGGATGATAAATGGCTAAAGTGTTTGCAGACATCCAACGATCACTAGTCACCAGGGAAATGTTAGAACCACATCTTATCCCATAACATACCTCAAGAAGTGAGAATGGGAATGCCAGACCACCTGCTGATGGGAACCAGTTTGACCATTTTCTAAGGCATTAAATGTACATCCACTATGACCCGGTCACTCTACTCCAAGATATTTTCCTGAGAGAAAACAGCATGGCTGTGCAAAACTTGTACACAGATCTCTACAGCAACTTTGTTAATAGTCCAAAGTGGGAACCCAAATGCTGCCAAGAAGTGAGTGAATGGGGAAGCAGGCATTTCTATATGTGGAGTACCAGTCAGCATAAGGTGTATACTACAACATGGATAAACCTCAGAATAATGACACTGCATAAAAGAATCTGCCTCCTCTGTACCCTCAAGAAGTGCACATCTGAATCACTGACAGGAAACTGATCTGTTCTGAAAAGAACAGGACACTGGTGTCCTGGAGATGAGGGAGCTTCCCAGGTGACAGAAATGATGGTGATCTTGTTGATGGTTTCATAAACACATACATGTCAGAACATTAAATTCCATGATCTAATGGTGTCTTAGGGTTTTATTACTGTGAAGAGACACCATGACCACAGCAACTCTTAAAAAGGAAAACATTTAACTGGGGTGGCTCACAGTTCAGAGGTTTGGTCCGTTGTCATCATGGCAGGAAGCATGGCAGCAAACAGACAGATATGGTGCTGGAGAAGGAAACAAGAGTTCTACATCTGGATCCGCAGGCAGCAGGAAGAGAGTGAGCCACTGGGCCTGGCTTGGGCTTCTGAAACCTCAAAGCCTGCCCCCCATGACACACCTACTCCAAGAAGGCTACATGTCCTAATCCTTTCAAATAACGCCACTTCCTATGAGCCTATGGGGGCCATTTTCATTTAAACCACCGCATATGATAAATACAACTTATGTGTCAAGTAAACTTCAAAACTGAAAACACATGCATAGTGTGCTCATCTTTAAACATACCAATTTTATTGAATTATATACTTTAAAAAATTATATATTTCAAAATTATATTTTTTAATTAGATACTTTCAAAAGTATTAGGAATTTCCCAAAATGCCATTCAGTGACAGTAAGGGAAATGTGGCAGTCAAGGAACTGACTTCTTACTTGACTCCTAGTTGTTCTATCATGCTGTGATATTTGGGGTAAATGTTTTCATTTCCCAAGTAGCTCAGCTGTTTTCCAAATTATCCAATGTTCGATGAGAGCAGAGGCCCAGTGGAGGGCCTCAGGGTGTGGCGGCAGACTGCCCTGGTGAAGGCTACTAACTCTGCTTTCCTCGGCTGCAGGTTTCCAATGTGCACAGTCAGCAGATGGACGACCTCTTTGACATCCTCATAAAGAGCGGAGGTAGGTCAAAAGCTGGACATGAGCCTGTGGGAAGAGGCCTCACACCTCTGGCCCAGGACAACCTTACTCTAAAGATGAAGGTTGTCTTGGAAACTGAGAAATGGACAGTTCTAAACCTGTTCAAGTTAGGTCATTAAAACACATAACAGAGGAAAGGCCTTTGGTTCCACCTCAAGCAGTGGCGTGATATCCCCACAGCCGTTACCTAGCAAAATAAAAGATCATTCCCAAACAGCAGAACTGGGCCAGCTCTAAACTCTACGTGGAACTGCAAAGCATGCCTGTATACCAGTCTAGCCATGGGCTGAGAACAGTCTGATTACCTGGCCTGTGCTCCCTCAGTTGTTCTGTTAAAATTCAAAGCACTTCTACGTATAAGGAGACACAAGAGCTAGTGAGATAACTCATGGGTAAAGGTGCTTGCTGCCAAGCTTATGACCCGAGTTAAGAGAACTAACCCCCACAAGTTGTTCTCTGGCATGCACACACATAAATAATAAAATGTAGTTAAAATTAAAATAAGTCATCAGTTTACAATATGTTGTCTTTAAACCAGACATTAACCACAGAAAAAACAGTCTGCCTCAGCTTATGTGTCTTTAAAAATAAGCATAGAATAAGTTTCAGAAGCTTGTAGGGATGGTTGCAGCCAGTGGCAGAGCGCTGCAATACAAATGTGAGGTGCCATATTTCATCCCTAGCTACACACACACACACACACACACACACACACACACACACACACACACACACAAAAACGCATACACATGCACTTGCGCGCACACACACACAGACTGAATGTTAAAGTTTTCTGATGAAAGCAGTCTTTGGGCCGGGCGGTGGTGGTGCACGCCTTTAATCCCAGCACTCAGGAGGCAGAGTCAGGCGGATCTCTGTGAGTTGAGGCTAGCCTGGTCTGCAGAGCGAGATCCAGGAAAGGCTTCAAAGCTACACAAAAGAAACCCTGTCTCAAAAAAAAAAAAAAAAAAAAGCAGTCTTCTGTGAAGTTTGAAGTCTGATTCCTATTTCTCCATCTGACCAGAAGGCTGATGTTCTGGTCAGAGCACTTGGCTAGTGAAGGACCCTTGCCATCTGCACATGGGTCACATGTATAAATTGAAGTCTTTGCTAAGAACTGTATTGATCTTTCAAAATACGTTAAACTCATGACTAACATAAACTATGAAAACTTAGGGGTTTAAAAATGAAATGTGTATTTTAAAAATCAGGGCATTCAGTTTTTGCTCAATCTGGTTATGATAAGATTTTTTTCCAATGATTAATAATAATTTTTATGGAGCAGAAGATGGTTCAGTAGTTCAGTGGCTGCTCTTCTGGAGGACTCAACTGCAATTCCCAGCACCCACATGGTGGCTCACAAACATCTGAAACTTCAGTCCCATGAAATACAACTTCCTCTTCTGGCTCCATGAGCTCTGCACACACATGCACAGACAAAACCCCCAGTCACACTGAGCTTTAGTTCATTCAATCTTTCCCCTAGTGTATTCTCGGAAAAGTGAAATTGAATCAAACATGGTGAAGCACATTTAATCCCACGCAGATCTCTCTGAGTTCCAGGCTGGAAAGATAGCACAACACTTAAGAGCACTTTCTGCTCTTGCAAAAGATGAGGATTTTGTCCTCAGCACCCATGGTGGCTGGCCCTCACGTGCCTATAACTCCACTCAGGGTCAGATACCCTCTTCTGACCTCCATGGGTACTTGCACACAGGAACACACATGTATACATAAGTAAAAATTAAATTTGTAAGAATAAATTAAATAATTGGTGCTTATTCCTCCAGAATTTATATAGCTCAGAAAAGAACAAGAACTCAGAGTAAAAGCTGGCCTGCCTCAACTTAAGGGAGAAGGCAAAGGAACCAGCGCCAGCCTTGAATCATAAGGTATATTGTATCTTTTGATAACTTTCTAGACTATATTGCCAAACTGAAGTGCAGTCTCAACCATAATGATTTTTAAGAAAAGAATTAGATAGAGCATGGTATTTCTGCTTCTAAGATATGAGAGAGGGTGACAAGGTAGTCACTAATACAAAGTCCGATGGCAGCATAACCGTTCTAACACCATCAATTCTTCTGCACAGAGATTTCCTTCCCTATAAAAGAAGAGCCTTCTCCAATTTCCAAGATGAGGCCAGTGACAGCCAGCATCACTACAATGCCAGTCAACACAGTGGTGTCTCGACCACCGCCCCAGGTCCAAATAGCACCACCTGTGTCCTTAGAACCTATGAACAGTTTATCTGCCAGCTTAGAGAACCAGCTAGAAGCTTTCTTGGATGGAACTTTACCCTCGACCAATGACGTTGCCCCACTGCAGAGCAGCAGCGAAGACAGAGAGCCTTTCTCTCTGATAGAGGACCTCCAGAATGACTTGCTGAGTCACTCCAGCATGCTGTACCACTCTCACTCTCCCATGGAGACCTCCGAGGCCCAGTTGGTGGCAGCAACCCCCTGTCTGTCTCTCGACCTGTCAGACTCCAACCTGGACAACATGGAGTGGCTGGACATCACCATGCCCACCCCGTCCTCTGGGCTTGCTCCTCTAAGCACCACTGCGCCAAGCATGTTCTCTGCTGATTTTCTGGACCCGCAGGACCTGCCACTCCCATGGGACTAAGGTCACAGGTCACTTGTCCCAGAGTCGTGAGGTTTCAGAACATGAAAACAAGGGTCAGTGCTTAGAGCTGTAGCCAGAGCTGCACTGCTACAATTAACATACGTTGTCCCAGAAGAAATAGACGGTCATAGCCTGGAAGCCAAGTGTGAGGGACTCCACAACTTACAGAGGCAGGCCTGTCGCATGCAAGAGGCCTTGTGAAATGCCTTAGATAAAGCCAAAGGTCAGTGCCATCCACAGGAAGTGGCACTAGAGCTCTGGTCATCAGCTACCTTTCAACCTCTGTGGTCACCTCACGGCCCCAATAAAAGGCAAGCAGCTCCACTTGAAACACAACGCCACCACGAGGGAGGGGAAGGAGGGGAGAAGGCACTGTACATGTGCCCCCTCGAGTGGCCTGACCCAGGTCTGTAGCACAGTCAGAGGCATTTAAGCATGCTGTGCAACTAGCAGCTGCAGCTTGCAGCCAGAGGCTCTGGGTTCCACTCTGAAATCCATGTGGCTGTGTGATGTCATAGGTCATTTGGTGAGTTTGGGAATCACCGTAAGTGGATGTCTGCAAAATACTGTCACACAAAGCCCCGTGCACAGAGTCCAGATGTGTTGGTAGTGCTGCAGCTCTCAGTGGCCCCAGGTGGATGAGGTTAGTTCTCATGTGATGGTAGACATTGGAATGTGCTCTGACCTTGTGACCTCTACAGCCTGCAGCAGAGTAAAAAGATGGCCGTCCACTGGTCCTACTTGTTGTAATAACTCAGATATCTCTAGAGTACCTGAGCCACAGTATCTCCATCTTTGAAGACTTGCCGACAGACTCTCAGGTGGCCACACCCATCTCAAAGAACCAAAACAGGCTTCAGCATGAAATTCCTTTTTGAACTAATGAGTTAGAAGAAGGGAAGGTATGGAGTATCTGTCAGACTGCAAGACAGTCCCACCTTTAGCACAGGCTGGACCATCCCCTGTCACTAGATCCCTGGTTCTCATTGCATAGGCTTGTAATCAGATACCCTGCCTGCTCTCGGTGTGTCTTCAAGCCTAAGCCTAAAAACTGGAGGTTTTATTCCTTTTTTCTCTTGATCTATAAAGGAAAAGTTATGTTTGTCAAGTGATTTAAGAATATTCTAAAATGCCAACTGCCACAGGATTTCCACAACTCTTGATCTAGTCATTTAGTTATTGGCAAATTGTAAATAACTGAGCAGAGTATGGGATTTCTATTAAATAACAGCCTTGTCCTAGTCCCTCCCACCCCTTAACCTGAGCCAGGTGGGCTTCCTCCATCAGTACACAGCCCTGTCCACAAGCACATCCAGGAAGTAGCCTGACCCATCGCCTAGACAGAACTTGAGTCATTTCTGAGGAGGTTTTGTCCCAGAGTGATCTCCGTTCAAGTTTGTACTTGTTTAGCCCATCTGTCAGAACGGCCCCTGTTCCCAGCTTTGCCCTCTTACCAGGAACTGTTCAGTCAGTGTTGGGAGACGTTACCATTCTGACAGCTGGACACTGTCATCTGACCAAGTCTTCTGAGAGCACTCCTGTAGGACATGATGTAACCAAGTTGGTTCTGCTGGACAGCTGCTTGAGTCCTGGCCCCCACTATGGACTGGGAAGAACTTTCCCCAGGGGAATTTCAGCTCTAGGTTTTGGTGGAGAGCTTTAGTCTTCTCTCCCCTGCTCTGGGTGTCCAAGTAAAGTAGTACCAAGTATCAGTGAGCTTGGGGAAGGCTGCTAAATGCTAGGGCATTTCCTCCTCTAGAAACACTTTTACTTCTGTCATCCTGAGCTGTGAGTAGAGACAGCATCCTGGCCCTCAAGTCCTCTGTATTGTTCTTAAGTGGTTTGAAGCCTGCCACAAGAAAGTCGTTCTCCAAACACAAGTGAGTACAGAGGAAGCCAGCTTAGTTATTGATGTGCCCATCCTGTCCAGGCTTCAATCCATCAGAGTCCTATTTCTTAAAAAACCAAGGGGCCTCCAGCTCCCTGCAGCCAACTCACCCACAGCATTCCTTGCCCTGCTCTCCTGGTTTGAGCATCCAGTAGGGATATGAGCGCGCTTGCTAGGCCTCCACCCCCACATGCTGTGGGCAAGAGTGGGTACCTTTCCCATGTGCTCACATGAATGCGTCATGACCAAAGACCATTCTACAGAAAGACCCTCAGTGAGTGCATCAGAAAAGGTGTGTGTCTGAAGATGACTTTGTTGGTGAAAGCTGGTCAGGCCAGCAAGATGACTCAGCAGGTAGGGGTGGGGCACCTGCCAACAGGCCTGAGGAGCTGAGCTTGAGCCCTAGAATCCATGTGATGGAAGGACAGACTGACTCCCTCAAGTTGTCCTCTGGCCTCCACACACAGACACACCTGCAAATAGGTGTACAGTTACTTCACAGCCATTAAATCACAGGTCAGAGAGCCCGTGAAATTCCCACTGTGCATGTACATGTGTAGTGTAGGCTTCTGTTTGTAGCATGTTGCCAAGGAAATCCTTCCTAGAAGCCTGTAGTGTCCAACCCCAGCTTCCCATTTCCACATAGTCCCAAAGTGCAGTGGTATCAACTTCACTTTGTAAGGTACAGATGAGTGGAAAGAATTACCCTACAGCTTCTAGAAAGCTGATGTGGCTGTGGGCCTCTTGTACATTTCAGCACGGCCTCTCTAGTAAACCTCTCGGGGCTGCAGCAGTGCTCACTCAGGCATCCTGCTGTCCTGTGCAGTCAGCACACAGAGATGTCCTGAATCCATGGAACTTTTTGCTCAAATACCATATGTGTTTCACACTTTACTAAAACCTTCTTTCCAAAAGCTCCGTGGTTCTCTGACCACGTGCTATGCCTTGCTGGTCTGAGCACTGCAAAAGCCAAGTCAGCTCTGCAGAGTCAGGGAAATGGGGCAGTGCTATCAGCCCACATGTGCTGTTAGCCGAGCCAGAGGAGCGAGTGAGAGTGAGCATTGTCCATGTTGTCACCAGAGTGGACTCGAGCCACCTGAGCCCAGTTATTCCAGGCAGTGTTCCCAGCAATGACAGTTGTCCCTCAAGTCAGAGGGCAGCCCCTTTTCTGTCCTCAAGCAGACCTTGCCCAGAGAAGTGGCCAAGAAGAGCCCACAGCACATCTCCACTCTCAGCTCTTCCCACAGTGGTCGGTCTCAGAAGCTGCTGCTGGGAGGAGGCTGGGGACGTGGGTACCACCAGGACTGGAGAGGAAGAAGCTGAGCGCAGCTGTTGCATTCCTACCATCAGAGCGACCAGGCCAGGGCCAGCAGACTCAACCAGCCTTGCTTGCTTCTGTCAATCACACCACACACCGAAGATATCAATTACACAGGGACCTACTGCCCCAGAGGACAGTTAGCCCCAGGTTACCCTAGCACACTAACTGGAAGGCCAGGTTTATCAAGAAGCACTGTTCATGCTCACAGAAGGTGTATTTGGAGAGCATCCTAAAGTTCAGCTCATTGTAAAAAAAGTTCTGTCAAAACTGGAAAATAGCAGTTCAGATAGAGTCATTTTGTTTCCTGGTTCAGACCTTCAGTCGCTTGTTCACTCAGCAGTCTCTGGGTTCCATTTTTATTTGTCTGGTGACTGACTGGCAGTGAGCAGGTCGTTTGTCAGCCGCTCACCCTCTCACAGTACCTGAGATGTGTCCCCGTGACTTTGTTTGAGGCCTGTGATTCAAAAAGCTGCACGTGTTTACAGGAAGCCTCACCCTCCACTCAAGCCCACTGCTCTGGGGAGTGGAGGTGTCACAGGTTTGTGACAGCAGCTTAGCAATCTCAGGTGTACTAGGTGCTGTCTGGAAGCCCGAGATGATGTGTCATCAGAGACATCGGCAGTGAAACCAAGCTTTATGCCAACACCCAAGACAAAGCTTTAGCGAGTGAATAGACTCGCTGGAAGAGGGCCCAGTTATGTTACCTCTCCATCCTGCTGTGAGGATCCTCCCCACTAACAGGAGGTGAAGGTTTAAGAGAGGGTTCAGCGTCCACTAAAATTACTTGACCTCAAGAAACCAATAGTAATGCAAAATGCTTAAAGGAACCAAAGGCATCGCCAGGTATTTGCCAAAAGCAGCCACTTTTTATTTAAAAGTTGAGACTAGTGTGATCTCAAGTCAGTCCCAAAAAGGTATCCATTTAAGGTTAGGTTATAGTTCTCACAGATGTAGATATTTCTTCCTTGTTTTCCTGTAAAATAGTATGGAGCTGTTTTGTTGGTTTAAGAGTAACATACTTGGTAGTAGTGCAGAGTTGTTTTCTTCTGTGTCGAGGTTAATTCTCTGTTGCTTGCAATGGACATGCAGGTGTTTCTCTTCTTTTCATCTTCACATAATGTCTTAGCATCTCACTTCCTGGAAAGAAAAGGGGAAAAACACCAGTGGGCAGCGCCAGTCTTAGGGAAGCACTAGTTTCAGGAAATCATGGCAATCGGGGGTCCATTCGTGTGTTGCCTTTATGTTGTTTTTAAAAGAAAAACCATGATGCCTTTGTATGTGCCGTTTGCACCCCGACTCGGTTCTGTACTGTGTCTGAATGCCATATGTTTGCACATGTACTGTACATAGGCGATGCAGACTGTATTTTTATATGTATGTGCATTTATCATCAGATCTTTTGTACATAGTGGCAGTATTGTAGCTGATCGGGAAATGTTTGATATCTCAGCAATTTTGCATTTTTGTGTCTCAAATAAAAAAATTTTGATGAACCATGACTTTGTGTGTACAGAGGAAGGCACTGGGGCAGTGGGGCCGTTACATACTTGTGAGACGGGGCAGCCTCGGGAAGGAGAGCGTCTTCAGAACAGCTCCCAGCCAAGCAGCAGGTGGGCCAACGGTATGACATGTAGACCCCCCCAGGAAGTAGGCTGCTCACCTCATGTCCTCACAGTGCACAGCAGAAGCTCGTAGACACTCAGTGACCATCAAGACCTGTTCTGTCCTCCAGAGAATCCGGAGCCACTGAGTGAAAGGCACTAAAGTATGTGGTCCTTGCTATGGTATGGACACAACACCATCTATAGTTAGAGCTGGCTCCTCTCCTATGGCGACGTGCACACCACCAACAAAACTTCCAGACACCCAGAACTGAGTCCTTCAGCCAAGTCTCAAAAACAACTACCTATGTCAAAAGTACATTATGGCCCATATAAAATGCTCTTTAGAAGTTAGTAAGTTATGGGGAGAGGCATTTCATGGTTAAATTAATGTTTTATTTTCCACTTAGCTTAGAAGAAACCAAATGGTGGTAGGAATGCTTAATGGACAATCATAACTGATAACGTGTGACAGTCACAGGAGTCTATCCTCAGTCGCAGAAGAAAACTAAAGTGCTAGTTATCCGTGTATCTCGGGTGCAAGAGAGCAGCCAGCAGACGGGTGACGGAGCTGTCCACAGTGTCCTTCATGTGCAGACAGATCTGCCTGCCTGTGCAGTGACAGGTGCTGGGAGGGAATTCCTAAATGAGGCCAGACTCCCTGGGGACCAGCTCTGCTCTGCTCTGCTCTGTGCCAGGCAGCAAGCTCAGTGCTGGGGTTGGCCTGTGAGAAGGGGTCCACAAAGGAAGTATCCAGAAGTTGGGGCTGGGCAGGTAGGAGACCACAGGCTCTAGAAACTGCTGGCCTGAGGCATTAGACTCTCCCACAAAGATCTCTTTTTTTCCTGGGTAGTACTGAGCTAAAGCTTTCTAAAGAAAGCCTTTGAAATGTTGGGCAAAGTCCACTGAGTGTGTGAGGAGTCCTTGACCCCAAACCTCAGTGATGGCTGCAGATGGCTCTTCCACATCATAACCCAGCAGCATAGAATGGAGAGAAGGCTCGGCAAGCTGGATGGCCACCAGGTGTCATCAGCAGTTTCATCTGCTCCTATAATCCTAGGGTTTCCGTTCTCTCACCCCTCCTTCAGTCACCACTACTGCTGCCTCTTCCTCCTCCTCCCCACTTGTCTGTGTCTGCCTGTCTCTCTGCTGTCTACCTCTGCTTTTCTCTCTCCCCCTCCCTCTCTCCCTCCCTCCCATTCCCTCCCCCTCTCCTCACTTCCTCCTCGTGCATGGTCACATGTCATCCAATCCTCCTAGGTTCACCTCCCAAGCGCCAGGATTACAACCATGTCACTGCACCAGTCTATGGAATGCTGGGGATGCCAAGCACGCACCCTGCTGGCTGAGCTACATCCCAGCCCTTCTTGGTATTTGGAGTCAGGGTCTCACTAAATTGAACTGATTGGTCTGGAACTCATTCTGTATCCAAGGCTGGTCTTGAACTTGCAATCTAGTCTCGACCTCCTGAGTGTCTAGGGTTCCAGGCCTGTGCCATAAAGTCCCACTTGTTCTGCCAGATGCCAGTTTTAATGTTTATATGACTCAGGAGCATGGTCATCACATCCTGGCTTTTCTGTTCATTTATGTGACAATAAGCAAAAATGAGGAAATAAGCATCTTGCTGAATTCATCAACTGCTGAGGGCCGCATTTGTTGGGTATGTGTGTTCTAGGTCCTTCAGTAGGAATCAGTGAACAGTAGCTCTTACTATGACCAGGTTGGCCTCATGGAGATCCACCAGCCTCTGCCCACTGAGTGCTGGGATCAAAGGTGTGCACCACCACACCCAGCAAGGAGGAGCTTTGAATCTAGGTTGATCACTAAGATTTCATAGGTTTCAGCAGGCAAGACTGCCCAGTGCTGCAGGGGACAATTTACCTTCTAGTCCCCAGGACCCACATAGTGGAAGAGAACCAGTTCCCACAAACTATCCTCTGACTTCCACATTCATGCTTTGGCAGTGCATGTACACACACGTACACAAAATAAATGTAAATTTAAGTTCATGCTTAGCTCAATTTAATGCCAATAAATGAGGTTCATCTCAACCTTAACTAGCCTTCAGTCTCTTTTATGCCTCCTCAATCTCACATACACACTAAATGAATGAATGAACAAGTAAAATGTAATTTTCAAAATCTGGGAGCCTGTAAGACGGCTCTATGGATTCAATCTCCAGGAGCCATATGGTGGAAGAGGAGAACTAACTCCCACAAGCTGCCCTCTGACCTCTGCATATGTGTGATGACACACACACCCACACAAACACCATTTTAAATGTATTTTTAAAAACCCACAAGATCCAACTTTCTTCTCTGCCAGAACCACATCTCACTGGCAAGGCTGCACTGAAAGTGAAGTGGGAAACTTACACAAAGCAGGAGAGGCAGGAAACATCAGATGTACCACGCCTGTGTCTGCAAAAGCAAACTACAAACAGCAATTCATCAGAAGACAGGAAGAAGCTCACGATCAGCCAGTGAGAAGGCCTTGCAGGTGAAAGGACCTGGGACGACTTGAGTTTCATCCCCCAGACTCACATGGTGAAGTAGAGAATTAACTCTTGAAAACTGTCCTCTGACCTCTACCAGTAAATCATGATGGCATGTGCATGTGCACACACTCACACCACATCACACACACAGATTAAATAAATAAATGTAATGTAATTGTTTTCATTTACCACCTGTCAGAGAGAGCAAGACACTAAGAAAATGTAAGAATAGTCAATATTAAACACCAAATTTAATACACCAATTTCCTAAAACAAACACTACTAAAAATAAATGGAAATAAATAAAATGAAAATGAAAGCAAGTATTTAACAGTAGTGGATATTCAAGACCCAACTCTCATCAACATCATTCCAACAGAAAACAAAACACTTTAAACTATGCAACAGATCAAATCAAGGCAATGTTGTCCCCCCAAGAACTTCAGAGTACACATTCTTCTCAGCAGTGCAAGGAGTTTTCTCTAAAATATATCAGGGTAGGCCATAAATCAAGTCTTAAATACAAAAGAATTGAAATAGCTTCTCATATCTTCTCAGATAACAGTGGAAACATCCTAGAAGTTGATATCCAGAGAAAATCTACAAACATGAGAATACTGAGCCATACACGTTTCCTTTGCAGAGCTGAGGATAAAACCCAGGCCCTTGTCCATGCAACCTAAGTATTCTACCCTACACTGAGCTCCAGCTCCAGCTCTTGAGTAGTACACTCTTGAGTGACCAAGTGAAAACAGCGCACCTGAATCTTCGGAATAGTTCTAAGAGGAAAGATTGGAGGTATGAGTGATTGCATCAGAAAGTCAGATATGGCATGCTGCGCTGCACACCTTTAATCCCAGCACTCAGGAGGCAGAGGCAGGTAGACCTCTGTGAGTTCAAGGTCAGCCTGGTCTACAGAGTTCCAGGACAGCCAGGACTACATAGGAGAAAGGAAGGAAGGAAGCAGCTAGCTCACTGATTCACCACGTTGGACTTTAGTGGTGTCTTACTTCTATGTGTTCTGGTTACTTGTGTGGGCTGAATATGTTTGTTCACACCCCTGCAGGAATGGTGCCACACAATAGCCTGAACCCCAGCACTATGAGAGGTGGAGAAAAGAGGATTGCTGGCTTTCAGCCTAGCTCCAAGCCCCATAAGAGACCCTGTCTCAAGGGCATAGTGCAGAGAGTGAGAAAGCAAGGCACAATGTTCTCCTCTGGCCTCCACATGAACACACATGTGCACATACATCATAAATACACAGAAAATAGACAAAAGTCCCTATTTTTAAGAAAAATAATTGACAACTAAACAAAAATAACACGTTTATAAAGTATATAAAACATGAGAGAAACCGCACCAAATCAAGGGAGGGAGCGGGGCATAGTGTTACTGTGTTTATATTCCTTCTACTGGTACAATATTGTTACCACAAAACTACAAGCTAGAGATGGAAATGATAGCTCTTACAGTAAATGCTGCACTAATAAGAAAAGGAGTTGTGATTGATGAACCAGTGGGGAAATGGAACCCTAGTTGAGTGCTTGTCTTGTATGCACAAAGCCCTGGTTTCAGATGTCTGTAATCCCTACAGATGGCAGGTGGGGCAGGAGGATCAGAAAGTTCAAGGTCATTCTCAGCTAAATAAGAAGTTTAAGGCCAGTCTGCGCTATGTAAGACCATGTCTTAAAAAAAAAAAAAAAAACCAAAGGTAGCAGAGGATGAAGAAAGAAAAAGATATGAAAAATTATGGGGAAATCAAAGGTAAATATTAAGATGGTAAATTTAATCCCAGCACTCAGGAGGCAGAGGCAGATGGACCTCTGTGAGTTCAAGGCCAACCTGGTCTACAGAGTGAATTCCAGGACAGCCAGAGCTGCATGGTGAGACCCTGTCTCAAACACACTCACACACACAGACACATACACTCAAATGGCTAGGGAGATGGCTCAGCAGGTAAAAGTTCCTGCTACCAAGCCTGACCACCTGAGTCTGATTCCTGGGGGCCTACCTGGTGCATATAGAGAATAAATCCCTGAAAGTTGTCCTCTGACCTCCACACTGGAACTTGAACTCTACCAGCATGCATGTGTGCGTGCACACACACACACACACACACACACACACACACACACACACACACACACACAGAATATTTTTTTTAAATAGGAGAAAAGAAAAAAGGAAATCAGAACAAAGTTCAAGACAAACACTACCTGCTCTCAAGGCTCAGGAGCCTTAGAAAGCTACACAAGATGCTTTCTTTTTTCCATTGTACAGTATTGGCTTCTTTGTCAAAAATTATATGTTCATAGGTATGTAGATTAATGTCAGGGTCTTCAGTTCAATCCCATTGGTCCACATGTCGGTTTTTATGCCAGTACCAAGCTGTTTGTATTACTGTAGCACTATAGTAGAGCTTGAGGTCAGGGATCGTGATGCCTCCAGAGGTTGTTTTATTGTACAGGATTCTTTTGGCTATCCTGGGTTTTTTGTTTTTCCATATGAAGTTGAGTATTGTTCTTTCCAGGTCTGTGAAGAATTGTGTTGGTATTTTGATGGGGATTGCATTGAATCTGTAGATTGCTTTTGGTAAGATTGCCATTTTTACTATGTTAATCCTGCCTATCCATGAGCATGGGAGATCTTTTCATTTTCTGACATCTTCTTCAATTTATTTTTTCAGGGACTTAAAGTTCTTGTCATATAGGTCCTTCACTTGCTTAGTTAGAGTTGCCCCAAGGTATTTTATATCATTTGTGGCTATTGTAAAGGGTGATGTATCTCTGATTTCCTTCTCAGCCTGTTCTATATAGGAGGGCTACTGATTTTTTTGAGTTGATCTTGTATCCTGCTATGTTGCTGAAGGTCTTTATAAGCTGTATCAGTTCCTTGGTGGAATCTTTAGGGTCGCTCAAGTATACTATCATGTCAGCTGCAAATAGAGAAAGCTTGACTTCTTCCTTTCCAATTTGTATCCCCTTAATCTCCTTATGTTGTCTTATTGCTCTGACTAGAACTTCAAGTACTATATTGAGTAAGTATGGGGAGAGCGGACAGCCTTGTCTTGTTCCTGATTTTAGTGGAATCGCTTTGAGTTTCTCTCCATTTAATTTGATGTTGACTGTTGGCTTGCTGTAAATTGCCTTTATTATGTTTAGGTATGTTCCCTGTATTCCTGATCTCTCCAGGACCTTTATCATGAAGGGGTGTTGGCAATGGTCGAGAGAAAGCCCAAACTGATCTACTCTGGTGATTGGATGGCCAAACACCCTAACTGTCGTGCTAGAACTCTCATCCAATGACTGATAGAAGCAGATGCAGAGATCCACGGTCACGCCCCAGGTGGAGCTCCGGGAGTCCAATCATCCAGAAAGAGGAGGGATTGTATGATTGAGAATTGTTGAGACCATGATTGGAAAAAGCACAGGGACAAATAGCCAAACTAGTGGAAACACATGAACTATGAACCAATAGCTAAGGTGCCCCCAACTGGATCAGGCCCTCTGGATAAGTGAGACAGTTGATTAACTTAAACAGTTTGGGAGGCCCTCAGGCAGTGGGACCAGGACCTGTCCTTAGTGCATGAGCTGGCTGTTTGGAACCTGGGGCCTATTCAGGGACATTTTGCTCAGCCTGGGCAAAGGGAGGAGGGGACTGGACCTGCCTTGATTGAATCTACCAGGCTGAACTGAATCCCCAGGGGAGTCCTTGCCCTGGAGGAGATGGGAATGGGGGCGGGGCTGGAGGAGGGAGGACAGGGGAATCCATGGCTGATATGTAAAATTAAATTAAATTATAAAATAAATTTTAAAACAAAGAAAGCTACACAAGACAGACAGACAAATCATAAGACAAAACAGAGCCCTGAAACAACCAGACATCCAGACAACTGCTTCCCAACAAAGGGGTAAGGGTGATTCAGTGAGGAAAGGAAGGAAAGGAGAAAGGGAGGGATGCAGAGAGGGAGGGGAAGAGGGAGGGGAGGGAGGGAGGGGTTTCCAAAGATACTGAAGCACGTGACCCTATATAGAGATAGGAGCCGTAGATCAAGTGATCAGCTGGAGCATACCAAATGCAGAAGCCCCACCTTTCACAGGGTGTGTTTACAAGACTGAACGGTGACATACAGGTACCAGAACCAGCATCACACATCTCAACAACTTACATTCAGTAGTGAGAAAGTAACCTAGTAATAACCCAACAGCTCTGAACAGACACTTAAGCCAAGTAAGTAAATGAAAACTAAATATCTGAGCTCACTCCCAACATCAGTCAGCTGGGTGCAGCAGCACAAGCCTGTGATTCCAATGTCAGAGGATGAAGCAGGAAGATTGTGAATTCTAGGCCAGCCTCGACTACATAGGAGTTGACTACATAGACCTCAGGAGATGGCACTGCATGCCTATCAGAATGATTAGAGTATAAAGATTGGACAGGCAAGTCTCAAAAAAATACAAATGGCCAGTAAGTGTATGGGGAAAAAATGTTCAACATTCTTCAACAGCTGGGAAATGCAAATCAAAACTGCATGAGCTGGATGTGGTGACGCACATCTGTAATTCCAGCTTGAAGGGAGCTAATGCAGGAGCGTTACCAAGAGTGATGAGGTTGAAGAGGGCTAACTTAACATTAGTGCAGCCATGACAGGCTGCAGACTAACAGTACTGGGACTAGGCCTCACCATTACAATAACCAGGAAAAGCCACAAACTGTACCCTGTGGGAGACCAATCAGAATAGAGACAAACAAGTATTAGATGCTCCAGAACATTAAGGATAGCTTCCATCACTTGTATTTTAGTTGCCAATTTCCTTGCAGTAACACCAGTACCAATCCCTGTTTGACAAGACTTCTGTTATCTCATTCCTGCCCAATCAGGAGTTCAACCCCCATCTGAATCCAGAATTCCCATATACACACACCCATCCTTTACTTTTTAAAAACCCAGCCATAACTGAGCTCGGGACTCAAGCTGAGAGAGCCCAAGCTCAAGCTTGCAATAAAGGCTTTGTGCTTTTGCATATGAACTCAGACTCCTGGTGATCTCTGGGGGACTCATGATGCAGGCATAACATTTGGGGGCTCATCCAGGATCCCCCAGACCCACCAGGACCCTGATCCGTGGAGCCTTTGACCAGCTGGTGAGTGTATTTCTGTTTGTCTCATTTGGTTTTACTTTGTCTCTGTCTTGCATTTTTAAGTTGCTTGCAAAGGTCTGGATAGGCACACTGGAGGACCACAAGTTCGGGAACTTGGAGACATCCTAGGACCCTTCTTTACAGGATTGGATCTTGAATCCCTCTGGTTTCTCTGAATAGACGAGAAGGATTGTACCCTGCTGATTGGTGACATGCCATTGTCTGTTTCAGTTTTCCTCTGGTTGACCAGGAGGAATCTGTGCCAGCCCAGGTTGGAAACAGAGCAGGTCAATGCCTCATCTGCCTCCTGGGCCAGGCTGATAGAGCAGCAGGATGTCTGGGTCCCGCTGGTAGGACATCTGGTTCTCTTCCCATCTCCTCTCCCACTCTATTGGTTGTCCTTGAAGCAGCAGTCTGTCCATGTCTGTCAATTTGTCTGTAGTTTTATTTAATTGCTTAATTGAGGCTCTGTGTTTCATATTAAAAAAAAAAAAAAAGGCGACTCTTTTACAAAAACCATACAAGCTGGCTCTGCCATGGGAGCACTGCACCCCCAGATCCTTTAAACCAAGTACCACTGCTGCCCAGGGCTGCAACCTGAAATAATTCAATGACAGTGGATGGTTCCAGAATGCAGTACTTGGGCTTATGGGCAGCTTTCTCTGGTGCCTGTGGGAATTGGATCCAATAGGTAACAAGACACTGCTCCTTAAAATTATAGCTGGAAAAAGTAAAAAATATTGTCTGTTGTTTTTATGTTTCACTGCATGAATGTGGCCACTGCAGGTTTGTGTCTGACTGGTCCTGAATGTAGGAGTTTACTATGTTCTGTATGTCTTGGTCACAGCTCAGCTCTTACTGTTCCAGCCAGCCACCCAGGCTCAGAATTTATCTCTGGGCATTCTGGCCATTAAAACTACACTCTGTATAAAAATTGTTTTGTTCTGTTCTGTTTTATTAAAAAGGTGGCTCTGAAATTGGGTTATGACCCACCATTTTTCAGACCCAGACTTTCTTTTAAAGTCTCTATGTCTGAGGTGAAAAATTGGCAGACAGAAAGAACAAGAGCAGAGCAGCCAAGAAATTATTGGTTCATAAATGTATTGGACATAGTTAAAAATATATAGTATTTGTAATATTTGTAACAAAAAAGTTGACTCAAAACTTTAACACAAGGTTAATAATCAGAAGGCTACATAGGTAGCCTTAAAACAAAGATCTAATCCATGAATATCTATAGTTCTGGGCAAATATTCAAATGTGCTAAACTTGCTTTTTAACCCCTTTAGTTCTGCTTCTGACTGACTGTTTTTGTCAACTGAAATATGTCAACCCCAAAACATGGTTTTTATGCTGAAAGGCTCAAAACTACAGTGGAATCTCAAATACCCAGTGTAGTCACTGGCCAGCTAAAGTTAGGGCCACAACTGCTAAGCACCAAGAACTTGGATGTTTCTATCTTACGATGCCTTAAGACTCTGGGGGTTTTTAATAGGAGTAGCCTAGGGTCACCTGAAGTCAAACGTTTGTGTAACAATGACTCACAAAAAGTTAAAAACCACTGGCTTGAAGGATGTCTCTCTTAAGATTTATTCAAGTTTACAAAAACTGGTTTAAAGATATATGTCTAACCTCTTTGTTTTTGCTAGCATTGTTAAGCTATGGCTATTTTGGTAAACTGAGTCATACAAGAAACTGTTATGTTTCTATAATGGTACACTATGTAAGGATCAGGAAAATTCCCAATCTGTTTGTGGACTATGTTTATGAATTAAAAGTCTTATCTTGATACTAAAAAGAGCTTCAATTCAAAAATTGTTATTTTTATTATAAACTGTTATAGATGATTAAGCCTTAAGATGTTCAGAACTATATTTATAATCAGTTAAAGCTACTAGGTCTCTTATTTTAAAAAGGCAAACATTTGCCTTGCTCACAAGCTTCATATTAAAAAAATACACAGGTTTCAGATGTAATTTTTCATTAAAAGAGCATACCTCACAATGGCTGTTCTCAATAATAACTATTCCTGTCTCTGGTAAAATACACTTTCTAGTGATATTTTTAAAAGATAACAATAATCAAATACATAAAATGTCAAATGCTAATAAATATAATGCAAAACAATTACAAAAAAACCATAAAGTTGGCTTGGTCTAGCTATGTTGAGAGACATATATCATAGGTTTTTCTGATTATGTTTCTCTACATGTTCCCTTAATAGTCAAAAAACCATGAAGGCCTTGACAGGACAATTGGTCTTGACATCTTATACACCCTGTGTGACTTGCAAACTTGACTTAAAATATATTGGTGCACTGAGATTCCAGAGGTTTAGAGTTTTAACATTAGTAAAAGGAGTTCAGCTAAACTGATAGAGCACTGAATACTCACTATTCAGTCATAAGCTCAAGATTTTAAATTTTTTTTATAGACTTAAAGTTGTTTTTCATCAGGTTAACCAAAAGCCATAGCTTTTGCTATGTCTCCAAGATGTAAATCTGTTCCAGCTGTTTTACAGACACTTGTTGTAAAGAGTCAAAAATGTCATAAGGCTTAAATCCACCTGTCACAGTTCAAATGGACTCCAGATAAGTAAAAGTTCCAAATATAAGGTTTTCTTTTAAGCTCCTAAATTTTAACTTTTGCCCTTAGTCTATATTTGTCTCAGCAGATTTAACAGACATCATCCAGGGAGCACCTATGGACTGCAAACTGCTGAGCTCTGAACTTGCTGAAAGCTGATGTAAACCAGTCCAGCCAATGTGATTGCTCCCTTCTCCTTCACCTGGAGCAGCTAATCAGATGCTCCTGATAAATGCCCCATTGCCCAGCCTTTAACTAGCCTTTCAGCCTTGTTAGGCCCTGACAACCAACACCCCAATTTCAACTGGAAGCAGCTACAAAAGAGAGTACATCATCCCTGTCCCTTTAACAGGCTGAAAATGCTAAGTCAAAGACAAATTCCCTTTGGGGAAAACCTGTTGCTTACATGTCAATCATTCTGAGATAGTCCAGCAAAAATAAAACCTTGACCATGCAGAATGAAACTCATTACGCTGCCCCATCTGGGTGATGGGCCTGCAATACTGGGTTGACCCCATACATTCATAGTATGGTTCTAAATGCAGGAAAGGGGCACTATGGGATTTTCCAGCTCTTCATCAATATAAAATACTATAAAGAGACTCAGATGAAATTAGCTCTGTCTCCCCTCTCCAAATCTAAGAGGGCCATAGGGCAGCCACAATAATGCTCTGTTGTAGCTAGAGTTTTCCTGCCTGACCCACAGTCAGGACAAATCTCTCTCACCTGCCAGTCCCACAGCCGCTCAGACCCAACCAAGTAAACACAGAGACTTATATTGGTAACAAACTGTGTGGCCATGGCAGGCTTCTTGCTAACTGTTCTTACAGCTTAAATTAATCCATTTTTATAAATCTATACCTTGCCACGTGGCTCGTGGCTTACCAGCATCTTCACATGCTGTTTGTCATCATGGCGGCTGGCAGTGTCTCTCTGACTCAGTCTTCTACTTCCCAGCTTTATTCTCCTCCTTGTCCCGCCTACACTTCCTGCCTAGCCAATGGCCAATCAGTGTTTTATTGACTAATCAGCAACACATTTGCCATACAGAACATCCCACAGCACTTCCCCGCCCCTTTTTTTTTTCAAAAAGGAAGGTTTTAACCTTAACAAAGTAAGATTACATATAATTTGGGAATTTGGGCATAGCTTCTCTTACTACTTCCTGCTGGAGGGGGGCGCTGTATCTTATGGGGACACAAAGAAAATTTTAGGATCATGGAGTAGTCCATGAGGGTGTATCGTCTGAGCCAGTTGCCTTCAAACCATTCTGGATGTTGGATCATCTGGGCCATGGTGTCATCGGAGACCTTTCAGGGGGTCTTGGCTGGTCAAACCTGATGTATCTTAATCTTGAACAAATCCATAGCCTCTGGCTTTCTGTGGAAACAAAAGCAGAGACTCTTTTCCAAAGCAACACATCCTTACATCCAAATTTTGAAGTCAAGGTATCTTTAAAATATACATACTGGTTTAACTCAGCTTCCTTTACAATCAAATATCTTTCTGCAGTTAAGAATCCCAAAGACAACACAATCCAGATTCTCTGTGTAATATTCATTTTTTACATGGCTTATTTTTATACTACCTTTACTGTCTTTTTAAAGACTTTATTTTTAAAAACTATTTATTTCTTTATATAACTGTATATATCACCTCTTTTGTCTCTTTCAAGCCTACGTATATTTTACACATTGTAAACTATTACATCTGAATCTGTCTTATTGTGAATCTATTGCATTAAACTGCAGCAGCTGTGGCTGCTGGCTCCGCCCACCTCAGCTTCCCAACATGGCCCTGGTACTTTACCGCCAACTCTGGGAGCTATCGTGGGTCTATGCTTTTATCCAAGCAGCGTGTAGTCCAGAAACCTCTTTTTTTGTTTTGTACTAGCAAAGGCTAAATCCACCATGCAGCTTAATGTGCCACTTGCAGAGGCCTCATTCCCGCCATTCTGCAGGTCGAGCGCCTGTGGCCTGTTGGAGTAGGTGTGGTCTTGTTGGAGAAAGTGTGTCACCATGGTGGCAGGCTTTGAGGTCTCATATATGCTCAAGCCACACCCAGTGTTTCAGACCACTTCCTGTTGCCTGCAAGTCAAGATGTAGGACATTTGGCTACTTCTGCACCATGTCTGCCTGCACGCCACCATGTCACACCATGATAATGGACTGAACCTCTGCAAATGTAACTCACCTCAAGGTCCTTTATAAGATTTGCCATAGTCATGGTGTCTCTTCACAGCAACAGAAACCCTAAGACGTGGACCATGTCCAAGGTGCCATCAAGAAGGACATTGAAGTGTTGACTACCCCCATGTTCCTTGTGGCATGAGGCATCAAGCCCAGATCACCCTTCAGCTGACCTCCTTGGTCTAACCTGATTGAGGGGGTCTGGGCTCACTTGGCCTGACCACTGTCATCTCTGACAGGGAGCCTTGGGTAGTCATCACAGTATCAGGGTGATCTATCTCCATCCTTCTGGATACTGAGGCCACATTTTTGTCCTATGAAGCTCTGGGGACCCACTTCTCCTTCTTGTTACTCTTTTGTCAGAAGAGGAAGACAGCCTTACCAGGCTCACCAAACCCCACCACTAGATGTGCCTTGGGGTGTCCCATTGACCCACTCCTTCCCAATGGCACCAGCTGTCCCATCCCCTTGCTGGGAAGGGACCTCCTTGTGATGGGGAGGGGAGCCTCTATTTCTTTTGCTCTCCCCATCTACTTGACTCCAGGTTCTCGAGCCATCCCCTCCTCCTTCTCCTCCAAACCACACAGCCTGGCACACCTTTCCCTTTACCTGGTCTCTTAGGTAGATCCCCGGGAATGGGACACCAAAAAACCCTCTACAGTCAAACACCACCCCCCACTCATCATTCAACTAAAACCCCACCAAATATATAACCCAGACTCAGTACCCACTCTCTCTCTGAAGCCTCAGGAGACTTAAGCCTCTTATCTCTGGCCTCTTAAGAAAGAATTTTCCAGCCGGGCGGTGGTGGCGCACGCCTTTAATCCCAGCACTCGGGAGGCAGAGCCAGGCGGATCTCTGTGAGTTCGAGGCCAGCCTGGTCTCCAAAGCGAGTTCCAGGAAAGGCGCAAAGCTACACAGAGAAACCCTGTCTCGAAAAACCAAAAAAAAAAAAAAAAGAAAGAATTTTCCACAACACCATTTCTTCCCCCTTTTAATGCCCTCATACACATAGTTTTAAAAACCTGATGGAACCTACCACTTGGTTCAGAATCTCTGACTTACCAACTTAGCAGTGATTCCCCTTCACCCCATAGTGCCAAACCCCTATACTCTCCTCTCCACAACCCTCTCAGAGTCCTCTCATTTCTCCATCCTAGACCTCAAGGATGCTTTCTTTTCTATTCCTCTGGACCCAATTCACTTGGATCATCCTGCTCCAGGGGTTCTGGGACATCCCAAATCTATTTGGCCAGGCCCTGGCCTCTGACTTACTCTCTTTGTCTCTTCCTAAATCTAAGCTCATACAATACATAGGTCATGTTCTCCTTTATAGTCCATTCTTACAAATTAGCTAGGCCAACACCTCTACCTTATTAAACTTTCTATCCAGCCAGGGATCTAGGGTCTCACCCTCTAAGGTCCACCTGTTCACTCCTCAGGTTACTTATCTGGGATTAGCTATTACTCTAACTCATAAGGCCATGTGGTAGTTTGAATGTAATTGGCCCCCACAATCTCACAGGGAGTGGCACTATTAGAAGGTGTGGACTTGGAGAATGTGTGTCACTGTGGAGGCAGGCTTTAATGTCTTTTGCTTAAGCTTCAATCAGTGTCACAGTTAATTGACTCCCTGTTGCCTGCAAGTCAAGATATAGCCAGCACTGTCTGCCTGCATGCTGCTATGCTCCCTGTCATGATGATAATGGACCGAACTGCTGAAACTACAACTGAGCCACCCCAATTAAGTGTTTTCTTTGTAAGAGTTGCCATAGTTATGGTATCTCTTCACAGCAATGAAACTCTAAGACAGGCCATTACCCTAGATAGAAAACAAGAAAACACTTAATCCAGTCACTCACAGTCCCCACCACCAAGGATGAAATTCTATCCTTCCTAGGAGTGGCTGGTTCCTTATGCTCTTGGGTTCCTCCTTCCTCTGTTCTAGTCCATCCCTATATGAGGTGGCCCTTGATCCTTGTATGAACCCCTCCTTGTACCCATTACCAAAACATTTCATAAGCTTGAGCAGGCCCTCCTCCAGGACCCGGCCCTACATCTTCTGAATTAACTCACTTCTCTCTCTCTGTGTGTGTGTGTATGTGTGTGTGTGTGTGTGTGTGTGTGTGTGTGTGTGTGTGTGTTACTGAAAAGGAGGGATATGCCCTTGGGGTCCTGAGTCACCAACAGGGACCTCCCTGTGCGTCTGTTGCATACTTACTGAAAAAATTAGACCATACTATCCAAGGATGGGCACCTTGTCTGCACCCTCTGGTCACAGCTGAACTTCTTCTATGTGAGTCAAAGGAGGTAACCTTTGGATCACCAGTTATTTCCTCTCTCCTCACCACCTGTCCCACTTCTAACATACAAGGGCCTCCAGACACTACCCCCTTCCCCAGTTCTCTCTTTTCAGGTAGCATTGGTAGAGGTCACCACACTTACCTTTCAGCCATGCTCACCTCTTAACATTTCAATCTCTTCCCCCAACTAATCCCAGAATACTCCCCACCTCACTCTTGCATTGAGACCCTAGAAGAGTTACTATCTCATCCTACATATACACATGAGGGAGTGCTACCTCAGGTCATCTGTACTTGGTACACAGATGAAAGCTCCTTCCTACATGATGGAGTTCATAAAGTGGGATATGCTATTGTTTCAGACACCATAGTGGTTGGAGCACAGACCCTGCCAGTCCAAACCACAAACCAACAGGCCGAATTAATACCTCTTACAACTAGCAAAGGAACAATCCCTAAACCTTTACACAGACTCCAAGTATACGTCTCACCTTCTCTTGTCACATGTAGCTATTTGGAAGGAGCGTGGGCTATGAACAACAAAAGGAGGGTCCATAACCAACCCAGACCGTATCATGGCCCTGCTAGCGGCCTCTCATCTTCCCATGACCATAGGAATTGTCCGCTGCTAATCACACCAAGCAAACAATTCCATTATCTCCAAGGGAATAACCAAGCTGGTGAGGCAGCTAGAGCTGTGGCTCTCAGAGGCCTGGGTCCTTCTCACACACCACAAGGCATTCTCATTTTACAACCCACATATTCATTATCATCCTTAGATACTAGACAGATTTTATTCTATCCACACCAGATCTTTCACCCCAATAGCCTGGATTTGTCCACTTTATTAAAACCTATTTACAGCCTACCTCTGAGGATCTATTCTTTTTAAAGACTATTGCTGCTTTTTGTAAAATTTATCAAATATCTAATCCCATCTCGGAGCATCGGAGTCTCCCTTTCCCAACTCATCAAGCCAGGGGATCCCTCCCTGGATCCAACTGGCAGCTAGACTTCACCCACATGCCCACAGTTAGATGGTTCAGATACCTTTTGGTCCTGGTGGATACATTCTCAGAGTGGGTAGAAGCTTTCCCCATCACTAATAAAAGAGCACAGACAGTTTCTGATCTCCTTTCCAGGGAGATTGGCTCCTGTTTCAGATTCCAATGTCCCTTCAATAAGATAATGGCCCTGAACTTACCTCTCAAATCTATCAAACCTAGCCAAAGCTCTTAACATCCCATGGTGTTTCCATGTCACCTCCATCCCCAGTCTTCAGGCAAGGTGGAACAAATCAACTGCTCTCTCAAAAACATTCTTCTCAAACTCTCCCAAGAGCTCCACACAGATTGGATAAACCTCATGCAGTGGGCTTTTCTGTGACTAAGAGCCCTCCCAAAGAAACCCCTCTTCACCTGCCCTTTCCAGCTCATGTATGGATGGCAGATTCTGCCTCCTGGCCTCATGTCTCAGCCATCTTCTCTCCCTGATCCCCATCTTACCCCCTCGTTACACTATCTTTACACTTTCCTTTGGAACTTCACCCACCACCATTTGCCTCAGCCCCACCCCTTCTCTCTTCCATCACCATCAGGGACTTAGTCCTCTCTCTCCTCCAGGGCACAACCCCTTCCTCTTTCTCCAAAATGGACAGGCCCCTTCAGGGTCATCCTTACTACCCCAACCACTGCTAAGCTCAAGGGTTTCCCTCATTGGATTCATTTTTCTTATCTCAAGCCCTTTACACCATCAGCCCAAGATAACCCTTCTTCTTACATTTTGACCCCAACAGGACCTTGCTCTCTTAGGTTTCAGAAGATACAAAGGTCAACCAGCCTGCCTCCAGTCTCAGACGAATGAGGCCTCATACACCTGCCAGAACCGAGTCCAACCCACCTACAGCTTAACTTACATTTACAGCCTCCACCCACCTGGGGCTGGGATCTAAACTATATCCATCACTCACAGTGCTGCTCCTCCCCCACCCCACCAGAGGAGCAACACACAGTACTTTAAGTATTTAGGATATTAGGGAAAAACCTGTTGTCATTGAGTGGCCTAAACATTGAGCAGCAAGCCCTGTAACCACTGAGCCATCCCTCCAGCCCCATAAGTCACATTGCTTGGGTTTTTTGTTTTGTTTTGTTTTTTTAAAAAACCTACTTGGAGATAGGAGGTAGGACAGAGGTACAGAAAGAAAACAGAAAACTGTGGGATGCTTTTCTCAAATCTGAGGAAGTGTCTAACACAAAGGAAATATAGACACTTACAAATCGCTCGATCAGCAACAGCAACACCCAAGCCTATGGTTTTGATTCTACATGCAAACAAATTTCTCCGAGAATACTGCAAGCCACTTGGAGGGGCTCTCCAAGCACGATCTGGAGCTGCCAGCAGGGGTGTCTCCTGGGAGTGGGTCACTGCAGAACCCAGGGCCTCAGTCACGCTCACCAAGTCAGTCAGCCTTTAGCACGTATTGCAGGGAGGACCTGTGTACCATCAAGTGAGGTTCGCCCGCCACTGTGGTGAATGTCCTCGACGCCTTTGAAGGACCGTGGTGCCCATCCCAACTCTAGGGGGACTAACGATGGCGGTCCAGGGAGCCCAGCTGGAGGAGCCAACTGAAGAACATGTCTTCCTCAGAGACATTATCATCACGCTGGCTATAAACAGCCCAGCCAGCAGCCACCACGATAGACACCCACATGTAACATCCATATTTACCAATCATATACCACCAAGAGAAGAAGCGGAAATAGCTTGAGGACTTCTGACACAGCAGTGGGGTGTTTGCAGCCTTGTAGGGCTTCAGTGCCCTTCTTGGCTGAGCTTCTGTCTAGAATAGCCACAGCCATGGTTCCACTTCGGCAAAATAAACTAGCAAGTTTCAAGAACTGTGTTTGTGTGTATCCCATCTGTGTGTAGGTAGGTAACCTTTGGACCCATTGGAGCTGGAGTTATAGGTTAGAGGTGCCCAACGTGGTTGCTGAGATCATGACTGGACAGCAAGCCCTATAACCACTGAGCCATCCCTCCAGCCCCATAAGTCACATTGCTTGGGTTTTTTGTTTTGTTTTGTTTTTTAAAAAACCTACTTGGAGATAGGGGCTAGGACAGAGGTACAGAAAGAAAACAGAAAACTGTGGGCAGCTTTTCTCAAATCTGAAGAAGTGTCTCTTTAACACAAAGGAAATATAGACACTTACAAATTGCTCAACAGGCAACTCAACCATATAGACGAAACAAGACGTCCTACCGTGTCACATGGTTCATCCACTCAGAAGCTTTCTCACTTGAAGCAGGCTAGACCCCCACCCCAAGTGGCAGCCCAGGCCTGTTAGGAGGGGAAAGCAGGTTGCTGAGTTCCAGGCCAGCCTGGGCTATGAAGAGAGAAACAGAAGCCAGCGGCCTTACAAGACACTTCCAGCAACCCTCCCCAGAGCATTTGGGAAGCCTTCTTACTAGCATGCTCCCAAGAGTCCCCTAAGCCAGAGGCCTGGAGCAACAGAGAAAACTTTCCATAGATTTGAGTTCTTCCAATAGAGTGGAAAACAGACACACTGGACCCTGAGAAGGACCGGGCTCCGAGGGGCCATCTGAGTGTTTGCTGGCTGCTCAGCACTTGCAAACCTCCCTGGAACTCAGAAGGTACAGGCTCCAGAACCACTTAAAGGAAATGCCCACAGGCTGATCCTTCCACTGTTTTTATTGAGACCTGACTGCAAGCACCACTCTAAGTTGTGGGACAGGACAGTCTGCCACTACACAGGTGTCCAGTTCTCTAGTCCTGGCCCTTTGGGCTTATGAGTATTTTAAAGCTTGGATTTTAATTTTGAAATATTTGGGTTATTTTCCCTTGCCTTCCTATGCCCTTGCCCAAAGGCTTTCCACAGAACAACTTGATAAACTTGGTCCTAGATTTGTTTGTTTTCGACAAGGTCCCATTTTGTAGTCCAACATCTTAGGTATCTTAGGCTGGCTTCCAAGGCTTCAGCAGCAGAGACAACGTCGTAGCAGATCCCCATGGCGGCAAAAAAGGCACAGACCTCTCAGTGTCTAGTTCCCAGTCACAGATTCAATCAATTGTGTGAAATACGCATGGGGAAAGGCAACTTGTTTTTCTGTTTGTTGGTTTGTTTGTTTGTTTTCCAAGACAGGGTTTCTCTGTGTAACAACCCTGGCTGTCCTGGAACTCACTGTGTAGATCAGGCTGGTCTTGAATACACAGAGATCCCCCTGCCTCTGCCTCCCAAGTGCTGGGATTAAAGGTCTGCATCACCAGGCCAGACAAAAGGCAACTTTTAATGAGGCGAATGAGGAAATCCATCCATGCATAATGTACTACATATGTACATTGTTTAAGCATACATAATCTACTCAGTAGTAGTGCACCAATATTATGCAGTATGCTCATTAGAGCAGTAGATATTTGTATTTTCCGAACCTCAGGCTAGCAATGATTGTGGTGATTATACTGTTTTATCTATTACAAGCCACCGAATTAAGGCAAAGTACAGGGAATAGCATAATTAGCCCAGTTACAGAAAAATAAAAAGGCCTTTGAATCCATGAACAGGAACATATACATTAGCAGTCCAGACCTCTGCAGCTCAGACCTGCACATAACAGCCCTATGCAGGGGATGTAAACCCACACGGAGGGTTCACAACCCCAACACAAATCGCATTTCTAGCAAAGATTCCAGATATTGAGGCTGATATCAGAGATATTCCCTACAACAGACAGCAGTAGTCTGAGTAAAATCCAGTTGGGGCTTTTTATTCTGCAAAGTCGACGCACCGATTCACAACCCTGAGCAGGGCAGCCGAGGTCGCGCTGAGGAAGACAACTGGCCACCATGCCTCTGTTTCCTGTGGGGAGGGAGAAAAACACTCCTCCGAAGAGGAAACTGAGGCTAGGAGACCCGCAGCACAAGCAAGAGAGCCCACTGAGGGATCCGGGATTCGAACCACAGAGACCGAGACGCCGGGCAAGCCCCGCGGCGCGCGCAGAGACCTGGGCTCCGCTTGAGCCGCTAGCGCGCGCCCGTGCGGAGCCCCGCCTGCCGGGCCGCGAGGGGCGGGGCGGCCGCGCTCTGCTCGTGCGCGCACTCGCGCGCGTCAGGCGAGCTCACAGGAGTGGCGCCAGCATAGAGGCTCGCGCGGCGGCCACCCCAACGCAGGCGCGGTGGCCAAGTGGTAAGGCGTCGGTCTCGTAAACCGAAGATCACGGGTTCGAACCCCGTCCGTGCCTGCTCCTGTTCTCCCCTGTAAAGAGACTTTTTACAGTTGACCCTTTTTCAAGAGTGACTGTCACAGGTCCCCACTCGTTCTCCTGGACCGTTGGTGGCACTCACTCTTTTCTTTCAGCCTCGTGTCACAAACTCCTCCTTTCCACCCTTCCTCCGCGCAAGGTGAAAGTGGGCGGTCGAACCTCGGCCCTTCTGGACCGCCAGCTTTGCTTGGGTCTCTCTGAAAACAGCGCCCCCTGTGGGCCACGAGGTGCTTACGCCTCTGGGAGAATTCGCAGAGTCCGCAATCTGGAAGGGTCACCTGCCCATCCTCCGGTAGGAGCTTCGCAATGACTGGCACCCGGCTGGCTTCAGGGCATTTCACGTTTTTCTGGACATTGAAATCCAGCGTTACCCGTCCTAAAGAAAGGACCGTTGTTGCCCCATCCCACACCCACAGTCAGCTAGTGTCTGTCTCGCTTGCAATGTTTAAAAGGAAATCCTCGCAGGTGGGCATCGCCTTCGGGAAGAGAGGAATCCCTGCTCGTACTTGGAACGATTCTGACCTCAAAATGTAAACCCCTGGCTCAGAGCCTCCTTTCAACCCCTCGCTGAAGTGGGTCACGTGGCCCAGAGGTGGCGTTGGCGAGGGAGCCGCCAGGCACTGGCTGCAGAGGTGGCCTCTGCACACGGAGCGGCATGCCTGTCACATTACATCACAGAGGTGTGATTTGTATTATCAAAGGATGTACTGTACCAGAGGGCGCCCAAAGTGCCTTTGACGAGGTCATTGTCTGACTCCAACTCCTGGACCATATCCCTCTCTGTTTTTAATACACGGTGGCAGCAAAGGGCTTCTTCAAGCAAAAGGAGCCTAAATTCCCAGACAGACCAGCAGCAGGGTCAAAGGAAGAACTACTTGTCAACAGAGTGCACAGGTGCAACACTGCCACCTCATGGCAGCGTGAAGCAAAAGCATTCATGCATCCTACCCTGCCCGCTGTGAAGAGCCTCTTCACTACGCCTGGGTCTCTTCCGCTGTAGAGGACACACAGCCATTTATTTCTTCTATTGTGGACTTTTTCCTTCCATTATTGGGGATGGGGTGATCCCAGGGACTTCAGTGTGCTAAGTAAACACTCTACCACTGAATCACACCCTCCTTTATTTGATTTTGAAGATAAGGTCTCACTAAGTTATCTAGACTGGCCTCAAGTTCTTGATTCTCCTGCCTCAGTGATTACAAGTTTGCTCCATCTTGGCTCTGTCATGGACTTCTGATGACCAGCCAGATGGCTCTATCAAAGTTAGCTTATGACATCACAGCTGGTCACTGAAGAAACTATTATCTGAAGCAGTTCTGGCTTGTTGTAAGAGCTATTCTAATCTATTATAGGGTCTGGCAGATGCAGTGGGTAAAGTCCTTTCCACACAAGTGTGAGGACCTGAGCTTGGTTGGATCTCCAGAACTCATATAAAAATATGGGCAAGACTGGGGAGGCGGAAACAGGAGGATCCCTCAGGGTCACTGGCTTGCCAGCCAGCTTAACCAAACCAACAAACTACAGGTTCTCTGACTTTTGCTAAAATTCCTTCCCAAGTCCTCTAAGGTCCAATGGAGACAGGATTCCACCAGAGTTTACTCAAGGAACTAATGAGTTTATTGGGTGAGGGGTGGGGGGGCTCCTCCCTAACAGAGCACAGGTGAGGGGTGGGGGGGCTCCTCCCTAACAGAGCACAGGTGAGGGGTGGGGGGGCTCCTCCCTAACAGAGCACAGGTGAGGGGTGGGGTGCTCCTCCCCTCAAAAGGCTGCACTGGAAAGTCTTTACTCAGCAGGGGTAATGGCTTTCCATAGCCACATAGGTGGAGAACCCATCCTCTCTTCCCCAGTCCATATACAGTAGCCTCTCCCATTTCGGATGCTTTTGTATACAGCAGGGGATAGGAAGTGGTTGGGTACTCCTGAGGTGACCCCCCCAACTCCTTTGTGAGGGGCTGGAAACAGTCAAGTCCAGCTTAGGTGTCAGTGGGCATAACTGAACACTCTGAGATGATCGTTGTTGACTTGGAGGATAGTCCTGTACAACAGCTGTGCACAAATGCCACACACACACATGCAGACATGTTAATGCACTGGGGTGTGGCTGGATGGTGGAGTGTTGTTTAGGGTAAAGCCATGGATTCCATTCCCAGCTCCATATGCACATATACACAAAATAACTGTACAAATTTAATTTAAACAATTTGATAATGTGGTGGTCAATACACCCTGGACACTAAGTTATTACTTAGTTATATGTTTATTAACTCATGCCTCCAAAAGCTGCTTGTGTCTCTTTGACATCTGTTTATTTGTTTGGTGTGGCGAGCACTTATCACGTGAGACTCTCTCCCTCGGATCTCTAACACCATGTTCCAACTACTAGGCATCATGTTGGTAGCAGACCTCTGACGTTAGCTGCTCTTGAAGAATTATAACTTTCCTAGAACTTTAATTGATGTTCTATGTTTGTGAAAATAACTGTCAGAGGTATGAGCTGTGGTGCACACATGCACACTGATTTTGTGGACAGCACTGTGTTTCTTTTTGTTTCTTAGAGTCCCACTAAGGTGCTAACGCTGAAACTCACAAACCTCCTGCCTCAGCCCCTAAGTGTTGGGATTACAAAGGTGTGTCACCACACACACCACTAGTTTCTCACGAGGTGAAGAAATTCTTTCTCCACACAAGACACCCTCGTGCTTCTGGCTGTTCATAAGGATAGACCTCTAGGTCGGGGTGAAGGATGAAGAGAAACCACAGTGCCAACAGAGACTTTCAAACTCACTGTTTCTGCACAAAAAACTTATAAAAGAGAAACTGTAAACAGTATACAGGGCAAGAGCTCTGGAGAGCAGGCTAGGTCGAAATGAGCCTGTGCTCACATGGACAAGATGCCAACGAAAAAGCTGACTGTGTCCCTGGCTCAGACCTTCTGCAGGGGGCAGCCCTGGAGGGTCCACCTCCCACCCCCTTGCCTGCTGCCTAGGCTGACATCAGGTGCTTAGAAAACTACCTGAAAGAATTTTTTTTAATAGGCCCTTTCATAAAGGAGTGAGCAGTGTGTATACATCCATGTCCTGGGAACCACATTGCACACCAGAAAAATGTTCCAGTTTTCTTTTAAGAACACTTAAAAGAAAAAAATTCTGGCAGAGCTGAAGTGGCAGCCATTCAGGGCACACTGGGGTGGGGAGGAGTTGGCGTTCAGGCCAGGTGCTTCCCTTGCCGCCTTTGTGAAGCAGCCCTGTCCATCTTTTCTACCTCTGGAAGTTGGTCGCATGCCAGTGAGCCACCCCCATCACGAAAATGAATGTAGGAAAGCTTGGGAAATAGTGAATGGGGCACCCCTAAATGCCTTGCTGGGCACCACACAGTTTCCCATCAACATTCTAGAAATTTCCAGACTCATGAACCTTGGGCATGCATTACCTCATTGCCATGACCTTACATTCCCGTTGTCTGACAGAAGGGACAAAGGGCAGGTCCTGTTCTGTGGGTCCCAGACGATTCAGTGTTTATTACAAAAGCCTGGCAACTTGAATTTCATCCCCAGAAGCCCACAAAAAGGGTAGGAGAAGAGAACTGACTCCACGACGTCATTCCTGGTCTGGTATGCTGTCACACACACACACACACACACACACACACACACACACACACACACACACTTTTAAAAAGTTCTTATTTTGTATGTGTGTTGAGCATAAGTGTAGCATGAGTCTTAAAAGTTCTTATTAATAAAATCAAACCCGAAGCCAGTTATTGGGGTCAATGCTGGTAGATCAGAGAGACAGAACAAGCTACAGCTATCTCACCTTGCCAGTTCCTCAGCTGGTCCTGTTTCCTCAGACTGGAAGCTTCTGTGTCCTCATCCCAATGGCTCTCAGCTGAACTGCTGCTCGAAAGCCTGAATGCTTAACCAGCCAAAATGCCTAACCAGCCAAATGCCTCTAGTTTCTGGTCTCCACGCCTTATATATCTTTCTGTTTTTGCCATCACTCCCTGGGATTAAAGACTCGCTTTCTGGGATTAAAGGTGTGAGTCACCATGCTTGGCTGTATCCTTGAACACATGGATTTCTGCCTCTGGAATGCTAGGATTAAAGGCGTGTGCTACCACTGCCTATCCTCTATGTTTAATATTGTGGTTGTTCTGTCTCTGACCCCAGGTAAGTTTATTAGCATGCACAATATTTTGGGGAATACAATACCACACATAAGCACTCTAGGACTATGAAGCACCCCCAGCCTTTTATTTCATCTTCTATTCTGAGACAGGGTAACTTGAAGTTGCCTTGAACCTGTGGCACTCTCCCTCAGCCTTCTGAGTGATTGGATTGCAGACCTGTGCCACCACCGTTGGTTCTTGGGTTTTTATGTTTCACAAAGAAATGCAAGGCTGGAGGCACACAGGGTACCAGAAGGCAGGCCAGGGGGCTCTTGACAACCTTAACTCCAAGGGCCATAGAGTTGGAGGGCTGTTCCGGCTGGTGACCTGGGATCCTGCTGTTTCTCATAAAGGACTCAGCACCACTCAGGCAGGTGCAAGGGCTCAGTGGAAAGTTGGACCTTTCCTTACAGAAAGTCCAGAGTTGAGACACTTCTGGTTTGGGGGGAACTTCAGACCTAATCTGTGAGAGTAATGTGGCCCAAGATTTATGAAGAGTTTTTTTACCTTCTTTTTTTTTTTTTTTTTTTTTTTTTTTTTTTAAGACAGGCTCTCCTGTAGTCTAGGCTGTCACTAAACTTGCTCTGTAGCAGAGGATGACCTTGAAATCTTGATCTTCCGGCTTCCACCTTCTAAGTACTATGATTACAGACACGTGCTACAGCACCCCATTTATGCGGTGCTGGGAACAAACTCAGGGCTTCATGCATGCCAGGCAAGCACCCTAACCCTGAGCCACACCCCGGCTCCTGGATTAGATTCTTAACATTATCTCCCATGCCATGGTGGTTTGAAAGAAAATGGCCCCCATAGGGAGTGGCACTATTAGGAGGCGTGGCCTTGTTGAAGGAAGTGTGTCACTGTGGGGGTGGGCTTTGAGGTCTCACACATATTCTTTCTGCTGCTGTGGATCAAGATGTAGAACTCTCAGCTCCTTTTCCAGCACCATGTCTGTTTGCATGCCGCCACAAGTCACCATGTCCCACCCAGGACTAAACCCCTGAAATTGTAAGCCACCACCTCAATTAAATGTTTTCCTTTATAAGAGTTGGTGTGGTCATGGTGTCTCAGCACAGCAATAGAACCCTAAGACACATGGATTTCACAAGTGTAGGCATAGCCTTCTGCTGGGGTTGAAAGAGCTAAGGGCTAGCATGCCCCCTTCAAATTGCGTCCCAAGACCCTATTGGAGGACCAAATATGTCCTCTACCTACCCAGACCTCTTCCCATGTCCAAGTAACTTCTCTGTAATATATTTACATGTTCTTTTTTTTTTTTTTTTTTAAAGATTTATTTATTTATTATGTATACAGTGTTCTGTCTGCACATATCCCTGCAGGCCAGAAGAGGGCACCAGATCTCATTATAGATGGTTGTGAGCCACCGTGTGGTTGCTGGGAATTGAACTCAGGACCTTTGGAAGAACAAGCAGTGCTCTTAACCTCTGAGCCATCTCTCCAGCCCCTACATGTTCTTTTTTATTCATTCACATTTGTTCAATGTAAACTTTTAACATGTACTGTATGATAACTAACATCAGTGCTGAGGATGGACCTGGGCCTCCCACATCCTTAGGCAAACTGTCTGTTTAGTTTCTGACAGGGCTTCACTAAGTTGCACAGGCTGTGTTAGAACTCAGATTATTCCTGCCTCAGGTTTGTGTCACAGTTTTTGTGCTTGCTTTGGAAATGTAGGGTTTTTATTATTACCTTTGTGTGTATGTGTGCATGTGTGTGTATGCGTGTATGTGTGTCTGTCTATCTGTGTGTGTGTGTGTCTGTGTGTGTGTCTGTGTGTGTGTGTGTGTGTCTGTCTGTCTGTCAACTTGTAGGAACAAGTTTAGCAGCAAGTGTTTTCCTCTTTCCCACTGGCCTGGCATCGTTCCCCTCCCTCACTTCAGCTCATGCCTCTCTGGGTAATACAACCAAGCTCAAGTAATGAGTAATGGTTGCACATTGCTAAGGATTCCTAATAAAGAGACTCTTTTTAAAACTCCCCCAAAGGGCTACAGAGCGGCTTCTTTCTTCCATTTGTGAGTCAACACTACAGGCTTAGGACTTAACTCCCACTTTACAGATGGGGAAACTGAGGTTCAGAGAGGCTTTAGGGCTGCCTTTACCTGCTGAGCCATCTTGCTGGCCCCTAGAAGTTTATTTCTTTTACACTGAGAGTCTTGGCAGCTGATAGTAACTAACCACCTTTTTGTCCGCTTCCCTCAGGCCCCATGAAAACCCAGAGAAACGATGTGAGGCCTATGCCTGGCCTCTCTCACCGGCCTAGGGCTTTCCCAATGATTCGGTTTGGCTGTGATTCTCTGGGGCTCCAAGGCCCTTTGCAGCTTTTCCATAGATTTGGTTGAGTTTTGGTGTCATCACAGGGCCAATAAGTGAGGTTTCTTCTTGGGAGGAGACCAGCATGGGCCTCTAGGGCTTCAGGCCAAACAGCAAGTTGTTTTCCGTGTATGTTGATGGAGACATGCTTAACTGGATCTCAGATCCATCATTTGCCTAATTGTGGGCGCTGAGTTAGGCCTGGTAAGGACAGGACTCCAATGGACCTGGGAGCATCTTTTAAAAGCCAGGCGTCCCTAGCCTGTGGTGAGGCCTATACAGCCAACCAGAGACTGTTTACCCTCCTGCATCCAACCAGCTAACCCTTTGGGTTCAGGCAGGGCTGAATTGGAGTGCCAGGGTGAGTCACCCCTGAAGGACCCTGAGCTGGCACTTCTGCAGCAGGAGAAAGTCACCTCAGCTGCAGAGCGGGGCTGGGCCTCCCCATGTCACATACAGCCCTAGTTCCTCTTTCCCACTGGCCTGGCATCGTCCCTCTTCTTCATTTCAGGCTTCTCCAGGGAATGCAACCAAGCTCAAGTAAGGAGTAATGGTTTCGCTAAGTCGCTGTGGAACAATCCTTTTCTACACTGTGAATATGTATCACTTTCATTGGTTAATAAAAAGCTGACAGGATGGCAGCTGGGCAGGAAGTTAGGTGGGAAAGCCAGAGAATGATGGGAAGAAGGAGGGCGGAGTCAGGAGAGACTCGAGCCAGCTGCCCAGGAAGCAAGACATGCCAGAGGACAGGTAACGCCACAAGCCACATGGCAATACATAGATTAATAGAAATGGGTTAGTTTAAGTTGTAAGAGCTAGTTAATAACAAGCCTGAGCTACTGACAGATCATTTAGAATTAATATAATTCTCCGTGTGGTAATTTCGGAAGCAGCTGCTGGGTATTTGGGACAGCTTCACTAAGTACTCCTAATGGACAGCTTCTTTTTCAATTTCCCACAAAGGGGTTCTTTGTTCTATTCACACACACGTAGTGGTGTGTCACCACTATGGACATATGGCTTCTTAACTCCCACTTTACAGATGAGTCCAGAGAGGCTCTAGGGGTGTCCAACTTGTGACTCACAGTCTGTATGTAGCAGTTTGACACACACACAAAGATTTGTGTATGTGATTTTTTTATTGAGGGAGCACAGGCTTGAGCATGAACTTTGTAGATGACAATGTTGTGTCCCAGTGTCAAAAGGTTTGACATACCTAGACAGTGCCCAGGTGGAATAGAACATAGTTGTACCTCCATGAAGTTCACCAAAGCGGGCAGCAAGGTTGCCCCTGCCGCAGCATCTATGGAGATAGGACACAGCAGAGACTACCTCAGTCTGTTCTCATGGTCCCCTGACCCAAGGCCACCTGGGTCTAGGACCCTAGACAATGGTGACTGCATAGCAATCACCATCAACTCTGGACTCTCCCTCAGAAAACAAGCTCCTGAGGGCAGGGTCATCATCAACACTGTACCTCCCGCCACATAGAAGCCACTGATCTGCAAGCCCCCTATCTGTAAGGTAGGGTTCCAGGGACACAATGGCACAGTCCTTGTTCTGTGTATGGCTCCCACACTAGAGGGGCAGTTATCAGTGAGCAAGCCCTGTCTCCCTTGGTCAAATGTCCTTTCCACGTTGCTATTGGAAAAGTCACTCTTTGAGGTCCTTGTATCCCCAACTTTGCTTGCCTTCTGGAGCACCGCAGTGGCCAAGAGCCACAGAAGCAGTGGCTCACAGTCCTGACGCTAGAGTTCTTCCACTCGCGAGGTGGGAGGGGGCTGCCTGGCTCACTCTCCTTGGGGTCTCTGGAACACTTTCTCTCTCTCTCTCTCTCTCTCTCTCTCTCTCTCTCTCTCTCTCTCTCTCTCTCTCTCTCTCTCTCTCTCTCTCTCTCTCTCCCATCTGTCTGTCTCTCTGTCTGTCTCTCTGTCTCTCCCTTGCTCGCTGGCTCCCTCTCCCCATGGAATCAAGACTCTGGGTTGGCTGATGTGCTTTTCAGAGTGTGACAGCCGCTGGCCAACAGAGGACAGCAAATACATTTTTTATGATCCCAGGAAACTCAGTCCAGTCACGTTTTCGCGCAGAGAGGCTGGCTGGGCTGTGGAGAGGGACAAGGCGTGTCTCAGTTATTCGGATCCTCTTTGGCCAAGAGGGGTGGTGGCTTCTGCAACGGTTCTGCGGATCCTTGGGTAGGGGTGTGGGAGGACGATTTCAGGAGCTGACTGAGCTAGGGCAAACTCCCCGATGTTGAAACCAAAAATACCTTTTGGGAGTCAGGGTGACAGCACCGGAGGTCAGTACCGTGACAGACAGAAAGTGTCCCCTTCGTGCCCCACCCCATTTCCAGAGCCTGGGGCTGCAAGAGTGCGGGTGGATTCGGAAAGAGAAAGCTCAACTTTCGGTTTGGGTCTGAAGGTGGGTTAGTTTGGGAGTAACTCTTGGGAACGAGTGGAGTGTACCCCCGAAATTTGGACTGGGGGTCTTCCAAGGCACTGCAGTCACCCCAGAAGGAGATTTGGGACACACAAGGGGTGGGCGGAAGAGCTGGGGGCGCTTGCTGCCTCGCCGGCTTCCCTGTGCGTGCGTGTGGAGGGGGAGAGCTGACGGCTGGGGGAGGGGCCGAAGGCGCTCGCTGCGGCAGGCACCCGGAGTTCCCAAAAGAAGGGGGCAGAGCCGAGGGCGGGTCTGAATCTTAAGTGGATGCCTCTCCATTTCGGGCACCCCGGCAGCCCCCACCTCCAGCTCAGGGATCCCTGAATACTGCCTGCTCCTCACTCCGACACCCGCAATCTCCCAGAGGGAGGCACAGTGGCACCCCCCTCTCTTGGCACATTAGAAGTGGGGAGTTTTCTCCCTCTCTTAGTATGGACCCTGGGATCTGATGTGTCCGCCTCAGCATCCCCCCGCAAGGGTCGCTACTGACATGGCCCGGGCCACATTTCTAGGAATGTGTGTGTCCGTGGACTCTATCTGGACAGGGTTTCTAGGAAGGTTTCCCCAGCCACCCCCACCCACCTCGCCACTGGGGCGGACGAGCTCAGCTGGAAAGCTTTCTCCCGGGCCGGGCTGGAGAGGAGCCGCCTCCCTTGTGTGGCCAACCCCCGGCCGGCCCTGCCCCCGCCTCGGGCCGGCCACAGGGCTCTGGGGGGGGCGGGGGCCGCCCGGGCGGGGGCGCGGCTTTGTGGCAGGCGCGGAGGCCGGGTGCAGCCCCGTGGGCTCGGCGCGCTGCTCTGGGTTGCTGGAAAACCTGTCTCTCCCAGCGTGGTTGGGGAGGGGGCTGGGTCTTGCTTTTTGTTTCTGGAAGTCCCCCTTCACCCTCGTTAGTCCCCGCGTGCAGCCGAGAGGATCGTGTGGAAAGGCTGCAGTGCCCCGGGGCGCACCCCGCCCCGCGCACGCCGGCCGGGGCGCCAAAAGGCACAGCCCCGGGGGGCTCCCTGCACCCAGGAGGAGGCGCGGTGAGTGCCCTGGCTCTTCCTGCACCGCTCCCTGCCCCGGCTGGGGTGGGGAGCGCGGCAGGTGGGTGCTCAGGCCTGGGGCGTGGGGTGCGGGGCGGCTGTCTGCCCGGCTGGGTGGGTGGGGACCAGAGCGGGGAGGTAGAGGCGAGGGCTCGCGCTCGACTCTTCAGGACCCAGCTCTAGAAGCTTGTCTAGGCTGCCGCCACCCTGGCGTCTGGAGACGCTAACCCCACCAGAACCCCTTCCCCAGAGGGGCGTGTGTGAGGCCAGGAGGTGGGACAGGGGCGAGGCGAGGCTCCCACTTCCTTAACGCTGGGGCTTGGAGATGAACGGGGAGGTGGAAAACCAGCCACCCAGCCCCCACCCCGGAAAACCTATTCGTGAAACTGACTTGCTGCGTGACCCCGATATCAATGCCGCGCAGAGCAGGGCTGCTGGCTCTCCGCCGCACCCGACACTCCACGTGCGTCCGGGGGCCCGGCTGGCAGGGAGCGCTGGAGGTCCCCGAGAGTCTGGAACAGCTTACCACCTTCCCCGAGATAAAGTTAGGGGGGCCCCTCCCTCTAGGAGCAGTTGGCCTTAGCGCTTTGGCTGTAGCCTAACCGGACTGGAGTAAAATAAATAGATTAAAACTAGGTTTCGGGGTGAGGATCCGAATGTCTGGGACTAAAACGACACCAAGTTGGGAGGTGGTTAGGAAAAAAACTTACTGATTTGTGTTTGGGGGAGTGGCGGCTCTGGTTTCTCTTGCTTCCAATCCCACCAAGGGGAGCGGAGGAATGTGCCGCTCACGTCTTCTGAGGACACATCCATATTTATAATTTATTTTTAGGAGAAGTTGTGAAACAGGGAGGGGTTAAAATGGAGAGAAAAGGTGTGCTTGGGATGGTGTCCTCTTGGGAACCCGAAGGCTAATTGAGCTATTAAAGATGGAAATAATTTCTCCCAATCTGGACTGAGCAGCAAATTTGACTTTAATGAGCGACAATTAAGGGCATAAATGGAACTTTATTTAGCTGGAGGTGGGATGGGGTGAGGTATTCGAGGCCCCTCAAACACTGGATTTATGCTTGATAAAGAACCTTGCGGCAGCCCTGGTATTTACTGGAATGTTTTCAGGCCTGATTGTGTGGGACCGATGGCGGGGGTAGATACAGTATCCCTCCCTCCGCAGCGACCCCCTGGCTTTGGGGGAGATGAACCTCCTTCCAGCAGAAAGAGGCAGGCATTTTTAGTAACTCTGCCTTCTTTCGAACCCTTTCTCTAAGGCTAGCAAGGCTGCTGGGACCTGCAAACCCCAAAGGGGCTCACTTCAGAAAAGAGGCTCCCAAGGCTGTGGGCCCAGGACCGGGGTTTTGAGGGCGAGATGAGTTTGTGTTTTATCCAACTGGCCCACAAAGTCCCGCTTTTGGGGTCATCCTAACTGCAAAGGATTCAGGCCCTGGCAGCCGCTGGAGGGTGAGGGCCGACACCCCCAGGCTATCGGTCTGAAACTAAAACCCCCCTGCAGAGAAAGAAGGCTGGCCCATTTGGTCAAAGGGAAAGGCTGTTTTAGGGTGGGAGGGTATTCTTATCCAGCTCTGTTCTCAGTACAAACCTGCAGTGGCCCCCTCCATGAGAGGCAAAAGGTAGCAGAAAGGGGACATACAGGCTCTACACACATCCCAAGAGGCTTCATGAGGCCTTTGGGTGGACAAGACCAGTAGGAAATGGTCGACTCTGGACTGTGTTTCTTAGCTTGAAACCCCTAAATACCACTGAGATAAACCATAATGCTAAGAGACTTCGATTTACCTGTCAAAGGAGCAAGCAGTCAGCTGTTTGCTTCCACCTGGATCCACGAATTTGTAATTCTCTGCTACTCCATGTTGAGCAAAGCATTTGTAAGAAAATCTGGACAATGAGTTGAGGAGGCATCTATAAGGCAGAGCAAATGTCCCTCTCAGGATGTTCACCTTAGTGTTCACACACACCTCTGCCCTCTGTTGGGTAAGCACAGCACACCATATATGCATCTACACACCCTGAGCTATTTGCAAACCTGAATTTAAATTAAGCATTCACAGCGGGGAATAGAATGCCTCAATAGCTTTTGAACTGAGCCCCTGATAGCAGATTGAGTGATTTGCTCCTTGTGGCACAGGGACACACAGATGACATTTGTGCTGCCTTGGCAGACAAGAAACGTTCTTTCCTTCCAGCGTTCCTTGTTTTTCTTACGAGGTTCGACAAGTCCACACCATTTCCAGGAGTCCGTGGTGGTGCTGTGGCTCACCCGTGGGTGATGGCCACATGTGAGCTGTGGTGGTGCTTTGCTCACTTGCTACCTTGAAGTGACAGCCAGATCCTATCGACTCTGCTAAATAATCTCAGCAAATTAGCCTTTAACGATACTTGTACAAATAGAGTATTTTCTGTGAATGAATGCGGCTGGAGCACCAGATGATGAGCTCAGATCAGGGGCTGTCATGGAGGTGATGAAGTGGAAGGTGAAAATTATGGAATTGTTAAAAATGTAGAAAGTCATGCAGAATTTAGTGTTAAATGTGAACCAATTCCTGCTTTTAAGGTGAGCATACCCAAAGCATAGGGCAGTGTTTACATTCAGCTCTGTGGGTCCACATGTGTGATTATGAACATATTTAGCAAACAGCTCCCTGTCTCCAACCAGAGTTTGCAAACAGGAAAAGTAGCATGGCAAGAAGATTATAAATCAGTACTTTGCAGTGAGAGGTCACAGTCACAAAATCAGCAAAGCATGTTCTAGCTGCCACCCAACTTCCCTCCTCTGCCAATAAGAAAAAAAAAAATCCAACAAGGAACTGTTGAATACTCTGAATACATTTAGGTTTTTCTCCCTTGGCCTGTCCTCGTAAAATTTCATTAAGCAGCTGCTGCTTCCCGCCACCCATCTCCTTGTGGATGGGAGTGTGGATTTGGGGGGTGGGGATGGGGTGGAGGCAACTTTGAATTTGGTTCCTTTGCAATATATATGTTGTACAGGGGAAATTTTCAACAGAAAATATGTCAATAATTATGACTAGAGGTGAGATAGAAAGGATGTGCCCTTCAAAACTAAATGTGCATGCATGACCCAAGCAGGGGAAACCCTGCTTCCTGCCCTCTTGTCTGACTGAAAGAAGGGCTGGGGCTGTAATTCTGCCTATTTTGCATAAGGCCCTGGGTTCAACCCATGCACTGTAAATAAACAAGAAGATTTGGGTGAGGTAAACTTAGAGCTCTCTGAGCTAGTAAATGGCTATTTTAGATATGAAAATAAAAATTAGTCAGGTACACAAGTCCCCACTTCAGAACCACTTACCAGAAAACACACACAGCGGAGACTTCATCAGAGAAGACTTCATCGGACTTACATTAGGTGCATTCTAACCTGAAGCCCTTCTTGCTTCTCAGATTTGGAACAAGATGAAAATAAACCCCTTCAACCCACACAAGCATGTTATAAACAGCTGTAGATTTTTCAGGGAAAGAGATGTTGAAGAAAGGGGTTGGGGGAATGGGAGCAATAGACTCTGGGGTCCCTCTATTCACTCCATGCCAGGCCAAACCCCCGGGCACCTCATGGTTTCTTTCCATAGCTGCCAGTGTTCTGCTGCGGCCTTCACAGTCCGTAGCTGTGGGGGCATGGGCAGATATTGACGTTTCCAGTCTGTCATTGTTTTTCTCACAAAGGACACTGGAGTTGTACAGACCCCCAGAGTCCACTTTCCCTCAGTGTTTCATGCACTGTAGTAGGAAGGGGACACCCTGGAAAACACAAAGGTAGTGATGTCCAGGGAGAGCCCCTGTAAGGTGGCCTAGCAGACACAGGCAAGCTCCTTCTGAGGACCCACCCTAGGTGGGGAGAGAAAGGCACGCAGGCACAGGGTTGAGCTGTGCTACTGAGTCTCAATGTAGTGTCCAAGTTTTGAGACCTCAGCAAACAGGACTCTTCTGCTAGACTCAGCCATGAGAGCTGTGCCTGGGGCCTGCTGGCATTAGTACCCAAGACAGCCTGGACTGCTGCCAGCTGAGGCCCAGACATGGCTTTATTGCTATGACTAGAGCCCAAATAAGCTCCAGATAGTGGCCTAGAGGTCTTTCGCCTGGGGTCTGGGTAGCAGCAGTTTAGTGAGAATGTGGGTATTTGGGTCCCTAGAGTGGTCCTCTCAGAGACCCCGCTAGCTTCAATAGCTTGGTGACCTTGTGGGCTCTGGGGAAGGATAGGTTCCTTCTGGACAAACAAAAGGAAACACACTTAGCTTCTAGAACACACACAAGGTTCTAGAAAATTCCACTACAGAGTTGTGCTTTTGTAGCCAAGTAAAGCCTTCGCTGCTGTCCAGGGGTGGTGAGCAAGGTTGGGGTGCCCTATGACCCATCTCAGCCATTGGTTAATTCTTTGCCAATCTCTCCCCCAGCCAGGCATCCTGGTGTACTCTTGGGAGTTGAGCCTTCTCTGCCTAGACCTGAAGAGGCAGAGCTGTGGGCCTAAAAGTGGGGAGAAGGTTGCAGGATATTTGATGACCTAGAGGGAGGGCCAGATGGGCAAAGAAATGGGGGACACCAGAGCCACCTTGATACAGGCTTGAGTGTGAGGCTTGGGTGGGTATGCTGGCCTAAGTTCTGCAGGGAAGGGTGTCTGCAGCCTGCTCAGCCTTGGCCGATCCACCTGCTCGGGGAAGCTGGGCTCAGTGTGAGTCAGCCAAACCCCTGGGATTCTCATTTGGTCCTACTAATTGAACTCCAGGCCTCAGGATGGCTCCTGGGCTCCTCAGTGTACCTCAGCCTGGCATTCAAAAGACCCAACCAGGGGCTCACGGGCCAGGCCATGTTTAGCATCACGTTCACCCGAAGAATATTTTAGGTGCTGCCTGGAAGGAGAGCTCTAGGCTCTGTTGTCGGCTGTCACATGGTAAAAGTGGAGTGGCAGCTTCCCAGGCCTGACCCAGATGCCTGGAGGCTGCACCAGCGCTTTGGGGCCACCCAGCCGGTACTGGGAATGTGTTGGGAAGGCTTTGGTGGCGTAAGCTCACTTCCATCAGCCCAGCCTCTTCTCTGAGATGGCCCAGTGTGATAGTCAGACTGCTGAGAGAGCAATCTTTGGGGACAGGTTAACCCTATGAAGCCCTTGGGTGCTCGGTGGCCTGGTGGGACACCAGTAGAAATCTCCAAGGTCAAATGTCTTGGGGATGACATTGCTATGGATTTCTTCTTTCCCAGATCTTAGTGGCCAGACCTCAAGGGGGTGTGTGGACATTCACAACCCCCCTTGTGACTTTGTCCCATTAGCTATAAATGCCCAGTGGCCCTTCCCTAAGACCTCACCCTCCAAGGGTCAGCCATGGAACCAGCCACTCACCTAGGTATTTCCATCCCAGCCTCCAAGGCAGCTGACTTTCTCCCATAATGCAGGAAGGGAGGCCCTGATGGATCTCTTCTCTCTGCTCATCAACAAGGGACAGGAATGAATATTTGGTGTTTGGGGAAAACGGGGCAGGCCCCTGTGAGTTCCTGCTTTAGGGCATCTCAGTGTGATCATTTCTGGAGCCTGCTGGGGGCAGGGGGCTGTCTCAGATGCCTGGTTCCCTGCACTTGGACTGAGTGAGGCATGTCTGTAGGAAACTCTGCCTAGAAACACGTGTAGCGAGTTGTGGCAAAGATACCGAGGATCCTGGGAGACTGTGCCTAGCACCACACACCCTCGGAAGGTTCACTTGTCTGAAGTTTGCTTTAACTTTCTGCATTTTTTTCCTTTTCAGTTTTGGCTCTTGGTGCCTCCGAGAGCCTCTACCTCCTGCCAGTTGGTTGGTTACCGCAGGGAAAATGAGGGACTTTTGGGGGCAGATGTGTTTCCATTCCGCTATCATAATGCCCCTAAAAATCCTTATTGCTCTTGCAGTATTCCTCGGGGGTCCCTGGGCCAGCAACTCACAGAAGAGAAAGTGTTCCCTGAGCCCCCTGCCCCAGCTCCTCAGGTTCTGGGGTAGACCTCCCCTCGCCGTGCTCAAAACCCGTGGAAAATAAAAAGATGCCGTGTGAGGCCACTTGCTAAACGTGCTTTTGCCCTCCAGGGGTAAAATGATGGTGCTCAGGCCTGGGAAAAGGCTGGCTATGGCTGCCATCCACCTCAGCTCCTGGGGATGTAGGGAGGCGGCAAAAGTGAGGAGAAGCAGAGTTACCAGTTTGGCAGGCCAGGGCCCTCCAGGGCTTCTAGGATCTTCACTGGGGGCGGGGCGGGGCTGGGAAGTCTTCGCCTGCCAGTTCCCAGAAACTGGACTCTTTCCCCACGCTGCCTCAGTTTCTCATCTTGCCAGCCAAGGGCCTATACTCCCTGAACTAGCCTCAGAGTTTCTTGGACATAGCTTGAAGGAATGGGAGGTCAGTGCCTACAGTATTAATTAGTATTGACACTCATGTTTACTAATACATGCAAATGACTCAGACAGGAGAGGTTAGAAGCCACAGCTCAGCTGCAAGCATGGGTTTTTGGAAGCAGCCTGTCTGCTTAGCCATATCCTCCCTAAGCACTGGGATTCTCGGTACCTCACACCTGAAACCCATGGCATAGAGCAGAAGTTTCTCCAAGTCTCTTAACATATCCACTAGGTGATTTTAAGTGAATTGTGTCTAAAGTTATGAATTATGCTAATAGGCATTTCTTTGCACAGTAAATGTTTAGTTATGGCAGCTGGTTGGTTTCCACTTAGGGTGGGGATATTTCACATGAATTTATATTTTTAAAAAAATGAGAGGATTTTTCTCACCCCCCTCCTTTTTTTAGACAGGGTCTCACTATGTAGCTTAAGCTGGCCTGGACCTTGATATATAGACCAGACTAGGCTCAAACTCACAGTGATCTGCTGCCTACTTCTGCCTCCCTGGCTGGAGTGGGTTTCTTGACAGAAAGCTGTGAAGCAAGCCCGAGGTGAATCCAGCTCCATGGTCTGTACAGTGTCCTAGGTCAACTTGTAAAACGCCTGTTTCCTAGGGGTGGTGAGGGTGCACAGAGAGGTAATTCAAACTCACCACGACTCCAGCTGTGACAAAACTGGTGTCCTGTGACCCCGTGAGGTAGAGCCACCTTCCAGCTCCCTGTCCCCAGGGGCCACTCCATGCAGACTCATCCGTGGCTCTGGTTTGTCTCACTCCCGGGTGACGTAACTCCTTCCTTGTTTGGCTCCTCTGTGAACTTGTTTTCTCTGGGAAATGGGAAGACTCAAACCTCCTGGACATGCCACCAGGTGGTCAAGGCACCACCACACAGAGCTTTCATGGACAGGGCACCAGGATAGGCAGGGGCACCATGCTGCTCTTGGCCTTGAAGGGTGCCAGTTCAAAGGGACAGAGTATGCTGAGCTGGGCTCAAGTGCCAGCTCCCAGCCAATCCCCCCGGGGTGGTGAGGAGGGAAACAGGCCTCAGCAAGGGGCCAGCTTTGGTTGCACTTTATGCTGTGTCATGGGGTGGGAGTGCCAGAGAGGGCTGGCCGGCCAGCTGGGGCAGGTACAGAGGCCAGCAGACAGCTCCAGCCCAGCTGCCAGAGCACACTCTCCCCATCCCCAGCCTGCCAGGATAGGGCAGGGCCCTAGGGGCACCCTTTACACACCTTTCCACCCACACATTGGGGAGAACTTTTAGGACTTTTTTATTTTTTTTTGAGACAGGGTTTCACACTGTAGCCTAGATTGGCCTTGAACTTGCAGAAACCCCAGTGCTCTGGCCTCTGTAGGCGTGACCTGCAGCACCATGGCTTGCCACTAAAACAAGTTCATGTGTCTCTCCGTCTCTGTCTCTGTTTCTCTGTGTGTGCACCTGTCTCTCTCTGTCTCTGTGTGTGCACCTGTCTCTCTGTCTCTCTGTCTCTGTGTGTGTACCTGTCTCTCTGTCTCTGTCTGTGTGTGCACCTGTCTCTCTCTGTCTCTGTCTCTCTGTGTATGCACCTGTCTCTGTCTCTCTGTCTCTGTCTCTCTGTGTCTCTCTGTCTCTGTCTCTCTGTGTGCACTTGTCTCTCTCTGTGTGTGCACCTGTCTCTCTCTGTCTCTCTGTCTCTGTCTCTCTCTGTCTCCCCCCGCCCCCAACTTGGAACTCTTTACACTTTTTTTAAGGTTGTGTCATTGAACCTGGAGATCCCTGACCGAGTGAGGCTGTCTGCATACAAGCTCCAGGGAGTTTCCGTTCCTCCCCTCACCGCAGGACAGGGTTGTAGAGACGTGCCCTACACCAGGCTGCTTTATGGGTTCTGGAGATCCAACTGTTCTGTGTTTGAATTTGGGCTCTTCTAAGGACTGGCTTTACAACCTCTAGCAAGTGACAATGCTTTATCCCTCAGTTTCCCTGGCTGTGTTAGAAAGACACACGGGGAGCAGTGGGAATGAGGCAAACAGATGTCCGTACAGACCGAGAACAGCACTGGACACAGTGTGTGCCGTGTGAGCCTTGGCTAATACGTCATAATAATATATACAACTTATCGTTAGAAGTCAGCTGTAGTCCCTCGACAGGCTGGTGGATGATATCGGGACATTACAGAGTCTCTCCTCATGACGAATATTACACAAGAGCCTCTCTACCCCTTAGGTGGGCCTCATCAGCTGGAGGATGAGATGGGGACTCAGACCTCTGCAGAGATGTGCTGGTAGCCACTCACCTGACAGGCAAGCCATTGGAGCCTAGATTTGGACTGGTCCCCAAAGGCCGGGGGTCCACACTTGGGTCAGTCTTGTAGTGTTGCTGTCTTGAACGTAATGATTTTGGAACCAGGGGCCCCATATTTTTATTTTGCAAGTTAGTCTGTCCTGCCTTGCTGTAACAGACTTCAAAATGGCCACTCTTCTGCTGTAAGTAGTTTGTACATCTGGGCCCAGGGTAATTTTTCAGTTCATCAGTCCAGCGTTTGATGAGTTTTATTGGTTTACTTTTTGAAACAGTCTTTAGTCCAGGCTGGCCTGGAACTGATTATGTAGCCCAGGCTGGACTTTAACTTCCGATCTTCCTGCCTGGCTGCCCTTCCTCAGTGCTGGAATTATAGGTCACACTCAGTTTTATGTTGTGCTGGGCCTTGAACCAGGGAGCCTCTCCATACATGCTAGGCAAGCATTCTCCCAACTAAGCTACATCCCCAGCTTTCAGTCTAGTGTTTTGTAATGGGGTTGAAAACTCCAGGAAAAGATGACATTCACTTTAGGATCGATTGTCCATACACATGCCTGCCCGTCTTTCTCACAGGCAGGGTGGGTGCTGAGGACAGGCCAGGTCCCTCTCCACTGAGGCTTGAGACCTTATAGAATAGGAACTCAGTGGATCATAAACTACTCTTTCTCCTGACCCGAACCTCCCTAAGCAACTGACCCCTTCTAGGGAAGCAGTGTCAGTTCCTCCACCCTGCTTGGCTCCTGGAAAGCTTTGTGAGAGTAGAGACTGAGGTCTGCTAAGACCCTCCCCGTGACCCCAAACTGCCCCAACACCAACACTGTTCAGTGGACACTGGTGTTTAACAGGCTCTGTGGGGTTCAAAGGCAACACAGATTTAAAGGCCTATACGGCTGGGTCTGTGAAGCCTGTCCCAGGGGAAGAAGCTAAGTACACTTAAAGACACTCATTTCCTTTTCGAGTGGGTGTGAGACCCGGCAGGGGCCATGGCTCAGGGTTTCTGGACTGTTACATAAGACAGTGTAGAGAATAAGTCAGTAGTATAACTTAGCTCTCCAGAGGCTGAGGCAGGAAGATCGTGAGACCCTGTCTCAAAAGACACCATACATGATGGCGTATGCCTGTAACCTCAGCACCCAGGAGAAGGACAGAATGGGACTTTATTACTGAGTGATCCACTTAGCATGAAAACATGCACAGTGGCATTTGGTGGCCTTGGGTGTATTCAATGTCATGTCATGCAGCCATCATCAAAATGAGCTCCAGAGCCTTCCCATCACCTGCCTGTCATCCTGCCCGCTGCTCCCCGCCCCCCTCCTTACCAGTCACTAATCTACTTTCTGGCATTTCATGCATGGGATCGTTCCGTCTGGTCCTTTTATGTGACACAGTGGTCTCAGAGTACAGCCATGTTGTGGTATAGGATGGACTTACCTTCTTCCTTTTCTCCCTTTCCTTCCTCCCTTCCATCCTTTTCCTTATGCTTTTTAATCTTTGGGTTTTTCAAGATCAGTCTTACACAGCCAAGACTACCTTTGAACTGGTCCCCTGCCCCTGCTTTCTGAGCTGCCAGTGTGACGAGCTTGTCTCCCCACACCCCGCTGAAGACTTGGTTCTCATCTGTGCCTGAGTCCTGTTCCACTTGTGGCTGTCATGAGCAATACAGCTGTGAATGTTCATGTATGAATGTACGCCTTTATTTCTCCTGGGTATACTGCTAGCAGTGGAGTTGCTGGTTCCTGAGACAACGACAGCAGATATCCCGTCGTCCAGGTGCTCCAGTGCGGTCTTCAGCTTGTTTCCTCTCTCCTCCCCTCAGTATGTCGCCTCTTGGCCAGTGTTTTGTTACTCTTTCTGCTCCGTGTGTGTGTGTGTGTGTACATGTGTGTGTACATGTGTATGCACATGTGTATTCAGGTGCCCATGGAGGCCAGAACGGGGTACAGAGTTTCCCTGGAGCTAGAGTTACAGATGTTTGTGAGCTACCCAAGGCTGGTGCCAGGATCCTCCAATAGAGAGCAGTAAGCACTCTTAATCACTGAGTCACCTCTCTGCCTCTTTCATATTTGTGTGTGTGCACATGTGACTCTGCGTATATGTGTGCACAGAGACCATGTGGCAGTCTGAGGACAGCATCACATATGGGCCTTCACTTGCCTTTTGCCTCTCCTTTGAGAGACTCTCATTGGCCTGGAACTTTATCAGGCTGAGCCAGGCTATCTGGTCTGTCATTTTCTGGGGATCTGCATGTCTCTGCCTCCTATCTCCTCATTGTGGAATACAGGTGCACACCACCACGCTCATTTTTTTCCATGGGTGCTAAAGATTCGAACTCAGAACCCCACATTTGCAAGGCATAATCTTTCCTGACATCCATCTCTCCAGCCCTAACATTTTAACATTTCCCTTTGTCTCAAACTTTCAGTGGGTGGAATTTGGAGAGGACAGGAGAGCTGGACAGAATCTGGAGTAGGGCAGTGTAGCATGGGAAGGGAGGAGCCCTGGGTGAGGAGGCTAGAGCAGCCGTGTAACTCAAAGGATTCAGGGTGAAACCACTACTTCAGAGTCTCTTTTCCAAACTGCAGTGTCAGCCAGCAAGGTCCCTTTGTGAGTGCACAGGGTGTGAGCAGCAGAAGAAGATGTATCGGATACAAGAATGTAAACCGTGGGTACCCAGGAGACACATGAGCAAGCCTCATCCTATCCCTGGAGTGGTTCCAATGACAGTTGGGTGTCCCCTGGTATGTCAAGATCCAAACCCATATCATTTGAATCTCCTGAAGTAAGATGACCCCATCCAACCTGTAGGCTCTAAGAACTTAAAAAACAATCTTTTGTCTGAGGCCACAACATCTAATCCTAGCTTCTAAGTGGGTTTAGATACTCCAGCAGGTGACAGGGCTGCACTTTCAGGAACACAGGCACACAAGGGAGCAGACGGCCGGAGCGACACAGATCCAGGGTGCCCAGTAGAAGCAGGTGGCTAGCCAATGCCTCCCAGCTCAGAACAGAAGGCCATTATCTTTCTCAAGGGCTAGCCTCTACCAACCCACAAGCCTCATTTCCCATGTTCACCTAGACTCTTGTCCCCAGGACTCATCATCTCTACTCAGTACTTTGGGATTCAGAGCTTCCAGAGTGCCGGGGTGATGTGTCAGTCCTTTGTCATGAAGGGGTATTCTGACTGGTTGGGGTGGGTAAAGGATCCAGCCGGGGACTCAGAGAAGAGGGGGTCTGAGGGTATTCGTTTGTTAAATGTGACTGAAACCTCAGGCCCCGCAGGCTGGGCACACAAGACAGCTGTAAGTCCTTGCCTGGTGCCTCTCCTGCCTGTCAGGCATGTGGTCAAAGAGAGCTGGTCTATTATTCTGTTTCAGCCAGGATGCAGAATGAACGTTTCCCATCTCGTCTTCCCTCCCTCCCAACCACCCTCTCTCTGAGACAGGATCTTCCTGTTTTAATCCAGGCTGCCCTCAGCCACGTAAGTGCCAGGATTATGGGCATTTGCTACAGCACCTAGTCAGAAGTGACTTTTAATACCCCACTAATGTTTTGTAATGATCCCAGACATTTTTAAAATGCAGTCCTTATGGTTAAGAGAAAAAGATAGCACAAAAGAGACCGGAGGGACTGGGCCTTCAGTGGATAAGGGTGCTCGCCATCAAGTCTGAGGACCGCAGTTCATCCCTGGGGCTCAGACGGTGGAAGGTGAGTGCTGACTCCCACGGCTTGTCTTCTGACCTCCACACGTGTGCTGTGGTGTGTGCCAATGGCACATGCACGTGCACATTCACACACACTTATGCCAAGTAAAGGAAAAATTTACTCCAAGTCCAACCTCACCTTCTAAAAACTAACCACCAAGCTGGAGAGATGGCTCAGTTGGTAAAGGGCTTTTTCTTTTCAAGTCTGAGGACCCAAGTTCAATTCCAGAGCTCATGGAAACAGCTGGGTGTGTGGTGCATGCCTGTAAACCCAGCTTGGAGAGGCAGAGGGTTGCCGGTCAGCCAACCCAGTCTAATTGGAGAGATCCAGATCAGTGAGAGAACCTGTCTGGACAGTACTTGAGGAACACCCAGAGTTGTCCACTGGCCTCCACACTTCATACATCTGCACACACGAAGGAAGTACCACCATTTGTGGTTTGTACCATTGACATAAATTTTATGGGCAAGATCAGGTGCCCTTTGTTTTGTTTTATCATGAAATGAAGACCAGAGTGTGGCCATTACCCGGAAGATGCAGCTCCCAGGGCCAGCCCAGGCCAGTAGCATCCAGCATCTCACCATATTTAATGTCCTCTACTGGTCAACATTTGTGTTAACTCCTGGACTTGGCTGTGAAAACACATACATTCCTTGGCGCAAGTACAAACCCAAGAAGTGGAATGTCTTCATCAGAGGATCTGTACGTTTTTAACTTCTGCATCGATTCCCTGGTGCCCTTCCGAAAGGTTGTGTGACTCAACAATGAATACATAAGGACCCCTGTTTCTGGCAGCTTTTCCCTCTAGCAGAGAAACAATATTCTCAGTGAGGTAAGAGGGCCTGGATGGCCCGGGTGGCCAGGTGGCCATGGCTGCCAAGGTGATCATGTAGCTTTCTGAGGAGACCAGCCATTCAGCGCTCTTGGGAGTCTAGGTTATGTAAACAAAGGCAGAGTTTGAGGAGGCGAGCCGGGAAACTCAGAGTAGCATTGTGCCAGCCAGTATTTATTTCTTTAGCATGGTTAGGACTTAAATATGGTCAAAACATATTCTTCTTTTTAATTTTACACAAACAAATATGTTCCCAGGCTGACACTTCCGATGCCAAGTTTCTAAGGGAAACAAAATTCTACCGCAAAGACAGTAAAGCAGCAGAGAGCCACTGAGGACAGAAGCTCCACAGAGAGAGGGACCATCCCACCGGCACCACACTGCCCAGCGCTGCTATGTTTTGGCTTCAGGTAAAGTTGCCAGGAGTCTCAGTGGGATATAGCAAAGCCAAGGTTGGGAAAGGCTTGGTTCTGCTCAAGAGTCCCTCTCTGCTTGATAACCTCCCTGCTGCCAGTCAGGTATGCTCCAGAGAGGGGCTGAAGGAAACAGACGCCGCTTGCGTTTCTGCCTTTCACAGTCATGTAACAATCAAACAGCCTGAAACCGTTCCAAACAGGCGAGTAAAGCAACATGTTATTTGGAGTGATTGCTTAATTTATTGAGCCACCACTGGACCTGTAATGAAGTAAAGTCCTCATAGCCCAAAGTTTTCTCTGCCTCCGTCCTCTGTTATGAAGGATATTTTCCGTGAGTTTCTCTGGAATTTTTGCCTCTTTTTTTTTTTTTTTTTTAAGTGTGTCAAGCTGATGTTGATAATAGATGTAAGCATTTGATGGGGGCTTGTGTGCCCCTGGTCTTGATATACATGATCTAATCCACCCATTTTCCTACTGAAGTAACTTATTAATCCCTATTTTACAGATGGACAAGCATAATGAGTGAGGGTTTGCTGGAGGGGGGCTGTCCAAAACGGTAGCTGCCAGCCACTTGTGATGATTTGTGTTTAAATTAGGTACATTTAAATACATTTAGCCAAGTGTGGGGTTACATGCTTGTATCCAAACACTCAGGAAACTGAGGCAAGAGGATTGAGGGGTTGAAGATGGCTTGGGCTACATAGTGAGTTCCAGGCCAGCCTGGGCTACAGAGTGATACCCTGCCTTTAAAATAAAATTTTATAATGGATTCCCTAGAGTGTCCTAGAGTCAATTCAAATGCTCAGTGCCCTGAGTAGGCTCACAAATCTCGATCACTGTGATGGGTGGAGAAAGTTCTGGAGCTGTCTGCAGGCCCAGAGACTTCACAGCTGTAATGAGCCAGCCAGCACCGAGACCAAGCACATGGCTCAGATGGCAGAGCTTCCCTGACCTTGCCCTTCCTTCTCTGCTGAGACATCATAGCACTGACCACAGGGTTTCATGTAGATCAGGCTGACCTTAAACTCATTCTGTAGCCAGGAATGACTTCAAACTTCTGTGTGCATGTCCACACGAGTTCCCATGTGTGTTGGTTCATATGTATGTGTGTGCACATGCTGAGGCCTGAGGTTGATGTCTGCTGTCTACCTTATATACAGAGAGGGGTCTCTCTCTGCTGGCTTGCTGTGGGGATCTCCTGACTATGTCTCCCAAGTACTGGGATTACAGGTGACCTGCCGGGCATTTCCATGGGTTCTAGGAATCAAAACTTAGGCCTTTGTGCTTTGCAGCAAACACTTTATGCACCAAGCCATTTCACCCGTCCCAACCTTGAACTTTTGAGCCTCCACCTCCTAAGCAGGATCCTAGGAATGCCTCACCACACTTGTGTTACGCAGCATTGGGGCAGATCCAGCCCTCGTGCATGATAGGCTCTCCTGACTGCACCACACCCCAGCCCCACACTGACACTGCTTATGGAAGTGTTCCCCTCAGCAAACACAAGCTAAGTGTGCACTATTTTGTGATTTCTAATGAAACAGTGGGTTGAGACAATGTCCAGCAGCTGCTAGGACACTAGAGAAGGGAAGCCAGATGTCATTTTTGAATGGAATGTGAAACCACCCACTACATAGTCCTACTAAAATAAATAAAACACAAATCTAAAGGAGCTTCCGAATCTGAGTACCAGTATATGAGAAATATGGGAGTTGAACATGAGGTCAAAAATAAGCAAAATCCAAACTCCAGTTAACCATAAGATGGTCCAAGTTCTTCAACAACCAAATGGGGAGTGAATTGTATGTCGATTAGGGGAGAAGTAACCAGCATGACCTGTTGTGACGTTTGAGCCTTCTCTAGATTCTGATTTCATGCAACTGTGAAGAAAGCACTCATGAGGCCCCAGGAACATTGAAGGAGGACCAGGTTTTCACTAGTGTTAAAGCATTACTGTTCATTTTAATGGGTGATGGTGGCAAAGCAGTTTTTCCTGTTGGAGTCTGATATATACTGGTGTTTGTAGTTTGCTTCGAGATAGGCTGGATGGTATATATGCATGGAACAAGACTATTGAGTTCATCCTCTCATCCCACTCCTACGTGTGTGCTGGAAGCTCTTAACAGCAGTAGTGAGAGATATGGCCCAGTTGGTGAGGAACTTGCTTGTTGCATTAACATTAGGATCTGAGTTTGGATCCCCAGCACTTGTGGAAAAAGCCAGGCACTGTAACATGTGCCTGTGACATCAGTGCATGGGCTGAGAGGCAGGAGGATCCCTGGGACTCACTGGGCAGCCAGTCTAGCTGAATCAGCAAATTCAGGTTCACTGGGAGTCCCTGCCTCAAAAATAAGGTGAGACATGGAACATATACCTCTAGTCTCCACAAGCATTCACATCTACATATACCACACACAAAAATGGGAAAATCATTTTTTTTTTCTGACTTCTCAAGGATATCAGATTGGTTCCTGTATTAGTTAGGGTTCCTTAGGGGAACAGAACTTTGTGTGTGTGTGTGTATGTGTGTGTGTGTGTATGTGTGTGTGTGTGTGTGTGTGTGTGTGTGTGTGTTCCATAAGTTATCATTTTAACTATATATAATAATTATATATACATATATACATACACCCATATATATAAAGGAAACTTACTAGAATGATTTACAGGCTGTGGTCCAGCTAGTCCAACAATGTCTGTGTACCAAAAAGGCCCAGCAGTTGTTCAGTCCATGAGGCTGGTGTCTCCTCTGGTCTTCAGTAGACTCTGAAATCCACAAGTAGGCTAATGCTGCTGAAGGAATGGACTTGCCAGTGAGAGGAAGCAGGCAAAGAGCAAGCCAGCGTCCCTCTTCCATGTCCTTTATATAGGCTGCCAGTAGAAGGCGTGGGCCAGACTAAAGGTGGAACATCTCACCTCAAAAGATTTGAATTAAAGGTTCATCTTCTCACCTCAGATATACAGATTAGAAGTGGGTCTTCCTATTTCAAATGATTTTATTAAGAAAAAATTTCTTACAGGTGTTTCCAGATACTTGGGTTTTAGTTAATTCCAGTTGTAGTCCAGTTGACAACCAAGAACAGCCATCACAGCTCCCCACTGCACTACTGTGTCTCCAGGTGAGCCTGGGGAACAGGCTTAGGATACATCTTCAAGCATCCTGACTCATCTCCATGGCAACTAGTAAGGACCAGCATTCAGAAGCCTACACTAGCGTCATGCCAGGCTGCCAATATCAATGTCAGGACATGATGTTGTTCCCTTTGGAGCCTCCCCCAGATGGATTTTCACAGCACCACCCTACTTGCCACACCCTTCTCTCTGGACCTTCCTGCATGGTCACCAAGAAAGGAGTGGCCAAGTGGGGTGGGGGCAGTCCCTGAATCATGTGTGTTCAGTTCTGACCCTGCCCTTAGTGCCAGGGCCTTTGCACCTTTCTGGACCTCTTCTGTAAAGTGAATAGAATATAAAGGGGCCAGATCAGGGATGGGGAGATGGCTCAGCAAGCTCAAACACTTGCTGCACAAGCACGAAGACCTGGGTTTAAATCCCCAGAGCTCATGTAAAACTGAATACAGTAGAGAACACATCTGTAATCCCAACGCTCCTCCAGGGTAAATGGGAGGCAGGGGGCTAGCTAGCCCGGTGTCCTCAGAAGAAAACAAAGAGCCCCTGTTTCAAACAAGGTGAAAGGCAAGGACTGACACCCAGGGTTATCTTATCTCCACTTATACAACATGGCATTTGTGCACCTGTACACACACACACACACACACACACACACACACACACACACATACACACACACATAACCCCAGCAAACTCAGTAGATCTCTATCAAGTGAACAATGTCTATGAGGACCTCATCTCCACCTGGTGGAGCCAGATTCAGGGGTGAAGGATAATCTTGATGAATTTCCAAACACCCTTGAAAGATGTGAGGCCAGATTGTCCTCTCACACCCAATTTAAACAAACAGCCTGGTTCCTTTGGGGCAAGCGTAACTCCTGACCCTGCTTCTCATGGTCACTGCTCCCCTGCTGTGCCCGGGCATAGGACACCTTCCCTGCTGCTCTCACCTGCTCAGGGCCACCCTGGAGCCCATGGTCCCCCTCTATGCCTGGCCACCTGCGTACTGATAAAGCAGGAAGTTAGTGCTACCAAGAGGCCAAAGATCTTCCTAACTCGATTTTTAAAATGAAAAACGTAGCCCATAGAGTTCAAGTCCCCATCTGACGCACAGAGCAGGTCAGCAGCAGGGAGAAATTGTTCCCTATAACAAAGAAAGCTGACTTTTTATTTTTCTTTTAAGACATGGTCTCATGTACCCCAGGCTAGCCTCAGACTTGCTGTGTAGCTGAGGATAACCTTGAATTTTCGATCCTCCTGATTCCATTTTTAGAGTGCCAGGCCAGGGTTACAGATATGTGCCACCGCTCCTAGTTTATGCGATGCTGGAGATAGAATCCAGGCTTCATACATGAAAAGCAAACGTACACTAGCTGCTACACCTCCAGTCATGAAACAGACTAGTTCCATGTTCTAGTTTTTGTTGGTTTTGTTTTAGTTGTGCTCTTCTGTTGTTGGGGTTTTTTTGGGGGGAGGGTGTTTTGGTTTGGGTGTGTGTGTGTGTGTGTGTGTGTGTGTGTGTGTGTGTGTTGCTAGGAATTCATGTAACCTAACCTGGCCTTGACAATGCTCTGTAGCCAAGCCTGGCCTTGAACTCCAGATCCTACTTCAACCTCCTAAGTGCTGGGATTATATGCATGAGTCCCACACCTGGCTAGAAGTTAGCTTCATTGCATCCTGTCCTGGAGCAAGATGATGGGCATGGCTTGCTCACCTTGGACTGAAGGGTTTGGGGTCCTGAGAAATTCAGGTGGTAAATCAGAAAAGCCTAGCTGTCTCCCACTCCATCCACATTCAATCCCACAGACATGGCTAAAGGAGTGTGTTCTAAGAAGCAAACTCTGGGGATGAAGCTAATTGAGATCAATTTACAAGATCCCTTCGAATTTGGGGGCTTCATGTGTGTGACACCCATGGACCATCCATGTGTAACCTCCGTGGCCCCTCAGATTGGTCCATGGTCCAGCATCCTTCTTCACGGCCATTCCGTCTGCTATTACCCAAAAGCTAAACTGCTCTCTCTGCTCTAAAAAAGCAGCACCCTGACTTGTTTACCAGCTAAGTAAGTTCTCATTTTCCCATTACTTTAGGACAAACTAGAGACTTTGCAGGTCCAAGGCTTGGACCTGGCTCCCTTGAGACTCCAACAGGGTAAGGATCACCTGTACCCGTACCCTTCCTTCCTCATTTTCGGTTCTTAGCTCCCCTCCCAGTCCTTCCAGTATCAGTATAGTTCTAATTGAAGATCTGCCGGCCTGGTCACCTAGTTATCAACCCCTCGGGGCTGGGGAACGGCCCAGCTGGTAGAGTGCTTGCTACTTAAGTAGGAACACATAAAAAGCTGAGCATGGTGGCACACTTACAATCCTAGAGCTAAGGAGGCAGAGACAGATGACTCTGGCCAGGGGCTCCCTGGCCAGCCAGGCTAGGCTAATCAGTAAGCTCAAGTCCCCAGTGCAAGACCCTGTCTCAAAAAGTAGCTTTGGGAAATGACACGTGTGCCTGGCCTCTGACCTACACACGTGTACACACACACATATACACATATGAACTGAGTATCTAGTCTCCCCCAGCCTTGTCAGCCATTTCCCCAGACTGTCAATCCAAGGGGCCGACCAGTCTCTGATGCTCACTTCTGTTTCACAGCTCCTGGATGGTGACATGTGGATGACATTCTAGAGTCATCAAAAGGTCCCACCAATACCACCCTCACTGCTCCATCTGAGTCAGAGAAACCCTCTACACCCACCAGGGTCTCCTGTCCTGATTTCTGTCTGGCAGGTCACCCTGATATCACAAGATGGAAGATGATCCCAGAGAAAAGACAAGATCTGATAGGACATCTGAGGTCTGATTTGTCTTCAGTGATTATACCTCATTTGTCTACCCCTCTTAGCTCCGTTCAGATCCCTACCCCAGCACTCACTTGGTGTTTGGGGGACCATGAGCCTCAGAGTTGATGTGAAGATAGCTCGCTGGCTTTTGCAGTAATCAACACTGAAAGTGTTCATTCCTTGCCTCCCCGCCAAGGTAATAATAAAACTCACAGCCTCATTACTTGCTTGTTAGCTAATTCCCTTGTCCTTGTTTTCCTTCCCTTTTTCTCACATGAATTCCTGAGTTCTTCCAGATTTCTTGTTGCTAAGCTATAAAGTTCCAGGTTTTGCAGCCTTGCTGCTCATTGGTGGAGAGTTCCTGGGCTGCTCCAACCAGAAGGAGGCTGCAGAGAAAAGCATTCACCCCAGGAATTGGGAAATTTCTAGCAGTTGATGTCATATAAAGGTCTTTGTCTAGCTCTGTGGAATTTGCTGTACTCTTGAACTGACTGAGGAGAGACACAGAGGTTCTAGAATGTTCCCCCCAGGAAGATGAGGGACCATGGATGGACAGTGTGACCTCCTCCCCTGTCCACATCTCAGCCTGGTCAGATGACAGCAGGAGGCCCAGGAAACAGATGGCACTGAACTTCAGGCACTTGGAATGAGGGGTTCATTTGCAAAGGACCTCTGAATTCCTAAGCCGAAGTCATCCCCAGTCCTCGAGCAGTTGGGAAAATAAGGACTGTCACAGGTGGCTATAAAGGACTATAAAATGTGTGGATGGAAGAGAATTTACCTCAGCAACCATAACAGCCTGCCCCCTCCCATTCAGGAGCTGCCCTGGACATCTGGAGACCATGAGAGATGGCTGTGGACTTTGACCCAGACAGGCTCTATGATAGTCACATGACCCAGATAGGCCAATCAGAATTTTCTCTGAGACTTGCCGGCCAGAGCTATAGGAGAAGACCTCATGCACTGCACTGGCTGTGAAATGTGTGGAAGGTATTTGAGAATATAGAAATCCTTAAAAGATACAGAGCCCCTGAGCTCCAGCTGGGGGTAAACAGATCTATGCCTCAGATCTAGCAGTGTGTGTGTGTGTGTGTGTGTGTGTGTGTGTGTGTGTGTGTGTGTGTGTGTTGCTAAGAAACGGGAACATATAGATTCACTACATAGTAATTGACTGAATGTCAGGTGATGTGCATACAGTTCATGTAATGTCCTTGAGATCACCTAGTGTGTTACTACATTTTGCAGACTGAGAAACTGAGGATCTGAGGGGTACAGGAGCCTTGCCCAGGGGACATTGTCACTGTGTGTTCAGGGATTCCAACATGTGCTATCTAAACCTTAGCAAATTCAACCTGATGTCTCATGATGCAATGTCACATGTCCACCTTTGGGAACCTCTTGAGACTTGGTCAACTTCCACTAGGTTCCACCCAGCTCTCAGATTTTGACAGTTTCCTGCATCCATCATCCCATCATTTATTCCCAATTATGAGATGAGTCTGTTGTAGAAGCTACTTCATTTCCATCTGAAGAGAGCATTGTTCATCTCAGGATAAACTGCCAAACCCTGCATTTTTACTGGCGGTTGTCTCCCATCCTCATCTGCTTCTGTTTTGACTTCCATGCTGGTTAAATCATGTCCAACCGAAACTCCAGCTGCCGGGCAGTGGTGGCACACGCCTTTAATTGCAGCACTCAGGAGGCAGAGGCAGGTGGATCTTTGTGAATTCAAGGCCAGCCAGGTCTGCAAAGTGAGGTCCAGGACAGCCAGGGCTACACAGAGAAACCCTGTCTCAAAATCAAAAAAAGAAAGAAATAGCATCTTAATAATTTTTTTTTTAAATTTACTGTGTGTGTGTTGCCAGGGTGGATGGATGTGCCCCATGCCTGGTACTCTACGAGGCCAGAAGAGGATGTCAGATCCACTGGGACTGTAGCCACCATGTGATGGTAGTGAGCTGCCATGTGGGTGCCTGGAATTGAATCTGGTCCTCCGGGAGAGCAGCCAGTGCTCTTAACCACTGAGCCATCTCTCCAGCCCCAGAAATAGCATCTTTGTAGATGTAATCAAACAAGGCCAGCCTGGACTAGGGTGGGTCTGACCTTAGAAGAAGGGGACAGGACTCACACTTTTAAACTAAGCACTGGCGGGGCAGACACAAGTGGATTTCTGTGGTCAAGGCCAGCCTGCTGTACTTAGCAAGCTCCAGGTAAGCCAGGACTAGTGAGATCCTGTCCAAAAGCAAGAGAGGGAGGGAAGGGGCGGAGCATAGAGACTCACAAGCCTGGAGGGATGCAGCCACAGGCTATGGAAGACGAACATGAGTGAACCCCCAGAAGCTGGGAAGAACTAGAAGGCTTTTCTCTGAGACCGGCAGAGGGAGTGGGCTCTGAGCCTCTGGAACACTCTGGGCTAGATTTCATTTTGAAATCACAAGGTCTATGTAGTTTGAACAGCAGCTGTAGAAGCAAACACACCTCCATTCTTTCTCTCCACCTGTCCCCTACCCCTGCATCTCCTACATCCAGGGTCACTTGGTACAGAAAAAAACCTTGTCAATTATCAGGTGGTAACAGCCCCACCCACTACAGATCCCAATGGTTTCCACAGCTCAAGAAGACAGACCTGTCCCCAGCCTGGCCACAGCAGCCTCTGGGGACAGGCGCTGGCTGGGTAGGGTGAGGAGTTGTCAGACCCTAACCCAGAGCACAGGAAGTAGACTCTGCTCTTAGAGGAAGCCCCATGACTCTCCATTCTCAACCACACCCAGGCCCAGTACCCCAAGGAAAGAATGTCCACAAACTAAACTCCCTCAGCTCCAAGCCAGGCTGTGACAGTCACAATTAGCTTGGGTTGTTTCTGCTGCTGTTGTTGTTTAGTGGGTTGTTTGTTTGTTTGAGACAGAGTCTCACTATGTAGCCCTGGGTGGCCTAGAACTTGGCTGTGTGAACCAAGCTGGCCTCAAACTCAGAGATCTGCCTGCCTCAGTCTAAGTGCAGAGATTAAAGGCGTGTCCCACTGGTCTGACTTCGGTTCTGTTTTAACGTGACTCTCTGGAGAGGCATTGTAGGCTATGCTAGAAAGAGAGAAAAATGGCTTATCATCTTTCACACTCAGAGCCCAAGGAACTGTTTGGCCTGCCCTCTTCCCAGACCAAGACAGATGACTGAGCATAAGTAACAAATCAGGGCTCTTTACAAATCAAGGTATTTGAATTCAACACTGAGCTGCCGTTTACTGTAAACCCCATGGAATAGCGTGATTTACTGTTAACCTCGAAAGCCATTCACCTCCACCCAGTAGCCAACTTCCCACTACAGCCGCCCGATGACTGCTTTCTAGGGGATCAGTAGAGTAAAAAGCACTACAGACTCTGCATGTAACACACTGTCATTCTCACCACTAATTCTACAAAACAGATGTTCTAAGACCTAGTTTGCTGACAGTGAAGGTGCAGAGGGGCCAAGATGTGAGGCCCAGCCCTCACACCTGTGTGGTAGGTTAAACAAGCCCAGAAGTACCTCTTCCTCTGCTCACAATAAGGTGAAGTCTGTTTCCACTCCTCTGCATCTAGGCTCTTCTCTCATCGTTTCTACTGATAGGATGTTCTAGAAGCTTCTGTTCTGTTGACTTAGAATGCTGGGTAAGGATGCCGATCTCACCTATTAAAAGATGCAAGACCTTATGAAGAAATGAGAAAATTTAGTCAGTAGCTGGTGTCAACTGTCATTCTAAAATGGTAAAGGTCACTGTGGACCCTGTAGCCAGCCATGGCCATGGGCAACACCAGGCGTATTCAGCTGAGGAACCATCCAGCTGGTGTGCAAAGCCATTCATACTTGGCTATTTTAAACCATTCTAGTTTGGGAATTGTCTGTTATGCAGCAAAAGCCAACAAATACATTATAAAAGGCCACATTGGATTTTCAACCCTGGTCTCCCACTATCAGGATCTGAACCTTTCAAAAGCAGTCTATGGTCCCAGAGCTTGAAAAAGATGCTCAAGCAGGGAACCTCCAGGAGACAGATGCCAGCGAATGCCGAGTAGCTGGCTGGGCCGTCTGTGTGATGGGCACCATTCCACGTTAGTTCTCGAGGGCACTGATCTAAACGATTCATTTTAGAAGCTGCTGGCTACCAGAGATGGGGGGATGCAGTACATGCTCTCTGGTCTCATGAAGCCTGAAATTGGGAGACAAAGTGGACAAAAGTGAGCCAGTAACCCCCTGTGCATGCTGTTCATTCCAGGTCCTCTGCTCCAGTGTCCCACGGTAAGCCCCCCCTTCCCATCCAGACTATCAACTGCCACTTCATTCCTCATTCACACTTCACCTTTGGTTCTGCCCTAGATGGCTCATCTTGCCAAAATTCACACTGAAACCACTGCCAGTGATATCGTAAGATGTGAGCTTTATGCAGTTGAGGGGCAAATGTCTTTCCTGTCCTTGCGACTACTCTCTAGACTGAGTCAAATGCCTTGAGAGCTGATCATGTGCCTCCTTTTGCCATTCTTTTCTCTGCTATGGGTTGAAGAATTGGGAGGCTCTCTTCTGGACCATGTACTGGCCTTTCAAACTCTGAGTCAATTTAAACTTCCTCTCTTAGCTGGGTGGTGGTGGAGCACGCCTTCAGTCCCAGCACACGGGAGGCAGAGGCAGGCAGATCTCCGTGAGTCCCTTCTCTTCCTTCTCTTTCATGTTACAAAGTCTCAGGTAATAATAGAAAGCAGACTAAGATAGTCTCCATCCAGAAACCGGGATGATTTCTTCTATGGAAAACCAGGCTTTATCACTCCTATTTTTACCCACAGCAGCCTCCATTGGGGGTCTAGTAAGATCCAAGTTCTCATCCAGGCCTGGGAGTCCACATGACCAGCCCAGAGCCTGCCATTCTCTCATAGCCCACTCTGTTCCTGCACAGATACCTAATCTGTCCCTCTCGCACATAGCTCTTTCCTGACCCTGGGCCTTTGCACATGCTGTTCTTCTGGCTGGATGCTCTTCCCCTGTGTTTTTGCAGGGTTGATGCTTTCTGATCCGGTGTGTCCACATGATGGCTTTTGCCCCACCCGCAGAATTGGCACTCCATAGGTGAGGACTTTTCCCTTTCCGAAACATTTGCCATAGGCGGGCTCTACATGTGCTCAAGGCCCAGTGGACATTTACTGTTCGTATGTTTGCTTATACACGACTACTGGGGTGACAAGTCCCTTCTTTGCACATATGGTTCTGAGCCACATTGGACATGAGATGTTTGCAGCCATTCCCCACCCCAGCCAAGGTCCCACGTGGCAGTCTGGAAAGGAGTAACTGTGCAGTCTTCATACATCGTCCCAAACCCCTTCATGTCTAAATGTCCAAATACTGTTGGCTGAGAGCCTGAAAAGAAATGGAACCCACAGCTGTCACCAGAGCTAAGTCACTTCGTGGCCCTTGGTCCACCACTTGGCAAGACTCTTCCTCAGAAGCTGTACCTTCCAGATCTGCAGACTTTCTGACCAAGTCTGAAAGCTCCTGTCTGCACAGAATGTGAGTAATGCTGAGAAGTCCCTTCTTCCAGCTCCAGTGGACACTGATGCATGCTGGGAAATTCAAACCTCAATCAAATGTGAACTTTTGCTTTTCCCTTTTCTCCACAGATGTGGGGTGGCCCAGCAGTCACTCAGCAGGTATGACAGATATAGGTGATGCACGCCACTCCACACTCATCCCATCTCAACCCGAGACAGCCAAAGCTGCTTCTTCATCACACAGGGACTCCTGTCCTGACACATTCCCGTAGGCTATGATGGTTTGTGTAAGCTGTGTTCCCTCGGGCAAATCACTCAACCTCTCCAGTCCTCAATCCCCCTTCCCCCCCAAAAAAAAGATCAGAAGGGGCTGGCATGGTGGTACACGCCTTTAATCCCGCACTTAGGAGATAGAGGCAGGATCTCTGTGAGCTCAAGGCCAGTCTGGTCTACATAGTTCCAGGACAGCCAGGACTGTGTGGAGAAAACTTGTCTCAAGAACGAAAGGAAGGAAGGAAGGAAGAAAGGAAGGAGGGAGGGAGGGAGGGAGGGGAAGGGAAGAAAGGAAGGAAGGACGGACCAGAGAGGTGAAAGCCCCTCCCCCAGTCCACAGAGGACCTGAGAGCAGCTCCAGGCAGTGTCCTCAACAGATGCAGCCGCTTCTGTGGTGTGCACAGAGCCTAGCTGAGTAAATGTCTAAAAATATATTTTATTGGATTTTCCTTTAAAGTTTCAGAAGCGATCCGTGCCCCTGAAACCAGTCAGCCGAGAGGGAATGAAAGACCTCGCAGCTCCCAGATCCCCTCTGGCATGATGTTCCCCGCAGGGACGGCTTGGCCCTTTCTCCTTCTGGCTGAGTCTCCAGCGTGCCCTTTGTTCACTCTCACGTCTCTCGAGCATGCACGTTGTTCACTTTTACACACATTTCCCCAGGTTAATGCAACAGACTGTTCCCCAGGGGCTGTGGAGCTCAGTGTATCCCTCCCTGCTGCTGCCGCTGCATGTGGGCCGTCTCAGTCCTTCGCTGCTCAGCAAAGCAGCCCGGACCATTTCCTTCCTCTACCACAGAGCCCCTAGAATGTGCTCACTGGGTCAAAGGATGCAGTTTCAGTTTGGGTTTTTAATGAAAGGGGTGGCTGGGTAAGTGTGTGTTGAATGATTCTGAATAGCTCTGAATTTATTTGGCTGCTTCCAGGAAGGTTCAGATAACCTTGATAGCAGACAGGACATCCATTCCTGTTCGTTGTTGATCTTTTCCTTTTTCTGTCTTCCTTCCTTTCTTCCTTCCTTCCTTCCTTCCTTCCTTCCTTCCTTCCTTCCTTCCTTCCCTTCCTTCCCTTCCCTCCCCTTCTCTTCCCTCCCCTCCACTCCCCTCCCCTTCCCTTTTTTGTTTCTTTCTGTTTGGGACAGGGTCTCACTATGCAGCCTTGGTTGGCCTGGACCTTGCTGTGTAAACCATGCTGGTCTCCATAGAGATCTGCCTGCCTTGTTTCCTGTGCTGAGATTAAAGGGTTGTGCTGCCACACCATCTTTTTCTCTTTGCCGTACTGGGGATTAACCAGGGCTAGTAAGCACTCTGGAACTGAACTATCCTTCACCCTCTTCTTACCTTAATTTTGAGGTAGGGTTCTAGTAAGTTTCCCAGACTGGCCTTCAACTCATTGTGCAAGCCCAGGCAGGCCTTGAACGCATGATCCTCTTTGTTCAGCTTCCTGAATGGATGGATGGCAGGCATTGTTCCTGTTAATAGTAACAATGTGGTTCATCCTCAAAGAAAGCGTGCTCACCTCTTGTCCTAGCTAGAACTTTAGAGGTGAAGGCAGGAGGACCAGAAAAGCTCAGATCATCCTTGGGTACATAGAGAGTTCAAGGCTGGGCCACGTGAGACCCTGTCAAAAAAAAAAACCCAAAAGGACAGATGATGTTAGCAGAGGTAGGGAGGGAGTGGTGAGGCCCAGTCCTGGCTGGGGTAGTTCCTCTGCTAAGGACATGTGACATTCCTTAGTGCCAATTACCTCTTGGGATACAGAGGAAGGGTTGCTGGCTCATTGCAGCCCTGGAGGAGGGGCGCTTACTGTGGAGTTAGCGGGGCAGAGGCCATCATTTTGGCAGTCTTGCCAAACCTCAACTCAAGCAGACTTCTTCACCCCATGTCCTCATCTGCACTGCCTTCTGGCACCCACCTCTCCCCGATTTGGCCACCTAAAGCCTGGGCCAGTGAAGTGACTCTTCAGATAAAGGCGTTGCCAAGTAGCCTGATGACCTAAGTTAGATTTCTGGGGTCCACATGGTGGAGGGAGAGAACTGACTATGACTTGTACATGTGTATTGTGAATGGGCTTATGTGCCCATACACTCTCTCTCACACACAATAAACACATGATGGATGGATGGATGGATGGATGGATGGATGGATGGATGAGATGGCTTGTCCTGCCACTCTCTTGGAGCCTGGCTCTGCAGAATGTAACCTTGACTTCCATGCCCAGTCCACTTACGACCTCACTACCCTGGCTTGCTCACTCTTTCCCCAGCTCTGTCTTCCAGTCTCAGCTCATGGGGTGCAGGAGGCCTGGGTGGGCCTCAGTCCTGGAGACCTCCTCACCCACAAAGCATCTAAAGTTAGGTGTGGTGGTGCACACCTGAAATTCTAGCACTTAGGAGGTGGTAGCGGGGAATTCCAACTCAGAAGTCAGTCTGAGCTCCCTAGAGAGACACTGTCACAAAATGAAACCAAAGCAAACCAAAAACCATCCAGGTTTTTATCGCAACACTTCACTATCTCTGAAATGACCTTAAGCTGAACCCTCTAATTCCCAGGCTCTGAGTGTCCCCAGGCAATGTGGTGCAGACTTTAGGAGGCCTTGTCTCTTCTCATTAAAAAAAATATATATATATACATACTTTAATCATATTCTTTCCCTCCCCCCAGATCTCCCAGATCCTCCCTACCTCCTTGCAACCCTGCTCCAGGATCTCTTGTAGACTAGGCTGGTCTCACACTCTCTGTGAAGTCAAGAATGACCTAAGTGCTGGGATGACAAGTGTGCATCTCCACCTGGGCCATTTGGACCTGGGGATGGAGCCCAGACTCCCACAGTAGGCTAGCACACTGCTGCCTGTCAAGCCATCTCCCCACCCCCGGCTCTATTCCTGCGCTCAACAGTGCCTGGATTACAGTTGATGCTCAGCATGTTCCATAAGCAAAGGGGAAAGTGTCCCACGCTGCCTTGAGAATAGGTTAGGGGTGAGGTGTGACCTCCAGGTTGCTGTGTCTCCACAACGTTGTCACAATTCCCCTTGCAACATCAGGGTTGCTTCACTAAGACAGTCCATCACTTCAAAGTCAGAAGTGACCCTGGGGAAGAGAAAGTGACCTGGCTTTAGGAGATAAAAATGCGTGTGCCCTTTCACCAGGCAGCCAAGGGCAGTCAAACCAGCTGGGTGGGCCTGGACAGGCTGAGTCCACACGGGGACTGGCCACCTTCTCTTGAGTCCTGTCAAGTCAGATCAGCTTCCTGGCAACCTTTCTCCCCTCCTGTCAGCGCAGGGCCAGTGACCCAAAGTGACCCACCTAATCCTGCCTGAACCAGTTTCTTGATCTCCTGGTCTCCACACTGGGTACTCCAACTGTACTCCCTATGCTATCTATCCGTCCACTCATTCAGCAATTATCTATTGAATATATGCCGTATGTGCCGGGCAAGATGGGGGTCAGGAGGGTGCAGTGGTGACCCTAGAAGTCCTTCACCCCCAGTTCTCATGGCACCCCAAAGATGTCCACCTGTATATCAGCTCTATGGCAAAGGGACTTTGCAGTGGTGGTTAAGTTAGGAACTTAGAGACTGTGCTTCATCATCTAAGTGGACTAATGTAACCACAAGGGTTCTTACAGAAAAAAAGAGATAGACTCCAGTTTCAGGAGATCCAACACCCTCTTCTGAACGCCTCCTCAGATACTAGGCATGCATGTGGTACACATATATACATGCAGGCAAAATGACCACACATATAAAAAAAAGTCTAAACATTTTTATAATGTATTTATTTTTATTTTGTGTGCGTTGGTGTTTTGCCTGCACGTATGTCTGCGTGAGGGTGTTGGATCCCCTGGACCCGTAGTTACAAACAGTTGTGAGCTGCCATGTGGGTACTGGGAATTGAATCTGACCAAGTCCTCCAGAAGAGCAGCCAGTGCTCTTAACTGCTAAACTGTCTTTCCAGCCCCTAAAGCTAAAAAATTTTAAAAATAATTTCAAAACATCCACAGCAGGCATTTTGCAAGAGCAGGCTTGTGGTGGTTTGAAAAAAACGACCCCCAAAAGAAGTGGCACTATTGGGAGGTGTGGCTTTCTTGAAGGAAGTGTGTCATTGTGGGGGTGGCCTTTGAGGTCTCTTATGCTCAAGCCATGCCCAGTGTGGCACAGAATTGCTTCTTTTGCCTGCAGATAAAGATGTAGAGCTTTTGGCCGGGCAGTGGTGGTGCACACCTTTAATCCCAGCACTCAGGAGGCAGAGGCAGGTGGATCTCTGTGAGTTCAAGGCCAGCCTGGTCTATAGAGAGAGAGTTCCCGGACACCAAGGCTACACAGAGAGAAACCCTGTCTCAAAAAACAAAACAAAACAAAAAATGATGCTCCTCCAGCACCATGTCTGCCTGAATGTCACCATGCTCCCTGCTATGAAGATAATGGACTAAACCTCTGAAACTGTAAGCCAGCCCCTTTTAAATATCTTCCTTTTTAAGAGTTGCCATGGCCATGATGGCTCTTCACAGCAATAGAAACCCTGACTAGACAGGGTCCTCTGGGCACACAGCCAAGTACAGCCGCACAAGTTATAAACCCATCAAACTGACCCTGAATCCCACCAAGATCAGCTGGATACAGTGGTCTACTTAAAGGAAGAAGCAGAGCCATAGGGGCCTCAGAGAGTGCATGAGGATGACGTCATCCAGGCTAGGGTGAGGAACGCTCCTGGAGGAGGGGTGTGCTTGTGACATAACTGGGTCCGGACGAGTGGGCATGGAAGAGAGGGGAAGATACTTCTGAAAGGAGTGTCTTTTTCTCCTGTGAGCCTCTTCCTCCATGCCCTTTAGTAAGACTTCCAAAATTTTCCTGATCTGGCTTCCCACCTTCCTTCTCTGATGGTGATGCTACCTTCTGGATGTCTCTCAGTCTTCTCCATTTTCCCATCAATGCCCTTGCTCCATTCCAAGAGCAATCCATCACTCCACCCCTCCCCGAACACCTGGGTTCTGCAGTGCTCTGGGCCCTGGCCCAGCATTTGACTCTTAACCACTGACCCTCACTGTCAGCTCATTCCCATCTTACGGGTTTGGAGACTGAGACTCAGAGATATTAAGCAACTATGATCATCAAGCACTGCTCCACAAATGTTGGCATCCTATGATGCTGGCCCCAAAGTCCCTCTGCACCCGCTATCCAGACTCCAATCCCACCGCATCCCAGGGTCTCCTGACTGGAGTCAGTGTGTTTCCTCCTGCATGCCTTCTTTGCAAACTGACTTAAACCAAAACCATAGTAATAATCATCATTATTGCTGTTGGTGCTGATTTGGACAGGGTCTTGCTGTGTACAGGCTGGTCTTGAACCCTCTGTCCTCCTGTGTTGGTCGTCTTGGTACAGGGATGACAAGCACGTGACACTATGACCGACCAACAAAATCTTCTGAGTGGACTTCTTATAGAGGCCTTCTCTATAGCCATAGGAGAAAGTAATTGCAGGGACCAGGAAGATGAAATGATGTTACAGATTCCCACAGTGGTGCCTGCTGTCAATCCAGCACTTAGGAGACTGAGGCAGGAGGATTACAAGTTCAAGGCAGCCTAGGTCGTACAGTGGGTTCAAGGCTAACTAGCCTATGCTACATAATACACACATACATACATACATACATACGTTTTTGAAACCCTGTCACAAAAATGACCCCTTAAAAAGCTGGGTGTAGTAGCATACACACATAATCCCATTATTTGAGAGGTGGAGACAGGGGTATGAGGAGTTCAGGGTCAGCCTTGACTATGTAATGAGTTTGAGGCCAGCCTAGGCTATATTTGACTCTGTCTCAAAAGGAAAACAAAAACGGAACAGAGTGAAACAGAACACACCTACAGTGACGGTGGACGAGTGATGGTCGCACTTAGTGAACTCCTCAGACCCAGATGGAGGACCCTGACGAAGTCGTCTCCTTTGAGTCTGCTGGCTTGCAAAGAAGGCAGCACAGAGGTGTGGGGGCTCTTGTCCAAGGTTTTACAGGCTGAGAGTGAGACCACCACTCCAGTCTAGTCCCTGAACAAGAGGCCTTAGCACTGTGGGGCAGAGTAACTCAGGCCGCTGAAGAACCTCTGACCCGAGGCATCTGGAGTAAGTTGTAGGCAAATCAGCATAGGAAAATGTGTCTTCCCTCCAGAGGAAAATCAGGAGTGACATTTGACTTTCAAAAGCGTTTGTATAGCCAGGCTGGCGAAGCGACTACTTGACTTTCTCTTTGCTGCTCTGGCTCTTCCCTCCTTTTCTTTTTTTTGGTTTTGGTTTTGGTTTTTGTTTTTCATGACAGGGTTTCTCTGTGCTCTGGCTGTACTGGAACTCGCTCTGTAGACCAGGCTGGGCAGAGTGTGCAGCCACACATGGTAGCAGCACTTGAGAGGCTGAGGATTGTCATGAGTTCCAGGGCAACCTGGGCTACATGGTGAAACCCTGTCTCAAAAACATAGTCAGGCATGGTGTGGTCCATGCCTGTAATCTCAGAACTGGGGAGGTAGAGGCAGGATGATCAGGAGTTCAAGGTCATCATCAGCTCATAACTCAGTGAGTTAGAGGCCAACCTGAGATACATGGAACTTGGTCTCAAACAATAAAAATAAAATAAAAGAGGGGGGAGGGTGAACTATTGACGTTACTTCTATTAGGGCACTGTGCCAACTATCTTTATGTTATGAATGTTTGCATTTGCACAGCACGTTCGTGCCTGCCCTTGGTTGTCTTTTGTAACCACCATTCTGACATGTATCAGGGAAGTCCCACTGTGGTTTGATTGTGCATTTCCCTGATAAATGACATGGGACAGCTTTTCATGAATCTGGTCACTTGTGTCTTTTTGTCTACTTTGCTGCCACTGTTATTATTGTTTGTTGTTAGCTGGTGTGATGTAGGAGTTCCTGATATTTTTTTTTGGTTTTTTTTTTGTTTTTTGTTTTTTTTTTTTTTTTCGAGACAGGGTTTCTCCGTGTAGCTTTGCGCCTCTCCTGGAACTCACTTGGTAGCCCAGGCTGGCCTCGAACTCACAGAGATCCGCCTGCCTCTGCCTCCCGAGTGCTGGGATTAAAGGCGTGCGCCACCACCGCCCGGCCTGATACGTTTTTAACATTACCCTTTGGGATAGTTCCCTGTAACCATCAACTTGACAAAGCCTAGAGTCATCTGATGAGGGGTTGCTCGGGTGAGATTGACCTGTGGCTTGTCTGTGGGGTCATCTTTACTGTCCCTTGATATAGGGGGTCTATCCCACTATGGCCAGCACCACGCTAGGCAGGAGGTCCTCGGCTGTATAAGAAAGCTAGCTGGCCGTGATCCATCTAGCAAGGCAGCAAGCAGTGTTCCTTCATGGTTTCTGCCTCAATTTCTGCTTGAGTTCCTGCTCTGACTGCCCTTAGTGATGGACTGTGACCCGAAGTGTAAGCTAAATAAACCCTTGCCTTCCCACGTTGCTTTGGTTCGGGTGGTTTATCGCACAACAGAAAAGGAAAGAAACAGCCTCTTTTTTTGTTTTTTGTTTTGTTTTGTTTTTTTCTGAGACAGGGTTTCTCTGTGTTGCTTTGGAGCCTGTCCTGGAACACACTCTGTAGACCAGGCTGGCCTCGAACTCACAGAGATCCACCTGCCTCTGCCTCCTGAGTGCTGGGATTAAAGGCATGCGCCACCACCGCCCGGCAAGAAACAGCCTCTTATTAGACATGTGGTTCATGATCATTTTCTCCCACTCTGGAGTTGTATTTTTTACTGTTCATCATTTCCTTTATTGTGCTGATTGCTAAATAAAGTTTTATTGGGACAGACCTGATTACCCATCCATGTCCAAGGTTGCTTCTGACCTACATCAGCTACTTTACCAGCACAGACATGGCACAAACAGTCCATCCCTCTGCTACACAGAAAGCTTGCCAGCTCCTGCCATCCCCGCTGGGGCAGCAGGGAGCTGAGGTCAGGCATTGCAGAAGCAGCAGGGTAAAGGTGACACTGAGCCAGGTATAGTGGTGCACGTGTACAGTCCTGATGCTCAGGAGGTTCAAGATCAGGAGTTTAGCCAGCCTGGGCTATGGAGTGAGAACCCTGTCTCAAGACACCATGAGCTGGGAAACAGCTCAGTGGTAGAGCACTCCCCAAACGTGAGGCCCTGGGTTCATCTCCAGTACCACAAGAAGAAAGAAAATTACAGTGGGTAGAAGAGGAGGAGGAAGAAGGAGAGAAAAGGAGGGGGATATGTCCAACCATTAAGAGGACCTCCACTGGCAGCAGTGATGATCCTGCCTGTGGGTTCCTGTCCTGTGGTGACCAAACTTCCATGACACATACCTGATGGAATTTAACGTCAGCACTGGAGTTCCTACAGAGCTGAACCTGGGGCTGCATTCCCTTCTAGTCATGAGACACATCGGAGCATCTGAACTGGAAGCGGACACACGGCTGATACCACAAGTCTGTTCCTCAGTCCCGGCTCCTCTCACAGTGACTGTGAGCTGCATCTTGTCCGCAGGGAGAGAAGGCAACAGTTACTGCCCATGAGAGGGTACTGAGCAACTCCAAAGCCACAATGCATGGAACCCTCTAGAAAAGGCCTCCTAGTCAAGAAGTAGGTCAGCCTCTGAACCAAGAGCTATGACCTGGCACCCTCTTCATTTGCTGCCAGACCATGGACCTGGTGCTCTTTCAGCTGGAGTCCCAAAGGCTGAGTGGAGACAGGAGATAAGAGGTGCCTCAACAAGGGACTGGCCATTATGTAACCTCAGATACTACCGCAGCAATATGAGTGACAGCTGCATGCTTTAACTAGATAGAGTATTCAAGACTACCGAGTCTCAGGCTGGAGAGATGGCTCAGCAGTTGCTTCCAGAGGTCCTGAGTTCAATTCCCAGCACCCACATGGTGGCTCACAACCATCTATAACTGTGGTCTCATGGGATCTGATGCCCTCTTCTGGTGTGCAGACATACATGTTGACAAACACTCATATACATAAAATAAATAAATCTTAAAAAAGAAAAAGACTACTGAGTCTCCTCATATTGTTTGCATGGAGTCGGGAAACCTACCCCCTGTCAGCTCCTTCTCATTGCCCACCTCCTGCAAACAGGCGCTGGATAGAGTTGGTCTCCCTGGAGTGTGTGTGCAGCTCAAGGTTGGAACTGTTCTTGCCTTCCTTCTCTCTCTGGAGGAACTGAAACAGAGAAGTAAGACTTATCTGCATTGACACAGCTAGCAGGGCCTCGAGCGCCATCCTGCATGATGCTCTATTTAAAACAGGCTTTCCTTTAGAAAAGACCACATTTTTTCTTTTTATTGAATATAGATTCTTTTCCTACATAATCCTGGTTTTGGTTTCCCCTCCCTCTGCTCTTCTCATTTCCTCCCCATCCTCCCTCCTATCCAGACCGACTCTCTTTCTGTCTCTCGTTAGAAAAGAACAGACTTCTAAGAGATAATAATAAAATATAATAAAGCAAAACAAAGACTGTCACCTTGAAGTTGGACAAGACAAACCAACAGAAGGAAAAGATCCCAGAAGGATGGGCAAAATCAGAGACCCATGCATCCTACACCCAGGAGTGCCGTGAAAGCACTGAACTGGAAGCCATGATATATACACAGAGGATCTGGTGCAGACCGGAGTCAGCCCTGTGCATGCTGCCTCAGTTTGTGCGTGCATATGAGCATTGCTCATGCTGATTTAGAGGGCCTTGCTCTCTTGGTGTCCTCTGTCCCCTCTGGCTCTTACACTCTTTCTGCTTCCTTTCCACAGGGTTCCCTGACCTCTGAGGGGAGGAATTTGATGGAAACATCCCATTTAGAGCTGTGTGTTCCTCTCTCTCTCTCTCTCTCTCTCTCTCTCTCTCTCTCTCGTGTGTGTGTGTGTGTGTGTGTGTGTGTGTGTGTGTGTGTGTGTGTGTGTAATGTCTGACTGTGGGTCTCTGTATTTGTTCCCATCTGCTGCAGGAAGAAGCTTCTCTGATGATGGCTGAGCAAGGCATCCATGAGTATAACAGAATGTCATTAGGAATCATTTTATTGCTACATTCTTTTAGTAGAATAGTAGTATTTGGTTTTACTCTAGGTCTCTGGGCTGTGTAGTTTCAGGTTCTTAATCACCCAAGCAGTGTCAGATATGGGTTCCATTTCGTGGAGTGGGTCTTTAGTCAGATCCAGTATTGTTGGTTACTCTCATACGCACTTTTGTTACACCATTGCACTAGCATGTCCTGCAGGCAGGACACCATTGAAGATCAAAAGGTTTGTGGCTGATTGGTGTTTATGCTTCTCCTTTGGTGGCATGCAGAGTACCTTCCTGCACCAAGACACTAGAACATAGGGGTGAAGGCGCTATGTAGGCACCAGCTTGACATCTCCATGTTCGGTGAGTTGTGTGGGTGTTGTCTTCAGCAGATGGAGCCTTGCAGTCAGTTTGTGGAGAGCAACCTATTGTCTTAGCAACGGCCTGTGTTGTTTGGGGCTCCCATGATATCCCTCTGGCCAACAACTCAATTGGATGTAGCCCAATCCAATATTGGAAGCTTCATTTAGTGATAAGAGATGTCCACTTGGGGCTCTGTCTCCCCCACTTTGCCAATTTCATTTGGATCACCATCATGTATCAAACCTCATTATATATATATGTGTGTGTGTATATATATATATGTATATACACACACACACACATATGGAAGTTTCTATTGTATAAGTTTCCATACTAGCCCTCAAATTCTTCTTAATTTTAGCTGACTCTCCCCATATTCCCCACCTCAACCTCCTCTCCTCAACCCCTCCCCACTTAACCCTGCCATGCTAGCCACTCCTTCATCCATTCATAATTATCTATTCCATTTCCCTTTTTAAAAAGTATTTTTTTTTAATTTGAAGGTTGGAAAGTAGAAACTTTGCATGCCTCTCCAAAGGCTATGAACAAATTTGTGTCCCTGTCCTATGTTTCACCTCCACTTCCACAAGTAAAATTTAGTCATTCAGTGGCCAGCCACATTTAGTCAAATGCATGCCAACAGGGAGATATATTCACACCTCCCCGTTCTTTCACACAGTGTGTGGTTCTGAGACGTGCTTTTCTCGACTAATGAAGCTCTAATATTAGTCCTTCTGCCTTTGCACCACTGTATAGAATTCCATTATATAAAGAACATGCCACTTATTGAAGCAACACTCTACCGAGGGGTCTAGGCTATTCTCAATCTTTTCCTTTTGAACACAACATTGCCAAGGGCTAGGGATGTAACTCGGATGAGAATGTTTGCCTTTCACCTGTAAGGGCCTGGGTTTCACTCCCAGCCCCTTCACAGTGTTGCACAGAATAACACTGTACATAAACACTTGCAAGCTCCATTTGATTGACAGGGATCTAGGGCTGGGAAGCAGACCAGCTAGAACACAGTTTCTGCATTTGTCCTTTGGGCAGATATTGGCAAAAGAGACTGGGTACCCAGCCCAGCCCAGATCCCAAAACCCCACTTCCTCAGAGGACTGGATCCAATGAATCCAGCCAGAAAAAGAGAGACCCCTCTCCTCTCTGGCTGTCTGGGGCCCCCAGCTGAATTATTGTGGCAATCATTGTCTTAGGCACACACTGTGGGGGGCTGGAGTTAAGAACATGAATTGCTCTTACTGAGGACCTAAGTTCAGTTCCCAGCATCCAGGTGGTTCATAACCTCTTGTAACTCCAGCTACAGGAGATGCAGCACATTCTTCTGACTTCTATGTGGACACCTGCACATACCCACATATATGCACATAAATAAAGATTAAAAATTTAAACACACACACACACACACACATTGTGAAATAATTTGCATCCCAGAAAGGCAGGAAAAGACCCTGATTTGTTAAGGGGGCAAAATGGAAAAGCATGACTGAGAAGGGAAGCCCTCAGCCCCTGTCAGCCTCCAGGGATGATGATTAAACTAGTGAGGAGATCATTCCCAGGACACCCAAACCCTAAGCTGAGCCCCTGACTCTTTCCAAGGCTATTACCTCATGAAGAGGGTCTCTGGGGCAGCCATTTCTTCCCTCACACAGGGTTTCATGTGCATAGTTGAGGTAAACTTTCCCTATGAGGTCAGCGCATTCTTAACTGTGTTGTCTAAGACAGGACACAGGTGAGCTAACTGCCCAGCTATGCCACACACTGGGCAATGGGATGAGCAGAGCCACAGATCACCCATGGAGTATTTAAAAGGTAATGGTACTAAAAATATTTGCAAAGAATTCTCAGGACAGCCAAGTTCCCAACAGATCTCCACCTCCTGTGGAAGACAGAAGAACCAGGAAGCTCCTCCTCAGCTCCTCTACATGTCTGTTATTCAGCTGACTTAATGCCCCTAACTGCAGACAAGATGAAACATTTGGGGGAGAAATTAATCCATAAACCCAGGACCCAGGAAGACTCTGTAGCGAGTCTGTCAGCTGCCAGACTGTGCCCAGCACAGGCGTGTCTGCTTTCCCATCTGCTCAGTGAGCTAGAATGGACACCAGAGTGCCCAGCAAGCCCACGGCTCGGAAGGTGCAGAGCCAGACATACGTGATGAAAACGTGTGCATTTTGGATTGCCTGGAGCTGGAGTTACACGGAATGTAAGCAGCCCAAAATGGATGCTGGGGACAGAACTTGGGTCCTCGCCTACCGGTAGCACTCCATAAATACCTGAAGGAAGGAGAGGAAGAAAGAGGAATATTCCAGGAGGGGACTGGGATGGCTCCTAACCAGGAGGGTCCTTAGGCAAGGGAAGGTGACAGCTCTTCTGTGTTTGGTGGGGAGGGGCTGTCCTGGATTAGACAGAGTCTTATATCACCCAGGATGTCCCTGAACTTCTGATCCTCCTGCCTCTACTTCCCAAGTGCTGAGAAAACAGGCATGTGCCATTATGCATGGTGTACGCAATGCTGGAGATCAAGTCCAGGCTAAAGTCAAATACTTTAGCCACTGAGATACATCACTAGCCAGAACTTTTTAATTAAAGCCGGGGGGGGGGGGGGGCAGTATAGCCCAAGCTGGCCTGAACTTCAAGGCTATCTTCCTGCCTTAGCTTATGGAGAGGATTACAGGCCTGTGTCACCATGCCCAAGTATGATGGGGTTTCCTTTTGATTTCTTATTTTTTTAAATATGTGTATGTGGGGCGGGGGGCGGGGGGGGTGCACACCAGAGAGGATGCTGGATCCCTGAAGTTGGAACTGTAAACTGCCCAATGTGGGTGCTGGGAAAGGAACTCCAGTTTTCTGGAAGAGGAATACATGCTCTTAACTTCTGAGCCATCTCTCTAGCCCTGTGTCAGGACTTTTAAGTGATGGCTTGATCTTAGTGAAGTAGAAGTCACATGCTGCACCCTAACAAGCAGGCTAGATGACAACACAATTGCCCCAGGGGTGCCGTGAAGGCCAGCTGGCTGCAGTATTGCCCACTGCCAGGCTGTGCAAAGGCGCCAGGCCTATGAAATCCTTCCATACACTTTCTATTTACCAGTGCCATCAGCTGGATGATGAGGTATCATGACCAAGGCAACTTCAGAAGACAACATTTAATTGGGGGCTGGCTTACAGTTTCAGAGGGTGGCAGTCCATGAGCATCATGGCAGGGAGCGTGGCAGCAGCAGCAGGCAGGGCACCGAAGCAGTGACTGAGAGCTTACACCAGATCAACAAGCATGAGGCAGGGCTAACGGGAACGGCATGGGCTTTTCAAGTTCAAAGCCCACCACCAGCGACACACCTCCTCCAACAAGACCACACCTACTAGTCTTTCCCAGGCAGATCCACTTACTAGGGACCAAGCATCCAAACATATGAGCCTACGGGGGCCATTTTTCACATTTTTTTTGTTCAAACCACCATTTGTCTCAGGTCACAGATAGCTGCTCCTCTCTGAAGAGTTCCATTCAAGTCCCTGGGGAAAGTGCTGAGGTCAAGGCCTTTACAAGTGGCATTATCTTGGTTTGTTTTGAGACAGGGCTTTCCTATGTTGCCCCAGCTGTCCTGGAACCCACTGTATAGACAGGCTCGCTTCAAACCACTGCATTTGCCTCCCAGTGCTGGGACTTCATGCACATTTTATCATGCTTGGTTCATTACTTTTATTATTTTAAAATGTAAAGCAGGTTCATAATTTGAGCACTTGCTGGGTAGGAAATACAGGGTCAAAACATCCATTTGTTCATATTTGCTCCCAGTTTGGCCATGCCAACTCCTGATCCTCAGCCCACACCAGAGATATCTGCCCCACTAGAAAGGGGCAACCAGACCCTTAGGGCAAGCGGGGGCTTGGGCTGGAGTCACATCTGGGCCAAGCTGGGAGCCCCAGACAAGTGGCCAAAGAATCTGACTTCCAGCACTCAAGTAGTCCTATTTAAGAGACCTCCAGGGCCTTCAGGCAGAGGGGCAGACTTCTGCAGCCAAGCTTAGCAGCAGAGCCCAGCTGTTCAACACACACTAAGGTTTAGTTTCCCTCTGTACAATGTGGTTGGGCAGGCCCACCACCCAGGGGTCTGTGAGGAATGGCTTGTACTCCCAGGGCCTTACCAGTCCCTCTTCCCTGAAGCACTTTCCTCACAAAAAGGAAAAGACTTCACCTACTAGAATGAGAGGGAGGTCTCGGAGGGAGAGCGGCAATTGTAAGTGGGGTCTCCTGCCAGCCTTCAGGGTCAGGAAGGTCTGTGCTTTGGGTAGCCCCATATATGTTGTTGTGGTCCCCACCTTACTCAGCTCTTTCCTGTGCCTGCTCCACCCAGGGCTGGGCACATTCTGGGGTGGACATTATATCTTAGCCTTACACTGTCCACATGGGGTGCCAAGTCACTGAGAGCCTTGATGGAGGGATCATGACTAAGGAAACAGGTTCAAGTAGGTGTGGGCAGGTGAGGAGGCTAATGTCCCATCCCCCATACATCCAAGATGGAAGGTTCCAGAGCAGGAGTGTCCCAGGTTGGGGTGGAAGGCCTTTAATTACCACTAATGACAGCTTAAGCTGCTTTGATGGTACATTTTACTCACAATCTCACCCCGACATGAAGAGGTTCCTTGAAGGGCAAAACATCGATGCAGAGGGAGCGGCAAAGGTCGAAGATGCTTAGGAAAAGGTAGCTCATCTATAAGAGCTCATCACGAGAAAGCCAGCAGGCTGGTGGGCACAGAATCTATACATCCTTTCTTAATCTTGTAGCCACTGTGAAGGGTCAAGATGTCGACACTCCAGGCTTTGGTACACCTTGACCCTTCTAAGTCCCCACCTCAGCCTCAAGTGTGATCCTAATGCTGCCAACCTGTGTCCCTCAGATATGACTCCCAGCAGGAAATGTAGAGTGCATACATTAACACATGCCAGGCAAGCACTCTACAGTTCCACTACATCTCCAACCCAGAGTGCAGCCCTTTAAAAGCAGCTTCATCACCGTCTGGCCAACCATTCCAGATCCTGTGCAGTTTCCCTCAGGTAAAGGTGACTGTTTCTACTTTGTCTCAAAACCACCCTCTCTGGCAGGTCTTCCCTCTCCATTGCAGGAACCCAACAGTTTGTCTGAAGAAATCTAGCCCGTAAGGGTACCCCTCAGAAGTCAGCTGCACCGAGAGGAGTCCCGGCAAAAAGCCCCAAGACTCTCTTCTTGCTGAATGTGCCTTATTTTATTTTCTTCTAGAACTCATGGATCCCTCCCCCATCTCTTTTTCTTTTAAGAATTTTATTTCCTTTGAGTATGATGGGGAGGAGATGGTGGAGCATGCATAGCATGATGCATATGTAGATGTTAGAGGACAACTTGCTGGATTCTGTTTTTTCTTTCCACTGTATGGGTTCTCGGAACTGAACTCAGATCATGAGGCTTGGCAGCATGTGCTATGAGCCATCTCACCAGCCGTTGTTATATTATTATTATTATTATTATTATTATTATTATTATTATTATTATTATTATGAGATAGGGTTTTGTTGGCCCAGGCTCTGGAGATGGGTAATCTCGTGACTCTTGCTCCCACCTCCTGAGTGCTAGGACTCCAGGGGTGCGCCACCACACTCACTACTGAAGCCATGTTAACCCTAACTCTCCACTTCACCCACAGTCTCCGAGCTCACAGAGGAAAGGGCTTCGTCACTTCCTTCCCTGCCCTATGTCACTGCTGTTGGGAGGAAGACCGTGAGTTTTTTTTGAAATTCACACAAGCTAAAAGCATTTTCTAAGAGAAGTCCTGTCAAAAGCCTGTCTCCATTGTTGCCCCTGTGCCCTCATTGGCAGGCCCAGCTAACTCTGAGTGTCCTGTGTCTGCGGCCAGGCTTGGTTGAAGCCAGTTCACAGTGGCAAGGGAGCCTTCTGAGCCACGTCCCATGACCCCTGGGCCAGGCCTTTCTGCAGAGACTGGGGCACAGAGCCCAGAGCTGCTCAGCTCAGCAGGCCACTGCACACTTTGCTTTGGAAGACATTTGTCCCTGCTTTTCAGAGGAGGGGATGGGGAGGCTCATGTAGTCATGCCGCCTTAGTTCTCAAAGCTCCCCAGTCTAGGTGCTCCAGGGCACTGACCAGAGACAGAGGCCCCTGGCTACTTAGTTAGGGAAGGAAAGAGCCAGACACAGGTTGGAATACTTCCCACGGCCCTTCTGGGTGACCTGTGGAATGTTCTGGTAATGAAAGGCACATAATGGGAATCAGCTTGGTCTAGCATCTGTACAGCTAGACCCTAGAGCCAGCATCCAGGGGTGGGGACTTCCTTCCTGGACTTATGGAAGGAGCTACCGTTCTGTTGGGTTCCAAACATGGGAAGCACAGAGAAACGTGATCCTGTCCTCTTTAGACCCCAAATGATGAGATTCCTTAGAGATAAAAGTGTGGGAGGTCAGTATTGCTCAGCTGTTAAAAAAGGAGTGTTTACTGATCTTGCAGAGGACTAGAGTTCAGTTCTCAGCACTCATATCAGGTGGCTCACGACTGCCTGTAAATCCAACTCCAGAGGATCCAACACTGTTTTCTGGCTTCTGGGATGGGGCAAGCATACCTATAAACCCCAGTGCTGTGGAGAGCAGAGACAGGAAGATCACTGGGGCTGTGTCAGGCTAGGAAGCTCTGGCTCAGGGAAATAAGAGAGATAAAACAAGATGTTTGACATCCTCCTCTAGCTTCACAAGGACACACACACACACACACACACACACACACACACACACACACACACACAAATAAGGAAAAGGGAAGGAACAAGACTAACGGGGTGCTGAGACTTCTGGGGAGACCCACAGTGACACAGGATGGGCAGCATACTAGGCCCCAGCAGACCCCTGACTGTGAAGCAATTACCGCTAATGGCATCCAGCCACCCAAGCTGGCTGCACCCCAGACTCTCCCTACCCCAGGACCCTTGTGCAGCCACTCCCTCCTCCTATAACACATTTCCTGCTTCGTTACCGAATCAGTTCTCTGTAGATGTTTATTTTCCCAAACTTTCCAACTGCATAACAGTCCTTAGCAACCCTTCTCCCTGGCCAAATGAGCCCATCTGCACCCAGAAGCAACTTTGTCAGTGACAGATACTATTCACCAGTACCCATCTCTGCACCCTTTGGCCATGTTTCTGCCATGTAAAGGTGTCAAGGGTGTCTGTTACCAAGAAATGACAGAAGGGTGACAATTGTACTGGGTGACCTGCCAGCAAACCACCTCTCATGCACACCAACCTCACAAGTCAGGTGACAGGAAGCGTCTCCCTGTGCCCTATCCTTTCCTGGTTGTACATGTCCCCTACAAGTGGCACTCTCCAGGGGGAAGCACTGAGGATGACTCCTGACCCCATGCTACAGCCAAGTATCCTTTTAAGACACACTTGACCCAAATGGCCATGTCCTTATTTCTTGGACCTTACATACCTCACTCTATGGCTCTGACTTGGTACAAGCCAGAGTGAGGAAGGAGCAGAGGGCACAAGGATGCTTCACCTTTTCACCTGTTCATGTGGACAGTACCTGGCTCTTTTCACTCACCTGAAGCATGATACCCAAGGAAGCTGTCCTTGAAAACAAGGAAGAGCAGCAGCTGGAGTGGAGTCTGAACCACCTGTGCGCTGCTCACACTGAGGAAGTGGCAGAGCTAAGACCCCCGCTTCTGGCCATCTGAGCCAGGCTGAGGCCATTCAAGTAGAGCTGAGGACAGAGCTTAGAGGAGAATTGGTGAAGACCTCCCTGAAGGTCTTGCATGGACAGAAGGAGCTGGCTTCATAGGGTGCTGGCCCAAAGCCAAGGAGCCAACAGGGCAGGGATGGGGAGTGGTGTGCCCTGACCCTGTGGAGGTCCCACCCACCCTGGAGACCATGGGAGCTGCTAGTTGTGGTAGGCATTGGGCCTGGTCAGCTGGAGGTCACCCTGATCTCTGAGACAGGCTGGCAGGAGTCATCATTTCCAACCCCCGCAGCAGGCTTGGCTGACATCTCTGCCAGGAGATTCATGTTGGAAGGGACTATGTACTGCTGCTTCCAGCAGCTTCCACGAAAGCCACGTTTGCCAGGCTTCGTCACTGTCTTCTACATCCAGTCTGGTGTGTTCCCAAAGTCTCCACCCAGGCTTATACCAGAGCTACATCAACAGGGCAGTCAGTATTTACTACAAATGAAAACATTTATCATTACCTGGAGAGGTGAGTGTGTGTGTGTGTGTGTGTGTGCACATGTGTGTATATGTGAGTGTGTGTTTGTGTATGTGAGTATGCATATGTGTGCATGGATGTATGTGAGTGTGTGTGAGAATGTGGGTGGGTGTGTGGTTGAGTGTGTATGTCAGTGTATGAATGTATATGACTCTCTGTGTGTGTATGTGTGTGTATGTGTGTGTGTGTGTGTGTGTGTGTGTGTGTGTGTATGATTGAGGATTGTATCTAACATTTCACACATGCTGTGCTCTACCAGCCCTTTTTCCATTTGGAGGCAGAGTCTCAATACAAAGCTCACTGTGAACTGCCTCAATTCTTGAACTAGCAACCCTCCTGCCTCAGCCTCCTGAGTAGCTAGGATTTCAGGCCTGTGCTGCCATGCCCAATGAGATCATTATTTGGGGGCTACTCATTTCCTTCAACTGTGCGCTTCACAAGGAGCCAAGTCCAAAGATCCAGAAGACCCTCTGTACGAGTTTAAAAAGGAGGGTGAGGATGAGGGTGTAGCTCAGTGGTGAAAGTGCTTGCCTAGCATGCACAAAGCCCCGTGTTCAATCTACAGCACCACATAGTGGTGCATGCCTCTAACCCCAGGAGGATCAGAAGTTCAAGGTCATTCTCAACTCCGTAGCAGGTTTGAGGCCAGTCAGGGCTACCTGAGATCCAGTCTTAAAAAGGTGGTGAGGGGGGATACAGCAAGATGGCTCGGTAGGTAAAGGAGCTTGCTGCCAAGCTTGATAACCTGGGTCCAATTCCTGAATCCTACATGGTGGAAGGAAAGAATTGACTCACACAAGCTGTGCTCTGACCTCCGCACAGTGCCATGGTGTATGCATATGTACACACACAGATAAAGACAAGAAAACATTTCAAGGAGAGTGTCACTATATACTCTTTTCATCCTGACCCTGAGTGGGTCCCAAACGTCCTGCGAAGAGACCTGAAAATCTAAGATCAGCTGGCAGTAGGGAATTGAGGGGAACCTTGCTTGGATGAGAAAGAAGTCAGAAGTCCTAGGCTGGACTGCAAACAAGCCTTGTTGCTAAGTCACCCAGTGGCTCTGAGATGGTCATATCCCCAGTGTGACCTAGTGTCAGTACTCACTGGGTCAACAAAAGACAACAAGTAGGATAGATGGTGATGTCGGCGTGACAGGGTCTAGAATCACCTAGCACACAAACCTCTGAGGCTGGGCCGACTGAATATTGAAGGAAAACAGGCTGAGCACCAGCGTGACTGTGGACAGTATGGCCAGGCACCTCACGCTCCTGGAACCAGCCCCTCAAACTGAGCCAAAGCAAACCCTTCCTGTTTAAGTCGCTGCTGTCGGGTGTTTTGTTGCAGCTAAGGCCTCCTCACTCCCAAATGAAAGAGACAGGGTCCCGTCCCTCAGCCGCTGCCATTGCAGACCTTGGGCTTGCTCAGGAGGAAGGGACACCTTCCTGCCGCGGACTCCGCCTGAGATGTGAGTGAGGCTCCTATCATTTAGGAACTGGATTACAGCTTACTATTGTGAGGGGCCAGGGTGACACATAAAGTCTGTCCAGTTAGCACTGAATTTTACTTCCTCCTCCCTACTCCACACCCCATGGTGGTGTGAACTGAACACAGGGCCTTGCCAATGCTGGGCAAGTGTCCTAAGCCAGCTCAACTCTGAATTTCAGATCAACAGTATGTGTGTGTATGTATATATATAAAGATTTACATGTGTCTATTTAAAGATTTACATGTGTGTGCATGTGTGTGTGCCACATATGCTGGTGCCTGCTGAGGCTGGAAGAGAACAACAGGTCCTCCCTGGAGCTGAGGTAACTTGCAGTTATGAGCTGCCCTTCTGTAGGTGTTGGGATCAGACTTAGGTCTTCTGGAAGAGCAGCAAATGCTCTTAACCCCTGAGCCAGCTCTCCAGCCCCAAGAAATATGCTTTTTAATTGTGGCTCAGAGAGGCACAGCCAGTGTTAGGACACACACAACTGTTTCCCTTCTGAACTACACAGTGCCATATAAGGCCATTAATGGAAGTATACAACATTGAGCATCCCCCACGGCCCATTGTGTCCACGTGCCCCCACCCTTTCCCACTCCATCAATCCTCTTGTCTCCGGAGACACTCCCACTCCTACTCTGGTGCCCGCATTGCCCCCTTTCAAGGACATAAGAGTTGCAACTCGGTGATACAACCCCACTGGCAAGGAGGAAGCGAGGGCCACCAGGGCTGGGGTGGCTGGTGACAAGCGGGCTGGGAAGACAGGGGGAATACACAGAGGGCATTGGCCAGCCTCACTGTGAGAAAATCCAAGAAGCCTGTGCTCGAAGCTCTCAGCCAGGAGGGCCAGCCCAGCCAGGAGCCAGGCATGAGGCCTCTCCTGCCCACTCATGCCGAGTGGCTCCCTGCTGTCCCTTGCTGTCATCTCCAGCCAACTAAGACAAAATGAAATCTACCTAAGAGCTCAGTCTCTGAACCCTCCAACCCAGAAGTATCACGGGAAGAGTACTGCCTTAACCATTCAGTACATGCCCAGCATCAAATTCTGGGACCTAGCCAGGCCAGGGCTGCCAAAATCAAGAGGCAGATGTCCTCACCCCATCTAGAGGAAATGAGTGTCCCAGATCATGGTGCCATTTACATACAACACATAGAAAAGGGAGTCCTGTAGAGACTAGTGGTGACCAGGGCAGCGAAGGGGGGTGGGAACGCATGCACACACACACACCAAGTTTCATCTGAAACAATATAAGTGTTGTGCAAGTGTTTTCTGCTCCTCCCAGTTCTGCCTTCAAAGGTTTCATATGACACCTGGTGACCCCAAAGTTGACCTATGCTTAGATCATGCATCCAAAAATATGAAATGGAAAATTCTAGAAACAACATACAAATTTTCAGCTTTATGCTGTGCTGTGTTCTGTGAGATCTTATGCCTCCCACCTGACATTGGAATCTTCCTTGGTGTGGGGTATCCACACTGTATATGCCACCCTTCCATTGCTCCCTTGGAAAGGGGCTGTCATGAAAAGCAAGTGCTATGGTCAGGTAACACTGTTGCAGCAAAGGGCAGCCCCAAGCTATGGTCAGGTAACCCCAATTTCTAAGCCAATAATAATAGTCCCAAAGTTCAAGAGTCATGATGCTGGAGGTTCAAAAGTGACAGAGAAGTCATAAGCCGTAAAACGTTTTCATTGGGCGAAGAGGTGAAAGTATGGTAAGGTGGTGTGAGCAACAGAGAAGGACACCATTCACATAGTTACCACCACTGTGTGTGTGCACTGCTTTGTATTGCATGTATATGTTTGAAGGTGCATGTATGTGAGTCAGGGTGCACATGCATGTGTGTGAAGGCCAGAGGACCATTCCTCAAGCATCATCTACCTTGGCTTCTGAGGCAGGGTCTCTCACTGGCCTGGAGCTTGCCAAGTGGATAGGCTGACTGGCCAGTGAGCCTGGGGATCCACTCGTCTCCTCCCTGAAGTGCTAGGGTTATGAGTGTGCACCATGTACCTGGCTTTGGGTGTGGAACTCAGGATCCGACTCATGAGTGTACAGCATGCACTCTACTAACTGAGCTATTTCCATAGTCCTCTATAATATATTTCAAGACAGGGTCTCACTATGTAGTTCCAGCTGTTCTCAAACTCATAGCAATCCTCAGGAACTGCAGGAGTGAGCCACTGCACCAGCTCTATTAAATGTATCACCATTAAATGTGGCACTTTGACCATTAGTTACTGCTGTGTCTCTTACTCTACCTAACTTCATCATAGGCACACACTTACAGGAAAATATAGCATTCACACGACTCAGTACTACCCATGGTCTCAGGCTTCCAATGGGGTCTTGGGACATATCCCCATGGCACACTTGTAAAGTATGAGTATGGTGAGAGTCTTACTACTCTATACATTTACTAAGATTCAAACAACTGCTTGGTGTCTTTCGTGGTATGTACAGTGTATCTCACTAGAACTGTTTAAACGGCAGCTTCTCTCGGTGTTCAGAGAGGCAGCCGACGATGCCTGGGTACCCCAGCCTGAAATAACCATCCTAGCTGTGAGATCTAGGCTTCTTAGTGTATAAGGCAACTTGTGGTGCCTCCCTACTGGGAAAGTCAGGAGTTGGACAGGCCCCACTGCCTTTCCCTTTGCAGAGGCCCTTTAGCCTGAGGACATGTCCCCAGGGGAAGATGAGCTGAGGGTGCCAAGGAGGGAAAGGGAGCCTTGTTTGGGTAATCCGCTCACTTGGTGGCAGCCTCTTGGGACAGCAGTTAATCAGCTGGACGGCTTGGGCAGGGTGAACGGGTATCAGTGCCAACTGAGGTGAGGGACATGGGCTGAGAACTGGGCTCCTGGGTCATGCCCTTCCCATCGCTCCCCTCTTCTGGGGTCAGGAGAAGAAAGTCTTTTGTCATTGCTATTGCCCTTGACCTGATGTTGTCCGGCAGAACAGGATCCCTCCATCCTCGAAGCACCAGAAGGCATGCTGGGCCGTCCTTCACTTGCTCAGAGACAAGAGGCATCGACAGTAGTGGCTGGTGTTTATGGACATGTCACTGCAGTCAGGACCTGGGTTCAAATCTCAGCTAGGTCAACTTTCGTATTTTTTTTTTTTTTTTTTTGCAATACAATTCAGTTCTACATATCAGCCACAGATTCCCTTGTTCTCCCCCCTCCCGTCCCCCTCACATTCCCCCCAGGCCCCCCATTCCCATCTCCTCCAGGGCAAAGCCTTCCACACAGACTGAGATCAACCTGGTAGACTCAGTCCAGGTAGGTCCAGTCCCCTCCTCGCAGGCCGAGCCAAGCAATCCTGCATAGGCCCCAGGTTTCAAACAGCCAACTCATGGACCCGGTCCCACTGCCTGGATGCCTCCCAAACAGATCAAGCCAATCAACTGTCTCACCCATTCAGAGGGCCTGATCCAGTGGGGACCCCTCAGCCATTGGTTCATAGTTCATGTGTTTCCATTCATTTGGCTATTTGTCCCTGTGCTTTATCCAACCTTGGTCTCAACAATTCTCGCTCATATAAACCCTCCTCATTCTTGCTAATTGGACTCGCAGAGATCCACCCAGGGCCTAGTCATGGATCTCTGCATCCAGATCCCTCAGTAGTTGGATGAGGTTTCTAGCACGACAATTAGGGTGTTTGGCCATCCCATCACCAGAGTAGGTCAGTTCGGGCTTTCTCTCGACCATTGCCAGCAGTCTGCTGTGGGGGTATCTTTGTGGATTTCTGTGGGTCTCTCTAGCACTTTGCTTCTTCCTATTCTCATGGGGTCTTCATTTATAATGGTCTCCTATTCCTTGTTCTCCCTCTCTGTTGTTGATCCAGCTGGGATCTCCCGCTCCCCCAAGCTCTCTTTCCCTCGACCCTCGCCTTTCACTACCCCCACTCATGTCCAGGCTGTTCATGTAGATCTCATTCCATTTCTCTGTCATTGGGTAATCCCCGTGTCTTTCTTGGGGTCCAACTTTCGTATTTTAAAGAATGGCCACCATAATGACAATGTCACTGGAGCTGTGAGCATGGGACTGAAGACAAGATGGAGACTTCCAGAAAGTTCGAGCTGCCAGGAAACATGGAGTGTCCGCCCAGGGAAGCTGCAGGCAGTGAGTAGAGCCACCCCGACAGAGGGACTGTGTGGGCTGCTAACAGTGAGGCCTGCCTAAGCCCTGTGGGATCCACGTTGTGCAGTCACATGTCCCTGCTGGCTTTCAGGCTTGCTCTTGTCTTTCTCCCTTTCTGGGCTTCCACAGCCTACCATTTGGAACAGGAATGTACTGTTGGAAGTACCTAACACGCTTTCTGAATTTATAGAGGTCCACAGAGTCTGTATGAGTCACAGGGACTGTGAACTTTGGTATGTGAATGGTACTGGAGTGTCTGGTAGGATGCTGGGGACTCTGGAGAATGAAGTGAATGCCTCTTGGTGGAATGTCTGCGTTTAGCTGTGTGCTGTTCTCCAAAAGGACTCAAGTGTTGAAGACTTGGTCTGCAGCTAGTATCAGTGATAGGAGGTGACTCCATGGAGGCTCAGACCTAATCAACGGACACAGCTGTTGATGGATTTGTGGTCAAGAGGGAAATAGGCAATAATTAAATACAGAGTGGAACAGAAGTTCTTTTCTATGGAAGAAACCTGTAAAATATATATGTGTGTATCATATATATAACATCATATATTATATATATTATTATATTATATTTTATTTTATATGGTAGGGAGGGTGGAGCTAGAAAGGAAGAATTGGCATGCCCAACTGGATCTGAGTCAGGCAAGGTCATGACCAGAGCCAAGCATTGGGGTAAAGGTCATGAGGAGCTACTCCCCCACGGCTACTACAAAGAGGAGCAGCCTGCTGATGAGGGCCACCAAGATAGTCCTAGTGTCTTTACGTGTCTCATCCAGGTCACAGCAAACACACAGAGGAGAAGAACAGCAACCCATAAGCAAACAATTAGGTAATCACAGAACTTTACATTATTTCCTGAGACAAAAAAATCTAGATTCTTCTAAGGACAGTGTAGGTGGGTGAGGGTGTAAAAAGACAACAGAGCAAAAATAAACCAAAAGATTGAAAAGATACAACCAAGTCAGGCGTAGGAGCACATGCCACCATCTTACTCTCAGGAGCCTGAGGCAGATCAGGGGCTAGAGGTCCCATTTCAAAAGCAAAAGAAAGCATGTGTTTGGTGACCTCGCTCTGTGTGTGTATGTGTGTGTTCATGTGCACACACATGCATCTGGGGCCAGAGGTTGACACTGGCTGTCTTCCTCAATCACTGTTAACATATTTGCTGAGACGAGATCCTTCAATAGTTCAACTAGACTGTAGCAAATCCACAGAATCCCCCTGCCTCAGCCTTCACAGTGCTAGGGTTTCAGGAGCACACCACAATGTCTGGTTTTTATGTGGGTGCTGGGAATGGAAGTCAGGTCCTCATGAGTGCATAAACCATTTGCATCCTCTGGTGACTTTCCTTGTTGAAAAGCCGCACCCACACCTTGCCTTGGGAATGTCTTATAGACTGCTGTCCTTTTCTTAATCCTCTCTGTCCTCTACTCACTTTGGACTAAATTTAAGTACCTTTTTTCTTTTTTAAAATGACCCACCCAAAAGTTTGAAACCAAATGCAATGTGTGAACCACACCTGGTAAAGCCTCGTTGAAAAGGTAGCTATGAAATATATTTCAGTGCACCAGGAAAGCAGGACACTTGACGAGGACAGGCACTCAAAGGGACAGAATTTAATTCTCTTAACTCTGTGTAGGGAGGGCATGCCCTAAAGTCCGAAAATTATCTCTGCTTCTTCTTCTTCCCAGGGCCTCACATGTACTAAGCATGTCCTACAACTGAATTGCATCTTGGTCCCTTATATCTCAGCACTGGTGGCTGCTGCTCTGAGCAGCAGCTGGTATGTGCTCCCCTCACGACTGTTTAATGTTTTGTATGGATGAAACTGTTCGTAAAAATCAGAACATGACCCTTTTGCAAATTTTAAATTTATCTTTATTTCATTTAACTTGATTTAATATAGAGGTTTTTAGGTCTGACATTTGTAGGGAAATGGATGGAACTGGAAATCATTAAGTTAAGCAAAATAGGCCAGACTCAGAATGACCAACACCACGTTTTCTCTCATATGCAGATTTTGAAGTGTGTGTGTGTGTGTGTGTGTGTGTGTGTGTGTGTGTGTGTGTGTGTGTTGTGGACCTAGAAGGTGGATCATGAGGGAAGAAGAAGAGATCTTAGTGGAGGAAAAGGGGAATGGAGCACAAGCAAGCAGAAGGGGGACTATTTGGGGAAAGGAAGGAGCCAGCCAGAATGGGAGGGAGGGGCGTGGGACAAGGTGCTGGAGGAAAATTAAAACAAACTCTCACATAGTGAGACTCCCACCATGTATGCTAACTCTGAAAGTTTAAGGCTGGTCAGACGGCTGTGGTGGATAAAGGTGCCTCACAAGCCGAGGGACCTGAGTTTGATCCCCAGAACCCTTGTAAAAGGAAGGAGAGAGCGGGTGTGGTGGCACACCCCTCTAATCCCAGCACTCGGGAGACAGAGGCAGGCAGATCTCTTGAGTTCAAGGCCAGCCTGGTCTACAGAGTGAGTTCCAGGACAGCTAGGACTACACAGAGAAGTCTTGTCTCAAAACAAAACAAAACAAAACAAACAAATAAAAAAGCAAAAGGAAAGAGAGAGCCAGCTCTACACAGCTGCCCTCTGACCTCTACCATGTGTGCTATGGCATGCACGCCTCCTCACCCACAAATAGTAAATGAAAATCTTTTGCCACAATTTGTGCTGGTCTCCCAAAGGCCCTGATTTAATCAGCCAGGGGCACAGTCAGGCTTCTGTTTTTAAGCTCCGACGCAGTCAGAACTAGGATGCCTTACCAAGCTGAAACAATGGCTGCTTGGCTATGTCTGGGATGGAGAGATCTACCTGGAGATGATTGCAAGCAGCTTCTTCTAACTGGACCAAGGAGTCCCCAGAAGGAGATATCAGAGATGAGGTGCTGAGGACACCACCCCAAAGTCTTTAAGATGTGAGACTTTCTCTAAAGTGGGGGACAACTTGCTCTCTCATAAGTTGGGGTCTCAAACTTGGGCGTTTCTGGATTATAATCCATTTCTGTCTCCCTCCTGGTTCATGTTTGTCATCCTACAGTCTAGTGTACCATGTGATCAACGAACAGTTCTTGAACAGATGAGTGAATGGTTCAATGTTAGGTAGACGTGATATGCACACATTCCCAGCATTTGGAAGGCTGAAGCAGAAGGGTTCCATGTTCAAAGTAAACCTGGGCTACATAGTGAGACCCTGTCTCAAGAAGGACACCAATGGGTTTTTAACTCAGGGCGGTCTGGGAGGTCAGCTTAGTGGGACATTACGGTGGGGGTTGCTACACTGAAAGACCGAGGAGGTGGTATTGGGAGCCTGACCAATCCCCTGCCCTCCCCTGTGCAAACCAGGGCCACTCCCTCTAGACTCATGGGCAGACACCTTTCATCAGCTAATATTTAATGTTAGCAACTAAATGCAGCCTGGCATGGTGGCACACACCTTTAATCCCAGCACTGGGGAGGCAGGCAGGTGGATCTCTGTGAGTTCCAGGACAGCACAGCCAGGACACAGTAAGACCCTGTCTCAAACAAAACAACACACACACACACACACACACACACACACGCACACCAACTAGATGCATTCTAACCATGGACAGGAGGGAGAGGAGAAAGAAACTCCTACTATTCCCAGGCACTGAGCTGAGCACTTTACACACCTGCCATCTTGAAGATACAGTCCCTATCACACTCATACCTGCCAGGATAGGACAGACATAAGCCAGTGTCTCTGGCTCAGCCAACACTCCTGACCCCATCCTCACTCAGGAGGGACCCCTCTGGGACAAAGGGCAGCCTAGATGGGAGGCAGACTGCTATGCTCTGAAGACAGAGGCTCCTCAGTTAGGCCATACCCGTCCTTTTTACATTAGACATGTACTTTATACATGCACAAATACAACATTAAATCAAATATAACTCAGATAGCGCCTAGAAAAACCACCAAGTGGTGATTGCATACATCCTGCCAGAATATTTATTTACATGCATTTGGTTTTGCTTATTTTAGACAGTCTCACTATGTAACTTGAGCTGGCTAGGAATTTGCTTTATAGCTGGGAATGTAGCTCAGTTTGTAGGATGCTTGTCTAGCATGCTTGAGGCAATGGTTTCTAGCCCCAGTACTAGAGGAAGGGGAATAGAAAGTTGAATTTGTGATATAGCCTAGTTGGCCTCAAACTCACACCCCTGCTGTCTCAGCCCCTCAGATGCTGGGATTGCTGGCACACCAGCGTGTGTGTCCAGTTTTTGTGTCCTTGGTTTTGATGCTCTTTATCCAGGAATCACAATGATGACGAGCTTTGTGTGTGAGCTTGTCTGTTTGAGGCAGCAGGTTCCCACTGAGCACTAACTACAAGCTGGACATTGCTTTAGTTCTTGAACACCATCACAATGAATTGACATTACAGTCCATGTTTCAGAAAAGGGAAATGGGACATGGAACTGGTTTTACCAGTGATACTGGTCTCTCACTAATGGTGGGGATGTAAGCCTCTTGTAAAGGAGCTCCCTGTCAATGTAACTGATGGATGCAGAGTGCCTGAGGTTGGAGCCGCAATGCACATGAGGGGACTCGCTTGCCAGTCAGGGCATTAATTTGGTGGTAGCAATGGCTGCATGGTGACATGGGTGCAGAAGCAGGCCCCAGCCATGCCAGGGCCTGGACTTTAGGAGCAAGAGCAAATTCTGGATAGAACCGAGTATGAAGGTGTGGTAGGTAGCTCTGACTACTGGAGAAACGGGCTGCTCACCATGCCCAGGTCACAGAAGGTGGTCAGGGTCAAAGGAAGCGCAGAGAGATCAGGTCTCAATGCCCCACCCCTGCTCTTCCTGGCTGAGACCTCAAGCAGGTCACTCAGGGATCCAGGCTGTTTCTTGTAAAAGTAAGGCTAACCCTAGCCCTCTGCAGGGCCAAGAGACAAGTGGATGGTTCTTGAGTTCCAGAGGCTCAGCTGGTTTTTTTATTCACTGGAGCATTTTTAAAACTTCTGAGAGAGATGCAGGTCTTTTACCTGCTTCACAGATGAGGGAGTAGGCACTCTGCGCTGGGTGCCAGCTGGGGCTCCCACAAGAGTCCGTCTCATAGTCCTTCACCACACCCCTAGACTTTCACAGAAACATGGCTGAGAGTAGAAAAGATCACAGGGAAGGGAGTCCTAGTCTGTTAACACTCCCCCCCACCCCCCAGTTTCTAACTAAAATAAAGATAGCATAGCCTGGAGTGTTCACCCTGCAGCTACACATCCATCTACCGCAATGCCCCAAGCCCTGGACAAAGCAATGGCTGCATCCTGCTGTTGCAGAGTTAACAGCCCAGGAAGAGCTAGATCCCACAGAGTGTTAGGGGTTTGTTTGCTTGCTTGCTTTTGGTTTTTTGTTTTTTTTTTTTTTTGTTTTGGTTTTTTTGTGTGTGGGGGGGAAATGAGGAGGGGCTTGTGAGCCAACCTCAAAAACTAAATCAGTGAAGGTGGAAGAATATCCAGGTGTTGTCTCCCTCTGGCAGCAGTCAATGCCTGTTCACACAGGTTTCTGACATCCCTCAGTAGAGGACAGATGTGGAGACACAGTATGTGGGGAAAGGTATCTTCTAGAACTGGGGCCAAGAAGTTGTAATCCATAGGTCAAAACTAGCCAGGCTCCTGTTGTTATAAATAAAGTTTTATTAGAATGCAGCCATTTCTCCTCATTTACAAGTTGCCTGTGGCTGCTTTCCTGTGGAATGGTTGCCATGGAGACTGTATGCACCACAAAGCTTGAAGCATTTACTCTCTGGCTCTTTATGGAGAAGGCTTGCAGCCACCTGTTCTAGAAGATCCGTTGCACAGGATTGGGCTTCAGCAGTTTCCTCGGGAGTGTCAGCCTCCCTAACATCTAACACAACCCAGAGCAGATGCATCACTTTCTAATCCTAGAGCTGTTTGCCAACTCGAGAAAGCGCGAGTCCCCTGTTTCCACCCCTCACATAATACAGAAGAAGCTGGTGGTCTGCTCTGTCCACTGGGGTCTTCTTGTCCCCTGTGTAATTGATCTCTTGCCCTGCCCTTTGTGGCCTGGGGCTGCCCTATGAGCCTTGCCAGTCCTGTGAATCATCAGGCCTGACTCATTCCCTGTCTAAAAATATCAGTTGTCTCATACAGGCAGTGCAGCTTCGATTGCCGTTTGCGTTCAGGTTGGTCTCTTTCTGCAGGACTCTTTGTGGGCAAGGCACTGGCTTTTGCCATTCTGGAGCCACAGGACCAGGTCATGCCTACAGTTTTGAGCAGGAAACAAATCTTAGAGGAGGAGGTTGGAAGTTGGGGCTGACAGACTTGGGTGTAGATTCTGACCTGTAAGCTAATTTGCTGTGTGACTCTGAACACCAGGCTTCACAGCTTTCTGCTATGGATTATACCGGGTCCACACAGCAGGGTAGATGCCACAATGAAATCAAAGCAGGCAGCTGTTGTTGCTTATGCCCAGCAGGCTGGTCCCCAGTGTTTAAGGTCTCTGGAGGATCTGCTGATCACAAGTGTCCCTTTCATGCCTGTTTATAGGGAAGGGGAGTAATATGCCTACTGTGGCTGGGCTCTGCCAATGAAATCATCCAAAACCATCCAAGGAAACCAGGAACCTTACCCAGCAGGATCCTGATGCCAGGCCTTAGGGGAGCTCAAATTACAGAAAGCAATGGAAACTGTAGGCCCAGGCTGAACTCGGAACTAGCTTGGGAGTGGCAGTAAGACACACAGCAGGGTCTGGGAAGGCCATCGCCAAAGCCAAGCGCATCACTTGCAATCACCTATGTCCTGCAGGGCAAGGCCATGGAGTCCCACCTCCAGGGCCTCAAAGAAGCTGTTCAGAGGCCTGTGAGTGGGCTTCAGGTGGGAGCAACTTCACTGAGGTGCTATGTGACCTGTGGATTGTTGCTTCCTGTCTCTGGGCTTCAGCTGCCATGTCTATAGCATAGGAACCTTCTTAGGGGACTCCTGACCATGTCTGGCCTCCAGAAAGCCACCGCACCTCAGGAACATTAAGATGTGGTGTGTGGATAGGAATTAAAGACTGACTAGAGGTCAGCAGTGTCCCACCCTGTCTAAGTTTGATTTCTAATGCTGTGATAAAACTCTGACCAAAACCAGTGTGAGAAAGAAAGAGTTGATTTCGACTTACATCTCACAGCCCATCATAAAAGTAAGTCATGGCAGGAACTCCAGGCAGAAACTGAAGCAGAGCCCTGGAGAACACTGCAGCCCAGACTATCTGTCCAGGGGAGGCACTGCCCACAGTGGGCTGGGCCCTCCACATCGGTTCTTAATCCAGAAATATCCCTACAGGCATGCGCACAGGGCCAATGACGGAGGCATTTTCTCAAGTGAGGTTCTCTCTTCCTTGATGAATCTAGCTTGTGTCAAGTTGACAAAAATTAACCAACACCCTTCGTCATATATTTATAGAGCAGGAGTGTGAGGTGCGGAACAGCATGGAGGAAGCCACGCCTGCCCCTGCACTACCAAGGAAGGAATAAATAGCAAACAGCTAACTATCAAACAACCCCAGGACAGTGAGTGAGGAATGGGAAGGGCCTAGGAAGAGGGAAGCAAGGAGCTTAGGCACTGAGGCAGGGGACGGGGAGCTGTAAAGGACCAGATATGGGAATGAGGAGAAAATGGGGCCATGAGCCACTCAGGATGTCCACTGCTCTAGGGATGAAATGGGCTGGGGCCACAGTGGTCAGCTCAGGATGAGAGACTTGAGCCATCTTTGGGATTCCCCCAAAAGCAAGTCCATCCCACAGCTAACAGGGGTAGAAAAGTTGCTTAAGGTGAATGACAGCTGAGGAGCTATCCCCACCCTTAAATTCATCCAGATTTGCTGAGCTCACAATGTACCATGCCCTATGATAAGGAGAGGGTGCAAGACAGGTGAGGGGCAAGCCTGGCACTTGTACTAAAGTTACCTGCATTCCAGAGTCATTGACACACTGACAAACACCTGTACCACACCCAGAACTCCCTGCTCCCCAGATTCTCCACCTTCCAGCTATTTCCAGTCACTACTTGCCCCACCCACTGTCCCACCCCCAGGTCTGCCAGTTGTTTGCAGCTGGAGCAAACTTCACCCAGATGCACAGGCTTTCCCCAGCCCGCCAGCCTTACCTTTGGGAATGAGGCTCAAGGGAAGGCCAGATGGAGGGGTGGGTTATGGGGGAAAATTATGATCCTTGGGCAAAGGGACAGACGGAAGGATGGAGTCAGGCTGAGAGCTTCCAGGACCCACCCTACCCTATTCTACTTTCTATGCCAGGGATGGCATTCAGCCAGCGAGAAGTCCTCACCACCCCAGCTCTCTAGACAGTCCAATCTCAATTCACACACCATTGTCTCCTATGCAATACCATCTTGCACATGGAAGAGGTCTCAAAAGGAGACACATTTAAGGTCCAAGGGGAGGTGGGAAGGCAGCAGAGTGGTCACGGGCAGGTGTTCATTGTCTCCCGCACTTCCATAAGTGGAGTGTGGTGTCTCCCTCAACTCTCCGTTGCTGGTCCTGCAATAGCCTGGAGGTAATGGAAGCCCTGAGCAGAAAAGCTTCCCTCAATGATGTCAGCATGTACAGACACACCTGGGTCTGCTTCCTCTCCGTTAGTACAGAGGGGATCCCTTTCCCTGCTGCCTCTCCACCCTATGGTCTGAGTTCAGGGGCAGCAGGAGGTCCCAGGAGTGGACTAACCAGCCAGTCTGCTTGGGACTGGGGGATTTTTCTGGAGTGTGAGAATGTTTGTGCTAGAATAAGAGAGTCCTGGAAAAACTGAGCCTTCTGGTCAATCTAAAGCAGTTGAACCCAGTAAGATAGATAGGAGTCTGTCTGGAAGGCTCTCGGTTTCCGGATTACCATCCTCCCCCATTGTCTGCCACAGGGGTCTCCTCAGCCACTCCTTTCCCATGCCCTGACATGCAGCTCTGACCACATTAGTAAGTCTTTTTCCCCTCAGGGTACTGAGGCAGTGGAACCTTCGCGCTTGCTGGCCCAGTGCGCTGTGGCTGAGCTACACTCCAGTCTGTGGCATCTCTTTAATGTCTTCTAGCACAGGCTAGAAAATATGGGTGCCATCATATTTTTCATAAAGTAGGTGTTCAGGAAATGCTGCCACCTGTCTTCAGGACTCTAAGACCATGTATGTGACACCCAGGTCCTGGCCACCAGTACTTTCTGGAAACTGAGAGAGGCACCTCTAAGATGAATCCCCTGGCTGACAGCACTGGGGACCTTTAGTGCCCTTGGTCATCATACGTGGGTCCAACATGCGTATTCTGGGTTCTAGGCCTGTGCTGGGCACTAGAGGAGCTGAAGTGTTAATTCTGCCTTCCAGAGGCACCTTTTGAAGCCAGGGAACCCAGCCAGGGCTCAGCGTAGCAAGGCCTGAAGAGCTGGGCCTGTGTGGGAGGCAGTGTCAATGGTCAGGCTCAGAAAGCTGGACACTCTCTCACAGAGCACAGCAGGCAGCAGCTGAGCACAGTGAAAACCCTGCAGTTCTAGGTCTGGCCAAGCTCGGAAGCCCTTCCCTCCTGAGCCAGCATGGCCCTCTGAGTGCAGAAACCGCTAGGGTCGCAGCACTCACGTCTGGAGACAAAGGGGTTCGAGTGTTCACATCTGGGATGAACAGTACTGTAAGGGTTAGGGACAATCTGAGTCCCTGCAAGCCTGCCAGGGGCTGGGGTCTGATACAGACACCTTAGAGCATCTGGGAGGGACTAGTGCCGCTGGGAGATCTCACTGGGATTTCCATGTGGCCATAAGCACACCTGAGTTTGTTAACAGGCCAGGCCTAGAGTTAAGCTCGGAGCCTCACTTCAGCTTCATGGCAGTCTTTGGAGGTACTGCTTTACAAGTGGTAAAACTCAAGTTCAAAAGGTTCTGTAATTCATCCAAGGTCACACAGATCCAGCCTTTAGCTGCCACCGCCACCACTTCAACACAGGCACCAATGGGGTACCTAAGATTGGTTTCGTTTTGAGACAAGGCTTCAGTTGTAGCCCATGATAGGCAGGAACTCACAATCACACATATCACACCGGAAGAAGTTATTATCTCATGTTATTGAGCAGGAAAATGAGGTAAAGACAGTAACCTGCCTGAAGCATCTTCCTGAGGAGGGCAGAGCCAACACCCAACAGCAGAAACCACTTGAGCAGATGGCAGCGCATGGGCTTCAGAGAAAGTGGACACTCTGACCTTCCTGAGCAGCCTCAGGCATTGCCTGTAGCATGTAGTCCCACCTTACTTTTAAGCAACCAGAGGTCTCCCACTGGATTCCCATCCCAAGCAGCCTGAGGCCCTGCCTCAGGATCAAGGGCTTCCCTAGCTCCTGCAGAGTTCTTGGGTCCAGGCCCACCTCCAGCCCTGCCTCCCAAGCACTCACAGAGTGATGAAAGGCACCAGTAAATTCTGGGTTCTGTTTGCTGGGCATTGTAGACACCTCAGCCAGCCTGAGCAAACAAGCATGGGCTCCATGTCATGGGTAGAGGTCAGAGGTAAGGCTTCAAGGGCCTGGCAAGCAGAATCCCTTGGCGGGTGTGTGTGTGTGTGTGTGTGTGTGTGTGTGTGTGTGTGTGTGTGTGTGTGTGTGTTAACATCATTTGAACTGGGTGGAGCTGAAACCACAGACACCAAATTGCCTGCTCCTCCCTTTTCATGGCTTTAAAATGACCCTGGTGGCCAAGACTCATCGAGAGACCCACGTGGTTTTAAGGCTTGACTTTACAGACTTTACAGAGGGACCCCAGGACCTCGGCCCATGCACGCGCATGGGGTGGGGGTGTAGGGCTATGTGAGGGACTTGTCTATCAAATTAGTCATCCTCCTGTTTCAGCCACTTGAGTACTGGGATTACAGGCCTTTCAGCTTCATGTTGGACTTTGTAAACTCAGTGTTCCTAGGGACAGTTAGCCATGAGGATTTTGTGTGGCTTCCCCATAGCCCAGCTGCCCTGCATTTAAAAACTTTACGCTAAAAACTTCTAATGTATTTTATTTTTACTCATTCATTCATTCATCCATTCATTCATAGACAGAGTCTCATGAAGCCCAGGCTGGCTTCAAACTATGTAGCTGATGGTGACCTTGAACTTTTGATCCTTCTGCCTCTACCTCCTGAGTGCTGGCGTCACAGGCGTGTGCCACCGTGCTGTGTTTGTGTGGAGCTGGGAATCAAATCCAGCATGTCATGCACACCAGACAAACACTCTACAAAGCCCCTGAATGGCAGTTTTTAAAATATGCTAAAATATGTTAACACAGTATTGAATAAGTAAATAATATCTGGGACCCATTTCTCCTGATATTTGCTGATTTTAGTGAAATTGCTGCTTTTACAAAGTTCAAATAACTGGTGAAATCTTAGTGGTGCAGCTGAGATTTTTGTGAATTAAGTTCCCGCATAGCCTCTCTCATTAATATAGCACACAGAACATTTTATCTTCCATATTTTAAAGATCGGTGGTTTAAAAAAACCTGTTATTTATATGAGTGTTTTGCCTGCATGCATGTGTGTGTACCACGTACAGGCCTGGTACCCTTGGAAGTCAGAAGATGCCTTCAGATTCCTTGGATCTGGAGTTACAGACAGTGGTGAACCACCATGTGGGTGATGGAAACTGAACCAAGATCCTCTAAAAGAGCAGCCCTGCTCTGGACCAGTGAATTGTCTCATGGCCCCTTATCTTCTGTATTTTGTATGCATATGTGTGTCTGAGAATGAACCCTAGGTCTCATGTGTGCTGAGCACATTGCCTAATGAGCACGCCACCAAGATAAGGTCCTCCAGCCTGTCCCACCATTATTGAGAGCAATTAGAGGGAGAAGCCAATCTTAGGACTTAAGTGTCTCTCCCTAGAACATTCGTTTCCTCTGAAAGGCTTTGGTTTCCAGCTATTTTGAAAACCTAGGACTTCACTGTATAAAAGTTGACTCCAGAGCCCACATTCTTCCAGGGGGAAGGTGAGAACCTGGACTCACCCTTGGCCTACCTTGGGGCCACAGCTGCATGCTCTGGACTTTCCTCCAGGCGACACCACCAGGACAGAGCCCTGAGAATGGCTGCAGAAGCTTTGCTCAGCGCCAAGCCAGAGACGCAGAGTGGGGACTGCCAACAGCCAGAGGGGAAGGCTAAGGAGCTTATGCATGCACACGTGCCCTACATCCCATAAACTTGACCTGGACTCCCAGCACGACATTCATTCTTTCATTCATTCATTTGAAACAAGGTCTCACTAAGACCCCAGCTGCTCTCATACTTTTGGGCTTAATTGATCCTCTTGCCTCAGTCTCCTAAAAAGCTGGGAATACAGTCACATGTGCACACTGGGATCTTCCTCAGTCATACAAATGTGGGAAGAAGGCAGGCCACAGAGCCACATTATCTACAAGGCCAGTGCTTTGAGGCTTTGAAGCTGCCTGACCTGGAGCTCTTTCTGGTTTCTGTTGGAATCTAAGGGGCTGTCAACACGTCTCTCTGAGCATTCATGTTCTGTGAACCTATCAGACAAACTTGGTGCGTTATCCCTGTACTTGCACAGGGGACAGAGGGTCTGAACTGTAAAGTCAGGAGAATCACAGGAGACACAGCTCCACTGTGGCCCTGGCAGAGCGTGGCAGAATGGGACATTGCTCTTCATCAATGATCATTTCTCCCCAGGCACTTTCTGATATCAGATCCATTTCGGCAACAACTCATTTTATTTTTACCATAATCTATTAATAGATGCACGTGAAGGCAGTTGCAGATCACTCCTCAATCCCTCCCCTACCTTCCCTCTTAGAAACAGAAATCTGAAGTGGGTCTAGCTAGAAAATTGTACTAGTCAGCTAATGCCATGTGACAAATGAGCTGCAAATTTAGCAGCTCAAATACACAAACAAAAATGTTTATTTTTCTCTAAGTTTTACAAGTTAGTTCCATGGGTTCCTCCAGCTCAGGTGTCTCTAGAGGCTGCAGTCACAAGGTCTACCAGGACACAGCCACGTGAAGGCTCACCTAGGGGAAGAACGTCCTCTGAGCCCACTCATGATGTTCTCAGGTGAGGCCTCTGGCTGTGGATAGCTGTTCCGGCCTTGGCGCCTGCGTGAATCTCTCTGGAGAAGAGCTCAAATTATAACAGCTGACTTTCCTCAGAGCAAAAGAGGGCACTCATCCAACACAAATGCCACCATCTCCCTGTGCCCAACAGTGACATCCCTCTGTGTTTGCTATACTCTACTGGAAAAAAGAAGGCTCGCCCTACTCAAGGGAAGGATGACACAATGCAGTGAGAAGCAGGAGACAAGACTGTGGGGCCCTCTTAGAGACTCCTAGTTGTTGTTGTTGTTGTTTTTCTTGGTGTAGCTCTGGCTGTCCTGGAACTTACTCTGTAGACCAGGCTAGCCTTAAACTCCAGAGATCTGCCTGCCTCTGCCTCTCACGTGCTGGGATTAAAGTGTGCACTACCACCCAGAGACTTCTAATATTTTAACCCTCTATGTCTAACTTTGGCAGCTAGATGGCCAAAGTTCTTGCCAATGAAATACAAAAAGAAACACTGTAGTGGTCAGAGGGACTGTGGAGATGGCTCAGGGGTACAGTGCTTGTTGGGAAATCAGGAAGAACTGAGTTCAAATTCCTAGCACCTATATAAAAGCTGGGCATGGTCACTTAAACCTGTAACCCCAGCACTGGGGGAGCAGAGGGGTGGATTCCAGGGGCTCACTGGCCAGCCAGCCTAACTGAAACAGCAAGCTTCAGATCCAGTGAGAGACCCTGTCTCAAACAATGAAGTCTCCACACTATGGTCCTCTGGCCTCCAAATGTGTGCTCACAGGTGCACACACCTGCACGCGCATGTGCACACACACACAAATTTAAAAATAAGACAGAACAAGTGTTCTCTGTCTCTTCCTCTCTTACCCTGTTACTCTTACTCCCCTTTCTCTCTAAAGCCAGGGTGACCTTGAACTCAGGATCTTCCTGTCTTAGCCTCCTGAGTGTCAGGGTTACAAGTTCGAAGCTTGTACAGACACCAGATGGGCTTCCTCTCCCTTGTGTTTTAGAATATGATGGTTGGTACTCTAGCAGCCATCTTTGACCATGAGGTAACCTTTGTAATGGAAGCTAGTGCCAGTACATAGGCTGGGTGTCATACTAGCTTTAGTCTACCTTAGTCTTACATTAATGTCTTGTGGTGTGTGTGTGTGTGTGTGTGTGTGTGTGTGTGTGTGTGTGTGTGTGTATGTGTGTGTGTGTGTGTGTGTGTGTGTGTGTGTGTGTGTGTATGTGTGTGTGTGTGTGTGTGTGCAGGTACATGCATGTGCAAGTCCATGTTCTGTGGGCTCTTATACACATGTGTATGTGTATAAGTGATGGCCAGAGGTCACCTCAGGTATTGTTCTTTGGGAGTCCACCTTTTTCTTGAGACAAGGTGTCTCACTACCCTGGGACTCAAAGCAGACTGGCTGGTCAGTGAGCCCCAGGAATCTGTCTGTCTCTACCTTCCCAGGGCAGGAATTGTGTGTGCACCAAGTCCAGCATTTTTGGCTTGGGTTCTGGACTCGAGTTGAGGTCCCCTGGCTTGCAGGGGTCTCTTCATTGACTGTGCTGTCCCCTCAGCTTCAACACGAGTACCGTCAGCCAGTGTGTTGAGAGCTGTTCCTTACAAACCCAGCTGCATGCATGGCAGCATCGACATCCCTGTTTGTAGAGAAGAAAACCAGGGTTCAACGGTTTGTAGGTGTCATCCAAAGTCAAGGGCAAGCTTGGGGCTGCCCTGACTCCTAATTTACCTCATTACAAACCATAGCTTCCCTTTCTTCTAGGAAGCTCTAGTGGGAGCTGGAACTTCTGTCCTATCTTTGCATTTCTGCCAGGTGAAGTCAAGTGCCAGACCGTGTGTGGCAGCGGCTGGTTTGTCCACCACATGCCCTGTCACTCCTGTGGGACACTCAGGGAGGAACACCGTGCACCTGGAAATTGTTGGCTTGGGAAACATTCTCCGTTTTAAAATAAGTCATGGGGAAGACTGGCGTGAGGAGCAAAAAGAAAAAAGACTGCCTAGCAGATGGCCCAGGAAAGAGCTTTGCTGTGTCTAAGGCAGGCAGGGCTCCCATGGCTGAAGACAGCCGGCCCAGGCCAAGCCACCAGTGAGAATTTCCCAAAGGAGAGACTAGAAAGCCTCTAGAAATCTCCAAGGCATAGGCTCACCTCCTGGACAGGCTCCTAATCAGGTCCTTGTGAGGGGCAAACCCTCCTCAGGGATTTCCAGTTCAGACTCCAGGATGCATCAGGTGATCCTGCTCCCATTAGTGGTGACGTAAGGTCCTCAGCTGAGCTTCTTAGCCTGATTCCCTCTAAACATGCCCTCCATCCACTTCCCTGACCTTCATGGTCCATGACAGCAGAATAGGGCCCACTTGGCTAACAACCACCAGGTAGCCAGGGGAAGAGGCTTGTTATTCACTACTGTAGGTGAAGCACACTTCAAGGGTCTGCAGACTCTGTGTAACTCGCCCTTCCTCCTCACCTCTGCGCCAGCCTCCCGAGGGCAGGAGCGCTGCACACCTGACACTCACACTAGCAGGCTGCTCCCAGGCCAAGGGCCCCCTGTGTGGAGACGCCACCTGTAACATGCAGTGGAGGGGTGCCGTGCTGATTTACGTAACTGAAAAGGCAGAGATGGATCTGGCTTCCAGCAAGTGAACGCAAATATGGCTGCCATTGCTATATTCTTTCAAAATGGGGTACCCTCCTCACCTGCTACAAAGGAACCCCCCTGATGTGACAGCATCCTGCCCAATTTTCAGCATTTCTAGATATTTTCAAACAGGGAAGGCCTTTATGGGTCATGTGCCCGTCCTGGGGTGAGGGCACACTCTGATTGGCTGGGCCTAGGTCATGTGTCCATCTCCCAGGGAAGGTAGAGAGTGTGGAACTTCAGGCCCTAGAAGAATATCTTCATTGAAGAAGTTCAGCTCAGAAAAATGGAGTGTTCCCTTCTAATACAATGGGACACAATGTGGCTGGTGGCCTCCCTCCTGGCCATCCTGAACCTTACCTCCTCAAGGTCTCCCTGTTTTCCATGTTCCCAATGACCTCCTTCACCTTCCCACCTGTGTTACCTGGGATAATGTTTTTGTTTGTTTGTCCTTTTGTTTTTGTGAGGTGTTTTTGTTTGTTTGTTTGTTTGGTTTTGAGACAAGACCTCACTATGTAGCTCAGGCTACCTTCAAACTGATAATACTTTCCCTCAGCCTCTGAGTGCTGGTAAGACAAACAGGTACCAGGATGTCTGGAGGACCTTAGCCACAGCAAATAAAAAACATGGGGACAGGCCCTTCCACTCACTCTGGTATGCATCCTACCAGGACAGGCTGGTTAGATGGGAGAAGAAGTCCCCTCTCTGGTCCTTGCCAGAGCCTCTGACAGCTGCACTGTGTGGCACCCTGCTAGTCCTCCAGCTTTCTCATCCAGATGCCATTAGGCCTTCCCACGCTAGCAGGCTGAATGGCATCTGACTGTAAAGCTGCAGCTGGATGTGGACAGTTCTTGGTCACCAAGAGGAAATGACATGGAGAAGTGCAGACTTCATCCAACTTGAATGGGCAGAAAGGGCTGCTGGATCACCTGCTTGTTATTGCCCAGTTCCAGCTGAGACACACTGGGTACAGGCTCCTCGTGATTTGTTCAAATGTTTTCTCTCTTAGGTTGTTTCTTTATGATTATTATCTATTTGTGTGTGATATGTATGCCATATGTATGTGATATATATGTGATATGTGTATGTTTATGTGTATGAGAGATATGTGTGACATGTGGTGTGTGTGATGTGTATGTGCGTGATGTATTGATGTGTGTGTGTGTGTGTGTGTGTGTGTGTGTGTGTGTGTGTGTGTGTGCAGACAACAACTTTGGGGAGTTGGCTCATTCACTTCACCTCTATAAGGATTCCAAGGATTAAACGCGGGCCCTTAGGCTCGTACAGCAAGTGGGCTACCCCCTGCACCATCTTGTTGGCCATATGATTTTTAAAACATGTATCTTATTCTTACTCAAAACAGTCTTAGCCAGGCAGTGGTGGCACATGCCTTTAATCCCAGCACTGGGGAGGCAGAGGCAGGAGGATCTCTGTTCAAGGCCAGCCTGGTCTACAGAGAGAGTTCCAGGACAGCCAGGGCTACACAGAGAAACCCCATCTCTAAAAACAACAGCAACAACAAATCTGTGTGGGTATGATATGTGGATGTGTGCATGTATGTATATGATGTATGTATGTGTATATGTTTGTGTGAGTGCAGGTTACATTCAAGGCACATGTATGAAGGGCAGAGAACAATCTTGGGTTCAGTCCTCATCTTTCACTGCATTTGAAACAGGGTCTCTTGTTCATTCTGGGCACCATGCTGGCTGGCCTGCTGGGCTCTCGAGGATTCTTCTGTCCCCCATCTTTTGGGAGGACCACTGGCACCGCAGATGTACACCACTCTGCCGGGCTTTATGTCGGTTCTGGGGAGCCCGACTAGGTCCGCATGTTTGTGCAGCAGGAGCCTCACCTCACCCACTGAGCCATCTCCCCAGCCCTCTCACTTTTAACTGGTGAGACTCAAGGTGACTTTTTCATGTTTATGTATGTGTGAGTGCATGTGTGTTCATATGAGTGTGGAGGTCAGAGGATAACCTTGTGTGTCATCCTTAGAAAAACTTTCCAGTTCCTTTAAGACCCGCCTTAAAGAGTCTCTCGTTGGTCTGGAGCTCACCCATTAGGCTAGGCTAGCTGGCCAGAGAGCCCCAAGCATCCTCTGCCATGTCTCTCCTGTGCTGGGTTTTTCTCCTGGGTTCTGGGGTGAACTTAGGTCTTGGTGCCTGTGAGGCACGCACTTTCCTAGTATCCAGGGTGACATTTAAAACCTGTAGATAGGGTGTAATGACAAGAATGTCACTTCAACAGTAGCCGTCTCTGCTGGGAGCTCTCAGAAACCCCTTACAAACTACTCTATAGGCTCCTGACGTCCACCATAGTCTGCCCTGTGTGAACACTGGGACTTGCCTGCCTTCTTCAGCTGTTCTACACCTGTGAACCATCTTTTCTCCGTACTTCCTCCTTGTGATTGCTTCCCCAGCCTGCTTGGGCTGTGAAATAGAGACTCATCACAGGGATGGTGAGCCTGAAGAGTGTGTGCACAGCGACCTTCGGGTGGCTGGCAGCCGGGGTCAGGAAAGAGTGACAAAGTTGTTCATTGGTCACCCAGGGAATTTCCAGTCTGAGCTCCAGAGTGAAGCTATGAAGTTGATCAGTATTTCTGGCTGGGACCTGACACTCTCTGCTCAGGGCCCGGGCTCCACAGAGAGAATGACTTTGTGTGAAGAGAAGAGCCCGCTGAGCCCCCTCAGCATCCAGACATCATTACTTCATGGTCCAGAATTGGGGTAGCCTCAGGGTTTATCTTCTCTCCTGTCTTTCCTCTACTGTAGTGTAACTCTTTACGAACCTGCTGCTCTAGAGGAGAGTCCCCAGACTGGCCCCCTAGGTCACTCTGTCTTTGATAACCTCGGAGTCCAGGCCACTGTCTTCTATCTTGCCACATCGCTGCTGCTGCTGCTGCTGCTGCTGCACACTGGACCCCTTCCCATTGCCATCTCACCCTAGAGGGTGAGGCCAAGGGGACTGAACATCAGAAAGCAGAGCTGGTCCTCCACTATGTCACCTCCTAGCTGGAGCAGGGGTGGGCTGTGGGCCCCCAGGGTGTCCAGGCAGTGATCTGAAATCTTTCTTTTGCCCGGTATTTCTTCCACTGACTGATTCTGATAGTAAAATCGTGACTATTCACAAACTCCTGATTTTTCTTGAAAATGTTTATCTGGGGCCTGAGGAGCTGCCCCAGTGGGTAAAGAGCTTGCCATGAAAGCATGAGGAGTTGGGTGTGATACCAGCACTGACCCAGACAGAAGGATCCCTGAGGCTCACTGGCCAGCCAGCCTACCCAAGCTGTTGAGCTCCAGGTCTCAGTAGGAGACCCTGTCTCAAAAACCAAACCAAACAACAACAACAAAATAATCCCTAGATAGCACCCGAGGAAATTTACACCCAAGGTTGACTACATGCATGTGTGTCCCCCCCCCCACATACACGTTGCATACATGCAAATGTTTATCCATCTTTCTCCTTCTTCTTGGTGCTAAAGTCCAGAAGGATGCAGAAGGGAGGGGAGATCTCAGCCAAAGCTCTTTCCTGCACAGGGACATTTGCTTCCAGAATTGAGCTGTTTCTCAGCACACTGGTCTATTTTTGCAGTAGAGCCGGCTGCCCCATGCCAAGGTTTCTTACCACAAATAGAAGTTCTGGAAGGGCCTTCGGTTTCCTCCAGGCTTCAGACACCTCTTCACATTTCATCTGGCTTACCCTCCCCATTTCCAAAAGGAAATATTTGGAGTATTTTTTTGTTCCTGCTGGGAGGCTTTCTCTCCCCAGGGCGCCCCTCTGGTGTGACTTCTACTACCCCAGGATGCTAAGCCTAGCCACAGGGTAAGCAGTGTGCCAGACTAGATCCTAAACTGTAGGCCCAACCAAGCGTGAAACAGAGCCCCCAAAGTCCCCACCTGTGCCCTGCTCCCTCCCACTCCCGATCTCTTCCAAATGCCTGATGCCACCTGTCACTAAAGCCGGGGCTTGGGAGTTCTTCACACAAGTATTACGGGCAAGATGACACTCTACAAGGTGATGCCTGGAATCTGAATGTTCTAGAAACTATTCCTTAGAGTTGAATCAAAACAGGTAGAGGAAAAATAAAGACCAGTTCCCTGGTTGACTAGGGATTGCCAGCCTCATAAGAACTTTATGTGGCCAAGATTGGCTTTAGTTTGTCAGGGTCCAAGGTCAGGGGATTCAGGGAGAAAGCCAGTTCTGGAGGCACTCAGAGTGAGCTTTGGAAGGTTCCAGAACAACAACAAATGCAACCTTCTGCAAGACTCTCCCATTGAAAATTCAGAGTCTTTTCTCAGGCTACTCGTAAGCTGGCAACTCATGATGCTATGGACTGCTCTCAGCTTTCATGTCCCCGGGGAACAGCGGTGATGCCGATAATAATGTGTCTCTCATTGTGACTATCAAGTGCTTCTAAGAGTTGGACTCCTGTACATTTTCCATGTGGCCCAACTTGTTCAAACCAAAGACACTATCCATTTCAGAATGCTGACTCCTAATGTGAAAGAAGCGGATGCAGATTTGGCCATGAACAACTGTGGGACTTCCAATGGCTCCCAAGCTCTTGTGGGCCCAGAATCCCCTGGAGGCTGTGTCGGCAGACTGCTGGGCTGCAGCCCTGGCGCTCTGACTCAGTCGCTCTGGATTGGGGCCCAAAAATGTGCCTTTCTGATTAGATCTCAGGTAACACTGAAGTGTCTGGATCTGGGCCACACCCTGAGCACAAGGAGCTTGAAAGACAGCAAGCACCCTGGCCCCACCTCCGCCTCTTCCTCGGCAGTGGAGGTCTCAGTGAATTGTGTTATCATGGTGGTCTGTCCTGCCTGCTCCACAACTGTTCTTAACATCTTTAAATGATTTGGGACATGGAAGGGTGTGGAAGGGGTGGAGAGGACTGTGTGTATGCTTGTGTGAACATATGCCCACCTGTGGAGGCCAGAGATCACTGTCAAGTGTCTTTCTCAGTCGCTCTCCACCTGGTCTTTTTGAGACAGTCTCTTACTGAACCAGAGTTTGCGGACTGCCTTGACTTCCTAGTTGACCAGCTCTAGGATGCACCTGGACCTACTTGCCAGCACTGAGGGTGTTGGCTTCTGTGTGGATGCTGGGGACTGAACTCAGGTCCTCTTGCTTGTGTGGCAAGTACTTTAGTACTGAGCCGTCTCCCCAGACTCTTGTTTTTCACACGAGTCCCACCATATAGTCCAGGGTGCTGTTGCTTCTCTTGCCTTCACCCTCCAGTGCTGAGATAGCAAGTGTGTGCTTATACATCTGGTTGATGCTAATTGTATGTGCTTATCTGAAACAGTGTGATGACTCCTCTATGCAATTATACAGTGTCAACTCTGATAAAAGTTGGGTAAGGAGCAAAAGTGTCCATCATGTCTTTGTGTTTTGGAAGTCTTTGAACTCACTTCTTGTCCAGGCTACATAGTAAGACCCTGTCTCAATATGTAAATTTGGGGCTGTCGGGTCCCAGAGCAACTCAGGACAAATGACTAACTGTGGCGCTTGTTTAACACACCAAAGCAAATGCTGGCCACCAGGCTCATCCCGTGCCTGTGGCTCCTCTCTACTCTTCTCACCCCACCCCTACCCTAAACCTCTCCATCCTAGGGGCTTCCCTTCTTTCCCCAGCTTCTCTTTCCTATAAATCTGCTATTTCTGCCATATACTCTTTTGATTCTCTTGGTTCTCGGCTTTCTCTGGGTCCCCTCTCTTTGCTCACCCCTATCATGGGCCAATTCAGTCTACAGATTATCACTAGTCTACTTTCTCTCCCTGCTCTGGACTCTTCCCAGACGCCTCTGGCTGCTTTCTCCTCATGTCTACAATAAACTTTCCCCTCAACCGTACCTTGGAGATGTCATGTCCTCATTCTCATTCATCTCATGCTTGAAACCCTGGAGAGGCACATGTGAGCCCCTTCCAAGGGACTCGGCCTTGGAACCAAGCTGCTGGTTTGACTCCTAATGTGTGTGTGGATAATATGTTTCTGCTGGTTCTGCTACAACCAATTTGACTCCAAATTTCACCTCCTTCTTCCCTTCACCTGCTGTAACCATTTGTTCCTCCTGGTCTACTTGGTGTCTCTCTGGCTCCTCCCTCTAGTGGAGCTCCCCCTTCTCCCTGCCTTCCTGTCAGCTGCTCTAACCACTCATCTCTCCTCCTCTACTGGGAAAGTGTCACCCGGAGCTACCTGCTTTGACTACTACAAAAGCCACACTGGTGTGCCAGAAAGTTCCTTCTGCCCTCCTGGGCCCCATCATGTGGAAAGGGACTCCTCTCCTCTGTGACTTGGGACATTTCTCTCTGACAAGGCTCTCACTCCCTGAGGGTATAGTATTGTTGTTTTTGCTCTTTTGAGGGCCCACTGCTCAGCTCCCAAATAAGTCACACACGGAGCTTATTCTTAATTATGAATACCTGGCCTTAGCTTGGCTTGTTTCTAGTCAGCTTTTCTTAATTTAAATTATCCTGTCTGCCTTCTGCCGCTGGGCTTCTCCCTTTCTCTTACTCTGTAAATCTCACTCTTACTCTGTTGCTGGTCGTGTAGCTGGGTGGCTGGCTCCTGATGTCCTCCTCCTTCTCTGGCTCCTTTTTTCTCCCAGATTTCTCCTTCTATTTATCCTCTCTGCCTGCCAGCCCTGCCTATTTCTCTCTCCTGCCTCACTATTGGCCATTCAGCTCTTTATTAAACCATCAGGTGTTTTAGACAGGCACAGTACCACAGCTTCACAGAGTTAAACAAATGCAACATAAAAAATAAGTAGCACACTTTAATATAATATTCCCCAACAGTATAGTTAAAAAACCTGTAACAAAAAAGGTTAGCTTAAAACTTGTAACAAAAGGCTGATAGTTAAAAGAAAATTATTCATAGGTAATCTTAATTTGCTGTTAAAAACCTGTAACAAAAAGGTTAGCTTAAAACTTGTAACAAAAGGCTGATAGTTAAAAGAAAATTATACGTAGGTAGTCTTAATTTGCTGTGGTGTGTTATATGTGATTCAACTCTTGTTTAGGAAAACAGATGTTTTGAAATAGCAACCACATGGCTGGCAGCCGTTGTTACTAAGGTAAAAGAGAGTACGTGTTGTGTAACTCCACCACTGTCTTGATTAACCACATGGTATAAACCAACTAAGGCAGCACCCATAAAACTTCTTACTCCTGCTAAGCCCTCTGCTTATCATTGTATCTCCTTTTTAGACTAAAGAGACAACAGGTCTCCAAGATATTTTGGATTAGGATGGATTTTTGTATGACAAACTCCTAATGTTATAAAGTCTGCTCAGGTTAACAGAAACTGACTTAGAATGAATGTCTAACCACGTATGTCCTTGATGTGTTCAACACCAGGCTTCTAAAAATTTAAATAAGGAACATATGTTTGATGAATAAGTTATGTTTAATAAATAAGGTTTATAAATTCCTAAGGTCTACTCAGGTTAACAGTAACCAACTTGAAAATATATGTCTAGCCTCTTTGTCTTTGCTAACTTTATTAAGCTTTAGCTATTTAGATAAACCGAGTCTTAGAAGAAACTGTGACATTCTGTAATTTTGCACTATAAAAGGACCAAGAATATAAGGTTTCCAGTCTCTCTGTGGACTGCATTTATGATTTAAAGTTTTCTTTGGATGTTAAAGGGTCTTCAATTCAAATCTTCAGGGCCCAAACTTAACAGGGATAAAACTGTAAAATCCTAATCTTATAAAAGCTACTAACTTGTTATAAACTGTTAAAGATAATTAAGACATGCAAGTCTTAATTATAAGTCAGCCACCTTATAAATGATCAAATTCTTTAATGTGCTCAGAACTGTGCTTATAGTCATGCTAAGTACAAATGTAATTCATTTACAGGGACAAGCTTTATTTAGCCTCCTGTGTATGTTCAAAGTTAAGCCTAAAGCAAGTAACTAAAAACCAAGTTTGTTTAAAATCAGGTAAACTTAATAAATGGTCCTTAAACTCTTCAGAGATATGTTGAATATGGCATTTAAAATGTTTAATAGAAAAGCTTCCCATGACAGATGGAAATGCCAGCTCCTAGCAGCAACCCTAAGGTCTCCAAAGAAGACATTGGGGCACAGACAACTTCACCTGGATTATGGTAACTCTAACCACTAGGCAAAGAACTGCCACATGCCTCACCCCCTGCCAGGGCCCTAAACAAACTGTGGACACTTTTGGGTTGAGTGCCCTACTCTGCCTCATCAAGGAAGATCAATTTTTCCAAGTTCCTCCTCCACAGGAAGATCTCTCAGACCTAATGCGGCCATGTGATAGCTGAAGATAGACTTCTCTGTCCTGCCAGCCAGCTCCCAAATAACCAGACAGAGACTTATTATTAATTATAAATGCTTGGTCAATAGCTTAGTTTGTCACTAACTAGTTCTTATAACTTAAATTAACCCATATTTCTTATCTACACTGTACCACGTGGCTCAGTACCTTTTCTCAGGATGGCAAATTCATCTCCTGCTTCCTCTGCATCTCCTTGTGATTCCCAAGACTCCTCTTCTTCATGCTCTCTTTTTTGTCTGCTAGTCCTGCCTAACCTCTACCTGTCCAGCTATTGGCCAGTCAACTTCTTTATTAACCCAATCACAGTGACACATATTCACACAGTGTAAAGGAATATTCCATAGAAGGCCTACAACCTCTGTCCCCCAACAAAGCCCTGGAGACCACAGAAGCCTAGGGTAACTGTCTAGATAGCAGTAAGTCTCTGTCATTTTACTTGCTACATAGACCGTTTGGATTATACTTCCTGCTACAATTTATCCTGCTCAGATCTCTGATGGTGTTGATGGCCAACTGTAGCTTTGTCAGTTTGGCAGTGGCAAGCACCCAGCTCCTCCCCTCAAGGCTGCAGCTGCTTGGTCAGTTCATTTCCTATGTAAAATCTGGCCTCACTTTTGTAGGGCCACTAGATTTCCTGCTGAGAAAGCAGACACAGACACAGTTTACCTTGCTGACTGACTTCACTTTGAAAGAGATGAACTCAGAAAACAGGTTTTAATGTAACTTTTTAATATTTCTTTATTTAAGGAACTTGGTTTTTGATTACTGCTCTCAGTAAGCAACATTTGTAAATAATTAAATGGAAAAGAAAAGATTTAAAGTTTATGTAAGTTGTGAGGGTCTAAGAAAGTAATTTAAGACATGTAAATGCAAGTTGTAAAGGTCTGAGGATGTGAAGACTTAAGTTGTGAGGGTCTAAGGAAGTGGTTTAAGGTGTGTAAATGCAAGTTGTAATGATTTAAGGCTTGTAAGTGCTAGTTGTGAAGGTCTAAGGAAGTGGTTTAAGGTGTATGAAAAATGAAAAATGTTTCAGATTTCTTTCCCTCTCTATACTGTTGTTATATTAAGACTTCAAAAGTTCAGTCAATGGAGTTTGGATAAGCTATTAATCTAGCCCTGGCAAAGTACTGACTATTAGTATCACAACTACAAGCTTAACTTAACATTTCCTTTGGTTGTCTTCTAAGTATAGACTTAAAAGTGCTTATCATTGTGCTGAAAACATCTGTCCTATCTGTCTGTCTGTCTGTTCTCTCTCTCTCCAACCCTATAGATAAAGGAAAGAGTGTTCATGGTTTTAACCCAAAACCACAGCTTTTGCTTTGACTGGAAGGCATGAGTCTATTCTGGCTGTTAGTGGCTTTTTCTACAGTGATGATTTTCAGTACCAATTACAAACAGTGGTAATGCTAATATATCTAAAATTTGTATCTATTTTTGTAAATTTAAAAAATTCATGTAAACTTCAGGGAGTCACTACTTGGATCCACCTGTCACAGGTCAAACAGACAAGTACTCCTGTCAATCAACAGCCTAAGTTTCCAGACCCCATCCTGAGGGTGGGATCTCCCTCCCTCTCTCTCTCTCTCCCTCTCTCCTTGCCTTGGGACTACTTCCACACCTCCAACTACTAGGACCATGGGGGCCTAGAAGTTTCAAATGTTCGCCCAAGATAAAAATTTCCCCCTAAGCTCCTTAGCTTCACCTTCTATCCTAATCTATATCTGTCCCAGCAGATTTCCACTCAGTGGGAGAGTGTAAACTGCTCCAAAGCTGCCTGCAACTCTCCAGCCCCAGGTGGTCCAGCATCCCAGCCTGCTCCAAAGTGGCCTCCACTTCACTAGCCCCAGGTCCTGCAGAACCTGGACAGCAAGTGGATGTCCCCAGCCTGACTCCTCTCTTCCCAGACTTGAGTTCCAGCTCCCTGCATCCTGACAATGACAAAACAATGCCCTAATTTCAACTAAGAAGCGGTTACAGAAGAGATTATGTACCCCCATCAACAAAAGGCTGGAATGTCAGATCCCAAGGCAACTCAGGACAATGACTAACTGTGGCGCTTGTTTAACACACCAAAGCAAGTGCTAGCCACCAGGCTCATCCTGTACCTGTGGCTCCTCTCTACTCTTCTCACCCCACCCCTACCCTAAACCTCTCCATCCTAGGGGCTTCCCCTTCCTTCCCCAGCTTCTCTTTCCCATAGAACCCTGTCATTTCTATCATGTGCTCTTTTGGTTCTCTTGGTTCTCCGCTCTCTCTTGGTCCCTTCTATTTGTTCCCTCTCTCTTCTCTTCCTCTCTTGCCACCTCCCCCCCATGGCCTGGTTCAGTCTAATGGTCATGTCTAGTCTACCACTTCTTCTCCCTGCTCTGGACTCTTCCAGATGCCTCTGGCTGTTCTCTCCCTCATATCTACAATACCTTGGAGTGGTCATGTCCTCATTTTCTTCATAACCCATTTTCAAAAAGCACATTTTACATCCTGGAAGGTATGTTTAAAGCTCTAGGTAGCTCTAGAAAGCCAGGGCCATGTGTTTTCACATGAAATAAACCAAGGCAGGAACTGAGTGAAGGCATTGGGCAGCTCCCTGTTACCTTCTCAGTGAGGGGCTGTGATGCTTCCACCACACGGCAGTCCCAGGTCACACAGCTGAGCAGGCCCTGAGCTCAGGTGTGGGTAATCCAGGGTTCAACTGGCCAGCAAGTGTGAATGAGGACTCCGAGGTTAGGAGGAGGATACTCAAGACAGAGGAGGCTTGTGAAGACTAGCCCCACCATTTCCTCAGTTTAGACCCACCCCAAAGCAGGTGACCTCCCAGGTGTCACTGAGTAACTATCATTGATGAAGGGAATCTGTAGCACTGAGATACTGAGCAATTTTAACAATCCACAAATGGGGTTAAACCTTCAGTTAGGAAGAGTCCTTACGCACATACAAAACCAGTTCTTAGACTGAATTCTGACTCTCAGTTATCAGGTATAAGAGGCTGCATGGAGGGATGTGGGGAGGAGGGGCATGTCAATCAGAGCATGGTTGGTGGGCTGCCTATTGTCCACTCAAGGCTCCCAGTGATCAAGGAGCCACTGTTCAAGCTTTGGACATCTGCAAGAGCACTCGGGGTGGTGGGGGGCTGGGCTCCCATCCTGCCTCTGAGAGGTGAGTGCCAGAACCAGTAACTGTTCCTCTGGCTGGTATCTGAAGCAGGTAAAGTCACACAGTCCTGACATCACTGACTTCCTGCATACGGACACTGAGCAAGTCTACACTCGCAAATAGGCTGGCTTCTTTGGCTGAGCTTCATCTAGGACTTCCCTGGTTCTCACAAAAACCCAAAAACCAAAACAAAAATACCCATGAAGATCCACTCTTCTTTGTGTGTGTGTGTGTGTGTGTGTGTGTGTGTGTGTGTGTGTGTGTGTGTGTGTGTGTGTAGGTCAGACAACCTTGGATGTCAATCCTTGCTTTCCACCTTCTTGAGTCAGGATCTCTGGGTGTTAACCACCATGTATGCCAGGCTAGATGGCCTGTGAGCTTTCAGGGATCCTGTCTCCACCTCAGGTTACACTCACATGCTGCCATATCAGCTTTATGTGGACCTGGGGACTGAACTCAGGCTCCCATGCTTGCACAGCATGTGCTTTACCTACTGAGTCACCCCCAGCTCAGTAGCCTCTGTTTTTATAAAACACAGCTTCAAAGTCCTCCCATCATTAACAAAGGGCCCTTTTTCGTTGCTCCCCCTTTTTTTTTTTTGACAAGAATTACCCTGGCTCAAACATCCTTATTAGAAAAACTTACTAGTATTTATTGTTATTATTATTTATATGTGTGTATGTCCATGCCATGGCGCACATGTGACGGTCTGAGGATAACTTTGTGAACTGGGCCTCTTTTCCACTTTATAAGTTTCAAGGAACCAAACTTAAGTGGTCAGGGTTGCCTCTCATCAATTAATTAATTAATTAGTTATTAATAAGAGGCAAGAATCTCACTGTGTAGCCCTCAGCTTCTCCACACATGACACACATGTCCATTTAAAGGTCCCCCTGCTAGCTGAATGCACAGCACTCACCAGACCTAGCCAGCCTCTAGTGCTTCTCAGGTTCACGTTTGCAGCTTGACAGATGCAGACAAGCGGCTGACAAAAAGCTGAGCTCCTGTTAGCAGACACCAGACAAGCTGGAGGGGAAGAGACTCCCACAGGAAGAGGAAGCAGCTTCCTGCTCTTTTATTCCTTATCCCCAACAAATCCCGATGCACTGATGGACTCTGCGTATGTCACTAGAGAAAAGATGACGCCGAAGTCACAAAAGTTTCAAAAGAGGTTTATTCATGTGTATTTTACATTTATTGGTGTTTAGCTTGCACATATGTTTGAACACCATGAGCGTACAAGCGTACACCATGGAGGCCAGAAGACGGCATCAGACTTAGTTACAGACAGTCATGAACTACCATTTGGATGCTGGGAATCGAACCTGGGTCCTCAGGGAGAGTAGGCAGTGCTCTTAACCTCTGACTCACCTCTCCAGCCTCATGAAATTTGTCATGAGATGAAAACCCAAGTCATCCACAGATATTAAACTGTTTCAAAGTCTCAGTGGTTCCCAGGTCATGAATGATGTCTCATGGTGGCCTGAGTAACAGAGTGTTAGAGCCTCATCGCCTCCAAGATCAAGGTAAGGGGAGAGGTTCTGTGCAGGTGTAAAGGGCATGTCCAGGGTGACCGTATTCTGTTCAGCAATAAGAACAGTAGATTCTGACACACACACTCACTATCCACAGATTCCCCATGAAGTACCAGAGCAGTGAGACAAACTTCTGCAGACAGCGCTGGAATCACAAGACATCCATCTGTAGAGAAGAAGGGAGCAGGACGCCAGCCTCACTCTACACTGAAAAGTTACTTCAAGAATCATACACTTAAACACTACTGCATCCATGTTTCCGGAAAAAAATACTAAAGAACAGTTTTGTTTTTTGTTTGTTTGTTTTTCAAGACAGGGTTTCTCTGTGTAGCTTTGCGCCTTTCCTGGAACTCACTTGGTAGTCCAGGCTGGCCTCGAACTCACAGAGATCCGCCTGGCTCTGCCTCCCGAGTGCTGGGATTAAAGGCGTGCGCCACCACCATCCGGCGTTAAAGAACAGTTTTTACCACTTTAGTTTCTTATGACATAGAAACAAATACAAGGTAAAATATTTCATCAAAATAAAATAAGACTGGGGCAGCGGCTCAGTGGGTCAAGTGCCGCACAGGAGTGAGGACCAGAGTGGATCCCTCACACCCACATAAGAACCAGGTGTGTGGTGGGCAGTGGTGAACACCTTTAATCCTCGCACTCAGGAGACAGAGGCAGGTGAATCTCTGTGAGTTCAAGGATAGCCTGGTCTACAGAGTGAGTTCCAGGACAGCTAGGGCTACACAGAGAAACCCTGTCTAGAAAAGTAAAAACAAAAGCAAACAAACAAACAAAAGCAACCCCCAAACCAGGTGTGGTGTGTGCCTGTCTGTAACCCACACACTGGCAGGGCAGAGTCAGGTGATCCCCAGAGATCACTGGCTAGCCAGTTTAGCCAATCACGAGCTCTAGGCTCAGTGAGAGACCGTGTCTCAAAAAGTAAGGTGGGGAGCAATAGAGGAGAATTCTTGAAGTGAAGCCCTGGCCTCCACATGCACGCCTGCATAGATGATATCATGGCACTTGTGCACATGCACACACATACACAATTAAAAAAATATTTATTTATTATGTATACAGTGTTCTGCCTCCATGCATGCCTGCACACCAGAACAGGGCACCAGATCTCATTATAGATGGTTGTGAGCCACCATGTCATTGCTGAGAATTGAACTCAGGACTTTTGGAAGAGCAGCCAGTGCTCTTAACCTCTGAACCATCTCTCCAGCCCATGCACACATTTTTTCTTTTTATTATTATTATTATTAGATTTTCTGTTCATTTTACATACCAATCACAGATTCCCCTTTCCTCCCTCCTCCTGCCCCCAGCCTTCCCTCCCAACCCACCCCCCAATTCCCACCTCCTCCAAGGCAAGGTCTGTAGCTGGAGTTTTTCTGGTCCTGCCTGGCTCACAGTCAGGACAAATCTCTCTCACCTGCCAGTCCCACAGCTGCTCAGACCAGAACCAAGTAAACACACAGAGACTTATATTGCTTACAAACTGTATGGCCATGGCAGGCTTCTTGTTATCTACTTCTTCTATCTTAAATTAACCCATTTCTATTAATCTATACTTTGCCACATGGTTTGTGGCTTACCGGTACCTTACATCTCGCTTGTCATGGCGGCAGCTGGCAGTGTCTCTCCGCCTCAGCCTTCCACTTCCCAGAATTCTCTTTTCTGCTTGTCCTGCCTATACTTCCTGCCTGGCTACTGGCCAGTGTTTTATTTATTAACAATCAGAGCAACACATTTGACATACAGAACATCCCACAGCAAAGGTCTCCCATGGGGAGTCAGCAGAGCCTGGTATGTTCATTTGAGGCAGGTTGAAGCCCCACCTTCCTGTACCAAGGCTGTGCAAAGTGTCCCACCATAGGCACTGGGCTCCAAAAAGCCAGCTCATGCACCAGGGATGGGTCTCGATCCCACCGCCTGGGGACCTCCTAAACAGTTCAAGTAAACAACTGTCTCACTTATCCAGAGGGCCTAGTCCAGTACCATGGGGGCTTCTCAGCTATTGGTCCACAGTTCATGTGTTTCCACTAGTTTGGCTGGCCATCTCTGTACATTTTCCCATCATGATCTTGATGTCCCTTGCTCATAGAATCCCTCCTCTCTCATCGATTGGACTCCTGGAGCTCGGCCTGGCACCTGGCCATGGATCTCTGCATCTGATTCCATCAGGCATTGGATGAGGGTTCTATGATGACAGAATATTCAACCATCTGAACACCAGAGCAGGCCAGTTCAGGTATTCTCTTGACTATTGCCAGTAGTCTAAGGTGGGGTCATCCTTGTGGATTCCTGGGAACTTCCCTAGCACTCTGCTTCTCCCTATTCCCATGATGTATTCATTTATCATGGTATCTCTTTCCTTGCTCTCCCACTCTGTCTTTGTTCCAGCTCGAACCTCCCATTCCCCTGTGTTCTCATCCCCTATCCCTTACCCTCCATTACCCCCACCACCACCCCCAGTTTGCTCATGTAGATCTCATCTATTTCTCCTTCACTGGGCGATCCATGCATCCTTCCTAGGGTCCTCCCTACAGATGTAGGTTGCAGTCTGGCTATCCTTTGCTTTACATCTAGTATCCACTTATGAGTGGGTACATACCATGTTTATCCTTCTGAGTCTGGGTTACCTCACTCAGGATGATATTTTCTAGTTCCATCCATTTGCCTGTAAATTTCATGATGTCATTGTTTTTCTCTGCTGAGTAGCACTCCATTATGTATATGTACCACATTTCCTTAATCCATTCTTCAGTTGAGGGGCATCTAGGTTGTTTCCAGGTTCTGGCTATTACAAATAATGCTGCTGTGAACATAGTTGAGCATGTATCTTTGTAGTATGATTGAGCATTCCTTCAGTATATGCCCAAGAGTGGTATAGCTGGGTCTTGAGGTAGATCGATTCCCAATTTTCTGAGAAACTGCCATACTGATTTCCAGTGGTTGTACAAGTTTGCATTCCCACCAACAGTGTAGGAGTGTTCCCCTTGCTCCACATCCTCTCCAACATAAACTGTCTTCAGTGTTTTTGATCTTAGCCATTCTGACAGGTGTAAGGTGGTATCTCAGAGTCATTTTGATTTGCATTTCCCTGATGACAAAGGATGTTGAGCAATTCCTTAAATGTCTTTCAGCCATTTGAGATTCTTCTGTTGGGAATTCTCTGTTTGGCTTTGTAGCCCATTTTTTATTTGGATTGTTAGGTATTTTGATGTCTAGTTTCTTGAGTTCTTTATATATTTTGGAGATCAGTCCTCTGTCAGATGTGGGGTTGGTGAAGACCTTTCCCATTCTGTAGGCTGTCGCTTTGTCTTATTGACTGTGTCCTTTGCCCTACAAAAGCTTCTCAGTTTCAGGAGGCCCATTTATTAATTGTTGCTCTCAGTGTCTGTGCTGCTGGTGTTATATTTAGGAAGTAATCTCCTGTGCCAATGTATTCAAGACTACTTCCTACTTTCTCTTCTATCAAGTTCAGTGTAACTGGATCTTTGATCCTTTGGACTTGAGTTTTATGCATGGCGACAGATATGGATCTATTTGCAGTCTTCTACATGTTAACATCCAGTTATGCCAGCACCATTTTTTGAAGATGTTTTCTTTTTTCCATTGTACAGTTTTGGCTTCTTTGTCAAAAATCAGGTGTTCATACATGTGCAGATTAACGTCAGGGTCTTCAATTCGATTCCATTGGCCCAAATGTCGGTTTTTATGCCAGTACCAAGCTCTTTTTATTACTATAGTTCTATAGTAGAGCTTGAAGTCCAGGATTGTGATGCCTCCAGAAGTTGCTTTATTATACTGGATTCTTTTAGCTATCCTGGGTTTTTTCTTTTTTTCATATAAAGTTGAGTATTGTTCTTCCAAGTCTGTGAAGAATTGGCACACACAATTTTTTAAAGAGGGAGCTGGAAGCCATACATTGGGATGAAACATTTGTAGAACATCTGACAAAGGATGGATATTGAGAATATGTAAATTCCTACAAATTAGCAAGAGATATAGATTACCAGATAAAATACAGGCATGTGAACTGAACATACACTTTGTTAAGGAAGACAGACACACAGCCAACAAACACACCGTCATTAGGCATCAGAGAAAAGAGGGACACAGTCATTGGTAACTACACACTTACCTGGAGGGCTAAATCAAAGTCCGATTCCAGCAAATGTTGGCAAAGAAGGGAACTCCTGGGACGTCCCAGGTTGTGACAGCACAGATGGGCTAGGGAGATGGCTCAGGGGGTAATGCACTTGCCGTGTAAGCAATGAGGAAGTGGGCACAGCTCTCTAGCACCCACATAAATGCAGGCTGGCACATAGGGGCGGCCAGCCTATAATTCCACAACCTGAGAGATGGAGATGGAATATCTTGAGGCAAGCTGGTTAAACATACCAGCAAAATTGGTGAGTTCTGGGTTCAACAAGGAATCCTACTTCAGTGAATAAGTTGGAGAGCAGTAGAGCAAAACACAAGACATCAATCTCTGGCTTCCACTCTTATCAGTGTATGTGTGCACATGCACCTGAACACATATATGCCCACATCCATGCAAACATGCATTCACACATGTATATATACAATAAACAAATAAATGGCATAGCCACTTGGAAAGAGATCAAACCGTTTCCTAGAAGATACACACATCTAACATAAGCCCCTCCTTGCTACATGCCCAACCCTTACTACTTATCCCCCCCCCCCCCAGTTAAAGACTGTGATTTTGGAAAAAAATAATCAATGATTTGGACAGAATGTTTACAAGAACTTTATTTACAAAAGTCTGCAACTGGAAATAGTGTAGGTGTTTGTGGAGAATGGATAAACTGTTGGTACAGGTAACTCAAACTTAAAAAGGGGTGGGGTATCTCAGTGATGAGGTACCTAATGTCACAAGGCCCCGGGTTACATGCCTGGCACCTGAATGAATGAATGAATGAACGAACGAACGAACGAACGATAAAGAATTTGTTGCATGCACAACACAGATAAATCCCATAGATAAAATGTTATGCTGAGAGAAAGAAAACCCATCTCCCTCACTGCTTCCTTAGCTCTGGGGATGGAATGCTGAGCTCAAACATGTTAATCGAGCACTCTGCCATGGCACTACAGCCCCATCCCTGGCTTATACCATCTTGAGTATAGACCTTCTCATTCAGGTCTCACAAAGTCTGAGAAGAGATCAGTCTGTGGTGAAAAAGCTCAGTCCTGATTGCCTCTGAGGCTGGAGTGGAACAGGGGCGGACTGAGAAGAGGCCCAAGGGACAATTCTGGGGCAGTAGTATTGGTAAATGATTCAGTGGTACCTTTAAGAGTCCAGTATTTCAATCAAGGGATGCTCCCTCCAGGTCCACAAATATAAAACAACTACTAACTGGCCAATGACACACATGAAGTATGTATAGGGGTGGGGTGAAGTATGTAGGGGTGGGGTGGTGAAGTATGTAGGGGTGGGGTGAAGTATGTAGGGGTGGGGTGGTGAAGTATGTAGGGGTGGGGTGAAGTATGTAGGGGTGGGGTGGTGAAGTATGTAGGGTGGGGTGGTGAGTATGTAGGGGTGGGGTGGTGAAGTATGTAGGGGTGGGGTGGTATGTAGGGGTGGGGTGGTATGTAGGGTGGGGTGGTGAGTATGTAGGGGTGGGGTGGTATGTAGAGGTGGGGTGGTGAAGTATGTAGGGTGGGGTGGTGAAGTATATAGGGTGGGGTGGTATGTAGGGGTGGGGTGGTGAAGTATGTAGGGGTGGGGTGGTATGTAGGGTGGGGTGGTGAGTATGTAGGGGTGGGGTGGTATGTAGAGGTGGGGTGGTGAGTATGTAGGGTGGGGTGGTGAAGTATATAGGGTGGGGTGGTGAGTATGTAGGGTGGGGTGGTATGTAGGGTGGGGTGGTGAGTATGTAGGGGTGGGGTGGTGAAGTATGTAGGGTGGGGTGGTGAAGTATGTAGGGGTGGGGTGGTGAAGTATATAGGGTGGGGTGGTGAGTATGTAGGGGTGGGGTGGTGAGTATGTAGGGGTGGGGTGGTGAGTATGTAGGGGTGGGGTGGTGAAGTATGTAGGGTAGGGTGGTGAAGTATATAAGGTGGGGTGGTGAAGTATGTAGGGTGGGGTGAAGTATGTAGGGGTGGGGTGGTGAGTATGTAGGGGTGGGTGGTGCAGGCAGAGTGACAAGAGTGGCATCCCCATTGGCAGGCCATGGTTGGCCGCGGAGCCTCTCCAGGCGGGCTCCCCTCCGCCATGCTAACACAGGCAGAACCGTGTTTCTTTAACAGATGCTGTATCCCCTCCAGAATCCCCATCCCACTGCAAGGTCTGGCTGGGTCTGCCTAAGGCTCGAGGCAGACAGACGGTCCACGCCTGGCTTCTCCTGCCGGCACTCTGGATTCCTCTCTCTCCTGTAGCTAGAGTTTTCCTGCCTGGCCCACAGTCAGGACAAATCTCTCTCACCCGCCAGTCCCACAGCCGCTCAAACCCAACCAAGTAAACACAGAGACTTATATTGCTTACAAACTGTATGGCCGTGGCAGGCTTCTTGTTATCTACTTCTTCTATCTTAAATTAACCCATTTCTATAAATCTATACCTTGCCACATGGCTTGTGGCTTACTTACCGGCGTCTTCACATGCTGCTTGTCATGGCGGCGGCTGGCAGTGTCTCCCTCTGCCTTCCTGTTCTCAATTCTCCTCTCTCCCTCTCCCGCCTATACTTCCTGCCTGGCTACTGGCCAATCAGTGTTTTATTTATTGACCAATCAGCAACGCATTTGACATACAGACCATCCCATAGCACTCTCCCTTGCCCTCCCGCCATGCGGCTCCTTGTCAGCTACATGTCCGGCCTCATGAGGCTCGATTCTCTTTATTCTCCTCCTGGACAGCTGCTGCAACAGCTGGCCTGCCCCGGGACTTTTGTTTTTTTAGTCTAATAAAATCTCCTTGATCACCTGTTTGAGTCCATTCTTAAATTCTTTTATGAGACTAAGAACATCAAAGGAGGACCCCAATTTCCCCTCTGTCATCTAGTGACCCCCAAATTCCTATACATGAATGTTTACAACTGAGAAATTCATCAAAAACCAAGGTGACTGGATGGCTGGATGGCTGGGTAGGTGGGTGATGGAAGAATGGGTGAGTAGGCAGATGGATGGACAAATGGAAGTAAGACAAACAGACTAAGATGGCAACCATATACAGTTCAAGTGGTGAGTAAATGGAGCTTCCTGAACACTACTTCGTTCATTTTCCCAAGATGTTAGTGGGGACAGTGAACACACACAGAGCTGCGAACAGGCGCAGAGCTACTGTGCTGAATTTGCACTGCAGCCTGCCAGTCCAAGGACTACAGAACCACACGCAGAGCCACAGAATACCCTATTACCACACCTGTCTGAGCACTTGGTGAAAGCATTCTAGAAGCGTCCAACCACAGCCTACACCCACTAAGCCTCTGGGCTGTGGCATGAGGAAGCCAGAAACTTACTCTGAGGGCTTAAGGAGGTATCAACATGGCCTGGAGGGCAGCTCAGGCAGGTGTGGGGAGAGGGTAACTTAACATCTCAGTAACTGTGTCTCTGTCAGCTCCAGGGACAGAGACACAGCCTACCACCACTACAATCTCCTGTGTACCTGGGAACATTTGGTATTTTAGTTCATTTATTCCACAACAACTCTGGAGGTAAGTTTTATTATCTTGATTTTATGAAAGAGAAGGCTGAGGCTCAGAGGGCATAGAAATGTACCCAGGAACACACAGCTGGAACTGGGATGCAAACACAGTTGCCCAAGTTCTGTCTAGAAAGCACATCTCACCCCCACCAACTGCTCTCTAGAACAATGGCAGGGTCTGTGCACATGGGCAGAGCTTTTCCAGCAATGAGTGCTGGATATATTCCTGAGTGAGTCTTGGGTACAATGTAGACAGTCATCAGCTTTGGATAAGGAAGCTGTCTCCCTCTCATGTAAGATTTACTTTCATACAGGACCAGGGGGTGGTCACAAGCACACACATTAGGCCTTGTGCACGTACATTCATGTGCCAGCTCACAGTGTTTTGTGCTTCACCTTTTCCTTTTTTGTAATTTTTAAAGATTTATTTATATATGTATGTATGTGCACATGTGTGTCAGTGCCCATAAGGGCCAGAAGGAGGCACTGGATCACCTGCAGCTGAAGTCACAGGTGTCCGAGAGCTGCCCGGCCATGGGTGCTGGGATCTGAATTCTGATCCTCTGGTAGAGCGGTAAGAGCAGTGGTAGCCACTGAGCTGTCTGTTCAGCCTCACAAATCATGTGTACCCCCCAACCCCCCTACAGAGGCCTGAACCTAAGGCCTCAGGCATGCCAGGCAAAAGCACTCTAGCACTGAACTACATCTCCAGCCCCCCTTTTCCTTTAAACATTAGTGTCAGGTGGGGGTGCAGCACAGTGATACGGTGCTGGACTAGTGCAAAGTGAAGCCCTGGGTCCCCTTTCCTACACTTCAAACCAAACCAAAATCAAAGGGCCCCCCTAATCTCACGCCTTTAAGTCTAAAGCTTGGCAGAGCCCACAGCTCTGGCTTGCTCCCTCCCTGTCTCCACTTTCCACTTAGTGGAGCCACAGACTGAGCTGGGGGAGGGTTAGGAGCCTCGGAGTGGGGGAAAGTCTTCCACACATGGAGGTGTGCAACTCCACCATGGGAGCTTGAGGCAAGGAACAGCTAGAGGGCAAATGCGGCAATCGCTCCAAAGAAAGAGTTAAAGGTGAGTTTCTATGAAATTTTTTTTAATTCATCTTTTTGAAATTCATTTTTTACTTTTATTTTCATGATACAAAAGCATTACATATCCAGAAGTGTCTGCTGTGGAGTGTCCTGCAGGAGCGCATGGTGCTTTGCCACTGTGGAACCTGTCTGAATGAAGGCTTGATGCATGCTGCAGTTCTGCTATGGTCTCACGCACACACACACACACACACACACACACACACACACACACACACACACACTGAATCTGGCACTGTGCATAGGAACAGAAAATCCAGCTTCTCAATCTCATACCATCCATGTGAGACTCTGAGGGAAAGGAACTTGAAATAATGTGCTCTCAAAGCCCAGGTATCTGCTGAGATGACCCTGAGTCAGCACAGGAAGATCTCCATTGAAAAGACAAGCCTAAGTGCTGTTTCTAGGCAGTGATGGTGGGAAGCAGGGGACACAGTGACCATGACGTGTGATGACAGGCTGAATGGAGGGGTGTCCAGGCACACCTCCAGGCAGGGCAGAGCTCAGCACGAATATGCCCAGCACACCCTGGAGGCTGGTTCACCCGGCACGGTTCACAGCTGACTTCCTCCCTGGGTGGACTTGCCAACACTCATCAGGGCAGGACAGGTTTTCCAGGAGCAGGAAGTAATTAGTTAATAACAAACACACCTGCCACAGCCCTCAACTATGATGTATGCCAAGGGTCAGTTTAGATGAAAAGGGGAAATAGAGACAGCCAAAAACGAAAGAGTAGTTTTTGCAGGAGACAGACTTGGTTCCAAAGCCCTCCCATGCTTTCCTCATTTGATTAAGTGCATACAGTATGGCTTCCAAACAGGCAGGCTGGGCGAGCTCTCCCTCAGCAGCAGCACGCTCAGTGTGCTCCACCCTGGTCTCTGTTACCACGTGTCAGGGACTTCAAAAAGCATGGCAGGGCTATCTGCGACGGTTCCTGGGGGGAAAGGAGAAGCAGATTAAGGACATGGACAGTCACTAGGGGAACACTGCTGGCTAGCAAGGACAGCACCCTGTGCCCAACTGCAGACAAGCAGGGAAGGACTGGTGCACAGGTAGGTCCTGGACTTGGGGACAGACCCAGCACATGAAGGGGAAGACACAGGAACCTTTAGGGAGGTGGCAACCCTGGCCTGCTTTGGCGGCCTGTTTGCACACAGATGGGAGTTTGGGTGTAAGCACTTCATGTACATGTGCATGCAGCATTCCCTGCTGGACACCAAGCTGGGCATTTAATTCACACACTTCATAAAAGCCACCAGGGAGCCATCGATGTCCCCATGATAGTGGTGAAAGAACAGACATAGAAAGGTAAGGGACTTAAATCTACCAAGTGCCTGAGTGAGTTTAGAGCAAGCACTAAGCTCCTCACTAGAGCATCAACAACCTGAGTTTTCATGAGAGGGGAGCAGCTGGTACCTGCAGGAGAAATACCAGGGGTAGCAGGCCAGTGAGGACCACGGGTCCTAGGACAGCAACAACAGCCATGGTTTTTGCAGAGGCAGTGATGCAGGCTGAGTCCTCCTCTGGGTCAGTTACAGTCAGGTTTCCTGTAGGTCTGAAATTCTTCCACTTCTGCCATTTGTGAGACAGTGGCGTGTGTGTGTGTGTGTGTGTGTGTGTGTGTGTGTGTGTGTGTGACAGTGGCAACACAGCTGGACTGGTATGTGAACCACAGCATCTAGTCTGGCTTGAGTGTGGACTGAGCTGAGGAAAAGCATGTTCATAATGGAAAGCATCCAGGCCTGTCACTGAGGCAGACAGGGAAACAGGCAGAGCCGAAGCTCTGGGCTCTGACCACTCAAGAGTGAATCCACTAACCTGTCTCCTCTCTATCCTGACAGCCTCTGTATCGTACTGTGTGGTGACAGAACCTGGCAAGATGCCAAAAGAGGTTGTGAGGGCAGATACATCCTGATGCACCATGGCACAACAGAAACTCAGCAAACGGCTATTTCTCCAGCTATTTGGGTATTCTGTCACAGGTGAAGGCATCTGGGGTTTACCTTCTAGTGTATCTAGGGTAAGCAACTGACAACATTCTGTATGGCAGCTGTGGGACATCACACACTGCTTCTGCCACACACTCTTTGGAAAACAAAGTCCCCCAGGCTGGCCCACCTCTTAGTTAGCAGCCTTGGTGCAGGACACAGGCTGAGACTCACAAAGCTGAGTGCTCAAGCTCTCAGGCAGACACTGGGCCGCACGCTCCCTGACACTCCACACAGCCCCACCCCAGCAGAACTGAAATCCCACTCCTGCTACTTTCAGAACCTCTGTAGTCACTCACAACAGGGCTCACTCAGAGAAGAGAGCAACAAGACTGGTTGACTCAGTATGTTCAGCCTCTGACGACCCTGGCCTGGCTTGCAGACACAAACAGGACTGAGTACTTAAACCAAGATGGCCACGGGTCCAGCGAGTTCTGCCTTGCAGCCAGAGGCTTTACTTAGGAGGCTTCAGAAAAAAAGCCCACTTCCCCCATGTCCTCCAACTCAGCGTCAAGGTGTCTCTCCTGTGGTGTCTTTTTTTGCAGTACTGACGAAGAAGTACAAAATCTACTTTGTTTTCGGTTCACACTGTTCAGCGCTGTCAGCACTGCTTCAGGGGAGGAAAGAAAAGCCCATTTTATTAGAATATCCTATGTTCAAAACCCTAAATTACCGATGTATCGTTTTCACTTAAAATGATGAAAACTACAGAAGAAATTAATCTATTAATGTATTCTATAGTTATGTGTTAATTTTTAAGAGATTGACCTCACTGGCCTCAGACTGGCCCCAGACTCCCTGTACAGACCAGACTGGCCCCAGACTCCCTGTACAGACCAGACTGACCCCAGACTCCCTGTACAGACTGGACTGACCCCAGACTCCCTGTACAGACCAGACTGACCCCAGACTCCCTGTACAGACCAGACTGGCCCCAGACTCCCTGTACAGACCAGACTGACCCCAGACTCCCTGTACAGACCAGACTGGCCCCAGACTCCCTGTACAGACCAGACTGGCCTTAGAGTCATGGGGATCCTTCAGCCTCAGCCTTCCAAATGCTGTGATTCTAGGCATGCACTGCCAAGCCTAGCCTTTTTAGAGAATGTGATGGTGATGGCTGGAGAGATGGTATGAGGAGCTGCAAGCAGGACTTCAGTCTGTTAAAATGAAGCTACAGCACACGCAGACAATGTTTAGGCATATGTTTGACTGCTTGTGCGATTTTTGTTAATTTCAATGAAATCCAGCAAGCTCTCTACAGATCAGGACACACGCAGAGTGGAAAAGGCCCTGTCCCTGACTGGGGCACAGTCAAGCCTGCTGCCCAGCACTGCTCTGATCTCACTCTTGATTGTCAACCAGGGCCACTGTCCCCAAGTGACACAAAGAAAAAGAACTGTATCTAGTCCAGTGTCTCCTCATCTTGAACACACAAGCAGGACCTGGGTGAAGTACCAGCTAGCTTCCTTGCAGGGCACATTTAAGGAGTCTAGGACTTTGGACAGACTCTCAGAACCTCTGTGTTCCTAGCCATAAAGCAGACAGTGATGGATTTAGGGACGGAACTGCCAAGTATTCAGACCTGTTCCGCATGTACCCAGGACATGGGGAGCAGCGCAGGGACTGGTCTTTCTAGTGATGAGGAGCCATCCAGACCCTTGCTCCAGGGTTTGCACGTACGGGCTGCTTGAGGCCTGTGTGAAGTGAAGGCACAGCTGGGTCGGGCAGGCCTGGGCCCCTGGTCTAATTCTCACACTCCCTAAGTTCTCAGAGCTTGGAGCCTGGGTCACTACAAGGGCCATGGTTCCCTCTTTCAAGGCTTTTGTAAAAACATAAGAATCAAGTGAAATAAGGCTCCCACTATGGAGTCTGGCACACACTAGACTCTGAACACTTGCTAATTTCTCATTTCCTTGGCTTCTTATATAATTCTGTTTGTGAAGAAAATCAGGATGCCAGAGTGTCTCTGGGAACAGTGTCAAGTCTTCTACTGAAACTGAACACAAGGAGTTGCTTCTGTGTAAGTCTAAATGCATGTCCTAGACACTGAGGCTACAAGAAATATACATGCAATACCTTGATAATATAGTGGAGAGGGGAATTATGAAAATGGCCTGACCACCTCTCACAAAGAGACCTCAGCAGGCTTTGTGTGCCAGAACCAGAGCTTGTTACAGCCTCTCCGATTAAAATACATTATTGCTTGTCTCTTAAAGGCTTGTATTTGAACACGCAGCCCCAGCATGTGGTGCTACTTTGAAGGCTGTGGAGCCTTTAGAGGGTGGGGTCTGGCTAGTGGAATCAGGTCTTTGAAGGTTAAACCCGCCCTGGCTCTGGTCTGGCTCCCTCCACTTCCTATCTGCCATCACCAGAACAAGCACGGCCTGCTGAGCAGCTGCCCCCTGCTCTACCCACACAGACAGAAGCACAGCTGCCACTGTGCTGAACTGAAGCCCCCGGAAACCAGGAGCCCAACAAGCCCTTCCTCCCTCCAGTTGCTGTGCCAAGTAATTGTCACCACAATGCAAGAGCTGCTGTTCATCACGCCTAGAGACAACAGCTCCGGGGATTACCACATGGGGTCTGCCCTCAAGTGAAGCCCTGCTATCATTTTGCTCCCAAAATATGAGCCTCCTGAAGCCTGAAGCAGCCCATGATCAGAGTTAGTCAGACCAATACCAACCTGCCAAGGAAAGCTCTTTCTTCATTCTTTTTAACTTCTTGGCCCTTTTCCGTCCCTCTGGGAGGGGGTCTGCACAGGAATCTGTCTGCTCAAGCTCAGAGTCAGATATCACTTCTCTGTCCTCCGAGCCAGATTCCCCTGGGTCAGGACTCAGATTTCTCTTTCCAATCATGCTAGTTGCTGCGAAGCTGCAATGTACAAGGTGAACAACATGAGTGTTGTTAGGAGCAGGAAGAGGGAACAATGAACATGGCTCAATGGTAAAAGTCCTATGAACATGTCACTGGTGGGCAGCATCTGAACGGAGACCCAGCCTTCATCTGGGGACAAATTGGTCAGACGCAGACTCTACCGCATGCTGTGTACACAGTGCAGAGCTGAGCTGTTTCAGCATTAACAACTCTTTATAGAAAACCCTGGCTGCATCTCAATAAAGCTACAGCAACAAAGGAGTGAGGAGGAGAGCTGCTCTGAGTCAGGATTTTGATGGCACTGAACCAGAAGAGAGCAGAGCGCCTTCAGAACCTGCTGATGATGCAGAGCAGGACGGAAGGACTGCTGATCCAGCTGCTGTTGCACGTTCAAAACTTGAATAGCTACAGAACACATTCCGCCTTTGTGTAATTCTCTTCTCTTCTAAAAAGGTAAACTGTTAAGCTTATAATGAAACCTGGGTTTGTTTTTAAGGCTTTATAGGATTTGACACATTGAATTAAACTAGATTATAGGTCTGATTTTTCCTTAAGAAAATACATTCCTTGAAATAAAACTTGATGAAAACTAGACCGTATGGCCAACAAGTCCTATCTCCTTGAAATAGGTCTTGTAAATAGATTTTTTTAAATGATGAAAAGCATTAAAAAAACAAAAACAAAGCATTCCATTTAAGGGAAGCCTGCAAGCAGAGGAAGCAGGGTGAGCAGAGAGAGAAGAGTGCTAACCTCATTCCTGTTAGCTAGGAAGTGTCACCAACAGATACTCAAGTCAAAACTCTGGCTGGCCAATTCTGTTCTCATGGGCCTCCCATCTCCTCTGCATTTCACCGCCCTCTAGACAGTCCCCCTGTGTGAGGAGGGGTCATACCAGCCCTGGCCTCTGATGGCTGGCGTCCTGCTTCACCTCTACTACAGGGACAGTTTGTTCCTGTTCTTAACTTTTTGTTGTTTTCAGGCAGTGTCTTACTCTAGCCCAGGCTGGCCTTGAACTCATGATCCTCTTGCCTCAACCTCTCGAGTGCCAGAAGTGCGAGCATGTGCCACCATGCCTAGCTAAATACAGCTGAGGAAAAAGGAAGATGCCCATAGCATCATCTGTGGGAAGGAGATCATTGTTAAAACTTCATGCTGTTCATGGCTTCGAAACTGGTAACAGTGGCAGGGAGAGGGCACAGCAGGTAATGGTACCTGCCACAAGGCCTGCCAGCTGGAGCTCTATCCCCAGGCTCCTGACAGAAGGAAAAAGCTAATAACCCGTACCCTCGTGCTGCCGATGTAGCCTCTATCAGACTCTAGATGTCTGTGAGTACTTGGGTTTGTTTCTGGACTTTGTGTTTTATGATTTTTTTTTTTTTTGATAGGGCTTCTCTGTGTAGCTCTGGCTGTCTTGGAACTTGCTCTGTAGACCAGGCTGGCCTCAAACTCAGAGATCTGAGTTCTGCCTCTGCCCCAAGTGCTGGGATTAAAGGTGTGTGCCTTTAATAGATCAGATAAATTTTTGTTAAACATTATGTCCTAGAGGCCACAGACCCCAGAACTCAGAGCCCAGAGAAAATGTCCAAGTCTCCTTCCTTTGCAGCATGGGGTGACCCTGTGGTGATATTTTGTTTGTACTCTAACAAATAAAATTTGCCTGAAGATCAGAGGACAGAGCCAGCCACTAGATTAAACATAGAGGCCAGGCAGTGGTGGCACACACCTTTGAACCCAGCACTCAGGAGGCAGAGATCTGTCTGGATCTCTGTGAGTTCAAAGCCACCCTGGACTGTATGAGATTAATCCAGTCTAAAGGAGAAACAGAGCCAGGCAGTGGTGGCACACACCTTCAATCCCAGCACTAGGAAGGTTGAAACAGGAAGTGATATGGCTGGGCAGAGAGAGGAATATAAGACCAGGAGGAGACAGGAGCTCGGCCCTTTGGGCTGAGGACTTGGGCATTCAGTCTGAGGATTCGTGGAAACAGGATCTCCCCCTTTCGGCTGAGGAGTTGGTGAAGTGAGATGTGGCTGTGGCTTGTTTCCTCTGATCTTTCAGCATTTACTCCAATATCTGGCTCTGGGTTTTATTATAAGACCAATTAGGATTCGTGCAACATGGTTTAGTAACTTACAAGTTTCTGAATTGCCTAAATTTTCTGAAACTATCTAATCTTTAAAACAACAACAACACACTACTCTAAGGTATTACCTCTTTGTTTTCTGAGACAGTCTCTTAATGTGTAGGCCAAGATGGCCTTGCACTCTGATTCCCTGTACCTCCCCGTTCTGAGTACTGGAATCATGCTCAGCCTACCACCAGGTTTGTGTGTGTCTGTTATTTTATGTATGTGAGTGGACACAAATTATATCAGCAAAGATGAACTTTCTCAAATTGCTGTTAATACAAGTGGGAAAGGACACATGGAAGGCATTCTTCACACTATCCACATAAGTGCCTAACAGACAAATACTAAAGTGTGAAAATGTAAGGACAGAAGTACTAAAAGAAAACTTGGAGAATTTCGACAGCCTAGGTATGGAAGATGCTTTCCTTGTATGATTTGCCACCCACATACAGTCAGTTTTACAAATTTGACTTCATGAATATAAAAAATTTGTGTATGGCAGTTGTGTGAGCAAAGCAAAAAAGAAAGATGATAAAGCAGCATAAAATACTGACCACATATACCACAGACAAAGGGTCATGTTCCTAACATATAAATTACTCAAAAGGAAGAAACAATATGTTAAAGGAGAAAGCTGTAAGACACACATATGCACACACTCCCTAAACATGTCCATGATGCAAAAGTACAATGCTGAAATGTGCCCTCACCACTAGGTTAGCAAAAATATCCACACACTTGTGATCTGCTCTGTGAGAAGATGGGGATGGGCACTTTGGTGCATGAGAATGAGAACACAACCTTCTGCCAGGGAGATGGGGACACCTAACAAAACAACATTTGGATACCCCTCAAGACAAAAAGCCTGCTTCTAAGAGTTCAGAAGATAAACATCCAACAATGCAAAAATAGAAAATGCAAAAAAATGTACGTGTGTCATTCATTACCAAGTCATTTCTAACTGCAGAATACAGCAAAGCAACTAGAGGTCTAAGTATACAAAACTGAGTGGCTAGACTACAAAACGTAACAACTAATGAAGTTCAGAGCATTTTCAAGAAAAGACTGAAAACACCAAACAACCAAGAATGTCTATGCAGCTGTTTCCAGTAACAAAAGTGCAAAAACGTAAGGTGTGAAAGAGCACCTAATATGGCTGTTACCTTCAGTCACACGGGGTGTGATGAAGAACTGGAAAGGCCCTGAGTGCGTCAGCAGTGGGTGAGTGAGGAGTGACGACACAGGCTGATGCTGAACAAGCCAGGGAGCGTGCTGCTGTGGTGCACATGAGCACACACTGGAGGGAGGATGAGCGTGGGATGGACTGGGAGATGCCAGGGGTGAAGGGCTTACTGTGCGAGCAGGGAGATGGAAGTACACAGGAGAACCCCACAAGCTCCAAGTGCCAGGTCCAGCTAGTCTGTCCCATGCCACAAGCAAAAGAGACCCTGGTTCAGTTCCCAGAACCCACATCTGGCAGCTCACAACTGCCTGTAACTCCAGCTCCAGGGAATCCAAGGCCTCTGGCCCCCAAAGGCACTGTATTCACATGTACACACACACACACACACACACACACACACACACACACACACACACACACACATCTTTAAAAGTAGTACCACAAACAAGTGACCAAGTGTCACCACATAATCCCTTAGAGCCATTTAATACTCAATGCAAGAGAGTATTAAAGAGAGGAGAGTGTATACTTAAACATGATTCAGAAATACATTATCAGCCTAATAACACAAGGAAAGCCATCTTGGCCACGTAATAATGTCTCATTTGAGGGAATATTCTTTCTCCAGGCTCCCAGCTTGGAGATAAGATAGGTTTTTTTCATTCTTCTGTGTCCCTGCTCATCCAGTAGCCCCTCGATTACCAAATTCTCTTAGGAGCTGCCATACACAAAATGTTTATATTTATGAAGTCAAACTTACAAATCTTGACTGTATTGCAGCCATGTGAGCAAAGCAAAAAAGACCCCCAGTCCTATTCAAAAACTCCTGCTGACTCTCCCCACGGGCACAGACAACTTTGCCCTGGACTTGGACAACAGGGTCCTGGTTGACCCATCTCAGCCTTTCCACTTCCCTCCAGCCTCTGTCCCTTTATAGATGCACTCCTCCTAATGTTGCCAACGTTCCCACAAGTTGGAAAGTGAGCAAGGACTCCAAGCTCAAGGGCATCTTTGGTTTTCCACTACAAACCTCAACAGAACCCACCTGCACAGCCTCCAGGATCACCTCTTTCTCACCTCCTCCTTCCCTGGCTAAGACACAGGTTTACTTATGCATCTATCAAATGCTATCTCCACAGTCCAAGGACATTCTGCGCTTCCTGTTTTAGTGTTCCTGTTCATGCAAAGTGCCTGCTTCCTTGGCCCTTCCTGTTTAAACAACACAGTTTCTGTTTAGTGTTCCCTGTCCTCCATGCCCCAGGGCTCTGCCGGGCTTTCTCAAATGATCTTCCTTCTTATTTATACTAAACAGAAAAAGTACCCACCAATGGAAAAACTGCTAACCACCCAGGGATTCTTTTTTTTTTTTTTTTTTTTTTTTGGTTTTTCGAGACAGGGTTTCTCTGTGTAGCTTTGCGCCTCTCCTGGAACTCACTTGGTAGCCCAGGCTGGCCTCGAACTCACAGAGATCCGCCTGGCTCTGCCTCCCGAGTGCTGGGATTAAAGGCGTGCGCCACCACCGCCCGGCCACCCAGGGATTCTTACTGTGAAACACACCAGAGCAGTAACAAGTGAGGTGTGTTCTTACCGTGAAACACACCAGAGCAGTAACAAGTGAGGTGTGTTCTTACTGTGAAATACACTTGGGCAGTAATGAGGTAGGAGTTAGCGATACAGTCACAAGGTGAATCACAAAAAAGTTCCAAGCAGATGATGGGAACTTCATATAATACTGAGGGAACTTCACAATGTCATTTATTATGGAATTCCAGAAAAGACAAAGTTGACAATATACGGAGAAAAAATTCAGAGGGATGATGGGGGTGGGAGGGCACAGGTTCGGTGGAACTTGGAGCCAGCCTGAGCTACACAGTGAGTTCAACAACAGACTGGGTAACACACAGAAATCAACCAAGACAAGGTTGTCCACTTTCTTCGTACTGTGGTGATACTGTGTTCCCCAATATACTGTACACCTTAATAAACTTATCTGAGGTCAGAGAACAGAACAGCTGCTGGATAGACATAGAGGCCAGAAAATGGTGGCACACACACTTTTAATCCTAGCATTCTGGAGGCAGAGATTCTTCTGGATCTCTGTGAGTTCAAAGTCACACTGGAAACAGCCAGGCATGTTGACACATGCCTTTAATCCCAGGAAGTGATGGCAGGAAGCAGAAAGGTATAAAAGGCACGGAAACCAGGAACTAGCCTGGTTAAGCTTTTAGGCTTTTGAGCAGCAGTTCAGCTGAGATCCATTTGGATGAGGACACAGAAGCTTCCAGTCTGAGGAAACAGGATCAGCTGAGGAGTTGGCAAGGTGAGACTGTAGCTTGTTCTGCTTCTCTGATCTTCCAGCATTCACCCCAATAACTGGCCTTGGGTTTGATTTTATTAACAAGACCTTTTAAGATTCATGCTACACCGTACCTATTCAATGAGACAACTGAAAGAGATCAAGAGGACACTGGAAAGGAAGAAGTCAAAGTATCCTTATTTGTAGATGATATAATAGTACACATAAGTGAGCCGAAAAATTCCACCAGGAAACTCCTATAGCTGATAAACACTTTGAGCAAAATAGCTGGATACAAAATTAACTCATAAAATCAGCAGCCAGCCTATATAAGTGACAAATGGACCAAGAAAGAAATCAGGGAAACAGCACCTTTCACAATAGCCTCAAATAATATGAAATATCTTGGGGGTAACTCTAAACAAGAAAGTGAAAGAACTTGTATGATAAACCCCTTTAAGATACCAAAGAAAGAAACTGAAGAAGATACCAGAAGACGGAAAGATCTCCTATACTCATACAACAGTAAGATTAATGGCCATCTTACCAAAAGCAATCTACAGATACAGTCCTGAATAGTAAAAGAGCTGCTGGAGCTATCACCATCCCCAACCTCAAACTCTACCGCAGAGCTATAGTAATAAAAACAGCATGGTGTTGGCATAAAAACTTGTTGATCAATGGAATCAAACTGAAGACCCAGACATAAATCCACACATCTATGGACACCTGATTTTTTGTAAGGAGGCCAGAAATACATAATGGAAAAAAAGACAACACTTTCAACAAATGGTACTCATCAAACTGGATGGCTGCATGCAGAAGAATGCCAATAGATCTACATTTATCACTCTGCACAAAACTCAAGTCCAATGGATCAAAGACCTCAACATAAGACCAGTTACACTGAACCTGGCAGAAGAGAATGGGGAATAGCCTTGAATGTACTGTCACAGGAGACAACTTACTGAACAGAACACCAATCGTGCAGGAACTAAGACTGATAATTAATAAATGGGACCTAATGAAACTAAAAAGCTTCTGTAAGACAAGGGACACCGTCAATAGGACAAAATGGCAGCCTACGGAATGGGGAAAGACTTTCACCAACTCCATATCTGACAGAGGGCTAATATCCAAAATATATAAAGAACTCAATAAACTAGACATCAACAAACCAAATAATCCATTTTTTAAATAGGGTACAGACTAACAGAGGAATCTCAAGTAGCCAAGAAACACTTAAAGAAATGTTCAATATCCTTAGTCATCAGGGAAACGCAAATCAAAATGACTTTGAAATTCCATCTTACACCCGTCAGAATGGCTAAGATCAGTCACACAAATGGCTGGTCATGGTGGCGAGGATGCATATCAAGGGGGATGAACACTCCTCCATTGCTGGTGCGAGTGTAGACTTGTACAGCCACTGTGAAAACCAGTGTGGTGGTTCCTCAAGATGGAAATCAATCTATCTCAGGACCTAGCTATAAAACTTTTGGGAATATACATGAAGGATGCCTCATCCTACCACAATGACATTTGCTCCGCCATGCTCATTGCTGCTCTATTTATAATAGCCAGAAATTGGAAACAAACTAGATGTTCCTCAACAGAATAGTGGATAATGAAAATGTGTTACTTTTACACAATGGAGTATTACTCAGTCTTTGTGAGTTCGAGGTCAGCCTGGTCTACAAAGTGAGTTCCAGGAAAGGCGCAAAACTACAGAGAAACCCTGCCTCGAAAAACCAAAAAAAAAAAAAAAGACATCATGAAATTTTAAGGCAAATGGATAGAACTAGAAAAAAAAAAACATCCTGAGTGAGATATCCCATACAAATATGATATACATTTGCTTGTATGTGGGTATTAGGTACAAGGGCAATGATAATCATGCTATAATACACAGAACCTCAGAGAGTGAGTACAGAGTAAGGGGTTAGAGCATCAGTTCTCAACCTGTGGGTTGCAACACCCCACAGGGTTGCATATTGGATATCCTGCATATCAGATATTTACATCACGATTCATAATAGTAGCAAAATTAGCTATGAAGTGGCAACAAAGTAATTTTATAGTTGGGGGTCACCACAACATAAGGAATTGTATTAAAGGGTTGCAGCAACAGACAGCTCTCATTAGGAAAGGGAAACAGAATAGACAGACGTGGACAGAAAGGGGGGGTGGTTGGAATGGGAGGATCAATTTGAGAGGAGAGGGAAGAGGGGGATAAAGGAGGAAATATGGGGAGAGTCAGCTAAAATTAATGGCCAATTGATGAGAAGTATGGAAACCTAACACAGTGAAAGCTTCCTAAAATATATACATATACAAAGGTGATCTAAATAAAATCACCAAATAATGGGGAGACAGAACCCTAACTGAATATCTTTTGTCACCAAATGAAGCTTCCAGTAAAAGGAATAAGTTACATCCAATTGAGTTGTTGGCCAGAGGGATATCATGGGAGCCCCAAACAACCCAGGCTGTTGCTAAGACAATAGGTTGCTCTCCACAAACTGACTGCAAGGCTCCATCTGCTGAAGACAACACCCACACAACTCACCGAACATGGAGATGTCAAGCTGGTGCCTACATAGCGCCTTCACACCTATGTTCTAGTGTCTTGGTGCAGGAAGGTACTCTGCATGCCACCAAAGGAGAAGCATAAACACCAATCAGCCACAAACCTTTTGATCTTCAATGGTGTCCTGCCTGCAGGACATGCAGTACAATGGGGTAACAAATAGTGCGTATGAGAGTAACCAACACTACTGGATCTGACTAAAGACCCACTCCACGAAATGGAACCCATACCTGACACTGCTTGGGTGATTAAGAACCTGAAACTACACAGCCCAGAGACCTAGAGTAAAACCAAATACTACTATTCTACTAAAAGAATGTAGCAATAAAATGATTCCTAATGACATTCTGTTATACTCATGGATGCCTTGCTCAGCCATCATCAGAGAAGCTTCTTCCTGCAGCAGATGGGAACAAATACAGAGACCCACAGTCAGATAATATGTAGATAGTGAGAGACCTTGGAACACTCAGCCCTAAATGAGATGTCTCCATCATATCCTTCCCCTCAGGGATCTGGGAACCTTGTGAAAGAGGAGGCAGAAAGAGTGTAAGAACCAGAGCGGATGGAGGACACTAAGAAAACAAGGCCTTTTAAACACGAGACCAACACACATCTGAACTCACAGAGACTGAGGCACCATGCCCAGGTCCTACAGTGGTCTACACCAGATGGGGTCTAGGGCTGAGAGGAGAAGTGGACACATGTCCCTATCCTTAACTCAGAAGCAATCTCCAATTAATAGACACTGGCAAATGAAAATCTAGTTTCCTCCAAGGGAGTCTCAGTGGGGAAACAAACTACTCTTAAGGGTAGGCTGCATTTCCAGCAGCGATGAACAACAGAAAACAAATTCAATGGCATATTTGGAGGCTCCTTGTCTCATAATGTCATGTCAACCACACCCCAATTTTATATTATTTTAAAATTTTTATGTGATTTATTTATTTTTCTCTTTTTACCCTACAAGTCCTTTGTGTATATATTATGGCTTCCAGTTCATGTTTTTATGGGGTGTCTGTAACAATATCTTGTGCCTTTTCTTGGGCTTTTTTCATTTAGTTAGTTTTGTCCTATTCTGATGTGTTAGCTTTTATCTTATTTTATTTTATTATTATATTCCCTTAGAATATATTATAATTTTATTTTAATATAATTTTAATATAATTATAATTTTATTTTAATATTATATTCCCTGTTTGTTTTCTAATGAGAGAGAAGGGAGTAGCTCCAGATGGGAGGGATGGTGGGGAGGAAATGGGAGGGAGGAGTGGAAAACGTAATCAGGATATATCATGTGAGGGAAAAAATCATTTTCAATAAAAATAAATAAATTGGACAAACAAGAGCAACCCTCAGAGATTTCCTCTCTGTACTCAGTCCACCTCCCAGGACCCTCCCACAGTCCTTAGTGTGCCTTTCTAGACGTTCCTGTGAATGAAATCACCATTCCTGGTCCGTTGTATCTGGTTCTTTGAAAATGGCTGCATGGGGACTGCTGGGATTCTACTGCAGCTGCATCACCATTTGCTGACGTTGCTTCCAACGTCTGAAAATTATAAATAACACTGCTACAGATGTTAATGTAAAAGTTTTGTTGTGACTAAGTTTTAGGAAAAATATCTAGAAGTAGGATTTCAGAGTGATGGGAGAACACAGACTTAGGCTGGTGGCTTCAGGGTCCAGGAAGCTGCCACAGTACTTGCCGGCCACTTGCTGATCCTCCTAGAAGCGTCTGCTGCTCCACCCTTTCTAAAAATGTCTTTTTTTTTTCCTTCCTGGCAGTGCAAGACTGAACCTAGTGCTTCTTGAATGCTATCCATGGACCATACTTCCCCCACTCAAACTGGCTTTTCTTGTTATGAGGTATGAGTTCTTTATATTTAGAAATAAGGACAATTACTTTATTGACATAGACTTAGCAAATATTCTCTGCTAGATTATAGCTTCTTTTATAATTTCTAAGTGTGTGTGTGTGTGCATCCATGTGTATGAACATATACGGAGTCAGTGGTCAACTACAAGTGTCCTTCCTTAGACACGGTCTATCCTTTCTTACTCACTGATTTAGAGACCCCTGTCTCAACTATATAGCCCAGGTTGGCTTGACACTCTATGTAAACCAGGCTGGCACTGAGCTCACAATGGTGTGAGTGCTGGGATTAAGGGCCTAGCCATCATTCCCAGCCCTTGATTACTTTTTAGCAGAAGTAGGTTGAATCCATGGAAGCAAAACCAACAGATAAGGAAAATGGGGTGTATCATCTTTTGAAGAAAAGTATTACTTAATATAAACTCAGTTTATTAATTTTTTTCTTTGATGGAACATGGTGTGGTATTTAAGAAACTTTTGCCAACAAGGCTAAAGAGATAGCTCAGCAGGTAAGAATACTGGCTGCTGGACCAGTGACATCATGGATCTTTTTTTTTCCCGAGACAGGGTTTCACTGTGTAGCTTTGGAGCCTCGCCCTGTAGACCACCCAGTGACATCATGGATCTTAGAGGAGAACCTATAATCACTACTTAACTAAATCAGCATCATTTCTAACTACAGTCTAAACATTTGTCTCTATCCATACAGATAATGCAGTCCTCACCCTTCATCAGGGAAACTTCTCTTTGCAATAGACAGAAACCATTACAGAAAAACACAACCAATCAAAATGCAGAGTTGTGGCTCTCGGTCCCAATGGGTACATGCTTTCTTGTTGGACTATCTTGGACCACCAGCCCACAAATAATGACATGGAGACTTATTATTAATTATGAAAGCTTGGCCCCAGCTGAGGCTTTTTCCCAACTAGCTCTTATAACTTAATTAACCTGTTTTTAATTAATCTACATTCTGCCATGTGGCTTGGTTTCTTCTCCTCTGTTACTTTATGTCTGACTTGTTTTGCACCTCGCTGGAGTCTCCCTGCCTGTCTTCTTTCCAGAGTTCCTCTCTCTCCCTGGAAATGCCCCCATTCTCTCCCGACTAGCTATTGGCCATTCAGCTCTTTATTAAACCAATCACAGTGATACATCTTCACAGTATAAACAAATATTCCACAACAGATACATCTAAAAACACTCCTGCACCTGAGGCTCAGGGAATGTTAGGGAAGAGGGGATGGAAAGACTGTAAGAGCCAGAGAATCAGGGAGCTTGCTGTGAGATTGTGATGTCAGAAGCAACACCCAGAAAACCCCACCAACATGACTGCCTAAACATGGGCTGAATGAACAAGGAAGATGCCAACAGACATGCCAAAGTGGACAGGGAAAGACTACAAGCCCTCAACCCTACAAAAGTACTACAAGCAACTAAGGAATGCTGAGAACCAGAGAAACAGTCTACAGGGAAAAGAATGCCAATTGGTTTGTATTGCAGGATATTTCATCACACTGTGAACTCTGAGACTGTGCTATTTACTAGAAAAACCTGTTTCTAGTTGTGGTGTGGCTCAGCCTTAGCACACACCTTTTTTCTTTTTCTTTTTTTTTTTTTACTTTTATTGATTCTTTGTGGATTTCACATTATGCATTCTGATCCCACTTATCTCACTGTCCCCTTGCATCTGCCCTTTGCCCTTCCAACCTTCTCCCAAAACAAAACCAAATTTAAAAGAAAAACAAAAACAAGAAGAATCTCATTGTGGAAGCTGTAGTGTGGCCAGTTGAGATACATAGTTTACCCTTTAGTCTGCTCATCTTTACTTGCAAATGTTCATAGCCACGAGTCATTGATCTAGATGGAGGCCTTTGGTTTCTGCTATATCACTGATAATGGGCTCTCTCTGGGCTCCTCTTGGATGTCCTGTTGTTGTCCTGTGTCATAGAGATTCCGATGTTTTGGATCTGTAGTTTTGTCCCCTTCACATGCTCCAACAGTTCGTAGGTTTGGTGGATGCTAGAGTGAAACAATTCTGGGTCTGGGTGGTAGCTGGGTTGGTCAGCTCGATGGCTTTCCCTCATCATCACTACCCTGATGAACTCTCCAGCATTGCCTCAGCAAGCTCATTCAATGAAGCCTGCAGCAAGGAGCAGGGCCAGTTGTCCTGCTGTCAGGCCCTCACATCCGAGTCCTCCTCACTCATATCACCAGGGCCAGGTCTACTTTAATACAAGAGCTTTCTGCTTAATGTAAACAGGATTAAATAAAGTCAACCACGGGTCAAGAGGCAAAGCAATCAACCAGTTGACAGGAAAAAAACCTATAGAGAGTAAGGGAGTCAGGAGGACGAATAGAGACACACACAGGAAGTAGAAGGGAAGGGCATTGAGTTTGAGAAGTTTTTTTTTTTTTTGAGATGGCATGGGAGAAAGCTTTTTCTGGGATGATGGTGGATGAGGAAGCAGCTAGGTGCTTTATCTGCCTCTTTGAATTAGCAGGTTTTCACCCCACCATCTGGCTCCTGAGACTTTATTGTTAAAAATCAAATGATTGAGATTTAGATAAAAACAGGTTTGGGGCCGGGCGGTGGTGGCGCACACCTTTAATCCCAGCACTCGGGAGGCAGAGCCAGGTGGATCTCTGTGAGTTCGAGGCCAGCCTGGGCTACCAAGTGAGTTCCAGGAAAGGCGCAAAGCTACACAGAGAAACCCTGTCTCGAAAAACCAAAAAAAAAAAAAAAACAGGTTTGGTTATCTAATTCTAAATGGTCAGCCCTGAAAAGATACATACAAGTGACATTTACACACACACACACACACACACACACACACACACACACACACACACACACACACATTAATGAAAGAGGGGGCCATGAATTTGAAAGAGTAAAGAGGGGTGCATTGGAGGGTTTGAAGGGAGGAAAGGTCAGGGGGAAATGATGTAATTACATTATAATCTTAAAAGAAAAGAGAAAGAACACTAGTTGCTCTTCCCAGAAGAAGACCTGGGTTCAACTTTCAACACCACATGGTGGCTCACAACAATATTTAACAACAGTTTCAGGGTATCCAATGCCCTCGCTGACTCCTGAGGGGACCAAGCATGCACATAAACATACAAGTAGTACAGCCACACACATAAAATAAAAACAAAATACTTTTTAAAGGAAAGAAAGAAAAGAAAGTTTTACCCTGAGGCACTCCTAGCATGGTACAGCTTTAACTTTTTTAAAAAAAAAAAATAATAATTTATTACTATTTTATGTGGATTGGTGTTTTACCTGCATGTATGTCCATGTGAGGGAGCCAGATCCTCCAGAACTCTAGTTCGACAGTTGTGAGCTGCTATGTGGGTGCTGAGAATTGAACCTGGGTCCTTCTGGAAGAGCAGTCGGTGTGCTCTTAACCTCTAAAACATCTATGGTCTATGAATCACTTCAAGGTCATTTTGTTTATGGAGTAATGCATTTTGTTCATTCTTTTGCCCACCATCATGAGGCTGTTTCCACTCTATTTGTTGACAAAATTTTTTTTTTTTTCTAATTGGACTGTCAGCATTGTTCTTACAAATCTTTACTTTTTCTTTTTGAAAATGATTTAACAATTTCTTTAGGTCTATCTGTATACCACATGTGTGCAGATGCCCTCAGATGCCAGAAAAGGGCATTATGTGTTCTGGAGCTGGAGTTACAGGTAGTGGAGACCATCTAAACTGGGTGTGGAACCAAATCTAGTCCTCTGTAACAGCAGCAGGTCATCTTGCCTCTCTCTAGCCCCTGGGAAGTCTTTAGTTTTTCTAAGCCTTCAACAACAACTAACTTCAAGATTCAAGACCGAGGAGAAGGAATCCCCCAATCCTGAGCTGTGCTGAGCTTTTCACAGAATTTCCTGGCATGGTTGTGAAGAGCAGGTCACCATCACCATAGCAGGCACACTCTCTGTGACAGGGCTCTACTAAGAACGTTAAGGGGTCAATTCACAAGATACAACAATGTACAAGCTGAGTATTGTTATGAGCACACTGACAAAAATATGTTTCAATACTATGTAAGAACAGCCCTATGAGCTGGGAATGGTGGTGCATACCTTTAATGCCAACAGCTAGAAGGTAGAGACAGGGGAATCTCTGTGAGTTCAAGGTCAGCCTGGTCTACATGGTGAGTTCTAGTACAGCGAGGGCTGCACAGAGAAACCTTGCCTTCAAAAGAAGAAAAAAAAAATAACCCTACAGATATTCAGCAACCCAAAATATTAAAAGAAGAAAATATTAGCACTGAATGGATGCTAGATAAATACTGTCTAAATACTGAAAGACATGGCAGACATTCTAAGTATTTATTGTTTTAAAGTTATTCTTAGGTGATATTTTAAAACACACAAGCACAAACTACTGCACTGTTTTAGGTTTAGAAGTGTTCCTTCGTGTTATGTTGATATTGGTCAAACTATCCCAACAAACTGAAGCCACAAGTTAGATGACTTACTACTCCCTACACACTCTGTACCCCATGCCCCATCCCACGGTGAAGAGTTCTACCTGATCACTTTGTTTTTCTGTTAAAACTGATAGCACTTTCCTAACTCAGACTTTCTACCAGCTAGGTTCATAGTAGCGTATCCCATGATGCTCTTCACCCATCTTCCCCTGAACTGCTGCTGCTGCTTCTGTTGATGTTTACACAAAGTCCAGTAGCTGATACTGAACATTCGAACCCTAGCAAGCACAGCCAGCACTCCCAGAGTCTGCGGCATAACACTCAGATATGTCAGTGAGGACAGCAGCACAGCTCAGAGCTATGTTTCCAAATTGCCAATTTCAAGACTGCTTCTAAAACTAATCATTTCTCAAAACAAGAGTCCTGGGATTTTTACAATCTTTTCCTGAATGTAAAACCTGATGTGAATGAGTCACTGTTGGTGGCAGACAGGGTGACAAACGTACTTCACAAGTTGTCTGTGACTGTGAGGAGCAAGGCCTTTCTCCAGGTTCTGCCCCTGGCTCTGGCAGAGCTCATCTGGGTTCCAGAGTCAACTGGTTTTGCCTATGGTCTGAAGACTTCCTGAATCTAAATGCCTTTGAACTAGCCATGTGTATGTTTACTGTTCACATTGTAGCTCTTGGAGAATCTTTCCTTTTCCTCACCTCTCAACTGACTTTTGTCATGATTTGGAATAACATACAATGTCCCTAAAATGTCAGGATGGAATTCCTGCATGGAAACAGCACTGGAGATGAGCTGACCACACGTATGCACCTCCATCTGGGCCCTCTCTTCTGTTTCCTATCAGTGTGTCTTGACTTAGCTGAGCCCCACACTGTCTCCACCACTGCAGACAGGTGGAGGGAGACTAGGAGGTGCATGCTACAGGATAGTTACAGCTGCCATTCAGTTTACAGAATGTTCCCACATCATATGCTGTCTTTGTGAACAAGAGCTTGAGAATGTGGCTTCTCCTCAACTGCAAAGCTGGCTGAACACAACCGTGGTTGTACTTCCAGCCCAGTGCTCTGGGTCACTCTATAATTCCCTCCTTCTCATCCCCTCAGAGTTCTGCAAGTCTCCACTAAAGGAAACCCCCCTCCCCGAGGCCCAAGACCCACAGCCTGTAGGACTCATCTCTTTATACTGCTATGTCATTCTACATCCTATAGTTCTTGTTCTCTCTCTCCCTCTCCCTCTCCCTCTCCCTCTCTCTCTGTCTTTCACTAAGTTCTAGAATCTTACATTCAAGTCTTCAACACTGGCACAGGGCCCCCAAAGCGAGTCTTCTGCCACATTGCTGAGTGGATGAAACAAATGAGTGGAAGCTCTCCCCCAAAGCAAGAAGGCAAGTGACAAATACATGTGACATCACAGGGTCCACATTCATTACAAAGGCAACCAGCTGGATAAAAGTGTATTCTAGGAAGAGGCAGTTTAGGGAATGAAGAAGAAATGAGGAATGTCTCATTGTTCAAACCACCTCTCAGAGTGAAATGAATTAGAAAAATGTGAGCAAGTGGGAGCTAGAATATGCTTTCTTAGTGTGTTCCCGACTTGCAGCCAGAACCACATCCCACCAGCATGACTGCTTCTGTGTTTGGATAAGATCTGGGTGGGAGGAGGGGCTGATGGATAGCTTTATTTCACTTAAAAGCCAAGAAACCAATACCTCTCCTCTCCTCCTCGTTCCCCAATCTCTTCTCCTTATGTGTGTGCACCAATATTCATGTGTGAAGGCAAGAAGAGATCAAGTGTACTGTTCCATCAGTCTATGCCTTATCTCCTTGATACAGGGTCTCTCACTGAACCCAGAGTTTGCTGTTTCTTCTGCGAGGCTACCTGACTAGCAAGCTTCAGCTATCCTCCTATCCCTGACCCCTCACAGTGCTAAAGTTACAGGTACATGCACAGACATGCATGGCTTCTTACATAGATGCTGGGGATCAAACTCAGGTCATGCTTGTGCACAAGTGCTCTTACCCAGCCCCAGGATTCTTATTTCTAATAAAAAAAAAAAAACATTTGACTTTGAAAAGCAAAATTAACACTTACTAAGAAATGTCTGTATGAGAGCTGCACAGTAGTGAAAAGGTACTCATCTCTTAGGGGATGGGAGCACACATCTGTGTGTGTGTCAGCTCTTATGAGATGGGAGCACACATCTGTGTATGTGTCAGCTCTTATGGGATGGGAGCACACATCTGTGTGTGTGTCAGCTCTTATGAGATGGGAGCACACATCTGTGTGTGTGTCAGCTCTTATGAGATGGGAGCACACATCTCTGTACCCAAGTCAGGGAGGGACAGATAGAGAGAGGTTGTATGAGCACACACTCAATCCTTATCATGAAGCATATTTGTGAACATGAAATTGGCTTCAGTAAGAGAAAAACAATGGGTTACAAAGAATTTTTGTTATTCAATTAGAAATATTTTACAATAGTGCAGTTTGAATATTTTGAACAATTCCCATTGTTAACTCCTTTTAATTCAACATAGAAAAGATTAATTGATGAACAGAAAAGACAACTGCTTTAATACTAACTCCTAAATGAAGAACATACACTCAACATTCAATTAGCTGAAGCTGAATTCAAAACATCTGGAATATTCAGAAGCAAGAATGAAATTTACTTTTGCACTAAAATCTACCTCTGACTTCAATAGAAGGATTTGCTAGTCAGTAATGAAACCACAGCCACAGGAGGGAAACTAAAATATACCCTGTCTACCCAAAACTAAACATGTCAAAAAATAAAACACTTAAAACTTCCAGTGGGGCTGGGAGATGTAGCTCTCTGGAAGAGCACTTCAGTAGATGCCCTCTCAAGGCTCAATCCCCCAGTTATGAAGAAAAAAAAAAATCAGGGTTGTAAATAAGAGCAAGTGTGGTGGCCAATGGACACACCCATCTGTCTGTGGAGAGAGGTTCACACCTGAAGGGAGGAGACTAGGCCAGGCAGCAGAGGAATGATGTCAGCTGCAGGTTCTCTTGAAAAGGAAAAGCAGGGAGAAGTGTGCCAGAGAGTATGCCTGGAGGGGCTGATCTGCACGAACGTTCTATCAAAGACTAGTTTGAGGGAGGGCACTACAGTCTCTACAGATAATTAGACCAGATTCCTGAAAGAGGAAGATGGCAGGAGCTGAAGTCTCCTCTGGAGTCTGACCTCACCCTAGTGAAGGAGCAACTAACTGACAGGCCAGCAGCAGCCAGACAGGCTTATAGTCTCTGGGACCATGGTCCTTCTGTAGAAGCCTCAGACTCAGGATCCTGGTGTGCCCTGAACTTACACCCCCCAATGACATGTCAGAAAAAGACAATGAAAACTGAAAACCTAAAAGCCTTCCCTTAAGATCAGCAATAGGAAGAAGACAAAAAGGCTCAGGACTTCCATTCAATACTACACTGAAGACCCTAACCAACAGAGCATAGCATGGGAGGGGACAATCGCTAAGTCCATTCATTTGTAGATATGACTGTCAAAACAAAAATGCCAGGCAATCTACAAAAACTTAATAGAATAAATGAACTTATAAGACCCAAAGGCAAATAATCAAAATATAGAAATTAGTTGCACTCGATAGGCTCAGGGCACATCATGAAAGAGGAGGCAGCAAGACTGGGAGAGCTGGAGGAAGTGGGGGGGTAGAATGGTGTGGAATGCTGACTTCTGGGCATGACATGGCTAGTGCACACTTGAGCTCAGAGCCCCTGTGATTATCTGTAGAGGATCTCCACAAGATTGTGTCCATCAACACCTCTACCACCCCTGGAGTAGGGGGGGCTCATGGGGGCCCACCCCTCTCTGAGGAGTTAATGGTTGATGGGGGAGAGAGAAACATTTTCTTCAGTGGTACAGCCTTTGGTGAGGTGACTATGTACCCACAGACATCCACGCTGCTATAGGTAATACTACTAAAACTCAGCAGTCACAAAACAGCAGCAGCAACAAGGAAAGGTCCCCAAAGCAGGAGGAGGGAAAACTGGGAATGTAGAAGGTTAGTAAGGAACAAAGGAAACAAAGGGGGTGAATATGACTGAAATGCATTATAGACATTCATGAAGTTGTCATCATGAAACTCATTATTATGTACACTTAATATATGTTAATAAAAACATTAAAAAGAAAAAAATCAGTTTTTCAACCTATAATAAATGGAGATCAAACCTGTACAAAAAAGAAAACTTACCACAGCAATACAAAGCAGGTGAACTCTAATAGGTACATACAAAGTCCTAGGCTGAGACTGTGGGACACACTGTGGGAAGACATGCCATCTTCATGGAGCACTTGACAATGTGGCTGAGGGGTCCACTCTTCCCACAATCACCCCTGGACTTAATCCAATTTCAGTAAAAGGGCTGGTGGGTTCTTGTGGGAGTCGACCAGCTAACTCACATACTACTACTTGGGGAAATGAAGGCCTAAGAATGTAACATCTGATCTCAGACTCGCAATAAAGCTTCAGCAATTAAGACAGAGTGACCTTATAAAAAGACACAACACAAAGAGCAATGGAGCACAGCAGAGCTGGAACAGCCCCACTCTATGTACACGGCCAAATGGCTCTGACGAAGGAATCCAGGCAGTCTTTTCGCAGATGCAGTGCCAGGACAGCTGGGTGTTCTATGAAAACATAAGGTCCCCTCACCTCACTTCATCTATAAATACTACCCATACTTAAACATAAAACTGAAAACTATGAAACTGCTAGAAAAAGTATGAAAAGGTCTTGACGACCTTATGTGTGTGTTTGAGACAGGGTTTCTCTGTGTAGCACTGGTTGTCCTGGAACTCAGAGATCACCTGCCTCTGCCTCCCAAGTGCCAGAACTAAAGGTGTGCGCCACCACAGTCTGGCAAGGCCAAGATTTACACAGACACAAAACTCAAGCCTGAAAGAAGATTGGTAATCTCAGGGCAATGATGCATTTCAAAGGAGCGCCTCATGCTACCACTCTCGCACGCACAGGAAAAACACCAGTTAGCTCCGCCTCCATCAGGCTGGCGATACCAGGAGGCTCTTCCCTCAGGGAGGAAAGACGTAAATGCCCCTTGGTACCCAGGAGGCCAGTCCCAAGACCCTGAAGATCACCAAACACTAAGGATGCTGAACCTCTCATATAAATGTGGCCCTACTGCATATAACTGACCCATACAATCTCCTGCATTCTTTAAATCATCTCTATATTATCTACAACAGCTAACACGATAGAATGCTAGCCAAGCAGTCATGACACTGTAAGATTATTTACCACAGCTAATGTGATAGAATGCTAGCCAAGCAGTCATGACACTGTACCTTAGGTAACAGTAACAAGAAACAAGTCTATACATCTTAGCACAGATGCAATTATCTACCTCATAAATTCTAACTGCCATTTGCCTGAACCTGCAGACACAGTCCCTGAGACATGGAAGGCTCACAAGAGTGACTTCCTCTCAAAGAGTTGAGTATGAACTGGAGAAGACAGTATTCAGCCTGGTGGTGGCGCTCACCTTTAATCCCAGCACTTGGGAGGCAGAGCCAGATGGATCTCTGTGAGTTCGAGGCCAGCCTGATCTACAGAGCGAGATCCAGGACAGGCACCAAAACTACACAGAGAAACCCTGTCTCAAAAAAGCCAAAAAAAAAAAGACAGCACTTCAGGAAGGAGAAACCTGACATCACTTCATCCGGGAGCCTAAGGTGAGCATCAACAGTGCAGAGTCACGGCGTCAGCCACACTGATAGGTTTTCTGAGTGTCACTTACAGTACTTTCTGATAGACTCAGATGAGAGATACTCTATAAAGCTGATGACTTGTGCTATTCAAAACTGTCAAGGTCATCAAGGTCAAAAGCAAGGAAAACCCAAGCAGTCTAAAGGACCCTGAGGAGTCCCCACACAAAACCAAGCACGTATCTAGAAGCCTCAACAGCGCTTCTTCCTAAACACACAGCTGAGGGTTTGGTGTGAACATCACTCTGTGCCCTGCAGTGGCTTCACTGCAGCTTATCATTCTGTACGCCATGACTGGTTGCCAATCACACCACAGCGCCCAGGGCTTGTCTGTCAACACAATGATTCAATTCTTGCTTAGAAAGAAAAACACAGCTCCTTGTTTCCAGTGACAAACCCATGCAACATTTAAAAAGGCTAAATGGAAAGAGGAAATGGACGGAAGAGATAAAAGTGTAACAAAGAATCAACCCGACAATACCAGTTACACAAGCAGGCTACGGAAGGTAAGGCTGCTGCCACTGGGGCTGCCGCAAATGTAGGCCAGAGGAGCTCGTGAAAACAACTGGCAGACAAGAGGACAGTAGTTGAGATGAAAGAGAAAGATGCCTGAGGAAAAGCTAGAAAACAAACAAATAAAAAAATCACACGAAAGGAACTCTCAGAGATTTCTGGATTGCTCAAAACACAAAAGACAGGATGGGACGCAACCCAAATATATGGGAGCACAGCCAGCACTCACTCCACATCCTAACTTAGAACCAGGAAGACAAGCACCAAAATGTTTCCATATTTTCCTAGGTAAATATTCAGGTTTCTCATTACTCGATGCTTTCAGAAGGATCACTGACTATCAAATAAGAACACAACAGTGTTGTGTGTGTTTATAAAGTGTGAAAGTGCCGAGCTTGACACTGAGAACACACAAGCCAGGAGGTGAGAAACACATTCCTGTAAAGTTCCTGTACAGCCACAAAGTGTCATAATATCATGTGAAAGAAGACTGTGACCCACCCCAATCAAAACCCGAGGCATTTGTGTATAAGGCAGAGGCCCTGGGAATGCAAAAGATTTCGAACAGTTCAAGGGGGCAGAGGACACAGAACTAAGCTGGAGATGTGGGGTCCAGGTGGAGAAGGCAACTGAGGGGTATAGGGGGACAGGGTGTAAATAGCAGGTTGAATGCTGCCTTTTTAAAGTGTTTTTAGAGCCAGGTGGTGGTGGCACATGCCTTTAATCCCAGCACTCAGGAGGCAGAGACAGGCAGATTTCAGCCTGGTCTACAGAGCAAGTTCCAGGACAGCCAGGGCTACACAATGAAACCCTGTCTCAAATCCCCACCCTGCCAAAAGCATTTATTTTTATTTTAGATAAAGGAGAGAGGGAACGCCTACAAGTCAATTCCTTTTTAATTTGAAAATACTGAATAATAGCCATTTAAGACTCCTATTTTTTATTGTAAAAAATTAAATCTTCCTTGGCTTTCAAAAGCAATGTTTACATATGTCATTGAAAATATTTTTAAAGCAGCTGGTGAGGTGGTCAGCAGGTCTGGCACTTGCTGTACAAGCCTGACAACCTAGTTTGGTTCCCAGAACCCACAGAAGGAGAGATCTGCATCCCCAAAGTTACCCTCAGACTGCCACATATTCATGGTACCTGCTCCCACACATATATATCACACACACACACACACACACACACACACACACACACACACACGCACTAAATAAAAATAACAAAGAAAATATTCTAATAGAAAAATGTAAAGGACTCCACACTTAAGACTGACTTAAGTGAAGAACACCAGCAGAAAATCAGCACTTGTCTTTAAAAACAGACTCAGCTCTCATACAAACTGCTAAGTCACAGGTCCCTTTTGTAAAATAGCCCAGGATACACAAGATCCTCTCCAAGTCCCTCCAAGTCCCTTCTCCAAGTTCACATTAGGTTGCACTTTGGCTCACACAGTTGAGATACTAACCATTCCCTGAAAGAAAACATACCATTTCTTGAAAGACCCCTGTCTCTAGTCTGGGTGTTACTACTTCCATTCAATGGATTACCACAGAATTGGGACAGTCACATACTAACACTTACATTAGAAAGGACTCAAGGAAAAGACTCAAAGCTAATTCCCTAAAGAAAATCAACACAGCACCAGCTCTCACTCCACTGTGCTTCTCAAGATAGTCATTCATTCTATCTCTCCAGAAATTGTCATTTTGGTCCTTTTGCTTTTCTTTCAATCCCATTAACTAACTGAGCAGGGTCAGGCTGGAAGTGAGTTAATCTGCACAAATGATAGTCAGGAAGGGGAGGTGCCTGGAAGGACCCTCCTCTGTGTGTCTTTATCTGATGCCCTTTGCAGGCAAACAGAGCAAACAGAAATCGATGAGATGAAAAGGGCTGCCAATCACATGGAGAATGCTGCTTTGGATGTCAATGGTCTCGCCATGCATTGCCAACTCAACCATCCTAAATGTTTGGCACAGTCCAAGTAAGGTGATGGTGTTTGCACTACGGATTTGCTCTGAAGAGCCTACAGGATGTGGTGGCTTCACACCTGGTACTCACTGATTCTCCCTGTTGTGAAGGCTCTTCCGAGGTTACAACTACAGAAGATCAGAAAACAACTCCTTTCAAGTATCTAGAATCAATTAAGATGATGAAAGAATGAATGCACTGCTATCTTTTACAACATCCCCTAATTCTATAGATCACATAGACCTCTGTGTAACTCAGAGCACAGCAGCCTCAGTGCTGACTTCCTTTTGCTTACCCTTGAGAGCTATGGCATGGCATGGAGGAAAGGTCTTTGACCTGACATTCCAAGGCACACAGGTGGTTACTCTCATTTTCACATGGCTTTAGGTGAAAGTAACAGGCAAGATGTTAAGATGAGGGAGACACTGGTATTAGTAGAGACAGAGGTCATTCCTCTGTCTGATATAACTTTAGCAATGTAGCTGAAAGCATTCTTGGCGTCAGTTTATTAAATTTTTTAATTTATTTATTTTATGTACATGAGTGTTTTGCCAGCATAAATGTACGAATAGCACATGTGTGCCTACAAATGGCTGTGAACCACCATGTGGGAGCTAGGAATCAAGCCCTGGCCCACTGCAAGAACAACCAGTGCTCTTAATTCCCAAGACACCCCTCCAGTCCCTCACCATGACCTTATGGCATTAAAAAGAGAAAAGGCAACCTCTGTGGCCTTGAGTATGAAAGGAGAAGGAAGATGTGTTCCGAGTGCCACAGTCTCTGGTCCATTCGTTCACGTATGTTCTGGAATAGCACATGCAGCCGGGGTTAAGTGCTGGAAGGATAACAGAGTAAGTAACAGCATCAGCTTTTCCTCTTTTGACTTTCTCCAAGAGTCACAAGGGAGAGAACTCTGACAGGTGGCATGGGAGACACCTGAGAAGATGGGTGTATCATAAGCCTATTGATATCCGAGGAGAGAGAGTGTGCTTTTCGGCTTTCTCAAGGAATGGGATAGGTCATGAATGGACTAGAGTCAAGAGATAAAGGCTTGAGTCTTTCACTGGTTGTGTGACTCGGAGCAAGTTCCTCTTTTAGAAAATAGATTATTGTTGGGCTGGAGAGATGGCTCAGTGGTTAAGAGCACTGGCTGCTCTTCCAGAGGGCTCGGGTCAGTTCCCAATATCCACATGTTAGCTCCCCACCTGTAACTCCAGTTTAGGGGATCCAATACCCTCATCTGGCTTCTATAGGTACCAGGCATGGACACAGTGCACAGACATACATGCAGGCAAAATATGTGTGTGGTGATATATTGTGTACCCTAATAAAGCTTGCCTGAGGATCAGAGGTCAGAGTCAGTCACTAGATTAGACACAGAGGTCAGGCAGTGGTGGCACACACCCTTAATCCCAGCACTCAGGAGGCAGAGATCCATCTGGATCTGTCAGTTCAAGGCCACCCTGGACTACATGAGATTGACTAGTCTAGGAGGGAAACAGAGCCAGACAATGGTGGCACACACCTTTAATCCCAGCACTTGAGATCTCATGTCTTTGCGTGGGAAGCACACAAGCCTTTAATCCCAAGAAGTAATATGGCAGGGCGAAGAAAGGTATGTAAGGCTTGAGGAGACAGGAACTAAAGGCTCTTTTTTGGCTGAGGCCTTTTGGGTAAGGACTCAGGCTTTCAGGATCAGCAGAGGAGTTGGCTAGGTGAGGTTGGCTGTGGCTTACTCTGCTTCTCTAATCTTTCAGCTTTTACCCCAATATCTGGCTCAGGGTTTTCTGTTAATAAGAATAAGATTCGAAACAACACTTGTGTAAAACACAAAAACAAAAAAAGGAAATAAAATGGATTGTTGCCAGGATTAATTTAGCATATGCAATGATGCTTGGCACATGGCATACTCCAGGACAACAAGTGTCCCCTCCCCACCCCCTACCCCCATTGCCTCCCTGCTCTGTGCTGAGAAAGGAAGATGGTCAAGTAGTCAGAGCTGACACTGATCTGAATGTTGAGACAACCATTCCAAATCTTCAAAAAGCAGCAATTTTGATTAATCTTACTTTGGTCCAATATTTCCTCACTGTGTCCCCTTTCCTCCCTTTTGGAAATAGTAATGCATATTCTGTTTATACTGGAAGTATATAAGTTGCTTTTTGATTTTAAAGGGGATTGCATTTAAGGGATTGCCTTAAATCTCAGAAGTGATTTTGGACTTTAAAATGTGAAGACTGAGAGACAGCAGGCCTTTTGAAGTTGGTCTAGATACATTTTGTATTATCATATGGCCATGAGCCAAGGGGGCCAGAGAGTAGAATGTGGTGGTTTGAATGAGAATGGTCCCATGGCTCAGATGTTTGAGTGCCTGGTCCCCAGTAGGTGGTGCTATTTGGAAAGGATTAGGATGTGTGACCTTGTTTGGAGGTGTTGGACTTTGACATTTAAAAATCCTCCAGCCACCCTGCTACCCGGCCCGCTTTTTACTTGCAGTTCAAGATGTGAGCTCGCAGCATCCAGATCCTGCTGCCTTGCCTGCTGCTTGCTGCCATACTTCCTTACCATGACAGACTAATCTTACCCCACTGCAACCATAGCCAAATAAACCCCCCTCATGTCTGTAAAAAATGAAAAGTAACAAGAAGTGGCGAGTGAGAAAGAAGTGAGGCAGGTACGTGCAGGCAGCAAGAACAGTCACAGTCCTGATGGCTGGGCAGTGAGAAGGCCAGCAAAGAGCCCAGCAGCTCCAGGACAGCGGCCCGCCATTGGCTGGACGGCTATTTGTTAACTCAGGGGTGCTTGGGGCCCATTGCTAGACAAGGGTCACCCACACTGTCCTGCCCTACTGAAGCACACAGTTCCTATGACACAAAGTTCTACCCTTCCCATATCTCATTCTGAAAACTCCAAATATACAGAAAAGTTTAAATGCTTGAACAGCAAGTATCCATTGGCCCGCCATGGGTTTTGCATTTGAAAAGAAGGGTACAAACAGGTAGGTGTGGCACATTCCCAGATGGCAGACATTGCCAGGCATATGGCCAATGGTGCAATTTCTGGAAATGAAAGCTCTCTGCTTCAGGGATTTGTTGGTTTGTGAGAAGGTCTTGCTATGTAGCCCTGGCTGGCCTGATATTCACTGTGTAGCCCAGGATAGCCTAAAACTTGCAGCAATCCTCCTGCCTCAGCCTCCCAAGTACTGGGATTACAAATATGTACTCCATGCCCGGCTTCATGGATTCTTGAATGGACCAAGGGTCACATCTCAGATCTAAGATGAATGACAAGCCTGGTGTTGGGCCACATCCACGAAATCCCTATGCCTGTCCCCCAGAGAAATATGAACACCCTGCAGCTCCTGCTGGCTGGGGGTGGACAGGCTGAATTGTAGCTAAGCATAAAGTATCCAGAGAGCTGCCAGAGAAATGTTAAGGATTTTTACATCTGGCAAATTAAAAATCCAAGATTTACATATTTCATATTTTATTTTAGCAACATGATTACCAAAATAGAAAAATAAGTCCAAATATATGTCATCTTGGAAATTCAAATAAGAAACTTGTTCTGCATTTAGTCACCAGCCATGGAGTCACAGCATCATCGGAATGTGCTGAGGGCAAACTGTGTCAAAGGTCAGCAGCACTCCTTACACAACTGTAAAAAGTCACACTTATATGAAGGTAAGTGTGAGTAATCAAGCACACCTTTAGATGTACAGTTGGTTAGGATTTTTAATTATGGTTAATCAAGCAAATAAGATGAAGATATGGGAAGAAAGCACTAATTCTCAAAAAACTACTGCTACCAGGAAACACAAAGGCACAACACACATTGAAAGTAACTCACATGCAAGACGTCAGACTTAGTTTCACATCATTTAAAATAAAATCCCCAGATGGCGTGCCGCTTTAAAGTGTTAAGGTGGAAACCAGCATTTAGGGCCAGATTCCAGATTCCGCACACTGGAAACTTCTAGTAAAGATACTGACAAACCTTTCCATGTCTTCAAATTTAAAGAAAATTAAGCCATTGCAAAAACATTCTAAATTTTAATGAAGCAACTGCAAATTCTTTTTAAAAATCAAATTAAAGCCAATAACACCGACAACGGCAGCGACTGGGTCAGGACTGGAACTGAAGCCACACTGCAGCTCTTGCTTAGCAGGCACAGGCTCCAGGTTCAGTCCCCAGCACCAGAAAATAAATAATCCCTAAGAAAGAATGGATAAAGAAAATGTGGTGCATTTACACAATGGAGTATTACTCAGCTGTTAAAAACAATAACCTCATAAACTTTGCAGGCAAATGGATGGAACTAGAAAAAAAAAAAAAAAAAAACCATCCTGAGTGAGGTAACCCAGACCCAGAAAGACAAACATGACTGGTAACTACCCCAATTGTCATCAGAGAGGCTTCATTCAGCAACTGATAGAAACAGATGCAGAGATTCACAGCCAAACATTAGCCTGAGCCTGGGGAATGCTGCAGAAGGGGAGGAAGGATTGTACGAATCCGAGAGGTCAAAGACATCACAAGAAAACCCAACTAACCTGGGCTCACAGGAGCTCAGAGACTGAACCGACAACCAGAGAGTCTGCATGGGACCAACCTAGGCCTCTGCATATGTGTGACAGTTGTGTGGCTTGGTCTTCTTGTGGGACTCCTAACAGTGGGAGCAGGGGCTGTCCCTAATGCTTTGGTTCGCTTCTGGGAACCTATTCCTCATACTGGACTGCCTTGCCCAGCCTTAATTCAAAGGAAGGAGCTTAGTCCTACGACAATTTAAAAAGCCATGCTTTGTTGATACCTATGGGAGGCCTGCTCCTTTCTGAACAGAAACAGAGGAGGAGTAGATGGTGGTGCAGAGGAAACGTGTAGAGGGGAGAGAATAGGAGGAGAGGAGGGAGGGGAAACTGTGGTAGGAATGTAAAATAAATAAATTTAATTAATAAAAAATACATGGATAATTTTAAATAAATCTAATTGTGCTATTACCACTGTGCTTTACCACTGACTACAGAGGTAATGCTAGATCCTAGTGAGATTAAATCAGACTTTCATCTGAAAAAACAACTCAGTGAGGTGTCAAATATATGACACCCGATATCACAGATGAGAGACCAGGTGTAAGAAGGTGTTAAGGACTGAGGATGTGGCCTCGTGATAGAGTGCTTCTTTGGCTCGCATGAAGCCCTGGGCTCAGTCCCAGCACCACAAGGGGGAAGCGGGCACTGGGTGAAGCGGGCACTGGGGGAGGCAGGCACCAGGTACCAGCTGAACAGGAGGAATACAGCACAGTTCTCTGCTTGAGCTCTTGTCCTAGGTCTCCAAGGGTTCCTTCTCCTCCCTGTCCTCATGAGAAAGGCTTCAAATCAAATCTTACTGTAAAAACTCTATCCTAAGCTGCCGAGATCTCTTCTTTAAAAATTTTAAAGATGGCCGGGCGGTGGTGGCGCACGCCTTTAATCCCAGCACTCGGGAGGCAGAGCCAGGCGGATCTCTGTGAGTTCGAGGCCAGCCTGGTCTCCAAAGCGAGTTCCAGGAAAGGCGCAAAGCTACTCGAAAAACCAAAAAAAAAAAAAAAAAAAAAAAAAAAAATTTTAAAGATGACATAACATGGCTCTGCCAACTGTGAGCCCAACGAACAGGATGAAGAAATGCACCCAGATGGCACCCAGACAGAAAGGACTCATTTCATCTCCACAATGGCCTATGAACATTCTAAGAAGCATGGTCTGAGCCAGTGACCATTAGCTGCTGGGGCAGGAAAGAGAAAAGAGATGAAAAATGATAAAGATTACGATTCAGTGGAACAAAAAGACTGGACTCTCTTGTGAAGGCAGAAATCTCAAAGCTGCCAGGAACTACTGGGGGGCTGGAGAGATGGCTCAGTGGTTAAAAGCATGTGCTGCTTTGCGGAGGATCTGAGTTTGGTTTCACAACAACCTGTAACTCCAGCTTCAGGGGAACTTGAGTCGTCTTCTGGTCAATAGGAGAACCCGCCCTCACGTGCACACACACAAAGACACACACAAATACACATAGCTAAAAATAAAATAGGTCCAGAGGGGATGGAATTCAGTGGCTCTCAACCTGTGGGTCATTCAATTCCCAAGTAAGCGTCGAGACTCCTTTGGGGTCCAACGACCCTTTCACAGGGGTCACCTCAGACCATTGGAAAACACAAATATTTACATTATGATTCATAATAGTAACAAAATTACAGTTATAAAGTAGCAATGAAATAATTTTATGACTTTAGGTCACCATAACATGAGGAACTGTATTAAAGGGTTGAGCATCACTGGGCTAGATGGATGGCTCAGTGGTTAAGAGAACTTTCTGAGGTTCAGTTCCCAGCATCCATATGGTGGTCCTCCATGGATACCAGGCACTCATGTGCTGCACCGACACACATCCCAGTAAAACATTCATTCACATAAAATAAATATATTTAAAAAGTAAAAGAAAGTCAGTCTGGAGCCAGGTCCCTAAGGAAGCAGTGGTGCCATGGCAGAACCGCCGGCTCTGGAGAATCCTCCAGAGATGAGCTGCCCCAGCTGACAGGAAGAGAAGGCTCTGGACCTCACAGAGAACTAGGACATAGAGGCTACCATGGACTGGCTTTGGGGCACAAAGGTGAGCCAGTGTGGATGACCCTCTAGAGACTCTCCATGGACACATCTTAGAACACACTCACTTCCTCAGAGTAAGTGCCTCTGAAGCATGTGGGGTTGCTGCTAGAAAAAGCAAATGCCTGTGACTGAAGAGCAGGACCAGAGCAGACAAAGAATGCTGGGCCAAGAAACAGCAGAAACATAAGGAAAAGGAGACACAGGGAAGAGCTGTCGGCCACATGGGAGAGTCAGGAGAGAACAAGAGGCAGAGGACAGGAGGAAAAGGGGTGAGGTCAGGGGACACAGGCTTTGAGAAGGAGCCAAGCGGACAAGGCACAAACAACCAGGAAGTGTGGTGGCCATTCCCACCAGCAACAAGCCAGCGCTGATCTTCCCAGTCTGGGGCGTCCACCTGGAGCACACAGGTCAGGCTGCCTGAGGAGACTGCCCTGACTCAGGCATTCTGAGCCTGGGAACAACCGGCAGCAGTGAGTGTCTACAGGGAGTGCCACTGTGGGAGGAGCCCCATGTAGTTGCTCTGTGGCTTCCTCAGTTTCTCAGAGGCAGACATGGAGAGGCCTCTGCAGGAGCTGGCGTTTGTGTTTTCTACACTGTGGCCAAGAATGTCCCAGCCGAGGGGCCTTTACCTACTACCCTTTATGACACCTTCATCTTTATAAAGCACTGACATCTCATTCCTAATAAATAGATAAATCTATCTTCAAAAAATTTTAAAGAACTATTGGGGTTGTATCAGGAAGACTCTGACCTAAGATGAACAAAACATGTACATGAACAAAACCATCAGAACAAATATGGAAACATAAGGAGGCTGCATTGTATAAGGTCAGTCTATAACCACGGATTATATTTCTATATAGAAGCAGAAAGCAACTTGAAAATGAAAATTTAGGAAACAAGACTAGACGTAATAGATTCAAGCCAGGTGGTAGTGGCTCACACCTTTAATCCAAGCACTCAGGAGGCAGAAGCAGGCAGATCTCTGTGAGTTCAAGGCCAGCCTGGGTCTATAGAGCAAACTCCAGGATAGCCAGTGATAGGGATTCACAACATGCTCCCATGATTGGACATGTTTGCACATGCCTGGCAGACTTAGACACTTTTGCCTAGCCATTTCTGGGTCAAAACGTCTCGCGTGACCAGGACCCGTGGCTTTGCGTGGTTGCATAAACCATGTGATCTACGCGCATGTGTGGAATAGCCACATGGGTCTGTGTGCGTAGGCGCGGCCCAGCCTTTATAAGCCGGCGCCATGTTCTCGACTCCATCTCTTTATTCACGTGCCTTTTTACAGGCCTGAGCACATCTGTCTCTCTCCTTTATCTTAATAAAACTCTTGTTAGTGGATTCTGTCATGTTTCGTGACATTTCCTCGCAGGGTAAGAGCACCGCTAACTAACTAACAGCCAGGGCTGTACAAGAAATCCTGTCCTGAAAACAAAACAAAACAACCAAACCAACCCCAAAATAAGGTATCAAAAAATATAAAATTTAAAGTATTAAAAATACAAAACACAAAAATGAAAAATATCTAGAAAGCCACTGTAAAAATTGAAAATATCAGTATAAACTTGTTTAAAGGAAGAAACTAAGGAAGACAAACTTCCTGCTTGACAAAGAACAAAGGTAAAGCCTGGGTGTTTGCTGAAGTTAAGACTTTAGGAGTCCCAGAAACAAGGCAGAAACAAGGGATCTGTGTAAGAAAAGAAACAATGGACCAAGCAGCAGAGAGGGAAGGACAGGCAGGCCTGTGGATTTTCACAAAGGTCATGAGTCAGTACACTGAGTCATGAAGAGTTTAGTGGTTTCTATGCTTTGTTTGGGGTTCATTTCAATTGTTATTTATGTATACGTGTTTATGTCTGCTTGTCTGGATGTGCATTCAATGCCCACGGAGGCTAGAAGATAGCATTTGAGCTCCAGAACTGGAGGTAGAGGTGTTTGTGAACCACCATGTGGGTGCTGGGAACTCAACCTGGGTCCTCTGCACAGGTGGCAAGGGCTCTGAACCACTGAGCCTCTTTCCAGCCTCCCAACTTTATTTTATATTTTTTTAAACAAGTATTATTAGAATAACAACCAGGCAGTCATATGGGAAACACTAAACCTTAACCTCCATACATTAGTCAGCTTCTTGGGGTGACAAAGTCCCAAAGATAATTAAAGAAAGAAATCACAGTATCAGGAGTTTCAGCTGCTGGCTGCCTGGCCCATTGCTTGGACTCGCTCCGTCGTCTTCTTCTTCTCTCTCTCTGTCTCTCTCTTTCCTATCATCTCTTCTCTTCACCTCTCTATTATAATAAACTCTCCCCATGGATGCAGTGTCTGGGTTGTGAATTACTGGCCGCTGCCATCATGCCCACATGGTGTGCATCTGCTCAGCCCACCGCTGCATCTGCCCAGCATGTTTCCCTGCACACGAGGGATACCCTCTGGGGTCCTTCCATCTCCTCCCACCCCCCATGCACAATAACATTCATCACATTGGCGCCCAGTGTCGCCAGGCAATTCCACTGCTTTCTCATGCCCGCTGGCAGTCTGAGGAACTCTGGAATCCTGTGCCGCCCACCATTTTTGAGGCTGAAGCACTGCCGAGGACTCTTCACCCATGAAGAGTAATAGTGAGGTTCCTCCTTCCCTTCTGCATTTTCCCACAAGGGAGGATCCGTCTCATTTTGCTCGCTGCTACCACGTGTCTTTCAGGCTCTAAGTCCTTCGGCCTCCATCCCCATGCAACGGCATATGGAGATGACTTGTGCCACTCAATTCCACAGCCCACGGCCTTTGTTACAACAGTCCATTGGCTATCTTGTGCTATTTATTAGTCCTCACTGACTCTCTGGGATGCTGGAAGCCAGATCAGATCTGCCTCATTTCACTTGCTGGAACCACGTGTCTTTTGGGTTCATAGCCCTTTGGCCCCCATTCCTATGCGATGGCATATGGAGATGGCCTGTGCCCTCTCAACGACATGGCCCAAAGCCTCTGTGATGACAGTCCATTGGCTATCTTGTGCCTTTACTGTTGGCCCTTGCTGACCTTCTGAGACGCCAGAGGTCAGTCCACTAGGCTTTAAACCTCATTGTGGAAATGTGCCTATGGCCCCTGCCCACCACTGCCACGACCTATGGCTTGAGTTTGTTCCCTGCAGCTGCTCTCCTGCCCAGCTGCACTGCTACTTCTCTGTCTTTCTTTCATAAAATCTATTTCTGTGCGAATGGAAATGTATGGTTGATATGACCATCTGTATTTCTTTCTGACTGACTTTTAAATGCTTCAATTTATTTGTTCCTTATCTGCTCAGTTTATTTTGGAAAAAAAATCCACATGAACACATGGTCAGATGCCATATTTGATAGGGGCAATCATATGATCAGGCGGTACCATCTTAAACAAAGGCAATCACGTGATAAAGGTAACATCATCTTAAGTAAAGACAATCATGTGGTCTAGCCGCCATCTTGGCTAAGGTCAAAACAGGCAGATCATATGCCCTCAGGTCATCTTTAGTAAGGGCAACATGGGCAGAGCACCCAGCCCTCAGGCCATCTGTATGGAAGGAGGTTAGGGAATCACCTCCCACCACACATTGTTTCACCATTGTTTTACAGGCTGAGGAAAAGTCCTCCAGCCTTGACCTGGCATTCCCTAGCTACCGCTCTCAGGCTCCAGCGGTCTGGGTGGGGCAGAGTTCCAGTCAAGATGTGCTGTTCATTTCTCCGCAGCCATTGTGTGGGTGGGACCCAGAAATGTATGCACTACTCTCCAGGGCATACGCAGAACCACACACAGGCCGTATCATTATATTGATATTTAAAAATTTCAGATCTTAACATTAATACAATTCTGATACACTTTGGGTCACAAGCTCAGGATTTTAAATTTTCCTTGGCTACTCATTACCTGCTTTTCCATGATTTGGATTTTAGTACTGATTAGTAATACTAATTTATCTAAAACTTTTATTTTTTTCCTCACTTGTCTATTCTTAAGGATGTTATTTTTTTCTCTCTCTTAGTCTTGGGACTCCTGCTCTTCCCAATTATTAAGACCATGGGCCAAAAGGCTCCAAATAAATTCATACATTTTAACTCCCGTCCTTAATCCCTATTTAAGCAGGCTAGCAGAAACCTCGAAGCAGCAGTGTGGACCACAACCTGCAGCGCTTTCCCTGCTATGGATGTCAGCAAAGGTTCTTGTCTATGTGATGTGGACCAGTCCAGTCAAACATAATTGTTCCCTGCCTCTACAGCCAGGTCAGATAACCACATGCCTGGGTTTCCTCCTTACCTTTAACTAGCCAGAGTCCTCCTGACCACCTGTGCCCTGTTTCAGCTTGAAGCAACTATGGAGAATATGTTGTCCTGTGCTCCCTGTTCCAAGGACATGGCTGGAGGGCTAGGTTAGGGATGGAAACCCTGGCATAGAGTCCTCCAAGAGAGTCCTTTTCCTTCTTTTCTCAGAGTTGGGCTGCACCCTGACTCACAAACCCCTTTTCTCCTGTTCTCATTCGGTCTTGGGATATTTCCCCTGTCACTTTTCTTTTCCTTCTCAAGAGACATCTTAAGAAATAATTATTTCTATATAAGTCATCAGGATTATAATCTGACTGTACACAAAGTTCAGAATGACAGTTACAGGGCCTTAAAAATGGTAATAAATTCAGATATCACTGCCAACAGCTTAAAGAATATCTCTCCTTACTCAAGGTCTATTCAGGCTTAAGAAAGCCCCCTGTCCTTGCTAACTTCATTAAGCTGTAACTAACTGGAAAATCTGTATATTCGGATTTAAGTGATATATATGCTCTCAAAGTTATAAATACATCTAACAGATTTTCGTCCCCCAGTCCTCAAAAATCTGTAGAGATCTGAGAATATGGCATTTAATATAAAAGCCTTTTTATGATAAAGATACATGTCAGCTCCTGGTAGCATACTGTATCCCCTCCAAGAAGACAGATCAACCCAGAAGCTTATGGCAAGGCTGGCCACACAGCAAAAAGCTGAGATCCTGTCCAGACTGTGAATGTGGAAAAACGGAGGATTGATTGCCCCATGCTGTAAAGTCAAGGTGGGTCAGTCTCCCCAAATATCTACTCCACAGGAAAAAAAAAATCTATCAGATCTTCTAGGCCTATGGGTTGAATAAGTGCTGCCTTTGGTGCTTCTGTCCCTGCAACGACCACAAAGAGACTTGGGATTGCTGCCTAGGTACTTGGAAAGCTGTCTCACTTCTTAAATTTATCCTTCTCAGATCTGATGATGTTTGATGACTAGGTTATCAGTTTAACAGTCCCAATCCCAACGCTCTCTGATTACAGACAGGTATGCCTCATTCACAGATTTCATGGTACCAGTTTCAGATATAACTTCAGGGGTTCAAAGTTTTAATATTGATAAATGTAGCTTTGAAGAGTTCTTAAATGGATGTTTAACCCTTTTGTCATGATGTAAATCCATTCCAGTTATCTTACAGATACCTACACGATCCTAGAAAATGTTTTGCTACTACATCAAGAAATCTGGTCTGATGAAAACTAACAATCTCCAGAGCCCATTTCTGACCCCACCTATTTTTTGAGCATATTGTGCAGATGCACTGTTCCCGCCTGACCTCCAGAGAAACAGCAGATGCCAGGGCTTCTGTACTCCTGATTTGGCATGCCATTTCCCCCAAGCTCCTGGAACACCACTGCTGCAACCTGCCTCTTCAGCTCCCTTAAGGAACGTTCCTGAGATCCACCATGCATGACTCCTGGTTCCCCACTCCCCACTTTGCCCCTTGTCAGCTTGAAGTAGCCTCGAGAATTCAGCGCCCTTGTTCCCCTACTTGCTCTCATAAATCACCTCTTTTTATAATAATCAAAACAGAGAAATGTTAATATTCTGATCCACCCCTAGAAATCCCACCCCTTGGCACCGCCCTGTGTCCTGATGTAAAAGCCTCATTCTAAAGAAAAAATCTTCCCCTTCCTCTCTCTCTTTATTCAGCTTTTCCTCCCACGAGGCGCACTCATGCGCTCTCTCTCTCTCCTATCATCTCTTTCCTTCATCTCTGTGTTATAAAAACTCCACATGGATGCAGCATCTGGGTTGTGAATTACTGGCTGCCACGGCTGCTGCCACCCAGCCCACCACTGCATCCATCTGCCCAGAATGTTTCCCTGAACTCTCGGGATACCCTCGGGAGTCCCCCTGCACAATAATTCATGACAGTGAGAACAAACCTTCAAATATGAGCTCTTGGAAGGCATTTCAGAACCCCAAAGTTTAATGACGTAATCAAAATTCATCTGAAATGGATTACAACCCAAGTAGAAAAGCAAAAACAAACACCACCAAACCCTCCCAAAGAAAATGTGAGTAAAACTGTTAGGGTAAGCAAACATTTTTTAAGGAAAAAAAATCTGCTGTGTGTGTGTGGAGGGGACGCTGCCATGACAGGCTTAGAGGCCCAGACACAGCTGCTGTGACAGGCTTACTGGCAGGCAACCCCTTCAAGGAGAAGCCATGCAGGGAGGCCTGCATCTAAGGAGAAATACCTGACGTTCCAAACACTCCCTATAAATCCCTAGACAAATGTCAGCCAATCAGGGTCCTGAACCCTGGAAATAGCCTCACCCCAACCTCTGCTATGATAAAAACCCCACCCTGCCTGGGCTCAGGGCTCTCTGCTCTCACTGCTGCATCAGAGAGTCCAAGCTCCCAGTATTAAATAAAGGCTCTTTGCTTTTACATATGGGATTCAGTCTCCATGGTGGTCTTTTGGGGGTTCTCACGATCTGGGCATAATGCTACTAACTATATAAAAAAAAAAAAAAGCCATTAGCAGATCATCACTGTGATAAAACACTGGGACTAAGACAACTGATACAAAAAAGGGTTTGTTTATTTATGGGTCCAGAGGGATCTGAGTCAACCACTGTTGTAGTAGTAAGGAAACGGAGGTTCAGGAACTGGGCAGCAATACTGAGAGGCCAGGATCAGAGCTGCACCTGGTGGCATCTTCTTTGCCCCAGGTGCCAAGTACCTTCTGCCTCCCTCTAGATCCGAGATAGACACTCATACTGCTGGGTGCTCACACATGGGGAAGCATGGCAGCAGTCAGGCATAGTGGCTGGAGTAGCAAGCCGAGAGCACACATCTTAAAGCAAAAAGCAGACAGCAAACTGGGAAGGGTGCAAGTCTTTGACACCACAAAGCCTCCCAAAATGTCACGCTTCCTCCAGCAAGGTCATACCTCCTAACCTCCCCAGACAGCACTATCAACTGAGTACTAAGCACTCAAATGGCAGAGCCTATGAGGAGCATTGTCATTCAAACTACCACAATCACCAAAACTAAAAAATATCTACTCATTAACAGATATCATTAAGTAGCCAGGTTATGGTGGTGCACTTTTAATCCCAGCACTCGGGAGGCAGCGGCAGGCAGATCTCTCAGTTTGAGGCCAGTCTGCTCTACAGAGTGAGGTCCAGGAAAGCCAGGGCAACAGAGAAATCCTGTCTCAAAAAGACAAAAAGAAAAAAAGAGAGCACTAAAAAATGAACAAGGAAACCAATCCTCAAATGTAAGTGTTTAGCACACATTTCTGATCCAAAATACTTCGAATCAACAGAAAGAAACAGCAAACACAATTTTCAAGGGGGCATGACGGATACCTGAATAGCCAATAAGTACATTAAGAAGGTAGCCAAGGGCTGGAGGTGCAGCCAAACACAGAGCTGACTAGATTCCTACCACTGCAAAAACAAGATGTAGGCCACTTCATTAGTCCTGAGAGAGATGAAAATTAGAAACATGATAGGATGCTGGTTCATATACTCTAGAATAGCTAAAACACAAACTGAGAGCATTAAATGTTGGCAAGTATGTGAAGCACTGGAAGTCATAACTACTGGTGGACTGTAAAATGGTACAGTCACTTTAGAGACTGCTTTTGTTTCTACAAGCTTAAAGCTTCACAAACACATAAATGTCATACACCTCTATTCCATAATCCTACTCCTACGCACTTACTCAAGAGGAATGAAAACATGCTGTCACATACATATTCACAGCAATAGCCCCAAACTAGAAACCATCCAAATTTCAACCAAAAATAATAAATGTTGTACAGTCACATGATAGAATAGTAATCAACAATACAAATTTTTAAAAACTCAATACACATAAGAGCAAATCCCAGAAATAAGGTTTGTCTTTTTTTTTTTTTTTTTGGTTTTTCGAGACAGGGTTTCTCTGTGTAGCTTTGCTCCTTTCCTGGAACTCTCTCTGTAGACCAGGCTGGCCTCGAACTCACAGAGATCCACCTGCCTCTGCCTCCCAAGTGCTGGGATTAAAGGCGTGCGCCACCACCGCCCGGCTTGTCTTTTTTTTTTTTTTTTTTTAATTGAAGGCAAGCACAATACTACATAATTCCATTTTCAAAGATAAACCAAATAGGGTAAAATTTTCAATGAATATCTCTACCTATTTATTTTGTAGTGCTAAGGAATAAACTCAGGGCCTTAGGCATGCTAGGTCAAGGCTCTACTGCCTGAGCCACACATGCAGCAGCATGACTGTCGACCTGGGGTCGAGAGGGAGGCAGAAGGTACTTGGCACTTCAGGAAAGGAAGAGGCCAGGTGCCACCAGGAACAGCTCTGATCCTGGCCTCTCACTGTATTACATGCCAGCTCCTGAACCTCCAATTCCTTACTCCTAAAATGGAAATAGAATATATCTGTTTGCCTTGATGGTGTTATTGGAGAGTTAATGAAAAAAATCTGGGGTCTATATAACCTTTCAAGTATAAGGAATTGGAACACTCATAAACCAGTGCAAAAAATATAGCACTGAAGAGGTCTGTGAATTCAAGGGTAACCAAGATTGTCAGAAAGAAAGAAAGAAAGAAAGAAAGAAAGAAAGAAAGAAAGAAAGAAAGAAAGAGAGAGAGAGAGAGAGAGAGAGAGAGAGAGAGAGGGAGGGAGGGAGGGAGGGAGGGAGGGAGGGAGGGAGGGAGGGAAGAAAGAGAGAGAGAGAAAGAAAGAAAGAAAGAAAGAAAGAAAGAAAGAAAGAAAGAAAGAAAGAAAGATTTAAAAAAACAAGAAGAAAAGGAAGACATAACTAATAAAAAATTAAAAAAAAGGAGGCACCGAGAGAACCGCTGCTGGACAGCTGGAGCCCCTAGCCCAGCCAGGTGCTCACCTGTTGGTGTGGGAACAGGGGCCTGGCACGTTGGGCTGCTTTCTGTCCACCTCCTTCCAGCTGTCTTCTGTCCACTTCCTCTTGACCTGCTTGTCTTCTCGCTTTCTCCCCACATACTCAGCATAGGTCTGGATCCGATAGCTTTCAGCGTACTTGCTGGTGTTAACAGCTACAAGGAAGAGAGAGAAGTCCTTTGAAAAGATGAAGATAGCACTTAGGGACGGTGTCCCAGCCCAGGAGCTGCTGGATCTCCTCACATGGTGACAAGTCACTGTTCCTCAGCCTCCCCAGTGTGAAGGAAAGCGTACACCCATACACAATGAGAAACAAGGTCATAGAGGTCAAGGGTTTGCCTACACGTTCCTCTACCAAGACGCAGAATCAGGTTACCCAAATGCCAGGGCATTTGCCTACCCTACCCCCTTCTTTATTTTGATTTTTGGCTTTTTGAGATAAGGTTTCTCTGTGTAGCTCTGGAGCCTTTCCTGGAACTTGCTCTGTAGCCCAGGCTGGCCTCAAACTGAGAGATCTGCCTGGCTCTGCCTCCCGGGTGCTGGGATTAAAGGCGTGCGCCACCACTGCTAGGCTCAAAATATGCCAAGGGGAGGGGCAAAAGATCTCCCCCTTGCAAGATCAAACCACACTGTACAGCCGAGTATAGAGCCTTCCAAACACCTGGTAAACATACCCACAGCCAAATCATCTCCTTAAGTAGCCCTGCTGGGTAAAGCAGGCTCAGATTCTCTGACCCTGAGTAAGTTCTCACTAGGAAGCCTCTGTGGGCTCCACAGGTCCCCCTTCTTAATAATATAAAGGGCCCCCCAGACCCCTCAGATGGACTGTGCCTTCTTCACTAGCCTTACCCATCTTTGAGATACACATTCCACCAAGTGTACTGTGTCTTAGAATGACAGCTAGCAAGAAGGACTTCCCATCTCTGACTACCAGCCTCTGGCAGGGAAGGGTGCAGAGCTTAACTCTATGCAGTTCTGAAGCCGCTTTTCCACTAAGAGCTTGCAAATAGCTGGAATAATTATAGCAATACTCCTGCCCCTTATGGCTGCTATGCCTCCCAATAAAGGAGTAGAGGCCTTTAAGCCCAGCACTCAGGAGGCAGAGGCAGGCGGATCTTTGTGAGTTCAAGGCCAGCCTGGTCTACAGAGCGAGATCCAGGAAAGGTGCCAAGGCTCCACAGAGAAACCCTGTCTCAAAAAAAAAAAACAAAAAAAAAGAAGTAAGAAAAGAAATACTTATTTGTGCCGGGTGGTGGTGGCACACGCCTTTAATCTCAGCACTTGGGAGGCAGAACCAGGTGGATCTCTGTGAGTTCGAGGCCAGCCTGGTCTACAAAGCGAGATCCAGGACAGACACCAAAATACCAGAGAAACCCTGTCTCAAAAAAACAAAACAACAACAAAAGAAGAAGAAGAAGAAGAAGAAGAAGAAGAAGAAGAAGAAGAAGAAGAAGAAGAAGAAGAAGAAGAAGAAGTTGTGATGCATTTGGGCTGAAGAGAGGTCCTGAGTTCAATTCCCAGCACCCACATGGTGGTTCACAGCTACCTATAATAAGATCTGTTGCCACCTTCTGGTCTGCAGGAACACATGCAAGCAGAACACTGCATATATAATAAATAAATAAATCTTAAAAAAAAAAAGGAGTAGAGGATGTTAAAGATGGAATGGCATTTTTGAATGGGTCTAAGATGTCTATAGTGGTCTTAGCTGCACCAAGCCCATTTTTAAAATCAATAAACTCTTGATGCAACCACATCAAATAAATGAATAAACTCCTGATGCAACTTCATCAAATCTAAAGACGCAGAATCACCATTAACATTAACAAGTTAATGTCATAATTACAATTCTTACAAACTTACATCCAAAAGCAAACTCTCAACAGAACTATTTACAATTTACAAACTTTAGCAAACATCCAAAAGCAATTTCTTAATAGAACTATACAAAACATAGTGTACATTAACACAAGCTAACATTAATGCACTCAAGGGACAGGAAAATATTTTTTTAGAAACATTAAAGAGACTGAGGAATATTAATTCCCGATTTTCTTTAAAATTTTTTAAGCTTCATTTTGAGCCTGGGTAGAAAAAAATAAATTTCTCTATTCCTACATCAAACAATTCCACTTTTTACACAAACAGTTCCATTTCTACCCAAACAGTTCAGGAGTCATCAGTTAATAAAGTATATATGTGTATATAAAACAGTTCTACAAAACAGTTCATAAGTCATCACAGTTAAATAAAATTGTAGGTGAGATCAACAGTGTCCTCTTTCTGAGGTTTGCAAAAGTTCAAAAAGTCAGTTCTGATAACACTCTTAAAGTTCTACTGAAAGCTTTCTGATTAGGGCCTGGCTCGTCACCTGCCCTGAAGTCTTTGCATAACTGTCCAAGTCATAATGACTCTGAAGCAAATAGCTCCAAATATGAGGAGTCCCATTACCAAAATTTTTTGCAGTTCCCCTTGCCTGGAACCCAGTTCAAACCAGCATCTTTAAAGCCTCACTCTCAGCTACAGAGGCACTTTCAGTTAGCCTTCCCCTAGGCAAAAGCTGCTAGCTGGCTGGGGAAGACCTCTTCATACAGCCAGTATGAACCAACAGCAAACTATGCAGCTTTTGCTGCTGGCTCTGTTAAGCTTCCACAGTCCCATTCTGTCGGTGCCTCTTGTAACATGCCAGTCTGCCCAGGACCCCAGTGTCCTAAGTCGCTGAGGGCTCTCTTGAGCCTCGTACTACATGGCTGAATGCCACACCATTGCTATGAGCTATGGCTCTCAACATTGGGTCTGGTAGGAAACCCAACCTTGGCCAGTAGGGGCAGCTGCACCCCAGCTCCATTACCTGCTTTGCTGTGGATCCTTTGTGTGCTACCCTATTTGCATGGTCAAATGCTGCCCCTAGGGTGGCCACATGGCTCCAGCTACACCCTGTCTCTGGGAGCTAAGTCTGCTCTTGGTGTCCAGTGCTTCTCCGCCATTCAGCCTGGAGTGCTGCTACCTCACCTCAGCAGTTCCCATGTCTGCCTTTCTACATAGGGGCATGTCTCAGTTACTTGTCCGGCTGCTGTCTCTGTTCCAGCTGCCAATGCCACTTCTCCACCTGGGACAGCAGCCTAGTCTCTGCAGGATTTCCACTGCTCACTGCTGCTGCCTCTCTCACGGTGTTTTCTACTGGGCTTTGGCCACCAGGGACTCCAGCCACTGGGGTCCAAAGTCTCCACTGCACTCCAAGCTGATGCTGCTGCCTGCCATTCACCTCTCTTGTGGTGTGGTGTCTTGGCTTGTCAAGGTAGAGCACAGCCTGAAGTCATGTCCTTTGGCTAGCTGACATTTCCCTCACCATGGCTCCGCCATGACAGAAAGCATGTAGAACCCCTTGGCCTGTGCTGGCTCTTGGCCTCTGCCACCTCTGTGGTGATGCCCCAAGGGTCTCAGCCACTGATGCCTGGCTGTAGCAGCTGCTCACACTATGCACCTGCTGCTTTCTGAAGCAAGCAGTCTCTGAAGTGTTTTTTTTTGTTTGTTTGTTTGTTTTTTGTTCTTGGACTGCCAGGTTTGCAGTATCTACTTAGTTCTGGACACTGATTTCTGCATCCCAGGTCCCATCTGTGCATGGGGATTAAAAACTACTCTATCCTAAGTCTTCACAATATCCTTACACCTAAAGCCTATTCTACTCTAATACACCTAAGCCTACATTTTTCAAACTAAACTTCACAAAACTTCTATGACTTACTTTAATAGAGAGAGAGATAGACATAAACATAAACACAGAGAAATACTTGCTGCAGCCTAACTTTAACTACTTGCTTTATATTTACAATTTTACTCCTGAAGAATGAATGGCATATCACCACCTCAACTTAATTCATTATCGGGCATGAACCCTTAACCCTCGGTGCTCCTTCTCTTCTACCCGCTGTACCTAAGCCCCATGTTGGGCACCATCTGTGAGAGTCCAGTTCCTACCTTTAGAAGGGTTCTTAGGTTGAAGAGAGAGGGATAAGAAAATAGAAAGATAGACCTAGATGACGAGAAGACAGAAACATGGGATAGCTTTGGGAGGGCCTGTGTCAATACCCAACAGCCTCATCCTTTATTCAAAAGGGCTTTTTATAATATGCCAAGGGGAGACACAAAAGACCTCACCCTTACAAGATCAAATCACATCATACAGCCAAGTGTAGACATTTCCAAACACCTGGTAAAAACGCCTGTGGACAAATCATCTCCTTATGAAGCTCTGCTGGGTAAAGCAAGCTTAGATTCTCTGACCCTGAGTGATTTCTCACTAGGAAGCCTCGGTGGGTTTCCACATTTTGCCCACTATCAACACCAGTAGTTATCTCTAACATTTGCAGGGAGATGATAAGAGCCTGGTCATGCTGTCGGGGCAGTCTTGGTACCTAATTAGCTGCACCAGCACCATGATGGCCATGGTTTGTACACCTGTACCTGGCAGAGTTCACAGTAGATACAGCTGGGAGAGATGAACATGTAGTCTCAGGGAACACAGAATTAGACAACAGGCCAGGCTTGATGGCACAGACTTGTAATCCCCATGTTCAGGAGGCCAAGACAGAGTGGTGACAGCCTAAGACCAGCCTATGCTCCACAGTGAGTTCCAAGATAATCTGTCCTACAGTACAAGATGCTGTCTGGAAAAAAAAAAAAAAGAAGGAGGAGGAGGAGGAGGAGGAGGAGGAGGAGAGACTCTGGTGTAACCAGGAGCCTTAAGTCCAAGGAAAGAAAACCAAAGTGCAAAAGGTAGATGCTATACCTATCCAAGAGTCGACATTTTTAGATCTTAAAACGAACCAGATTTCACTAATCTCCTCTGCACAACTGTTTCATGTCACACCTGAAATATTTAGACATCCAAATATTAAAATAAGAAAGGAGGATGGAGAGGTGTCTCTGTCAGTGTGGTGGTTTAAAAGAAAATGGCACCCCCAAAGGGGGTGACACTATTAGGAGGTGTGGCCTTGCTGAAGGAAGTGTGTCACTGTGGGTTTGGGCTTTGAGGTCTCTTTTGCTCACGTTTCCCTCTGCTGTGGAAAATTCTTTATGCTGTGAATATGTGTTGCTCTGATTGGTTGATAAATAAAATGCTGATTGGCCAGTAGCCAAGTAGGCGGGATAAGCAGACAAGGAGAATTCTGGGAAGAGGAAGGCTGTGTCAGGAGCCACCAGCCAGACACAAAGGAAGCACGATGACAAGACAGAACTGAGAAAAGGTACCACGTCACGTGGCTAAACATAAATAAGAATTATGAGTTAATTTAAGTGTAAGAGCTAGTCAGTAATAAGCCTGAGCTAATGGTCGAGCAGTTATGATTAATATTAAGCCTCTGTGTGATTATTTTATAAAAGGCTGTGGGAATGTGGGTAAGAGATTTGTCCCAACCACCTGCCAGGAGGGACACAGAGAAACTTCCAACTACAAATGGCTGCCCAACATTGAGCATGAGTTTCCACCTAAAACCTGAGAAAGCTTTTTTTTTTAAAAAAAGTTCTAGAATGGAGCTAAAAACAGCTTCTTAGTTGTGTCTCTCAGGAAAGCCATGAGCTACAGTATGGCAGGTTCTCAGTGGCGTGTGGGCTTGACCAGCATGGTGGATTCCCGCCACAGTACACAGAGGTATCTCCAAGCCGTGTAGTATGCTGCATGGTGGAATTAGTTTTTGCTAGTACAGAAAAAAAAAAATTTCTGGGTTACACTCTGCTGGATAGAGGCATGGCCCCACTGCCTCCCAGAGTCAGCAGCCAAGGCTGCTGCTTCAGTCCTAAAAAATGCAGTTTAGCAGTTTAAAACCTCTCCTGGTCAGAGAAGGATTATAGATTCACAATAATAAGTCAGATTCAGATGGAATAAGACTTTAAATGGTTTACAGTGTGTGCAAAAATGTATGTAGGTTTGGAAGCGAGAGGAAAGTTAATATAGACAGTTATATAAAGAAATAGCTTCAAAAAATAGTCTTTAAAGAGACAGTAAAAATAATATAAAAAATAAGCCACATAAAGAATGAAATCGGGGCTGGAGAGATGGCTCAGCGGTTAAGAGCACTGACTGCTCTTCCAGAGGACCTGAGTTCAATTCCCAGCACCCACATGGTGGCTAACAACCATCTGTGATGAGATCTGGTGCCCTTTTCTGGCCTGCAGGCATACATGCAGACAGAACACTGTATACATAATAAATAAATATTTTAAAAAAAAAAAAATGAAATCACAGCCGGGCGGTGGTGGCGCACGCCTTTAATCCCAGCACTCGGGAGGCAGAGCCAGGCGGATCTCTGTGAGTTCGAGGCCAGCCTGGTCTCCAAAGCGAGTTCCAGGAAAGGCGCAAAGCTACACAGAGAAACCCTGTCTCGAAAAACCAAAAAAAAAAAAAAAAAAAAGAACAAAATCACACACAGAGCCTGGGTTATATTGTCTTTTGGATTTTTTAACTGCAGGAAGACATTTGATTGTAAAGACTGCTCAGTTAAACCAATATATGTATTTTAAAGGTATCGTGACTTCAAAATTTGTGTTTAAGGATATGTTGCTTTGGAAAAGAGGTTCTGCTTTTGTTTCCACAGAACATGAGAACCTATGTATTGCTTCCAAGCTAATCTGGTTTGATCAAGAAAGACCCTCTGAGAGGTCTTCAGATGTTCCAACATCCAAAACAGCTTCAAGGCAACTGACTCAGACAATGCAGCCCCACAGACTATTCCAGTCAGGACTTGACCATAATTCTTAATTTTCTCAGGATCTCCATAAGATTGCCAGCGCCCCCATCCAGCAGGAAGTAGTATGAGAAGCCATGCCCAAATTCACAAAATATTGTTTATAAATGTTTATTTTTATTTAAAGGGGATTGGTTATAAATGCAATCTCTTTCTAAAGAAGAAAAGGGAATATAGATATGATAAGATAAATGGGTGGATTATTGAATCTACTTTTAAAGAGCAACTTGTTTGAAATGTTTTACATTGCTATGGATTTTAATTTATCGATACAAATTTAAAGTTAATTTTGTTATACTGTATGTATATTTCTACTCTTGTTTAAAGTATTTTGTTTGTGCAACTCATTTGAAATTGTAATGTATAATTAAGAAATACAGATTAATAATTAGTCATCTAGGATAATCAAATTTATAGTCATGTTAGTTAAGTTTTCTAGGTATACATAGATATATTTCAATTAGATAGGTAACCTTCAAACACTTTGAAGACCTACAGAATATGGCATTTAGAATGTTTTAAAAACTTAGACTTTCTGGACAGTAAGACATGTCTGCTCCTGCCAGCCACCGATTTACTTCAAAGAGAGATGGTCATCGAAGACACTCCATATGGAATTTATCTTCTTCATGGCACAAAATGGCCTGCTGGGCAAAGAACTGCTCTTGCCTGGACTCCTTGACAGTATGTTATAGAAACTGGACATGCAGGACTCACAATAAAATGACCACAAATTTTGCCAAAACAAGGCAAGATCGTCCTTCTGATTCCTGCTTCGCATAGGAGACTGCCAGATATTGTACAGGACACAGGAGAAATGACTGAAAAACTCTAGACCTATAGGTTGAAGATGGATGCCCCAACATTGCAGAGGAATTCTGAATGTCTGTCTAGGCAGCCAGCTGTCTGTCATTCTAGATTTTTGGAAGTTACTTATAATGTACTTCCTGTTTACTCAGGTAATATTATATCCTTCTGAGGTCTTTGGTGTAGTTGAAGACTAGATAGTTTTAAATATAATTTCCTTGGTTATGATAAAAGATAAATTAGATATGAAACTTTAGACTCATAAATATAGAATAGATAGAATATTTTCTTTAATGTTGCCAAATACAAATAGATTAGATATTATAACTGTAATTCTTGCTTGATAGCTGTTCTATTATATGTAATCTTACTATGTTAAAGTTAAAACCTTCCTTTTTTTTTTTTTTTTTTTTGGTTTTTTCGAGACAGGGTTTCTCTGTGTAGCTTTGCGCCTCTCCTGGAACTCATTTGGTAGCCCAGGCTGGCCTCGAACTCCACAGAGATCCGCCTGGCTCTGCCTCCCCGAGTGCTGGGATTAAAGGCGTGCGCCACCACCGCCCGGCAAAACCTTCCTTTTTGATTGGACAGAAAAGGGGAGATGCCATGGGGTGTTTCTGTATGCTATGAATATGTGTTGCCCTGATTGGTTGATAAATAAAATGCTGATTGGCCAGTAGCCAAGCAGGAAGTATAGGTGTGATAATTAGATAAGGAGAATTCTGGGAAGAGGAAGGCTAAGTCAGGAGCCACCAGCCAGACACAGAGGAAGCAAGATGACAAGGTAGAACTGAGAAAAGGTACCAAGTCACATGGCTAAACATAAATAAGAATATGGGCTAATTTAAGTGTAAGAGCTAGTCAGTAATAAGCCTGAGCTAATGGTCGAGCAATTGTAATTATTATAAGCCTCTATGTGTTTACTTGGGTCTGAACGGCTTCGGACTGGGTGGGACATAGGAAAACTTCCAACTACATCCCTCAGTGTGACATTCAGTTGACTTCCTGCTGCCTCTGGTCAAGATGCAGCCAGCACCACATTTGCCTGCATGCCATCATGCTCTCCATCATGATGATAATGGACTGAATCTACAAAACTGTAATTTGCCACCTCAAATGTTTTCTTTGTAAGAGCTGGTAATAAAAAAAGCCTAAGACAATAAAGTGCCTGCCACATAAGCACAAGGACACAAACCCATGAATGGTAGTGTGTGCCTGTAACTGCAGTGCTGGGTGTGGGCATGGAGACAGGCCAGCCAACTTAGCCAGATCAATGAGTTTCAGGTTCACAAGGGGATGCTGTCTCAAAAGCATAAAGGTGGAGGAAATATCCTTGTTGATATCCATCTTCCACATACATGAGTACCTTTGTGCACATGTGGACACATACTAACAAGTACTCCATCCACACTCTATGTGCACCACCCACAAAGAAATATTTAATATTAAAAAAAGGGGAAATTCTCAATTTCTTTAAGACATACAGAAGTTTAACTAGAAGGTTTATTGTACTTTTCTATAGTGAAAGAAGAAATACACTAAGGTATTAGGAAATTTTCCTATTATGCAACATCTCCCAAAGAAGTGGCAGGGATTGTCAGCAAACCATGAGTTCACAACCACAAACTCCAAGTCACAGCAGCCCAGTCTGCAGAGAGCTGTGGTGGAAATCACCATTGGTGCGATGAACCAGCACCATCTCCCTGAAATACCCTCTTTGACTGTAAGGTCAACTCCACAACACTCGAAATAACCCCTCTCTGAGTGGAATGCACATTCCTGAGAAGAGAAGATCAGTATTTCCCACAGCACCCGAGGCCATGACAGGGCCAGAGGACAGAGAGATGATGTGTTCAGTGGTACGTCCACTGATCCCAGTCACTCTGCCCCAGTCTCACAGATGAATGCCTCCAACAGTTCCCTGAGCACATTGGGATCAGGATCACTCGAAAGGGGAGAACAAGTGACAGTCTTTCACTGCGGGCCTCGCGTGGCAACAGTTTACCAGCATTCCTTCAGGCCCAGCAGCTTTGCAGCTCTGGGTCTTTAATCCAGAAGCCAAAGTGTCTGGCTCAGAACCATGCTTTTGACTGATGAATCAGCAAAATGAATTGGCTGTCACCCAGTCCTTCAGTGGCCAGCTTTCCTGTTAGAAGTAGCATGCAGCAGGCTGCCTGGTGACACTTAGCCTTCTTCAGATTAGCCAGGGAAATGACCTGAGGCCCCCTTTTGTTCCCATCACTTTGTTAAAGCCAATGGGAGACCAAACACACTGGGAGTCTGCCCTGTCTCCTTACAGGCAAATGAGGTGGTTCTCACACCACAATCTTGTGCCCAGTCTGCTATCTCTTCACTCAGCACACATTTAATCTCTACAACTCCTGGAGGAACAGATGCTCCAGTGGCCACGGATATAAGCTTCCCAGCTGCCTAAGGCCGTGCAGAAAGAGGCAGATCTGGTATGAAACCAACACATCAGAAATATGTAGACATATTTTAAAGTGACATTCTGTCTATTGTGTATTTACAGGCATTAAGTTTACTGAAGTTGACAACCATCGTACAAAATCCTGTATTAGGAGTTTTAATGAATTACACAAAAAGTTGAATTTTCCTTTTTATTCATTTTTAATTAACTTTTTTAGTTGGTGTGATAGATAGTTTTATGTCAACTTGACACAGCTAAAGTCATCTAAGAGGAGGGGAACCTCAGTTGAGAAAATGCCTCCATAAGTAGGCAGGCCTGTAAGGTATTTTCCTAATTAGTGACTAGTGGGGGGAGGGCCCAGGTCATTGTGGGCAGTGCCACCCCTAGGCTGGTGGTCCTGGGGTTCTACAAGAAAAACAGGCTGAGCAAGTCATGGGAAGCAGCCAGTAAGCAGCACCCCTTGAGGGCTTCTACATCAGCTCCTGTCTCCAGGTTCCTGCTCTGCTTGAGTGCCTGGGATGCTCCCTTCAATGATAGACTACAGGATGGAAGTGTAAGCCAAATAAACTCTTTCATCACCAATTTGCTTTTGGTCATGCTGTTTCATTGCAGCAACAGAAACCCAAACTAATGTAGTTAGCATACAAAATGTCAGGAATCCTTATGAGTTCCTAGTAGATTTTTCTTATTTTAGTTAAGAACTTCGGGGCTAGAGAGGTAGCTCAGTAGGTAAAACCCCCAACACATAAGCATGAGGGTCTGAGTTTGAATCCCAGAACCCACTGAAGTGGAGCATCTGCAATCTCAGTGCTTCTCCATCCTCACTGGAGGTGGAAACAGAATCCTCAGAAAGTCACTGCTCAGCTAGCCTGCTGACAATAAGCTATAGTGATGAGACCTTGAGCTCCACAGGTGTGCACCTGCACACACACACACACACACACACACACACACACACACACACAATCATGTCTCTCCAATGTAGTGGTGTATGTCTCTAATGCTAGCACTTCAGGCACAGAGGCAGGAAGATCACTTAAAGTTCAAAGCCAGGGGCTGGAGAGATGGCTCAGAGGTTAAGAAAGAGCACTGGCTGCTCTTGCAGAGGTCCTGAGTTCAATTCCCAGCAACCACATGGTGGCTCACAACCATCTATAATGAGATCTGGTGCCCTCTTCTGGCGTGCAGGTATACATGCAGGCAGAACATTGTATACATAATAAATAATTAAAAAAAAAAAAAAAAGTTCAAAGCCAGCCCGGTCTACACAGTGAGTTTCAGGTCAGCCAGGATCGCACGGAAAACAAATAACAAAAGCAGAAAAACAACTTTATTGTCAATGAAAAATCTCTCTAGTTGAAAAATATCTTGTATTTATATAGATTTCTTCTGAAATTGATTTACAGATTGTCTGCAACTCTAGGAGGGAAGAGCTATTTTAATAAACATTGCAGGAATTGAAAATAAAAGTCTCCCCCACACACACACACAAACAAAACAAAACAACAAAATAAACAAACCTCTGCCAAACTCAAGGCCAGCCTAGGCTACAGCAGGAGACCCTGTCTCAAAGCAAAAGCAACAACAAACTCAGTGTGGTGGTGAGGCAGAAATAAACAAACACACCAATGTATAGAAGTAAGCCTAGAAATGAAGTTATGAATTTGTAAAATGTTGATTTTTTTTTTGACAGGACAGCCTAGAAAAAGGAAGAGCTGGGAAACTTCTTTATCCACAGGAAAACTAAAATCAGATTCCTAGTGATATGGAGCCAAAAAATCCACTCCAGATGAATTTTTCGAGATTGTCATAGTCAAACTTCAAAAACTTGAAGAAAAACTGTAAGTCCTTCTGAGCTGCAGTGGGGAGGGATTTGTGAGGACACAAAAGCCCTAAAAGATGAGTGGAAGACGGCAATCACGTTAACACTAGAACCGCCACCAGAAGACACCAATAGGAGAGTGAACTGGAAACTGGGAGACGACATCAGGAGTGCGTCTGGCTCGCAGAAGATTAGTACCAGAATAGAGAAAAATGCCTGCAATCAGTATGAAACCCAAGAAAACACATAACAGACAATAAAGCGTGGACCTCCCTTATGCAGAAGCAGCACAGGAGGCCAAGGACACACAGCTCAGGCTAAGGCAAATGAGGAGACAATTTGATACAATTTTAAACAGCGGAGCAATGAGGCCTCCAGGGGCTACATGCCTCAGAAAACAATCCAGTGTCCTTTCTTTAAGCTGACAACCCCGCACTCTACAAAGGACCCAGTAGTCCCACTCCTAGCCCACATTATATCAACACATCAGTGTTAAGAGACAACTATAAACATGTGAGCTTGCTCACTCGCTCTCATTCCTGCTCGCACACACATGTGCTCCCCTCCTCTGTCTGTCTTTCTCTCTGCAAAGTAGCAAGGAAGCTTTATTCAAAGTAAAGTGTGCAGGTCAGAAAACACACTGTCAGGTGAGGGGTGACAGCAGGCCACAGGAGTGAGACTACTCAAGACTACACAAGTTCTCTTTATCATAGCCCAAACCAGGATCAGGGAGAGGGGACACAATCCAAAACCCCAACACTGGCCAGGGGATCAAGTGCAGGATAGCCACATTACAGAAAATGAGAAAACACATAGAAAAAGAACTAGATCCATCTTAGTAATATGCTATGGGGTGGGAATGCAAGCTCCAAGTCTGTGACTTCTGTTTTATCAGGTTCAAAAGCAAACACTTAGAAGTCAGGCATGGTGATACAAGCCTCTAATTCCAGCACTTGGGAGGCAGAAGCAAGAAGATCAGGAGTTCAAAGCCAGGCTCAGCTACATACCAAGTTCAAAACCAGACTACATGAGGAGCCTATTGTCAGACAGACAGAAGGAACAGAAAAATAAAACAAGCAAGAAAATGACCAATATGAACTTAAGATATAGGTTGCCAAAGCAGGAAATCAGGAGGGGGAGGGGGAGGAGAAGAAGGCAGACATGGCTTCTTGACAACAACTTGATGTTTAGCTGGGAATTCTACTTGGCCCCAGTCCTCCCTCTCCAAACCCTGCCCCTCAGAAAGCCTGCCAAGCAGTGGCTCCTCTGCCCACCCCACCCCCCAAGCTCCTCAAGACCACGCCTACAGGGTACTTAAGGTCCGGCCCATAGACCTCCCACGTGATTTTTCTCCTGTTTCCTTTCCCCGGAAGTCACCTGGGAGTTGCTTTGCTGGGATTAAACCTGGTCTTATTAATTTAGTCTGATTTGGCTTATTGCATTGGCAGAGAAACACTACCAAATGATTTTCAAAATATTTATCACTTCATTCTTTGATGGAAAGCTTGTTTCACAGATGTCCATTTCATCTTATATATACAGAATGAATGACCTGTTTGCAGTCCACCCTGTCTGTTCTATTTGCCATGTTCACCACATGTTATTTACATCAGAAGGTAACTTTAAGACCAACCAAGTAACTCCTATTTCAATGTCCTCAATGATATGAAGGAAGCCTCCTGTCCAGCTCACGGGTGTCGGTGTGGGACCACATCCTTGAGCAGCTCAGAAAGCAAGCAGTCTGCTTCTTACATGCTGCAGTCAGTGCACAGTGGTGTGAGTTGGAAGGTAGGCACATTAGCCCACCGTGAGTTATACACACAAGCCCTGTGTTGTTTTAACAGCTAAATTACGCCACAGTTCTCAAGGCCTGGGGCCACACCATGCTCACAAGAAAAAACTGTTTACTGAATACTTAACCTAAGCTCATAATACCCTGCAGGTGCCATTCCTATTCTACAAAGAAGGACACTGACTCACAAATGCCCACCCCAAGGTGCCAGAGATTACCAGTGTTTAGGGTAAATTCCAAACTGAAGCCCATAGGGTTTCTCTGTGTAGGTTTTTTTGGTTCCTGTCCTGGATCTCACTATGTAGACCAGACTGGCCTTGAACTCACAGAGATCTACCTGGCTCTGCCTCCCAAGTGCTAGGATTAAAGGAGTACGCCATGGCTGTCTGGCCTGTGTTCTTTTCAAGATGCCACATACTTTATAGGAACCCAGATGGTGTCTCCTAGGAAGTGACATCCATAAAGTCTGTCCATCCCTCCATGTAAGTTCTGTATAACCATTCTGTATAACCACACCCCGATGTGCTGGTCACTTCCGGGAGGGACAAATGCCAAGAGTGGCCTATGCCCTTTGCCAATGGGCACCTCTCATTCCCCTGGGGCAGCTGCATGCTGGGCCTTCCACCTCACCTCTGCCACTGTGGCCTTGTGCCCCACATATGGATGGACGATGCCCAACATTTTATGTCTGCATACTAAGATATGAACATGTTAGACATAAAAGTTGCCTCATGTTTCATAGAACTTTGACTGGGTTTGAGTTGACAGCAGAATGATACCTGCTCCTACTCAAAAGAGAGAAAATGGAAGGCTTTCTGGCGGACTCTGCAGGAGGGAGGAAGACAATGCTGAAACAGCTGAGCCTAATGGTTATGGCAAACATTCTCCTGTAGTCTTGGATGCTATTTCTACCCATCAAGGGACCAAGCAGATCTAAGTACAGCAGGGATCTCCAGAAACCCAGGGAAACACAGATGTCCCCAAGGCCTGTGTTGGACCTTCTGTGGCCCTCAGCCAGCCCATGGTCTTCTCTCTGTAAAGACTGTAGAGCTTCCTTTGCCCTGGGGTTCCAGTTCTCCCTTCTGAGCTCTCATGGTCTGTCTCCCCAACAGGGTCAGGTGCTCTGAGAGGAGCTGGGCCTCTTTGAGCACTTACCATCTTCCCTGGCACTTCTGTAGGAATTCATTATGGTTACAAAGAAAGACAAACAAGGACCACAGCTCTCATGCCTGCTAGCAGACACGTTTATAAACACAGAACCTTGACTGGAACAAGAGACTCTGGCCTTGGCTCCAACTGCGGCTTCCCTTGGGCAATACACCTGGGCCTCACAGCCCTGCTGGGAAAGTGGACCACAGACACCCACAGTCAGCATGGTCTCAATAAGGTCAACTCACCTGCCTCAGTTACACAGTTTGACTCAAGACTTGGAACTCCTTCCATTGCCCTTCCTTTCACATCATGAGTGTTTCACCAACAAAGGATCTGTTTGTAAAGTACAGAGGCTAAAAAAGTGAAAACTAAAGTAGCCACCTTTAACACCATCACTTGAGAGGCCCACATAGAACTAAACAGCAGAAGAGAAAGTGATGAAGAAAGGCTGTGAGGAAACTCTCCACTTTCTCAGGGCCTCTGCAGAGTGTCTGGCGTAGGAGGTACCCAGCAAAGGAAATGAATGTGGAGCAGAAGCTTTCAGAGCACAGCAGCAGCTAATGGTGTTCACAAGCAACAGCCACACACCCACCTCACTGTACAGCTGACTTCAAGGGCAGCAAGCCAAGAAGCAGCGCAAAGGGATGATTCTGATTCTGCCACCTACAACAGGTATGCCACCCACCAAATAAGCAAAGGGAACAATGTTCAATGGCTGGACAGAGGCTGCCATGGAAATAATGGTAACATCTAATTACTTCAAACCTGTCTACGGTCCAAAAGGAAAATCAGAGGTAGGCCACACAGGATGGGATTCTAATCCTACTTCATTTTAACTGTCCTGAGGCGAACTGCCTGCCTCCCCTAGATTTACATGTCTTCATTCACAAAATGAGCATCTCTACCCACCTTTCAGCACATGGCCTAGAACAAAGCAGGCGCCTAAGGAGTGAAGATGAGGTCTTTACTCGAGCCCACAGAAGAGCCTCCACAGCAATACAGATTCCTCAAGACAGAGTTACCATGCCATCCTCTGAGAGATGTCAGGGTGCCGGGGCACCTGATCACAAAGTAGGTCATGGAAATCTCCCCACTACTCAGTATTTGACTGTAATCTAGCACCCCAGGTAAATGTTAGATTAAAATGTGCTAACTACAGTTTTTTCAAGCTTTACTGGGGTTGCCACAGTGGACTGATTTTCACACACAGTTTGCTTTGGAAAGGTTCATTTAATTTATTTAGTTAGCAAAAACTATGCCTGGGCACTGTTTCCAGCACTGAAGAGAGGCAGAAGGGCAGAGCTATCTCTTGACATAAGAAACCCCATAATCTAGAGGAGGCATTTTCATCGAAATGGCCAGAAGGGGAGATCATGAGTCAAATCCAAACAAAAGGACAGCAAACTGTCTGAACCTTTCAAAACAACATCACTCTTGGGTTGAGGGTATAGTTAAAACTGAGTTTGAATAAATAAGCAACCAAGTAGGGGGTTAACTTCAGCTTATTACATTCATTAAAAACTCTACTTTCAGCTGGGTAGGCTGAGGCACACCTGTTATCATAGTACTCAGAAGCAGGAGTATTATCTACAAAATAAAAATACTCCCAAAATCATAATAAGAATACTGGTGAGTAAATTGTGATGTATCAATTTGATGTCTTATTTAGCATGACTAAACAACTTGAGAAAACTTCTGAAAAGACTGATATGAAAAATGGAACATAAAGTTGTACCTCCCCATCATTACAGAGCAAGGCCAAGCATGAAGACACCATGATGGCATCCTGAGTCCTTCTGGGTGGCCATGTTCTTTGGTGCCTGAGGCTGTGCTTCCCCAGTTTTCTGTCATGTATTCTGTTTGCTTCTATTGTTCATGTATTTGATGTTGGAGGCTCCAGGCACAATAGGCAGACATTATCACTGAGCTGCACACCCAGGCTCACTTTCTTCATAAAAAGGAAATTTTTTAAAAATTTAGATTAAAAAATGTATCTGGCTAGCTAGCTAGTTAGTCTCTAGTTATTAACTGATTTTGATAATTTTTTTGTTTCTTTTTACACAAAAATTTCACTATGTAACCCAGGATGGCTTTGAACTCACAGTGATTCTCCTGTCTCAGTCGTCCAAGTGCTAGAACTATAGGAGTGAGTCACCATATTTGACATTAAAAATGTTTTTGTTTCAAAAACAACCAAAAACCAACAACAAAAAATGGTGAACAAATTTTCATTCCCAGCCTTGAAAAACACATAAACTCTGTCATTCATTTAATCTAGTGAAGAACAGAGGTTCCTATGCCAACAGGGATGTGTTCTGTAATAATGAGGTAGAAAATTCACTGTTTTCATATTTACTGATTATGTTGCTGAGGGTTAAACCTAGGGGATTTGCTAAAGCTAGGCATCTACTCCACTACTAGGTTATACATCCTTACCTTCAGAATAATTTTTTGTTTGTTTTGAAACAGTCTCATTTTGTACCCTAGACAGACAGGATCCTCCTGTCCCAGTCTCCTGGGTTCTGGGAATACAATTGTGAGCCACCACACTTGGCTTAAAACATAATTTAAAAAAATAACAATTCTAGCTAAGCAACATAAAATAATAAAATAAAGTTATGAATACCTTTGGTCATATTGTTATTATGTCAGTGCCAGCAGGGACCAAGTAAATTTTCTATGACAAATAACAGTTATGCCTGGTGGTGGCAGTGCACATCTTTAATCCCTGAACTTGGGAGTTTAATCCTCAGCACTCTCTGAGTTCAAGGCCAGCCTAGTCTACAGAGTAAGTTCCAGGACAGCCAGAGTTACACAGAGAAACCCTGTCTCAAAAAAGACGAGTCAGGATACCATTCTCCTCACAGCTGTAGGTATCCAGGATACCTTCCCTTCACAGCTGGAGGTAGAGCCCCGACTTCGGATAAGTCAGGATACCTTTCCCTCCAGAGCTGTAACACTTGCAAGGTCTGCCTGGCATACATGATGAAGCAGTGGGGTTGATCCTCAGCACTGTACAAATCAGTGGTGGGTACAACCATGAGCCTAGAACTCAGGAAGTAGACTAGGCAGAAGGATAAGGAATTCAAGTCACCCTCAGCTACATAGGGAGCTTGAACCTAGCCTGGGATACATAAAACCCTGCCTCAAAATAAGCAAAGAAACAAACAAACAAACAAATAAATAAATAAGCAAATAAGTAAATAAATAAATCCTAGTTTAGACTAAACTCAAACTCCACTGATAGTTTCATGTATTACTCATATGTAAAAGTAACATGGTTATTACAAAAAGTAAATAAATAAATTCTAGTTTAGACTAAACTCAAACTCCACTGATAGTTTCATGTATTACTCATATGTAAAAGTAACATGGTTATTACAAACTACACAAATTATCACTTCTGACTGTATAAGGGTCAGTATCAAACTGATAATTTCCAATCTCTTATAGCATTTAAAAATTATTGTTACAAGTGAATTGTTGAGAATAATTTATTATTCTGAGAATATACAATGTTAAAAAATTAAGAATTAAGGTAAAATTTTAAAGAAGCTAATTATAAATAAATAAAATTATTCAGAAATAAGTAAGAAAAAGCCTAAGCACAGTAATACTTAGAATTCCAGTTACCTTGGGGGGGCGGGCAAGACAGGAGACTATCCAGTTTAAGGCCAGCATGGGCTACAGAGTAATACTCTGTCTCAAAACAAGCCTCTGATGTATATTCCACATTAACTATGGACAGGTCAGAAAGGAATATACAGTGTACTTCGAGCTACCACACTTCCAGCTGGCAAGACGGCCCAGCTGAGAAAGACGTTTGCTCCCAGCCAGGGTGGTGGAAGCACACCCTTAACTCCAGCACTGACTGCACAGAGAAACCCTGACACATTTGCTACCATGTCTGATGACCCAACTTTGATCCCTGGGACCCACATGGGTAGAAGGAGAGAAAAGACCCCTCCAAGTTGTTTTCTTCATGTGCACTGCAGCACGTGGGGAGCCTCTTTATAAATAAATATGATTTTGAAAGAAGATTTATCAAATTGGAGCTGCAGCTGTCCCTCAGTACTAAATATCTGCCTATCATGTACAGTCCCTAGAAACAAAAATAATACCTATACTGGAGATAGAAAAAAGGTTTTATTTATTGTAAATGTGGCTTACTACTTGATCATTTAATACTGGTTCCCTTGGCCATGAATAAGTTTATTATCTTTAAATGTTATGACAAACAATAACACAATTCAATCAGATTTTAAATCTAAACTCTATCCAACATGTAAGATAGAAAATAGAAAGCATGTTGGGACACTAATTCTCACCATGATTAGCATTTCAAACCTACAAGGTGTATTGCTAGCCACATGGAGGAAATGTGGACCCCACCACTGGGAACTACAATGATGACAGGGAAGGTGCCTCTGTAACCAGGACAGGACAACAGCGGCAGATTGTGTAAGGAGTTTCACCAAACAAATTAAACTATGCTGCACCAAAAGGAAAAAAAAATGAGACTAAGCTTTATGATTAAAAGAAAAGAAAAGAAATCAGAGATGCAAAGAGAAAGACTACTAGTGAAGACAACAAAGAAACCCAGAGCCGGCTACTTTCCTTCCTTTGTATCTGAGATAAAGGCCAGCTCTGACTCCTCAACTCTGCTGCTAGAGCTTCCCAAGTGCTGGCATACAGGCATCATAGTCCTGTGGCAACGATGTCTGGCTGTACCTGGCTTCTTGGCCCATCATTCTGCTTTCCAAAGCCCAAAGAAACACTGCTATGAACCAACAGCCTGGTTTTGTGGGATACACCTGGAATCCTAGTACTTGGGAGGTGGGAGCAGGAGGATCAGAAGCTCAAGGCCAGTCTTTGCTTTGCAGTGAGTTCTAGGGCAGCCTGGGCCACATGAGACCCTATCTCAAAAAAATCAACACCAAAACAAACTAGGGTATGGGATGGATCACCAATGCCAAAGGTTCTGAATACCACCTAAATCACAGGATTGCCCAATAAAAGTAGTTTCTGAATCATTACCCTTTAAAGAATCACTGATCACAGTACCCATTCTCCTATTACCTCTAATCAGTGTGTTTATTTTAAAACTTAAATTAAAACATCACTGTTGGCTCATACCCTAAAGATTAAGTTATTTATGTCATGAACTAACAGAAGATATATGCAAGGTCAAAGATAAGATAGACTGGTCTACTCTATGGACCCTTTGCACTCCAGCACCCTTAATAACATGCTGTTCAGATAGCAAAGGTGGTTCCACAAAGGACAAGGACAGACTGACATGCACCTGACCCCACTGCAGAAAAACCTAAGACACTTTCTATGTGACACTTTTGTTAAAAAAAGAAAAAGAAGAAAAAGAAAGCCTGAGAGAATAGTTCAGAGGAAGAGCCATTATCTGTCTAGTGTGCATGAGGCCTTTGGTCTGATCCCTAGGATAGACCAATAAAAGAAAAAGTTACTTGGAAAGCATTCAAGCAGTCCATGGATTCCTGCACTTGTCAGAGAATAGCTAATAAACAATACATCACACACAATGGAAGCTTGAGTCACTGAGCTGAAATCATAACAAAAATATGAGATAAAATAGAGCCAAAAACATGAGCCAAAAATATCTTTGGCTCTCTTCTGCCTGATGAATTATGAGGGTTAGCAGATTCAAGTGGAAATCCATGTGCCTAAAAGGTTCAATGCAGTTAAAATACAGTATAAATAATTCTGAAAGCCTTCAGGGTTGAAAAATAGGTTATGTTGCTCTGTTTCTGAAAGCTGTACATTAAAAAGCTATTAATCATATACAACAACAAGACAGCTCGCGGGTAGGAACTGTCATTGGTGGAACACTCGAGTGCCAGGCCTCTGCCAAGCATGAGATGCGCGTTCTCGGGTGGCACAGCCTGTTTTAATTTTAGCCTGTTTAAAAAAGGGCTACAGTCTGAGAGACACACAGGAATAGTCACCAGTCAGTATGATATAGTTCTAGGATATACTTCAAAAAAATAAGGGAGGGAAAGTGGGAGTATAGAAAATGTCCAGGCTAGCCCGACAGTAGCCCAAGAAGGGGTGAACATAGGAGACATTGAATCCTTTTCAGTGGAGCTTTAAAATTCAGCCACAGTAGGGGATGACCAGATAGTTTTTCTGGTAAAGTGTTTGCCTCAAGTCTTAGTCAGTGTTCTATTGCTGTGAAGAGACACCATGACCACAGCAACTCTTACAAAGGAAAACATTGAACTGGGGTGGCTTACAGGTTCAGAGGCTTGGTCCGTTGTCATCATGGTGGGGAGCATGGCAGCAGGCAGGCAGACGTGGTGCTGGAGGAGGCTCTAGAAGTTCTACATCTGGATCCCAGACAACAGGGAGAGAGAGAGACTGGGCCTGGCTTGAGCATGTGAAGCCTCAAAGCCCATTCCCAGTGATACACTTCTTCCAACAAGGCATAAGCCCTAATCCTTTCAAATAGGGCCACTCCCTGTGAGTGTACAGGGGCCATTTTCATTCAAACCATCACACCTCCTAAGCATGAAGACTTGACTGAGTTCACTCCCCAAAACCCACTATAATTTTTTCAGATTTATTTGTTTTTATTTTATGTGTATGGGTATTTTCCATATGTATGTCTAGACAAAGAAGGCATGCAGTGCCTGTGGAGGTCAGAAGAAGATGTTGGATCCTCTGGAACTGGAGTTACAGTGGGTTATAACCTACTACACAGGTACTGGGAACTGAACCCAGGTCCTCTACAAGAGCAACAAGTGCTCTTATATGTGGAATTATCTCGGCTGGAGAGATGGCTCAGAGGTTAAGAGCACTGGCTGTTCTTCCATACGTCATGAGTTCAATTCCCAGCAACTACATGGTGGCTCATAACCATCTATAATGAGATCTGGTGCCCTCTTCTGGCCTGCAGGCATACACACTGGCAGAATATTATATACATAATAAATAAATATGTGGAATCATCTCGCTAGCTCCCAAAACCCACTATAAAAAATATACTTACACCTGTAAAAAATATATATATATATTACACCTGTAATCCAAGCACTCAGGAGGCAGAGGCAGGCAGATCTCTGTGAGTTCGAGGCCAGCCTGGTCTACAAAGCCAGGGCTACAAAGAGAAATCCTGTCTCGAAAAACCAAACCAAAACAAAACAAAAAGCTGGGTAGTGGGTATTTGTAATGCCAGCACTGATAAGGCAGACAGACAGATCCTTGAGGTTCGCTGGCCAGTCAGTCATCCTAGCCTAACCAGTGAGTTCCACTCTTAAAAAACAAGGTGACACATGCTTGAGGAGTGACATCTGATATTGTCTTCTGGACTACACGTGCATGTGTACACATAGCACATGAACCCATATGCACAAGGACACAACCACACATAAGAAGAAAACTTGCCTACAATGGTCCTTCTTTGGTTTCTCCCATGCCTGACGCAAGGCTCCTGGTCTCTGCTGACAGCACCATGCTTCATCTGTGGAGAAGACTTCACCTTCAGCCTTCTCAGCTGTCAGGTGCTGTTACAGCCAAGTAGGATGGCAACTGTGACCCCGGGACATGGAAGGCAGGAAGACTGCTGCAGATTTGAGGCTAGCCTAGACTACACAGTTATAGGCCAGCTTCCATTACACAGCAAGACTCTTTCTCAACGCATGCACCCACGCACGAGCTGTTACAATGTACATCTCACAAACCTATCATACCTCCTTTTCTTCCTCACCAGAAGAACAAAGTTAAGGGTATCTGACAGAACACAGAAGAAGTCCCTCAGCCTCCTCAACCTCACTCCAAGTCTTGGCTCAGAAACGGACAGGATGTGGCTCCCTGGGAACATTGACACTCAGAAAATGTAGAGTTCCCACAGACACATCCCCAGACTCATCCCACAGCTGGGTCTTGGAAGCAACCAAGCTGTGGGTTACAAATCCCCTGTAATCAGTCCTCCAGCCTGACAGGCATGTGACATGTAGTATGATAAATGTGTGTGTGGAACCACTGGGTGTGAGTTTGCACCAACAGAGGAGTGGCACCTTGCACTGGAGTATCCATTAAATATACAAAAGAGCTGAGCACGAGGTGAAGAAATCTGAGCAAGTGAAAACAAGGAAAAACAACACAAATACTACAAACAGATAGCTCTCCAGCCTGGACATCATGTGGACCATGTCAAGAACCAAACAGAGGGCTTAGGAACATAGGTCAGTAGCTAAGCACTTGCCTAGCATATGAAAAGCCAGGAATTCAAAGCCCAGGACTGAAAAAGAAAGAAAGAAAAGAAAAGAAATCAAACAGAACTGGGGTGCAGGTGTCCAAAATAAGAGAGAGCCTAACGGGCAGTGGGCTGAACCCCCATTAAGGTCTCTTAAGAAATCCCCCCAGTCTGTTCCACAGAAGGTGTTAAACAACTAAAACTTTGGTAAACAGTAAAGATAAGTTAAATCACCAATTACTACTACACAAACATTCAGAATGAAGGAAATCACATTTGCATGATGGGGATTAAGTGGAATGTTTATACAGGGGCCTGTGTTTGACCACCTATTCTCAGCTGGTGCTGGTGTCTGGAGAGATTGTGGATCCTTTAGCAGATGGAGCTTTGCTGAAGGAAGTGGGTCACTGGGGGTGGACCTTGAAGATCTCTAACTTAGTTCCACTTCCTGACCTCTCTGCCTCCGACTCTGGATGCAATGTCAGCAGCTGACTTCCCCACAAGGAAAACACCCTCCCTCTGGGAGCCAGAACAAGCCCTTTCCCTGAGCTGCCCTTGTCAGGGTGCCTGTCACAGCACCACCAAAGTCACTGCAGCAGCATCCTTGTGCTCGTCACTTTTCAAGAGATACAGCTAAAGCAAGGGGTGGGGGGGTGGTGGTGAAATTATGCCTCGAATCGTAGCACTTCAGAGATTGAGGCAGAAATACAGCTTCAAGCCTGATGCTAGGCTGGACGACATGATGAGTTCCAGGCAGGCCTGAGTTAGGGTTACTATTGCTGGATGAAACACCATGACCATGGCAACTTTTTAAAGGAAAACAGTTCATTAGGGCTGGCTTACAGTTTCAGAAGTTTTGTCCATTATCATCATGGTGGGAAGCAGGACAGCGTACACGCAGACATGGTACTGTTGGAGCTGAGAGTTTTACATCTGGACCTGGAGGCAGCAGGCAGGGAACTGACAAGCTTCTGAAACTTCAAAGCCCACCCAGCAGTGACACACTTCCTCCAACAAAGCCACACATACTCTAACAAGGCCACACCTCTTAAAAGTGCCACTCCCTATGTGCCCATGAGGCCATTTTTATTCAAACCACCACATCAGGACAGGAATTAAAATGGGGGAGGATCCTGGAGGCAGGAGTTGATGAAGAGGTCATGGAGGGGTGCTATTTACTGGCTTGCTCCCCATGGCTTACTCAGTCTGCTTTATTATAGAACCCAGGACACCAGCCCAGGGATGGCACCACCCTCAATGAGCTGGGTCCTCCCCCATCAATCACTAAGTAAGAAAACACCCCACAGCCAGATTTTCTGGAGGCATGTTCTCAATTGAGATTCCCTCTATAGGGTAAAAGGGCCAGCCAAAGAAACTCACCCTGACCCTGAAACCAGAGCCAGTTAAAGAAACACTTTGGTCTTGAAATCAGAACCAAAGAAACACATACTGACCCTGAAACCAAAGCCAAAGAAACACACTGTGGCCCTGAAATTAGAGCCAAAAAAACTAAAAAGGACCAGTGAAAGAAACACACTTTGACTCTGAAACCAGAGCCAAATCTGCCTCTGACCAACTGAACACAAAACCAACCAAACCCTGAGCAGAAAACTAACCAATCTCTGAGCACAAAATCTAGCCAATCTGAACTTGTCCAACCTCAAGGGGCTCAAAAATTGACCAATTCCCTTCCTGAAAATCTTCTCCCTGGAAAACCTCTGCCCTAAGAAGCCCTATATAAGCCCTGGGCCTGTTCAGCTGTCCGCCCCCTCACTCTCCGGGGTTCCTCCTTCCCAAATCTCTTCTCGGCTGGAAGCACTCTTGGTGGAGCAGAGCAGAAGTAACAGACACTTCTGCTCAAAAACGCCCTTAGGGGAGCTGAGCAGAAGTAACAACTTTTCACTGGCGCCAAAGGAGACTGCTACATTTCTGCAGGAGTTTCCCCCTTTCTCAGACTGAAGCAGAAGATGTAACAACCTGGGCTAAAGCTGAGAAGAAATGGATCTCTCTGCTGGGAAACTCCCTTAAGGGACAAAGAAGAGCTCAGCTGTAGTGGCTCTCTCTCAGATAAGGAGCAGGTTGCCACATCGTACCAGGAGACCATCCCTCACTGGAACCCAGCTTCAGATACAGCCTGACTTCTGGACAAGTCAGGATACCTTTCTCTTCAGGAGCTGTAACACTGGTACCCTCCTCTCAGATGACTACAGCTTGTCTAAAGTTGACATAAAACTAGCCAGGCAGTGATATAATGGAAACATTTCTCAAAACCCAAAAACAACTATACTGGGTAAACACTAAGCAAAAAAGGAAAACCTAGGCATAATTAAATTATATCACACAAAATGAAGTCATGACAAAAAATAAATAGAATAATTAGAATAACGGCATTGAACTGTGCAAAATAAAAATCGACAGAATTACAAGGAATCACCAAATCAACAATTTCACAATCACAGTATGAGCTAGCAGTATGGATGCCAATCACAAAATCAGATCAAGCAAACAAGAATGATCAGTAGCTATGGAGGGAACTGGAGCCACATTTTTAACAGGTTTTATCTACGAGACATACAGAAACCTGTGCTTAACCAGTCAGAAACTGCACTGGCAAACACACTGACAGTTTACAGAAACTAAGCCACACTGAAGACCCAACAGACACCACAGACTGTCTTAACTACATGCTCCAACATGGGACAGTGGAATAAGAAGCCAGCTCAAGGTTTGGTGCAACTAGAGAAATCTCCACTTTCTGCCCCATTTATCTGAAGTGAGAGAAGCTGAGAACCCCTCCTCTCACTGACGTAAAATTATATCTGTATAGAAGAAGAGCGGGAGGAGGGAGAGAGATCTGATGTTTAAAAAGCAAAATGCTTATATAGGTCATGCGGTGAAGGGATGTTTAAAATTAAAGCCAGGGAAGCAGGGCTACAGCTCAGTGGTTGAACGCTTGCCTATGTGTGCAAGGCCCTGGGTTCAACCACAGGACAGCAAACAAAATTAGATAACAGCCAACTGCATGCGGTAAGCACGGTCCACTTGTCCCTATGAAGGACTATGAAAATGAAAATCTTCCTCAATGGGGAACAAGGATGTCCTGCAAAGCATAACCCTAAGATGTAGCTAGAGTTTTCCTGCCTGACCCACAGTCAGGACAAATCTCTTTTACCCGCCAGTCACACAGCCGTCAGACCCGATCAAATAAACACAGAGACTTATATTGGTTTCAAACTGTATGGCCGTGGCAGGCTTCTTGTTAACTGTTCTTACAGCTTAAATTAATCCATTTCTATTAATCTATACCTTGCCACGTGGCTTGTGGCTTACCGGTACTTTACATCTTCCTTGTCCTGATGGCGGCTGGCAGTGTCTCCCCCCCCAGCTTCCTGTTCTCTCAATTTTTCTCTCTGTTAGTCCCGCCTATACTTCCTGCCTGGCCACTGCCAATCAGTGATTTATTCATTGACCAATCAGCAACACATTTGACATACAGACCATCCCACAGCACTAAGAAGCAAGTATAGTTTACATTTTCATTTCTGTGGCCTAAGATAATCAAAGCACTGCACACTGCAAAAACATTGTTTCCCAAGGTGATTATGTAGATACGAATTGTTCTGTCCTGAGCTGTTATCAACATGCTTCTAAGGAAACAATAAGGCCAGGGTCAAGACTGTGAGCTCCTGATATACCCCTGACCCACCCTGGCAGTTTAGATAATAGAGGTTCATTACCAGGTACTCACTCCTGTCCAAACATGAATTATTAAAAAAAAAAAAAAAAAAAAAAAAAAAGCTCTTTGCTTCCAGTTCACTGCTGCAGCTGCCTGGTGCTGCTGCAAGATATTTGATTACACTGAGTAAAGATATGTTGCTGTGATGGGTTTAATAAAAAGCTAAATGGCCAACAGCTAGGCAGGAGGTATAAGCAAGCCTTCTGGACCTAGAGAACTCTGGGAAGAAGAAAGGCAGAGTCACCAGCCAGACACAAAGGAAGCAGGATATGCAGGAGAAGAGGTAAAAGCCACAAGCCATGTGGCAGCATGTAGATTAATAGAAATGGGTTAATTCAAGTTATAAGAACTAGTTAGAAACAAGCCCAAGCTAAGGCCGAACTTTCATAATAAGAAGTCTCCGTGTCATTATTTGAGAGCTGGCTGGTGGGACAGAGAGAGACTTGTTACAGGCAGCATTCAGTCTATTTATGTCATCGAGATAAATGACAAGATCAAACTACAGCACAATATCTTTTCAAATGGCTCACAATTATTTCCCCTGACAGAAGTAAAAAGTCTAAGAGGAAACAATTTACTGAACAGTGTTTACCTCTGCTTACATGTCTCCCAAATAGTATTCAGCTGAAACATCTCTGAAACAGTATTAAAATGAGAGTTACTGGGCTGGAGGGACAGTTCATCTGTCAAGAAGAGAACTTCTCTCTCAGAAGACACCAGTTCAGTCCCCAGCACCCACATTCCAGTTCCAGCAGACCCAACACCCTCAAACAGACATACATGCAGGCAATACACATAAAATAAAAATAAATAATTTTTTAAAAGGAAAATACATTACCAAAAAAAAAACAAAACAACAAAAACCCTGGAGTTATCAAAGGGCATGTGACAACTGATCATATAACAAAATACAACCACTGGTGCCATCAGTACTACTTATTTGAATCTCTTCCTCATCCATGTCCATTACATGTCTATTTGTATGTAAAATGAGCTGAGAATATAGGTCAGTAGTAAAGGGCTTGTCTAGCATGCATGAAGTCATGGGTTCAATTCCTAGCACTTGGAGCATGCAAGAAAGAAAGGGGAGGGGTAAAATGAAATTCCTTGGTCAGCGTGTGTGTGTGTGTGTGTGTGTGTGTGTGTGTGTGTATGTGTGTGTGTGTGTGTGTGTGTGTGTGTGAGAGAGAGAGAGAGAGAGAGAGAGAGAGAGAGAGAGAGAGAGAGAGAGAGAGAGAGCTGCATGTGCTTGTAAGGGTGTGGGTGCATGTGTCGAGGCCAGAGCTTGACATTGGGTATTTTCCTCAATAATTCTCCACTTAGTTTCTCAGACAGGGTCTCTTACCAAACACAGTTCACATATTCCACTAGGCTTGCTAGCCAGTGAGCTCCACAGATTCTGTGGCAGGATATGGAAGCATCCTGCCACACTTTTATAAAGTTAATGAGGAGGATCCACTCAGACCCTCACACGGTACACTGAGCCACCTCCACAGCTCCACACCCTTTACACATCACAGCACACATGAGGAAAGCAGGTCTTACTTCATGAGCAAGAAGGATTTACACAATGATGGATTCTCAAAATCTATGATAACTTTTTTAAAGCAATGGGGGTGGAAGGCATTAAATTATTTTCTTGTTTCTGTTCATCTGAAGATATCTGGAACACCTGCAGTAACATTCAAGTCTGAGATCTCTGGGAGAAGCTTCCACACTGCACCTCTACCTATGCATTCCACTGACAACAACAGCTAAAGGCTGTGGGCAGCAAAATGAAACAAGTAACCCTTCCCGCCTATAAGATAAAAGTGTAAGGAAGACTCAGAAAAGGATTTGGACTGTAAGACTCATTGATTCCAGCACTTTCATGACACAGCAGCACTCAGATGAGAGAGGTGGGGCAAACAGCTGATGCCTGCTAGAGAGACTGGTGAATGTAAGAACGATGGTTACCATGCGGAAAGGTCACGAGCCACAACAAAACCTAGTATCAGAGCTTTATTGGGGGGCAGGGCAGAAGAACCAGGCCTGGGAAAAGAGCACATGCAGAGAGTAGAGAGAGAGGGAGACAGAGATAGTGGGGGCAGAGAGAGAACAGAGAAGGGAAGGAGGGGGTCTGTGTCCAGCTTTTTAAGGAGCAGGTGGGCTTATGGAGCTACGTCAGGCATGTGCTGACGCGCACATAGTCACCAGCGCACACTAATGATGTAAAACACAAGACCATTGCTTAGCTCCTGAACTGGGCATGTGCAGTCATGCAGCTGGAGCGCAGCAGAATCCCAACAGTGAAGGCAGCACCTTCCCAGCCATGCCATGTGCTGCACACAGGAGATAGCCCTGCTTCACATGCCTAGCATGGGTATGGAAACCCCTCTTCATGATCACCTCTCTGCAAGGAGGTTCACTTGCCAACAATATGGCAGAGCACCTTGCTGAATCCAGGATTAGATTAGCCTGAGCCATGCTTTCCTCTCAGGCTCCTCTATAAAAGAGCACACTATGTGTCAGATATACAGAATTAAAAGGAAAGAGGACAAGAGGTGAGCGTTCTTTGCTTGTTTTCAAGCAAATTTGCAGAAGATACTTCTTTAACTTTTTTTTCAAAAGAACCAAGCAAACTGTCTACTATTCTTTACTTCTCAAATTCCATGGACTGTTGTGGTGACGTATTTTGTCCCCCAATATACTGTGTCTCCCAATAAAATTTGCCTGGAGATCAGAGGGAAAAAGCCAGCAACTATATAGAAGTCAGGCAATGGCAGCACACGCCTTTAATCCTATCACTTGGCAGGCAGAGAACTATCTGGAACTCTGTTAGTTCAAGGCCACAATGGGAACAGAGCCAGGCATGGTGGCACATGCCTTAAATTCCAACACTAGTCAACCATGGAGGTCTGGAGGTTTGTACAGATAGACAGGAAGTGACAGAGCTGGGCCGGAAGAGGAAGTGATGTAGCTGGGCTAAGAGAGCAAATGAGAGAACAGAACAGAAGGCATATAGGTGTGGGTAGACAGGAAGTAGCTCCACTTTGGAAGCTGCAGAGTTGGTGAGGTGAGGTTAACTGTGGCTTTCCCTATTTCCCTGATCTCTCAGGTTTCACCCCTGTATCTGGTTCCATGTGTTTTATTAAATAAGACCGTTTAGAAATTCGTCTACAGACTGTTTGTAAAGAAAGAAGCCCGAAGTCAAAATACGGCAGAAATGAAGATGCTGACACCTCACTTCTGAAGCTGCATCTGACAGAGTGAAGGTGGAAAGTGGTAAGAGGACGGACTTAACGATGGACCATCAGGAAAAGAGAAAGGTCCTAATTTTCTATTAAAGTCACATTCATCCGTCATAAACACACACACACACACACACACACACACACACACACACCGAGAGAGAGAGAGAGAGAGAGAGAGAGAGAGAGAGAGAGAGAGAGAGAGAGATTCATTCTATAAGTTTTGTGACACTGTGTGTGTGAAAAGATGTAGTGGCAAGTTTTCTCAGGTAGAATCCTGAAGAAGGAGGCTCTAGTACCAGTGACAGAATGGACTTGCAAGGGTAGGAGGAAGCAGGTAAAAAAAGAGAGAGAGCTTTCCTCTTCCATGTCCTTATATACGCTGCCAGCAAAAAGTGTGGTCCAGATTAGAGGTGGGTCTTCCCACCTCAAAAGACCTGGTTTAAAGGTGAGTCCTCACACTTCAAAGACCCGGATTAGAAGTCAATCTATCTACTTCAAATTAAGCAAAAATCCCTCATAGGTGTGCCATCCATTTTTAACTCTGATACAGTCAAGTTGACAACCAAGAATAGCCATCAAGTCCACTTCTTGTCAACTTGAGAAAAATGATATCTTCTTTTGTCATGATTAATTTCCAAGTGAAAACAATAACCAGGTCATTTTAACAACTAACCATGATAGAACTATCCCACATGTAACCACAAAGACAATATATTTTTAACCAGTCATAATTATGCCTAAACATGATATTAACTATCACTTGTACAACTACAAATCCATCGTAAATGTAGAATAGGTGGCAATGTTCTAAAGAGGCATTCTTTTCGTATTTGAAATTTGAAATATGATAACCCTTGATATTCTCTTAATTGATGTTACATCACATGATAAAAAATTGAGGAAAGAAAACACAATATCTATACAAATGCATTCTAAACAAAATACAACAGAAGCATTCATGTCAATTATAATCCTCTTTTCTGTAACTGCTAACCTGGATTTAAATCTTCCTCCACCTACCCACTTGATTACTGAACTCTTCCTCCGTTGAAGTCACCTTTTAATGAGCATTTACATGAGACACAAGGATCTTCACATCCTTCACCTGTTTGGAGGGATTTATTCACATCTTCCTTCCCAGATGTCTTTCTCACCAATTTCCCACTCATGCTCTTTCCACGTTCCCGACCATCCAGCCAATTCATTGGCCACAGCCCATGAATTAGTAAACAATTGCACATCTGGCCAATTATCCTTCCAAACAAAATGTATGACCAAGTATACTGCCCAGTGTTCTGCACACTATGAGGATTTCCATTCATAGGTGTCTTTCAGGGTTGTCCCGGGAAGGGGTTGTAATATTGCAGTTCTGCACTTCTGGGTGGTGCTTGCATAACATACAGAAAGAACCATCAGTAAACCAGGTCCTAGTCATATTTTCCCCAGTAAATAAATCATAAGGCACACTCCATAAGGCTACAGGTGCATGCTTAGCAGCAGATGTCACTGAAACAGGAGCAGAAAGCATAGGCATTTGGACAACTTCTTCATGTAACTTGTTTGTGCCTTCAAGACATGCTCGGGCATGATCACGGATATACCATTTGATAATAGATTGCTGCTGTGCATGTCCTAATTCATGACTTGGTGGGTCACATAACACCCAGCACATGATGGGCAGTTCAGGTCGCATGGTTAACTTGGTGGCCCATTGTCCAATGTTCAGTTTCCATAAAAGTCCAATAGCTGACCAACAGCTGTCTTTAAAAGGGAGAATAACTATCTGCAGATGATGGTGGAGCCTTGCTCCGAAATCCCAAAGGCCTCTTCTGTGATTTACCAATAGGGTCCTGCCAAGGGCTCCAAACAACATCTCTATCTGCCACTGATATGTCAAGTTCCATCAGGTCTACTGGATCATATAGTCCAAGTAGAGCAGCCAGCATAGCAGCCTGGATCTGTTGAAGAGTCTTCTCCTGTTCCAGGCCCCACACAAAGCTAGCAACTTTCCAAGTCACTTGGTATTTGGACCAGAGTAACACATCCAAATGTGGAATGTGCTATCTCGAGAATCCAAACAAGAACACTAAAGGTTATGCTTCTTTCCTGGTGGTAGGGGGCCAGGTGCAATATCTTATCCTTCACCTTAGAAGCAATATCACTGCATGCCCCACACCACTAGACTCCTAAGAATTTCTCTGAGGCAGAAGGCCCTTGAAGTTTGGTTGGATTTGTTTCCCATCCTCTGATACGCATGTGTGTTCACAATCAGTTCAAAGTGGTTGCTATATGTCACGAGCCACAAGAATATGAAATAGGAGTCCAGCTGTATATAATAAGGTATACCTTGATCAACCAAGAAATCCTTCAAGAGGGAAGTCATTTATCAAGGAATATTTGGTGTCATTTGGCTTTTAGTATTCAGTTGTTCCTTGCTATGAATTTCTTGTGTGCTCATATACTACTAAGCCATAAGGCAAAAAGTATAAGCTCAGATCTACTGCTGATCTACTAGCTAGCAACCCTACAGAGATGCATAGCTTTGTTTCTTCTGCAAATGAAGCTCAGACCATCCCTTTTCTTCAGGCCTAGTAGCATTGCAGAGCTACTGACTCAAGACAATAGGGCTTTTTGCATAACCAGGTGCAGTAAAGACTGGAGCAGAACTCCTGGTCTGAGCAGAGTTGCATGGCCAGAGAGAAAGGAACAAGGCAGGTCTTCTGTAGAGAATAAGGATTGGGTTAGGTGAGGAGAGTCGGAAAAGAAAAAAATGAGCATGAATGGAGAAACTAAAGACAAAGATGTGATCAAAAATGTAAGGGCTTAGTTACGGCTATGAGAGGACAGGAAAAGTAGGTACAGAGAGGAGCTGAATGTGAGGACGAAACTGAAGCTGTGTAGATAGAAGTTTGTTACAGAGAAATAAAGCAAACGGATGTAAGAGCATGGTGTACATAGATTCTTTTCCCTCAGATAACCCCACGCCAGACGTAGCATCTTCCCCAGGACTCTGGGAGGGATTTTCTCAGGGCAGGCCCCTGGAAAAATTCCGATAGCTACCTCCTGCTCACTTGGTCCAATCAGCATATTGTCGTCAATATTGTGCACCAGTGTCATATTTAGTGGAAGAGACAGACGATCAAGACCCCTTCTAAGTTACAGTACAGAGCTGGAGAGTTAATATATTATTGACATAAAACTGTAAAGGTAAACTGCTGACCTCGCCAACTGACAGCAAATTCCTTTTGGTGATCCTTATGGGCAGATATACAGAAAAAGGCATTTGCTAGATCAGTATGTACCAGGAGATGTGTTAATCTGCTCAAGTAAGGACATCACATCTGGTATAGCAACTGCAATCAGAGTCACTACTTGATTGAGTTTTCAATAGTTAACTATCATTCTTCACATCTGTCTGTCTTCTGCACTGGCCAGATAACAGAGTTAAAAGGGTGATGTGGTGGGAACTACATCTCTGCATTTTTCAAGTCCTTGATGGTGGCACTAATTTTCTAAAATCCTTTCAGGAAGGGGATATTGTTTTTGATTTACTATTTTCCCTAGGAGAGGCAACTCCAATGGCTTCCATTTGTTCTTTCCAACCATAGTAGCCCTCACTCTATGGGTTAGGCAAACAATGTGAGAATTTGGCCAATTCTAAGTATATGTATTCCAATTATATATTCTGGGACTGGGGAAATAACCACAAGACGAGTTCAGGGACCCAGTGGACCCACTGTCAGTCAGATTTCAGCCAAAACCCCATTAATCAAAGAACTCTGTAAGTCTCTATTTTAACTAGAGGGTACATTTTTTCTTGGGCTCTCCCAAAATCAACATTAATTCAGAACCAGCATCCAACAGTCCATTAAAAAGGCTGATTGTTTCCTTTCCTCCAGTGTACAGTTACCCTCGTGAAAGGCCATAAGTCCCTCTGGGGAAGGACTGGAGTAAGCCGAAAAGTAAAACTTTTAGGTATTTGATCGAAGTCCTCCCTCGGGAGAATCTGTCCACCCCTTCACTCAAGGGGTTCAGGGTCTGCAAACTGGCTCAAGTCTGGAAATTGACTCACAGGCTGAGATTGCCTTTTGCTACATCCAGTTTAGCTTTTTCATCATTTGAGAATTTTTCTGCTTATACAGATCAAACAAAGATGCCTGGAAACACCATGATTGATCGGTACCAAAAATTCAGTTTGCCTGTATTGACCATTAAGGGTTAGGCCATTACGGACATTGCTTTGTCTGTGCTGCCCAGCATAACTATGATCATCTTGCCTTTAGCAATTCAGTGCTGCCACCTGTCCCCTGCTACCTTGGGCCTAATTAAACCTATTACATTTAATTCATCCAACAGAGCAGCAGCGTCTGCAACCCTAAGGTCTGGCACAAGGAAAGGGGCGACAACAAGGCTCTTCAAATGTGCTGTGCCGCTTTTACCAGTTTGTGTCTTATAGGATTAGTGAAGGGCATGTCTTCTGGGACTTCCAATTGTAAGGATTAGGTTTTGCAGTGTGACCACTCTAGCACTGCAATTTCCCTGAGCCTTAGAATCCCTTCATCAACCCTAAACCAAGGGACATCAGGCATCTCCAACTCCTTTTCAGTAGGCCATCTTTTGACAAATGTTTCAGCCAACCATTCAAACAAATTTTGGACACCTTTTGTAACTATGCTACCTTCCGAGAACCTCCACTCAAAGTGCACATATCAACAAACTGAGCCTGATCCAGTTTTATGTTCCTTCCACCATTATCCCACAACCTTAAAATCCATTCCCACATATATTCCTTAGTCTTCTGCTTGAATAAATTAGCAAACTCATTAAGCCTTTTAGTAGTGTTGCATACCTCTCATGGACTGACTACAGTTTCTACTTCCTTCTAGGTATTTGTTTTGCCTTAGGTATGGTTATAGGTCTAGAGCAGTGGTTCTCGACCTTCCTAATGCTGCAACCCTTTAATACAGTTCCTCATGTTGTAGTGACCTCCAACCATAAAAATATTTTAGTTGCTACTCCTTAACTAATTTTGCTACTGTTATGAATCATATCATAAATGTCTATGCTTTCCGGTGGTCTTAGGTAATCTCTGTGAAAGGGTCGCTCAACCTCCAAAGGGGTAGTGACCCACAGATTGAGAACCACTGATCTAGAGGCAACTATTGGTGGACCCTGAAGAACATCAGTATTGTCTTGCCTGGCATTTCCTTTCTAGAAAGTCACTGCTGGTTGAGCAGACAATAAAGAATTAATTTCCTCAGTCAAAGGCAGGAAAAGCAATATTTCAGGGAATGGAACTGTGAGGGTGGAGAGACTATTTTTTTAAGGTGAGCTAAACCCTTGAGAATCTGAGAGTTCAAAGGTCTCAGTTTCAATAGGGTCCTCCTATATAACCCCATTCCAAGATAAAAGGTAACTTTTTTTTAAAATACAAAATAATGCCCTTACTTTAACTGCTGACACCCTCTGAGGCCTAGGACATGAATTTTTGCTGTAATTCAGCCAACTTTATAATGAAAGCTTTAGTTTGATTTTCTGCAACTTGATCTCTGTGGCTGCTGGAGAGACGATTCTCTTCCAGGGCACACTTAGAAACCTTTAGACTGTTTACGCAAATCTAGAGTCATTTTTATCACTGAGTTTATTGTTGTCCTTCACTGTATTCTGGGATGCTAGAAGTTGGTTAATTTTATCACAGAGCAATGTTATCCCTATCCTTTGTCAATTTACCCAGAGATACTAGGAGCAATTGACCAGCAACATCATTTCCTTATTTTTCCACAAACTGCCAAAAGCTTCATGTACAGTATCACCAAATCAATTGACACTCACAACTGGTGAATCAGGAAAATCTAATGTATTTATCTCCTTAAGTATGTAATATAGTTCACAGCATGGCCTTTTAGTACTCTCTGAGTTCCCAGGAAAGGCTTCAGTAACTGGAGCGGCTTGGGTAGCTGTAGGTGCTGTAGGTGTTGGTAAATTGAAAAGCCTATTCCTATACTTAAAGATTCATCCTTATACTTCTGTTGTTCTAGAACCACTTCTGGTACCAAAATCTGTATTAGTCAGGATTCTCTAGAAGAACAGAACTTATAGAATAAATCTGTGTGTGTGTGTGTGTTATATACATACATACATACACACACACACACACATATATATATATATATATATTATATATATATATTATAAAGGGATTTATTAGAATGATTTATAGGCTATGGTCCAGCTAATCCAACAATGGCTGTCTATTTAAGGAAGATCCAAAAATCCAGTAGTTGCTCAGGCTGGGTGTCTAAGCTGGTCTCCAGTACACACCAGAATTCTGAAGAACTGTGTTCTAACGCCAGTGAATGGACTTCCCGATAAGAGTGAGAGCAAGCCGGCAAAGAGAGAGTGTCCCTCTCCCTGTCCTTATATAGGCTGCCAACAGATGGTGTGGCCCAGATTAGAGCTGGATCTTTCACCTCAAAAGACCTGGATTAAAGGTGTGTCCTCTCACCTCAATGATCTGGATTAGAAGTGGATCTTCCTACTGCAAATGATCTACTTAAGCAAAAAAAGAAAAAGAAAAAAAAAAGTCTCTCACAGGCATGCCTAGTCAGTCACTTTGAGGTTTTAGTTCATTCCAGATGTAGTCAAGTTAGCAACCAAGAATAGCCATTACAGTCACCCTAATTACCTAGCAATTTCAGCTTCCTGAACAAGAGCTGAGGGAAGGGTACCTACTCACCAGTCCTGAAGGAAATTCAAATTTGCAGCTCTGCTCCTAAGGGCAAACAGCAAAGTGACCCAAAGTTCCCTAAGTTCCCCTGCCTTCAGAAACACAGGGAGGGCAGGGTGGGCCCTCATAAGGTGGCAGAGTACTCTCCAGCATGTACGCGGCCTGAGTTCCATCCCCAGGATTCAAAAATGCAACCCCAAACACCACATACAAATAGAAGGCAAATAGTTCAGACAGCCCTTTTCGCAGACGGTTGTCAGTTAATATCCAGGAGGAGGAGAAGGCAGTGAGAAATAAACGTTAAAGAAAGAAAAAAGGAAAGGTTAAATTTTGTTTCTATTACATTCTTTGGAGTCTTGTGATCCCTGCACTTCACTCCCAGAGCAACTGCTGGGGGGGGGGGGGGGGCAGCCAGGGTCAAGGTCACCCTCCCTCCCTTTTGTCTTCTGTCAGCCCTGTTTAAAAGCACCTTATTTCATGCATGTTGTTGATTGACTCACGCCTGAATGCAGCTTGTCTAGTGGGTGTATTTTCCTCTGCAAAAGTCTTCTTCTACTTAGGAACTCTAGACAGCACTTCAATGCCATGCTCTGAGGCCATATTAAGCAGCAAAGTCATAGACAAGAAGCATAAAAATTCAAACAATGTAGATAAGATGGGAGAAAGGCTACCTGTTTACAGTCTGGTTCAATCTCAGCTGACAGCATGTGCAACAGAGCATCTCATACACCCCAACTCTGCACAGGTCTGAGGGTGACTACCAAAGCCCTGTGAGGATTGATCCTGAAGCTACAAAAATGTGGTGAATTAGCAAGTACAGAATGTGTGAATTGTGAAGGCAAACTGTTTTAACACCATGTCCAAACCAGTTTTCCAAACTGTGTCTGAGAATGAACATACAGACCCAAGGAACCCAGCCTTACCTGCTAGCTGATGCTGTATCTCCTATCAGGCTTTGTTTTGTTTTTGCAATACTGGAGATGGAGCCAGGAAGACAGCCCCTTGACCCTTCTATTACTTCTGAGACTTTCCACCATAAAAAGCTGCTCTAGTTAGCAGTGCGCTGGGCCCCCCACCTGCATTGGTAAGAGGTTAATTAACATGGCAGCCCAGTTGCAGGTAGCCATGTAGGGGGTGGGGGGTGGGGAGCTAATGCAAGTAAAGTCATTTTGACAGGGAGTTTTGTTTCTTTCATTTGAAAGGCACAGAGGTGTCACTCTACACCCCCCACACACACATACACACACACACACACACACACACACACACAAAACCTCTAAACCAGGGGCCATGCCAAGCTTCTTCCGGTCTGCACTTGGAAGGTCTGGTCCCACAAGTGTGTGTTGCCTGTCTGCTGCCACAGGCCCCAAATGCTAAGTCTAACCACGTTACTGAGCATGGAGAAGCATTTAGGTTACAAGTTTTACTGGACTGTTGACAGGCAGGTGGCAACCTGCATGGCCTTCCACCTTCTGGTTGGTGAGATGGAATCAGGACGTAGGAAGCTACATCTGGAGTGACAGACATCTGTGATTTGACAACCCAGAGCAACAGTGAACTAAGATTTTTAGTTTCCATAACAAGAATGTCTTCAGGGGGTTGGGGATTTAGCTCAGTGGTAGAGCGCTTGCCTACAAAGTATGAGGACCTTGGTTCCATCCCCAGTGACAGAAAAAAGACGAGCTGAGCATGGTGACAGCCTCAGGAGACTGAGGCTGCTTCAAAACAACAGTGGAACTTCCCCTCGGCATATGAGACACGCTGACATTCTCAGTGTCTTCCTTTTTAACAACACTGGGCAGAGCACTTTCCCAGTGTGTGGAGGGCCCAGGTCCAACCTCCAACACTGGGAAAACAAAGCCAGTCACCACTCACTCAGTAACTTCATAACTGTGATCAGCTGACCCACAGCTTGCAAACACGAGGCAAGCATCACCATGCTGTCCTCTCTCTGCTAAGCAGGGCTGCCCCTCACAAGCCTTACAGAAAGGCTTTTCCCTCAAGATTTCAGAAGTGCAGCCGGGCGGTGGTGGCGCACGCCTTTAATCCCAGCACTCGGGAGGCAGAGGCAGGCGGATCTCTGTGAGTTCGAGGCCAGCCTGGTCTCCAAAGCGAGTTCCAGGAAAGGCGCAAAGCTACACAGAGAAACCCTGTCTCGAAAAAACCAAAAAAAAAAAAAAAAAAAAAAAAAAAAAAGATTTCAGAAGTGCTTCAAGAACCATTCCACAGTTCCCACTTCAAGGGGCCAAGTCTCCTGGGATGGGGTAGGGGGTGAGCATTATATGACATGTGTTAGTTTAGCATCTCCTGATCCGAACAAAGATACTCACTGGCTGTACCCCCGGGGCCACTCTACCTTGGCTTGCCCCAGTGCCACTTGTGTAAACAGCATGTAAACATCTGTCAAAAGATGAATCCTCTTTTTTGCAGGCTTGTTTGTCAGGGATAACTGTCATAAACTCAGCCACCGATTCTTGGAAGCCATTACCATTTATCACACTGTGCAGCATTTATAGATGTGGCAGCCTCCCAGAGAAATTCAATTTGGCCTCAGTCTAAAGTTATGAACCAGAGTAAATGTAAAGACCAGCTTTCCAGACATTTCAAAATAAACAGAGCTATCTTAGAACACCCTCTACTTGATCTGCTCTGAACTCTGTGTTACGGAGCACCCTAGTTGTCCAAGGCCTGTTCCCTCATCCAGATGATCAACCTGATACCCAATGTCTGGGCAAAGCCCCACCTTCAACAAATGCTTTAAAGGTGATCATTTATTTAAAAACCTGTTGTAGTAAAAAAGAGAAAAAATGAAATTCCACAAGGCAAGACTTGTAGAACAGACAAGATTCACACTCTGCTCATGCACCAAATACATGTGTGCACCATCTGCCTTTCTTTCCTCACTCATATATCTCCATGATGGAGGCTGAGCTCAGGCTCTGCCTATTCCAAGAAACCTTCCCCCTGACCCTCCTGTGCTCCTGGGCCACCTTCTATCACAGTGCTGGGATTCTGTGACTGCAGGTTTCAAGAAGCCATCACCTTAAAAACTTTTCAAGCATCTTAATTCTTCTTCTCTTGTCACTAAAGAACACTGAGCATGAAGACCTATGATGTCTGGCATCACACATACTAAAGAAGGGGCCCACACTCATCTGAAAATCTAATTTCAGGATGCATGCCTATACTTGTAATCCCAGCTCTAGGGAGGCTATGGCCAGCAAGGTTGCTATAAGTTTGAAGCCAACCTAGGCTATGCAGTGAGTACTAGCTAGCCTGAGCTACAGAATAGGGCCCTGTGCCAGAAGGAAAGGGAGGAAGAAAGAAAAGCATGCCTAGATTTATTTATTTTTAATTGTGTGTGCGTGCATGCATTTGTGTGCGTGTGTGTAGGTACGTGCACTTAGGCCAGAAAGAGGTGTCAGAGCCCCTGGAGCTAGAGTTACAGGAACTATCTGCAGGTCCTCTGTAAGAGCTGCCAGCACTCTTAACCACTGAGTTGTCTCTCCAGCCCCAATAAACATGTCTAAATGTGACCAGCTCGTGATCTAAGTGACTGAGTTAGAGTATTAGTAGGTAATTAAAATTAAGTAAAAAATTAAAATAACGTAGGTCATCTTTAAGCCACAGAATACCCTATAATAATCTCTAACTTACCCATATAGTAAAACAAGAAAAAGAATATGTGAGGAGAAAAATCAATCTGTTTCAAAGTTTTAGCATGGCATTACTGTTTCTCCATTCCTTTCTCTAAAACAATGGCTAGTTCCCTGCATCTGATGCAATCTGCAAAAATGTATGAAGCCCCCACATGACTCCAGCCCACACAGAGAAGGGAAAGAGGCATTCCTGCCAACTGAACAAAATGATCGGAAGTTTTAATAGACTCAACAGTTATCTGAAGTCTCCCATGCGCCAGGGCAGTGAAAAAGAAGACCTCAGAGTAGCGAGGGTTTAGGAAACTTCTTATCTGAGGGCTACACCTTTCTATCTGAGGGGTAAATAATAAAGAAACACACATCCTTTCTGATGATAACTTTCTCTTTTACTTCAACTTAAGAAATTCTCTCTTAAAATCTCTCTGAAAATATCTCTGTCTCCACACAGTTAATCTCTTCACATACAGCTACATTTTCCACACACACCTACACAGTCCCCTCTTCTCTCTGAAAATCTCTCTTGCTCTCTCCTGCCTAATTATTCATGTTCTTCCTCAGCTCTTTCTGCACACGCAGACTCACACTCCAAAACATACTCACTCACTCACTCACTCACTCACTCACTGCCTAGCTCTTTCCACAGTTCCTTCACATAGCTCTTCCTTTACGGCACAGATCTTTCACCCCATCTACACAGCCGTCTCTCTCCACAACACTGCTGTTGCCCCTCAGCCAAACTCTGGACAATTATAAGTTACATCTTCAGGGCCCTACCCATTCTCACAACACAAGATAACTCACTTAGTTTCTCTTAGGCTAGTAATGTCACATTGACCCATGCACGTAGCTCTAAGTTGGTGAGGGATTCCAGACAGTAAACAATTGGCTGAACCTTGTGCAGTCAGGGTATGTGCAGGCAGGGAGCTATATCTTAATGTAAACAGCCTGGCCTTGATTTAGCAATAAACAACACCTTAGTCTTTGTGCATTTTCTGCAGGGGCAGTTTAGTCTGTTTTGAATTTGTTCTGAAGTCCAAAATTAGCTGTCTGTGTAAAAGGCTGTCTTCGTGACTGAGAATCCTATATCAGAGTATGTAAAATATCTTAGTATTGCTTCTATACATCAAGACTATACAGCCTAAACAGAAATCATCTTCCAGAACACCCAGAGCTATATGAGTGTGTACCCAATAAGTGTAAAACATACCACCGAAGGGCTGTGGAAAAGAACCCCACAGCTGTTAGGGAAGCATAGCAGTAGCACCCGAGAAAGTTACAGACAGAAAACAACCATTCGTTTACAGTCAATAACCCCACAGCTTTGCCAAGTGAGGCCCCCCCAACAGGGAGTCATGTGTCTGGTGATTCGACCTGGTAAACACTAGACGTCACTGCTGTACATTCCAATGGCCCCTTGCAGAAGTCACTATTGCTTTTTAGTAACACCAGCTAAAAGCTATGCATTAATACATAGAGACAAGAAGACAGGGTTAGGGTAAATCCTGCTCTCAGGGCTGAGAAGGTAGCTCAGAATTTGGGGCCCTAGCACTCACATAAAAGTCACAGCATTGCATTTTCACACTTTAGAGACACTACGAACAAGGCAACCCTTATAAAAGAAAGCATTTAGTTGGGAGCTTGTTTATAGTTTCTGAGAGTGAGTCCATGAACATGGCACTGAAGCAGTAGCTGAGAGATTTACAACCTGATCCATAGGCAGCAGAGAGAGACGTACCCTGTAGTGAACTTTTGAAACCTCAAAACCCACGCCTACAGTGACACATCTCTTACAACAAGGCTACACCTCCTAATCTTCCCAAATACTTACAATAACTATCGAACAGCAGTGAAACATATGAGCCTTATGGGGGCCATTTTCATCCAAACCACCACAAAACCTATCATCCCAGTGCTGGGGAGGCAGAGACAGGTGGGCCCCTGCAGCTCACTGACCAGCCAGTCTAGATAAATCACCAAATTCTAGGTTCTGGGAGACTAAAAAAATATAATAGAGAGCAACTGAGAAAGATACCAGATGTCAACTTCTGGTTTTCATATGCACTAGCACATTCTCTGTCTCTGTCTCTGTCTCTCTCTGTCTCTGTCTCTGTCTCTCTCTCTCTCTCCCTCCCTCAGGGCCACCATCACTATCAGTCACCATCAACCCCATGTTTGCTGGGCTTCTGCTGCACATGACAACGTGATAACCATGTTGCCACAAAAGTGAGGTTGGGGCTTCGTAAACAAATATACCTTTTCAAAGAAAAGACAGCTTGCTTAAAGATTCAACAGAGAAAATGCTATCCAGAAACACTACAAATAACAAATATTTCATGTTCAACTATTTAGAATAGGGTTGTACCTAAAAGTTAAAAATTTTTTCAGCAAAACGAAATCCACAAATTGCACAATGAGAATGCCATACGGTAGGTAGACTCAGCTGTAAGAAGTGGTGTTCTGCTGCCCACACATTGCTCTTAGAGCCTCTCTGCACCATGAGGTACCATTCTCAGTTCCCACTTGGAGGACTCATAGGTAATGCCTGTTCCATCTGAGAACACCAGAATCTAGAGAAGCACACACAACTGGAAACCTCTTACAACTCCAAATACATAGGGGGAAAAAAAAAGGCCCCTCGCTACATATAATCAAACCATTAAACATACAGAATAAAGAAAAATAAATATTATGAGCCACAAAGGAAAAAGGCCAAGTAACATGAAGGCAGACCCATCAGAATAACACCAGACTTCTCAATGGAGACTATGAAAGCTAGAAGGTCCTGGACAAACGTTATGCAGACACTAAGAGACCACTGATGCCAATGCAGACTATTATACCCAGCAAAACTCTCAATCACCATAGGCAGAGTAAACAAAATATCCCATGATAAAACCAGATTTAAACAATACCTATCCACAAATCCAGCCCTACAGAAAGCACTAGAAGGAAAAATCCAACCTAAGGAAATTAGACACACCCATGAAAACTCAGGCAATAGATAATCACACACCAACAAATACCAAAGAAGGGAAACATAACACTACCACCAAAAAAATAACAGGAATTAACAATCACTGGGCATTAACATCCATCAATATCAATGGTCTCAACTCACCTATGAAAAGACACAGGCTAACAGAATGGATATGAAAACAGGATCCATCCTTGTGCTGCATACAAGAAACACACCTCAACTTCAAAGACAGACACTACCTCAGAGTAAAAGGCTGGGAAAAGGCTTTCTTTTTTTTTTTTTTTTTTCCAAAGATTTATTTATTTATCATGTATACAGAAGAGGGTGCCAGATCTCATTACAGATGGTTGTGAGCCACCATGTGGTTGCTGGGAATTGAACTCAGGACCTCTGGGAAAGCAGTCGGTGCTCTTAACCACTGAGCCATCTCTCCAGCCCGGGAAAAGGCTTTCTAATCAAATGGACTTAAGCAAGCTGCTTAATCTGCTAATATCTAATAAAATAGACTTCAAACTAAAATCAATTGAAAGAGATCAGGAAGAACATTACATATTTATCACAGGGAAAATCCACCAAGATGAAGTCTCAATTCTGAACATTTATACCCCAAATACAAAGGCACCCACATTTCTAAAGAAACATTACTAAAGCTTAAATTGCACATCAAACCCCACACACTAGTAGTGGAAGATTTCAACACACCACTCTCACCAATGGACAGATCTACCAGACTGAAACTTAACAGAGAAATAAAGGACCTAACAGATGTTATGACTCAAATGGACCTAGTAGATATCTACAGAATATTCCACCCTAACACAATATACTTTCTTCTCAGCACCCCATGGGACCTTCTTGAAAACTGACCACATGCTCGGTCACAAAGCAAATCTCAACAGATACAAAAACATTGGAATAACCTCCTGTATCTTATTGGACCACCATGCCTTAAACTTAGATTTCAACAACAACAAAAACTATAGGAAGCCTACAATCTCATGGAAACTGAATAATGCCCACCTGATGTACCAATGGGTCAAAGAAGAAATAAAGAAAGACATTAAAGATTTCCTAGAATTCAATGAAAATGAAAGTACAACATACCCAAACTTATGGGACACTATGAAAGCAGTGCTAAGAGGAAAATTCATAGCACTAAATGCACATATAAAGAAGCTAAAGAAATCTCACACTAATGACTTAACAGCACAGCTGAAAGTTCTAGAACAAAAAGAAACAAACTCACCCAGGAGGAACAGACGCCAAGAAATAATCAAAATAAGGGCTGAAATCAATGAAATAGAAACAAAGAGAACAATTCAAAGAATCAATGAAACAAAGAGTTGGTTCTTTGAAAAAAATCAACAAGATAGACAAACCTCTATCCAAATCAACCAAAAGGCAGAGAGAGAGCATCCAAATTACAAAATCAGAAATGAAAAGGGAGACATAAGAACAGACAACAAGGAAATCCAGAGAATCATCAGGTCATACTTCAAAAACCTGTACTCCACAAAATTGGAAAAACTAAAAGAAATGAACAATTTTCTGGATAGGTACCACATACCAAAGTTAAATCAAGACCAGATAAACTATTTAAATAGACCAATAACCCCTAAGGAAATAGAAACAGCCATTAAAAGTCTCCCAACCAGCCGGGCGGTGGTGGCGCACGCCTTTAATCCCAGCACTCGGGAGGCAGAGCCAGGCGGATCTCTGTGAGTTCGAGGCCAGCCTGGTCTACAGCGCGAGATCCAGGAAAGGCTCAAAGCTACACAGAGAAACCCTGTCTCGAAAAACCAAAAAAAAAAAAAAAAAAAAAAAAGTCTCCCAACCAAAAAAAGCCCAGGATCAGATGGTTTCAGTGCAGAATTCTACCAGATTTTGAAAGAGGAGCTAATTCCAATACTCTTCAAATTGTTCCACACAATAGAAACGGAAGGAACATTACCAAACTCTTTTTATGAGACTACAGTTACCCTGATACTCAAACCACACAAAGATGCAACAAAGAAAGAGAATTACAGACCAATCTCCCTCATGAACATTGATGCAAAAATACTCAACAAAATATTGCCAAAACGAATCCAAAGACCACATCAAAAAAATTATCCACCATGATCAAGTAGGTTTCATCCCAGGGATGCAAGGATGGTTCAACATACAAAAATCTGTCAATGTAATACACCATATAAACAAATTGAAAGAAAAAAACCACATGATCATCTCATTAGATGCTGAAAAGGTCTTTAACAAAATCCAACACCCTTTCAAGATAAAGGTCTTGGAAAGATCAGGAATACAAGGAAAATACCTAAACATAATAAAGGCAATTTACAGCAAGCCAACGGCGACCATCAAATCAAACGGAGAGAAACTCAAAGCGATTCCACTAAAATCAGAAACAAGATAAGGCTGCCTACTCTCCCCATATTTATTCAATATAGTACTTGAAGTTCTATCTACAGCAATAAGACAATAAAAGGAGATCAAAGGGATAGAAATTGGAAAGGAAGAAGTCAAACTTACACTATTTGCAGACAATATGATAGTATACATAAGTGACCCAAGAAGTTCTACTAGGGAACTCATACAGCTGATGAACTCCTTCCGTAATGTGGCAGGATGCAAGATTAACTCAATAAAATCAGTATCCCCGGCTGGGCGGTGGTGGCGCACGCCTTTAATCCCAGCACTCAGGAGGCAGAGGCAGGTGGATCTCTGTGAGTTCGAGGCAAGCCTGGTCTCCAAAGCGAGTACCAGGAAAGGCACAAAGCTACACAGAGAAACCCTGTCTTTAAAAAACAAAAAAATAAAAAAAAAATAAAAAAATTAAAAAATCAGTATCCCTTCTATATACAAATGATAAAAGGGCTGAGAAAGAAATCAGAGAAACATTACCCTTTACAATAGCCACAAATAATATAAAATATATAAAATACCTTGGGTAACACTAACTAAACAAGTGAAGGACCTGTATGATAAGAACTGTAAGTCTCTGAAGAAAGAAATTGAAGATGATATCAGAAAATGGAAAGATCTCCCATGCTCATAGATTGGTAGGATTAACATAGTAAAAACAGCAATCTTACCAAAAGCAATCTACAGATTCAATGCAATCCCCATCAAAATCCCAACACAATTCTTCACAGACATGGAAAGAACAATATTCAACTTCATATAGAAAAACAAAAAAAAAAAAACAGGATAGCTAAAAGAATCCTGTACAATAAATCAACGTCTGGAGGCATCACCATCCCTGACCTCAAGCTCTACTCTAGAGCTATAGTAATAAAAACAGCTTGGTACTGGCACAAAAACCAACATATGGACCAATGGAATCAAATTATCCACACACATGAACACCTGATTTTTGGCAAAGAAGCCAAAACTATACAATGGAAAAAAGAAAGTATCTTCAACAAATGGTGCAGGCATAACTGGATGTCAACATGTAGAAGACTGCAAATAGATCCATATCTGTCACCATACACAAAACTCAAGTCCAAGCGGATCAAAGACCTCAACATAAATCCAGTTACACTGAACTTGATAGAAGAGAAAGTAGGAAGTGCTCTTGAACGCACTGGCACAGGAGAACACTTCCTAAATATAACACCAGTGAAAACTTGTACAACCACTGTGGAAATCAGTATGGTGGTTTCTCAGAAAATTGGGAATCAATCTACCTCAAGACCCAGCCATACCATTCATGGGTATATAGCCAAGGAATGCTCAATCCTACCACAAAGATACATGCTCAACTATGTTCATAGCAGCATTATTCGTAATAGACAGAACCTGGAAACAACCTAGATGCCTGTCAACTGAAGAATGGATTAAGAAAATGTGGTACATATACACAATGGAGTACTAATCAGCGGAGAAAAACAATGACATCATGTAATTTGCAGGAAAATGGATGGAACCAGAAAATATCATCCTGAGTGAGGTAACCCAGACTCACAAGGGCAAATATGGTATGGACTCACTCATAAGTGGATACTAGATATAAAGCAAAGGACAATCAGACTGCAACCCACAGATCCAGGGAGGCTACCTAGCAGAGAGGACCCTAGGATGACTGTGGCTTATAATAAGTTTTGGTTTTGCCCAATCACTAGGCATGCTTTAGTAAAACATTTCACTATTAGGATAAGAATTTGTACCATATGAAGCTGATGAAAGGATATGCTGGCTGTACTTTCAGGAGGGGAGGCTAAAATCTTTTTAGATTATGGGTTAGCCTATAGAAAAATGTCTATTTATAAATCAAACAGTGACGGGGAAGATGAATAGGAATCTCACTTACACAACTTATATAAAACATAGCTCTCTGAACAGATGAAGATAAGTTTCTTCTGTATCCCAGAATCTAATCAATATTTATATGTATAATTCAGCTATTATTTGGCTTAAAAGGGTTCATTGGGAAATGTTATCATTTTTACTATTTTCTACAGAGAAAATATTTTCCAGTTTCAAATGACTCTGGACTTCAGAATTATAACCTGTTTTTATGTTCAAAAAAAAATTTAAGTGGAAAATGCTGAAGGACCACTAAACTCCATGCTGTATTTACATATCTATATCTGTATAAAATAATGATTATAAATGCTTGTTTAAAAACGTGAAGTGCAAATGTGAATTTAACAAGAAGTTGTAGATTTTCAACGCTGTACACAAACTCCTTTGTTACAAATAAATATTTATGCTTCTAAAAAAAATAAAAGCAAAAGGAGAAAGTAAACTAAGTGTTCAGTAAGAAATTATCAACAGCCAGGCACATTGGCCCAGACTTTTAATCCCTGAGGCAGGTGTATTTGTATGAGTTCCAGGCCAGCCAAGGTTACACAGTGAGATTCTGTCTCAAAAACAAAACAAAAAATAAATTATTGATGAAAAGTTATTTATCTAAACAGGTACAGCGTTAATGTCGTCTAATTTATAAACATGAAACATTGCTGAATACAAAGAACATTAAAAAATATATACATCCACAATCTAATTACTACAGTTAGAATTTGTCGATTGCAGGGCATATGCAGGGCTGGGATGTAGCTTCATCAGTAGAGTACTTGCTAACACACACAAGTTATAGAGTCATCCTTGACTCCATTCCAAGCTTGAGGACAGCCTTAGATCCATAAGACTATGTCTCAAAATACAAATAAGTAAAACTACATAATAAATAAGCAAACGGTAAGATATTATACATGTAACACTTATTTAGATATCACACACAGCGACTGAAGGGAAACTCGTTATTTGCTACCATTTTTCTAACAGGAGAACTAGGTAGCTTTGCCTTTGCTTTTCTATATAGTCTTAACTGTTTCTATGAATAAATAAATGATGACATTTTGTGAGGACAAGGATCTGAAGGTGTTACTTGGACAGATCATCCATTCAACACAAGCAAAGCCCAGGGACCACAAAGGAACAATGATATGGCAAGCAAATTAGTTGCTTTGTTTCAGATCATCACCACAAACTTAGAGACTACATTTCTTCAGAATTGAAAATGATCAAAGATCTGGACAAAGACTGAAGTACAGATGCTTACTAAAGTGCTAATTCAATATAGAATAACTTAAACATCCAAGAGAGAGTGCTAAGTAAATTATTTCCATATATACAATGAAACAAATACAACACACCCATCCAAAGAAATTTCTAGGAAAATAAAAACAGCAACAGCATAGGAAATGCCTATGACACATTTAAAAAGCAAATTCAAGGGCTGGTGAGATGGCTCTGAAAGTAAAGGAACTTGCCACACAAACCTGGCAACCTAAGTTTGAACTCCAGAACCTACACAAGATAGTAAACAGAGAATTTGTTCCATGAACTTGTCCTCTGACCTTCACATGCACATGTACACATCTAGAGATCATGCACATACACAACACATACAATAACTGCAAGAGCCATGGTGTGGTGATACTTTATTTGTATGTTAATAAATAAAGTTTGCCTGGAGATCAGAGGAAATAGCAAGCCATTTTAAGTAAACACAAAAGTCAGGCAGTGGTAGCACACGTACTTAATCATATCACTTAGGATTAAGTGTCTCTGTGTGTGTGTTCAAGGCCATACTAGGGAACAGAGCCAATCATGGTGACACACACCTTTAATCCCAGTACCAACCATAGAGACCTAGAGGTCTGTACAGACAGGCAGAGACAAGGAACTGAGGTAGCTGGGCTAAGATAGCCAATGAGAGGGCAGAACAGCAAGGCAATAAAGGCATGGGTAAGACAGGAAGTAGCTCGCATTTGGAAGCTGCAGAGCTGGTGAGGTAAGGTTGGTTGGTGGCTATTCCTATTTCCCCGACCTCTAAGGCTTTCACTCCTATATTTGGCTCTGTGTTTTTTATTTAATAAGACCATTTAGAAATTCATCTACACCATGGCATAATGTAGCAGATGGTAATTAATATTCAAGGTGTCAACCCACCAGATGAGTCTTACAAGGCCACAGACCCTGGAATATTGTTTGCTTCTGTCTGTAATTTCTCACGTGCTATTACCATTTTCTCCTAAACAGCTGTGGAATCTCCCCACTACCTGTACTGTGATGTGTCTATCTCATGATTACATCTCAATCTTATGGGCATTTATAGCTGTGGACTGTCTAGAAGATGCCTCCTCATTAAACTGTATAATGTTAACTAACACAGAGTTGGATGAATAAATATGAATACAAAGAATTACTACATGAGTCAGAAATTGTAAGTCTGGTTGACATAAGAAAACAGTTGCATCCCCCCAGCTCTAAGACAACTGTATACCATTAGCTGATTTAATGCTTCAAAGTAACTTTAGATTAGGACCAACTGCCTTCCTTGCTATTTTTTTTTTAAATAAACAGTTCCCCTCTTAGTTCACAAGGACATACTGAGCTGTCTGGCTAGGTCATAAATACAAAAAAGCACAATTATTACTAGCTGGCAAATGATTTAGTCCTTGCACACATTCCTGACCTCAATTTGTGAAAATACATTCTGACTTGTCTAGGCTACAGATAGTAATTTGACTCTGTAGCCCCTAATGAGGGCTGCAGGTGTTTTTAGACAAGCAGAAGTTACACGCAGGATAGGAAAATATATTTCAAGATTTAAAATGCTTTTTATGTCACTGTGCCTTGGAAAAATGCCTAGTGGGCCTATATTAGGAGATTTAAGGTAAACCTGAGTTCCAACCAGAGCATTTAAGACACAGCTCTCTTTCTATAAAAAGTCTGGCATTTCTGTTAATCACAAAATGCTAGTTTAAAATGTTACTACACTTAGAAATATAGGATGCATGCACAAATTCCTTCTTTTTCTCAGACTCCTCAATAGCTTAGTTTTATAAAGCTATCTCTCTGAATAGATAACAATAACTGGTTCTTCCTTTGAAGCTGCAGCTGTGAATTACAGCTGCAGCAATTACAGAGCTAAGATGTATTACATGTGTGTTGTCAGGATGGCTCTGCTGCTTACTGTTTTCTGAAATGTGGCCTTACAGTGTAACTCCTATGTTCAACATGGAAGTTCCTGTTGGGTATATATAGCTGTAAGAACAAAGGAGGGAATCCACCATGAGAAAAAGGAGACACATGAGAGAATAAAGAAAGTTACCATCAGAGTGCCTCTGGGTTTCTCCCTATTCCCTAAAAATTCCTCAGAGAGAAAAAGTTTATAATTTTGCAACTCTGGGCATTCTCTTTGAGCCCTGATGCAGCCTGGGGCTGGTTCCCTGTGACTGCAATAAATAATAATACATAAAATCTAAAAATACATAAAGTAACAAAGTGAGTTTAGGCTGAGGGTGAGGTTTAGTGCTGAGGGCCTGGATGTCATCTCCACCATCATCAGAACAAACACCACCAAAAAAAGACTCAAAACCCACATTCAGAGTCAAAATCCAATTAGTATTTAAAGTGCTATGAAAACACTAAGCCAGGCATAGCAGCACGTCCCTGCAATCCCGGCATTCTGAGGCTGAGGCAGGAGGGGATCTCTGAGTTCTGGGATAGCCTGGGCTACACAGACTGTCTCAAAAAAGAAGATGCTGTTTGAAGTGGGTGACAGCCAACATAGCGACTCATCACTGGTCAAAGTGCTGAGAATAGGTGACTCTTGAGGGCACATCTCTGCCGATGAGGCCAAAGGATGTAAGGGCCAGAGAATGGCAGGCTGCTGAAAGTGCTTTCTAGAAGTGGTGTGGCCTTGCACCCACGAACTCTCAGAAGCTGTAGCTGTGAGGAGAGAGGGGGCGGAAGAATGATGACAGGGACAATACCGACTCCAAAAACAATGAAGGAAAGGCTTGGGAGGCAACTGGCAGTGAATGGCAGCTGGGGGATGGGGAGCCATTTTCTTCAGGTGTGACCACTGGCAAGGTGCCCAAGTACCAATAAATAAACCCCCACCCAGGCTCATGCAAGCAACCCTAACACACACAAAATAAAATGGGAGGAGAGGTTCAGCAGGAGTGAGAAGAGAATGTCAGAGGGCAGTAGGGGTGCAAACAACATACCAAAAAAAAAAAAAAAAGGGTATGAAATGAACAAAGAATAATAAAGTAAATTTAACAAAAATTAAAAATATTTATTTATTTAAAAGCAGGAAGAGGCTGGATATGGTGGCACATGCCTTTAAAGAAAAGGAGAGGGGCTGAAGATGGCTCAGAGGTTAAGAGCACTAGCTGTTCTTCTGGAGGTCCCAAGTTCAATTCCCAGCAACCACATGGTGGCTCACAACCATCTGTACTGAGATGTGGTGGCCTCTTCTAGTGTGCACACAGAACACTGTATACATAATAAATAAATCTTTTAAAAAAAAGAAAGAAAAGAAAAGGAAGAAAGAAAGAAAGAAAGAAAGAAAGAAAGAAAGAAAGAAAGAAAGAAAGAAAGAAAGAAAGAAAGAAAGGAGGAAAGAAGAAGAAAGAAAGAAAGAAAGAAAGAAAGAAAGAAAGAAAGAAAGAAAGAAAGAAAGAAAGAAAGAAAGAAAGAAAGAAAGGAGGAGCTGTGGCTGGTTAAGATTTACTTATTTTATGTGTCCAATGTTTTGCCTGAATGCATGCCTGTGTGCCACAAGGACTCCTGGTGCTTGAGGTCAGAAGAGGGCACTGATTCCCTGGAACTGGAGTTACAAATGGATGCCACATGGGTGCTGGGACCCAAACCCATGTCCTCTGCAAGAGGAACTATCTCTCCAGCCCCCATTCTTACAAGTTTTCAGATCAGAAGACATTGACACAGAGCATTCATTTAATTCACACAGCCTTCTTTTCTTTTTTGAAGCAAGGTCATATGTAGTCCAGGCTAGCCTTGAACTTCCGATCCTCCTGTCTCCTTTACCTTAGAAGTGCTGAGATTATAGAGGTAAGACACTATGTTCAACTCTACAGACCTTTCTAGAGATACCATTCCAGATGGGTGTGATGGCACATGCTTTTAATTTAGGGCTTGGGAGTCAGAGGCAGGCAGATTTCTGTGAGTTTTATGCCAGCCAGGTCTACAGAGCGACCTCCAGGACAGCAAGGGCTACTCAGAGAAACTCTGTCTCCAGGGAAAAAAGGGGGAAGGGGAGAGAAATACCTTTCCTTCAGCTAACTAAACTACCTAGAAGCCATGGGTTAATGTTTTTAAGTTTCTAGAACCCAGTACTTATGTGAAGAAAGCATGTCATTTAAATCCACAAAGTAAATTATCAACCCCTCCCTCTAAAACAAGCTTATTTATTTAAGAGACTTGTTGCAAGCCAATTCACACAGTTTAGAAATAGGGTATTAATATGCAAGGAAAAATAACATCTTTTGACACTTTCTTGAATATTCTGTACATTAACAGACATTCACAGTATCAATGAGCCGATGAAGACGCTAATACTTTGGAGACGTGTTCAAATGAAAGCAAATCAATTTTAATTGGCCAAAGTAAATTAGTTGATGTGCACGCACGTGCATGCATATGTGTGTGTGTGTGTGTGTGTGTGTGTGTGTGTGTGTGTGTGCGCGCGTGCGCGCGTTTGTGTGTTGCTGAGCTGAAACTATGGCCTTGTGCATGCTAGGCAAGCATTCTAACACTGAGCTACATCTCCAGTCTTTTTACTTTTTATTTGAGACAGGGTCACATTGCACAGGCTGGCCTTGAACTCACCTTGTATGTAACCCAGGTAGTCTTTGAACTGGCTGGATTCAAACTCACAGAGACTATGATCCCCCTGCCTTGGGTTCCCAAGCAGCTATGATTCTAGGTCTGAGTTACCAGGCTGGGTTTGAGTTACAGTTTTTTATGTCTTAATATTTTCATGAAGCATTATTAAATAAGAGGCAGTTTACACATGAGATAGGAATTTAAAGCAGGTGCTGTGAGCACAGGGATTCAAAGCAGGAAAGGGCATGGTGGCTCTGGTCAAGCAAGAACCTAACAGAACAATCTTCCACTGCAACAACTGCAAGCTGAGGAAATGCAAAGCCTGAAGAGTAGGAGAAAGGGCTCTGAAGGGGAAGACTGGCTCAGAGAGAGAGACAAAGTGTGTGTGCGCGTTCATACGCACACCCCTGGGTACACGTGCACAAGCACTGGGGAGACCTTAATTGTGTTGAAGTGGCTGGTGCTTGGGTCCTGTAGGTTTTGTTATTGTTTTGTTTTTTGTTTGTTTGTTTGTTTTTGTTTTTTTCTCCTTGAGACAGGATCTTGCTATATATTCCTGGCTGGCTTCAAACTCAAAGAGACTTGGCTGCCTCTGCTCCCTGAGTGCTGGAATTAAAGGTGTGAGACACCATGCCCAGATGCCCAAAGTTTTTTTTTTTTAAGTCTCCTATCTTTCTGATATGAGGAAGGAAAGGAAAAGCATGGGGTGGCCGAGAGCAGCCAGGGTGAGACAGGAGCACTAGCAGAAAGGAAGCCAGAGAAAGGCCAGAGTGGTGAGCAGATCTGGCCGTGTCTGGCCAGCTTTGTGTTTAACATGCATCTGTTTGTATTTGTGTATGCGTGCACACGTTTGTGTGTAAGAGTGTGCACAGGCCACAGCATATATATGTAAGGAGGTCAGAGGACAAACTACATCTGAACCCAGGTCACCAAGACAGCAACACAAGGGCTTTTACCCAAGGAGCTATCTGCTCTCTGGCTAACTCTTAATTCTCAAGCAGCAAACTGGGAGTCTGAGCTCCGATCTAAGCCATCATCCACCACAGACACAAGTCCAAATAAGCTGAATGTCTGCGAAACTGAAACAAAATCATAAACACCTTTCTGAGAAATACACCCAAACCCAGAGTCTCCACTAGAGAGTATTCGCAATGCATAAGAAGCAATTCCAGACTGACTCAAAAAGATCAGGATAAGAAGACTAGGTACAAAGGTATAAAAATGCATGGTATAAACTCTTCTTCATTTTCAGTACAGTATCTAAAATCTACACTTTGTCATGAAATAGAATTTGTATGATGACTCTACCCAACCATGTTCTGGGTAAACTCAAGGTAGGTGAGGATAAGCAAATTACATCCAACGAGCATACTACATACATGTTCTACTTAATAGTATTTTCACCCACAAGGGGCTTATCAGGAACCCACCCTACTGCAGGATGAGCAGTACCAGTGTACAAGCTAAAAGAGCTAATAGACTGGCTTGTTAGAAGAATAATGCTCAAGGAGTAATGAGCTGAGGAGCTGAGATACTGAAATCAATTATCTAGTCTGCATAACAGAAAGATGGTAGGAGGAAAAAGCCAAATAGAGCACATAGATGTCATGTGTGAATAGGAATCCCAGGAGTAATAGCAAGGGAATATGAAAACAAATATCTGAAAATTTCCAAAATCTGGTGAAAGACTTATATATTAAACTCTGCCAGTACCAACAGGATAATACAGAGAAGGAACTAGAAGTATACCTCAATCATGGGGCACATGCTAAAAGCATATCAGAGACACTGGGGCTCCACCCATGGTATATACACATTAAAATAAGCCACGGCTAAGTGCAGTGACAGTCAAACTTGTGAAAAACTCACTGCGGCATGGCTCTGAAGGGGAAGCTCAGGATCCAGTACCCGCACCCTGTTAAATGAGGTGTGGTGTGCATCCCTGTATTCTTAGCACTCAGGAACTAGAGGATCCTTAGAGCTTACTGGCCAGCCAGCCTAGCCAAACCAGTAAGATCCAAGTTCAGTCAGAGACCTCATCAAAAAAATAAATAAGTGGGAAGTAAGCTAGGAAGACACCAACATGGATCTCTAGCCTACATGCATACGTGCACGTAAACACACAGAAACACAGACACAGACACAGACACAGACACACACACAGACACACACACACACACACACACACACACACACACACACACACACACACACACACATACACAGAGGATATGGTTTCCTATAACAAGAGAACTTTCATTTTCTTTTTTTTGGGGGGTGGGGGTGGGGGGTGGGTTCAAGACAGGGTTTCTCTGTGTAGTTTTGGAGCCTGTCCTGGAACTCACTCTGTAACCCAGGCTGGCCTGGAACTCACAGAGATCCGCCTGGTTCTGCCTCCCAAGTGCTGGGATTAAAGGTGTGCACCACCACCGCCCAGCTGAGAACTTACATTTTCAAGAGGTCAAAAAAGACTTTTCAAACATTGATTAGAATTAGTGATGCCAAAAGAAAAAGACAGTTGTCAGCTTAAATGGAACTCTTTGAAAGTAAATCAAATATAATTTGTATCAGAGCCAAAAAAGCCATTATACGTTGCTATATAAATAGGCATTTAATGATTTTTTTTTCATTGCTACATTATTGATCTGACAGGCCCCTTCAGTTTCCGCTGAAATGCTTATATAATTTGTTTAAGATAACATTAACAGGATTTGTAGCACATTTAGATAACCCAGGTCCCTGGCATCATTAGAATCACTACTATGAGAAACAAACTTCAAATTGTCTTTTAATGAAGCATTCGCACAGTTTTAGAAATCAGAAAGAGAAAAACAGACATGAGATTTATCTATCAAGTATAAAAGGTATCTCCAGTTCATGACTGGATGTGTATCAATCCCATGATATTGACCAAGTTCAGACAGGCACTATGAACATAATGGCCCCTACGGTCCACATGGGTAAATTCTCACTCTCAGAGCATACCATCTCTCTATATGAGTAACAGATCACTGAGGAAAAGACACTTTACAGGCACAGGAGGTGGGGCTGCTGTCCTAGTTCTGCAGAGGAAGCCTAAAACAAATGGCCACAAGTGAACTACACTCAGCTGAAGCAGGGAGTAGGAGGCAGCCCCACTCTGCAGAGGGGACAGCTGAGTCCGCTGGGTGGCGCAGCACAGTCAAGCTGTCAGGGACTTTGGAAAACACTGTCTTTTGCAGGCAAAGGAGACAAACAGTGTCTTCAAGGATGATCACTGGCCTCAGTGGCACATATCTACAACCTGCTGGGAGACTAAGGGAGGAAGAGTGTGGGATCAAGGCCTGCCTAGGCAACGTACCAAGGCCCACTCCCTAAACAAACTTTAAAAAGGGTTTTGCATGTAACTCAGTGGTAGAGCATTTACTTTGCATACATGATATCCTTGGCTCCATCACTACTACATTAAATAAATAATGAACAAAGAATAAAAGATAAAAGCATCTACTTCTTCTAGGAGGGGAAAAGTAAATGTTACAACTTCCTCTTAGCCTATTTCCTACATTGCCCGTTCAAGCCTGTTTATTTTATTCATGCTGTAGTGAATACTGGACCCAAAGGATTCAGTAGTGAACAAGATGATCCAGTATTGTCCTCAGGGAGGCAACACAACCAAACAGACAAAAACACATGGCTACATATCACTCTTACACATAACTGGCATCGGTATCACTGAATAGAATACTTAGCTTAAAAGGTACTACTTGTTGGGCGTTGGTGGTGCACGCCTTTAATCCCAGCACTCGGGAGGCAGAGCCAGGCGGATCTCTGTGAGTTCGAGGCCAGCCTGGTCTCCCAAGTGAGTTCCAGGAAAAGGCGCAAAACTACACAGAGAAACCCTGTCTCGAAAACAAAAACAAAAACAAAAGGTACTACTCAGAGCAGGGTGCGGTTTTAATCCAGCACCCAGAAGGCAGAGGCAGGCAGATCTCTGTGAGTTCCAGGCCAGCCTGGTCTACAGAGCGACATCTAGGACTGCCAGGGCTACACAGAGAGACCCTGTTTCAAAACAAAATGACACAAAAAACTATTGCTCAGGGTCTACAGAGCTGGCTCAATGGCAAATGGCTGACACTGCTCTTCCAGGGAACCCAGGTTTAGTTCCCAATTCTCAGTCAAGTGACTCACAACCAGGTATAACTTCAGTTCCAGGAGATCCAACATCCTCTAGCTTTTTCCAGATACCGCATGCATGTGTGCACACATATAAACACACACAATTAAAATAGAATAAATCATTTTTTAAAATGTTACTTTTCTTTGTTTGTTTGTTTGTTTTTCAAGACAGGGTTTCTCTGTGTAACAGCTCTGGCTGTCCTGGAACTCGCTAGACCAGGCTGGCCTTGAACTCACAGAGATCCACCTACCTCTGCCTCCCAAGTGCTGGGATTACAGGCATGTGCCACCACCTCCTGAAATATGTGTTTGTTTTTTAATATTTTTTAAGATTTATTTTATTTATTATATATACAATGTTTTGCCTGTATGATTGCCTGAAGGCCAGAAGAGGGCACCAGATCTCATTACAGATGGTTGTGAGCCACCATATGTTGCTGGGAATTGAACTCAGGCCCTCTGGAAGACCAGCCAGTGCTCTTAACCATTGAGCCATCTCTCCAGTCCCAAAATGTTACTTTCAAAGAATTTTCCAGTAAGTCAAGGAACAATCATCATTTGGCATCAAAAATAGTTTAAAAGGAACACTGATAAACCCTATACACGAATAACCAAATTATACTGTCTTTTTAGTGAGATAGTACTAACTGGTGTTCTATAGACTTCAAAACACATTTACACAGTCTCATCACTACTGCCGACAGAAAGGGCCAGAATTAGACATCTTAACAATCCATGACCATTTGTCGGGACTCGCTAGGAACTTAATGTCATAACCTCCGTGCACTGTTACAGCCACCTGTGAACAGACTGTAATCATGAACATGTCACAGACTGGAAACCTGAAGCCCAGGAGTTTATGCATCTCACCCAAGGATACATGAGACAAATGACTGGCCTTCCATCAGTCCCCAAGTCAGTCAACTAAAAGCCTGGACATTCCTTCCTTCCCACTGCAAAGCTTCCAGTCACTGATGGAGAAAGCACCCTAAGCAGAGCGGGTGCAGCCACCCTGCAGTCAGAACTCCCCTTGGCTTTCCTTTCACTAACACTGCAGCCTCTCGTCAGGTACCTGATCCCCACTGAAGGAATCATCATGCTCTAGTGAGCTGAACCCTTTGCATTCCAAGTCATCTCTCAGAAGAGTATGGGAATAGATAGTAGAAGCAAATGTCCAAGCAAAAACTGAAAAATACAACAGGCAGCATCCTTTATGACCGCATCCAACATGGTATTTGGTGTCACGTGTTTCTGAAAAACACTTCCCATTGAAATTTCACTGCTATCAAGCAGCTAGAATACAAGCTCACCAAGCTAGTAAATATCAGCTATACAGCATTCACAATAGCCCAAACAGGTCCATACTATCATCCTTACTGCACAGAGAGAAACAGAACTTAGCTAGTTAGATAGCATGTTGGTGTCACACACTGCACGTGGTTGAATAGTACTGACACCAGAATCTAAGATTTTACCTCTACAACAAATCCTGTATTCCTGAGATATTGAAAAATTAAAAAGAGAAGTATAAAAATATTTCGACCTGAATTTGCATATTTGTAGAAGTTAAAATTTTTAAAGCATTATAGCGTCAAACATGAAATTATGCCAGTATTTGGCATTTGAAGTAAAAATCAAACAGATACATCATTCAAAAAATTTCACACTTTTAAAATGATTATTACCAAGGTAATTGAAATCCAACTGCATATGTAACTTAAAAATACATGCTCAATATTTTATTCTAAAGGGACGAGAATGTGACTCCATCTTAGATACAGAACAACTCCATTGTAGAAAATTACCTAAGCCTGAGTCCAGGAAGTCCCTCAGCCAAGTTCAGCCAATCAGCTAAACAGTTCCAAACCTGGTCTTATAAGGCTGAGAGACCCAAAGTCACAGAATACGGTTGTTATTGACCATATATGACTAAAAAGCTCACAATGGATGAAATGGTTACCAGCCCCATCCAATCTACATGTGCCCCAGGTAACTGCTCCTTGACTGCACAATTAGAACAGAGATTAGCTCAACATACTTAGAATTCCCCCAGTTCACTTTAAAAGGGGCTGCATGCCTTTGTCCTGGGTTGACATTGCCATTTTGTATGGATGATCGACCTCTACATGCTCACTATTTCTGCAGAATAAACACTCTTTGTGTTTGCATACTATTTGAGTCTGGAGTCTTTAGCAATTCTCAGACCCTTCCATTTAGGGGCTCATCCAGGATCTCTGGAGACCCTCCAACCCAGTAGTAGAGCATTTTAGGAGAGCATGTTTTGTTCTCTACCAATAGGTGACTCGGGTGTGTCTCTCTCTGTCTTGTCTTTATATCACTTTGATCTGTTGTGCAGACAAAATTTGGAGGCTGCTGGAGTTTGGGTGGATGCACTAACTTCCTCCTGGCCAGGGGTTCCCAAGGACACTCTGGACCCCTGTCTGACGGAGCCTGGTTATAGGACAGGCCGCCATCAGGTTTGGGTGACTACAGATGGGTCACATCCATCTGGCAGAGTCAGGTTACAGGGTAGGCCGCTGTCACCATTTTGGTTTCTTTTTCTGATTCCCAGGGAACTTGGTCTTGTCTCTGTGTCTGTTCTGTTTGTCCTTGTATTGTCTCTGCATTTCACCATGGGTCAGGTGACAAGTTCTACCCCACTGGATCTAGTCCAATCCCATTTCAAGGAGTTCAATCATATAGCAGACGACCTGAGCCTGATAGTCAAACCAGGGCACCTTTTGCAGGAGGGAATGGCTTACTTTCATTGTGGGATGTCCAGAAACGGGGGAACCTTCCATCTCCCCATGTTCTATAATGTCAGATATTGTCTACAAGACTCCAAGACATCCTGACCAGGTCCTGTACATCACCACATGGCAATGCATGATGGAGAGACCTCCATCCTGGTTGAAGTTTTTCCTGCTGCTGCCACCTACGATTCTACCCATCAACGAATTGGAGCCCCCAAAAGACCAAAAACCTCCAGTTCTGCTCCTCTTTGCCCTGGAGGAGGACCTAAATCCACCTCCATATGTCTCTGCCTCTCCTGTTGCAGCCCACCAATGGCGGCAGCAACCCAGGACCCAGGGAAGATGATGGAAACTTGGCAAGTCCCCCTCACACCCGGGCAGTGACCATAAGAAAGGCAGATTCCACTACAGTGGCCCTGCCATTGTGGGCAGCCAGAACACCAGGTCAGGCAGGTTAACAGTTCATGTCCCATATACCCTTGGCTACTAGTGACTTATATAATTGGAAAATGCAAAACCCCAAATTCTCTGAGAAACCATCCGCCTTGTTACACCTCCTAGATTCCATAATGATTACTCACCAACCCACCTGAAATAATTGTCAGCAGCTTTTGCAGGTACTTTTCACAACTGAAGACTGAGAACAGATCCTGGCTGCTGCCTGGGAAATTGATTCCAGAGCCAAACGGCCAACCTACAACCATTCCAGCCGACAACATGATGATGCATTTCCCCTGACACACCCGGAATGGAATCCCAATGACCCTGCAGGTAAGGAGCAACTGAAGGTCTGCTACCATATTCTGATGGGATGTCTCCATGAGGCAGCAAGATAGCCCACAAATTTATCTGAGGTAGGACAGATTAATACAGGACAAGGATGAAACTCCAGGAGCTTGTCTGGAATGGCTGATGGAGGCTTATAGGGCCTACACTTCATTTGATCCAGAAGCAAAAGAGAATCAGTTGGCTGTAAATATGGCTTTTATCAACCAGGCTGTGCCAGACATCTGAAGGAAACTTCAGCGACTAGATGGATTTGCAGGTAAGCAACTGGCTGAACTAGTGACCACAGCAGGAAAGGTTACAATAGGGAAACTCCTGAAGACACACAGACTGGGGGACTAGCCAAAGTATTGCTGGTGGCCACAGAGAAGAAGGGCCAAATACAAAGGAACTTAAAAAAATAACATACGGGAAAAGGGAACGGAGACAGGTCCTTTCCTGAGAGGAAACGTGACCACATTCCCACCTTCAGAAACATCAATGTGCCTACTGCAAGGAGATGGGACAAGGGAAAAACAAATGTCAGGAAAAACGAATGTCCACAAAAACAAGGAGAGGAAACCAAAGGTCGTAGAGCTAGAGGAGCTCAGTGACTGAGAAAGTCGGGGCTCACATCCCCTCCATGAGCACTGGGTAACCTTAAAGGTGGAGGGGAAGCCAAAGACTGTTTGATGGACACAAGGGTACAACACTCTATTCTCAAACAGATCATAGGACCCTTGTCTAGCAAAAAGACCTGACTGACCAAGACCCATGGACTACCCAAAGAGAGGTGAACTGAGGAAGGGGACGGGTAACCCATTCATTTATGGCCATTCCTGGATGCCCATATCCACTTCTGGGCCGAGTCCTTCTCACTAAAATGGGAGCACAAATTCATTTCAGTCCCAAGGGATTACAAGTCCTAGATAAAAACAGGCCCCTACATATCCTGAGGGTGACCTTGGATGAAGAATAGAGTTATATGTCCTTCCCCTTCCATCCGCTGATGAGGACCCCTATCTGGAACAACTACAGGGGGAGGTGCCAGGTGTTTGGGCACAAAACAATCTGATAGGGCTGGCAGGACACTAGGCCCCAATCTTGGTCCAACTAAAAGCTGGTGCCAGCCCAGCTAGGATCTGCCAATACCCCATGTCCCGAGAAGCAAGAGCTGGCATACCATCCCATGTCAATCGTGCCAGTTGGCATAGAATTCCCTGCCCCCCATCCTAGTGAGAAAGCCCCATTCTAATGACTATCAGCTTGTACAGGAATGGTAGGAAGTTAACAAAAAGGTAGAGGACATAGACTCAACCATACCCAACCCATACATTTTGTTAAGTAGCCTGCCATCCTAACAGGTCATTTACACTGTACTGGATCTCAAGGATTCCTTCTTCAGCCTGTCATTGACTCATGATCCAGACCATGGCTTTAATGGACAACTCACCTGAACTAGGCTACCACAGGGATTCAAGAATTTACCCACCATTTTCAAAGAAGCCCTCCATGAAGACTTGGGTGAGTACAGAGATCCCACCCCCAAATAAACCTCTTGCAATATGTGGATGACCTCCTTATAGCTACTCCAGATGAGGAGTCTTGCCATGTGGGTGATCACCAACCTGCTCAAGGAACTGAACCAAATGGGGTACCATATACCTGCCAAGAAAGCAAAACTCTTATATTTTTGGTTGTGAGCCTAGCCTTTAATGGCTGAGCCATCTCTCCAGGCCAGGCGGTGGTGGTGCATGCCTTTAATCCCAGCACTCAGGAGGCAGAGGCAGGTAGATCTCTGTGAGTTCGAGGCCAGCCTGGGCTACAGAGTGAGTTCCAGGAAAGGCGCCAAAGCTACACAGAGAAACCCTGCCTCTAAAAACCAAAACAAGAAGAAGAAGAAGAAGAAGAAGAAGAAGAAGAAGAAGAAGAAGAAGAAGAAGAAGAAGAAGAAGAAGAAGAAGAAGAAGCCCTACCAAATATTCATAAACCTTTTCACCTACATGTGGATAAAAGCAAGGACATTGCCAAAAGTGTATTAACGCAGACTCAGGCCCCAGGAAAAGGCTGGTGGCCTACTTCTCCAAGAAACTGGACCCAGTGGCCCAGGGATGGCTGGCCTGCCTCCCCATCATGGCAGCCACCACAGCATTGGTAAAGGATGCAGACAAAATCACCACAGGGCAAGACCTTATCATTACCACACCACATGCCATCAAGGGAATCCTCAAAAAACCCACCAAATCAATAGATATCCAATTCCTTGGCTATCCCATTACCAGGCACTGCTTCTGATCTGCCCTGGATCTGATACAGTCCTTCCTCTGCCCTCAATCCAGTCACCCTGTTGCCTGCCTGATCCTGACTTAGATATAAGCCATGACTGCTCAGTAATGCTGGGCAATGTCCAGAACTTGAGGCTGGACATGACAGACATTCTGTGGCCAGATGCTAAGGTAGTTTATTTCACAGATGGAAGCAGCTTCCTACAGAACAGAATCAGGAAAGCGGGTACTGCAGTGGTAACCCTTGACTCCATAGAATGGGCCTCAGATAAGAGAGTTACAGAAAGAGGGTTACTCATGACAGGGAAAAAAAATAAAATAAAAAAAAAATTAAAAGATGAAATCCTGACCTTACTAGAAGCAATATGGCTACCTCTTAAGGTAGGCATCATCCACTGCCCAGGGAACTGCTATGGGATGTCTTTCTGTATGCTGTGAATATGTGTTGCTCTGATTGGTTGATATAAAGCTGTTTGGCCTATGGCAAGGTGACTTAGAGGCAGGCAGGAAATCCAGGAGAGAAACAGGGAGAAGAAAGGCAGAGGCGGAGGAGATGCCATCCCACCATCCAGGGAGCAGCATGTAATGACACACAGGTAAAGTTACGGAACACATGGTGACATACAGATTAATAGAAATGGGCTGAGTAGTTATAAGAGCTAGCTAGCAAGGAAATTGAGCCATAGGCCATGGCCATGCAATTCAGAATTGATATAAGCTTCTATGTGTTTACTTGGGTCTGAGCAGCTGCAGGACCAGGTAGAACACGGGAAAACTTTCAGCTACAAGGAACCAAAAAGGGTCAGCTGACAGGGCCAAGGGACTGGCTGACAAGGCTGCTAAGGAGGCTGCACTGGGTACAAACACTACTGCCCTGTTAGCCATGGTCCTGCCAGAACTTCCTCTGGCCCCTCATTATAACTCAGAAGGTAGGAGGGACCAGGAAAAAATGTCAAGGACTTTATTGAGAGGATGGGTGGCTTCACATATCCGATGGTCGCATCAGATTTTGCCAAACAACTTACTCATCAGATATACCAGAATACCCACTTAGGACACAGGAAGCCTAAAGAACATTTGAGAAATCCACCTGGGAGCCCTCCTGGATGAAATGATTTCTCACTGCCCTACTTGTAAGTGCTGTGGGATGTTCTGTATGGCAAATGTGTTGCTCTGATTGGTCAATAAATAAAACACTGATTGGCCAGTGGCTAGGCAGGAAGTATAGGCGGGACAAGGAGGAGAATAAAGCTGGGAAGTGGAAGGCTGAGTCACAGAGACACTGCCAGCCACCACGATGACAAACAGCATGTGAAGATGCCGGTAGGCCACGAGCCACGTGGCAAGGTATAGATTTATAGAAATGGATTAATTTAAGCTGTAAGAACAGTTAGCAAGAAGCCTGCCACAGCCATACAGTTTGTAACCAATATAAGTCTTTGTTTACTTGGTTGGGTCTGAGCGGCTGTGGGACTGGCAGGTGAGAGAGATTTGTCCTGACTGTGGGCCAGGCAGGAAAACTCTAGCTACATGTAAGGGCAGTAAATCTCTTAACTATGGGACAAAGGACCCCAGGGACCAGGCTACATGGACGAAGGCCAGGTGCCAACTGGGAGATAGACTATACAGAAGCCAAACCGGATCTGTACAGGTATAAATATCTCCTAGTCTCTGTAGATACATTTTCAGGTTGGGAAAAAGCATTTCCCACCAAGAAAGAAATGGCCAACATAGTAGCCAAGAAGTTGTTGGAGATCATTTCCAGATATGGACTGCCTACACTATTAGGATCTGACAATGGACCTGCCTTCATCTCTCAGGTAACACAGTCACTTGTTAAAACTGTAGGGACAGATTAGAAACTCCATTGTGCATACCATCCCCAGAGTTCAGGATAGATAGAATGAATCAGACTTTAAAAGAGACCTTAACTAAATTAACCCTAGAAACTGGTGGTGACTGGGTGGCCCTCCTTTCCTACGCATTATATAAGGCAAGAAATACCCCCTATACTCAGGGCATCATTCCCTTCAAGATATGTTATGGGAGGCCCCCTCCCCTTCTGCCTAACTTCCAATCTGAGATTCTTGCAGAATTCAACCACCAAACATTTCTGCAATCCCTGCAGGCCCTACATAGGGTCTAGAAGCAGATCTTCCCAGATATATGCCACCTCTATGAATTGGCTCCCCATCCTAATCCCTATTGCTTTGAACCAGATGACGAAGTCTGGACTAAGAGACATAATCACAAGACCATTGAGTCTCGCTGGAAAGGTTTGCACACGGTGATCCTGACCATGCCCACACTGTGAAAGTCAACAGAATAAGAACCTGGCCACATCACTCCCACATCAAGCTTGCAAGACAAGAGATGACCCAGCAGCTGCACCAATGTCGAGATAGACTGCCCAATGAACCCTAGATGAGGAAAATAGAAAGATCAACGACACCCGAGAGATCCACTAAAGCTTAGGTTCTACAAACCTTCACTCTATTAACTCTTATAACTTTAACTCTGGCCAAGGTACTTTGTTTCCTGATCTGGTCTTTGACTCATGAACACTAGCTGATCACTAGCTGATGGGACTTGGGACCCCATGGGCCATATAAGGAGATGCCAATACCTAGCCCAACGCAGTGTATTGAGAGAAACTCCCTTCTATATCTGCTCTGGAGGAAGGAGATCTAGGTCACAACGGACTATGTGTGGAGGGTCAGGGTCATACTTCTGTGCAAACTGGGGCTGTGAGTCAACTGGGACTGTCTCCTGAACACCACCAATAAAAGATGACCTTATCACAGTCAAAAGGGACCATGAATTAAACTCACAAGGACGGAGATACGGACTGCAGCCTAAACTCTATGCAAACAGTCTCTGGAGACTATGGTCCTTCTTTGACTGTAGCCCCTTTACAGTCCACCTCACCCTCAAGGAAAAAAAAACCTGGAATGGGGAGCGGGAAAGACCTGGCGAATATGGCTTTATGTACCTGGATATGATTATGGGGTATTATTCACAATTCAACTCATCACCCAGCAGGTCCAGTTCATATAGGGGGTGCCACTGGGCCCAAACTCAGCCTTGTCACACATTAAGGTACCCTCCCAGAAATTTGAGCCCACTGCAAAGATCACCCAGACCCTGGGACCCAAGACAATTCAGTCACAGCCTATGACTATAGACAAGGAGCTACAGCCTAGGACGGGGCCTTGGGACCTCCTCTGGGCCACATATCAGGTACTAAATGGTTCTAGGTCCAAGCACACCATTGAATGTCAGCTCTGTTTAGATACAAAGCCACTCTACTATGAAGCCATTCCTGGAAACTACACTTCTACTGAGAGCAAGACTTGCTGCTGGCAACACCCAGGTAATGGAAGGTTAACCCTTGGACTAGTTAAAGGAAATGGGTTTTGTGTTGCAAAAGAAACATGGTCAGTCCCATATGCTCATAGCCACTTATGTAATATCACCCAGGAGGTCTCAAATGAAGAAACTTATGTTGTACACCCTCTCCCCCACAATAACCTGGTGGGCATGCGCTACAAGGTTAATCCCGTGCATCCACATCCAAGCTCTCAGCCGCACTGATGGGTTCTGTGTACTGGTCCAACTTGTCCCCAAAATCCTGTACTATTCAGATGAAGAAATGAAACAGCAAACTGTCCCTGCCCCCAGTCACTCAAACTAAATGAACTGCCGCTGCTGCGGTCCGGGTGCAACCTTGTTAGGACTCAACATCACTGGTGTGGCAGAGGTGGGCACATCGGCCCTCATTCTCCAAGATGGCAATCATAAAGCTTTTTTTTTTTTTTTTTTTTTTTTTTTGGTTTTTTTGAGACAGGGTTTCTCTGTGTAGCTTTGGAGCCTGTCCTGGAACTTGCTTTGTAGACCAGGCTGGCCTCGAACTCACAGAGATCCGCCTGCCTCTGCCTCCCAAGTACTGGGATTAAAGGCGTACGCTACCACCGCCCAGCAATTATAAAGCTTTAAGTAGGCCGGGCGGTGGTGGCGCACACCTTTAATTCCCAGCACTCAGGAGGCAGAGCCAGGGGGATCTCTGTGAGTTCGAGGCCAGCCTGGGCTACCAAGTGAGTCCCAGGAAAGGCGCAAAGCTACACAGAGAAACCCTGTCTCAAAAAACCAAAAAAAAAAAAAAAAAAAAAAAAAAGCTTTAAGTATGGCTATAGATGCCGACATAACTGAGTTAGAAAAGTTCATGTTGGGATTGGGGATTTAGCTCAGTGGTAGAGCACTTGCCTAGCAAGCACAAGGCCCTGGGTTCGGTCCTCAGCTCCAGGAAAAAAAAAAAAAAGAAAGAAAAGTTCATGTCACACTTAGAAGCTTCCCTAATGTTCTTGGTCAAAGTTACCCTTCAAACCCAGCGAGGATTAGATCTCTTGTTCCCACAACAAGGGCGACTATGCCTAGCATTGGGAAAACAATGTTTTTATGCTAACCACTTGGGAGTCATAAAAGAATCTCTGTCTCTCAGTAAAAAAAATTATACAAAAGAGAAAAAGAAAAAACTCAAGATAAAAATTGGCTCCAATCCTTATTCTCCTGGTCATCATGACCATCACCCTCATCTCAGCCCTAATGCGACCCTAATTCTCTTCCTGATTGCATTAATTTGTGGTCCCTGTATAATCAATGCTCTGGTATGGTTTGTTAAAGACAGAATTTCTACCATACAACTCATGGTTCTCAAGTCCCAGTACATCCCCCTCACATCTCCCATGGACGAATGTGATATGCAGCTAACTCAAAGACTTGAGCAATTATCTACCCAAGGAGGAGGAAATGAAGGGACCGGAATGTGATTCTATCTTAGATACAGAACAACTCCATTGTAGAAAATTACCTAAGCCTGAGTCCAGGAAGTCCCTCAGCCAAGTTCAGCCAATCAGCTAAACAGTTCCAAACCTGGTCTTATAAGGCTGAGAGACCCAAAGTCACAGAATACGGTTGTTACTGACCATATATGACTAAAAAGCTCACAATGGATGAAATGGTTACCAGCCCCATCCAATCTACATGTGCCCCAGGTAACTGCTCCTTGACTACACAATTAGAACAGAGATTAGCTCAACATACTTAGAATTCCCCCAGTTCACTTTAAAAGGGGCTGCATGCCTTTGTCCTGGGTTGACATTGCCATTTTGTATGGATGATCGACCTCTGCATGCTCACTATTTCTGCAGAATAAACACTGTGTTTGCATACTATTTGAGTCTGGGGTCTTCAGCGATTCTCTTTAAACCCTTACAATTCAAAAAACTTTTCACCTTAAGACAGTGTGTTTAGAAGCTTTATGATGGCTCCATGGTTAAAAGAACAAGCTGCTCTTGCAGAGGACCCAGGCTCAACTCTCAACGTACATGACGGCTCACTAATACCTGAAACTCCAGTCTCAGGGAACCTGAGGTCCTCTTGTGGCCTCCAAAGGCACTAGGCCCATATGTGGTACACAGACACACAAACAGGCAAAACACTCACATACATAAAAAGAAAGAAAAGAAAAAATTGAATAAACAAATGCTAAAGAAAAAAGGTAGTAGATCTTTTAAGGATCAATAAAAGATGTGGTGATCCATCTTTTCAGAATCCTATTTAAAAGCAAATGAAGTATCATTCACTTCGCTTGTAAAAAGAACATTTGATAGCCAGGTGGTGGTGGCACTCCCTTTAATCCCAGCACTCATGAGTCAGAGACAGGCAGATCTCTGTGAGTTCAAGGCTAGCCTGGTCTACACAGTGAGTTCCAGGACAGTCAGGACTGTTTCACAGAGAAACCCTGTCTTAAAAAAAAAAAAAAAAGCTTACTGGCATGGAGAAACCACAGCTAACCACAGACAGATAGGAAAAGTAAGTACAAGATGAACAGGCCAATGAGGGCTTCAGAGGTACTGCCCTCACCTCCCTCCCTTCAATTTGCAAATTCTCAAAGTATATCTGCAACTTATTTCAGAAAAAGCACATCAGGAAAGGAATAGAATGGAGGCGTGTGAGGAAACAGACCAAGTGCTTCATCTAACACAGGGTTCTTAAACACCTCACAGTGCAATCCCGTCTGCCTGAGAAACTACACATGACTATATAAAACAGATGAGCTACAGAGATGGCTGAATGGTGAAAAGCACTGCTGCTTTTCCAGGTTCTATTCTCAGTACCCACATGGTGGCTCACACAGGGACAGCCAGGGCTACATAGAGAACCCTATCTCAAAACAAAACAACACAAAAAGCTACTGCTTCACGGGATCCAACTCCAGTTCCATGGGATCCAATGTCCTCTTCTGGCCTCCACAGACACTAGGCACACATGTGATGAACAGAAATACATGCCAACAAAACACCCATACAAATAAAATAAAATAATAAAAATTTTAAATAGACTAATCAAACATTTACTGATAATAAGTCTTAAAAAACTAAATTAAAACAATTCTTTGGTAGCCAGATGTGGTGGCACACATCTTTAATCCCAGCACTTGAGAAGCAGAGGCAGGCAGATCTCTATGAGTCCAAGGCCAGCCTGGTCTACATACTGAGACTCTGTATTTTAAAAAACAAAATAAAACAACAACAAAAAAATGCAGCAACAACATAACTCATTTTGTAATTTGTTAAGACAAAAGTAATGTATGTAGTAATGAGATGAATGTGCTTATCTAACACAATACAACCCAAAGTTGTATTAATTAATTTGATGGTGCTGAGGAGTGACAGTAGGAAAAACGTGACCTCTTTGATTCCCATAATTAAACCATTATGCTTCTGCACAGCAGAAAACTGTAAGTACATGAAAACATTGCAATTGGAACCTACGCTAATCTGGAATTTGAGGTGTTTCAGGCAGTTGATGAGGGTGGTGCATCACAGGAGGGCGTGTGCAGCATCAAACACACATGCTGTGTTCTCAGAATGAAGGCTGGAGTGAAGCCATGGACAACAACATGGACAAGCACTCTCTCCAGTTCACTAGCATTTGATTTTACATTGTTTGGTCCTTGCATGCTCAGAAACCTTGCTCTAGTGTCAAATTTTCAAACCCCACATTCAGTCACAAGATACAACATGAGATCTTGAGCCACAGTTTAAGTATCTTTAGAATACTGAATCAAAAACACTTCTCTGTATCATACACTTACTAATTTTTTCCTTTATTTTACTGACAAGCTCAAAAATTAACTGAGCAGCAATGCCAGTGAACCAGCTGCTTGAAACCACAGCTTTCAAACTGAAGGTGAACCTCCACCTCATTCACACACAAAACAGGTGTCTAGGACACTAACCGATTTGTACTTGTTCGGGCTGGCTGAGAGAAACGAAGGCTGACGTGTCATCAATCCAGGATATCTGAATGTTACCTGTTAATAGCGAATTAAAAACAAAGTGAGCATCTGAGCATTTAGAGAATCACACAATAGACTCAGTCCCAGCATATTCCAGTAGAGTCCCGACAGATGAAGTATTGCTGTAAGACTGGAAGCCTCAGCACTGGTCAGCTTACTGAAAACTTCAGTCCACTACTTACTTCTGAGATGGCTTAACGCCTAAGAGCACTTGCTGTGCTAGCATGAAGTCCTAACTTCAAACCCCTAGCACCCACATAAAAAAATCCAGGCCTGTAACTCCAGCACTGGGGGGCGGGAAACAGCAGGATCTCAGAAGCCCATTGGCCGGCCTAGGACAGTTTCAGGTTCAGTGAGAGATCCTGTCCCACAGCAGGACGCTCAATCTCCTCCACTGGTATATGAGGAGCATGTACCTTGTGTGTGTGTGTGTGTGTGTGTGTGTGTGTGTGTGTGTGTGTGTGTGTGTGTGTATGGTGTGCCTTGCAAACCATAAAGACCTCAGTTTGATTCTAGCAGCCATGTAAAAACGGTAAGCACAGTTGAGTGTGCCTGTATGCCCAGAGCTGGAGAGGTGGAGACGGGCAAATCCCTGGAACTTTTGGGCCAGTAAGCCTAGCAAAACTGGTGAGGTTTGGGTTCAGTGATAGACCATGCATCAAAACACTAAGGTTGAGAGAGAGCCAATGAGATGACTTAGTGGGTAAACGCACTTGCTGCCGAGACCTGAGTTGGATCTCCGGGACCCACATGGTAGAAGAGAACCAACTCTTATAAGCTGTCCTCTGGCCTTCACATACATGCTATGGCATATGTTTGTCCACACAAAATAAATATAATACTTTTAAAATCTTAGAAAAATAGTAAAGTAGATATTTAATTGAGGAAGATATCTGACATCAAGCTCTGGACTTTACGCACACCAGTGATAATAAATTTTAAAACTTAAAAAGAAAGAAACTTAGCTACAAGGGCATGCCACAATTCTGTCCAGTCTTATGCCAGGATCAGAAGTTGTTTATCTTTGAAGGTCACTAACAAAACTCAGAGAACATACACAATCAAACTGTTATAACTACTTCATTTTACAGACTGCTAGTGTTTGGATATTCTGTCCCTGCCCCATGTTAACACTTAATCTCCATCATCAGGTATTCAGACATTGGAAACATAAAAGGAGAGAATAAATGGAAGCATAATTGACTCATAATACTCAGCAGTGGGGCCTTGGGGTGGCAGGATAAGTTAGCTCATCCAGGGTGGTGCCCTCATGGGAGCACTGGTGGCTGTACAAGAAGAGGGGGTGCTTGTCAGATGCACACACACAAGGACCTGTGCTCCTCACTCATTCCAAGATGCTCTGTGCTGCCTCGGAACCCTGACAGCAAGAAGGCTGTGACTCCAAACTACTAGAAAGAGCTCTGAGCCAAGACCCTTTTTCCTAACACACCAGGCTGTGGTGAGCTTCCAACAGCAACCAAAAGTAGACTGCTCCAAAGACTCAGACTGAATACGAACACTGAAGTTGAGGGGATGTGATAAATAAACACTACAGACAGAAGGGAAATTCTGTGTTGAAACCAGGCCAGGAAAGGAGTGTGGAGGACAAGGAAAAGAAGGATGCAGACAGGGGAAGCTGCTGAGATGGCTCAGTGGATAAAGGAGACTGCAGTCAAGCTTGACCATTTCCAAAATCCACATGGTGGGAGGAGTGAGCTGATTCCTACAAGCTGTCCTCTGACTTCCACATGCAATCCACCACACATGCACGCACGCTTGTAATTTAAAAATTAAGAATTTGGACTTCCACATGCAGTCCATCACACATGCACGCACGCTTGTAATTTAAAAATTAAGAATTTGGAGAGAGAAAAACCAAGACAGGATGATAGGGAGAAAGAGTAGAAAAAAGTACTACACTGAAGCAAACAGTATGTAACACAGAAAGGAACCCAGGGCCCCGGAGTCTGAAGAGAAGAGGAGAACCTGCACTTCGCATCACTGTCCTTCGGAACAGACAGAGCACCAGATTTTAAAAATGGGTAAAGCAATAAAAGAAAAATTCATTCCACTAAGACTTTCAAAGGCTGGGAATTTTAAAAAACCATTTAGTTTCACTATCAAAGTGGAAAACAAAACTGTACAAAATCTCTCACTTGCAGCTTCTCAGTAAGGCCACACACTGACCTCCCTGCCAGGAGGCTGACCACCTCTCTGCCCAGGGGGTGCAGCTGCCTCTTTAAATAAGGAGCGCTGCCACACTGCTGAGCACCTTCCAGGGCCAGCTCCCTCCATCCTAGTGTCATGCCAAAGCCACAAAGATGTTGTTATCACTAGCACAATCACTGTTGTTTCTGATGAGAGAATACTTGCCCAAGGTCAGTCACACAGTTAATGTTTGTTTTACTTATTAAAACCATTGTAAAGAATTTGAGACACACACACCAAAACTAACTAGATCCAAAGTCTATACCTCTCAATGACCTTTTTTTAAAATGGGGTTTCATGGCAGCTCTGGAGCTTGCTCTGTAGACTCACAGAGATCCTCCACCACACCCACCCAGCTCAATGAATTTCAGACATTTAGAAAAGCCATTGCAAAACTGTGGTGCATCACACTGGGTTTCACACTTTTACCATCAAATATATTTTTATGGAATTATTCACCACCAAAAAACGAAAAATTCATGACAGAGTTGTTTTATTTAACTAAACTGAAAAAAAAAAAAGTCTAGCTATGGCATTGTACTTACTTGCTTTAAGCCTGACTACATAAGGTCAGAATTTAAATAGATGAAAACAGCAGAGACCATCAGCAGAGGAACTTTCTAGACACGTGCCTGCTTTCACATAAGGTGTTCTGGGTTGTTTTTAACTTAAGAGGTAATGTATTCTAAGTGGTATTAATAATAAAAACCCGGATGTGCTCATCATTTTGAAAAGACAGAAAAGCTTATAAAACAAAAAGACCAGGCTGGAGAGATGGCTCAGGGGTTAAGAGCACTGACTGTTCTTCCAGAGGACCCAGGTTCAATTCCCAGCATCCACATGGCAGCTTACAACTGTCTGTAATTCCAGTTCCAGGGTACCTGACAGCCTCATACAGATATACATGGAGGCAAAGCACCAATGTACATAAATAACATTTAAAAAAAACAAAACAAAACAAAAAGACCATATGTAAAATACTCCGTGGCATGGTTGGAGAGATGGCTCTGCCATTAAGAGCACTGACTGCTCTTTCAAAGGACCTGGGTTCAATTCCCAGTACCCACATGGAGGCTCACAACAGTCTGTAACTGCAGTATCAGGGGATCTGATGCTCTCTTCTGACCTCCAGGGCACTGCATACACATGGTGCTAATACAGAAATACAGACAAAAAAAAAATACAGATTTTTTAAATGAATAATAATAAAATACTCAATGGTGAATGTTGAATGCATCTTCCTTCACTTCCATCTGCTTTCTCATCTTAATTTCCTAATTAAAATAGTGTTAATTATGCAAGATCCTATTCTTTTTTAATCTAAGTATTAAAATACAGTTTGAGACTGGGCAGTGGTGGCACATGCCTTTAATCCCAGCACACGGGAGGCAGAGGCAGGCGGATCCCTGTGAGTTTGAGGCCAGCCTGGTCTACAGAGCAAGATCCAGGAAAGGCTCCAAAACTACACAGAGAAACCCGGTCTCGGAAAAAAAATAATACAGTTTAAATATTTTTTTTAATGTTTATACCTCTGCACATACACTTCAAGTATATTGTTTTATTCATTACTGTGCCGGATGATTTTATGCCAACATAAGCTAAAGTCATCTGAGGGAGGAACCTCAATTAAGAAAAATGCCTCCAGAAGACAGGGTTATAGACAACCTGTCATTCAGAGCACTGACTGATTAGTGATTGATGAGGAAGCAACCAGCCTATTGTGTGTATGGCCATTCCTGCGCTGGTGGTCCTGGGTTCTAGAAGAAAGCAGGCTGAGCAAGCCATGGGGGTTGAGCCAGTGAGCAGCACCCTCCATGGCCTCCGCATCAGCTCCTGCCTCCAGGTTCCTGCCCTGCTTGAGTTCCTGTCCTGACTTCCTTCAGTGCTGAACAGTGATGTGGAAGTGTAAGCCAGAAAACCCGTCCTCCGGTCATGGTGTTTCATTGTAGCAATAGAAACACTAACCAAGACAATTGCTATTATGTCTATTACAGAAGCTACAGCATACATGTGAAGGTCAGAGACAACGTGTGGAGTGGAGTCTCTCGTTCCACCTTAACGTGGGTTCCAGGTATTGAACTCACATCACCAAGCTTGCGCAGCAAACACCAAGCCATCTCATCAGCCTGTGAATATTCTCTTAAATGTCTGCACAGTTAAATCTTTTGAGGATATACAAGTATTACTAGGCATTCTACTACTGGCCAGTTTTCCACTTTCACTTTATTCCACCAAAGAGAATATACAGCTTCAATACTTCACTTGTTAAAATAACAAACCTGTACATTCACAAACCCTGAGAGGTCTAACCACATGATCTGTGACCTAAGAATTAGGTTATCAAAGATTTAATCTGGATCTTAATATTTTCAATTTTTCAAAGTCTTTATTACTTATCACTTAGTAGTAAATGTTAACTGAGGTTTTGTTCACTTTCTTTTTTTTTTTTTCTCGGAGCTGAGGACCGAACCCAGGGCCTTGCACTTGCTACGCAAGCGCTCTACCACTGAGCTAAATCCCCAACCCATTTTGTTCACTTTTTTTATGGCAATGCTAGGGATGGAATCCAGGGCCCTCTACCACTGAGTGCCATCTTCAACCCTTCAATGATACATATATAAATATTTGATTTTTAATATAAAAAAAAGAATGAGAGAAACTGACTACCTTACACACATCTGGAGTCTTGGTCTGCTCAGACATCTGTGTTTGTTACTTTCAATATTAATCTCATGTAGAGACTGCTTGCCAGTATTAAATAGACAGTCTCTCTGAATTTAATCTTAAAAATTATTGACCCTGACTTAGGTTTGTTTCCCTCATCAGCAGTAAGGCAGTCACAGTGATGGTCCATCTAACTGTCAGCAAGGGTTACACATTGCACCTCAGATCACATTAGAACAGCACAAGGCCGTGACTGGACTTAGAAATCCTTTACACCCTCTCCTTCTGACCATCTCTACAACAGGACAAAGGCAAAACTTCAAACAGTTGTCACAACCTTTCTCGACTCACCAAAGGCGCTGAAGAGCTGGTAAAGGTCACTGGTTTTCCACTCTTTGGGGAATGTCACGTGGAGAACATGATCACGTTTAGGCTGCACTACAAATGTAGCAAAAGGACGACAGTTAAGACATGATCCAAGCACTGGCAAGGGGCCAGCTCAGTCACTGAGACACTTGCCACACAGACATGAGGCCTGTGCCTGGCCTCCAGACCCCATAAAAAAGTAGACATGGAGGAGTATGCTCCAAGTGCCAGTACTGGGGAGGGGTAGACAGGAGTATCTGTCCCTGGGACTCTCTGGCCAATAGTCTATCCTAACCAGTGAGCTCCAGGTGGACAATGGGTCTCAAAGAACAAGGTGAACAGCTCCTGAGGAACAATAGCCAAGGCTGGCTTCTAGCAAGGGACCAGGCAAGTCAGTGACTTTCTGATTGCCTCAGCCCACAGAATGAAAGGATTCTAAGCATGCACCACCACACTTGGCAAGCATGGATTCTTTAATTAAACTAGCCCATACTACCTTGAAGAATTAACACAGATGTTTCATGGTTACCAAACAACTCCTAAGAGGATCAGTAGAAGTCTTACCACTATGTAGACACAGCTGACACAAAGACACAGTAATCCTGCCTCTGCTCCCAAGTGCTGGGATTCCAGATGTACATTTCCACACCCAGGCATTAGCAGGCTGTTCTTATATGTCAGGTAACCCACAACAATTTCATTAAAAAAATTAACTTGCTAAATTTAAATATATGCATAAGTAACTAGAAAACAGAAAATTTAACAAATTACTGATATAAACAGCATATTTTAAATATGTATTGGAAATGATTCTACTTTGTGGAGGATGAAACTATGAACATATATTTTTCCAGGCTATGAGACATATTTATATAGCCTGGAAAAATGTAATGAAGGCCCAAGGGTCCCCTGAACTTTTAAGTATGCAATCCCGACCAACCACAAACCACTGCCCATGTTTAAGTAAAAAAGGTCTTTTGTCAGCACTTTTTTCCAGGTAACCCTTTCAGATTTCACTCTGACAACAAAGATGCAATGGGGAAATCAAAGTATACTCACAGTCTGGCCCTTCCAAGTTCAGATAGGGAATGTCCATGACCCTCATAAGAAATAACCTACCAAAAGAAAAACAAACAAGCAGGTAACAAACTCATTTATTTAAAAAAAAAATCTATTAAAATGTTAGCAGAAGCTGCTTGTCACTGTGTGGTTTGGATAAGAATGGCCTCCATGGGCTCCTGTTTAATTACATGGTCCTCTGCTAGTGGAAATGTTGAGGAGTAAGAGCTGTGGTCTGGTAAGAAGAAAAACTTATGCCATGACCCGTGTGCTCTCTCTGCTCCCTAAGTGCACATTCCCGCCACTACGCCTCCTTTGTTCTGCCATCATGGACTCCAACACTCTGAAACCATTAGCCCAATTAAGTGCTTTCTTCTATAAGCTGCCTAGGTTATAGTGTTTTCTCACATGCCTAGGTCACGGTGTTATTTTCTCACAGCAATAGAGAAATAACAAGCGTGCTTATTCTATTTCTAAAAAAAAAAAATTAGAATTCTTAAAATTCACTTCAGAGATTTTTTTCCTCTTGAGCTCAATATTTATCATTAAGATAAAAAATAAAATTACAAGTTGTGGTATCTCCAACACCTACAACAATTCCAGGTACTCAGTAGTTTCTCAAAAAATACCAACTAGATTAATGAAATTTTTAATGAAAAGTTGAAAGAAAACCCTGTGTGGAGCACTGTCCTACTAGTTAGTCCAAAGAAACAATGAGAAAAACAAATACTAACTCCTTGCCAACATATGAAAAGGTTCCTATACAGTCATATTTGTGAGAGGAGGATGACATTCATTTATTCTTATTTTTATTTTTTTAATGAAATACAAAGTCACTGGGTGTAGGGTAAATCCTAAAGACTGAAGTAAGTAACTGTCTTCAAATATTCACATTATTATTGTCATGTAAAACATATTTGAAGCACAAAACAAAACAATCCTTGATAAAGAAAGTTATCATGGGGCTAGGGAGATGGCTCAATGGGTAAGAATATTTGCTATGCAAGCCTGAGAACCTGAATTCAAATCCCCAGCATCCATGGATAACGCCAGGTGTGGCTGCACATACTATAACACCAGCACTATGGGGAGTAAGGGGGTCACTGGGGCTTGCTGGTTACCAGCAAGAGGGATACCCAATATCGTCCTCTGGCCTCCACGTGTACACAGGTACACTCACTCACCTGGCCACACAGCCTGTCTCTCATACACACGTGTGCATAGACCCCACACACATGGCTATCACACAAATATAAAGCATAGCAAGCATTTTATGTATAGTTTCTGAAATGGATACAAAGGTACACTTAAAAAACAGTATTCATTAATTACATCTGTCTGAAATGTCTTTCCATTTTCTTTTAGGAGCTAAATCATGAACAAAATCAGGCTTTCTGTTGTGTCTAGGATGATACTAATGAGTTCTACTACTTGGATAACAATATGTTGTGTGCTTCCGTTAGAAGAGCTATTATGCCACAAATTAAAAAGACAATCTAAGTGCCCAACAAGCAATTAGTTTGGCTTCAGTGACCTGCAATTAAGGCACATATTACCAGGCGTCAAAAACAAGCAGGGTATGATTAGCTCACAGATGAGCCATCAGTAGAACAGCTCTGTCCTGCACTGTCAAAAAGTGAGCTCACAGTAGTCGGTGGCTGGAGAACTTGTATGGCCTCCAATACAATAAACCAGGTCCTACAGCTAAGAAAACAAATTTCTTTTTAGCTCACAAATATAGTATAGATCTACTATCTGCTTATATAAACTATGTCCCCCAAAGGAATCCATGTTCCTCACAGTGTTAGGCGGTGGCAGAACACAACAAGCACACAGCACAGCAGACACACAGCACAGCAGACACACAGCACAGCAGACAGACACACAGCACAGCAGACACACAGCACAGCAGACAGACACACAGCACAGCAGACACACAGCACAGCAGACACACAGCACAGCAGACAGACACACAGCACAGCAGACACACAGCACAGCAGACACACAGCACAGCAGACAGACACACAACACAGCAGACAGACACACAGCACAGCAGACACACAGCACAGCAGACAGACACACAGCACAGCAGACAGACACACAGCACAGCAGACACACAGCACAGCAGACAGACACACAGCACAGCAGACACACAGCACAGCAGACAGACACACAGCACAGCAGACACACAGCACAGCAGATCTGACTGACTGGGCAGCTATCGTTATCTCCGTCACCCACAGCAATTTTATACTATGAATAATTTTCAATTCTCTTTTTAGTAGAATTAGGTAGTCTCCTCAAATCTCAAAATAAAATTAAAAATAAAACAAAAATAATCACTTCAGACCAACGAGATGGCTCCACAGGTAAAGGTGTTTGCCATACAAGCCTGGTGGCCTGAGTCTGATTCTCCAAAATCATGTAAAGGCAGAAGGAGAGAAATGATACACCAAAGATGATCTTAACAAACATGCTGTGACAAAAACACTCACATTTACAGCATGGACACATGTACAATAATAATAAATGTTTGAAAATTACAAATTGGACCTGGAGAGCAGATCAGAGATTAAGATCACTGGCTGCTCATGCAGAAGACCTGGGTTTGATTCCTAGCAGCCACATGGCAGCTAACAACTGTTGGAAACTCTAGTTTAGGGGATTCGATGTCCTCTTTTGAACCCCGAGTACCACGCACACACGGTACATATATAGAAATGTAGACAAAACAACCATACCCATATAATAAAACTTTAAAAATTCTGTGGGGAAAAAAAGGAGGCTTCAGAAAAATATATAACAAGCTGAAGAGATGGATGGAGTGCTTGTTGCTCCTGCAGAGGACACAGGTTCAGTACCCAGAACCCAAACAGCAGTTCACAACTATCTATAACTATAGTTCCAGAGGATTAAAGGCCTTCTTCAGGCATCTAAGAGCACCAGGCATGCCTGTGATGTGTAGACATATATTCATACTTGCATGCACATAAAATAAATCTTAAAAAGAAGTTTTTAATTATCACTTACTATCCTTTTGCTAAGATCAAGATATAGAAGTTAATGAACGGCAGGATAGTAGAGATTAATTGTAGATCACTTGCCTAATATATGTGAAGTCCTGAGTTCAATCTCTAATACCATAAAATAAAAAAAATTTAAAGGCAAGGATCATACATATTGTAATTTAAAATTTTAATCTAAATTTCAAGAATAAAAGTTGAGCTGGGTATCGTGGCCCACATATATAATCTCAACACTCATGAGGCAAAGGCAGGTAGATAAAAGTAAGTTCAAGGCCAGCCAGGGCTACAAAGTAAAACCCTCAGACTCTGAGACTCAAAAAAAAAAAAAGGAAGAAAGAAAAAATAAGTTGAATCAGTAAGATGGTCAATGCTGTACTATAAACAAAGCAATAATCAAAGTTAACTGGCTATAGGGGAGTAAAGGTTATCAACAGTCTTTTGTTTGTTTTTGCTTTTTGAGACAGGGTTTCTCTGTGTAGTCCTGGCTGTCCTAGAACTCGCTCTGTAGACCAGGCTGGCCTCAAACTCACAGAGATCCGCCTGCCTCTGCCTCCCTCGTGCTGGATTAAAGGCGTGCACCACCACCCGGCCATATCAACAGTCTCAACCCCGCCCCTGCATGAACTACAACATCAACTAACCAGGTAAGATGTGCCCAGCAGGGCGGCAGTGGCACAACAGTTATGGATGCAGCAGCACATTCTCTGGTTGGCTGCGGGGCCTACTTCCCAAGAAGACAGCCGTGCCTAGTACAACAAACCTGGGCAGAAACCTCCGACTCAGGAGGTCCTGAGCTCTAAGAGTAACCTACTATTGCTGCTTAGCTAAACTGGAAAGCATCAAACTGCTTTTTAAATACTTATATTTAAAATAAATAAATACTTATATTTATACCCATAGACAAAAGCTACTCTTGACACTGTCTAGGGTCCACTATGATTAAAGAATTAAAAGGTAGGAAAGAAGTATCACCAGAAATCTTGGGAAGGTCCAATGGAGCCATCACAATATAAGGGAAATCAGGGTCCCCTCTTGGGGTTCTTCATCTTATTAATAAAAGAACTTAAGAAAGGACACAAAGAGAAGCTCAGGGGCAAAGAGCAGACTCACATAGAATCTTAAGGACAAGTCATTACAGTTTAAAAAGAAAACCCCCAGAGCAGGCAAGCTGTAAATCTTGCAGCTGCCAGGAAAGGAGGGGGAGAAATGGAGAAGAGAAAGAACAAAAGCCATGTGTCTGAGACAGGGACGCATGGAGGTCAGCCACCTGGCAGCAGGCAGTCAGTCGCACAACAGGGAAGAGAGCTTTAGAAAGAGCAAGGAGGCCCAAAGCATTAGTTTGAGTTTAAAAGCATACTTGGGCTCTGGCCAGCATCTGAAAGAAAAAAGAAGAAAAGGAAACAGTTATGGCTCTCTAAGGAAGGGCTGGCATACCCAGCCAAAGATCATGGCAGCTCATGAGGAGTGTACTAAGGGGCAGAAATTCTAGAAAGGAAAAGTACATTATCTTGAGATGAACCTGCCTTCCTGGGAGTGGTCCCTGGCTAGGTCCTTGGCTTGTCCTACTGGATTAAACTTCAATGGCTTAGACAAAGGCATCTCTCCACCTGGGGGTGATCCCATTCTTTACACTCTCATACTTAAATCTCTTTGTAGCAAACAGGGGTAAATAGAGAGACTAGGAATGAAGGACTATGGTGGTACTTTATTTGTACTGAAATGTGATTTTATTTGTATGCTAATAAATAAAGTTACCTGGGGGTCAGAGCTAATAGCAAGCCATAGCAGAGGTGGGCGGTGGTGGCGGATGCCTTTAATCCCAACACTTGGTAGACAGAACTAGGTAGATCTCTGTGTGGTCAAGGATTCAGCCAGCATTGGAGACACACGCCTTTAATCTCAATACTAACCATAGAAGATCTGGAGGTCTGTACAGACAGGTAGTGAGGAGGCGGTCAGGTGGTTGGGTTTACAACCAATGAGAAGGCAGAACAGAAAGTCTATATAAAGACAAACACTCAGGAAGTAGGTCTCTCTTGACTGAAGAGGCTAGCTGCAGCAGACACATAAGGCTCTTAGCTCTGATCTCTTGGCTTTCTTCTTTGCATTGGTTCTGTGTTTCTTATTTAATAAGATGGTTGGTTACATCTACAAAGGACATTTGAATAGTCAGCCCTAAACAAGATATTTGTACAAAACCTTAAGGCTCAGGGAACATTTTGGAAGAGGGAGTAGAAATGTGGCTTCCCACTGGCAGCAGAAGCAATGTCCTCTAGGAATGTGTTAGAGATGCTGAGTCAGAAACCGGGAGCTGCCCATCACTGGGTCACAGCGAGGTGTTCAACGATGTTGACTACCATCATCAGCTATGTAACAATGCCTTGCTGGCTGACGTCTCCAGAAAGAACGGGTTGTGATGGTTTGTTTATATTAAAAGATTTTGAGTTGGAAAAAACACAAAACTAGTACATTTCAAGACCTATCTCAAAATGCAGGAAGCAGTAACATACACCCTTTGCTTCTCCCTGAAGCCAGGAGGTCAAAGTGTGACAAGCAACTGCAACTAGGTTCCCTGACAGAGACAATTCAGGGACTATTGCTTACTTCATAACTGTCATTCTCGTGGCCTTTTGTTTGTTTATTCTCTGTTATTTTGTAGTTGAGATACAGTAATGCTATATAGCCCAAGTTGGCCTTGACCTCATGATCTTCCTGCCTCAGCCTCCCAAGTGCTGGGAGATTACAGGTTAAACCACCACTATCTGGCTTCATTCTCATTTTGAGAGAGAGAGAGAGAGAGAGAAATAGCTGAACATATTTCTATGAGTTGGCCACAAATTAAGCTTTAGTCACTAAAGCACACTAAAGAAAATCTCTAATCCACACAAGAATTGACATCCATAACCTTCATCAAAATTCCCAAATCAACAAATAACAGACACAGATTTCTTCCCCTCATTCCCATCCAGAGGAGGGCACGAAGGTCAAAGGTTATTCTAGGATGACACAGTAGCTTGCCTTGAACTATGTCTTATCTGAATCATTCCCTACCTCTCCAAAAAAGATTACAAAATAATGCCAGTATTAACCCATTATATGCAGCAATGTTCACAAAACCAGAGGTAAATGTGATAGTAAAAGATAAATGGGAGGTCCAGTGAGACAGTTACGTGAGTAAAAGCTTTGCTGCCAAGCCTGCAGACCCGAGTTCAGTCCCCAGGACTCACACAGCAGAAGGCAAAAACAGACTCCAGCAGGCTGTCTCTGGCCTCCACACACACACTGTGCACACACACTGAGGCTGTCTCTGGCACACACACACACACACACACACACACACACACACACACACACACACTATAGCACACACACTGAGGCTGTCTCTGGCCTTCACACACACACTGTGGCACATACACTGAGACTGTCTCTGGCCTTCAAACACACACTGTGGCACACACACTGAGACTGTCTCTGGCCTCCACACGAACACTGTGGCACACACACTGAGGCTGTCTCTGGCCTACACACACACACTGTGGCACACACACTGAGGCTGTATCTGGCCTTCACACACACACACACACACACACACACACACACACACTGTGGCACACACACTGAGGCTGTCTCTGGCCTACACACACACACACACACACACACACACACACACTGTGGCACACACACTGAGGCTGGAGGGTTGAAAACTTAGGCAAGACTAACAAGACCCAGCAGCAGACAGGAAGTTCTGCAGGTGAGCTTGTATACAGTTGGCACGGAAACAGATAACTGCAAAATTCTGCATTACTAAATTATAAGGAAGATTGATTTTGATTAGAAAAGAAAGAAATAGTTCTCTATTTTCTGCTAAATAGGAGACCTTCCAGTATGGTACAGGGTGAAAGAGAGTCAGACACTGAAATCACTGAAAGAAGAAGTTAGGGGCTGGAGAGATGATGGCGCAGTGGTTACGAGCACTTGCTGCTCTTGCAGAGGATGAAAGTTAGGCTCCCAGTGCCCACTTTAGGCAGCTCGTAATCATCACCTCTAACTCTAGATCCAGGAAATCCCATGCCCTCTTCTAGTCTCTACAGGTACACATACATACACACACCGAGAGACAGAGAGAAAAAATAAATCTAAAAAAAGAGAAAGAACAAATAAACAAACAAACTAGGTATGGTGTTGTGCACCTTTAAGGCAAGCAGAGCTTTGACAGTTAAAGGACCTGTTCTACACAGGGAGTTCCAGGACAGCCAGTACATAGTGAGAACCCATCTAAAAAGAGGAGGAAAAGGCAGAGAAGGAGGAGGAGGTAATATTAGCTGGCAAGCAGTGCAGAACGACAAGAGTCTATAACCACAGCTCTTTGTGAAGCCAAAGAACTGCTAGAGGTCAGGAGTTTGAGTTTAACTTGGGCAACACAGTAAGACTCCTCCCCTTTCTTTAAAAACAAGAGAAACCTACTGCTGCTCAGCTCTGGAAAGAAAACACGGTACAGTAGAGGTAGATGCTGACAAGACACTTAGGTCCAAAAGGGAAGATCTCAACAAGACTCACCTGACAAGGCAGCAAAGGCTCGCTACACAATAATGACCATTAGGCTTACCATAATTTCATATATGTGTGTGTGTGTGTGTGTGTGTGTATGTATTTGTATATGTTATTTTTTTCTAAGGCTATGTGTGTGAGATGCATGTGAAAGTGAGAGGACAACTTTTACACTCTTCCTCTTCTTCCTCATAGGTTCTCATGGGTTCACATATATATGTATATGTATACATACGTGATTAGTTTAATTTTATGTGTATGTATGAGTGCCTGCATATATGTATGTATACCATGTCATGCCTGGTTCCTAAGAAAGCCAGGAGAGGGCTTTCTGCATGGGTGATGGGACCCAAACCTGGATCTGCAAGAGTAGCAAGTACTCTCAACCACTGAGCCACCTATGCATTACATATATATATATATAGTTTGTTTGTTTGTTTTGCTTTGTTTTGTTTTTCAAGACAGCTTTCTCTGTATAACAGCCCTGGATGTCCTGGAACTCACTCTGTAGACCAGGCTGGCCTCAAACTTGGAGATCCACCTGCCTCTGCCTCCCGAGTGCTGGGATTAAAGGCGTCAACCACCACCACCACCCAGCTTACATTTTTTAACTTGGAAACTTACACAGTAGTATCATCAATTGAAAAATGGGAAATATTGATCTCAATTAGTAAATGCAAAAGACATTAAGAACAAACCAGATTTATTGGAAATTCAGTAAAATGACAGTGATTTTTATTTTGGCCTAAGAAACTGAGGGGTTTTTTTGTTTGTTTTTTTCTTTAATCTGAAAAAAAAAAAAAAATCTGAGCATGCTCCAAGAGCTGATTAAATTATAACTGTCTCTGATGGCACATAGCCCAGATATGGCGAATGACACTGTTGCCCGATAGGAGCTCTGAGTAAATGAATTTGCAAGGCAATTAGAACAACAAGACGATGAAGAAAGCCATGTGACCACAGATCAGAGAACTACCATCCCATGTCAGCAAAACATAACAATCTAGCCTGGCAGTAGTGGCGCACACCTTTAATCCCAGCATTCAGGAGACAGAGGTAGGTGGATCTCTGAGTTCGAGGCCAGCCTGGTCTACATAGAGAGTTCCAGAACAGCCAGGACTTCACACAGAGAAACTCTGTCTCAAAAAAACAAAAATAAATTCATATAAAGCAAAGAAAACACTCTGGGCATCTGACCTCATACTGTCTGCAGTGTCATTCCAGTGTCAGGAATGACTGTCCAGCTGCAGAGCTAAGGACTGAGAGACTCTGAGGGTCTAACTTTTTACACCATCAAACAGGTATATGCACACTCAGGCCTGGCTGACCTGGAAAGAGTTCTAGTGCCAAGATATATCTTAATATGTGACAGTGTCTGTTCTGGTCTCACTCCCTAGCAAAAGAAAAAAGCTCACATTCCCAAACTATTTATCTTCCTAAAAACTAAATATTTCACTCGTTGCCAGTAAAGCTGTCCTGTTCTCTATCACTAAGCCTGGGGTACCAAAATGTTGGATGCTATCTGACTCAACACAGAGAAAGAATCCCCAAATTTCCAATGGGAAATTCAAACCTTTTAGCAGTCACCAGCTCTACTGTACTTGCAAATAGGGCATAGCAGTAAAAGTACTGCATAGGAAACACATATCTACATGTATGTGCTATTAAAAAAAATCTTGACATGGGATCGGAAGCATGCAGACATCTCTCACATTTAAATAAACGTGTTTACTAGGTTCCCTGGCCCTACCATGCAAGCTCTAACCAGAAAGGACTTACTGTTGTGGCTTACTTTAATTTCATTCAGGTAGAGGGTACAATTTTCAATCCAAATACAGCACTGCCCATATTTGTCAAGAAGCCAAGGCATGTCCTTCTGAAACATAACTGACACTAAAATTTAGATTTAAAAAAAAGAAAGACAAAAACCAACAGCTCATTGTAACGGACTCTAGCTAATGAACCATATCAAATTACATCAACTAAAAATGTTAAACTAAGCATTTTACAATAGCATTCTGCAAAGCCTATGAATCACTGATGGCAGAGGAAGTTGGTTCTCATGCTACCCAATGGTGAAAGATACATCTTTCAGAACCAATGCTCAGGTCAAATGCTGAAAGAAAACTATACCTCCCAGAGAAACACAACCCTCAATCTGCCTGGTTCAGATTCTGTGCTGTGGAGGAAAGAACTGAACCTTCAGTCCAGGACACATCCACTGTCCCTGACTCTGCTACCCTGGGAAAAATGTCTCAGCTTTAAAACGCAGAGATTATTGCCCACGTGTAAAAGCTGCTGTCAGAAGGGCAGTAAATTTAGGTAACACTCTGAGTGGCAGAAGGTGTTCAACGGGTATGCCATCTGCTAGCTGGGTTACATTAGTCTTTTGTTTTCAAATATGCATATATATGTAGAGTGTGTGTGCGAGATGTGTGTGTATGTATGTGTGTGTATGTGTTTACACATGCATGTGGAGGCCCAAGGTTGATATCTGGTATATTCTTGGATTGCTTTCCACATTATTCATTGAGGTAGAGTCTATTGCTGAACCTGGAACTCACCATTTCAGGGAGTCTAGCTAGCCCACTTGCTCTAAGGATTCCCTATCTGTTTCCTGAACAGTGGGGTTACAGGCAGTCCACCAAGCCCAGTCATCTCTGACATGGCCTCTGGCTTCCAGCTTGAACAGCAAGCACTTTGCCATCTGAGCCATCTCCTCAGGCCCCTCAGCTACCTTCTTAGAGAACACAGCCCTCTGTTGAGCAAGTGCAAACTACACAGTCTTGAAAACAATTATTGATCACTTGCTGTAAGCCAGGACCAATGGAGGAACACGTAAGAAAACTTTTGCCATGCATGGTGCTGCATGCTTTAATCCCAGCACCTGAGAGACAGCAGCCGGCAGATCTCCATGAGTTAAAAAGCCAGCCTGGTCTACAGAGAGAATAGCAGGCCAGTCAGGGATTCACAGTGAGACCCAGAATAATAATAATAATAATAATAATAATAATAATAATAATAATAACTACAACAACAATAATAATAAATAATGCTGACTTCACCATTAGTGGGATGAAAAATAATAGCCTCCAAAAAAAAAAATGGTCACCATTAACCCCCAAGACTTATGAATGTCACCTTATTTAGGGAAAACATCTTAGTAATTGTTATTGAGGCCCTTGAGGTAAAAATATCCACATGAATTACCCACATGGGCCCTAAATACTATCACACATATTCTGAGAGGCACAGAGATAGAACATATTTACAGAGTTAGCATTCTGTGACTGTGGATGCAGAGATTAATGTGGTCACAAGTCAAGAAGACCTAACAGTGCCAGCAACCAGCAGAAGCTAGAGGAGGCCTTGGAGGGAACACAGCCCTCTCAATTTGGAACTTGGGCCTTCTAAATATGAGAACACAGATCTCTGCTGCTTTAGGTATCAAGCTTGCAGTCATTTGTTAACCTCCACCACATGACACTAACATAATCCCCACTACAGAGGAAGCAAGCTGTTCCAATAACCATCTAGAAGTTGATAGATTTCTTTCCACCTCCACATACTACTTTTTTATCATAATGTTAAGTGATGCCAGGGGGAAATGTGCTTTAAAGCAGCCAGAGCAAATACAAGACCATCTCAGGCAGAGAGAGCACAAGCGTGCACACTTGTCTTCCTCAAGCACTCTCCACCTTATTGTTTGAGACAGAGTCTCTTGCTGAAACTGAAGCTTACTAATTACCTAGCCAACAAGCCCTGGACCATTTTGCCTCTGCTTTCCAGAAAAGAGAAGCACATACCACCGTGGCCAGCTTTTTAAGTGTGTGACGTGAATCTAAATTCAGGTCCTCATGTGTGCACAGCAAGCTCTTTACCTACTGAGCCATCTCCATAGCCCCACCAATAAATGTTTTGGCAATCAAAAGTTCAAGATGAAATTAGACAAGATGACACCAACTTGAGGGAAGTACTCAATGTTTATCACAATTTTTAAAAAATTCACAGCCCTGGCTGATAAGATGGCTCAGTGAGTCAAAGTGTTTGCCACACAGGCCTGATGACTTGAGCTGGATCCCCAGAACACACATAATGGCAGCAGAGAGCTGACTCACAAAAGCTGTCCATTGACTACACACATCTGTATGCAGTGCATACCTCCACACAGACACACACACATACACCAAATGAATTTTTAAAGATTAACTTAACATGACAAAAACATGAAATTATGTATTCTGAATGGATGGATGAAGCATGTCATGCTGAATTTCTACCTCAGTAAAGCAGGTAAACAAGAAAAAGAAAAGCATGTGCTCAGTCCCTTAACACATGTCACTTCTTCCTTAGCACTCCTGCCCTCAAAAGCACCACTGAAAACGCAGCAGCAGCTGATGACACAGCCACTTGCCACAGAGGGAAACAAAACAAATGAAAGACGACCCATTCAAGTCTTCTCCCTACGCATTAATAGTTACAAGCAGGGTTTTTCTTCACCTGCTTTCTGGCCCAAGGTCATAATTTAAGAGCTTGGACGGTGCAAAGGGTCTGCCTATACAGTGCCTCCCACAGGGACCAAGTGGCCCGCCTTTCACTCTTGGCACCTGTTCAGAGGATCAGTGACAGCAGTGACAAGTCTGTAGTGTGCCGGCACTGACGTGTTACGCTGTGCCATTCCACCCTCAGTCTCCTATCACCAAACACTAACAGCCACAACTGACACAGCTGAGGCAGAAGGGTGAGCAAATGGTTTAACTCTTAAACTCAGACGTAAGACAGTCCTGTGGTGCTGTGACATAAATGTGCTTCCCAGCAGCACAGACTGTCACAAGTCACACTTGCACTGAGAAGTGGCAGCCGCATGGAGGGGACACTCTGTGTGACCACAGATGGAAGATGAAACAGGGCTTCCTGGTGGCTGAGCAGGCCATTCCCTCCAGAGAGACAAGACAAGAGAGCATGCCCCCCCACACACACACATTACAGTACACCAGCAGCCCTGACTTGCATACATGCTTCCAGGCATGAATGGCACTCAGAGCTGTGCCAGGAGCTGGGCTCTAATCCTTAGTATTTTGTTTCCTGTAATCCTTCAAGTTAAAAATCACTTCAGTGAAATGGGCCATAGTGGCACATGCCTTTAATCCCAGCACTCAGGAGGCAGAAGAAAAAGCATCTGTGTGAATTAAAAGCCAGCCTGGTCTACATAGAGAGTTCTGGACAGCCAGGGTTTTATGGAGAGACCCTGTCTCAAAAAAAAATTACTTTGATGATAAATTTTTGGTCATATATACTGTAAGAAAAACCCAGGGACAGCAAGATGACCCAGCCTGACAACCTAAGTTTGATCCCCAGAACCCACACTCACAGTACCCACCCCCACACATGCAAATATTAGCAAGTTTAAAAAAAAAAAATTAAAGAAAGGCCCAGTCTTTCGCCAGAACGTGGTCACTCTCCATAGATGAAAGGAACAAAACATGAGTGTGATTTGGGGGACTTGACTATTCAGGAGTCTTCGCCCTCTCTACTTGCGGCTCTTCAACAGGCTGTCACTACCTGCCATAACTTCAGCATTACAGTCATCTGAGCAACAGAACTTCTTTAACTGCCCCAATTCAAAGTGCTTGTGCTTCCAAGTACCAGGCTGACACCATCTTCCCGAGTATTCTTTCATAAGCCTATAACGCTTGGAAGTAGAACGTGCAAAAGGAGACACTTCATTCCCACTTGCAGCCTCTGTACTCCAATCTAGTTCAAAGGGTAACAAACATGTCACTGCTATCATTAAAACCTATCTACCTATCTTCTTACCACAGCAGCATGTCTCTTAGGGGGCCAGGCAGGGAGGCAGTAAGTAGAGGTGGAAACTCTCCTTTAATAAACCTTTGTAAAAGGTTATCTGCAAGAGATTTCAAAGTTCCTTGCAGAGACAGATAGCTGCTAATAAAATATAAGGCAAAGTCAGGCTTTGCTTTCCATGGTTCAATAAATGTAAAAACAGAGAGTATTTTTTATCTCTTTCCAGCCTAAAAGGGTTGAGCCAAAGTTTCTTCTCTGTCTGGCTTTCTATGCATTGATTAAAATAAACCAAGGTCATAAAAGAAAGTAAATCATTTCCTGACCAAAGAGTCCCCCACATAAAAAGCAGGCCACTGCCAGTAGCAGGTCAAGAGCAGCCCGATTCTCACTGCCACGCTTCAGTTCTCTTTGACTCTTTGTCACACGCGTACACATGCATACCAGACTTTGTAAGCTGGAAGTGTAGCTCAGTGGTAAGGATTAGCATACATGAGACACAGTGTTCAATCTCCAGTGTGAGTGGGCACAGGCAGACACACACACACACACACACACACACACACACTGCACACAAAATTTTAAATGGAAATATGAGTTTATTTCTGCTCAAGGTTTATCTTTTTCTTCTTTTCAAAAAGTTCTATATATAGTTATCATTATATGTATGCATGTGTGTATGTGGGTGCACATGTCTGGCATGTGTGTGGAAGTCAGAGAACAACTTTGCACACTGGGTTTTCTCATTCCACCTTTCCATGGGCTCCAAGAAGCAAACTCAGGTTGCCAGGCTTGTGTCCCAACTGTTTTACCTATTGACCCATCTTGCCAACAACCTGTCTTGAACTTCACTTTTAAAACAGAGATCTGATAAAAAGCAAAACAAAATACTATTAGTGGTGTGTGTTTGAGGTCAGTTTGAAGTTCATCAGATTTTACACCAGTGTGGTAAAGCTACATTTAGAAAAACTGCTATAAAAATTAACTGCCCTGGGAGGAGACAAGAGGATTAGAAGTTCAAGGTCTTCTTTAGCAGAGTTTGAGGACAGAGGCTACATGAGACACTGTTTCAAAAGAAAAACAAAAAAATAAGATAATAATGAAATAAGTTGACCTTCAGAAAAGTCATGTTTTTCTGACACCATTAATTGAAATAATGTTGGGGGCCAATGTTGGATGTTTATAACAGGGTAACTTGAAAAATGACAAGACAAAGGTCCAGTGTGATAAATCAGACCTGTAAGAGCAAGGTCAGTGCTAAGGGAAGACATGTCAGGAGCGGCAGTCCCCACTGCAGATGCCTCAGAAGACACAGCTGTGCGGACCAAGATGACGCACAGAACAGAACAGAACAGAACAGGAAAACCAGTGTTTTCTCTTCAAAGACAAGAAAAATATCTTTTTCTTTTACAAATAAGAAAAAATAGAGCAAAAGTAAATTTTTGAGAAGATCCTAGCAGGATTCCTGACCTTATGCCCTTATCCACTGTTTTGATATGTACTTAGATTTTAGTTCCTCAAAAAGAAAAACTCTAAATGGACAGATGTTCTCATGTTAAATGACACCTTAGGTATTTACCGTCCAGCTCTTTCCTTTTTCTGTTTTTGTTGGAGATGGTTTTACACTGTGGCTTAGACAGGCCTAGAACTTACTATGCGGCCCAGATCTAGCTTCAGACTCAGTCTCCCAAGTACTGGAATACCGGCGTGAACCACAACTAGCTCTGTCAGGTTCTTCTACATCAGAAGGCTGCACAGCATTTGCAATACACTCTTGCAGAAAAGCTCTTGAGCAGGCTGTTCGGTGCTATGCTTTCAGGCACATGCATGACTCAGAAGCTAGATGCCATCTCCATCTGACCCAGTCTGTACCCATCACACCTGACTTTGTAAGGAATCACAGAACTGCTGCTTCAAATATCTGCAGGAGCTAAACATTTCCAATTTGAAAAATACTGTAGAACAGTGAATATAATATCATGTATATAAAACTGTAAGGAGTGCTCGATTCGGCAGCACATATACTAAAATTGGAATGATACAGAGAAGATTAGCATGGCCCCTGCGCAAGGATGACACGCAAATTCGTGAAGCATTCCATATTTTTGATCTGTTTGGGAGGCATCCAGGCAATGGGACTGGGTCCTGTGCTCAGTGCATGAGTTGGCTGTTTGAAACCTGGGGCCTATGCAGGGTTACTTGGCTCAGCCTGGGAGGAGGGGACTGGACCTGCCTGGACTGAGTCTACCAGGTTGATCTCAGTCCGCGGGGGAGGCTTTGCCCTGGAGCAGGTGGGAATGGGGGGTGGGCTGGGGGGAAGGTGAGGGGGGCCGGAGGGGGGAGAACAAGGGAATCCGTGGCTGACATGTAGAACTGAATTGTATTGCAAAATAAAAATAAAAAATTAAAAAAAAAATAAAAAAATAAAACTGTAAGGAATGATCAAAACTTAAACCACATTTATTGTCACCAGTGGCATAGATTTCAGAAGAATTACAAAGATAAACACGACTCTAAAATAAGAGGTAAACGCTAAGAAAATGGTTTTTCACTCTTTTTTTTCCCCACTCTTATTGAACTGAACAGACATAAAAGACTTGGACACCACAACTCATTTTCCATGCAAAAGAATTCAACTTAATTTCCAATATACATCACACTATGGCCTAACACACTTTTGAAAAGGCTGTCAACTTCACACATATTTCCTCTGAACTTCCAAATGAAACTACAACAAAAACAGAAGACGGAACACTGGCGAGAGCACGGGCTGCTCTTCCCGAGGACCCGGGTTCAGTTCCCAGCGTCTCCGTGGCAGCTCACAACCACCTGTAACTTCAGTTCCAGGGGATCTGACTACTTCTCCTGGTCTCTGTGGGCACCAGGCACACACACGGTGCACAAACATACATACAGGCAAAACACTCACACATTAAATTAATAATAACGGAAGAAAGAAAGTGAGAAAAGAAGATGATAAAGGAAACCACAATGTAATGAAGTTCACTAGCTCAGAGAATCAGTCCAGAGCCTTTAACAGTCCAGATGTTGGAATAGCAGCTGTCTCCATGGCATACTAAGTACAGAACTGTGGAACTATCATTTATATAGATACCCTAAGGAAACAGTATCCTACCTAGTAAAGCCACGATATGATTGTAATGTGCTGCACATAATGGATGGAAATGATGTAACCACCAACACTGAAACAGCTATTTCTTACAATAGTAGAAGTGAGCTGCCTCATTCTGTCTAGCTCACACAGAATCTAGTATCAACTCTTAAGAGAGCTGAGGCCAAGACAAAGGCTGAGAGCTGTGGCATATAGCCAGACTTGGCTGCCTAAGCATTATATCATAACTTTAGTCACAACCTTGCCAAGCAAGCACAACCCACACTCTGAAATAACAATCTCTGAGATTCTTTAAAAATGCTCTGAACTTAAGACTTCTTCAGAAATTGCAATGACTCCCTATGACAATGAAGAATGTACAAACAAGCTTTTTCTTCACTAGATGAGATCAACAGCAGAGCATTGCCTAGCATGCATGAGACCATGGTTCAATCCCCAGCACCACAGAACGAAAGAGATGAGCAGAGAACTAATGAGCATGCAATGACAGTCCAGACTTCATGGATTAGTGCACCCATTCATCAAACATTGCCTTAGAAATAACATGTAATCATTAGTAAGGCAAATACAATAAATAATAATGTCACATGTAAAGTTCACTAGGGGGTGGGTTTAGCTATAAACACAAGCATCCCTTGAAGGTAATTTAAATGCCAAAACCACGATCATATTTTTCTTGGAAGAGATACACTACCATTAGCAATGTTTTCTTTAGGGTTTTTTTTTTTTTTTGTGGTTTTTGTTTTTGTTTTCTGAGACAAGGTTTCTCTGTGTAGCCCTGGCTGTCCTGGAACTTGCTCTGTAGACCAGGCTGGCCTTGAACTCAGAGATCTGCCTATCCTTGCCTCCCAAGTGCTAGGATTAAAGGCATGCCATGCCCAGCCTCTTTAGTCTCTTTTTTAAGCTAGTATATTTGAAAAATGATTTCCCAAAAGGTCAATTTCTACTTTCAAAAAAAAATCTGACCTACTAAAGATGAGAAATACTTAATAAAAATGTACCCTAGTTCCCTATCTCCCAAGATATGGGGCTTGTTCACAATGTGAGAAACCAGGACTGTAACCCTCTGATTACTTACTTGTTAAAAAAGGGTTCAATGAGTTTTGATCTGGTGGACACACACACTTTTGGAGGATCGAGTAAAGAACCTAGTGAAGAGAAACAGGTGTTACACACAGCACGTGGTCAAAGTGTGGAACCTCAGACACAAGTATGTTACATTCAGCGAGGGTCCACACACGTCCATGGGCAAGTGTCAGCAGTTCCTTCCTGTGTGTCCCCTCCTCATTTCCTCCAGCTGCCCTCTCAAAACCCTCCTGCTTCTCTCAGGGTGGCCAGATCCTAAGACAGTGGTTGTGATGCACAGACTGTTGTCCCTTCCCCACTCCCACATGGAAGCTGAATCCCAAACAATGGTATCCATGAATGAGCTATTTGGGAGGTAAGGAGGGAACTGGTTCCTTCACAAGAAGCATGGGTGCTTCCTCTCTCTAGAACTCTACTATGAGTGACAACTGTCTGAAAGCCAGTGCCTGGGGATGGGTCCTCGATCTGGACTTCCTACTCTCCAGAACCATGAGAAACATGGGTCTGTTATCTAAGCCTGGTCTTTGGAAATTTGTCACACCAGGCTGAGCTAAGAGGAAACAGTTGAGACCCACTCTGTTTAACAGAAACACAGCTCAAGTACCTAGGTAATTTGCCATGGAGAGGAAGCAGAGTCCTGTGATGTAAGCGTCATACCCTGCCTCATGGAGCTGCTCAGAAGCTGTGTCATAGCTTGGAAAGTCTTCTGCACTTTCTAAAGAGAAACAAAAGGAACCATCAACTTTCCCCAGAGCATTACCAAACACAAGAACTAGTAAGCATGGTGTCCTGCCAAACCCAAACTGCATTCTGGTGTATAGGAGATGCAGATGTGGCTGGAAGACACAGGAAACATGTCTTATTTCTGTTCAGCTATTGGCTTCCTTAGCTACACTGGTTGGGGCCATTTGCAATTTTGTGTTTCCCATCCTATGACATTTCTACTGTGCTGTTCTTACCATACATGTAGGACACAGCAGATTAAGCAAGACTCCAAGCTAGGCACGGTGGTCACACCTGCAATCTCTGTACTTGAGAAGCTGAGGCAGAAGAACCACAGCAAGTTTGAGGCTATCCTAGGCTAAATAGTGAATTCTAGCCCAGCTTTGGCTACAAAGACAGACCCTATCTTTACAAATAATTAAATAAACAATAAACTTATAAAAAGCCAAGGACCTAGAGGTCATACAGTGTCCATCTGAATCCCTACTCCATCACTCACATGCAATGTGACTCTGGGCAATAGGGCTCTGGTCTGTTTCCTTACCAAGGTTCAGCTATTGGCTTCTGAGCCCCAAGTTTTATAAAAAGGAGATGATAATCAACCTTCCCTCATAAGGCTTTTGGGGAACATCAAATGGCATGGTAGTGCTAAAGGTTTCATCTAGTGCTTGGCACATGTCATATGTTCATAACCATTAGTATCACAAATAGTTCCCATAAAACTAAATAGTCCAACTCACTACTGGTACGGTCCTCAACTGTTCAAAAGCTTAGCAATTTAAAGACAACAGCATACTCCACTCCCAAGATAAATGAGAACTTGCTGTAACACTGCCCTTAGTTCACAGGGCCACTGTATTACAAAAATTATTTTATAAGATAATGCTTAGTCATGCTGATATACACAGGTACTGAGAGAATGTGAGAATAATCTGCTTTTGAGTAAATTCTCTACCAGAGAAATATGAAAATAATAGGATAGGATACAGCTCTTACTCAAAAGTAATTATTTCCTAGAATCAATCTGAAAATAAATGTTAGAAAGGCCATCGCTTCATCAGAAGAATGGGCAGAAAATACTGATGGAATGACTGGAAGCTGTTTTCATACCAATACAATGCTCTTTGTACAAGAACGTTTTAACCTTCTTATGATCTAAATATTGGGTTCGACACTTCCTAAGAAACTTTTAACACTGTAGCACTTAAGATCCTCAACACCTGCTGAAGCTCACCACTCCACAAATCAATTATTCCATTACACTGTTCTACACTGGGCATGGGTTTCCTTCCCTCTATCCACCCCGCATCTTTGTACTTCCTTTCTTGGACTACTACCCAAAAGGGAAGCAAATACCTGTGACTCTGCCTGCCCTAGTAGCTCCCATCACCAACTTCTGAATCATCAGTGCTGCTATCAGTGTCTTGAGCAGATTTCTAGCCACAGCTAATGGAATGCTAACTACAGGTCAGCAGCACAATGTGGGTAACAGGACCAAGGACACAGTGTCCCAAAACATAGGGGTGGGGGCCACACACCCACACAACCCATCTCATACCAAGTGCTCCTCCTGACCTCTGGCTTTCCTCAATAATATTGTTTCTCTGGCCCAAACTAGCTCCGAGGACACAGAGGTGTGCTCTTTTCTCAGCAGCATCCCAGCTCTTGGGTTTTCTGAGACAGGAGATGTTTTTGCTGCATTTCTGACAATTAGTCACTGACTCTGTCTCTGCTCAAACAACACACCATTTGAAAGGACACATCACATTTTGAGAGAACTCCAAGCATTAGGAAATAAAAGTCTTGAAACTTCTCAGTGAATCCCTACCCAATTCTATTAACATGATGTTGATGTAGCTAGATATGGATTAGAATACCATCTTTACTCAGAAAACAGCAATCCAGCACAGGCACAACCCAGCCACAGTCTACAAAGAATGTAATACAGTTTCAGAGATGGTTTACAGTCTTTCTACAGAACATATCGGTAATTTCCAGAGTTTGAAGGTCTTCAAGGTTAATATTGAAGGTTAATATTCTTACCAACTTTAGGAGGGTCAAAAGGTGTCTCTTTTAACCGCTTTTCCAACTCTGCAAGGGATGTGTTGTTAATGATATCCTGCAAGGCAGGAGGTGGAGAATTAGGACATTTCATCTGAGAGCAAGAGATTAAGGAAGGCCACTTCAGGGTACACAAAAAGGAAAAAGCATCCCATACTGCCCTCTTGTGTCCTTTAAAGGAACAGAAGCCACTGTTTACATGAAAAAAAAAGCACCCCAGCAAGTTCAAGGGTCATTGTACTGATAGGAACAAGGACACCTGTTAAAACCTACAAACAAAGGCAGGCCTAGTGGTACTCACCTGTAATCAGCTACTTGGGAGGCTGAGGCAGCAGGCTGGAGAGTGGAAGGCCAACCTGGTTACTAAAGCAAAACCAGGAAAAAAAAACTGTAGAAGGGGGAGAAAAAACAAACTTCCAGGACTGCTGGGGTGTGGGGCCTGGGGGTGACACAACTTTGGCAGGAACTGTCCTAGTGCACTGCTCAAAGGCTACAGAAAGTCAGTCATTTCCAGGACTGCTGGCAGGGACGGGCGGGAAGGCACTGTCCCAGCATATTGCTCTGGAGGCTGCAGAAAGTCCTTCACAAGGATGTAAATGATCATACGTCATCTTTATTAGAAAGTATATCCAAATATGTAAAATAAGGAGGCAGGTAGAGAAAGGACAAATTGGTTGCATGTATAACCTATTCAAAAACATAAAATATAGACCAGGTGTGATGGTTCATGCCTTAATCCCATCACTCGGGAAGCAGAGGCAGGCAGATCTCTATGAGTTTGAGGCTAGCCTGGTCTACAAAGTGAGTTCCAGAACAGCCAGGACTGTGTGTGTGTGTGTGTGTGTGTGTGTGTGTGTGTGTGTGTGTGTGTGTGTGTGTGTAATTACAGCTGGTGTGGTGGTACACACGTGTCACCCCAGCCCTGGGGAAGCTGACAGAAGGAGGACTATAGAGTTAGGCTAAAAAGTAAGCCTGTACCTAAAAAATAAAAATAAGTAAAATAAAAAAATGCATATATTTTAACATTTAAAAACTTACATTCAAAAAGAGGAAAAAATAAAGATAACTGTTCACATTTTGATATACTTATTTCTGGACTTTTCCAATTTCTCTCTTTTTCCTTTCTTTTTTTTTTTGTTTGTTTTTTTGTTTTTGTTTTTTTTGTTTTTTTTTTTTTTTAGTTTTTTCGAGACAGGGTTTCTCCGTGTAGCTCTGCACCTTTCCTGGAACTCAACTGTAGCCCAGGCAGGCCTCGAACTCAGAGATCCACCTGCCTCTGCCTCCTGAGTGCTGGGATTAAAGGCGTGCACCACCACCACCCGGCTCCTTTCTTATTTTTTAATATGTTTGAAATAACATTTAAATAGACCAGAATTCCAAAGTTATTAGTGGTAATGCAAAAGGTTTCAAATAGAGCATGGTGGCACATGCTTGCATCCCAGCATATGGGAGGCAGAGGCAGGAAGATCAGGAATTCAAGGTTATTGCTTTCAGGTATAGGGTGAGTTCAAGGCCAGCCTGGGCATACCAAGACTCTGTCTCAAACAAACAAAAATTTCAAATTATATCTTATGAATGATAGTTCAGATTTAAATAATACCTTAAAAGGCTGTGTGCTGGCCATCAACTTAGTATCCAAAAGTCTAGAAGCAAAATAAATTTTAGTAAGGTAAATAAAATATATCAATATTTAAAATGTACTTTGCTAAAATATAAAATACTTAAAATGTCTCATAAATAAAATATATAGGTAACATACACTTCATATATGATATACTTAAAAAACACTTAATTCATAAAACACTTAGAAGTGGGCAGATGAAGCACACACACTCGCCAGTGTGAACCTAGTGGCAATGTGGTTAATGAGCTAAGGACAGAGTCCCACGTGCTGGCTTCACTCATCAGACTGCTGTAGGTATTCCATATACTTGCCAAAGGAACAGGTGCCATGCCTGTACCGAGAAGAACGAGGTTGGCATTCATCTTGAAGGTGAGGCAAAAGCTGCATGTTTTCCCATTCTACAGAGTCAGCCCTTCCCCATGGTCACAACCCACTGCTACCACCTAGTTTACACAATCTGAATTCTTATGGAGCCAAAGTCTGCATTGGGAAGTTTCCTGCTATTTCTTACTGTGCCAGCTAAGCTCCACTGTCAAACTGACTGGATTTGGAATCACCTAAGAGCCTATAAGGAAGTTTCCAGAGTTTAAATGAGGAGGGAAGACACCCCCACCCCCAGAAAGCAGGAAGCACACACACACATACACACAGTGAGTAAAGTAGGAGAGAAAGCCAGGTAAGTATCGGGGTCTTCCTTGCCTGTAGGTGAGGAACGTGACCCCATGAGTCCACTATCCCTTCCCATCAGGACAGACTATATCCTCAAACTGTGAGCTACACTTTTCCTCCCATGAGCTGTGAGAAGAAGTAGAACACATAACTACTCTATTTCAGGACCAGAAATACTAAGGAAGAGAGTAAGCACGGAAGAATTCTGTCTAAATCTAGTTCCACATAAATATAAACACTGTGGCTAGGACAGCAACAGCCCAGATGAAAATATGACTCGTTGGCTACCCTCACGTGCCCTTCTTCAAAAGACCTAAAAGTGTCTTACTGTATAGGACATGCAGCTGATCACACGCGTGACACGCAGTACAGCCAAACGAGCATGCACTGCACCGCTGACGGTGGAAACCACTAACACCACGGGCGGGCGCTGACCAACTCACAGGGAGTGGGTGGGGTTCTCTCTAGCCATGCAGTTCTGAACCGAGGAGAGAGCGGTCTCAGCTGGGACACATCAATAATTAAAAAGCTACATTCCACATGTGTGAATGGCCAGACCTGTGCCAGGGCCCTTCACCAGTCCTTCAGATGGCAGGATGCAGGACAGGAAAAAGAGAGGTATCAGCTACTTTCTACTTTCACTCTAAGTTAGAATCTGATCTTTAATGGATGATCACACTATTCCATTAAATCCCTTCCCAGCTTGTAGGAACTGCCTACTTGTGTTGCATATACCTCAGTGAGTATCTCAAATGTCAGGGGGCTCTTGAAGAAGGCTTACCTGGGGAAGACACATGTTGTCATCTCCTTAAACTCATTCAGATCCTAAAAAGCAAAAGGATAGCCTGTTACTATCTTTCAGGCAGACCAGAGTATTGTTAAAAATACACATGAGCAGCTCCAGCTCTCAGCTGTTTTTTCAAATATTAACTCTCATGCCTCACTTGGGCCTCAAGCTAAAGAGCAAAATCCACTTCTAATTAAGAATTATTTTGCCGGGCAGTGGTGGTGCACGCCTTTAATCCCAGCACTCGGGAGGCAGAGGCAGGCAGATCTCTGTGAGTTCGAGGCCAGCCTGGTCTCCAAAGTGAGTTCCAGGAAAGGTGCAAAGCTACACAGAGAAACCCTGTCTCAAAAAACCAAAAAAAAAAAAAAAAAAAAAAGAATTATTTCTTAGGGGCTGGAGAGATGACCCCGAGGTAAAGAGCACTTGTTGCTCTTGCAGAGGACCCAGGTTAGAGTCCCAGACCCCACATGGTGGCTTATAACCACCCATAACTCTAGTCCAGGAGATCTAATGCCCTATTCTGAACTCCTCAGGCACTAGGCACACATGTACACATACATACATATATGCAGGCAAGACATTCATACACATAAAAATAAATAAACCTCAGAGCAAATGAATTACTTTTAAAATAAAATCTGAGCCAATCAGTCTTGGCACCTGCTGCTAAAACTGACAATCTGAGTTCAACACCAGGACTCACATGTCAGAAGGCTGACATTTGTAAATTGTCCTCTGACTGCCACATGCACAAGTGCACAAACACACACACAAAATTTTTAATTAAGAAAAATAAGGACAGTAAGATGGCTTGGCAGGTTAAAGGTACCGGATGCCAAGCCTGACCACCTGAATTTGATCAGAGACCCATATGGTGGAAAGAGGGAACGGACTCCCACAGTTATGTCTGACTTCCACAGGCACACCTCAGCAACACACTATACACATAAAAGAATAAACACAATTAAAATTTTAATGTAATAAAAAAATAAATAAATAATGAATTTAGGAATATTTCCTATTTCTCACTAGGAATTATGTGGCTTGGATAAGTAATTTTATAACCAAAAGATTCTGTAGCTGAACTAAAGAAAGAGTGGTTCCATCACATGTAAAGTACTGCTGACTTGAGAGACTGTCGTACCCCAGGGTAGACTTAATTCTATCAGTGACACTAGCTGGTGTCACTACAGTGACTGATACGGGAATGGTTACACTGTAAAGCAGCTTCTATCTCTGAGGCCATCTCCGGTTGTTAGTTAAAATGGCCATAAAAACACAGACCTTACAACATACATATTGTTCCTACTCTAAGTACTCATAAAATTGTTAATGTGGAGCCGGGCAGTGGTGGCGCACGCCTTTAATCCCAGCACTCGGGAGGCAGAGCCAGGCGGATCTCTGTGAGTTCGAGGCCAGCCTGGGCTACCAAGTGAGTTCCAGGAGAGGCGCAAAGCTACACAGAGAAACCCTGCCTCGAAAAACCAAAAAAAAAAAAAAAAAAAAAAAAAATTGTTAATGTGGCACTAACAGTAAGTGCCTAAATTAGACTATTCATTTCAAAGGTTTACTTTGATCAGGAATTCTAGAGCAAAAATTAGAGTACTTTAGTTTTGAATTAGCTTATTTACATATATAATTGCTATGCTAGCCTGGGTAGTAACACTCCTGATCCTTTGTAAACCACATTTCTTTTCAAAGTCATTCATGCTTCTCAGCAAGCTGCCATTTCCAATTAGCTTTTCAAGCCTATAACCACAGACTGTATTTAGCTACACCAGTTTCTCAATGGCTGTCATTTAATCAATGGACAAAATACGAAAAAGTGGTTCTAAGGCTAAGTCAAACAAAAAATGCCCTAATGACCATTTTTTTAGAAATTTATTTAACTTTATTTTATGTGCATTTGTGTGGGGGTGTCAGATCCCTTAGAAGTGGAGTTACAGACAGTTGTGAGCTGCCATATGGGTGCTGGGAATTGAACCTGGGTCCTCTGGAAAAGCAGCCAGTGCTCTTAACCACTGAGCCATCTCTCCAACCCTCCTAATGACCATTGATAACCTTTCAACACCGCTAAAAAGTTTTATAAGCAAGAACAAAGCAGAATTATGATCACCTTCAGGGCGAACACAGAGTTCTGGGCCAACACCTACAAGGTCATGTTCAAGCAGCAAAAGGCCCCATAAAAAACTAACCCCTAAATACCAAAACATGCATTCTTTCTTTTTATTTTTATCTTGGCATGTGCATCTGTATAATATGTGTATATACAGCGTGAGCACAAGCCTGCCTCAGTGCATGTGCAAAAGTCAAAGACAATCTGATGTCAGCCTTCTCCCTCTAACATGCCTGTGTCAGGGTCTCTCCTGTTCACTACATGCCAGGCTGTCTCACCCACGAGCTTCTGGGGATTCACCTGTCTCCACCTCCTATCTTAGTAGGAATTCTGGATTACAGATGAGCTACTGTGACGAGTTTTACATTTACATTTTAAAAATATGATGCCAGGAAATGGAGAGATGGCTCATTTAAGAACACTAGCTACAGGGGTTCAATTCCCAGAACCCACATGGAAGCTCAGAACTGTCTGTAACTGTAGTCCCAGGGGATCCAATACCCTCCTCTGGCTTCCGTGGGTACCAGGCATTCAAGGGGAACACAGACATACATACATGCAGGCTGTAGTATGTGAGTGAGAATGACCCTCAAAGGCTCATATATTTGAACATTTGGTCCACAGTTAGTGGAACTGTTTGGGAAGGAATAGAAGGTGTGGACTTGGAGGAGGTGTCACTGGTTTCAAAAGCCCACTCCAGTCCCACCCCACTGCCTGCTGCCTGCAGATTGGATGTGAAGTTCTCAGCTACTACTACAGTGCCATGCCTGTTTGTTTCTCACCATGATGATCACGAACTCACCCTCTGAAACTGTTAAGCAAGCCCCTAATTATATGCTTTCTTGTCTAAGTGTTGCCTTGGTCATAGTGTCTCTTCACAGCAATAGAACAGAGACAAAACACCTGTGCTGGCTAGTCTTACATCAACTTGACACAAGCTAGAGTCATCTGAAAGGAGGAGACCTCAACTGAGAAGACGCCTCCATAAGCTCTCACTGCAAGACATTTTGTTAATTAGTAATTGATGGGGGAAGGCCCAGCCCATGGTGGGTTCTATAAGAAAGCTGGCTGAGCAAGCCATGGGGAGCAAGCCAGTAAGCAGCACGCCTCCATGGCCTCTGCATCAGCTCCTGCCTCCAAGTTCTTGCTGTGTTTGAGTTTCTGTCCTGACTTCCTTTGATGATGAGCAGCAATATGGAAGTGTAAGGTGAATAAACCCATTCCTCCCCAAGTCGCTTTTTGGTCATGGTGTTTCGTCAAAGCAACGGAAACCCTAACTATGACAACGCCCATACACAAAAAATAAAACAAAGTGTTTTTAACTTAAGTATAGTGCCAGAAAATGTAAATGTTCTATCGCCTTCGATAGATTGTCTCCTATTACTCTCATCTTTTCCATACCTAAACAAAAGAACAATTTTCTCTCTCTGAGAGAAAGAGAGAGAGAGACAGACAGACAGACAGAGTATCTAATCATCTAGAATTGGTTGTACCATGTAACCTACAGCACAATGTAGGCACCCTGGAGGCACCAAAGCCTGGAGGGGTTGACCACAGAACAGCCGGAACTAGCGAGGCAGTATGCAGAGAAGAACTGCATGGCAGGAAAAGGTGAGTGAAGGTGTAGACTGCAAACATGAGGCAGAGCCACAGTAAAGCAGGCAGAAGTAATCATGCACCCAAACCACAGGCCTGCCAGAACACATAGCATTTAGGAAACATGTCAACTGGCTGGGGACATGGAGCCTGACAAAGGCTGGCTTACATAGGCAATCAGATATGACCGGACAGGCTGAGCTCCAAAGAGGCAACTATACGCAGAAACAAGGAATGTGAGATTACTTGGGAATTTTAGGCAGGGTCTGTAATGTGAAGAGTGCCACACATCAGTCATAGACACTCATTTGTTAATTCAATATTTAATGCCTTCCATGTGCCTGCCTCTGTTCAGTATTTATAACACCCAGATACACAACACTAAATATGCTCCCCTGGTACTTTTGGTAACTTCATCGCTTTATGGTCAGGAAAGGAGCTGCTCCATTAGTTTCCCTGGCCAGTGAGAAGTGAATGACTGAAAACAATCATGAGCTCTTTAGATAGAAAATGCAAATGTCTGGTCATCACTTTTGCTGGAACCCTTGCATCCTGGAGGATGATGGGTCTGTCATGGAAGTGGTGGCAACCTTAAGAGCAAAGCCTAGAGCAAGGGACCAGCAGACCCACTATGCAAGTGGTCGAGTGCACTGCTCTCCTCCTCGTTGCCTCTGATGGGGCAACGAGACCTAGGAAACATAAAGAGAGGTTGCAGATGTGTAAAAGAGGCCAAATTCTTATCCAAGAGCCAAAACTTCCAAGAAGCAATAAAAACAGGAGTCCAACTTCCAGCAGTTTAAAGCAGGGGCTGGGTCAGAAGATGAAGAGCAGGGAGCAGATTGTAATCCTAGCTCTTGGGCCTAAGAGTTCACAACCAATCTGGGCTACATAAGTAGGGGCTGGAGAGATGGCTCCTGTTTAAGAATACTTGCTGCTTTTCCAGAGGACAAGGTCAACTCTCAGCACCTACATGGTGGCTCACAAGTATCTGTAACTCTAGTTTTAGGGGATCTGACAAACTTCTCTGGCCTCTGTGACATCAGGAAAGCAAATTGTGTACATACACACATGCAGGGAAAACGTTCACACATTTTAAAAATTATTTATGTTTATTTGTGTGTATGTGGGTGAGTTTTTGGGCACTACATTTTTGCAGGTGTCCTTGGAGGTCAGAAGGCATCAGATCCCCTGGAGCTAGAGTTATAAGCAGCTGTGGGCCGCCCAGTGTGGGTGATGGGAATCAAACCCAGGTCCGCTGAAAAAGCAAGGGCACTTAGCCACTGAGACTACCTTGATAGTGCTAAAATAAAGTTTTTTAAGTAAATAAAAATAAAGCATGGTGTGATGGCTATTCTTGGTTGTCAACTTGACTACATCTGGAATTAACTAAAACCCAAATGGCTGGGCACACCTGTAAGGGATTTTTTTTTTTTCCTTAAGTAAGTCATTGGAAGTGGAGAGACCCACTTCTAATCTGGATTTTTTGTTTGTTTTTTTGAGACAGGGTTTCTCTGTGTAACAGCCCTGGCTGTCCTGGAACTCACAGAGATCTGCCTGCCTCTGCCTCCTAAGTGCTGGGGCTAAAGGCATGTGCCACCACACCCAGCAAATATGGATTTTTGAGATGAAAAGATATACCTTTAATCCAGATTTTGAAGTGAAAGATCCACCTTTGATCAGGGCCACACCTTCTGCTGGCAGCCTCCATAAAGAACATGGAAGAGGGGGCTTTGCTCTCTGCCTGTTACTCTCAATCTCATGGGCATGAGAACCAACTTCTTCAGGACTCCAGAGTCCACTGACAACCAGCTGAGACATCTAGCCTCGTGGACTGAACAACTACTGGGTTCTGGGGCTTTCCACTGGTAGACAGATATTGTACTAGCTGGACCACAGGCTGTAAGTCATTCTAATAAATTCCCTTTATATATATAAATTTATCCTGTCAGTTTTGCTTCTCTAAAAAACCCTGACTAATACACATGGATTGGCAAACTATGGCCATACAACCCAAATTTGGGCCATCACCTAATTCTTTTCATAAGTCAGGTATTATCCAACACAGCTGTCTCAGGGTTATAAAGGCAGACTGGAGACATGTGATAATGGATCGAATGACCTGATTCCAAGTACGGAAATGCCATCCAAGTCCCCAGGGAGCCTCAGGGTGCTCAGCAGGAGGTAATCATGTGGCACCAATTTCCTTCCAGCTCTCCTAAATCTAATTTCAGGGGTGCCTCTGGCCTATCCTCTGTGCAGTAGTAAATGAGCAAACCCATCAGTATCAATCAAGGAAATAAATATTTAGCTTTGCTCTGGCAATAGCTGACAGCTATCAAACTGGTAAAAGAGCTCATGTACACATCCTATCAAAACAGCACAGGCAAGGCTAGAACCTTGCATCAGCCCCTAACTTTTGAACTATCTTCCCAGGTCCCTAGAAAATGTTTTTAAGATGATATCTGAGGGGCTAGAGAGATGGTTCAACAATTAACAGCATGTGCTGCTCTTTCAGAAGACCCAGGACGCCTCACAGCTCAGAATCTTCTCTCACTCCAATCTAAAAGTACCCTCTTCTGGGCCTCCTTGGGCACCAGGCATGCACATGACACACATACATGAGGGCAAAACACTTATACACATAAAATAATAAAATAAATCTTTAAAAAAGAAGAGTAAGGTAGTTCCTGGGGACATGCCACATATGAGGAACTGAGGAATTACAACCCAGGCAGAGAGCACAGTCACAGTTGAAAGGCAGGGGGTGTCACACTGGAGCCACTTACTGCAGGCAGAGGGCAGTAGAACTGGTGAATTGTATGCATGACATCCAAGAGCATATTGTGTCCAACAACCAGCTTCCCCTGGGAAAAGACAAGGTTAGGAAGACATGTCAGAATTGCATCAGGACTTAAGAGTAGACTGATGATTCATATAAGACAAGAGTCTCACACAAAGACAGAGAAGCCCACTGCTCACTAGGTAACCTGCACGGGCCTCAAACTCATGCCCTTCCTGCCTCAGCATCTCAAGTGCTGAGATTACAGGCATACACCCACTGTGTCCATTCTTAGTGATTTTTCTGTTTTTCTTATTAGGAATTTGATGTAATTTTTGTTGTTGGTTTTGTTTTTTTGTTTTTTTTGTTTTCTTTTGGTTTTTCGAGACAGGGTTTCTCTGTATACCTTTGGAGCCTATCCTGGATCTCACTCTGTAGCCCAGGCTGGCCTCGAACTCACAGAGATCCACCTGCCTCTGCCTCCCGAGTGCTGGGATTAAAGGCATGTGCCACCACCGCCCAGCTCGTTGGTTTTGTTTTGTACTGCCCAGGCTGCTCTTGACCTTCTGAGCTATAGCAATCCTCCTGCCTCAGACTCCCTGAGAGGGTGGGGATATAGCACACACAGTGCCTGGCTGGGAGTAGTAAGTTTGACTGAACCACTTTTAAACAATGAAATCTGAAATCCTGAGAACTAGACTTGTCAAAAGCTGTGAACAAAACTTCAAGTATATATCTTTAAGACGTTTAAAACAGCCTACCTATTTTTAAAGATATATTTATAACAATGCTATAAAAATACAAAAATAAATAATTCCTAATTTATTGAACTCAACAAACTTTCATTTCCTACATTATCTATGTCACAGTTCAAAGGGTCATGGCATGTCACTTCTCTTCTTTTTTAAAGTTTATTTTTAGCCTGTGTGTGTACACATACTTGGGGGCGGGGGGGGGGGGGGGGGGGGGGGGGGGGCGGGGGGGGGCGGGGGGGGGGGAGGAGTACACATGCCACAGCATGCCTGTGGAGAAGGTCAGGGTACAAATTTGTGGGGTAGGTTTGCTCTTTCCACCTTTCCATGGATTTGGGAAGTCAGACTCAGGTCACCAGGCTTGCATGGCAAGTGCTGTATCCACTGAGCCATCCTGGTGACCTTCCTTGCTTCTCAATTAACTGAATACAATACAGTACAATAAATTGCTACATTTTCATAAAAATTTAACTACTAAAATAGAATGTCCCGGCCTTGTGATTCTTCAGGGGATGGAGAGAAGATATTGATGCTGGTTTAGTTTTGGGGATTAGAGGAGTAGGAGTTGAGACAAGTCCTCATGTAGCTAGGCTGGCTCTGACTGCCTATGTAGCTGAGGATAACCTTGAATGCCTGATCCTTGTGCCTCTGTTCCCCAAGTGCTGGAATTAGGCATGCGCCACCATATTCGACTTTGTTTTCAGATTTTGTTTGTTTCTTTGTTTTCGTCACTTGTTTGTGGGTTAAGAAGGGAGTTTAGTTTTGTTTGACACAGGGTCTCCTCTGTAGGTTGTGCAGAACTCACTGTGTGGTCCTGGCTAGATGACTCCATTTTGAACATAAAGCATGAAGCACTACAGTGAAGCTTTTTACAAAGTTCCAGTGGTTCTCCATGTAACACGTCAAACTCAGAGCTCAACTTAATTCTTTGACATAATTAATCTTATATAAAATATCCTACATCTAACAAACTGTGCTGTTTTTGGATCAGTATCTGTATGTGTCTTGAGTCCCTATGCAATGTTAAAATGCCAAGCATTGTATGGCAGACACTCTAATGAATGAACCTAATTGAATCCAGGTGAGAAGCTGGGAAGACAAGACTTGGAGGAAAGCATCGTGACTAGACACTATGAAGTCAAAGACTACAAGAGCTGCATAAAAGGCAAGAGTCTGATCAGTATTACACTTCTCACAGGCCTGGAACCAGGGCTCGGGAGATGGCTCAGCCAATAAAGTAGTTAGCCTCATAGGTATGAGGGCCTGAGTTTGTATTCCCAGCACAGTGGCACACATTTCTATAATCCAAACACTGGGGAGGGATCATTGGTCAGCCAGACTAGCTGACTCAATGAAGACCAAGACAAGTGAAAGAATTGGGGGGCTGGGAAAACAAGTAAAGAAGGAAGATGCCAGATGTCAACAGCTGTCTTAGTCAGTGTTCTATTGCTGTGAGAGACACCATGGCCAAGACAACTCTTCTTATAAAGGAAAGCATTTAATTGGGGTTTGCTTCAAGTTTCAGAGGCTGAGTCCATTGTCATCATGGCAGGAAGCATGGCAGCATGCACAGCGCTGGAGTGGTAGCTGAGAGCTACATCCTGATCTGCAGAAAGAGACTCTGGGCTTGGCATGGGCTTCTGAAACCTCAAAGCCAACCCTCAGTGACACACTTCCTCTAACTAGGCCACACCTCCTAATCCTTTGAAATAGTGTCACTCCCTCCTGACCAAGCACTCAGATCGATGAGCCTAGGGTGGCCATTCTCATTTAACCCCACAGCAGCCATACTTGCACTTATTGCTGTATGTACACACACTGTCCAGTGATACCTAGAACCAGGACATCAACCACATGGTGGCTCACAACCATCCATAATGAGATCTGGTGCCCTCTTCTGGTGTGCAGGAATACATGCAGGCAGAACACTGTATACATAATAAATAAATAAATCTTAAAAACAAAGGTTCAGTTCCCAGTATCCACACTGGGCACTTACAACCACCTGTAAATCCAGCTCCAGGGGACCTGACACACTCTTCTGGATTCTGTAGGCAGCTGCACGCACAAGTCCACACATACACATTCGGGCAAAACATCCATACACATAAATTTTTAATTAAAAATAAATAAATAAATAGATAAGATAGATACATGTGTTTACTATCTGCTGGCTCCATAGACCTTATTAATATTAATAAGACATTAAGCCAGGCTGTGGTGGCACAGTGAGATCTATGTGAGTTCCAGGCCAGCCTGGACTACAGAGCGAGTTCCAGGACAGACAGGGCTGCACAGAGAAACCCTGTCTCAGAAAAAAAAAAAAAGAAGAAATTAATATAATAAATATTTTAATTTCTAATATATGTAACAACTTTTTTTTTCTACTATGTTTCCTCTAGATCCTAGGAAACATAATTTTATTTAGATCCTTCTATTTAAACTGAGTGTTTTGAAGAGATCTCTATCATTTTCCAGTTCTCAGATCTACCCAAGCAACATAGATATTCAAAGGTACTATTAATGTTTTTGTATTTTTTCGGAGTACATATAGTTTAGCAAATAGACATGTACATCTATCCACGTACCCGGAGAACAAATGCCTCAACTTTGAAAAGTCAGCTGAATCATTGTACTAATTAATGAGCTCCCTTGCTTCTCAAGCATACTGGCTCAAGCATTCAGTACCAAGTGCAACCAGAACCTGCTTTTCTGGGGACCTGTGATCTTAGCAGCTGCTGAAGAGACTCAGCCCTTTCTCTTCCCAGGATCACACAATTCTTGTTCAGAACAGTTTATCTGTCTATTTCAGTAACAAGTTCCTTTAGAAGGCTCTAATCATTTGTGTTATCCCCAAATGAGGACGTGGTGTGCCTCCTCTCCACTGCCCACATTGACAGACCTGCACTGAACTCTGAGAGGGTCTCAATGGCCAAGCATCTAAGGAACAAGAGAACTCCGTTTCCCAGATCCAACTGACCTAGGTGATCTACTATCCAAGCAAGAGCACTACCTCGCTTACCCATGCAAAAGGTGGATGCCTTTCAGAAAGGGCCAAGGAAAGATGTCTACCATAGAATTCTCTAGCACATTTACAAAAACAGACAGTACATTTTTAAAGCTTTAATATTACTAAGATTGTGGATGTATTTCAGGATTGAACTAGAGTTCTGTGGAGGAAGTCAATTTGTAATTATTTATCCTGTGGATTCCTCGACTTGCTCCTTGACTTCTGAGTCTCAATTTCAGACTAACGATGTCAGTTTCACACAGCTATACATGGACATTAGGGTAGGGTGAAACTCCACTGTACTTTTGCAACAAAGGATTTCTGAAAACTGGTTTGGATACAATTCAGCAATGATGACTTCTGACCTGGTGCATTGCACAGCAGTAGCCCACCCTATGTCAGTAACTTCTTCCTTAAGACTAGGTAAACATTCCAAGGGTAACTGTGGTAGTCTGAATGTAATTGGCCCAGATAAGCTCATAAAGAGTGGTACTATTAGAAGGTGTGGCTTTGTTGGAGTGGGTATGGCCTTGTTGGAGGAAGTATATCACTGTGGGGGCGGGCTTTGAGGTCTCCTATGATCAAGATATGCCCAGTTGTCTCAGTTCACTTCCTATCAAAATGTAGCTTCTCTTACATTCTCAACTCCTTCTCCAACACTATCTCTGCCTGCATGCTGCCATGTCCACCATGAAGATAATGGACTGAACCTTTAAACTGCAAGCCAACCCCAAATAAATGTTCCCCTGTATAAGAGCTGCCATGGTCATGGTGTCTCTTCACAGGTTTCTACCCTAAGACAGCAACCAAGTGAGCAATTTCCAAAAGCAGTTAGACACGTCATTTTAAACATTGTGCTTAGCCATTCAACTAGCAACAAAACCAAAATATGGATGACTTACCGAATTAGCAATGGCATGGATGACTCTTGAAAATCCCACAGCATCATTCAGTTCCTCCTAAGTAAAAGAAACTAAATTAAAAACAAATAGAGCCAGCAAGAGGGCTCAGTGGGTAAAGGCACTTGCCACACAGGCCTCAAAACCTGAGTGTGCCCCTCAGAACCCTGTAAAGGCTGAGAAAAAGAACCATCTCCTCAAAGCTTTCTATTGACCTTCACATGCATGTCCTTCGACACATGAGCCCCTCTCTCCCTCTCTCTCTCTCTTTCTCTCTCCCCCTCTCCTCCCTCTCTCAATTTCCCTCCCTCCCTCCGTCTGTCTCTCTCTCTTCCTCTTCCTCTCTCTCTCTCTCTCTCTCTCTCTCTCTCTCTCTCTCTCTCTCTCTCACACACACACACACACACACACACACACACACACACACACACACACACACAGTAACAAATGAGAAATAAAGTTTTTAAAAGGCACATTGCATTCCTTACTTGAATGAACTAAAGCCTGAACCTCCAACAAAATGAAATTTTACATCAAGTGAGATAGCTCTAGTGTCACAGGATTTTTTTTTTTTTTTTTTTTTTTTTTTTTTTTTGGTTTTTCGAGACAGGGTTTCTCTGTGTAGCTTTGCGCCTTTCCTGGAACTCACTTTGGAGACCAGGCTGGCCTCGAACTCACAGAGATCCGCCTGCCTCTGCCTCCCAAGTGCTGGGATTAAAGGCGTGCGCCACCACCGCCCGGCGTGTCACAGGATTTTTAACAATAATCCCTAATAGCATGTAAAATGAGGAACCTAGAGAGATACCACCACAGTTAGGAGTGCCACTCCTCTTTCAGGAGACCCGGGTTCCATTCATGCACCCACAACCACCTATAACTCCTGTTCTAGGGGATATCACAGGCTCTTCTAATTTTCGGGGGGTGGGGGGTGTTGCACACACATACACACAATTTAAAAAATAAATAAATTTTTTGATCTGAAAAAATGGCTCAGATGTTTGTGGTGGTATTGTGTTCCCCAAAATATTGTGCACCCTAATAAACTTACCTGGGGTCAGAGAACAGAACAGCCACTAGATACAGAGGCTAGAAAACGGTGGCACTCACACCTTTAATCCTAGCCTTCTGGAGGCATGGGTCTCTGTGAATTCAAGGCCACACTGGAAATAGCCGGGCATGGTGATTCATGCCTTTAATCCCAAGAAGTGAGCCTTTAATCCCAGGAAGTGAGGGCAGAAAGCAGAAAGGTATTTAAGGCGTGAAGACCAGAAACTAGAAGCTTTTAGCTGGTTAAGCTTTGAGGCTTTCGAGAAGCAGTTCAGCTAAGATCCATTTGGATAAGGACGCAGAGGCTTCCAGTCTGAGGAAACAGGATCAGCTGAGGAACTGGCAAGGTGAGGTGGCTGTGGCCTGTTCTGCTTCTCTGATCTTCCAGCATTCACCCCAATACCTGGCTTCGGGTTTGTTTTTATTAATAAGAACTTTTAAGATTCCTGGTATAGATGTTAAGAGCACTATTTACTTTTCCAGAGGACCCAAGTTCAGTTCTCAGCAATCACATTAGGTAGCTCACAAATGCATTTAACTCCAGCTTCAGGGACTCCCGTGCCCTCATCTGGCCTCTGCACACTTGTGTAGATGTGGCACTCACTTTCAAACACACACACATACACATAAATAAAAATAATAAAAGTAACTCTTCACTGGGTGGTGGTGGCGAACATCTTTAATCCCAGCACTCAGGAGGCAGAGGCAGGAGGATCTCTAAGTTTGAGGCCAACCTGATCTACAGAGCAAGTTCCAGGACAGCCAGGGCTACACAGAGAAAGCCTGTCTCAAAAGAAAAAAACAAGAACCTCTTTAAAAATAATAAAATTAATTTAAGAAAATCTAGATAAATAGGATAATCTATATACTTTTCTGTTTTAGAGAAAAATAAGCTATGTTAAATTACTCATTAATTAATTAATAGCACTCAGAGTTAACATCACTTCAAATATTTGGGGTTATTTATTTCTTTTCTGAATCAGGATCTCATGTAATTTATGCTGGCCTTGAACTCCTGACCTTCCACCCTCCTCCTTCCAAGGGCTGGGATTAGAGGCATGCGCCACCATACCTAGCTATAGGACATGTTAGAATTTCCAAGTCAATCAAGGTGACTTATGAAAAAATAACAACTTAAGGCAGACAAGGCAGTGCATAGCTGTAATCCCAGCAATTGGAAGACTGAGACAAGAGAATCAGGAACTGCATTCTAAGACCCTACTGGGCTTCAAAAGCAAACCAAAATTACCTTTAACAAGTGGCCATCTGCTGGCCAAACTGATCCAACAACTGTGATCCAGAATACATAGAAAGAAGTCAATCCTATCTGTATTTTCATTTCTTACTCAAAAGAAATAGAAAGTGCACTTACCTGCTCCTTTGCATACTTCTCCTGCTCCCTTCTCTTGCGTTCTTCCTCATCCACTTTGCTGATAACTATGTGTCTCTCCTTCTAAAAGACAAAGCAAACGTGCAGTAGTAGTCTGGAAACATCTTGACCTCCCCTTAGCCTCCAAAGGGCTGTGATTATAACTCTGAATGGCAACTTTGATGTATTGGTCTACATAGTGAGTTCAAGGCCAGTCTCAGCTATATAAGACCATCTCAATAAGCCAAAAAGAAAACAACCAAAAAGTTGTAAGCCAAAGCATAAGCAAGCACAACAGAAACTATTCTGAGATGATGCCAAAGCTGAGCGGGTACACAGATGCCCTCTGCATCTGCATGTCCATGATACATCCAGTGTTTTAGGAATTCAAACTAACAAACATCAGTTAAAATCAGTCACAGAATGTGCAAATAAGACTTTGTATAGGAACCATAGAGGTTATGTAACTTTTGACCACGAAATTCTAAATAATTAGTTTTAAATAAAGCATCCACATATTTTATGAACATGAGAAAAAAACCTTGCATAAGTATAGTCTGATTTCTCATAAATCATATTCTATATTCATTAAGCACACACAGTGCAAGGGTCGGAGACATGGCTCATTAGGTAAAGGCACCTAACGACAACTCTGACAACCTGAGTTCTATCCCTGGGAAGAGGGAACTGACTCACAAGTTGTCTTCTGACCTCCACACACCTCAACTCCCAACACACAGCCACAGACAAGCAAGTGCGTATGTGTGTGTGTGTGTAAATTTTAAGTGCATATGTGTGTGTGTAAAATTTTAAGAGAAAAAGAGGGGCTGGAGAGATGGCTCCACAGTTAAGGGCACTGACTGCTCTTCTAGAGGACCCAAGTTTGATTATCAGAACCACATGGCAGCTAACAACTATCTATAACTCCAGTCCCGTGAGATCCAATTCCCTTTTTGGCACTGTACATACATGGAACACAAACATACATGCAGACAAAACACCCATGCACATAAAATAAAAATCGCCGGGTAGCTGTGGCACACACCTTTAATCCCAGCACTAGGGAGGCAGAGCCAGGTGGATCTCTGTGAGTTTGAGGCCAGCCTGGTCTACAGAGCAAGCTCCAGGACAGGCACCAAAACTACACAGAGAAACCCTGTCCTGAAATAAATAAATAAATAAATCTTTAATTAAAAATAATATATGAAACAGATGGTAAAAAGTTCACTTCCACTTATCCACTGAATCATTTGGTTGGTTTTGTTGGTTTTTTGCTTGTTTTGTTTTGTTTGAAACAGGATCTCTCTACATAGCCCTGGCTGTCCCAGAAATCACTATGTAGACCAGGCTGGCCTGGAACTCACAGAGCTCTATCTGCCTCTAAGTGCTGGAATTAAAGGAGTACACAACCAATCCTGGCCTGAATCAACAATTAAAAGAAAAAAGAAAAAAAAAAAAAAAAAGCACTAAATGGCATTGAGGAGATGGTTTAGTAATTAAGATCGAGGTTGGGGCTTGCCTAGCAAGTAGTTAAGATCACTGACTGCTCTTGCAGAGGACCTGAGTTCAATTCCCTGCACCTACAGGTGGCTCACAAACACCTATAACTCCAATTTTTCTTTTAGCTTCCATGGGCACATGGTACACATTCTACATGCAGGCAAAACAATTACACACATAAAATAAATCTTTCGAATTTTAATTTTTTTTATCTTAACAGCTGTAAGCTACATTAGCTTAAGATCGTCATCCTTAGTCCCCGATATACAAATGAGGAAAAGCAGGTTCAGAGAGGACAGTCACAGGTCATGGGAGCCAGGGAAAAGGGAAGCCTGTCAACACCTCAGTGCACCACCGTGTTAGTGAACTGCCAGCACTGAATAACTTTTAGTTACCTTTTCAGTCTCTAGTGTCTCAACATGAATGCCTTTGGGATACCTAAACAAACAAACAAACAAACAAACAACAAAAACCATCAGTGCAGACTCAAAGGCAAAGAAACTGAAGTTTTACTGACATGGGCAATCATCATTGCAACTTCACAGGAAGACTTTACAATGAGCCTACTTATAACATTTCAGCCGCTGTTCTCTGCCTCTTCTCTTAAATGCACTGGAATGTTATCAATTTCATGTGAACTTTTTAGGATTTTTAGCACTTTCTAAAATGCTTGGTATTTCATAATATAGTCAACTAATTGCCACAGAGGACATTTTGCTTCCTAATGCCTACTTTGTAACTGAAGTGGTGACAGTGTCTGTAGACATCACGGGGTACACAAAGGGAAGGGGGGCGCTGCTGGATTGCAGTTTGCCTCGGTGTTTGCAGCAGCCAAAGAGGACAGGGATGTGGAAAGCACGGAGAGTTAGATGTATGGAGAGGACAAGAAAGGAGGTTGGACAAACCAGCCAACAGCCCTCCTCTGTCCTGCTTCAAGATTATTCCCATGTACACATCACTGTAGATGATTTTTTAGTTTGGAAGGGCAAAGACACAGAGAACAGAGAGAGTTACATGTGCCTTAAGACAAATACAAAGTGGTAACAGAAAAAGGGCAATCAATTTAAGAACTGACTAGGGACATGATAGGGTCAAATCACCCATAACTGAAAATTTCAAGAGCAATGGGACCAGAGATTGTACTTTGTTAACTCCCTGTCCTTGAGAGCTCTCTCACATCTAAGTCAAATACTTACTTCCAACTCAAAGTCTGATAAATAAGTTTTCTTTGGAACCTATAAAACAAAAGAAGGAATTAACTTGGGCTATTAAGTTGATGCTTGGGAAAGATTGAATTTAGTGTCCTCATTAGAAAATGGTATGGACAACAAATATAGGCACATTTCTGAGGTGGAAGGACTCATCTTTTGCCTTTATCAAAATTTTAAAGTTACTATATTGCTATGGGATGGTCTGTATGTCAAATGTGTTGCTCTAATTGGTCAATAAATAAAACACTGACTGGCCAGTAGCCAGGCAGGAAGTATAGGCAGGACTAACAGAGAGGAGAATTGAGAGAACAGGAAGGCGGAGGGAGACACTGCCAGCCGCCGCCATGACAAGCAGCATGTGAAGATGCCGGTAAGCCACAAGCCACATGGCAAGGTATAGATTTATAGAAATGGATTAATTTAAGATGTAAGAACTAGATAGCTAGAAGCCTGAGCCATTAGGCCAAACAGTTTAAATAATATAAGCATCTGTGTGTTTATTTTATAAGTGGGCTGTCGGACTGCCAGGGCCTGGCGGAACCCAGAGAGAAAACTTTCCAGCTACACTATATTGCTTTTAGAGACTAGGTAGAAATTATGGTCAAATATATTGCTTCCTACAGCTGCATTCCAACACCTTTGTGAAGTGTGTCATAAGTAAAAGGGGGAAAGATGCTGAGATACTCTCACATGCTGATTTGGTTTTTCTCTGTAGAGAGAAATTAAAAGAACAGAGGTGGCCTGACAGTGAATCCTTCTCTTCTGAGGTCCTCATGTGTTTAGCACTCCTCCAGGCCAATGATGCTGCTCCTGGGCACAACCTAAAGGCTAAGTGCTGTCCAAGGATGGGACAAAGTTTTCATTCTGAGTCTCAGCAGACAAACATTCCCACTGTGTTAGTGCTACAAGTCTTAGGAGCACACCTATGACAGAAAGACTATTGATAAGGATGTTGTAAAAAGACCACACATGCTTGGCATGGTGGCACATGCCTTTAAACCCAGCACTCAGGAGGCAGAGGCAGGGGATCTCTGAGTTCGAGGCCAGTCTGGTCTACAGAGTGAGTTCCAGGACAGCCAGGGCTGTTACACAGAGAAAGCCTGTCTAAAAAAAAAAAAAAAAAAAAAAAAGAATTTAAAGAAAGAAAGGGAGGGAAGGAGGGAGGGAGGGAGGGAAGGAAGGAAGGAGGGAGGGAAGAAGAGAACACACATCAAAAAGCAGAACTCCTCTCCTAAAAAGGAATGCATGCAACAAACAGCAACTGACCCAGTGCACGGCTCTAGATCCAAGCTCTTCTCTTCATTTCGTAGGAAGTCCTCTATCTTCTCTCTGATGAGTAAGAATCAGACAATGACCATCAGTACCTTGAAGGAATGAAGTGATCAGAACAGTCATTGTACTCAAAACCCATACTCAGAGTCACCAGCAATAGTTACACTCAAAAGCAATGTAAATACTGGGCTGGGGAGAAGCCAGAGGCACAGCACTTGTCTACGTGAACAAAAGCCTGAATTCTATCTCTGGAACATGCCCCCACACACAAAAGCAGTCTAGTTTTTCCCCTTTTTTCTTGTTTGAGACAGTTTCATGTATCCCAAGCTGACCTCAAACTTGCTATGTACTGAAGACAGCTTGACCTTCTGCTTCTCCTGGTCCTCCTCCCTCCCAGGATTACAGATGTTCACCACTACACTCATGCACCACTACACTCAATTCACGCAAAACCCTACGCCCTGTGCGTTACAGGCAAGCATTCTACCAACTAAGTCACATTCCGAATCCCAAGAACATATTTCTTATGCTTATAGGTCTTCTTTCCATACATTCTGAGCAAATCAAAAAGATAATCAAAACCAAAGAAAATAGGTGTGTTTTTACATATGCTTTGGGTGAAACTCTTAAAATTATAACAATTTCTCAAACAATTAATCAATGCTAAAGTTACAGAGACAAGTTAAGAGTGCTTGCTATACAACCATGAGGGCAAGTGCAGATCCTAACACCAACAAGTCAGGCAGGGCTTAACATACAGCCATGACCGCAGTGATGAGGAGGGGCATTGCAGAGACAGGAGGATCACTGAGCCGTGCTGATGGCCAGCCTAGCTCCAGGTTCAGGGAGAAACCTACCTCAAAGTAATAAAGCAAAGAGTGATGCAGGATACCCAACCCCCTTCTCTGACCTTCTCATGCAGACACTCACACATATGTGTATATATACCACTTACACATGCACAAAACTTGTATTTTAAGAAAGAATTCATCAATACTAGTAATATATTTTTGACTTTTCTAATAAAGCTATTACATTGGTAACTAACCTATACAAGACTAGATATTCCTCCCAGGGCATATCTGCCTGTCAAAAACTTCACTGTAAGAAACAAAAAGTGTATATGGGGCAATGTTCTAGGAAAGCTTGGTCCAGACATCTGCACACCTGCTGAGGCCCCACAGTAGCATGGAACAGGTCCAAACATGATGCAACTTGCTGTTATTGCCCATGTTTAGATATGCCACAATTAAAGCCTGCAACTCACATTTATACTTGTGTGAACAGCTGTGCATTTGAAGCACAAGTTGGTGTGGAAGACAGAAGTCCTGCCACAATCAAGAGACAGCCTCTCATATCAACTTGCGCACACCTGTGCATATGAAACACAAGTAGGTGTGAGAGACAGACATCCTCCAATAAGCCACAATTAAAGCCTGCCTCTCACACCCAGTGTGAGACAGCCCGAAGCCGGTGCTGTGCAATGTCTGCTTAGGAACTTACATTACTTGGTCAATAAATTTCCTCTGATCCTCAGGAATTGTCACAGGACATTTTGTCGGAGCTCCTGCCCCATTGGCCTGAGAACGTTTTTCATCCAATTGCTCTCTCAGCTGTCTTTCTTCTTCTTGATTCAGATATGGAATTCCTATACATAATTGTTTAAAGAATAAATTAGAAGAAATCATAATTTCACACAGAAAACTCTTCTTATAAATTTATTTTTATTTATATGAATATGTATGTGTCTTGTGCAGGTGCCTGCAGAGATCAGAAAAGGACCTTGGATCCCCTAGAATTGTGAGGTGCCAGATGTAGGTGGTAGGAACCGAACTCCAGCCCCCTAGAAGAAAAACAACCACTCTTAACTTCCGAGCCATGCGTCCAGCCCTCACACAAACTATTTTTATTTGTTTGTTTTTGTTTTTTGAGTCAAGGTCCCACCATGTAGCCCTGGAACTCACTATGTTAACTGACAACAAAATCAATCCAAGTTAGGATTTCCTCAAAGTTAATTGACAACAAAATCATTCCAAGTTAGCATTTCCTCAAGAAATGCACAAAACTGGGCATTTCTGATCATCCTGTTGGATGCTGAAGTCACCCTGAGCAAGAGAAGGGATAGGCATACAACAATACCAAGCCAGAGCTCAAGCTCCTGGAGAATGCCTGCAAGTCACAGAGCAGAAGAGTTATTCCAGGCCTTCTGTTTTTGAGAACAGGTCTCTTGCTATGTAGCCAAGGCTGGCACTGAACTTGCAATAATCCTGCCTTGGCTTCCAACACTGGGATTGCAGGCAGCCACCCCACATCTGACTCCCAAATATTACTTTTTCCTTCTTTCTTTTTCTTTTCCTTTTGCAGTACTAAGGATGAGACTGGGTCTCACCTGTGCTAGCAAGTGCTCTTTCACTGACTTACCACCTGACCTGCCACCTTTACTCTCAAACATTTAAGGGAAGGAAGGCCATTCTACTATGTGCTACTATCCAATATTCCAGCACTACTATTCTATAAATAGTTAATAGTCACCTCCCTGACAAAGAGGCCTCATGTTCTTCAGTGAGGAAGGGACATGAGGAAGCCACTGTCCCTTCTCAGCATGCTGTCCAATCCCACATCCTTACAGGTAAGCCCTTAGAATCGTGCCAACTATATAGACCACACCTCTCCTCATGAGATATCTCCAATTATAAGATACACAGTAATGGATAAGGGAATATTGTGACCAAAAGACTAGAATACGGTGCTAAGTATTACATGCACCTGTCACACTGGCAGAAACTAGAAACTATTCCTACATTTGGACATAGACATAACTAAATCCTAAAGGGGTATGATGAACTATTCTCTATCAAGTCAGAGTTTAAGAGGCCGCATTACAATTTAAGGAAATACTACTCTCCTGCTCACCTCAGAATTAACCAGGTTTACAAAAAGAGCGTGGAGCTGAAGCAGTTAAAAGCATTCGCTGCTCTTCCAGAGGACCTGAGTTCAGTTCCCAGCACCTAATCAAACAGCTCACAAACACCTTTACCTCTATCTGCAGAATATACAAAATCCTCTTCTGAGCTCTGTGGTACAGGCATAATACATAAATGTAAAAATTTCTTTAATAAAAAATTAAATATAGAGGTTCAGGATATAGCTCAGTCAGTTAAACCCCTGCTATGAAGCCATGAGGAGCAGAGTTTGGAGCCCCAGCACCCACGGACAAACTAGATGTGGCAGCACACATCTGTAACCACATAACTGCACATGAAACCTAGCACTGTCTACATGATGAACTCTAAATTGATAAAATAAAAAGACTTAAAACATGATGATTCTTAAGCAAAATGAGATTTACTTCTGAAGGATTTCAAAGGTTTATCAACTGCAAAGCCAGTCTTACCACTGCAAAACACTTTATTAAAGTCAAATCCTTGGCTCGCTAGGAAGTCAATGCTGGAGCTCTGAAACAAACAACACACATGTCAGTGAGATTCAAGGCCAGTGTCAAAACAGCAGAGAGGTGATGCAGACAAGTAACCATGACAACACAACAAGAAAGAAGCAGGCCAAAGGTCAAAAGTCTTTAGCCATAGCTGCCATGACTATTCATTCACTTAAAACACCATGGCTCTTCCCCTTAGTAGCTTTATAAAACATTCTCTGTTTTATAATGTTAAAATCCACTGAGTATGGACAGATAACTCCACAATGAAGTAGGATCCTGCCCTCTGCTACTACACTGACTGTGAGGCTGTAAACAGAAATAAAGTACATCCACACAACCTCGAGTATAAACTGAAGGAATGTAAGGCATTATCTACACTGAGTCGGATACAGAAGGCCCACATCTTATCATTAGTAGCATAGTATGTGTGTGTGTGTGTGTGTGTGTGTGTGTGTGTGTGTGTGTGTGTGTGTAAGAGGGGTGGTGGTGGAATGGCAGGCACATGTGGAAGTCAGAGGACAACCTGTAGAATTCAAGGCACTGAATTCAAAGCAAGCACTTTTACCCCCTCGGCCTTCTTACCAGTCTTGAAGGATCAAAATCTTAATTGGATGTTTTCTTTTGTCTCATACTGGTTTGTATTGTTTTTTTGAGGCATGGCTTCATGTAGCTAGGATAGCTAGAACTCACCACGTAGCTGAATATGATGACCCTGAACTTCCTAATCCTGAAGCTTCCGGAGAGCTGAGACTGCGGCTATGCACAGCCACACCCAGTCTACAGGTCCTAGGGATGGACTCCAAAGCTTCACTCATGCTGGGCCAGCACTCCACCAAATGAGCTGGCTGCATTCACAGCCCTAAATAGTCTTTCCTTGTGGGCTCTTGTTTTTGTTTCTAAGAAGTGGAGATTGAACCTACAGCTTCATACATGCTATGCAAGTGCTCTACCATGGAGCTGTATCCTCAGCACTCTGCTTTGTGTTTTTTCAGACGGGGTCTCACTGAGTTGTCAAAGATAGCTTTGTACTCACTCTGTAGCCCACTGATAGTTGGAGCTCTGTTGCTCCCTGCCTCAGTCTCCTAAGTAGCTGGGATTACAGGCCTGTGCCACCAGACCTGGAGAGTTGGATGGTTTTTGGTTTTTGGTTTTCCAAGACAGGGTTTCTCTATATAACTGCTCTGGCTGTCCTGGAATTCACTTTATAGACCAGGCTGGCCTCAAACTCACAGAAACCCACCTGACTCTGCCTCCTGAGTTCTGGGATTAAATGCATGTGCCACCACCACCTAGTCAATTGGATGATTTTAATGTTCAAGATCCAGAGGGCAAAATCCCTGAGAAAACCTAACTAAACAAACATATCCTGTACCTAGAAGATGAAAGATGTGAATAGATTCATTAAAGCTGAGTAAATAATTTTAGAGATTTTATATGAATTTGGCCAAATCATGAAGCCCTTCCTCAAAGCAACTAAAGAGGAGAATAATACTGTAGCTACTGCAATTTCCTATGTTCTCCTAAAGTCTTATATAGCCATGCAAACACTCCATCTCTGACAGACACACTAAGAAGGGCCTGGATAGGCATTGTCTACTAAGTGCCAAACCAGGGCTGCTTGAACTTTTTCCACTAGAAACCCCTTTTCACCCAAGAAATTTCACACAACCCCAGACACAGACATATAAAATAGGTAGACAAATCAACCATTTGCTGATAAATTAATCACAGTAACATTTATTCTAGGAAAATTCTTTGGTATACATACAATTATTTTACCATCTATTAAAGACAAAGGCAGATCTGTGACACACATCGAGCAGAAGAAACAGAAGTTCAAGGTAATCCTTAGCTACTTAGTGAGTTTGAAACCAGCCTGACCCTCATGGGACCAAGTCTCACACAACAAAGAGAAGGTGCGGAAACAGGAAAAGAAGACAAAAAGCATGTAAATGCCATTTTGCAACCCCATTTGCTTCACTCCACCTCGAGCCCTGGGTTAGGCAGCACTCCCCAGCCCATTCCTCCACCTTACCTAGCAGCTCAGTGCTAAACACATTTAATGTTCAAGGACACAGTAAGCTACTTTGCCTTTAGGTCCCAGATGACTTAAGGATGAGAATTCTTTGAGAACAACTGTGACATAATTTTAATCTATTCAGACTCTAGCACCTAACTCCTTTGTAAAATGTAGCTCTGCAGATGTGGGCGTGTGTCTATGTGGATGTATGTGTGTGTATATGTGTATGTAGTATGGGGGGGGGCGGTACATGTGCTTATGCATACCTGTATCTTCACATCACTCTCTACTTTGCTGTGTGTATATATACACTTGACTGTATGTGATACATACACATCTATATACACGTGTGCAAAGGTGCACTCAACTTACCCATACTCAGCCATATGTGGAGGCCTGAGGTCAACACTGAGTATTTTCCTCATTCAGTCTCCACCTTAATTTTTGAGACATGGTCTCTCATTGAACCTGGTGCTTGCCTTTTCAGTCAGACTAGCTAGCCAGCAGGCACCTCCCCTCAGAATTTACCTGTCTCAACACACAGCCCTGGGACTACAGATTCTGGCTGGTGAGCCCTGATTCTCCACGGCTGTAGGGAATCCGAGCTGAGATTCCCCCACTCAGCCATATCCCCAGCTCCTGCAGTTGTACTTTTAAATAAAACAAGCAAACAACAACAGCAAAACAACTTTAGGGCCAGGGAGATAGCTCGGTTTATAAAATGTTTACCTATCATACATGAGACCCTAGAATTACAGGTATGTGCCACTTGCGCAGTTTATGCAAGTGCTGGGAATCAAGTTCAAAGACTCGTGCATAGCAGGCAAGCACTCACTCTACCTACTAAGCTACATTGCCAGCCCTTATCTTGTTACTTAGAAAGTACCCAGGAGTCTGTCCTCTGGATGTCCACAGCTGCATTACTACTTTTACGGTAAAAAAGGAAAAGACAAAGATGAACTCATGTTACTAGGGAGAGAGACCCTAAGCTGCAGGATTACAGGGAAGAGAGGCAGCCCCACGTTTACTCTCCTTATCCGTGATGACAAATTACCAGCAGACAGAAGGAAACTTTACGTATCCAGTGTCTGCCAAGCCAGCTACCACAATCTCAAGCCTCCTTGCATCTGTACTTGGTGCCCTTCTCAAAAGGAAAGCGGAGTCTCTTCCACCTTCTGTTTCCAAATTGGTGAGTTAAGGTAAAGGACCCAGGTTTAAGAAGTTTGACTCTTTCAGAAAATAAAGCTCCACCCTTGAGGAAGGAACAAAGACAATGAGGTGAGGAGAAGTCTGTGGGTCCTACTATAGGATAAATCCAGAGGAAGACAGCAGAAGTCCCAAATAGAGTCCCACTGCAATGTCATGACCCCCAACCCAGCTTTATTATAATAAAGTTCATGATCTAATTTCCATCTGCTTATCTTTATAGCCTATTCCTTATAATACTCTGAAATGAAGAGGAGATAACAATGTCATTAATTTTAAAATCTAAGAATAAAGGTGAGATAACTTACCCAAAGCTTGGTTTGGTTTCGTTTTTTCGGGGGGGGGGGTGGGGGGGGGGTGGCGTTGTTTTTTGTTTTTGAAACAGAGTCTCATATAGTCCAGACTGCCCTCAAACTCACTATGTAGTCAAGGATGACTTCTAATTAATGATCCCTCTACCTCCACCTCCCTCCCAAGGCCAAATCACAGCATGCACCACTATGTGGTACTGGAGCTGGAACCCAGGGCATCATTCATGCTGGGTAAGCACTCTACTAACTGGCCTACAGCTCCAGCCCCTAGAGCTAAGTCTAAAGGAATTCTACATTTCCACTCCGTCCCAACAGCACTTCATAAATGGAGAAATGCAGTTCCACTACTGACCTGGCAAACGAACTTGACATCTGGTGAGGACCTACTGAAAGGCTTGGGGAAAACATAGAAGTTAAATGACTTCGTTACGTGCCTGGAAAAACAAGAGAAAGGACATTTAGGGGTGATACCAGCAGACAAATTAGGAATTCCCAACCATTAAGACAACCTACTTGGAATCTATGTGGTCATACTTAAAAGTGCAAAGGCCAAACTGAAACAGTAAGAAGTCCATAGAATGCTGGAAAAGAAAAATAAAACATCAGTCACAAGAGAGCCACATATCTGACATGAGCAAGTATTCTCAATCTGGTGGTTTTCTGAATCATTCAATAAAACTTCAGCAAAACAGGCCAGTGGGAACAGACTGCAGGCTATACATGAGAAGTCTTATTCATTTATACACAACTATGTTCCCAACTAAGAAGCCATCTATCATCCCCAGAGCATAGCATTAGGCCTATTTCCAAATTACTACAATAATTACATCATATTAATTTCCTATATATCAAATTAATTTTAAGAAATAATAGCCCTTCCTCAGAATGTTTTCCAGCAAACAATACTTTTTGCTATTTTAAGCATCACAAAAGTATTTTGTGGCTGGTGTTGAGAAGACACACCTCACTTAGAAAACATGGACGTGTAAGTTTAATGATTCCACCTCTTCATAATTCAACAGCAGGATCCACATGACAAAGAAAAAGACTTTTAGGCATATCCACTTGCCTTTTTAAGCTTCTGATATCTCTCTTCTGGGGTGTCAAAACCACTTGTCAATGCAGTGACTGAGGGTCCATCGCTGATTCCTAGATCATAAAAAATAAGGATTGGGCTCATAAATAAATGCTAGTGTAAAACTGTCACATGCTAGAGTGTCAGTCTCCATAGTGCCTATTCATATTCCTATTAGTTAAAATTAATTCAGTGTCTATATCACACTTTTTCAAAATTAACATTAATGTGTGCTGTGGGTATAGTTCACTGGTAGAAGTGCTTGCTTGCCTTGCACATGAGAGGGCCCAGGTTGGATTCCTACATTCATAGAAAAATAATAATTAGGGGTTGGAGATGGATCAGTCAGCAAAACACTTGCTGTGTAAGCATGAGGACCTGAGTTAGAATCCCCAGAACCGATGCAAACAGCTACGTGTAGCACTGGGGAGACTGGATCCCTGGAGCACCCTGGCCAGACAGACAACCAGGTAAAATCAGTGAACTCTAGGTTCAGTAAGAGATGCTGTCTCAAAAAAAAAGAAAGAAAAGTAGAGTTTGAGGAAAGCATCCAATGTTGAACTCTGGCCTCCATTCATGCATATGTATGTGCACACACTTATGCAAACACACACAAACACACATACATGCACACATGTATCTACTGAGCTAAGCAATAAAGATTTCCACTAAAGCATTAAGTAATATCCTTATTTGCCATCCAAGTGTGGCCCTGGCAAGTCACAAAATACTATAGGATTTCACTTACACAATGTGTCTAGAGTGGCCACAATCAAAGACAGATGATGGCTGACAGAGGCTAACGGGAGTAATGAGTATGCCCATGAGTAGTGTGTCTGTTTAAGGTTTTTTAAAATTCCAGAAATGAGCCGGGCGGTGGTGGCGCACGCCTTTAATCCCAGCACTCGGGAGGCAGAGCCAGGCGGATCTCTGTGAGTTCGAGGCCAGCCTGGGCTACCAAGTGAGTTCCAGGAAAGGCGCAAAGCTACACAGAGAAACCCTGTCTCGAAAAACCAAAAAAAATAAAAAAAATTAAAAAAAAATAATTCCAGAAATGGACGGTGCTGGCTGCATAGCAACATGTGTGTAATTAATGCCACCAAATTGCAAAACTACTTAAGAACAACTGAAACAGGGCTGGGAAATGACTCTAAGGATAGTGTTCGCCATGCAAACAAAAGGTCCTGAGTTTGGACCTCACTGTATAAAAACTGAGCATGGCAACACACACCTGTAACCCCAGCACTGGAGGGCTTGTGGGGAGAAACAGATCCTAGAGGCTGCTGGCCACCCTCTAACTGAAATGGGCAGCTCTAGGTTCAACAAGTGAATGTATTTTTTTAAATTAGATGGAGAGGGCCTGGGGCACGTAAGCCTTTGATCCCAGCACTCAGGAAGCAGAGGCAGGAGGATCTCTGTGAGTTCAAGGCCAGCCTGGTCTACAAAGAGAGTTCCAGGACTACCAGGGATGTTACACAGAGAAACCCTGGGGGGCGGGGAGAGAACAACAATAAAAGAACTAAATCCCCTGCTTTTTAACCATATACACCTAAATTGTTTTAAGCAGCACCAGAACCATAATCTGTATCCACAAACCTCACAGCCTTACGAATCAGAGAACCACTGCATCTTTCTCACGCTTTTGCCATAACCAGCAAGATTACGAAAGGAGTCTTAGCTATACAAGGTGTAAGCCCAGAGCTTTCAAGGGAGTGATACCTGAAAACTCCCCATCGATGGCGAAGAAGTCAGCCTCCTCTATGGCCTGGTACACTTTGTGAAGATTAATCTTAAAATCTGTAGAGAAACCAAGAAGAAGCTCAGAACAGGTGGCTGGCCTTCCTGCCCACCAACTAAAAGATGGGAGAAGGGTCCGGAGGAGAGCCCAGGGCCACGGAAGAGACGGACAAGTCCCTAGGATGTGCAAGGACCACAGGGAGACAACTTCTTCAGGGGTGGCTAGGCAGAGGAGTCAAGACCCGAAGTGTGCACGACTAAAGAGGGCTAGGCCAGAGGAGATGCACGGGGAAGAGAAAAGCAAAGGTGCCAAAGGTGTCAGTTTCGCAGAGGGACAGTCCCTCCAACACCACCGGCTTCAGAGGATGCAAAGCCTAGCAGGACTGACTTGGCCCCGGGCCCCGCCAAGCACACGAGGTCTAGGCCTAGCACGCTGGGTCGGCTTGCAGACAAGGGGGGGTACGCGGCGGACACGCACTGCTCCGGATTATCTCCATTCTGCCGCTCAGACCGAACCCTGGCCCCGCCCAGGCCGACACCGGTCCACGCGCAGAGTTCCGCAGCGAAGAGCAGCGACCGCAGTGTCGGAGGCAGCCACGGAACAGACCGCGGGGGACACTTCCGGAAACAGCGCGCGCCGCTGGGCCTGCGTCAGAGCTGCGTCACCGTAGGGGCAGGGCGGAGGCTGAGGGCCTGCCCGCTGCCTGGAAATGGGGTTGTCGCTAGCAAAGTCCCAAACCCTGGCCAAATTGCTGAAGTTCCTGTTCTGACACCTGGTTGGTCAAGAGATTTTGTTGTTGTTTTGGTTTGGTTTTTGCCTTTTCAAGACAGGGTTCCTCTGTGTAACAGCTCTGGCAGTCCTAGAACTCGCTCTGTAGACCAGGCTGGCCTCGAACTCACAGAGATCTGCCTGCCTCTGCCTCCAGAGTGCTGGAATTAAGGGGTGAACCTCCACTGCCCAGCTTGATCTAGAGATTTTTGAACCGTTCTCCCTGGACCTGAAATTCCGGACCTGAGGAAGATGAGGCAAGAGAATTGCAAATTCGAGGCCACTTAGGCGACATAATGAGAATCTGTCTAAAAATAAATATATATATATATATATATATATATATATATATATATATATATATATATATATATATATATATACATATAATTTGCTTGTGTGTGTGTGTGTGTGTGTGTGTGTGTGTGTGTGTGTGTGTGTGTGTGTGTTGGTGTTTAGTGCTCCTCAGTGGTAGGCAAAGGAGGACCTCAGTGTCTTCTCTTGTTCTCCACCTTCCTTGAGACAAGGTCTCTCACTGAAGCTGTTTCAGCTGGAATGGCTGGCCAGAGAGCTCCTAAGATGCCAGTCTCTGCCTCCCAAGGCTGGAGTTACGGGCCTGCAGGGCTGTGCCTGGCTTTGACATGGGTGCTGGGAATCTGTACTTGAGTCTTGTTGATTTGACAGCAAGTGCTATCATGTAAATGTAGCTGTCTCTCAGGTCCTGTGTACTGAATTCCTGTTCCGTTGCCACTCTGGTAGGATGGGGATACCATGATGAGAAAGCATGGTGATTGTCCCATTGGAGCTGCAAACTTGGGGTAGGAAGGAAAAAACCAGGCAGAAATAAGACTTGCCCTTTGGAAACTTGATAGTTGCTATGGAGATGAAGAGCAAGGTGCTGCAACAGAGAGTGATGGGGATGCAGGGCTTCTTAGCGAATCAAAGAGGGCAAAGCTGGAGCCTTTACAGCTGGGTGGTGTGGCTGCAGATTGTTGTTGGTCCCCAAAGCATGTTGCTTGCTGGACTGATACATAATACATAATAGACGTTCTTTTTTTTTTTTTTTTTTTTTTTTTTTTTTTTGGTTTTTCGAGACAGGGTTTCTCTGTGTAGCTTTGCGCCTTTCCTGGAACTCACTTGGTAGCCCAGGCTGGCCTCGAACTCACTTAGATCCGCCTGGCTCTGCCTCCCGAGTGCTGGGATTAAAGGCGTGCGCCACCACCGCCCGGCTATAATGGACGTTCTTATTAAACTGGTTGACTGAATAAATCTAACCTGGTCTTTCAAAAAAATCTCACCAGGTGGTGGGTGGTGGTGGTGGTGCACGCCTTTAATCCCAGCACTTAAGAGGCAGAGACAAGCAGATCTCCATGTTCCAGGCCAGCCTGGTCTACATAGTAAGTTCCAAGACAGCCAGGGCTACATAATGAAACCCTGGAGAGAGAGAGAGAGAGAGAGAGAGAGAGAGAGAGAGAGAGAGAGAATGATATACAAATGGATCTGTATACTAATTGGTTTGTTATTAAGCAGGGGAGCAGGGGAATAATAGTAGCAATACAATAGAAATCAAGGTCACAAAAGAAAGAGAAAAGAAAATAAAAAGAAATCAAGGTCAGGGGGCTGGAGAGATGGCTCAGTGGTTAAGAGCACTGACTATTCTTCCAGAGGTCCTGAGTTCAACTCCCAACAACCACATGGTGGCTCTCAACCATCTGTAATGAGATATGGCGCTTATAATAAATAGCTAAATCTTTAAAAAAAAAAAAAAAAGAAAAGAAAAGAAATCAAGGTCAGTGCAGGAAAGGAAGTTGACATATAATTACACGTCATGAATGAGATTTATTAGGAGAAAGAGAAAGAGACCATGATCAGACCTCCTGGTGGGAGGAAGAGCATTAGACATGACAGGGGTCCTAAAGAAAAGAGGAGCCTTGCCTATAAACCTGGAAAGGAGGGACTAGAAAGATTGCTTAGTGTTTAAGAGTATGCTCTGCTCCTGCAGAGGACCTGAGTTCAGTTCCCAGCACCCACATCAGCAAACTCATAATTGTCTGCCACTCCAGTTCCAGGCCTCTGACCTTCATGGCACCTGCACTCACTTGCATAGTGTCCACTCAGTCACAGACACACACATACACATACTTAAAAATAATAAAAATGTTTAAAAAGACCTGGATAGGATCCTCATTAAGTGTGAATAAAAGCTGAGTGGTGGCGGCACACACCTTTAATCCCAGGACACAGGAGGCAGAGGCAGGCAGATCTCTGTGAGTTTGAGGCCAGCCTGGTCTAGAGAACAAGTTCCAGGACAGCCAGGACTACACAGAGAAACATTGTCTCAAAAAAAAAAAAAAAGAGTGAATAAAAAAGCTGGCTATGGGAAAGAGTGAAATGAATTTAAAAAAAAAGCTGGGTGTGGTGGTACACATGACTTTAATTCCTGCACCTTAGAGACAGAAACAGGCATATCTCTGAGTTCCAGGCTGGTCAGTTACACAGTGAGATTCTGTCTCAAAAGAAAAAAAGAGTGAAAATAAAAGATATAAGAAGAGAGAACAATTGCCGGGCGGTGGTGGCACACGCCTTTAATCCCAGCACTCGGGAGGCAGAGCCAGGAGGATCTCTGTGAGTTTGAGGCCAGCCTGGTCTCCAAAGCGAGTTCCAGGAAAGGCACAAAGCTACACAGAGAAACCCTGTCTCGAAAAACCAAAAAAAAAAAAAAAAAAAAAAAAAAAAAAAAAAAAAAAAAAAAAAGAAGAGAGAACAAGAGAGCATTCCAGACATCCTGAAAAGGATGGCAGTGGAGACAAAGGACTGCTCAGAAAGAATCCCCAGAAAAAACAGAATGAATATCAGACTTTCACAAAATTTTAAGGAGTTATGGAAGGGGGTTACGGAAAGAGATGGCTGCAAGGGGGAGCATTTCGGGGTCAGGTAGAAACGTGGTGCAAGGGAAACTCCCAGGAATCTACAAGGATGACCCCAGTTATGACTCCTGGCAATAGTGCATATGTAGCATGAACTAGCCATCTCCCGTGACCAAGCAAGACTTCCAGTAGAGGGATTGGGACAACAACACAGCCACATAACTTTTGACCTACAGTCTGTCCTACCTATGGGATGTGCTGGGTTAAGGGTGTCCCAGAGATTGTGGTAGTGGCCAACCAATGACTGGTCCAGCCTAAGACCCATGCCATGAGAATGAGCCCACCCCTGACACTGCCTGGAGTGCCAGGAACCAGAGGCTGGATGACCCAAAGACCTAGAATAGAACCAAACATGACTGGAGAAAAAGTCAATGTAATGATGCCCAATAATAATTCTGTTATATTCATAGATTGGTGTCTACCCCAATTGTCATCAGAGAGGCTTCATCCAGCAACCCACAATCAAACATTACACAGAGCTTCAGAAATCTTGCTGAAGAGAGGAAGGATTGTACAAGTCAGAGAGGTCAGGGACATCACAAGAAAACTCATAGAATCAATTAACCTGGGCTCATATGAGCTCACGGAGTCTGAACTGACAACCAGAGAGCTTGCATGAGACTAACCTAGACCCTCTACATATATGTGACTGACAGTTGTGTAGCTTGCTCTACTTGTGGGTCTCCTAAAAGTGTCCCCACTGCTTTGTTTGGCTTTTGGGAACCTATTCCTCATACTGGGTTGTCTTATCCAGCCTTACAACAAGGGGAGGAGCTTAGTCCTACCAAAACTTGATATGCATGATTTATTGCTATCCATGGGAGACCTGCACTTATCTGAACAAAAACTGAGGAGGAGTGGATTTGGGAGAAAAGAGGAGGTGGGATAGGGAATGGGAGGATAAAACTGTGGTCAGCATGTAACATAAATAAATTAATTTAATTTAAAAAGTTTAGGGGGTGGCAGGAAGTTTTATATTATATGATTCAATTCAACACAGAGAACTTGTGAAACAGAACTTGAGGGGACAGGCAATGACTTCTTTTTTGGGGGTGGGGGTTAATTATACAGACTTTTTTTAAAACATAAAAACAAGTTATAATTCAAAAGTCCAGGGTTATTTGAAACTGGAAAATATTTTCTCTGTAGAGAATAGTAAAAATGATAACATTTCCCAATAAACCCTTTTAAGCCAAATGATAGCTGAATTATACATATAAATATTGATTAGATTTTTCAGCATCTAATGAGATAATCATGTGGTTTTTTTCTTTCAGTTTGTTTATATGATGTATTACATTGACAGATTTTTATATGTTGAACCATCCTTGCATCCCTGGGATGAAGCCTACTTGGTCATGGTGGATAATTTTTTTGATGTGTTCTTGGATTCGTTTTGGCAATATTTTGTTGAGTATTTTTGCATCAGTGTTCATGAGGGAGATTGGTCTGTAATTCTCTTTCTTTGTTGCATCTTTGTGTGGTTTGGGTATCAGGGTAACTGTAGTCTCATAAAAAGTTTGGTAATGTTCCTTCTGTTTCTATTGTGTGGAACAATTGGAATTAGCTCCTCTTTCAAAATCTGGTAGAATTCTGCACTGAAACCATCTGGTCCTGGGCTTTTTTTGGTTGGAAGACTTTTAATGACTGTTTCTATTTCCTTAGGGGTTATTGGTCTATTTAAATAGTTTATCTGGTCTTGATTTAACTTTAGTATGTGGTACCTATCCAGAAAATTGTTCATTTCTTTTAGTTTTTCCAATTTTGTGGAGTACAGGTTTTTGAAGTATGACCTGATGATTCTCTGGATTTCCTCGTTGTCTGTTCTTATGTCTCCCTTTTCATTTCTGATTTTGTTAATTTGGATGCTCTCTCTCTGCCTTTTGGTTAATTTGGATAGAGGTTTGTCTCTGTTGTTGATTTTTTCAAAGAACCAACTCTTTGTTTCATTGATTCTTTGAATTGTTCTCTGTTTTTATTTCATTGATTTTATCCCTCAATTTGATTATTTCCTGGCATCTATTCCTCCTGGGTGAGTTTGTTTCTTTTTGTTCTAGAGCTTTCAGGTATGCTCACTAGAGTGAGATTTCTACAACCTCTTTATGTGTGCATTTAGTGGTATGAATTTTCCTCTTAGCACTGCTTTCATAGTGTCCCGTAAGTTTGGGTACGTTGTACTTTCATTTTCATTGAATTCTAGGAAATCTTTAATGTCTTTATTTCTTCCTTGACCCATTGGTACATCAGGTGGGCATTATTCAGTTTCCACATGATTGTAGGCTTCCTATAGTTTTTGTTGTTGTTGAAATCTAACTTTAAAGCATGGTGGTCGAATAAGATACAGGAGGTTATTCCATTGTTTTTGTATCTGTTGAGATTTGCTTTGTGACCAAGCATGTGGTCAGTTTTCAAGAAGGTCCCATGGGGTGCTGAGAAGAAAGTATATTGTGTTAGGGTGGAATGTTCTGTAGATATCTACTAAGTCCATTTGAGTCATAACATCTGTTAGGTCCTTTATTTTTCTGTTAACTTTCAGTCTGGTAGATCTGTCCATTGGTGAGAGTAGTGTGTTGAAATCTCCCACTACTAGTGTGTGGGGTTTGATGTGTGATTTAAGCTTTAGTAATGTTTCTTTAGAAATGTGGGTGCCTTTGTATTTGGGGTATAAATGTTCAGAATTGAGACTACATCTTGGTGGATTTTCCCTGTGATAAATATGTAATGTCCTTCCCGATCTCTTTTGATTGATTTTAGTTTGAAGTCTATTTTATTAGATATTAGGACAGCTACACCAGCTTGCTTCTTAAGTCCATTTGACTAGAAAACCTTTTCCCAGCCTTTTACTCTGAGGTAGTGTCTGTCTTTGAAGTTGAGGTGTGTTTCTTGTATGCAGCAGGAGGATGGATCCTGTTTTCATATCCATTCTGTTAGCCTGTGTCTTTTCATAGGTGAGTTGAGACCATTGATATTGATGGATATTAATGACCAGTGATTGTTAATGCCTGTTATTTTTTGGTGGTAGTGTTGTGTTTCCCTTCTTTGGTATTTGTTGGTGTGCAATTATCTATTGCCTGAGTTTTCATGGGTGTGTCTAATTTCCTTAGGTTGAATTTTTTCTTCTAGTTCTTTCTGTAGGGCTGGATTTGTGGCTAGGTATTGTTTAAATCTGTTTTTTAAATTTATTTTATAATTTAATTTAACTTTACATATCAGCCACGGATTACCCTGTCCTCCCTCCTTCAGCCCACCCCACCCTTGCCCTCCCCCCAGCCCACCCCCCATTCCCATCTCCTCCAGGGTTTTACCATGGAATATTTTGTTTACTCCGTCTATGGTGATTGAGAGTTTTGCTGGGTATAATAGTCTTGGTTGGCATCCGTGGTCTCTTAGTGTCTGCATAACATTTGTCCAGGACCTTCTAGCTTTCATAGTCTCCATTGAGAAGTCTGGTGTTATTCTGATGGGTCTGCCTTTATATGTTACTTGGCCTTTTTCCTTTGCGGCTCTTAATATTTTTTCTTTATTCTGTATGTTTAGTGGTTTGATTATTATGTGGCAAGGGGCCTTTTTTTGGGGGGGGATCCAGTCTATTTGGTGTTCTGTAAGCTTCTTGTATCTTCATAGGTATTTCTTTCTTTAGGTTGGGAAAGTTTTCTTCCATGATTTTGTTGAATCTATTTTCTGTGCCTTTGAGTTGGTATTCTTCTCCTTCTTCTATCCCTATTATTCTTAGGTTTGGTCTTTTCATGGTGTCCCAAATTTCCTGGATGTTTTGTGTTATGACTTTTTTGGCTTTAGTGTTTTCTTTGATTGACAAATCTATTTTTTCTATTGTGTCTTCAACATCAGAGATTTTCTTTTCCATCTCTTGCATTCTGTTGGTTATGCTTGCGTCTGTAGTTCCTGTTCGTTTAGTCAGATTTTCTGTTTCCAGCATTCCCTCAGTTTGTGTCTTCTTTATTGTCTCCATTTCAGTTTTTAAATCTTAAATTGTTTCTTTCATCTGTTTAATTGCTTTTTCTTGGCTTTCTTTGATTGATTCCAATTTTTGTTTGTTTTTCTTCCATTTCTTTAAGGGAATTTTTCATTTCCTCTTTAAGGGAGTTTTTCATTTCCTGTTTAAGGGCCTCTATCATCTTCTTAAAGTCATTTTTAGGATTCACTTCTTTTGCTTCTTCTGATTTGGTATGCTCAGGTCTTGCAGGTGTAGAACCACTAGGTTCTGATGGTGTCATATAGGTCTTTATGTTGTTGCCTGTATTTTTGCGCTGGTGTCTACTCATCTCTTCCTCCACTTGGTGCAGCTGGTGTCTGTGTCTGAGGGTGCCTGTCTTGTTCCAATTGGTAGTCTTGGTCCACTGGGAGTTATTGGTCAAATCAGTGCTGATGGGCTATGTTTCTCCAGGAGCAGCTTAGTCCAATCAGTGTTAGTGGGTTCTGCCTCAGGGAGCAGCTGTTCCCAATCTGTGCAGGGTGGGCTTATGGCTCTGGTGGTTGTTGGTGTCTCATGGGATGGTTTTCTTGGTGAGGGGGCAGGGAAAGAGGCAGCTGTCCAGTCACTGGGGTTCCAGTGGCTGTTCCTAGTCGGTGCAGGGTGGGCTTATGACTTCTGTAGTTGTTGGGGTCACAGGGGCTGGTTTTCTTGGTAAGAGAGCAGAGAAAGGCAGCTGCCGGGTCCCTCGGGCTCCAATGGCCGGGGGACTAGGGGCTAGAGACTTGGTCTGCTGGTCTGGAGATAGGCCCTTATCTATTCTCCGGTCACACACTGCTTGCTCGCCAACTCCTCACCTGATCTTGTTTCCTCAGACTGCAGGCTTCTGAGACCTCTCCAGAATGGATCTCAGCTAAACAGGTTGATCAGTAGGGCAGTCTCACCACCGCCTCCAAGTTGTTAGGCTTTGCATGATCAGCAGCTGGACCCTGGGCTGGCCTTAGGCAGAATGCCTTATTTTTGTTTTTTGAAACAGGGTTTCCTTCTGTAAATCTTACTCTTACTCCATGGCTTGCTGTGTAGCTGGGTGTCTGGCCCCTGGAGTCCTCCTCTTTCTTTGGCTGATTCCTCCTTGCACTCCTCCATCTCTTTTCTTCCTAAAATTGCTGAGTGTGGTCAGGTGGTGGTGGCTCACTCCTTTAATTCCAGCACTTGGGAGGCAGAGGCAGGTGGATCTCTGTGAATTTGAGGCCAGCCTGGTCTACAGAGTGAGTTCTGGGATAGTCAGGACTACACAGAGAGACCCTGTGTCAAAAACCCACACCCCCCCCAAAAAAAAAGAAAGAAAGAAAGAAAGAAAGAAAGAAAGAAAGAAAGAAAGAAAGAAAGAAAAAGATGAGATTGGTAGGACACACTGAAAGGACTCTGGCTGCCTTGAGCATGGTGAGCATGGCTCTGGCAGACCTTGCCAGTCTCTCCCATTCCTTCTTCTTCTTCTTTTTTTTTTTTGGTCACCCCCCCTCCCCCGGAACTCACTTTGTAGCCCAGGCTGGCCTAAAACTCACAGAGATCCGCCTGCGTCTGCCTCCTGAATGCTGGGATTAAAAGCGTGCGCCACCACCGCCCGGCCCATTCCTTCTTATTTGCTAATCATTAGATTATATTCCTATATTTAACCACCAAGGTCTATTCCCTTATTTGTCCACTTCTTCCTCCTGTGGCTGATACTAAGTTCCAGCCACAAAGTATTAAAGTCTAGCAATCGAAAGCCCCCTTTGGTTTTCCTAATTAACATGCCCAAACAAAATACATCACCACATCCTAGCCCATTCTAACACACATCTCCCCTTTTTCTCTTCTTAAAAATCACACCTGCAAAGTCAATTTGCTGCTGTTTTTCTGCCTGAGTCAGAAAGTAGCCACTTAACTTTTCTTCCACTATTGGTAAAGGATCTCTCTGTGAAAATAGTATTTTGGGTGTGGTTTGTGCCTAATCCAGGGCCTGGGAGGGAACCCCCATTCTGGAAGGGGTCTCCTCCATACACCTATACTTAAAACATTTAGGGAGGTAGATTTGAGGGGATCTCAAATTCATGACTAACCTGTGATACAAAGGTTGTGTCTCAAAAAGGAAAAAAAATAAAATGGTAAATTCTGTTATGTATCTCCTATCACAATGAAGAAAAAAGTTTATACTTTTGACAGGTTATTCTCTAGAAAGTAAATTCACACTTCCTTGCACTAGCAGAGATCATGTTTACTCTTATTTATTCATTTAGAGATGGCTGATCTCAAATACACTCCAAAGTTAAGGGATAGCCTTGAACTTCTGACCTTCTTGCCTATTCTCCGACTAGTTGCTGGGATTACAGGTGTTTTACCATGCCCAGTTAGGTTATATGCTGCACAAGTATGTCAGACAAGCACTATACCTGGGCTTCATCCCCAGCCCCATGTCCAACAACTTAAAGATGTTGTTAAACCTGAGAATCTTCTAGGAGAAAAATCCACGATTGTCCAATTAAAGCAGTCTATACTTTGGGGTGCACCAGGGACTGGCCATCCTGCTGTCTCACCCTAAATTGAGATTTGAGAGAGCAGCCCTTTTATGGGAAAGATAAGGTGCTCACCAGGGTGAGAGAATTAACTGTTACATATTTTGTTTGTTGGTTTTTTTCGAGACAGGGTTTCTCTGTGTTGTTTTGGTGCAGGGATGGGCCTGCCTCTGCCTCCTGAGTGCTGGGATTAAAGGTGTGCGCCACCAACGCCACCAATGCCCGGCTGCTGTTATACATTGTTAGAAAGCAACAAAGAAAAGGAGGAGGGAACAAGGGTAATGGGGTTCACCCGTGAATAGAGTTGTAATGGTGTAGCTGGAGAATTTTTTTCCAGCTCCCACCACCAAGTCCCGCCAGTCCCGGAGCCCACTTATAAAATAAACACACAGACTCTTACATTATTTAAACTGCTTGGCCATTAGCTCAGGCCTATCATAGTCTAGCTCTCACTCTTATATTCAGCCCATTTCTATTAATCTTTACTTTGCCACGTGGCTCGTGGCTTACCGGTACTTTACATCTTCCTTGTCCAGGCAGTGGCTCCAGCTGGTCTCCCTTTTCTTCCTCCTTCCTCAATTCTCCTCTCTCCTTGTCCCGCCTATACTTCCTGCCTGGTCACTGGCCAATCAGTGCTTTATTTATATAGAGTGATATCCACAGCACAATGGGAGTGAAGGGGGTTGCAGACAGTTTACATAAGAAACAGGAATTTATTTTACAAATAGAAATTTTAACTTTCAAGGACTTAACACATGACAAACAGGAACTTATGCTCCCCCCCCCCCCACACACACACACAAAGTTACTCAGGGCTATCCTGGAACTCGCTTTGTAGACCAGGCTGGCCTTGAACTCAGCCTGCCTCTGCCTCCCAAGTGCTGGAACTAAAGGCATACGCCACTCTAGCTGGCTAAACAGAAACTTAATTAAAAATATGAACATTGACCAGCAGTGATGGTGCACACCTTTAGTCTTGTCACTCAGGAGGCAGAGGCAGGCAGTGCATTTGAGGCCTGCCTAGTGTACAGAGCTAGTTCCAGGCCAGCCAAAGCTGTTACAGAGAAATTCTGTCTCAAAAAATTATTTAAAAAAAGAAGGAAGAAGAGAGACAGAGAGAGAGAGAGAGAGAGAGAGAGAGAGAGAGAGAGAGAGAGAGAGAAACTTGAACTTGCAAGGACTTAACATAGGACAAAGAGGAACTGATTCATAACTGTCTAACTGCAAACAGAACCCTTAACCTGCAAAGTATATTTTCCGTTTTGTACTTCCATTAACTTGTAAGGTATATTGTTCCTGGTTTGGTCTCACAATGTCTAATCGACTGAATACACAGCATCGTAAGTTCTCAACAGATCCAGACCGAGGTGGGTAGCTGCGGAGTAAACGTGATAAAGTCCTTTTATTCCAAATCCCGACTCTATAAATGAAACTTTAAGCACTGCCTCTGTGGTTTTCTGCATGAGCGTGAAAGTAAGATTTATTGTGGTGCATACGGGGCAGTAAGAGAGAATTATTTTAATGTCTGACCAAAGATAGCTCATCTAAACACAGGAACAAGCTCCAGGAGGCACACTTTGTGCAAAAACACCTCCCCACCCTCAGGCTGTGACTGCGGTGCTCCAACCAGACGAAAAGTGGGCGGGCCGCACTAGTGCGCATGCGGCGCACCATTCCCTGGAGCGGCCGCTCTAGGCAGTGGGGAGGTCGTCTGGGGTTGAGTCTGCGCCTCCCCTCTATGGTCTAGGGACAGCGCATGGTCAGCCTGCAGACCTGGGTTATTTCCGGAAGCGAAGCCGGCTGCTTTCCCTCTGCTTCCGCAGGGCTCGGAGTGGGTCCCGGGACTAGTGGCGAGGTGAGCACCGTGGGGATGGTAACGGGGCAGCAAGGCGCTTGGCTCGAGATGGAACGAACCCGCTCCTCGAGCCGCACCGTCAGGGTGAGGCCCAGGCTCGCGGGCCTTCCCTCACCCGGGCCTGGGCGCTACAAGCGTCCCTGCCGGCCTTTTGCCAGCGTCGGGGTCTGGGTCCGAGCCATTCGCTCCCGGGGGTGGCAGACAAGGGGGTCTTGATTCCACACACCTGCGCCTTAGGGTGCCCGCCACGCCCGCTAGATCCGAAGCCTTCCTGTCCCAAGGCAGACAGTTCATAATGAGAACGCAGAAAAGGGAACATCGAACTCCAAAGTCACACTGGGTTGACCTAGAGCTTCGCTTTTCTCATTGCTGTACTCACGACTCAGAAATGTTATAGAAAGGGTGCGTGTGTGTTTGAAAGAGATGATTTTTGTTTGTTTGTTTGTTTTTCGAGACAAGGTCTCTCTGTGGGAAGTCCTGGCTGTCCTGAAACGCTCTCTGTAGACCCAGGCTGGCCTCGAACTCACAGAGATCCGCCGGCCTCTGCTTCCCGAGTGCTGGGATTAAAGGCGTGCACCACCACCGCCCGGCCGAGACGATGCATCTAACTGGGGATCTCTAGTTGGGTAAGGGGTGAACCCCTAACTTTGGTAGAAAAGAGAAAGTAAGTGAAAGCCTTATTATGCCCGCAGCTGTTGCCCATGGGTCGTCCCCGCGGAAGCCCATTGGTTCGTCCTTGGGGTAGCCCCAACCTCACACCAGAGAGGCCAATACGAAGTTTTCCTCTGTCTTTAGACACACCCCAGACCCAGTAAGGACTGCACGTGCCTTAATGCAGTTTTGTTTGTTCTTGTTACTGCTATTTTGTAAACAGCCTGGATGTGTCTTGACCCAAGTGCTCCGTATGTGCCTGGGTTTATCTTTCACAAACCTGATGGGAAAATCGTACTCTTGGGCTGTTTAGACCCCCTCCCCCTCTTTTTTTCCCTCCAGCATTCAGATGTATGCTAACAACACTAGCCACCATTCAGTAAAATTCGGCTATTAGTAATCTCATTAATATCAACCACTCATCCAGCAAACTTTTTACCTAGCTGTGGACACAGTTTGGCATCTATTTCCAACAATCCTCTAACGTTGATACTAGTGTGGACTGGTAAATGGGAAATAATGAGGCTCAAGGAGAACAAAGCTGACCCGGTTGGGGGCCTAGGTTAGCCTCACTCTGAAGACTTATTTTGGTTTGTTTCTTATAGGGTGGGTGGGGTGGGGTGGCTGTTTTGGGGGTTTGGTTTTTGTTTTTGTTTTGAGACAGGGTTTCTGTATGTAGTCCTGGTTGCCCAGGAACTCAGATCAGGCTGGCCTTGAACTCAGGGAAATCCATCAGAGGCAGGGATTTAAATCCCTTCGGATTGCAGGGATTAAAAGCACATGCCATCATGCCTGGCTTGTTTTTGACATAGGGTCCTTGTAGTCCAGGCTGGCCAAAAATAACTCTTGGACTTTGATTTTCCTGGCTTTCTGAATCCGGTAACAGGAAATACAGAAGGGAAAATGAAACTCTAAATTGACACTGGTGATAGAATTTCCCTCTTTTGATTCCCAATCTCATGACTTAAAAATCTGGATTTAGGCAAATGGCAGTTTTCCCTGAGTGCTGAGATAAGTGTGTGCCACCATGCCCAGTTTATACACAGCTAATGATAGAACCTAGTAAGCAAGCAAGCAGTCTGCCAAATAGTCCAGGAGATTAGGTGACACAGAGAAGCCTTACACAGCTGCATAGAGGATCTGTTCACTTGGAGTGGATTAATCATCAAAGACATTTGGATCTTGTTAGTGGATACTTTTGACTTAGAAATCTTAACTGGGAGTGTAATGATCCACATAAGATAGTTATTGACAGCCATGTTGATTAAGTCAATTAAAAATTTTAAGTTCTTTTTAAATGATGGCGATACCAAGAGTGGGTTTGTGCCTCTGAAAAATGTCTTGGTGTCAAAGCTCAGGGATAGAGGTTTTTAAAGGCACAAACCACAAAGACCGTAATTTGCATCAAAGGCCAGAGTAACCTTAAATGTTCATTCCTGGCAGAGCATAGTAGTTATTTTAGACATAACCTCAAAAGTGTTGCCAAGGCAGATGTGACCACTAGGGTAAGGGAACAGAGGGCTGAGAACAAACAAAATACAGTCAAGACAGGATGGTGTACCTTAGTCATTTCAGGAGTATATGAAAAATAAAGCACTCAAGGAGCAGAAGTTTGTAAGTGGGACTACATTGTGCTCTGTGAACAGAAGCTTAATAATAGAAGTAACATTGTCATGTGTGCTAGGAACTATTCTGAGTTGTCTTGTAATAGCCCCTTAGGCTGTATTGTTATTAGCTCCATTTTACAGGTAAGGTAAAGAAAGGTAAATGATTTGCCTGAGATCATGCAGCTAATGGTTGAGCTAAGTAAGATTTAACTTACTCATTCTGTCTCTAGTGTTCGTGCTGTAAGTGAAAATATTAGTTTGACAGCCAGACTTGGTGGTTTAACAAGCCAAGGCCTGGTGACACAGACTTTAATCCCAGCTACTTGGTAGACTGAGGCAGTAAGATTGCAAGTTCAAAGCCTTAGTTATGTGGATTAGGGCTGAAGGCCACAGCCTCTGTAGTAGAGTGTCTGTTTAGAGTCTACAAAATTCTGGTTTCAGGTTCTAGCACTAGAAAAGTTAGTTTACTGTGCGGCCATGCAGATTCTTAAATGAATATCTCCCATCTGGGTTTTAATTTTTTTTTGTAGTAGGGAATGTTTTGTTTTGAGACAGTTTTATGTATCACTGGCTTGGCTTGAACTAAGGATGACCTTGAATACCTTGTTCTCCTGCCTTCAACACTCATTTGCTGTTGTTATAGGCTTGTGACATCAGATCCAGGTTAGTGGGGAAAGTTTTGAGCAAAGGAGGAATTTGATGGAAATTTTGCTCTAAGGAGATAATTCAATCATTGAAAAAGAGAGATTCACAAAAAGAATAGGAAGTGGTATATAAGTTTCACTTCAGCCATACGTAGTCTAAGACATATTTAGGCATTTACATGTAGATTACATGTAGTCCTAAACTTCCAGGCTCATGATAGCAATCTTGTGAAGCAATCTTGTGAAGCACTTGTTTCAAATACGTAGGTCCAGATCCATGGATTGCATATCTACAAATTCAATAGCAGGTAAGGAAAAGAATTTTTAAGTTAACTTTTGGAATGGAGAATATAGTGTATCTAGCATGTACAATGGTCCTGAGTTCAATCCCTGTCCCTGCCAGAAAAATCCAGAAAGTTCCAAATTACAAAATTTGAACTTGCCACATGCTAAGCACTACACTGAATCCAGAGGAATGAAGCATGTACATCCTGAGATAGCTTCCTGCCATTTCGCGGATCCTCAGTCTCTGCAGCACTATGGGCATTGTTTACCTGGCATTTTGCTCTTGTGTACTTTGTAGTCAGGCCTACTGTGGTTGCTCGTGTACTGGACTTGTGTAAGAGATGACTAAGAGAGACAGGCAGTGGTGGTGCACGCCTTTAATCCCAGTGCTCAGGAGGCAGAGGCAGGTGAATCTACAGAGCAAGTTGCAGTACAGCAAAGGCTACAGAAAAACACCGTCTTGAAAAAACAACAACAACAAAGAACTAAGAAATATAGAATACAGTGCATAGGCCACATGTAAACACTGTCCTTGCCCAAAAGGATTTGCAGACTCAGGTTCTGGTACCTCTGGGAAGTCCTGGAGCAGATACCAAAGGAGGACTATGTACTCCTGCCTTGTTCTCATACATCTAGTTCAAGTTCACCAAGTTTCCCATGGGATTCTAATGAAGGTATTAAGAGCTACATTAATAAAGAGTCAGATATTTGTTGCTTCAATTTTCATCTGCAAATATCTAGAGCCCCATTTTATAGCTATTCTGTGATATAATAGGCTTGACTGTGGCTATTTCTGGAATTTCTGGAATTCAGGGAGCCCAGGATATGGAGAGACCAAAAAAAAAAAAAAAATGGCTGGAATATTATGTGCAAAGTATAGGAATGAGGTCAACAAGGGCATTTTACTCTTTAAGAGGTAGATGGGACTTATAAGAAGGCTGTTGTATGGGGGAGCAGGCTGCAGAACCAGGACTCTCCTGCAATTCTGCCCTTGCCAGGGTTAAGAGTGAAGATGGAATGGGTTTGGCATAAAGGAAAGAGGAAAGTCTTGAATCACAGGCTTGTTGTGTTTTTTTTATTTTTTTTTATTTTGGGGTTTGTTTGTGGGTTTTTTTTTTTTTTTTCAAAGACAGAATTTCTTTGTATAACACCCCTGGCTGTCCTAGAACTTAGTTTGTAGACCAGGCTGGCCTTGAGCTCACAGAGATCCTCCGGCCTCTATCTCCTGAGTGCTGGAATTAAAGATGTGTACCACTACGCCCAGCTAAATGTTGTTACTATAACCAGCACAGTATTAGGCACTTTGGGAGACTGCTGGTGGAGAACAGGCCTATTTCTGATAGAGATCTCAGTAAACTGGGGAGAGTTGGGTTTACAGATTGATTTGACTTGAAGTATTGTTATAGACAGGTGCCTTTTGGCACATTTTTAAAATGTTTTATACATCTATAAGGTGTGCACTGACCTTTCAGAGGTTGTAAGAAGCCTATTGTTCCCACAAAAAACATTGCAAGGCAGTTTATACTTGACTTTTACTCACCAGCACATACCAACCAGACCTCTAACTACTCCTGTGGCAGCCTGCGTGTCAGCATCCTGGAACCTCAAGCCATCAATCCACACTGAAGCCCATATCTTCTAGAGTCCAGCCTATCTAGGGTGCAGGTGAATTTTGAGGCCTATGTCTCAGTGCCCATCAAAGGACTGTTAGGACTGTGTTGGTGAACTTGTGACCAGCCCAACCATCCATGCTTCACATCCCTGTTATCCTTGGTCACCGTCCAAGATCACTGTACAGAAGAGATGAGATATGGTCTAACAGACCATATGACAAAGTACTTCCTCAGAATGCCCACAGCGATGAATCTGGCCTTAGGAGAACAGGAGGTGATCTTTCTGCAAGCCAACAGCGTGAGTGCAGGGACATGAAAGATGATTTTAAAAGAAAATGTTCCTCCTCTTCCCATTATTCAAGACAATGGTCTCCCTATAAAGGGGCTTCTTCTTGTTTTTTCAGAAAATCAAGTATAGGTCAAAAAGACTCCCCACACAGCAGATCTGGATCTAGTGGAGGGCACTCTCCAAAAGGAAGCGAACAGTATTCTTCCCATTGGTCACAGCTTAGGACGTCCACGCATGCTAATGCCTCCTACAGATGGCACAGAGAAGAAAAGCCGGAAGGAGGTCAAAAGAGACCTGACCAGTCTTTGAAAACATCAAGAGACACACACCCATTAAGTTCTTCAGCAGTTCCTTCATCAGAAATTTTAGACAAACTCAACTTGGATGAAAATGGACTTCCTGAAGCTACCAGCAGGCAGGCTGTAGAAAATCCAGAGATGGCAGATGAAAGTGACTTACCTAAAATTCCTGAGTTTGAAGTTGGATTCACAGAACCATTACTTATGATCCAGCCACAGGAACCTGAGTCAAACAGAACAGAAGGCACAGAATTAGTCAGTGACCAACTAACTGATCGCCTTAAAGCAATAGCATCAAAAACCAAGGAAATTGAACAAGCATACCACCAAGACTGTGAAACCTTTGGGATGGTGGTGAAAATGCTGGTTGAGAAAGATCCTTCGTTAGAAAAGTCCATTCAGTTCGCATTTAGGCAGAATTTACATGAAATAAGTGAGCGGTGTGTGGAAGAGCTCAGACAGTTCATTGCAGAGTATGATGCTTCCTAAGAATTGGAGCTCTAGAAGAAAAGTGTTCCTTGATTGTTATTCTAGAACTGCATAAATATTTCAAATGTGGAATTTTTGTGATGAGAAATACTTTAGTGTCAAGTAATATCTAAAATGGTCAGCTTAAAATAATCTATTCAGAACTCTGTTCCACTTACAGAGCCTTCTAATTCATATACATGCCGATTTCAGTGGGTGTTTTAGCCTGCTGGGAGCAGCTTTCTGCTCTTACTCATGTTCTGTAGTCTTCCACAGACAAGAATGTGTGGCCCAAGTATACTTTATAGTTAGAGATTGAACTTCATAGTAAATGATAGCATGTAAAAATGTTAGCATTTTGTGATTTTTATTGGCCTTTTCTTAGGCTTTGTTACTTGTATTAAAATGATCCTTCATTAAAGTATATTATTTTAATAAACTGGTACTTTGGTATCTTAAGAAAATAAAAAGTATAGGAATGGGCTGAATCATCAAAGGACATGTGAGCTTGTAATATAAATTGAGTTGATGTATATATCTGTGTGGTACTAGGGCTTAAACTCAGAATTTTGGCATTCTAGGTACCTGATCTTCCACTGAGCTTTAATCCTAGGATCAAAGTAGATATTTAAAACCAACTATTAGGGCATGTGTTACTTGGTAACCCCTGTAAGCTTTTTGGTTTGGGGTTTTTGTGGTTATTATTATTATTATTATTTTTTTTTCCCGTGATAGGGTTTCATTGTGTACCTGCCTTGACTGTCTTGGAACTCATTCTGTAGACCAGGCTAACCTCAATCTCAGAGATTCTCCCTGCCTCTGCCTCTCAAGTGCTGGGATTAAAGGTGTGTGCTGTCACCACTACCACCACCACCACCATGCTAGGCTTTGTTGTTGTTAGTGGTGGTGGTGATTGTGTGTGTGTGTGTGTGTGTGTGTGTGTGTGTGTGTGTGTGTGTGTGTATGGAGGTCAGAGGTCAACCTCAGGTGCCATTCTTTAAGGGTTTTTTTTGGTTTTGGTTTTTCGAGACAGTTTGTCTGTGTAGCTTTGGAACTTGTCCTGGAACTCACTTTGTAGACCAGGCTAGCCTTGAACTCACAGAGATCTGCCTGGCTCTGCCTCCTGAGTGCTGGGATTAAAGGCGTGCGCCACCACTGCCTGGCACTTGGCTTAGTTTCTTGCCAGCTTTTCTTAACTTGTTTCCGTCTACCTTTTGCCTCTGGGCTTTTCCCTTTCTCTTACTTATGTGTCTTACTCTTACTCCATGGCTTGCAATATAGCCAGGTGTCCTCCTTCTCTGGCTCCTAGATCTTAGATCTCTCCTCCCAGTTTTCTCCTTCTATTTATACTTTCTGCCTGCCAGCCCCACCTATCTTTTCTCCTGCTTTGCTATTGGCCAGTTCTTTATTAGACCATCAGGTGTTTTACACAGCCACAGTAACACAGCTCTATAAAGTTAAACAAATGCAACATAAACAAAAGTAGCACACCTTAAAATGATATTCTACCACAGTTATTGGAGGTATTTGGGGCTTAGGGATTGAGATAGAGTCTTACTATGTAATTCTGTCTGAGCTAGAACTCATTATGCTGGCTGGCCTCAAATTTGGATTCACTTCCCTTTGCCTCCTTAGTGCTAGGATTAAAGGCATGAACCACCAGACTTGGCATAAGCATTCTTAAACCTAGATTAAATGGTTTCTTACTTGATGAACTCATTAAAATTTATTGCACTAAATAGGTCGTGGTGGCAGGGCCTGTAATCCACCACTTGGAAGGCTGAGATAAGAGGGTTGCTGTCACTCCAAGGTCAGCTTGGGCTATAGAGTGAGACCCTGTCTCAAAGAGCTTGTTCTCTCTGCCTCCTGTATGACATGAAGCAAACTACTTTAATCTTCAACATAACCCTTACATGATGTTCTCCCTCACTGTTCATGGACCCAGAAGCAATGGAAATCAATTGACCATAGATTGAATTTGTGCCACCTCCTCTGCCAGTTTTACCACCATCTCCTTGCCTTCATACCCATACCCCGAAGGCACAGCCACAGGATGGAGTAACCGCCAACCATGATGGTCTCAGAACTGGCAACAAGATGGCAGGTGGAATGCCTCTGTAACAACCAATAGTGGACAAAGCCTCAGATGCTTGAGGAAAGGGAGCTTCAGTCAATGAGCATACACATGCCTAAAGCAAACACCCACTGAAGTGCTGAGGATAGCTCCAGTTTTCGTTTTGGGAAGGTGGGGGCAGGCTTAAATGATCTCAATCTGTAGACAAGGCTGGCCTGGAAAGAGCACCGGTCCTCTTGCCTCAGCCTCCCAGGACTAGTGTTGCAGATGTGAGCCACCAAAGTCCGGTTTTCAGGGGCCTACAAGATAACTCAGCTGGTAAAATTGCTGGGCCAGCAGACCTGACACCCTGTGCTCAATCCTCAGAAACCATGTAAAGTGGAAAGAACCAGCTCCACAAAGTTGTTTTCTGTCTAGCTTTTTAAAGAATTAAAAGGGCATTGGGTGAGGCCAGAGGAGGAGATGAGCCCCTGATCTGGAGATAAAATGAGAGCTCTGCTAATGACCACAAATCAAGTAAGAAGGGGAGGTGCATGGGTGGTTGGAGGATATTAATTCCACTGGGTGAGGATAAGACTACTACCATAATTTTGAGCCAAATTTGAAAGAAGCTTTAATTAATTAAATACTGGCCAGGATGATGAACTCTGGCCAGGACCATTCTGGTGTTCCCAGAAAATGGTGATGAATTGCAGTTTGCAAAGGCTTACACATAATCAAGCACATCCAACATAGTTGAGTAAAAAAAAACTTGTTTAGAGGAGTGAAAATATTTGCCTTTTTATCTTAAATAGCCTCTAGCATATCAGGAAGTATCTGTCCTCTGGCAAGTGGGTTTACAGGTTCGAGGCTTTTTTGTTTTATGGATCTCTTAGGCACAGTAATTAAACAAACCTAGAACATAACTGGCTCTCACAATATTGCTAACTGACTAAGTGGTAATGACTCTGCTATATGGGCAGCTGACAGAGCAAACAGATACTAGCAGTGCCACAGCTCTGAGGTGATAAGTAGCCCTCCAAATAAGTAGGTGAGGACCAGACCAAACAACTTCAAGAGGAATAGACAGATTCATTCATCTCAAGTTCTTGGTCATTGGGGAAATTGTGTGTATCCTAGCATCCCCCTTTCTTTCACAGATTTTCAGACAACTATACTTCACCAGTTACCTATGGCTTGAACATGTAGGAAAAAATTATACTGAGATAGGCATGGTGGTGTATACCTCTAATAGCAGCAGCCAGAATTGGTGAGTTCAAGCCTAGCCTGGGTTACAGAAAGAGACCTGTCACAAAACAAAAAATGTGGTTGACAGATCCTTTGGAAGGGCCCAACTCATCAGTGGCTACTCTTAAACCCCTTTGTGGTTCCTGTCCTCAGGTTATCCCAAGTGTTTCACACAGGATATACAAAACCCACTTCTATAGCTTTCCACTCTAAAGCAAAATGGAAGCTGGAACTAGAAAGATGTGTGACAGACCTAGCCTGATTGCAAACCAAGGTGGAAAAACTTAATAACAGAGCCCCCAGAGTTGACTATTTCAAGGCCAGTTAGCTTAGAAGCAACTATACCCACAGCTTTAAACTCTCAAGGCATTAAGGGCAGAAGCTGAGAACTCCAGGGACTGAATGGAAGGAATTCGCTCACCTGCCCTAGGCAACTGATGAGGGCCACATCATGGGAGTAGACTCTGTTGTCCAACTTCATATCTTCTAGTTTTTTGTTTGTTTTATTTTGTTTTTGTTTTTCAAGACTGGGCTTCTTTATGTAGCCTTGGCTTGTCCTAGAACTAGCTGTATAGACCAGGCTGGTCTCGAACTCAGAGTTCCACCTGCCTCTGCTTCTCGAGGACTAAAGGCATATGCTACCACCACTGCCCAGCACTTTTTTTAAAAAGTAAGCCAAAAATCTAGATTATTTTTTTTGTGTGTGTGTGTGGAACCAGGTTCATTTTAGTGTTGTCAAATTGACTCTGTATGAGACAGGGAATTATGTAGCCCAGGATGGTCTTGAGCTTAATGTGTCTTAAGAATGACCTTGAGCCGGGCCTTTAACCCCAGCACTGAGAGGCAGAGGCAGGTGCATCTGTGAATTCTAGGCTAGCCTGGTCTACATTGTGAATTCCAGGACAACCATGTCTCAAGCAAATTAAAACAGTTGGAGCTGCATACTGAGATCCTGTCTTACAAAAAGTAAGAGCCAGAGAAGAAAGGACAGCCTAAGAAAGCCTGCCTGCTGCAGACAAGATGTTGCTTCAGCAGGTTGATTACTATCGACAAAGACTGGTGTAGGACAGGGAACAGATACCACTTGACAATAATGCTTTGTCATTGTGAGGACCTCCTGGTCCATTCTAACCAACTCCCAAAGTAGGAGAGTGTAACATGTGAGGAGAAGCTGCCATGCAGGAAGTGTCAGTTCCATGTACACATTCACGGTGTGGAATTCAGATCTGGCTTCCAGTTGAGGACCCTGCTGTTTATTTGGAAACACCAGCTTTTTGGAATGGTTTAGTAACTGTGTGGGCTCCCAAAGTTTTGCTGTACCCTGCACTCCTAAGGGCCAGCCTGTCATGAACTGTTTCAGTTGCTGCTGATCAGTACTTTCCGACACTCAGGTGTACATTCCCATTAGTTTTGAACTAAGTAATTAAACTACAGATTAAACTAGGTGTCGTTTGATCTGTGTCCTGTGAACAGGAGGACACTGAAGGTGTAAGTGGGAAGATTTCCATGTGCCCCACCCTCGCCTTGCCCATGTCCCCTCAAGTCTTCATAGCCTTTGAGATGAAAAGACAGGTGGAGGAGGAGGAGGTAGCCAAGCTGCCATTTGTCTGTCTGTCTTTGTGTGTGTGTGTGTGTGTGTGTGTGTGTGTGTGTGTGGTTTTTCGAGACAGGGTTTCTGTGAAACAGTCCTGGCTGTCCTGGAACTCACTTTGTAGACCAGGCTGACCTTGAACTCAGAGATCTGACTGCCTTTGCCTCCCAAGTGCTGTGATTAATGGTGTGCACCACCACTGCCCCGCCCAAGCTGCCTTCTAAGGAGGCTTCATTGAGAAGCAGCTCACAGCCAGTGATGCCTGCTCTCCAGCTGGCCACATTTGCAGAACACAGCTGTAAACATTCTCAGGTGCACAGGGTGTGTTCACCAAAGCCATAGCATCAAAGCTTGTACCTTGAGTGTCACTAGATTTTATCAATCTTCCTCTATAAGCACTGCTTCCTTGCCCGTGGAAGTAACCCCAGTTCGTACAGATAGGAGGAGCAGAGAAAAGCCTGAACTGAGAGACACATTGTATGTACTCTTTCTGGTAGTTTCCAAGGTGGGTTGTCTGTGGCAAGGTCTTACTATGTGGCCTAGGTTGTCCTTGAACTTGTGATTCTCTTGCCTTTCCCTCTGGGTGCTGAACTGTAACCCTGGCACTGAGGAGGCTGAGGCAATTGGATATCTGCCAGTTTGGGGCCAGCCTGAGCTACATAACAAACCCTAGACTAAAAAGACAAAATAAAAATAATCAGTTCCTACACTATTGTTTTCAGACAGGGTATCTCGTAGCTCTGGCTAGCCTGGAGCTCAGTTACCTGGCTGGTCTTGAATGTTTGCACCTCTTGAGCATCTGGCCCCTGAAGCTTCTTGTTCTCTAGAATGAGTTTTACAAGACAGTTACTGAGTCCAGCTTTATGTAATATGATTTACCAATATAACTTTAATCTTGTGATTTCTTTGATCTCATGAGAAAAAAAAATCTTAAGAGTTCTAGTGGGCAAGCCAGTTTTGTTTGCTTGTTTTTGGTTTTTCAAAACAGGGTTTCTCTGTGTAGCCTTGGCCGGCCTGGAACTCACCCTGTAGACCAGGCTGGCCTGAAACTCAGAGACCTGCCTGCCTCTGCCTCCCAAGTGCTGGGATTAAAGGCGTGCGCCACCACCATCCAGCCAGTTTTTAATTTAATTTTTAAAATTATTTTATTGCATGTGCATTGGTGTTTTGCGTGCATGAATGTCTGTGTGAGGGTATCAGGTCCCCCGGAACTGGAGTTACAGACAGCTGTGAGCTGTCAGGTGGATGCTGGGAATTGAACCCAGGTTCTCTGGAAGAGAAGTCAGTGCTCCCAACCACTGAGCCAGCTCTCCAGCCCCTTTAATTTAATTTTTATTATGTTTATTATATGAGGAAAAGGGAATGCCCTGTGCCACAGATTGTGAGTAGAGGTCAGAGGACAATCGGGGGAATTGGTTCTCTCTCACAGATCAAACGCAAGGTGTCAGGCTTGGCAGCAATCACCTTTAGCCACTGAGCCATTTTGCTGGCCCAGCAAACTAGTAGGCTGTTTTCTTAGAAATTAATTTCAGTTTGCATTAATTTCTTTGCAAATGGCTCTGAAGTCTGTGCTCTTAGCCTCCTTCTCATTGCCAGTTACGATTTCTGTCTCCAGGTGCTGCTACATACAGATTATCGTGGGAGTCTTGTCATTACCATAAAGCCAACTTTTCTAAATTTCAATTATTTTTTCCTAAGACTGCCTTAGTCTTTCCTAACACCATCTTAGTCAGTATTCTATTGCTCTGAAGAGACACCATGACCATGGCAACTTTTATGAAAGAAAACATTAAATTTGGGGCTTGCTTACAGTTTCAGAGGTTTAGTCCATTATCACCATGATGGAAAACATGGTAGCATGCAGGCAGGTACTGTTGCAGTAGTTGAGAACTACATCCTGATGAGAGGGCAGAGAGAGAGCCTGTTCCTGTCAGGGACTTTTGAAATCTTGAAACTGACATTGAGAGACACACTTCCTCCAACAAGGCCACACCTACTCTAACAAGGCCACACCTACTCTAACAAGGCCACACCTACTCTAACAAGGCCACACCTACTCTAACAAGGCCACACCTCCTAATTCCTAGTCCTTTGAAATAGTCCACTCCCTGGTGACTAAGCATTCAAATATATGAGCCTATAGGGGCCTGCCTTTATCTATCCATCCATCCATCCATCCATCCATCCATCCATCCATCTATCTATCTATCTATCTATCTATTTTCTGAGAGTTTCTTAGGTAGCCCTGGCTCTCCTGGACCAAGCTGGCCTCGAACTCAGAGATTTACCTGCCTCTGCCCCAGAGTGCTGGGGTTAAAGATGTGTGCTACCACTGCCCAACATGGGGCCATTCTTACTCAGCCCACCACAGACACCTTTTTTGGAATGTGCATGTCGGGGCAGCACCCCCTCCCCGCCATGTGCATGTGCATATAATGAAGTCAGTGTAGAGAGGCCTGTCCTAATGCTCTCTACCCACCCCACCCCCAAGACTGTATAGCTCTATGCTGTATAGCCCTAGCTGGCCAAGAACTCACAGATATCTGTCTGCCTCTGCCTCCCATGTGCTGGAATTCAAGGTGACCACCTAATTTTTTTGACACAGGGACTTACCTGGAAATCAGTTCAGCTACACTGTGAGCCCCAGGTTCTCCCTGTCTTTGGTTCCCTGATGGTGGGATTACGAACTTACATACCACTGTACCCAAATGATGGACTCTTATCCCTCTGGAAGCATAAGCCAAAAAAACCCCCTTCTGTAAGCACCTTGGTTATGGTGGTTTTTGTTTTTGTTTGTTTGTTTTTCGAGACAGGGTTTCTCTGTGTAGCTTTGCGCCTTTCCTGGAACTCACTCTGTAGCCCAGGCTGGCCTCGAACTCACAGAGATCCGCCGGCCTCTGCCTCCCGAGTGCTGGGATTAAAGGCGTGCGCCACCACCGCCCAGCTGGTTATGGTGTTTTAACAGAGCAACAGTATCAAGACATCTTTATAACTTGTCCATAATTATCCTCTCAGTCCCACCCATCCCTCATTCACAGAGAGATTTGTTATCTAGAACTCAGCTTCACTGACCTCATTGTACCTGAAACCTTTTTGTGTTCTCTCGCCATCTTCAAGTCTCGTTAACCTGTCACAGGAGACACCATATCAGATCACAGCCCTGTCACTTGCTGATTTTGGCAAAAACACAAAACAGTGCCTGAGGCAGGCCTAGCTCTCATTTAGAAGGCCTTTATTCTCCTGACTCTGAATCTGATGTGATGGTCATTATCTAAGGACCTGGCTTTAGGAGATGCTCAGTGAGTAGTGGTGTGCTGGGCTGAGAATGTAGCTCAGTGCTAGAACACTTGCGTAGTATGGACAAGGCCCAGGATCCTCAGGAGTGCAAAACCAAAACAAAAATGCTTATGTTGTACTTACCTGCTAGGCTTTGTACTTGACACTGCACTTGCATTAACATTTGATTCTGCCAGTGTCACAGTGGAGTAAACATTAGCTCTGAGCCTGTCACACTGAGGAGGCTGAGCTGCACACTGGGGCCTGTGTTCATTGTTTTTTATTTTGTTTTAAGACAGGGTTTCTCTCTGTAGCTTTGCGCCTTTCCTGGAACTCACTCTGTAGCCCAGGCTGGCCTCGAACTCACAGAGATCTGCCTGGCTCTGCCTCCCGAGTGCTGGGATTAAAGGCGTTCGCCACCACCGCCCGGCTTCATTTTTTTTTTTTTTTTCTTTCGAGACAGGGTTTCTCTGTGTAGCTTTGCGCCTTTCCTGGAACTCACTTGGTAGCCCAGGCTGGCCTCGAACTCACAGAGATCCTCCTGGCTCTGCCTCCCGAGTGCTGGGATTAAAGGCGTGTGCCACCACCGCCCGGCTCATTTTTTGTTTTATTTGCATGTTCATTGTTTTTTTTGGAGTAAAACTTTTGCTGTGTCTGGCCTGGTACTCACTATGTGGCCCAGGCTGTGTTAATCACACTGGGTGAGAATAAGACCACTACCATAATTTTTTAGCCAAATTTGAAGCAAGCTTTATTAAATACTGGCCAGGTCCACACCCAGGATTTGGGGAACGACTGCTTCTGGTGCTTATATAGGCAAAACCCAAAAGGTTATGTACTTCCTACCTTTGTCCATTCAGGGGCTAGCATACATCCTGATATACTGCCTGTGTATGTGTCTCCTGCCTACATGTGATCAAGCACATTCTGTTCAGTTGGAGCAGCTGTTGGTTTTAAATAATAAGCGGTGCTGTTAGTGTGCGAGGAAAGGTCAGAGGGATGACAAAACTCAGTATCAGAGCTTTATTAGGGGCAACAGAAGAGGGCATGGCCAGGCCTGGGGCAGAGACACGTGGGGGGGCGGGGAGCAGAAGAGAGTCGAGGAGTCTGTGTCCTGCTTTTTAAGGATTCCCCTGTATATGCGCAGGTGGGCTTATGGAGCTACACCACGCATGTGCTGATTGTGTGACCGCACTGTGCATTTGCACAATCATGCAGTGCACTGATAACATAAGATGTAAGACTCCTTGCTTATCTACTGAACTGCGCATATGCTGTCGTATAGTTGGAGTGGCAGAATCCTTGTTTACAGAAGTGAAAATACTGAGCTTGTTATCTTACATGAACAACAGCCCTCAGCATTCCAGGAAGTTATCTGTGCTTGGGCAAGTGGAGCTTACAGGTTAGGGGCATTTTTGTTTTGTAGATCTCTTAAGCATAGTACAGTAATTCAATTTTAGCCCTCACAGCTGGTCTCATACTGGAGTCAGTTCTCCTGCATCAGCCTCCTTGGTGCTGGAATTACAGGTTTGCGCTACCATGGTCAGTTTTTATTTGTTGTGTCATGGTCTCCATATGCTCTCAGGCTAATTCAGATTAACTCCCATGACCCTCCTCAACTCCTGAACAGGCACATACCTGTCTATTAACATGGTGTCTCCAAATGTAGTGCATAAGCCCCTGTCTTTGTGACCAGTGTGGGCAGCAACAGCAAGACTGAGAAACTTAACAAAACACCAGAGAGTATGTGTCCTTTCCCTCCCTCCTCCTTTGGGGAGTGGAGTGCTGTTGCTTTTGTTTTGAGACAGCCATACTCCTTAGGCTAGGCTGACCTGGGATTCACTCTGTAGCTGGGACTTTACTTAGCTCACAGTACTACCTCTGCCTCCTGAGCACTGGGATCACAGCCATGAGCTCTACACTGGGCTCTGAATGAACATTTCTTCAACCTGGCTTCCCACCATACCTCCTGGGAGCCTTTCCTTTCCCCTGGTCTTTTGGTTTCTGCTTTTTCTACCTTTCATAGTTGAGGCAGAGCTGGAGGAGCCTCAGGAGTGCCCATAGTCTATGCTAAGGATGGAGGCATTTTTGAGTCTTAACTCCAAGGCTTTGCCACTGTACTGTTGTCTGTTGTTGAAAGGACCCTGAAGGTAGAGGTGGCATCATGTGTTCACTGATTAGCATGCACCAAGCACTGGTTTTGGAAGCCCCTGGGGTTTCTCAGAATAAACCCAGCATAAGGTGGGAAGATCAGGAATTCAAGGTCATTCTTAGCTACATAGCAAGTTTGAGGCCAGTTTGGGCTACCAGAGACCTCTGCCTTAAGAAAAAAAAAAATCCCATGACCCAGATAGAATGAGTCTTTGAGCTCGGAGTGGTAGCACGCACCTTTAATCTTAGCACTTGGGAATCAGGATGGTCTCTGAGTTACACAGAGTTACTCTGAGTTCCAGAACAGCCAGTGTACCTAGCAGGACCCTATCTCAAAAAAAAAAAAAAAAAGAATCTTCAATATGTTTCTGTGGTACCAGGCTGACCCAGTCCGGAAAGCACAGCCTGCATGTTGAGGTTGTTTTGGGAAAAGGGTGATGGGGAAGCTGGCCTGGCCCAGGGTACAGGAGAGCAAGAACATGCTAACTTTCTTGGGGTACTCCAGGAAAGCCCTTATGAAGTAATAGTTAACCAGGGAAAGGCAAATGTCCATAGACAAATGGAATTGTTCTCTTTTTTGAAACAGGGTATCTTGAATTCTATATTTCGCTGAGGAGGGTCCTGAACTGTTGATCCTTCTGCCTCCACTTCTCAAGTGCTAAGATTATAGGTATGAACCACCATGTTCAGTCTTCAAAATGTGGTGTATATGATGGATATCTGTTGCTGGTGGTTTTTTTTGTTTTGTTTTGTTTTGTTTTTTTTTTTGGTTTTTCGAGACAGGGTTTCTCTGTAGCTTTGGAGTCTATCCTGGATCTCGCTCTGTAGACCAGGCTGTCCTCGAACTCACAGAGATCCACCTGCCTCTGCCTCCGGAGTGCTGGGATTAAAGGCGTGCGCCACTACCGCCTGGTTGCTGATGGCTTATAGAATATAAAATCGTATTAATTAAATTTGTCACATTAAAAATCAGAACTCTAGGGCTGGGGATATAGCCCAGTGGTAAAAACACTTCCCTAGAATGCCTTAGGCCCCGAGCTTTAACCCCCAGCACCACACAAGCAGATTCATTGAATAAAGCTTAGAACTCTAGGGCCTGGAGATGAAGCTCAGTTGGTAGCGTTCCTGTCTAGCATGTATGAAGCCCTGGGTTCAGTCCTAGTATCACAGAACCAGGTGTGGGGTGCATGCCTCTCTCTCAGCATCTTAGCTTGAAGCAGGAGGAGTTTGGAAGCCAGCCTGGACTGTTTGACTCGCTCCTCATCCACCCCCCATAGAGACGGGGAGGGGGGGGGCTTTAATAGAATGGCAGCACCTTACTCGGCTACTGTTCATCCTGTTTTATTGCTTTCTCCTTTAGACTTTATGATGCATTATAGCAGTGTCCTGATTCTGAAAGTTTCTATGTGTGTGGATCCCAGAATTTACTGAGAGATGGAGGAGCCTCAGAAAAATGACCTGAACACGACAGGGCTGGAGGAAGATAGTCCCGTCAAAAGCACCGGCCCTCAGATTTCTGCTAGTGAATTTTCCTGTCATTGCTGTTATGACACCCTGGTTAACCCCACCACCTTGAACTGTGGCCATAGCTTCTGCCGGCACTGCCTAGCTTTATGGTGGATGTCTTCAAAGAAGACAGAGTGTCCAGAATGCAGAGAAAAATGGGAAGGTTTCCCCAAAGTCAACATTCTCCTCAGGTAACATTGGATGATTGGCAGCATGGATGTGCTGTATGGTTTCTCTGTGGGAACTGCAGTTTGAAAAGGAGCAGGCTTAGGGCAGATCATTCTAGGAGCTTGGAACCAAAAAACCAGACCCCTTTTCTCAGAAGTGGCCATCATCTGTCCTTCTGTTTTATTTATTTTTTGGGCAAGGTCCCACTATGTCATGCTGGCTGGCATGGAAGCTGCTGTTAGATCAGGCTGGCCTAAACTGAGAGATCTCTCTGCCTCCTGAGTTCCACTCCCATTACCCTTTCCTGTTACCCCCCTGAACCCCTCATGTTTTTCACTTTTTTGTGAGTCTCTCTCAGCTCAAGGTGGCTTCAGACTCACACTGGTCCTCTTGCCTCAGCCTACTGAGTGCTGGGATTACAGGCACAGGGCGACATGCCTAGCTGATTGTTTTGTTCTACAGGAAGGAACCAGTCAATTTCTGGTTATGACCATTGCTTGTAGTCCCCTGTTCTGGAACACATATTACTGATTTATAATATAACTATACAATTAGAAGTAACTGATGCTGATTTTCATAATCTGTAAATAAAACCTATGGTTGTCATCGCTTGGTGGGGTTTCTCTCACAGCCAGCAACAAGGCCTTTCAGATGGCCAGTTCTTCCCTGAGTCCCAGTTATTGTTTGGTTTGGTTTTGGTTTCTCTTTTTTCTTTTTTTAAGATTTATCTATTTATTTTATGTATATGACTGCTGTATTGACTTTATGCCAGAAGAGGGCATCAGGTCCCACTATAGATGGTTGTGAGCCACCATGTGGGTGCTGGGAATTGAACTCAGGAACCTCTGGAAGAGCCATCTCTCCAGCCTCTTCTTTTTGTTTTTAGGCTTATTTATATGTATGATGTTTTACCTGAATGTTTGTGTGTGCATCTTATGTGTGCCTGCTGCCCGAGAAAGGCAAAGGAAGGTGTCGAGTCCCCTGGAATTGGAATTATGATCATGAACTACCATGTAGGTTCTAGGAATCAAACCCAGATCTCTGTAAGAACAACAACACTTAACACAGAACCTTCTCTTCAGCTCCTCCTAGTTCTTATTTGTTGGTTGGGGCGGTGAGGGGGCAGGCTGTTGTTTTATGTGTGTGTGGTGTGTGTGTGTGTAGAGTTTTTTGTTTGGTTGTTCATTCGATTGTTCTTTGAGACAGGTTTCACTATAGTTTGGGACTCACAGAGGCCTGCCTGCTTCTGCTAGGATTAAAGGCATGGTGCTCCATGGGCCCCATGCCCAGCACCTCTGTTTCTACTGTTGCTTTAGCAACGAGCCCGGCCTTTCTTGGATCGGTAGAGACCATTAACCTCGCATTGGTCATAACTGTTGGCTTTGCTTTGCCTAAAGATTAATCTTACCTGGAAAGAGGACTCCCTGATTTTATGTAATTGAAAATGAAAAGAGCCCTCTGGGGGCCAGCAAGATGACTCCATGGGTAAAAGACACTTAACTGCCAGTCCTGACAACTCAAATTTAATCTCTTGGATCCACATGGTGGAAATTGTCCTCCAACCTCCAGCATGTGCCATGGAGAGAAAAATGAGAAGGTTTCCCTAAAGTCAACACATTCATAAACATACACAAAAGAAATAAATGTAATAAAAATATTTTTAGAAAGACCCCTAAATTCCCTGATATCTAGTTTGGCTCTCAGAGCTCATACAGCAGACCAGCCTGGTAAGTCAGCACTTTCCTCATCAGAGAAGCTTCTTATAGCAGACAGATGCTGCTACTGAAGTCCAAAGCTGCTGGACTTAGCAGAGAATCAGTGACTGTGGCACTCAGGTCCAGTTGATTATAACCCAACCCTACACCTAAGGCTCAGGGAAAATCATGGAAAGATTGGAGGGCCAGGATACTTGGTGTGAGTTCGTGTCTTTGAGACATGACAAAGGAGCTACAGCCATGAAATCTGAAAACTTTCTGCCTAAGCCAGACCTGAATAAACACACCACCACTTGGCAGTTGACATGCCAGTGTGGTTGGGGAAATTTCTCAAGTCTTACCCCTAGATCAAGAGCTACTGAGAGGGAGGAATCAGTGTTCTCCAGGGGCAAGCTCACTGATAAGCCATCCTATTCCCAATGGTCAGCCTTCAACACATGTATACTTGAGCAACACTAAATGGACTCAGTGGGTTTTATATATAAAACATTAATAAAGAAGTCATTAATTTATTATCTTTTTGTTTGTTTGTTTTAAGACAGGGTTCCTCTGTGTAACAGCCTTGGCTGTTCTGGAACTCATTTTGTAGACCAGGCTAGCCTTGAACTCACAGAGATCTGCCTGCCTCTGACTCATGAGTGCTGGGATTAAAGGCATGCACCACCACCTCCCTGGCAGAAGTCATTAATTTTAAGGGGAGGAATTGGAGAAGAGGGAAAGGTACAAAATGGTATAAATTCAGCATTCATATATGAAATTCTCAAAAAATTTTTAATTAAAAAGAAACTAGATTTTCCTCTGTCAAAAAATAACTATATAGAATACTGTTTCCAACTGACTTCATTTTCCATTTCTGTAAACTTTTTGTTTTTGTTTTTGTTTTTTTTTCAAGATGGGGTTTCTCTGTATAGCTTTGGATCCTGTCCTGGAACTCACTCTGTAGCCCAGACTGGCCTCAAAACCATGGTAACCGGCCCTACTTGGCCTCCTGAATGCTGGGGCTGCAAGTGTTAACAGCTGTGTCTAGATTATTGTTTATATTATTTTCCTAAGATTCAAAATTAGTAATCAAGCTAAAGACCACCCCTCCCTCACCTCAGAGTCCTTTCCTTTTTCTGCAGAGTAATTTCAGTTATGACTTAATTGTAATTTCATTCAGATTTATAAAACTTTTTTTTTCAAAACAGGGTTTCTCTGTCTAACAGTCCTAGCTGTCCTGGAACTCACTTTGTACACTAGGCTGGCCTCAAACTCACAGAGATCCACCTATGTATGACTCCTGAGTGTGGGGAGTAAAGGCATGTGCTACCACCACCCATGCCAGATTTTTAACACTTTTGAAGAGGCTAGAGAAAGAACTCAGGAGCTGAGATTACTGACTGCTTCTGCAGAGGACCTGGGTTCAGTTCCCAGCTCTAGGGATGGTGCCCATAGATCTACTCAGGCACACACCTGCACACGAAATAAGTAAATTTGTAAAACAAAACAATGCCTTTTGAAGTAGAGCATGCTGGTACAGGAAGGGGATTCAGGAGTTTAGTCATCCTCCGCTATATGGGGAATTTAAGGCCAGCCTGGGCTACATAAGACCTTATTTCAAAAAATAAAAAAATAAAGACAAATACTTTTTAATATATGTGCTGACAGAAAAATGCTAGTATTTTCCACATTAGTGTTATATTGTCAGCATGGCACTGCAATATACTGTTGTCATCCAGCATAATCCTAGATTATCGAACTTGACACAGAGTGGCCCAGTAGATAGGTACATTTATAAAAATATATAGTATTCCACTATAAGATTTCAGTATTGTTGGCCAGGCAGTGGTGGCACACGCCTTTAATCCCAGTACTCGGTAGGCAGAGCCAGGCCGATCTCTGTGAGTTCAAGGTCAGCCTGGTCCATAGAGCTAGTTCCAGGACAGGCTCCAAAGCTACACAGAGAAACCCTGTTTCGGAATAAAAAAAAAGCAGTATTGTATTTTAGGCTCAGCAGGTAGTAGTACTTGCCTCTCAAGCATGATGACCAGAGTTCAGTGATGGAGCTCCTGAAAGCTGTTATCTAACCGCTACATGCATGGCCACACTCAAAGACACATCGAACACATGTGTGCACATAATCATTGTACGTGATTCTTTTCAGTCAGTCTCACTGTATCACCAGGCTATCCTGTAACTTTCTATGTAGACTAGGCTAGTGTGGAACTCAGAGTTCTGCCCCTGGAGTGCTGGGATTAAAGGTATGTACACCACACCTGGCAATATGAGTGTGGCAAACTTCAGGGGTGGGGCTGTAGCTCAGTGTTAGAGCCTGTTGCTACCATGTATGAGGCCTTGGGTTCAAACCCCAGTACTTCCAGAAAAAACAAATCTGATGCAAATACTTCATTTCGCTGTTTTCTTAATGGTGGACACATAGATTGTTCTTATGTTTTTGCTTTTATCATGAAGCAGAACTCTTTGCTGCTCTCCGAGACACCTATGGGGATTATGAAATGTTTGTATTAGTGAGTGTGGTCTCTGAATGCTATGTTTTGTCAAACATCTGTCCTGTGATTTCTCTCTTCTCCACAGGGATGCCATTGAAAAGTTATTTCCTGATGCCATTAGAATGCGAATTGAAGACATTCAACAGAATAATGACATAGTCCAAAGTCTTGCAGCCTTTCAAAAATATGGGAATGATCAAAGCCCCTTAACTCCCAGCACAGGGCGAGTGAACCAGCAGAGAGGAGGGGGATTCTTCTCCGGCGTACTCACAGCTTTAACTGGTGTAGCAGTAAGTTTGGCTGTTTAATCTGCACCCTTTGCCACCCACAGATAGCCCAGAAGTCAGTTCTTCTAACATCACTTGAAACAGTTGATGGTGTGACCATGTGTAACTCATTAAAATTGTATTGTATGTTGGTAACAGAGACCATAACAGTAGTCGGTGCCTTGGTAAGTGTTAGCTCTGTCCTGTTCAATCCTCCTGACCTGTGCAGTGAGTGGCATCATGATGAACCCCATTTTAGAACTGAGGAAAGGGGCAGAACAAGACTGAGAAACCATATCTGCACTGATGCTAGACTCTTTTTTTTTTTTTTAAAGATTTATTTATTGATTATGTATACAGTGTTCTGTCTGCACATATCCCTGCAGGCCAGAAGAGGGCACCAGATCTCATTACAGATGGTTGTGAGCCACCATGTGGTTGCTGGGAATTGAACTCAGGATCTTTGGAAGAGCAAGCAGTGCTCTTAACCTCTGAGCCATCTCTCCAGTCCGATGCTAGACTCTTAGGGAATTGAACTCAGGATCTTTGGAAGAGCAAGCAGTGCTCTTAACCTCTGAGCCATCTCTCCAGTCCGATGCTAGACTCTTAAGAGCACTCACGGCATGGCCAATGCAACGACTTCTTGAACTCTTAAAGTTTTCCCCATAGAAAAGGCATGTGATTTGGAGGGGTCAGGGATGCAGCTGTTCCTCAGCTGTCTGCTGGCTACCCTTTCCAGATCTCTCTGCCAGCCATGAGCAGAAATGAGTCTGAAGACATTGTGTCCTCACTTCACTAGGGCAGAGGTTCCCTGCTTTCCTGTATTCTCAGATTCAACCCCTTCCATGCCCCGCCCCACACTCACATCCTCAGAAACTGACCTTTCCACTTCTGACAGCTGGTCTCCTTTCAGGTCATCCTGCTTGTGTATCACTGGCGCAGCAGAGATTCTGAGCATGGCCTCCTGGTGCACAAGGCTGTGGCCAAATGGACAGCAGAAGAAGTTGTCCTCTGGTTAGAACAGCTGGGCCCTTGGGCTTCTCTGTACAGAGAAAGGTTCTTATCTGAAAGAGTAAATGGAAGGTGAGGACAAAAAATCTTCCACACCAGGCCAGGCATGGTGTTGCATACCTTTAATCCCAGAGGTAGTTGGGATCTCTGTCAGTTTGAGGCCAGCCTGGTCTACCTAGTAAGTTCTAGTCTAGCCAGGGCTACATAAAGAAACCCCATCAAAAACAAAACCAAACCCTCTGGCATACAGCCATGTTTGTAGATGACTTTATTGAGATACATTCTATCTGCCACAAATCCTTGTAGAAGTGTAGAAACATGTGTTGTTAGAATTTTTTTTTTTAACTCTTTGGCTCTTTTGGGGTCCTGCCACCCAGCTCCCAATTCACATGGAGTCTTATTCTTTCTTAATGAATGCCAGGCCTAAGCTTGGCTTGTTTCTAGCCTGCTTTTCTTAAATTATCCCATCTGCCTTTTGTCTCTAGGCTTTTATCTTTCTCTATACCTTTCTTTACTACTTACTCTGTGGCTTGCTGTATAGCTGGGTGGCTGGCCCCTGGGTCCTCCTCCTTCTCCTTCTTTTGCTCCTAGATCTCTCTTCCTATTTATTCTCTCTGCCTGCCAGCCCCACCTGTCCTTTCTCCTGCTTTCCTATTGGCTGTTCAGCTCTTTATTAGACCAATCAGGTATTTTAGACAGGCAAAGTAACACAGCTTCACAGAGTTAAACAAATGCAACATGAAAGAATGCAGCACACCTTTGCATCATTAAACAAATGTTCCACAGCATAAACAGATGTAACAAGTCTTAATATTCCACAGTAAACATGGGTTTGTAATGTCTTCACAGATATGTACAATCAGTCTACCTTCAGAACAATTTCTTGACTCCCAAAACTCTTCCCTTTCCTGGTCCATCCTCATTCCCTTCTCCCTCAGCAGATACCATTTATCTTTATCCAGAAATGTATTTGACTATGGTTTTTGCATATTAATGTAATCATACAATATGTAACCCTTTTGTGTTCAGCTTTTTCATTCGGCATAATTTCAGGGTTCACATATGAGAAAAAGCATGCATCTGTGCTTTATTCTGTGTCTGAAAAACTCCCTTGTATGGATAGACCAGATTGTGAGTTCTTCACTTGATGAGCATTTGAGTTGATTCCATCTGTGGCTGTTCTAAAGAGTGCTGCTAAGATCATGCACAAAGTTTTGTGTATTCTGGGAACTCTCTTGGAGAAGAATGGCTGCATCACAGGGTCAATCTGTTTACTTTTCAGAGACGTTGTTGAACTGTTTTCCACAGGGGCTGAACCATTTTCTATCAGTGACATTTTAACTTCGGTGTTATCTCTCATTATGAAAATAATATTACTTTAAAAATATAATGTAAGACATTGTGACCTCAAAAGTGCAATATGTTTATGTTGCTACTCTTCACAGAGTATTGCTGTCAATATCATAATAGACATAACTGAACATGGTGATACATAGTTGTCATCTCAGTACTTGGAAGATGGAGGTAGGAGGGTCAGAGATCAAGGTCAACCTGATCTATACATCATACCCTATCTCAAAAAAAAAAAAACACTTTCCAATCTTTCCAATTCTGAATGTGTTTCCTTGGTGGGGTGTCCTGCTGGGGATCACCCAGGGCTTTGAACATGCCAGCTCCTCTCTCTGCTGTTGAAGCCCTCCCCAGCCGTAGCTGGTTTATGTTTATACAGGAAGGAACTGGATTTTAAGTTCTCTACTACTGAACTTTATCCCATCATACAAGGACGGTTTAACACTGAGTCTTTGCAGAAAACGATTATTGGGGTTTTGTTTGTTTTCTTTTTACATTTTGTTTTGTTTTCTCATTTTATTTACTTTTTTAGATAGTGACTTTTAAATTTATTTATTTTTATGTGTATATGGTTTTTTTTACCTCCATTTTTGTCTATGCACCATGGTTATGCCCGGCACCTTCAGAGGCCAGAAGATGGTCTTCAGATCCCCTTACATATAGTCATTAGCCACCATATCAGAACCTAGGTCCTCTGGAAGAGCAGCCAGGGCTCTTAACTGCTCAGCTATCTCGCTAGTCCCTAGATAATTGTTTATTGATGAGGAAAATAAGTAAGGGATTTAGAACTTTCATTAAGTTGAATCAGTATCCCAATACACTGTTTTGTTTATTTTTGAGATTGAGATCTCGGTATGTTGCCCAGGTTGGCATCAGACTTAACTATTCTTTTGTGTCAGCCTTCCAAGTCACTAGTATTACAGATACGCATTATTGAACCCAGCTAAAACAACCACTCTTAATGTAATAATTTGCATTTCCTTCTGGTTTTCTCCTACACATACCCTTTTAAAAATAAAGTAATATATGACAACAGGAATCTGTAGTTGACAGATTGGAGTTTTAAGAACAAACACCCTGATGTGCCTAAGGCAAGTCACTTTATTTCTGAAGCCAGTTTCTGATCCACAAAATGGGCATGATGCTACTCTCTGCAGAGTTAAATAGATAATGACAATAGTGTGTGAAACTATTTCCTACTGGTAATTGGCTGGTAGTAAGCAAACTGCTCTTGGCAGTCATCAGGACTGCTACCTGCATTTAACATTCTGCCTTTCCAAGCAAGCTTGCATATTTGTACAGTAAGCCAGAACTCAGTGTTTAAGGTAGGCATCTTGTATATAATCTCAGAAATCATCTTTACCCCTCCCCACTCCAGGTTGCTTTTAACTTTGACAGAGGAAGAATTTTCCAGGGCACCATACACCATAGAAAACAGTAGCCACCGAAGAGTCATCCTCATGGAGCTAGAGCGGGTGAGAACTCTGGGTGTGAAGCCACCCCAGAACCTCTGGGAGTACAAGGTAAATTCTCATTTGTTTGTTTTTTAATTGAAAAGGAAAAAAAAAAGGGTAGAAAACCACTAGCAATTATCTTCCTGCTCATTATATAACTTAAGAAAGAAAGCATTGTGGACCTTGAAGCCACAAGTCCCGCCCCTCTCCAGAGGCACTATGTTCCTGCCGTGGGGGCTCTTCTCAGGCCTCTGTCCACAGGATTCAGTGTTTCACAGGCAAGATGCAAGAAGCATGCATAGTCTTCTGCAAATAGCTGCTTCTCCCTGGGGCTCCAGTTCATTCTGTTTCTCTTTAATCTTTCACTGGACATGTATGTGACAATTTATGGATTTTCCTGTTGGCGGACAATAGCAACTTTTCTGTTTTCACTATCACTAACAGTGCTGCTTTGGACATTCTCATCATTCTTCAGCTCATATACACACGTGATGATTATAGTATATGTAGAGGAGTGGAATTAAGTCACAAATAATACACAGCTTCATCTTACTATATTTGATAACTTGATTTCAAATGACTGTATCATTTGATTCTTCATAGACAGAATGTAATGTATACTGCACTAAAGAACAAGTATCTGGAATATTCAAACATGCATATTGAAAAAGACATTGTGAAGAAAGATAAAACCATATAATGCTTACACATATAGTGGGAAATGCTTGTAGTTCAAGAGGTAAAAATGGGACAATCAAGTGGCTTTTATCCATTCTTGATATAACGTGAAAGAGTCCACTCCTGTTTGTAGCTCCTGAATTGAGCCTTTTTAGTAGACAGTTTGTTAATAACATCTCAATGTAAACTGCACTGGCTTTGGGGGTGGGGTGTTGTTTTGTTTCTTAGACACAGTCCGTCTTTGTAGTCCAAATTGACCTGGAACTCTCAGTTGTCCTGCCTCAGACTCCTCAGTGCTGGGATTACAGACATGCACCACCAAGTCTGGATGGGGAAAAAATATATTTAATGTAATTGGTCGTAGCAGCACATTAAAAACAACCTAAGGGAGCCGGGTGGTGGTACACGCCTTTAAACCCAGCACTTGGGAGACAGACACAGGTGGATCTATGAATTGAGACCATCCTGGTCTGCAGAGGGAGCTCCAGGATAGCCAGAGAAAACCTGTATCAAAAACCCAAAACCAGCCACAAAAAAAAAAAAAAAAAAACAATCTAAGGGTCTGGGGAGCTCACTGGGTAACGTGCTTTTTGTGCAAGCATGAGCTGAGTTCAGATTCCCAGCATCCATGGAGAAGCAAGGCATGGTGGCCTATGTGTATAACCCTAGTTCTAATGGATCAGAACCAGGTGGATCCCCAAATCGTGTTGGCCAGCCAGCCTAGCCAAATTGGTAGGGTTTGGGTTCAGTGAGAAACTGTCACAAAAATAAGAAAGTAATAGAAGAGGTCACCACTGTTGACCTTTGACCTCTGCACATGGGAGAACACCTTCACAAATGTGAGCACATAAACCACAGACACACACACACACACACACACACACACACACACACACACACACAGTAATTTGTGCCCGTCATTAGCAAAGTTAAATAACAGACACAGAAATACAAACATCCACTGAAAAAGGGAAGGTGACTATGTGTTAATAAGGAGATCATAGGGGTAGTTTAGTGGTAGATCTTAGCATGCCTGCCCAAGGAGCCTTTGTTCAATACCCAGCACATGGATGGATGATTGGTTGGTTGGTTGCTCTATCAAGAGATAGGCAAACAGATAGAAATCTTTTTTTGAGGCAAAATCTCACTGTTGTCTAAACATGTCTAGACATGCCTGGAACTTACCATCCTCCTGCTTCAGGCTCCCAGTTGCTAGGATTACATGCCTTTATCCCCGGGTTTGACTCTTGTTTGTTTGTTTGTTTGAGATAGGGTCTCACCGTTGTAGCCCTGGCTGTCCTGGATCTCACTTTGTAGACCAGGCTGGCTTCAAACTCACAGAGATCCGCCTGCCTCTGCCTCCCAGGTGCTGAGATTTAAGGCGTGTGCCACTATGCCCAGCATTTTGCTTGACTCCTAAAATTAACCTTTCTTAAAATTTATCCTAAATTAAGCCAGGTGGTGGTGGCACACGCCTTTAATCCCAGCACTCGGGAGGCAGAGCCAGGCAGATCTCTGTGAGTTCAAGGCCAGCCTGGGCTACAGAGTGAGTTCCAGGAAAGGCACAAAGCTACCCAGAGAAACCCTGTCTCGAAAAACCAAAAATAATAATAATAATAATTTTTTTATCCTAAGTTTTTTTTTAATTTATCCTAATTTTTGAAGAATGGGTATGGAGTTCCTTACTTGGAAATTTGTACAGTTTGAACAGTCCTCCTACCTCCACTCTACAAGTGCTGGGATGATAAGGTTCAACACCCTACCAAACTCATGGTGTGTCTTATAATATTGTTAATTTTTTATTATGCTTATTTATTTCTGGGTGTGTGTGCATACATGTAGCTACCATGGCACATGTGTGGAAGTCAGGAAAATGTACAAATATTGGAAGTCTTTCCTTCTACCGTGTGGATCCTTGGGATCAAACTCATGCTGTCAGGTTTGGCAGCAGGTTCCTTTATTCACTAAGCTATCTTGCCTAATGTAATATATTTTTCCTGGAATGTGCTTGGGTGTATGGCCTGCTTACATCTCTGAGTACCAAGTGCCCTCCGAGGTCAGAAGAAGGCATTGAATCTCCTGAAACTGGGGTTAAAGGCAAGCACTATCACACCTAGCTAACCTCTTGGGTTTTGAAATGCTCTTTTTCTGTGTGGCTTATCCATGAACTTGTTCTGATACCAAGGCTGGCCTCAGATTCTTAGGCTTCCTGCTGCGATTAGAGATATGTGTAACCATGCCCAGCAAGAGTAGAGCTTTTTACAGTATACCCCAACAAATGGGCTCTACATTACTCAAAAGATTGGTGGCAAAAGTCATGGGACTTTGAAGGAGTGCACGTGGTCCTCTGTCTGTCTTGTCCTCTGCAGGCTGTCAACCCAGGCAGGTCCCTGTTCTTGTTGTACGCCCTCAAGAGCTCCCCAAGGCTTGGTTTGCTGTACCTGTACCTGTTTGACTACACAGACTCCTTCCTACCCTTCATCCATACCATCTGCCCTCTGCAGGAAGACAGCTCTGGGGAGGACATCCTCACTAAGCTTCTGGTAGGTCTACAGAGTTCCTGGAACAGGTAACTCTACCATACCTCAGTGTCGCACAGAGAGTGCACCAGCCTTTGTGTGAATTGTGCAGGGAGAGTTCCCTGAAGAGGAAAAGCAGGACTGGCCCGCCCTGGAGACCAGCTTTGCTTTCTGCACTACCCGACCAGAGTGATGGCCCTTTTAGTCTTGAAATAATTTTTTTTTTGTAAAAAGCATTGCTTCTGTTGCAAAAGAAGTTATTGTAGGTCCAGAACATCCTAAGAGATTAGATGTATGGGCTTTCAAATTTGGCAGGACCCCTAAAGGGTAGTAATTAGCCTACTACAAAGTAGGGTTTGGATCTTCTCTGAAGGCCTCACAGTAGTAAGCTGTGGTCCGGAGTATGACGACCAGCATTGGCCAATTGTTTCTGCCATGCCATGTGTCATCCCCCAACTCCTGTGGGACTCATTTTACTGGGACGGCTTCTCTGATTCTACTTGGTCATTTGAGAGTAATGTCCTTTGCTTTGCTACTGTGGGATTAATTATTATAGTCTGTCTTTTCTCAAAAAGTGTCATGTGTATAGGAATTATGATCTGTAACCCACACCCATAAATGCTAAAGCAGAATTTTCAAATCTCCAAAGACCTCTTTAGACACTGCGGTCAAGTGCCTGCCTATTGATTTTGGTCTTGAATGGAGCTGAAAGTCTGCTTTACAGGGTGTCCCTGTAATTACCTAGTTTCCAGCTATTACATGCCTATGAGAGTGTGTGCACAGAAGCTGTGGAATGTTTGTGTTTCCATAAGCACCAATAACCCCTGACTGTTTGTTTGTCAAGCTCACTTTTTGTCAGCTAACACCGAATTTAAAGGTAAGTACACACTATCAAAAAGTCATTTTCATGCTGGGTGGTAGTGGCGCACGCCTTTAATCCCAGCACTCAGGAGGCAGAGCCAGGAGGATCTCTGTGAGTTTGAGGCCAGCCTGGTCTACAGAGTGAGATCCAGGAAAGGCGCAAAGCTATACAGAGAAACCCTGTCTCGAAAAACCAAAACCAAAAAAAAAAAAACTATGGGGTTAGGGATTTACCTCAGTGGTACAGCGCTTGCCTAGCAAGCGTAAGGCCCTGGGTTCAGTCCTCAGCTCCAGAAAAAAAAAAAGAAAAGAATTTTCTTTCTTTTTTTGTTTTTTTGAGGCAGGGGCTGTCTTGGAACTCACTCTGTAGACCAGGCTGGCCTCAAACTCATAGAGATCCACCTGCCTCTGTCTCTGGAGTGCTGGGATGAAAGGCCTTTGCCACCCATGTTCGGTTCCATACTTGGCTTTTATGAAGTATGGAAGATCCAAACTCCGGCCCTCGTGCTTAACCATTAAACCATTTTCTAGCCCCATCCTTATCTATTTTAAGATGAATTATTACAAGGAGATTGATAGATTAATATTCTATTTTAAGCCATCTACGTGCTTTTAATTCTAGAACTCTGGACTGAGGCAGGGAAAATGTGAGTTCAAGGCCATCTAGAACTATATTAAAAAGATGCTGTGTGGAAAAAATATATAGATTGTTAAAGGGGTATGTGTGTGTGTGCATACAATGTCAACATCACTTGTGTAAGTCAGTCCTATGATTGGTACTGTGTGTGTGATTCTTTAAGGACCTGAGGGAGCCCACATGGAGGCAGTGGAGAGAATTCCTTGTCAAGTACTCCTTTCTCCCATACCAGCTGATTGCAGAGTTTGCCTGGGACTGGCTGGAGGTCCACTACTGGACATCACGCTTCCTTATCGTCAATGCCATGCTGCTCTCTGTTCTGGAGTTGTTCTCTTTTTGGAAGATCTGGTCGAGAAGTGAGCTGAAGTAAGTGCCTTTCTGTGGTTGATGGTTGGAGCAACAGGGGTAGTAAAGAAATACCAGTGAGGAAGTTCCCCGTTAGAGTGTTTTTCAGACTTGGAGTGGGGGGTGATTCTGTGCTGGAGAGATGGAGATGGCTCAGCAATTCAGAACAAGTGCTGCTCTTGTAGAGGACTGAAGTTCAATCCCTAGCACCTACATCAGGCAGCTTGTAACTCCAGCCCCAGGGATCTGACATCCTCTTCTGGCCTCTGAGGGCACTGCATTCATGTGCAGAAACCCATGCATGGACACATACATATACACATAATTAAATAAATAAAAATAAGTCTTTAAAAAAATTCTGCCTAGACTCCTCAGGCTCTGGTCTGACAAATACTCCTTAAGCAGCAAATAAGAAAGTTACTGTGGGGGCTGGAGAGATGGCTCAGCGTTTAAGAGCACTAGCTGTTCTTCCAGAGGTCCTGAGTTCAATTCCCAGCAACCACATGGTGGCTCACAACCATCCATAATGAGATCTAGCATATATGTAGACAGAACACTGTATACATAATAAATAAATAGATGGGTGGATGAAAGAAAGGAAGGAAGGAAGGTAGGTAGGAAGGTAGTTGCTGTGTCCAGGAGGCAGACTGCACTGTGTGTGTGTGGTCTGGTTTTGTTAGAGTCTGTCTAAATTAGGTTTCTATTGCCATGATAAAACACCATGACTAAATCAACCCGGGGAAGTCCAGCGTGGTGGCACATGCCTTTAATCCCAGCCCTTGGGAAACAGAGGCAGACAAATCTTTGGGACCTTGGTCTACATAGTGAGTTCCAGGCTAGACAGAGCCACAAAGCAGGATCCTGTCTCAGAATAAAGAGATAAATACATAAAAATAAAAACCTAAAAACTATTCGGGCGGTGGTGGCGCATGCCTGTAATCCCAGCACTCGGGAGGCAGAGGCAGGTGGATCTCTGTGAGTTCGAGGCCAGCCTGGTCTACAGAGCTAGTCCAGGACAGGCTCCAAAGCTACACAGAGAAACCCTATCTCGAAAAACCAAAAAAAAAAAAAAAAAAAAAAAAAAAAAAAACCCTAAAAACTAAACCAAACAAAAACCAATGAACACAAAGAGCCAGGCACAATAGTGCATGCTTATAGTCCCAGCTACTCAGAACCCTGAGGCAGGAGGTAACATCGTTGAGACAATAGTAAGATCCTGTGCTGACTAGTTTTTTGTCAACTTAGTACAGGCTAGAGATGAACTTCAATTGAGAAAATGTCTTTAAGATTGGCCTGTAGGGGGCTGGAGAGATGGCTCAGCAGTTAAGAGCACTGACTGTTCTTCCCAAGGACCTGGGTTCAATTCCCAGCAACCACATGGCACTTCACAACTATGTGTAACTCCAAGATCTGACACCCTCACACATATATGCAGGCAAAACACCAACGCACATAAAATTAATACTGAAGAACCAGGCGGCGGCAGCGATGGTGATGCACGCTTTTAATCCCAGCACTTGGGAAGCAGAGGCAGGTGGATGGATCTCTGTGAGTTCGAAGCCAGCCTGGGCTACAGAGTGAGTTCCAGGAAAGGCGCAAAGCTACACGGAGAAACCCTGTCTTGAAAAAAAACAAAACAAAAAAAATTAGTACTTGTGAGGCAGAGGTATTTCTCCAGATGTGGGAACAGATGAGATGACAGGGCAGACACCCTCAGTGCCCCAACATGTCCAAGCCTGCCCCCACCACTCTTCTTTTCTTTTCAGGACAGTGCCCCAGAGGATGTGGAGCCATTTTTGGAAAGTGTCTACGCAGGGGCTATTCGTGGCCATGTTCTGGCCACTCATTCCTCAGTTTATCTGCAACTGTTTGTTTTACTGGGCTCTGTACTTCAACCCAATTATTAACATTGATCTGGTGGTCAAGGAGGTCCGGCGTCTGGAAACCCAAGTGTTATGATCAGCAGCAAGGTCCAGGAGAGCCTGTGAGTCTCCCTGACATCCAAGCTGTGACACTGAGAGAGGCACGGAACTCATTTCTACCCCTGGTAAAGCAAAGTGCTGCTTCTGTGTCAAGGCTTCAACCAGGTCCCCTCCTCCTCTGTTTCTTGGACCTTGGCATCTGACTGCTACCCAGGTCAGGTGGGACTCTTTGACTAATACTCAGCCACTCTTCTTACGTGGACTTGGGAGGCTCAGGCTACTCTGGCCAACTGGATGGAAGGTCGTGGACACAATTCAGAGTGACATGTCAGAAGACCTCCATAGGCTGGAGGTGGTGGTGCATGCCTTTAATCCCAGCACTTGGGAGACAAAGGCAGGAGGATCTCTGAGTTCAAGGCCAGCCTAGTCCTCAGAGCGATTTCCAAGACAGCCAAGGCTACAGAGAAACCCTGTCTCAAAACAAATAAAAATAAAAAAATAAAAATAAAAAAGAAGGCCATCATGGTCTACTAGCCTTAACCTCATGGACTGACAGTCCCCTAAACCAGGCTTGTTGGGGCCAGTCCTGTCCTGTGGGTCAAGTTTAGGAAAACAAGGATATAGAGTTTGGTCATAGGCATGGATAATTACATATACAAAAGACAGAGGAAAACCGAGAATTTAATCACAGTTTCTTATTGAGTAGTGAGTAGGTTTCAGAGTAAACCCAGAGAAAGCTTCAGGCCGAGAGAGAATGATAGCTATCTGTCTTGTTTCCTGTTTTGATCATTGGAAATTCAATTCTCCTTTCTGTGAGCAGGGAGCTGAGTCAGATTCCCATCAGGCTGAGCCTAGTCGGGTGACTGAGAGCACTGCGTGGGGTTTTGAAAAATTTTAATCTGCAGGATAAATCCAGTATAGTCTATTCAAGGAAACATTTTGTAAGCTGCTCTCACATCGTATAATATATATTCTTTATTGTCCTGTTCGGAAGTATAGCATCGGGTGTAATTATACCAAGTGCTGCCATCATAAATATGAAGTGAGCTGAAGGGTGACCTTTATTTCTTGCCAGTGTAGAGTGTGAGCTTGTCAGCTTTGGCCTTATGGAAACAAGCTTAAATCCAAAGAGAGAGAGAGAGAGAGAGAGAGAGAGAGAGAGAGAGAGAGAGAGAGAGAGAGTGTGTGTGTGTGTGTGTGTGTGTGTGTGTAGAGAGCGAGCGAGAGAGATAGACTTTGTAGCTCATTAACCCTTTAAGATTTCACTTAAACTTTGCATTTGAAAGTCTGGGAAATTACTTGAAATAAAAATTAAAGATTTTTATACAAATAAAACCTCTATAGAGAAATCTGATTGCTGAGGAAATAGAAGGAAATCATGCATTGCTTGATGTGTTATGACCCAATCACGTTGAGTGGGGTGTTGAGCCAAGACGCTGCTTAGCGATCTCTCCAGTGAAGGAAAAATGTTCTTTCCCAGTTTTCTCATGGAGCCCCAGTACCACCTGATTTTGTCTATATGAGACAGCGACTCTGTGGTTCAGGCACCCTGTAGCATTTGTGCATTTCTGGAGACAACCCTGGAGATTCCTTCCAGCTTTTCTTCCCCGTGATGAAGTAGGGTGACTGACAAAAGTTATTGTACTGGTAGTGGCTGTGGTAGGTTCGATAGTGCCCAGGATAGACCATAAGTAGCCAGCCTCCCGATATCCCATTCCCACCTATGGCCTTCCACGCTGACCCCATGTACACCAGTACCATATCTCAAAGATGAGTAATGCCCAGATCTGCTCTGGGCAAAGAGGAGGTGTGGCCTAGAGCAACCAGATGGGCTGATGCTCTAGCTTCCATTAGAGTGGGCATGCTCACAGCCAGGACCACAGGCTTGCTCTAATCCTTGAGTCTTCCTACCCTTCCAGGGAGGCTTAGTGACATCAAAAGGGAGGTGTCCATATGAAACATTCAGACATCTCCAAATCAGAGCTTTATATAGCTCAGGCTGGCCTCAAACTGGTTACATAGCCCAAGATGATTTTAAGCTTCTGATCTTTGGATCTCTAGAATTACAGGTGCATGCAACCACGGCCAGTTTTATGTGGTGTTAGTGATGGAACTCTAGGCTTTGTGCATGAAAGGCAAGCCCTCTGCTAACTTAGCAACATCCCCTAGCCCAAAGGAAGATTTCTTCACACAGATCCTAAGAAACAGTTGACAAATAGGAGATGCCTCTGGTATCCAAAAGTTGGCAGTACTAGAGATGGAACCCTGGGCTTTATTCCTGGTGAGGCAAGCGCCCTGCCACTGAGCCACACCCTCAGCCTAATACTGCTTTTTATGAGGCATTAAATTTATGACAGAGGGGCTGGAGAGATAGCTCAGAGTTTGAGAGCACTGCTTGCTCTTCCAAAGGTCCTGAGTTCAATTCCCAGCAACCACATGGTGGCTCACAACCATCTGTAATGAGATCTGTTGCCCTCTTCTGGCCTGCAGGGATACATGCAAACAGAACACTGTATACATAATAAATAAATAAATCTTAAAAACAAAAATTTGTGACAGAAAAGACTGAAAATAATAGGGCATAGTCTCAATTACATCTTCTAAAACTAGAAAAAGCACAGTGCACATACACAACACACATATATAAAGGGGATTTATTAGAATGATTTACAAATTGTTGGATGACAGCTAATCCAACAATGGCCGGCTGTGAATGGAAAGTCCAAGAATCCTGTGGTGGTTCAGTCCAACTGGGTGAGCTGGGTGTCTCAGCTGCTCTTCAGTATACACTGGAATCCCAAAGAAATAGGCTCTAATGCTACTGAAGGACTAGATTGCTAGCAAGGCAAAGGCAGGCAGGCAAAGAAAGGACTTCTTTCTTCCTCATCTTTATACAGGCTTCTAGCAGAAGGCGTGGCCCAGATTAAAGGTGTGTCTTCCCACCTGAGGATCCCAATTAAGGGGGATCCTCAAAGGATGTCACCTTTGAGGTGTCTTCCTAGCTCCAAGATCTGGATTAGAAGTGGATCTACCTACTTCAAATTAAGCAAAAATTTCTCATAGGTGTGTCCAGCATTTTTGGATTTTAGTTAGGTCCAGGAAACAACCAAGAACAGCCATCACAAATCTACTCCTTGTTAACTTGACACATAATCATATGTCCTTAGGTCATGATTAGTTAACAAATAAAAACAGCCAGGTCATAACACGTAAACATAATATAACGATTCCACATACAGTTAACAAATGCATTATATATTTAGCCAGTCATAATTATGCCTATCATAATATAACTATCACTTGCACAACCGCACACATACTAAATGTAGAGTAGTGTCCCTTGAGGGACATTCTTTTAGTATCTCAAACTTAAATATAATAACCATTGATATTCTCTTAATTGATGTTATATCACATGATAAAGAAATTGAGGAAAAAACCAAATATCTATACAAATGCATTTTTTTTTTCAAGACAGGGTTTCTCTGTGTAGCTTTGTGCCTTTTCTGGATCTCACTCTGTAGCCCAGGCTGGCCTCGAACTCACAGAGATCCACCTGCCTCTACCTCCTGAGTGCTGGGATTAAAGGTGTGCGCCACCACCAACCGGCATGCATTTTATTTTTTATTTTTTTGGTTTTTCGAGACAGGGTTTCTCTGTGTAGTTTTGGTGCCTGTCCTGGAACTCACGCTGTAGACCATGCTGGCCTCGAACTCACAGAGATCCACCTGGCTCTGCCTCCCAAGTGATGGGATTAAAGGCATGCGCCACCACTGCCTGGCTCAAAAGTTTTATATACAGAATCACCACCAATTCCATTGCTGCCCACAACTGGTGAATCAGGAAAATAAAATGTATTTATCTCCTTAAGTTTGTAATACAGTGCACAGCATGGGCTTTCAGTACTCTCTGAGCTCCCAAGAAAGGCTTCAGTAACTGGAGAGGCTCTGGTAGCTGTAGGTGTTGGTGACTTGAAAGGTCTATTTCAGATACTTGAAAGATTCTTCCTTATACTTCTGTTGTTCTAGAACCACATCTGGTACCAAAATCTGTATTAGTCAGAGTTCTCTAGAGTAACAGAACTCTGTTTATAGAAAGGGGATTTATTATAGGCTGTGGTCCGGATAATCTGACAATGACTGCCTGTGTATGGAAGATCTAAGAATCCAGTAGTTGCTTAGTCTACAAGGCTGGACGTCTCAGCTGATCTTCAGTATACACTGGAATTCCAAAGACGTAGGCTCTAAAGCCAGTGAAGGAACGGACTTGTGATCTAGAGTGAGGGTAAGCAGGCAGAGAGAGCAAAAGCTTCCTTCTTGTATTCCAAAACTTGGGAATGCTTTGTCTTTGAAAAGATTTTAATTGGTGGTTGGGGCGGGGGCACGTGCGCACATGTGCATGTGAGGGCAGATACCTACAGAGGCCAGATGTGTCAAGATTCTCTGGAGCCAGAGTTCAAACAGTTGAGCTAGACAATATGCATGCTGGGAACCAAACTCAGGTCCTCTAGAAGATCAGATAGTACTGTTAACCACTGCCACTGAAGCCATTCTTCTGGCCTGTGCTTTCATTTTTTTAGTGCTTTATATATTGCTCTACATTTTCTTTTCTTTTGATTTTTTTTCTTGAGATGTTGGAAATCAAACTCAGACCCTCAGGCATGCTACACAAATGCTTTAGCACACAGTTGTACCACTAGCCCAGGAAATAATTTTCTTTTTCTTTTAGAAACGGAGTCTTCTGTCCTACTCAAGCTAGTGTCAAACTCCTGGGCTCAGGTGACCAGCAGAGTACTGCGGGCATATGCTACCACACCCAGCTTTCAGGAAGTAAATTTTACCCAAGACTGAGAAAGGTAGGGAATGTTCTTATTATAGTAGCAGTTCTTAGGTGTATCATGTGGCAATCTTATTACCACAGCCAAGCCTACAAGCAGGAGTTCATCCCCAGTTGACCCCCAGCCATCAACAGCAGGTTAGAAGATAGCACACTGTTTCATAAACGTTGAGCTTCAAAACTGATAGCAGTACAGCACACTGGTGGCTGTATTAGACAGACCCAGGACTCAGCTTTCATCAAACTAGCCACTCCACAGGCTAACAGTCCCAAGTTCTTGAATGGAGGAGAAAGCAAACACAAGGCTTTATCACCTGGCTCCCACTACCTCCTGCAGAAATTGAATGAAGTTGTTCATTACTGGAAGCAAACTTCATTTCCGTGGGCAAACAAACATTTCAAGACCAGCCCATCAGTGGCACTTGGGTGAGTCCTTTTCACATAAAACCGAGGGGTAGAAGAGGTATTTCAGGTGGTACTCTGTTCCTGCAAGGCAGTACGCAAGCTCCTCGTCACACTTGCACAGGAGTTCTTGGCATTTGTTCTCTGCAGGTCCTGGAAGAAGTAGGGAAACAGGTTAGAGCAGAGACTTACAGACACTGAGAAGAAATGCCAGGTAAGTCAGTAAAGCCAGAAGCAGAACAGGTTATAACTTGCACTTATGTGACACCTGACAGCTTTCTAGTAGCACCCATTGACAAGACCACTCCAGGAGGCAGCAGTGACAGCTAGCTTCCACAAGAAAGGAACTTGGCTTGTCAAAGGAACAAGCTTCTGGCTTCTCTTCTGTGTCAACATTACCCTGTTTCACTTAGGAATCCATTCAGATAAGACTGGATGCCTGGCAACTATCAGGCCTAGATTTGGAGTTCCTGCTCTTAGCTCTGTGACCTTGTCTAACTTTTATGTCAAACAGGAGCACTGCTGAGGGTACAGCTCATTGGTCGAGTACTTGCCTAGCTTGACTGAAGCCCTGGGTTCTGTTCCTGCCACCACCAAAAGAAGTAGAAAGTAAGTAAATAGAATAGAATCATTCTCCAATTTGTAAGGCTGTTACACAGTGCCATCTCAGAGCTGGCACTACCCTGAGCTGGCAGCATGGCTGCTTGGCATGCAACACCTAGGCTCTGTCTCCAGCACCAGAACTGGCATGGTGGCAGTCATGTAGTCCCAGCACTTAGGAGGTGGAGGCAGAAGGATCTGAAGGTCAGGGTGATCCTTAACTACCTAGTAAATTTGAAGCCAGCTTGGACCGCATGAGACCCTGACTCAAAAATTAAAAATTAGGTGGGCAGTGGTGGCGCACACCTTTAATCCCAGTACAAGGGAGGCAGAGGCAGGCAGATTGCTGAGTTTGAGGCCAGCCTGGTCTACAGAGAAAGTTCCAGGACAGCCAGAGCTATACAGAGAAACCCTATATGAAAACCAAAATTAATAAATAAAAGTTAGGACTGGAGAGATGGCTCAGCAATTTAGAGCACTTGCTGCTCTTCTGAAGGACCCAAGTAAGTTCCCAGCACCCATGTCAGGTGGCTTACCACTTTCTGTAACTCCAACTGCAGGGGATCTGGCCACCTCGGGCATGTGAACCCATGTGGCATACATTCACACAGGCAAACACACATATATGTAAAAGTAATAAAAATAAGGCTTGGCACTGGGTGTATACTCAAGATTTATTGGCTCCCAACTATGCTTTCTGTCTCCTTTCTCCAAGTCCTTCTTAGGACTAGGACTGTAGCTCAGTGGTTGAACATTTGCTTAGCATGCAAGAGACCCTGGATTTGATTCCCAGGACCACAAAATGAGAAAGAGGGTGAAAGAAGGAACTATGTAGCCCTGACCTGATGTGGAGTAATCTCTTTGTATACTGTAAAGATTTGTCACTCAAATTGGTTTAATAAAAAGCTGACTGGCCAGTAGCCAGGCAGGAAGTATAAGGCAGTATGACCAAACTAAGAATGATGGGGAGAAGGGAGGAGTCAGGAGTTGCCAGCAGATGCAGAGGGAGCAGGAGATGAACATGCCATGCTAATAAAGGTACCACCATGTGGCAGAGCGTAAATAAGGAATATGGGTTAACTTAAAATGTAAGAGCTAGTGAGTAATAAGCCTGAGCCATAGGCCAAGCATTTATAATTCATATAAGCCTCTGTGTGTATATTTGGGTCTGGGAGGTTGGGACAGGAAATGTCCATTTACACTGACTGACTTCAAACTCACTATGTAGCTGAGGCTGACCTCAAATGCAAAGCAGTCATTCTGCCTCAGCCTCCCCAGTACTGGGATTACAGGCGTGTACCACCATGCCTCACTTCACGTGCATTTAGCTATACAATAACAAGGCATGGTGGAGCACACCTGTAATTCCAGCATGTGGAAGGTGGGGCAGGGTCATCATTTCTGTATGCAGCCCTGAAGGGTAGTTTGTGAAGCTGCAAGGAAGGTGCAGTAGAGACTAAGATTGTTGGAGATGCCAGGACCATGGACTGTCCACAGAGCAGAGCTGTAGACAAGAGGGGATCGGGGAAGAGAGGCCAAGCCGGCTGTAAACAACAAGGTCCTGGGATGGAGCTGCCAAGCTTGTTGGAGCTCAAACCAGGACACCATGTACCCCCAGGGCTGGACAAGAAACTACAGAAGCCAGGTGGTAGTGGCACATGCCTTTAATCCCATCATTCGGGAGGCAGAGCCAGGTGGATCTCTGTGAGTTCAAGGCCAGCCTGGTCTACAGAGTGAGATCCAGGACAGGCACCAAAGCTACACAGAGAAACCCTGTCTCAGAAAAACAAAAAACAAACAAACAAACAAAAACCTACAGAAGTTTGTGTTTTGTACAGTGTGGTGGCTCACGTCTTTAATTCCAGCACTTGGGAGGTAGAGACAGGCCTTGTCTTGAGTGAAAGTCATGGTACCAACCACACAATGAATGCTTTTAACTGCTGAGAGTTTGAGAGCATCAATGGTCTACAGAGCAAGTTCCAGGCCAGCCATGGCCACATAGCAAGACTGACTTAAAAAAAGGAGGGCAGAGTAGCTTGTTAATTTGGGGGCTGAGGTGTAGCTCAGCAGTATTCACCTAGCATGCATGAGGTACTAGGCTCAACCCAGCACTGCAAAAGAATTAATTATTAATGGCTGGTTTTATGTCAACGCGATGCAAGCTGGAGTCACTGGAGAAGAGGGAGCTCAACTGAGAAGATGCCTCCATAAGACTGGGCTGTAGGCAAGCCTGAACGGCATTTTCTTCATTAGTGATTGATGGGGGAGCACTCAGCCCATTGTAGGTGGTGCCATTCCTGGGCTGGAGGTCCTGGGTTCTATAAGAAAGCAGCTGACCAAGCCAGTAAGCAGCACCCCTCCATGGCCTCTGCATGCAGCAATACATGCAGACAAAACACCTATACATATAAAAATAAAATAAATTTTTTAAGCATTTGGGGGCCAGCAAGAAGGCAGTATGGGGAGAGGTGCTTGCCACCAAGCCTGGCAACCTGAGCTTGATCCCAGGACCCACATGGTGGAAGAGGAGAACTGATTCCTTCAGGCTGTCCTCCGACAACACACGCTATGGCATGTGCATTCATCCACACAGGAAAGAGAGGAAAGGAGGGAGGGAGAGACAATGTTGAGAGAATAAACTAGATCCCTATATTATTTCCAGTGTGGATACAAACCCAACAACTGTTTTTTTTCAAAGTTTATCATTTTTAAAATTGTTTTATTACATTTTTTATTTTTTTGTGTTTGTGCATGTGTGTTACAGAGAGATTGTGGAGGTCAGGGGACAACTTAAAGGAATCAGTTCTCTCCTCTTACCATGTGGGACCTGGTGATTAACTCAGGTTGTCAGGCTTGGAGGATAGCACATTCAACCACTAAGACATCTTGCCAGCCCACAGCTATGTTTTATCATTCCCATTTTATTGACTAGAAAACTGAGGCTCAAAGGGATTACTTAGCCAAGATCACAGACCTGGGAAGGAATCACTCAGGATTCCAGCCTAGGAAAAGTCTTTTCCTTGGGCAAGAAAGGCTTTCTAAAGTAAGACAAGTTCATTGCTCTGTAGCCTGAGCTCCACCAGAGGGTCCTCACTGTTAAAGAATGAAGGTCAAGAGTCAGGCCACTGGTGCACACTTGTATTCCCAGCAATCTAGAGACTGAGACAGAAGTTTGGAAAGTTCAAGGCCAGTCAACCTGCACTAAGGTATGAAATGATTATCTCAAAAGTAAATAATATCTAAAGAAAAGGGAAACTAGCTCCCATGGGTTAGACATAAAGCCTGAGCCAGGCAGTGGTGGCGCACACCTTTAATCCCAGCACTTCGGAGGCAGAGGCAGGGGATCTCTGTGAGTTCAAGGTCAGCCTGGTTTACTGAGTGAGTTCCAGGGCAGCCAAGAGACTGCACAGAGGAACCCTGTCTGAAAACCAAAAAAATAAAAATAAAAAAATAAAAATAAATAAATTAATTAAAGCCTACTAGTAAATATTATTATAGGCTGAAATTTTTTTAAAATATGTTTGTCAGACCCATAAATGGAAAACAGGCCAAACTTGTAATTAAATAAACAGCTATGTTCAGAATATCCCTAAACAGAATAACAGAATATTTTTTGTTGCAAATGCATAACAGACACCTTGGGCCTTTCTGTGTGGCTCAGGGAAGGAGCTCTGAAAACAAGCAGACTCCAGCAGCAAACACAGCAGCAGACGCTCTGCGGACACCATCCCCCAGGGTGGAGGGAGGCTAGGAAAGCTGTGAGATCTGTTTCCCCACAAAGTCTCACTTCACATCTTTGCCCGTGCTAGTAGTTCAGGGACAAGTCCCTTCTTACCCTGAGTCTGTTTCTCCAACACAAAGTGAACAGGATATAGTTCAGTTGGAGTACAGTGTTTGTCTTGCGCGTACAAAGCATGTGAAAAGGGATGTAACATTTCCACAGTGATTCAACAGTAAAGTTGAAAGTTTAAAACAGTTATTTTAGGCCCAGAGAGATAGCTCAGTGGTTAAGAGCATGGGCTGCTCTTCCAGAGGTCCTGAGTTCAATTCCCAGCAACCACATGGTGGTTCACAACCACCTATAATGGGATCTGATGCCCTCTTCTGTTGTGTAGGCATACATGCAAGTAGAGCACTCATACATAATACATTTATTTATTTTTGTTTCGAAGGGATCGTTTTTTTTTTTTCTTTTTTGGTTTTCTCGAGACAGGGTTTCTCTGTGTAGCTTTGCGCCCTTCCTAGAACTCACTCTGTAGCCAAGGCTGGCCTCGAACTCACAAAGATCCGACTGCCTCTGCCTCCCGAGTGCTGGGATTAAAGGTGTGCGCCACCACTACCCGTTGGGATCATTTTCTTTGGTGGGGATGGGGATGTTGGATACACCATAGCACACTCTGGTTTTTCATACTGCTACTGTGTGGAACCCATGGATCAGACTTGGCAGTAAGCACCTTTACCCACTGAGCCCTCTGGCCCACCCCAACTTTACACTACCAGCTCTGCCTTCCTTCTAGGGAGACAGGGCCAAGAGCAGTGAATATTGAAGCCACCCTCCCATGATGCTCATGTTCCTTTCTGCCTCTAGAACAGTCTCTAGAAGCTGGGGTTCTAGTGGAGACTCGGAAGGAGGGACATGAAGAGGGAAAACAACACACTCATTCACACACACACTCTGAACTCTTTCACTTCTGCAATACTCAGCTTTCCAGGTAAGGAAACTGCTGCTCAGATAGGTTGTCAACAACTCAATGTGACAGACACAGCCATCACCCATCCAGGGTCGAGTGATCAAGAGGAAAGAATACCTCTTTAGGAGGCAGTGCTGAGACAGTTGTATCACAATATGCCAAAGAATGAAGTTAGACCTATCCTACTGTTCGTATGAAAGTTAACTCAAGCTGGGCAGTGGTGGTGCACACCTTTAATCCCAGCACTTGGGAGGCAGAGGCAGGTGGATCTCTGTGAGTTCGAGGCCAGCCTGGTTTACAGAGTGAGTTCCAGGAAAGGCGCAAAGCTACACAGAAAAACCCTGTCTCGAAAAACAAAAAACAAAAACAAAACAACACACACACACAAAGAAAACTCAAAATGGATCATTGCCATCAATCTCAAACTATTAGAAGAAAACAGACAGGTAAACCTTTGCTATACTGTGTTTCTCAATGGATTCTTAAAGCATCAAATACATGGGCAACAGTAAACAAAATAGCTGACTAGGATGTCAGCAAAATGAAAAACATTTGTATCAAGGATGTCATCATGAAAAGGAGGACAGCCCACAGAATAGAAGCTACAGCCACAAGAAAGATGCACAACAGCAAAAAGACAGTTCTATTGAAAGTTGTATGCAAGAGGGCACAGTAAAGAAATTGCTGAAATGGTTGCTCCTTTAGGGGGAAGGTTTTTGTTGTGGATAAGAGAAAGAAAATATTCAGAGGTATCTGGAGTAAGAGTCCAGAGCAAAGACAAACAAAACAACAACAACAAAAAAAACAAAAAAAAAAACGGCATGGCCAGGGATATCTGCCAGGAAGGGGAGAGAGTGGGAGAGAAAATGGAGACAGCAAAAGAGAGAAGAGCAGAGAATAGAGAGAGAAAAGGAGAATGGTGGGATGTAAGGAGGATGAGTAACTGCTAGGAGGGAAACCTGAAGGCTGGAGCCGGCCTGGGAGTTTAGGGTAGGAGAAGTCGTGATGGATCAGGATCCTAGGTGGGACTCTGAAATATTTAATGGGTACATATGAATAGGGACAGTAGGAGCCTGGAAGCTAGCATGGGCTTTGATATGCTGATGGCTGCTGTGAGTGTGTGTCAATGGAGAGCCATATGTACCTTCTGTCAGAGGCAAGGGAAGTGACTACCTTTGGTGGACAGAAAACGTGTTCCACAAGTTCCTGAGGAATGCTGGCTTTTATCTAACCACCAGAAATCCTCCTATGGGTCAGCTTGAGGTGGGTGGGCCAAACCTGTTATTTCTGAACATACAAACTGTCTGAGACCTGCGTAAAGTCCTCAAATAAGCATGTCTCCAAATGATACAAAAACAACCAAGAAGCACATGAAAACATAGTGTTGATGATTTATTAGAAAAAAGCAAATGAAGCCAGGCAGTGGTGGCGCACAGCTTTAATTCCAGCACTCTGGAGGCAGAGGCAGGAGGATCTCTGTGAGTTCGAGGTCAGCCTGGTCTGCAGAGTGAGTTCCGGGACAGCCAGGGCTACACAGAGAAACCCTAGCTGTTTGGAGAAACAAAGAACAAAACAAAACAAACAAACAAACAAAAAACCAAACCAACCAACCAAAAATTAACAAAGAAAAAGAAGAAAAGAGAAAGAAAAGAGAACTAGAAACCACAAGTATTGGCAAGACTGAACAAAAATTAGATCCTTACTATATTTATTTTAAACTCCTGTTTGTGTGTGCACAGAGGAGGTCAGAGGACAGCTTGCTAGAGTCAGTTCTCTCCTTCCACCATGTGCGTCCTGGGGATCAAACTCAGGTCTGTAGGCTTGGCAGCAAGTGCCTTTGCATGGTAGGCCATCTTGCCAGCTTGCTCTTCACTTAAAATGGTGGAAGAGAGCAAGGCATGGGGTACATGAGAGGGTTTGGAGGGAGGAAAGGGAAGGAAGGCATGATGAAATTAGAAGCTCAAAAATTAAAAATAAAATTTCTTTTCAAATGAGAATTTTTTCCAGTTTGACCATGGAACCCAGGGCCTTGACATTCTAGGTAAGTGATCTACCAGTGAGCTACTGCATCCCCAACCCAGCTGAAGCAATGAACTTCGGGGCTGGACAGATGGCTCAGTGGTTCAGAGTACCTCCTGTTCTTCCAAAGGACTTAAGTTTGCTTCCTAGACAAAGCAGGGAAAGCCAGAGCAAGCACTCCTCAGGTGCACATGCCCACACAGACATGCTCATAATTAAATAATCATAATAACTATTACTATTTAAAGGAGTGAAATTTGTGTTGTGTTTATTCTCATTTAAAAGAAAAAAGCAATTGGGCAGCCAAGGCTACACAGAGAAACTCTGTCTCAGAAAAACAAAAGAAAAAAATTGAAAAGAAAAAGGATCGAGTTAGGACCATGTGGCTCAGTGGGAGCACTTGTTTAGCATGTTTGAGGCCCAGGTCTAACCCCTAGTACTGTCAAAAACGGAAAAAGAGAAAGAACAGTGAGAAACCCAGTGCCTGCTTTGAGCCCCACTGCTCCAACTCTATCACTGTTTGTGATTTGAAAGAAAACTGTAAATGGAAGGGCACCACAGAGCCCTAGGGCTAGTGCCCCCGGTTCCCACAGCTGGAAAGTGCCCCACCCTGAGCTACATTCCCAATTACCCAGTGCCTTAAGGTAAACATCTCCCTTCTCCCTAGATGGAGCACACCTGTAATCAATCCTAAGCGTTGGCAGGCTGAAGCAGGAGAAAGAGCCTCCTGGGACTTGGGGGTTTAGGTCAGTAGTAGAGCACCAGCCAAGGAAGCCCTGGGTTCTGTCCTCAGCACAGGGAAGAGAAGGACAATTACATAGTCTCACCAGCTCTATAGTTCACATTTTTAATTGAAGTTTCTATTCGCTTGTTTGTTTTTTGTTGTTGTTGCAGACAGGCTCTCAAATGTATGGTTCTATGTCATCCTTTCTTCATGTTGGAGCATAGTCTGCAGTTTGGACACATGAGCATGTTTACCCAGTCCCCTCCTGATGGACTTTTCAGTTGTTTACACCTAGTGTCATTTCTCTTGTTCTTTTTGTCCAGACACTGGAGAAATATGGATGTGTGTTCCAAGGGCTTGGTGTGAAAGGTCACTTCTTAGGTAACACTATCATGTGGTCGATGGAGAGCTGGAAGCTGTGGTACCTTACTACGAGGGCACAGAAGCCATTTGGATCTTGCAGGATGCCCAGGGGACACTTGGGGAAGTCAGAGTGCATGGTGTGGGGCACTCACCACACTGGATGCGGTGGTCGATGCATTTCCATGCGTAGCGGTCTATCTTGGGGCTGCAGCCAGCCTCCTGAGCTCGAGAGTAGCAGCAGTCATGATGGTGACAGCACCTGGGGTGCAGCATGGGCAGAGCAGTAGCTGCATCAGAGAGTGAACTCTCTTGGTCCCCCCATCTGACCAGGGCTGGGCTAGTGGCCTCTGATGGACATGGGGTCCTGGACTGGCTGAGCAGCCTTACTCCCTGACCTTACCTGGCCTGCCCCTGCCTGCCTCCTTGTAACTCTGAGCTTCCCTTTCTTCCTCGGTCCAGCTTGTGCCTTCTGCCTGGACAACTCAATGGCCCCAGGCACCAGATTCCACCCAGGAGTGATCATGCCTCCTTCTCTCTCCTCAGGCTAGGAATATTTCTTGTCACACCCTGTCATAAAACCTCCCTCCTACCAGGAAGGTTGATCATGAATTCTCACTATAAACCTCATACCCTTTGGAACTCTGGAATCCTATCATCTCGTTTCCTCACAGTGTCCTCCAGGGCTAGCTAGCCTGCCATGTAGTAAAACTTCAGTAAACATTTATTGTTGGACAGTTCCCTGAGAGACACCCACACCTGCCCTCACACCTTGCAACACTCAGCTGAGGCTTCAAGCAGTCAGCTCCAACCTTGCCCTTAGAAAGCCTCCAGTCTGTGGAGGGAGGCAGATCAGCTACGTGATGTGGGATAGCCAGAGGGGCTCTAGGAGTCCAGAGGAGGTGGCAGCCCCAGCCAAGCTTCAGGGGAGGCTTCTTGGCGGTAGGAATTGCAGAGACACTTCTGAAGATGGTGTGGGAACCAGACGGCCGGAGTGTAGGAATGCACAGCTGTCATCAGATGCACCCAAGGTCCAGGGCAAGCCAACATGCTTCTGTCTCTAGCTAGGGAGGAAGCAGCCACATTCTACACTGATCACTGAATTAGCTTTGTGGCAATGGCTAGTGTCTGGGTCTCTGGGAGCCCCAGGGACTTTATTATCAAGTGGGAATGAGCATCATGCTTCTTCCTGAACAGAGCCATGATGGATGTCACAGAAAGATCTTGGCTCTCAGCTTTCACGGGGCAGGCTTTTCTCAGGGTATTCTTGATGCTCTGTGCTGGCCCAGATGAGCAATTTGATGGTTCTGTAGCTTGGTTTCCTTATCTGTGAAATGGGACTGTTAAGGATCCTGAGATCCGTGGCTGTACAATAAATAGTCTAGATAGCTTTATGTCATTACTAGGTGATGTCATCAGGGTAATTGTTAGCTGTTACCAAGATGCCTCTCACTGACCCCAGAACCCAGGAACCCCTCTATATACAGGGTAATGTTAGGTTCTGGGATCTTCCTAGTTCAAACCTGACTTCAGTTTGGGTTTCTCCTCATAGGCCTTGGCTGTCCTGGGAGTTGGGGGATCTTGTACTCTGGGTCCCAGTATACACTCACCAGTCGATGGCATCACGTGGGTCTCCATGGCCACCCAGGCCACAATAACAGCCATAGTTCATGTAGGCCACTGGTGATCGAGGACCAACACAATCCAAGGTTCCTGCCAGTTCCAGGAGCCCTCGCTTGTACACATGTGACCTCCTTGTTGCTGAGGGATAAACAAAGGTCATAGGTTCAAGGTCAGAGTTTCCCTATCCCTAGTGAAGGGCACTAGTCTGACAAGGATCTAGATGTTTCAACTTGTCTGGGTTTCATCTCATTTTTTAGGCGTGTGCCCTTGGACAAATGATAGTTTCTCTGTGCTTTGATTTCCTCATTTGCATAGTGCAGGATAAAGTGGCATCAGCTCTCAGAATAAAGTTGGACAAGGCATTCATGGTGCTCTGCACATTACAAACTCCATTACAATCCAGATCTTCAAGGCAATGTGAGCAGAAAATGAGTTGTAGAGCACAGTCTAGGAGAGACCCCAGCACTGGACTTTGGCTGATCTCTTTCCCTAGAATGCCCTGGTTCTCACTGCTCTGCCCCTTCGGATGCAGTCAGACTATGCACTGTGCATTCAATATGTATCATGCTGATTTGCTAGGTGCTTGCTTGTCATAAAAGACAAGCTGAAGAACATCCTTGCACAAAGGAGGCTCTCTGGGGATTCTGAGTCTCTGAGCCTCTCTACTCTCCTCTAAGACTCTGGCTTAGGACCCTATATATCAACTTTTATTTTCACCTCAAGGTCAGCGTCCTTCCTTAGCCTGACTCCAACCACCTGGGTCCTGGTACACCTCTAGTAGTACTCAATGGGTGCGACAGTAAACCCTGCATTTGAAAGGTAAAAACGGGACCAGCTGGGGGAAGTGGCCTCCATACTCCCCCAGCTCACAGCAGTGGAGCAGGCTCCAGCTCACACACTGGTGCAGCAGGAGGGCAGGCCTGAGGGGCACGGGCGAGAGAGCAGGACCAACTGCCAAGTCTGTTTGCTGAGTGTCTGTGTCCACCCTCCCCTACCCCACTCCAGGATGGAAGACAGTGGAGGTGCAGCCTGGCCCTGGCCTGCCATGACTCTCATCTGTCACTTAGAGCATGTTTCCATCATAATGACTTGTTTAAGGGCTCCACACTAAAGTTAAATCCAATCCTGTTTTCTCTCAAGTACCACACTAGAGGCTGGGAGGGGGTTCTCAAGGTGTCTCAGATAAGAAGAAAACTGAATTTAGAGAAACTGGGGCTCTAACTCAGGTGGTAGAGTGCTTGCCTGGCATACACTGGCTTCCATCCCTAGCATTGTATAAAGAAGACATGGTAGCCTGTACCCATAATCCCCAGCACTTCAAGGTGGAGGCAGGAAGATCAGAAGTGAAGGTCCTTGGCTAGATGTAAGTCTGAGGCCAGCCTAGGCTACACTTTCCTTTCTGGATGATAAGCCTGCCCTCTTCCAATAGTCCCCACACTTGCCTTGAGCCTTCCATAGTTCCCATGGATTCAGGGTAAAGCTCCCAGTTCCACTGTACTCCACATTCCAGTGGAAATCCAAAGCTTGACCCCCAAGCCTTCCTACCTCTCCAGAACCCAGCCATCCCTCCAGTCAGGCCCATCACACTACTGCCCCTGCCTTCTCTTCAGCCGGCTCACAGAAGCCTTACTCTACAGGTGGCCCATGCTGTGCCTGTTTATGGGAGTGCACTTCTTGCTTAGATGCTCTTCCAGAACAGATCTCTGACTCTCATAGCTGGATAGCCTGACACACAGAAAGGCTTCTAGGAAAGGTCTGCTGACCTCAGGAGCCACCAAGCCCAGGTCAGACACTCCTAGCCTAACCACTCCCAACACTGTCCCCTGAAACCATCTGCCCAGCTCCCCCCAACTCCACCCCTAACCACTCTGCTGTCACAGAGGCTGGAACAGCCCATGAAGGGCCCAGGTGAGGTACAGACAGCAGCACTGGGTTTGGAACCAAACGAAACACTCCCTTTGTGCTAACATAGGTGGGGTAGGTCAGGCTGGGGTCTGTTTGCTCTGTCTTTGTGGGCAGCCTCCACTGGCAGTTCCAGGACCCATGGGGCATTGTACAAGCCCAAGGACTCAATGCTGGTATACACCCAGTGTGAGTCGTCCTAGGCATCCCTGAGCTGTGCTACCCAGCTGGTGGATCTGTGATGTGGATCTGGAAGATTTTGTCCTGGAGTAGAAGCTTCACACCTCACCTCAGTACTCAGGTAAGGCCAGGTACCCCAGGACTAGGGAGTCACCAAGAGAAACCTCTCTAAAGGGGGTTTCCTCACCCATCCACAGGAGTCTAGTTCCTATCCCTGATCCTCCCACCCACAGGGTCCTGCCTGGAAGTCTTACCTCAGACCCCAAAGACAAGGCAAGTGATTGCCAGTTCAGAGGGCTCAGGACCCGGGTCTGGGAGCTCCAGGCTGCTGGAGAGGACTGCAGTAACTCTGGGGCTTGTGGAGGGAGAACTCTGATACCCTTCACCTGAATGGAATGTCTGAGTGGAGGGTGCTGGAAGGGATCAGAGACAGGGCTCCTGAGTGTCTGGGAAGGTAGGTGTGTAGGCATCTGAAGAAAGGCTTCTGGGTGCTTTAAGGGTCTGTTGAGTTGGGGGTGGTGAGAAAAAAATGAGGAGGTATGGAATCTGACTCGGGCTGGAGGAAGCCGGTTGTCACCCACCCTCGCTGGTCACTCACCCTCATTGAGTCTGGGTCCAGGTCCTAGCAGCAACAGTAGCAGCAGCAGCAGCAGCATTATTAGCCAGCACAGAGGTAGCCCACAGGCGTAGGAGGGTGGCAGGTGTGGGACTGACCAGAAGGGCTAGTCTTAAACTCAGCAATCCTGCTGACCCTTACCTCCAATCCCGCCCCCACCTCACCTTCTTTCCGTGGGGGCGGAGTCAAACAGGAGTGGTCACCTGGCGTCTTGGGGAGTGTCTGTCCCTGACTTCTGCAGATTGGTCCCCAAATGGAGGGCTAAGGCTAAAAGGGGATCAGGCCCAGGGATGCCTCCATGTAGTAAAAAGGTGCTGTGTTGATGTTGAAGAGCACCTTAGCATTTTACAACGCCTGCGGCTGTGCTGCTGTGAGGCAGTGGCAATTGACTCTCTATAATCTCCTCATGATACCACCACAAAGTGAGAAACTGAGGTAGTCAAAGTTTGCCCAAAGTCATGCAGCCATTTCTGGTAAAAGACAGGGCTGGAGCCCTGATGGTGGTGAACTGGGAAGCTGGGACAGAAGGATGTGGGGAATTCTGAACCAACCTGGACCTCACAATGTGGTCTTGGAGGGGAGGTAGGGAGTGGGGAGGAAGGAAAGGGAAAAAGGACAGGCATGGAGGGGCGGAAGGCCATGCCAGCATCACACTGGACTACCTATTCCATGCAGGTCTACCCCAGGCTTCTCATTTGTTGGATGGTTTCCTTCTGGGGAAGTGGACTCAACAGATGCTCTCAACTGAAAAGAAATGACCATTAGAGGCATTGCTTTTGCCCAATGCTCACAATGCACAATTAGGCCCCATTTCTTTTTCTTCCTGGAACTCACTTTGTAGACCAGGCAGGCCACCAATTTTTGTTGTTTTGGCTTCTTACTTGATCTGAGTGGAACCTTGGGAAACACCCATACCTTATGAACAGATTCTAGTAAAGTGAGAATTATCTCCAGCAATAAATAAATAAAAAGTAAATGACAAGGGGAAATTGGGTCTCCCTGGCTTTGAAGGTTCACCACACACACGTTTCTGTTGTTGTTGTTTGGTTGGTTGGTTGACTGGTTTTTTTTTGGGGGGGGGGGGATTTGTTTTGTTTTGTTTTTTTGAGACAGGGTTTCTCTGTGTAGCTCTGGCTGCCCTGGAACTCAATCTGTAGACCAGGCTAGCCTCTAACTCATAGAGATCTGCCTGCCTCTGCCTCCCAAGTACTGGGATTAAAGGGGTGCACCACTACCACCCAGCACAACACAGGGTTTAGCCTAGGCCCTCAACCAATTCACTGTTACAGAAAGATACTAAGGATCTATGAACTGAGAAGCCAAAGGGCTGGTGGGATGACTCCGAGGGTACCACACAAGTCTAGAGACCTAAGCCTGAGCCCTAGAACCCATGTAAAGATGGAAGGAGAGAACTGACTCTACAGAGTTGTCCTCTGACCTCTATACTTGTACTGTGCCCTCCCATGCATACACACTATAATAATACATCTAAAATATTATGTATTGAAAGTAGGGGAACCATGACTAGAAATCATTATACATAGTACCCAACCTCTCTTTGCCCCTGCTATGATAATTCGAAGGGGACAGGCTTCATCCCTTATCTACCCACTGGAGTGTGAGAATCAGGCCACAGTCTGGTCTCATGCTTCTTGTGTGGCCATCACTGATCTGCCTGGCCCTTGGTCACCATTCAGTAAAATCTTTCTCATATAGTACAGATGGGATTTCAGATGCTCCAAGTCTTTGAATTACAGAAAATGTAAGTAACAACTTCAGTGTACAGCACTATTAGGAAAGGACAGGGGCTCCTGTGGCCTTAACACCCATAACCACCTGCTCCAGGAGAGCATTGTTTTGAAACTGAAGTCCTACCTGAAAGATACTAGAAGTTTGGAAGAACCAGAAGTTCGGAGCAGGGACAGGGTTCCTGCCCAGCTAATGTGAAGTACCCCAAGAATCATCATTCAGGGTGCTGCTCTCTTGGAGTCTCTCCCATGGGACTTCTTTCTCACTTTTCCTTAATTTTGCTCTATGGAAAAGACATTGAGCTCTTGGAAGGCTGGGGTAGCAGGACTGTTGTGAGTTTGAGGCCAGACTAGATTATATAGTGAGTTCAAAACCAGCCTGAGCTACTGAGTAAAAGCTTATCTCCGAAAGCTGAAAGCCAGCAAGATGGCTCAGAGGGTAAGGGCACTTGCCACCAAGCCTTAGGACCAGAATTTGATTCCAGGAACCATATGCTTGAAGTAGAGAACCACCTTCCTCCATGTCCTCCAACTCCTCAGCTAAATAACTGTTAGAAGAAGAAGAAGAATCAAGTCAGGTGACATAGGTCTGCAGGCCTAGCTGCTTAGGAGGCTGAGGCAGGAGGATGATAAGTTCAATGACAGTCCAGGCTATAGAGTGAGCTCAAGGCCAGCCTGAGCAACTGACATCCTTTCCCAACCCAAGGGTAAGGGGGTGAGGGAGGGAGGGAGGGAGGGAGGGAGGGAGAGAGAGAGAGAGAGAGAGAGAGAGAGAGAGAGAGAGAGAGAGAGAGAGAGAGAGCGAGCTAGAGATGCAGCTCTGTGGATATTCTTACTTGTGTGTTTGAGGCTATTAAACACCGATTACCAAGGAAAGAAAAGAAACTTCATTCAATTTCTCCATTATTCATTCACTGAGTCTGCAGCATGGACTGACCACCATGTCCTCAAGGGCAGGCCCTGTACTGGGTACAACAGGTGACCAAGTGCAGTTGTGTGCCCAGGTAGTGTTGGCAGACTGGGGGGACAGGTGTGAAGACGAGGGGAGTGGAGATGTGAGGAGGGCAACGACATAGGAGCAAAGGACTTGGGTATCCAGGAAGTAAACCTCTGGGTCTCAGACTGGGTGCCCTATTGTTTCTCAAAAGCAGATCCTGGCCCAGAATGCTGGAAAGGTGGATTATTTGTAAAGTGTATTCGGGGAGCAGAGGATGGGGCACAAAGGAAAGCAGGATGCAAGAACAAGTCCTGAGACTAAACACAAACAAGTCTTCAAGGGTTCATCTAGAAACCTTTTACTAAGCACCCATTTAGAGAACAAATGGAAGAAACATTTACTTCAGACTCCTGCCTCTCTTTGTTTGAGGGCTGCCTGGTGGGGAGGGCAGAGAGGGAAGCTGGTGAATCTGATTAAAGCCCACCTGGTCAGAGCTGGGGCTGAAATTGGCTGAGTTAGAGAAGACAGAGCTCAGGGACAGAAATCAACCAACTTCTCACCCCTCAGGGCTCAAAGAAAATTCTCCAAGTCAGGTATCTGAGATGAACTTTCCAGATTGACTCAAATGTGGTGAGACCAGGAGCCAAAGACATGTAAGGATGGAGACATAGCTAGGCAAAGGGCCTGGCACTAGTGGAAATTCCTAGAGTACAGGCCTCCCTCTGGTGGACAATCTAGGCATAAAGATTCCTACCAGGAAGTATTTGATTCGAAAGGGGCAATGGAAAAAAACTTATTTTTTGATTATAAAGATTGTGAAGCTGGAGATGTAGCTCAACAGTAGAGAGCTATAGCATTGGAAAAAGAAAAAAGGTGTGCATGCAAATGAGGGGGCGGAGTTTGTAGCTGTAGAACGGCGGGTATTGACAGGGAAGGAACTATTGATGGAAAACACACACACACACACACACACACACACACACACACACACACACACACACAACAGCTGGACAGGACAGCGTGTGCCTGTAGCCCCAGTGTGATGCAGGCCGAGCTTGAAGAACACAAGTTCAGGTCTTGGCTACATGATATTGAGTTAAGAGGCTAGCCTGGGATATATAAGTAAAAACATTTTTTTTTCCTGATGTTTGGGTAGCCTGCATGTCTTATCATTGACAATATTGGTAATTTCATCAAACAGGCTGGGACTTGGGTCATTTGACCAATGAAATGTGGTGAAAGAAGCCTACGTCACTTTTCAGCAGAACCTTTGGAGCCAGCAAGTGTCTGGGTATATCATTCCTTCCGCCACAAAAGGCTAAGCCACTAGCCTGTTGTGGAAATGAAGAATTTCTTGTGGAAAGAAGTCTTTTTGTTTGCTTGCTTATTTTTTCAACACAAGGTTTCTCTGTGTGGCCCTGGCTGTCCTGGAACTCACTCTGTAGACAAGGCTGGCCTTGAACTCACAGAGATCCACCTGCTTCTGCTTCCCAAGTGCTGGGATTAAAGGCATGTGCCACTACTGGCTGGTGGAAAGAAATCTTTTTAAAATAAAAAATTATATGTTTGTATTTGTGTGTCTATGTAGGGCATGTGTATGTGAGTGCAGGTGCCTTTGGAGGCCAGAAGAGATTGTTGGATCCTCTGAAGTGAGAGTTCCAGGTGATAGTGAACCTCCCCCCACCTGGCTTCTGGGATCAAACTCTGGTGCTCCACAAGATCAGCAATCTCTCTTACCTGTTGAGTCATCTCTGTAGCGTAAGAAATAAATATTTGTTGTAGGAAAACTTTGAGCATTGGGCTTGCAGCCAGGCAGTGGTGGCACACACTTTAAATCTCAGCACTTGGAAGAAAGAGGCAGGTGTATCTTAGTGAGTACCAGGACAGCCAGGGCTATACAGAGAAACCCTGTCTCAAAAAACAAACAAAAAATAAAAATAAAAAAGAGAATTGGGCTTGCTTGTCACTGCATCAGAACTCCATTTTTTCTGACTAATATACAGAAGAACTAAAACTAACAGAAGAACAATGTATAGAGTCTACTTACTATGGCCTTTCTGAAATCTTCAGAGAGAAGGCTCAGCGTGAAGTTTTTTCTAAGGCAGATCCTGGTTCATATTCCAACTACAACCTGGGAGACTTTGGGTAATTCATTCCCTTCCATGTGGTTTGGTCGTCACAAGTGTCAAATGAAATACTGAGTTGAGCTATAACTTTTGCATGAGACCCTGGGTTTTATTCCCAGCATAAAAAAAAAATTGACAAAAAGGAACTTTTGGTGCAGGGACACTGTGTAGTTGAGAGCAGACTCTCAGTACCTTTGAGTTGCAGCTGTCCTGGTTCTGTGGGGCTGTGGTTATTAGAGCTGTAAGAAGACACCTAGCAAACTAAAGAGACAACCATTATTTTGGCTCATAGTTTCCCAGGGTTCTCAGCTCTGCTGATTATGGGCCTGTCCCAGGCAGAGTCATCAAGTTGGAAGGGTGTGGAAGTGGAAACAGCTGTTCATGTCATAGCAGCAAGATACAGAGAGTGAGGAAGCAGCAAACCAGGGATGAGGTGTATATTCAAAACCACACCGTCTGGGACATACTTTGTAAGATAAATTAGTAAACTGTCTTGTAAATAAAAAACCCAGAGCCAGATATTGGGGTGAAAGCTGAGAGATCAGAGGAATAGAAGAAGCTAGACCCACAAGTTCTTACCACTAGGAAATCCTCAGCCTAAAAGAGTTACTTCCTGTATACCCACGCCTATATACCTTTCTGTGCCCTGCCATCTTACTTTCTCTCTCTGCCCAGCTATATCACTTCCTGTCTGTCTGTACAGACCTCCAGACTTCTATGGTTAACTAGTACTGGGATTAAAAGCATGTGCCACCATGCCTGGCTCTGGTCCCAGTGTGGCCTTGAACTCACAGAGATCTGGATGACTCTCTGCCTCCTGAATGCTAGGATTAAAGGCGTGTGCTACCACTGCCTGATCTCTATGTTTAATATAATGGCTGGCTTTTCCTCTGATCCCCAGGCAAGCTTTATTATTATTCATTTGTTAGAGCACAAATAAAATATCACCACATTTCCTTTTTTTTGTCTAAAATTTTTAAAAAGTTATAACTAATATAAGAAAAACTATATACAATAAGTACAATAACTATATACAATATATACAGGCAATAAGTACATTGACAATGTCTAGTCCATTTGCATTTAACAAATTCAGAGTAAATACTCCATTATCTATCCTATTTTGTGAGTTCAAAATGCACCTAATTCACTTTTCATCCTAACTTGTATTACCAACTGAAAACTATCCTTTGATGTCTTTTCAAACTTATACACTTTATACCTCTTTAGTGAGTTTCTGCTCTGAATTTGTGAACAAGGAAAACTATAAATATAACCATCTAATCTTCAACTCCCTCAGAGACCCGAGAAGGAAATAATAGTACCTAGTCAGACAGGAAGTGCAAACGAGCGACTTCCAAAACAGGTGGAAATGACAGAAACAGCTGGCTGCCTGGACAGTCATCCGAGGTTTCTCTGCAACATTGGGGCATCCATCTTTGGCCTACAGGCTTAGCATATCTGACAGACTCATCTGTAAAGCAGGATTTTCTAAAGATACTTCCTACCTGGCTTTGGCAAGGATTGGCAGTCCTTTCTTTTGTGTCCTGCTTGTCCATTTTGGACAGCATACTGTCTGCAGTTGAAGCAAGGGCACTTTCTTGCCCAGTGGCTAACTTTTGCTGCAATGAAAGTAAACTCTGTAAGGAGTTTCTTCAATGCCCATCATCTTCTCTGAAGTAGATTGGTGCTGCCAGGAGCAGACATGTCTCATTGTCAAAAAAAAAAAAAGAAAAAAAAACTATGTTATTAAAACACCTTAAATGCCATATTCTGTAGATCTCTGAAGTGTTTGAAGATGACCTGCTTATCTAAAATATATCTCGCTTTCACCTTGAAAACATACCTAATATGACTACAAGTTTGATTTAGTGACTGACTACTAACTGCATTTCTTTATTATCCTAAATAGTTGGTAACAACTTTTAAGGACTAGAAAATTGCATTACATTGTTAAATGAACTGTATAGGTACAATACCTGAACAAGATTAGAAATATATGTACAGTATTTTCTAACAAAATCAATCTCAAATTTGTAGCAATATGCATAATTTGTATACAATATACAAAAATCCAATCCAATGTAAAATATTGTAAAATTAGTAGTTGCCTTTTAAAAGTAGATTCAATAACCTACCTTTTTATCTTAACATATCCATATTCTCTCTTTTTTCAGAGTAGATTCAATAATTTACCCTTTATTCTATCATTTCTATATCTTTTTTTCAGAGTAGATTCAATAATCTACCTCTTATCTATATCCTCTTTTTTTTTCAAACAAGAACACTGAATCTAATTCCCTGACCATTAACAATTAACAACTTGTAACCAACCATCCTAAACAATGAAAGCTATCCATAACCCATTGAATGACCAAAAATCACCCACCTCACCTCTTGGGAATGTGGGTGTTGTGTTGTTAAAATTACTTCCTGCTGTCTTGGGGTAAAGGCATCTTTAGGGGATCTTGAAAAGAAAAATTTTGGGTTTAATTGTCAAGTTCTGGGAGAGGTAGCTGTATTCATTTGTTGTCCAGTGTGTGTATAATGTAAAAATGCAGGACCTGTCTCAAGTCCTTGCTCAGGTAGTCTGTGAGGCTGAATCATCTCAGCTACCCATCTCAAAATTGTCCTGAGCAGTTTGTAGTCCAAAGCCGAACTTTGGATGGTGTTTGTCAGCTTAGTGGTATTATCACTGTCCTGATGGGATCGTTGTTGTGGGGCCCCATCATCTTTCTGGAGACTTCAGATTTGCTGTTAGGCATGGTCATGATTCCCTGCAGAAAACCGATAGAGATTCAAACATGAAAACATGTATAGGCAGCTAGATGAAGCCTTTTTCCTAGAATTAGTTAGTACTCTATATGACCATTAATATCATGACAAAAGTTTAAATATATACATATCTTATAGATTTTGATATAGAAGTCATAGCTTAAGAAAAGTTGTGGGGCTTTTTTGGTTTTTTGAGACAGGGTTTCTCTGTGTAGTTTGCGCCTTTCCTGGGACTCACTTGGTAGCCCAGGCTGGCCTTGAACTCACAGAGATCTGCCTGGCTCTGCCTCCTGAGTGCTGGGATTAAAGGCGTGCATGTGCTGCCGCCACCACCGCCTGGTGAAAAGCTTTAAAGAGTCAAAATAGAACCAAAGAATTATGAGATTAGTGGCAATAGAATAGCCCCTTAATTTTGTTTTGTTTTTTCTCTCCCATATCAGATGGCTTTTCTGACATGATACAGAGATTTTGTGTTTTCTTTTAACCAGCGTGCTTGGGTTTGGAGAAGGAGAGAGCTATACTCCAACTCCAAAGCCAGCTTTAATTTTTAACTGAACTGGGACTACATAAAGACCATTTGTGCTATGTGTCTGTAGATAACAGCAGAAACAAACATTTAGGAAGACTTACGAAATTTCATCCTGTTAGATATGTGATATATCAATAGGCAAATTTACTCTTTTTCTTGAGACATTTTTTCTGGATAATTTGTCCTTTTTCTTCAGATGTCTCATTTGTCCAGTGTTCTTCAGATTCCTTAGCCTTCATTCTCCTGAAAGACAAAAACAAAAACTCTTCCCCAACCCTAGCTTTGGGGAGGCTCCCTTTTGGCAAGTTATATCTGATTAAATAAAAAGCATTTGTTAGTATATAAGTTAATTTAAATTTAATGGTCATGCTGCTTGATGAACTATTACCTATTCTAATTAAGATGTCTCTCTCGTTCAAATTGAACCTTTATCAATTTTGTTGGTATCCATAGCTCTTCTTCTCCCATTGAAACAAAAACAAAACCTTGTCCCCAATGTAATACATATCCTGGTTTCCATTCTGAAGTCAGTGCATCTTTAAAGTATACAGGCTGATTTAATTCTGTAGTTTTTTCTATTATCCAATGTCTCTCCACAGCTGTTGTTCCTTTCTCATTACCACTGAGAAAATTCAAAGTTAATAGAGCATTATATAATCTATTTCTGGGGGTTTTTGTTACCCCCTTCTGTCTATTTAGTATATCCTTTAGAATTTGATTTGATCTTTCTATGACTGCTTGGCCTATAGGATTAGGTGGCATACCTGTAATATGCTTTATATTGTAATAAGCAATAAACTGTTTCATTTTACCAGAGACATATACTGGAGCATTGTCAGTTTTAATTTGTACAGGTATATCCATGATGGCCATAACTTCTAGCAAATGCGTGATTACAGAATCAACCTTTTCAAAACTCAGAACAGTTGCCCATTGAAATCCCAAATAGGTATCAATGGTGTGGTGAACATATTTCAATTTTCCAAATTCTACAAAATGAAACACATCCATCTGCCATATTTCATTCCTCTGAGTACCCTTTGGGTTATATCCTGCTGGTAGTGGCGTCTGATTGTAAAAGGAGCAGGTACGACATTTCCTTATAATTTCTTTGGCTTGTTGCTTGTTGCCAGGTTATGGAAAAATCCTTTTTTAAACCCTTACATGATTTTTTTTTTTTTTTTGGTTTTTCGAGACAGGGTTTCTCTGTGTAGCTTTGCGCCTTTCCTGGAACTCACTTGGTAGCCCAGGCTGGCCTCGAACTCACAGAGATCTGCCTGGCTCTGCCTCCCGAGTGCTGGGATTAAAGGCGTGTGCCACCACTGCCCGGCCTTACATGATTTTTTAAAAAATGAAATTCTGAGGCCTCTAGCACATTTCCTATCAATAGTTTATCAATCTCATCATTTCCTTGTGCTAGAGGGCCTGGCAGACCCATATGAGATTGGATATAAGTTAAATATAAGGGGTGATACCTATTCCTGCTTCTATCTTGTAACTCAATAAATAACTAAGTTAATTCTGACTCATCAGGGATAAATTCTGCTGTTTCAATATGTAAGACCACTCTTTCAGCATACTGAGAGTCAGTAACTATGTTGAGGAGTTCAAAAAAAATTCATTAATGCCATCAGAATAGCATATCATTCTGATTTTTGAACACAATTATAAGGACTTTGAACCACTTTACTTAATTTTTCTGACTTGTAACCTGCCTTTCCTTGTTTGTTTGCATCTCTTTTAACTAATTTCTCCCTTTAAGATATCTTAATTGCCGGGCGGTGGTGGCGCACGCCTTTAATCCCAGCACTCGGGAGGTAGAGCCAGGCGGATCTCTGTGAGTTCGAGGCCAGCCTGGGCTACCAAGTGAGTTCCAGGAAAGGCGCAAAGCTACACAGAGAAACCCTGTCTCGAAAAACCAAAAAAAAAAAAAAAAAAAAAAAAAAAAAAAAAAAAAAAAAAAAAAAAAGATATCTTAATTGACTCACCAAGTCTGATGACTGTGTAGAACAGAAGTCCGAGGGAGTTTCAAGGCAGCTACCTAGTGTGGTAGCAGTCTGAGATGGGGATCCAGAGATAGCTCACCACCCACCAGGAGAGAAGAAGCCAAAGAGACTCCTATGTAGGGTGGAGACTCTGGCTGCGTGCAGTTCAGACCTGAGTTGGAAGCCTGCAAGCCCACAGGCAAGCGGCTTTTTAGTGAATTTGTGCCACAAATGTTGGGGTGCCAGATGTAACAGGAATTGCTAAATGGTCTTATAAATAAAAAACCCAGAGCCAGATATTGGGGTGAAAGCTGAGAGATCAGAGGAATAGAAGAAGCCAGACCCACAAGTTCTTACCACTAGGAAATCCTCAGCCTAAGAGAGAGCTACTTCCTGTATACCCACGCCTATATACCTTTCTGTGCCCTGCCATCTTACTTTCTCTCTCTGCCCAGCTATATCACTTCCTGTCTGTCTGTACAGACCTCCAGACTTCTATGGTTAACTAGTACTGGGATTAAAAGCATGTGCCACCATGCCTGGCTCTGGTCCCAGTGTGGCCTTGAACTCACAGAGATCCGGATGACTCTCTGCCTCCTGAATGCTAGGATTAAAGGCGTGTGCTACCACTGCCTGATCTCTATGTTTAATATAATGGCTGGCTTTTCCTCTGATCCCCAGGCAAGCTTTATTGTTGTTTTATTTGTTAGAGCACAAATAAAATATCTCCACGATACTTCCTCAACTAGGTCCTAACATCTGGTTTCTAGAATGTTCCAAAACAGCCTGTGGGGAAAGTTTTATACTCAAGCCAGAGCAGGTATTTACTAATGTGACCCTGGTTGATAATACGTAGGGAGACCAGGGCCTTTGGATCCTAGTCACCTTGGATTAGATTGTCAGCTCTGGCAGTTTCTGGCTTGCCTGGTACCTGGTTTGGATAAAAGTGCAGTGGGGCTGGGACAGTGGCGTCAAGCTGAGGCTGCCTTCCTCTATAGCAGCACAGCCTCTCTCCTAGAAGCTGGTCCCTCCAATGACCTTGCCCAAGGACTGGTGCCTTTGTCCTCCCAGGTTGCCCTCTTTGCCTACTCCACAGAGACCCACTACTCTTCTCCTTTCCTTCTCTCTCCACTCCCCTTTTCCTTTATTATGGAGTTTGTGACCCCTGGGAAAAGACCATATACTCAATCCAATTAGAATTAAAAGATTTATTGATTAGCTGTTAGCAGGACAGTCTCTGAGCCAAACTTGAGATTGCCATGGAGGAGGGGTATGGGGAAGGACTTCTAAAGGGTAAAGCCACATGAAAACCTTCAACTCCTATGCAAGCGGGTTAAAACTGTTCTGTTCTGCTAAGTTAAGTGTTTAAGGCAACTCAAAACAATCTGTGGGTATCTTCATAAGCAAGTTACAGAAGCAAAAAAAAGCAGTCATATAACAAGGAGTCACGGCTGTACATTTTTAGGTGGGGGCCACTGAGTCAGGGTTACTAAGAACTTATTTTCCAGGGACTGGAGTCAGAGATTAACAGCTGGTGGGTGCCAAAATGGATGTCTAGCATCAGATGGAGCCTCTCTAGCCTTAACACTGTGCTCTTCCTCTATCACTACTTTCTTCTCCTCCTGTCTCTCTCTGCGCTTCCTCTATTCTGTCTTGTCTCTCCATGTTCCTCCTGAGTCCTCTAGTTCCTTCTCTGCCTCTCATATTCAGTCCCTGCTCTTGTTCTCCATCTCCTCTCTATCCAGCCCTCTGCACCTACACCTTTCTGTTTTCTTCTGTTTTCATCTCTGTTTAATCTTTTTCCTTTTCTATCTCACCAGCTGCCCCCCATGTCCCCCTACTCTTCATATCAGTTCTCACTCATTTATCCACCCCACTCCTTGTCCTTCCTGCACACACACCTGTGCCTTTCTTTCTCTACTCTCTTTTCACCACATCTATCATTCCCTCCTGGACCCATCTTCTCCTTCCCACAAACACTGTTTTGGAGGACCTAGTCTCCTGTGCCTTTGGTTCCATTCCACAGCTGGCCAAGATCACAGCCTCCCTCTGTCCTGGGTTGGCGTGGGGCACAGAGTAGATGGGGATCCAGTTCCCAGAGGCTGTTCCTGTGTCCCCTTTCTGCCCCACTGCAGCCCATTCTGTGGACAGACAGGGCTCTATCCCAGATCTTCTGCTGAGCTGGCCTCCTCCACCACCTAACAGGAGAGGTTGCTGGTGCAGGATGTATTAGTGAACAAGGTGAACAAGTGGAGCTGGAGCTGGATGTGCCTCTTCATTCCTTCTAGCAGGACTTCCTTCTCACAGACTTTAACCATACTGATCCCTCAGTTAATAAGACTAAGACATGGGGTGCATGCAGAAAACTGTCCCCAGCTCCCCCAGTACCTCTCAGATTGCTGGGACATGGTGCTTCTGGGGAGTGGCTAGCACAGTAAGGAGAGGTCACTGCAGGACATCCTCATTGGTCTCTTGTGGACACTGCTGGCTGCTCATCCACTTCTCACCACCAGGAATGGTCCACTTAATGGGCTATCTTTTCATCAGACACTCCTTTGTCTGGAAGGCCCAGGTACTCTGTAGCTTGAGTTTTCCTGCCTGGCCCACAGTCAGGACAAATCTGTCACCCGCCAGTCCCACAGCTGCTCAGACCCAACCAAGTAAACAGAGAGGCTTATACTGCTTACAAACTGTATGGCCGTGGCAGGCTTCTTGCTAACTGTTTTTATATCTTAAATTAATCCATTTCTATAAATCTATACCTTACCACGTGGCTTGTGGCTTACCGGCATTTTCACATGCTGCTTGTCATGGTGGCGGCTGGCAGTGTCTCCCTCTGCCTTCCTGTTCTCTCAATTCTCCTCTCTGTTAGTCCTGCCTATACTTCCTGCCTGGCTACTGGCCAATCAGTGTTTTATTTATTGACCAATCAGAGCAACACATTTGACATACAGACCATCCCACAGCAGTACTCAGTGTATGTTTAATGACTGTACAAACAGAGCTACCACCCAGGTCTAAATACAGGATATTTTCAACACCCTGCTGGCTCCCTTGGGCCCTTTTCAGTCAATATGTCTGTCTTAGTTACTGTTCTATTGCTATAAAGAGACACCATAACCAAGGCAACTCTGTTTTTTTTTTTTTTTTTGATTTTTCGAGACAGGGTTTCTCTGTGTAGCTTTGCGCCTTTCCTGGAACTCACTTGGTAGCCCAGGCTGGCCTCGAACTCACAGAGATCCACCTGGCTCTGACTCCCAAGTGCTGGGATTAAAGGCGTGTGCCACCACCTCCCGGCTACCAAGGCAACTCTTATAAAAGCACTTAATCAAGGCCTTGCTTATAGTTTCAGAGGGTTAGTCCATGATTACCATGGTGGGAAGCAGACAGGCATGGTGCTGGAGCAGAAGCTGAGAGTTTTACATGCTGATTTGCTGTCAGAAAGAGACATTGGTCCTGGCATGCTTTTGAAACCGCAAAGCACACCCCCACTGACACACCTCTTCCAACAAGCCCACAACTCCTACTCCTTCCCAAACAGTTCCACTAGCTATGACCCAAGCATTCAAACATATGAGTCTATGGGGGCCATTCTCACTCAAAGCACCACAACTATCCAAAGGAGAACATGCTTCTGTTACCACCCCCAGGGTTTCTGTGTGATTGTGACTTCTGTGTGTATTAAATCACATCACGTGCATTCCAAGGTGTGTCAGATGATCTTCCAGGAAGCACAGTCAGACAACATGAATACAAGAAGTGTGTTGGAGTAGCACTGTGGTGGGCAAAAGGAACATGAGGCAGGCCTGGGAGGGACAAATCTCACACTGTGACATGAGTACCACTCACTGTGATCTCTGAGGGTCCCCTTTACCTGTCAAAATGACTGTGGTAGAAGGCAACAAGGGTTTGGTTTATTTTGATCAGATTGTGTTTCCATGGGCACATTTTGTCTTCTGAGACAGTCATTCCTTTTTTTTTTTCAGGGTTTCTCTGTATAACAGCCCTGGCTATCCTCTGTAGACCAGGCTGGCCTTGTTTGAGGCTAGAGATCTGACTGCCTTTGCCTCCCTGAGTTGCTGGGATTAAAAGTGTGTACCACCACTGGCATAACTGGATGTCAATATGTAAAAGATTACAAATAGATCCACATCTGTCACCATGCACAAAACTCAAGTCCAAGTGGATCAAAGACCTCAACATAAATCCAGTTACACTAAACTTAATAGAAGAGAAAGTAGGAAGTACTCTTGAATGCATTGGCACAGAAGATCACTTCCTAAATATAACACCAGCAGCACAAACACTGAGCACAACAACTAATAAATGGGATCTCTTGAAACTGAGAAGCTTTTGTAGGGCAAAAGACACGGTCAATAAGACCAAAAGACAGCCTACAGAATGGGAAAAGACCTTTACCAACCCCACATCTGACAGAGGAATGATCTCCAAAGTATATAAAGAACTCAAGAAACTAGACATCAAAATACTGAACAATCCAATTAAAAAATGGGCTAAAGAACTAAACAGAGACTTCTCAAAAGAAGAATCACAAATGGCTGCAAGACATTTAAAGAAATGCTCAACATCCTTAATCATCAGAGAAATGCAAATCAAAATGACTCTGAGATACCACCTTACACCTGTCAGAATGGCTAAGATCAAAAACACTAATGACAGTCTATGTTGGAAAGGATGCGGAACAAAGGGAACACTCCTCCACTGTTGGTGGGAATGCAAACTTGTACAACCACTGTGGAAATCAGTATGGTGGTTTCTCAGAAAATTGGGAATCGATCTACCTCAAGATCCAGCCATACCACTCTTGGGCATATACCCAAGGAATGCTCAATCCTATCACAAAGATACATGCTCAACTATGTTCATAGCAGCATTATTCATAATAGACAGAACCTGAAACAACCTAGATGCCCGTCAACCGAAGAATGGATTAAGAAAATGTGGTACATATACACAATGGAGTACTACTCAGCAGAGAAAAACAATGTCATCATGAAATTTGCAGACAAATGGATGGAACTAGAAAATATCATCCTGAGTGAGGTAACCCAATCCCAGAAGGACAAACATGGTATGTACTCACTCATAAGTGGATTCTAGATATAAAGCAAAGAACAATCATGGCCGGGCGGTGGTGGCGCACGCCTTTAATCCCAGCACTTGGGAGGCAGAGGCAGGCGGATCTCTGTGAGTTCGAGGCCAGCCTGGTCTCCAAAGCGAGTACCAGGAAAGGCGCAAAGCTACACAGAGAAACCCTGTCTCAAAAAACCAAAAAAAAAAAAAAAAAAAAAAAAAAAGAACAATCAGACTTCAACCCACAGAACTAGGGAGGCTATATGACAGGGGGGACCCTAGGATGACTGTGACTTAGAATAAGTTTTGATTTTACTAAAAACAAACAAACAAACAAAGTGTGTACCACCACTGCTCAGTGAGATGTTCTTTAAGCCCTGATGAAAGTTCATGAGTATCTGCACCCTACTTCCCTTCTACATATATTGAAATCAACTTTCCTTCAGATCACAGGTCCAGATATTTGAATGGAATCAAAACTATCCTTTCTTTCTCTATCTGGTAGGGATGACTTTTTTTTAGCTTTTTTTTTTCTAGGTGTGGCTTTTAATACATCAGTCTTTCAAAATGGGTATCAGATCTTTTGGCCAAAGCTATCTCTTATTATTGGAGGTGTGGCCTTTTTGGAGGAAGCATGTTACTGGGGGTAGGCTTTGAGGTTTCAGAAGCTCAAGCCAGGCCTAGTGACTCACTGTCTCTTCCTGCTACCCAATTAAATATTTTCCTTTATAATAGTTACCACAGTTGTGGTGTCTCTTCACAGCAATAGAACCCTAACTAAGACACATCTATAACCTTAGTTTAATATACTTGGATGGAGCTGGGCAGTGGTGGCGCACGCATTTAATCCCAGCACTCGGGATGCAGAGGCAGGCAGAGGATCTCAGTGAGTTCGAGGACAGCCTGGTCTACACAGTGAATATCAGGAGAGCTAGGGCTACACACAGAAACCCTGCCCCCCAAAACAAACAAACGAACAAACAATGAAACCAACCAATTCAAAACAAAAAAAGTTAATGGATACTATTAATGATCTTTGATGAGGAAAGAGTACAAAATACCTTCTCTACATGCTCAGTCTCTTCAGTGTCCTCAAATTTTAAGGTCCCACACATAGCAAAACTAAGACCCTGAGGAGCCTCATAGAGTTGATTTTAGGTCTTGAGACAGCAGGGACATAGAGGAAGAGTGGGATGTGGTCTAAGGTAAAGTTCAGAGCACAAGGTAACTAGAGGGCATTTTGGTGTGGTGAGGATGTCTAGCAGGCAGCTCAATATCAGCCTCTGTCTCACCCGCTCTGATTCCTGGTAGCCTCCCACTGACTTGGAGCTGCCTGCACTGTGATTCTCCATGGAGCTATGTGAACTCCGGCAAACAAAGTATCTGGAGAGAACCACATGAAATTTTCTTCACACCAAATCTCCCATTCAGGGGAATCAGTCAGTTCTGCCTCAGATTATGGACTAAGAGCTCTAGGGCAGCCATGGAGCTCTGGGGAAAGCAGGGCCTCTTCCACACAGTGCCATGGAGCTCTCATGCTTTGCTCCTGCATCCTACCATTCTGGGGACTGCCTTCAAGCCCATCAAGGTGAGTGTCACAAGCCTCTCCCAGGCTGGATCCTCATGAACTACTCTCCCCAAGCCTCTAATTCCCTCCTCCCCAGGAGGCTTCTCCTGTTCTGGATGCTTCTGCTATAATTCATAGCCACTTCCTAGCTACATGACCATGCATGCACTGTCCAGCAGTCAGGCAAACTGGGCCAACCAGGCAGCCAGGACAGTGGCCCTCCAGGGCCCAGACTCATCCTACCCACCACAGGGAATCCATACAGTACAACCCACACCCTCACAGCCCCTGACACTAGGCAAATTCTGTCCTGTCTGCATCAGCTCTTTCACCCTAATAGTCAGGCCCTGTCTCAGTTTGTCACAGCCCATGTACAGCCCACCTCAAGGACTTACAGTTCTTGTAAAATTTGCCAAAAGTCAGATCCTAATTCCAAATATCGGAGCCAAACTTTTCCCACTACCAGCCTAGAGGTTCCCTTCCAGGGACTGACTGGCAGCTTGATTTTATTCATATGCCCACTTTCAGATGAATTAAATATCTTCTTGTGATTGTGGGCTCTTTTGTGAGCTGGGTGGAGGCATTTCTGGTTTCTAATAAGTGAGCTCAGATAGTTGCTGACCTCCTCTACATCCCTTATTTGGAATCCCTGTGTAGTCGGAAGGTTTCCCTGGCCCTGCCCAGTCCCACAGCCACTCAGTCCCAAGTAAACACAGAGGCTTATATTATTTACAAACTGTATGGTCTATGGTAGGCTTTTTGCTAGCTAGCTCTTATAACTTAAATTTACCCATTCCTATTAATCTATAAGTTGCCATGTGTTCCACGGCTTACTGGTACTTTCACGTCTTGCTTCTCCTGGCGGCAGGCTGGCGTCTCTTCTACCTCTCCTTTCTGTTTCCTGTCTCTCCCTCTTGAGTCTCCTGCCTGCCTCTAATTGGCCTTGCCATAGGCCAATGCAACTTTTATTTATTAACTAATCAGAGCAACATATGTTCACAGCATACAGAAAGCATCCCACAGCATGCCTGCCTCTCTTCAGTCTGATAATGGCCCAGAGTTCACCTCCCAGATTTCCTAGACCCTATCTAAAGCTCTTAACATCACTTGGCATTTCTATATCCCTTACCATCCTCAGTCCTCAAGGAAGGTGGAATGTACCAACTACTCTTTAAAAAACATTCTTAAAATGTCACAGGAACTTCACCTTGACTGGGTGAAATTATTGCCTCTACCTCTTTTTAGGCTCCAGTCTTTTCCCAAGCAACTCTTTCAGTCTCACCTCCTGAACTCATGTATGGGAGATGGCTCTAACCCTGGGCCTCCTATCCAAACCGTCACCCCTCCCTGACCACCTGCTCACCCACCTACTCTATCACCTCTGCTCTCTCCTACAGAGTTTTGCTGACCATTCCTTACCCCAGTCACATGACAACCCCTGCCCACATTGGGGATCAGGTCCTTTTTTTCTCCTCCAGACCAGCACCCCTCAACCCTTTCACCTAAATGGCAGGGACCCTTCAAGGTAATTCTTGTAACCCCCACAGCTGCTAAGCTCAAGGGCCTTCCCCATTGGATTCATCTGTCTCACCTGAAGCCTTTTACCCCACCCCCAATCCAGGGGAATTCTTCTTCATATACAGTGATACAAACAAGGCTCTGCTCTCTTAAGTTCCAGAGGACGCCAAGATCAACTGCTTTGTCTCCAATTCCAGAAGAATGAGGTTTCATCCCACAACCGTACTCAGTCCCACTGGATTGGGAACCCCATGTTTTTTCTTCCTGATTCTTTCTCCACATTATCCTGTCTCTACCGACCACATTCTGCTTCATCAGTTTCCCTCTGTGTTTCTAATAATATATTCAAATTTCTAATTAACTATTCAGCTGTTACAGGACTACTATTAGCCATAGAATCAGAGGTGCAAGGATCATCAAATCTACCCAGGTGGTAAAAAATAGTAACACTGTGGAGGTATTCACACCCTCAGACTCAAAAGGGTCTGGACTTTGCAAAAAAAACAGACTTTAATATAACAATGTATTACTGTTAAATGCCCTCAGCAGCCAATCACCTGTGTCTAGATTTCCTAGACCCTATCTAAAGCTGGGGGGTAGGAAGGGGGGCTTTTCTTGAGGTAGCTGGATGCTGAAATAATAAAAGGAAACAGATGCCTTAAGGTTTGTCTCAGGTGAAGATAGAAAGCCTAATTGATGATAAAAATAAAGCATGTGGGGCTAGAGAGATGGCTCAGAGGTTAACAACACTGGCTGTTCTTCCAGAGGTCCTGAGTTCAATTCCCAGCACCCACATGGTGGCTCATAACCATCTGTAATGAGATCTGGTTCCCTCTTCTGGCCTGCAAGGATACATGCAGACAGAACATTGTATACATAATAAATAAATAAATCTTTAAAAAAAATAAAGCATGTTCCAGATTTCTCTCTCCCTCTCCCTCTCTTCCTCTCTCCATCCCCTCCTCTCTTTCTTGCTTACACTAACTAATGGAATTCTGATAGCAGAATACTAAACATTATAATATCATGGCTACCAGCTCAGGACTTTAAATTCTCTTTGGGTGCTTCTTAATATGTTTAAAATATGTCTCCTTCGTAAACTTAAAAATTATTCTGAGCTCCAGAGCCAGCTTGGACCCACCCGGAGAGGTCAGATCCACTTCAGGTAAGTATCATTCAAACTTTCCTGGTCCTGGGACCCCCTCCCTCATTCTGGGACCCCTCGGAGACATCCTCCCCCTTCATCTCATTCCCCCTTTCCCTCTAAGGTAAAATTTTTTTCTAAACTTCCTTTTCTGCCTTGCCAGCACCTTGTCAGATCCAAGTGGTTATGGATGATTCCACAGGGCTAAAAGCAGTGGTGAAGACAATTCAGCTACCTCAGAACATCCAGCTACCTCAAGAAAAGCCCCCCTTCCTACCCCCCAAAATTAACCAATGCCCACCAAGTCAGCTGGAAGCAGTTCCGGGAGACACGGTGCCCCCATTCCCGTTCACCTGCCACTCCTAACCCCTTGTTTTTATAATAACAAAAAGGGTGGAATATTATAATTGTAGCCACTTCCTAGCTACATGACTGCATATGCGCTATCCAGCAGTCAGGCTAAATGCTTAGTCACCCTAGGGCCTTATGTACTACATAATCCGTGTGCTGTGTGGTCACATATTCTGCGCACAGTGTGATCATGTAATCTATGTGCATGCATGGCACAGCTATGTGAGCCCATATGCGCATGCGCAAGGTGACCTATAAAAGATTCCACCCAATACCTGCTCTCTCTCCCCTGAACTATCTATTTCCGGTAGGCCTATTCATGTTCTTATACTTTCCCCTCCCTAATAAAACTCTTACAGTGGGTTCCATTGTACCTCGTGTTCTCTGTTGCCTGGTAAACAGTGTCGCAAATAAATAACAGCTTCCATGATAGGGAATCACAGCTCTGTGATAGCCAGTGTGTTTGTCTGAAAACAGTTAAAGCCGAGAGCTGGGAATAGCTCAGTAGTAGAGTGCTTGCCTGGGATGTGTGAAGTCCCAGGTGAAATTCTTAGCAATGAAAAGGCAGGCTCTGGAGAGTGGCTCAGAAGTCAGGAGAACTTGCTGCTCTTGCAGAGAATCTAGCACCCATTTGGTGACTTACAGCCACCTATAATTCCAGTTCCGGGGTACCTGATGCCCTCTTCTGGCCTCCTTGGAAATCAGACATGCACGTGGTATACATACACGTGGGCAAAGATTTATATGTATAAGATAAAAACAAACCTTTAAAATAACCAAGCAAACGAACAAACAAACATCTGAAGCCCAAAAAGTAAGGATGTGACCAATTGAGTTCTCATTGTGGGGCATATGGCTAATGTTCCATGCATGTCTGCTATTATTTCCAACTTCTATTAATCTCTTTCCTTGTCTGCAAAAGATGTGTCAACCAGATCATGGTGGGGAGAAGTCCATTGTGTTGCCTCAGGCACCTGAAAAATTTTCAATGTCTATCACAGCCAGCTTTTCCTTGTATTGCAAATCCCTGTAACAGCATCAGGTGACCTTTTTTGGGGAGGTGTGGGTGAACTAAGGATCCTGTTCCCTTACCTACATTAAACATTCTACAAGTCTGACTGGCAAAAACTTCAAGGACTATGGGGTGCTGAAATGTTATAGGTCAGGGCCCAAGGTATCTTGGGCTACCTTAGCCCCTAAATAGCCATCCATTCCTCCTGCTGCATGTGCCCTAACACCCTCGTGACTATTGGGTACATCTTTTTGGAATGTACAGATAGACCACTATTTTCTACAACCCAAGGAGTTCAAGATCAATTTGGGTTAATAGTAAGTTCAAGAGTATTATGAGACCCTGTCATAAGCAAGTGTCTTAGTTAGGGTTTCTACTGCTGTGACAAAACCCCATGACCAAAAAGCAAGTTGGGGAGGAAAGGGTTTATTTGGCTTACACTTCAGCATTGCTGTTCATCACTGAAGTAAGCAGGACAGGAACTTAAACAGGGCAGGATCCCAGAGGTAGGAGCTGATGCAGAGGCCATGGAGGGGTGATGCTTACTGGCTTGCTCAGCCTGATTTCTTATAGAATACGGGGTCACCAGCCCAGGGATGGCTCCACCTACCAGTAACAACTGACACCTTGTCACTACTAAGCCGCAACCCTTTCTTTCTTATTCATCTTCAAGATCTCACATCAAAAACATAAATAACTTTAAAAAGTCCACAGTCTTGAACTGGACAGATGACTCAGTAGTTAAGAGCACTGGCTGCTCTTCCAGAGGACCTGGGTTCAATTCCCAGCAGCCATGTGGTAGCTCACAACCTTCTGTAACTCCAGTTTCAGAGGATCTGAATCCCTGGCACAGACATACATGCAGGCAAAATACCAGTGTACATGAAATAAAAATAAATAAATCTTAAAAAAATTCACCACAGTCTTTACAAATTCAAACACATTAAAGTTTCAGTCTCTTTAAAATAGCCAATCTCTTTTAAAATCCAAAGTCTTTTAAAATTCAAAGTTTCTCAACTGTGGGCTCCAGTAAAATACATTCTTACTTCAAAAGGGGAAAATCAGGGCAGTCACAACCAAATCAAATCAAAACAAAATTCCAACCATCCACAGAGATCTTAACATTCAATGGTCCTTTTAGCTCTAAGTTCCAAAGTCCTTCCACAGTCCTCCCCAAAACATAGTCAGGTCTGTCACAGCAATACCCTACTCCTAGTTCCAATTTGCCTTCAGTTGGCAAGGCCAGCAGAATACCTTCACAGTTTTGCCTCAAGGATATATTAACTCTCCTGTCCTGTGTCATAACTTAGTCTCTTCCACAAAATATCACACAGGTGCCCCAAGTGAGCAGGAGACAGCAACCACTTTGAACTCATTGGTGACACATACTTGTATCAGAGGATAAGTCCAACCAAAATTCAAGAACAGATATTTGTGTTTTCTTTCAATTTCTTTAACATCAATGAAAAGAATATCAATGGATATCATATTTGAGATACTAAAAGGATGTCTCCCAAGGGACATTGCCACCTATTCTAAATTTATAATGTGTTTGCGGTTGTATGAGAGATGTTTAGGTGTTATTATGACCTGATTATTGTTTTCATTTGGAAATTAATTATGACCTAAGAACATATGATTATGTGTCAGATTGACAAGGGGTAGACTTGTGATGGCTATTCTTGGTTGTCAACTTGACTATATCTGGAATGAATAACAATCCAGAAATAGAAGGCACACTTGTGATCCGGATCTTGGGGCAAGAGGACACCATGCCTTTGATCTGGACCTTGAGGCTGGAAGATATAGGCTTTTTTTTTTTTTGAGACAGGATTTCTCTGTGTAGTTTTGGTGCCTGTCCTGGACCGGATCTTGCTCTGTAGACCAGGCTGGCCTCAAACTCACAGAGATCCGCCTGGCTCTGCCTCCCAAGTGCTGGGATTAAAGGGATTAACCACTGCCCAGCAAGATATAGGCTTTTGATCTGGATTTTGAGGCAGGATGACACATAACTTTAATCCAGACCTTGAGGCAGGAAAACACACATCTTCAATCCAGATCACGATGTGGGAAGACACACCTTTCATCTGGGCCACACCTTCTGCTGGAAGCCTATATAAGGACATGGAAAGAAGGTTTTCTTTTTTGCCTGCTTGCTCTCACCTTGCCAGCACATCCATTCCTTCACTGGCATTGGAGTCTACTTCTTTGGGATTCCAGCACATACAGAAGACCAGCTGAGACAACCAGCCTTGTGGGACTGAGCAACTACTGATTCTTGGACTTTCCATTTACAGAAAGCCATTGTTGGATTAGCTGGTCTGCAGACTGTTGAGTCAGTCCGATAAATTACACACACACACACACACACACACACACACACACACACACACACACGCACAGCTTTTTGTTTTGTTTGTCGAGACAGGGTTTCTCTGTGTAGCCATGGCTTTCCTGGGAATCACTCTGCAGACCAGGCTGGCCTCGAACTCACAGAGATCTGCCTGCCTTTGCCTCCTGAGTGCTGGGATTAAAGGTGTGTGCCACCACCGCCCAGTTCCAGGGGGAATTATCATTCTTCGGAGCTTATTGTGTGAATCCAGAAGTCGAGTGGAGTGGAGTGGAGGAATGGAGTGGAGTGGAGGAGTGGAGTGGAGGAGTGGAGGAGTGGAGTGGAGGAGTGGAGGAGTGGAGTGGAGGAGTGGAGTGGAGGAGTGGAGTGGAGTGGAGGAGTGGAGTAGGGGAGTGGAGTGGAGGGGAGTGGAGGAGTGGAGTGGAGTGAAGGGGAGTGGAGTGGAGGGGAGTGGAGTGGAGGGGAGTGGAGTGGAGGAATGGAGTGGAGTGGAGTGAAGGGGAGTGGAGTGGAGGGGAGGGGAGGCGACGGAGTGACGCCAGTGCCTCTCTTGTAGAGTATCTCCTCTGCCAGGACAGCAAGGCACAGAAGGCCACTTTCTTTCTCCACTCCCAAAGCTAAAAATGTCATCAGACAGCATCTGAGACTTGTAGCAGGTATGTCCCAGCCTCCCAGTAACCACATGCCTCATGTCCCCACCAGAGTATTTAGTAAATGCCTTGACTTGACCTTGCTTCATGCAGGAATGTTATTGGGGGCAACATAAATCTGTGTCTCCAGTCTATGGTCATTCACATTTGGACAAAAATAATGTCTCTTATTCCCTTGACTGTGGGAACTACTAACACTTTACTGTAAACATTCTCAAATACACAGACAAGTTGAATTGCTCGGAAAACATCTATATCCACAGTGTGTACCTTCTACTTTTTGTTGTTGTTGTTGTTTAAGACAGGGTTTCTCTGTTTAGCCCTTGCTGTCCTGGAACTCACTTTGTAGACCAGGCTGGCCCCAAACTCAGAGATCCACCTGCCTCTCCTCCTGAGTGCTGGGATTAAAGGTGTGTGCCACCACTGCCCAGCCTACTTTTAACATTTTGTTTTATCTATATATATATTGTATATATCTACCCCTCTATATATCCATCCAATTTTTTTGGTGGATTTAAAAATAGGATGCCATTATCAATGCACCTCCCCTTAATGCCTCTTAGGTTCCAAATTCCTTTTCACCTTTCATTCACAGATAAATCAAGAACACGTGTGTGTGTGTGTGTGTGTGTGTGTGTGTGTGTGTGTGTGTGTGTAGAGGGGAGGGAGGGAGGGAAGAAGGGAGGGAGGGAGAGACAGAGAGGAGAGAGAGAGGGAGAGGGAGAGACAGAGAGGAGAGGGAGGGGGAGAGGGGAGAGGGGAGAGGGGAGAGGGGAGAGGGGAGAGGGGAGAGGGGAGAGGGGAGAGGGGAGAGGGGAGAGGGGAGAGGGGAGAGGGGAGAGGGAGACTGAGACTCACTGTGCAGCCCTGGCTGGCCTGGAATTGGTTATGTAGACCAGGCTGGCCTTCAATGAGATCCTCTGCTTCCTGAGTACTGGGATTAAAAACATACACCATCGTGCTCTTTCCATTCTATAGTATTTACTTCACATTTTGCCTTGTCAGTGTTTACTCCAAGCATCAGAACTGTCCTCAGTGAGAAATCATTAAAGGTCTATTTACTCAGAGTCCTTCCTGATGGACATTTAGGTTGTTTTTTCATATTGTCATTTCTATCTTTCTTTTCTCTTAATCTAGGCAAGACAGGAACACACACACACACACACACACACACACACACACACACACACACACACACACATTTTACATATACACTCCTTCACAGCAGGAATGTGGTGCCCAGAGAATGAGTTTAGGAGTCAGCTCTCTCCTTCCACGTTAATGTAGGCTCCAGGGTTTGAACTCAGTTCACTAGGTCGCACAGCCTGCTGAGAAATTAATTTCTTTTGGATGTGCATGTCATTGTTATTTCATATGGAGTGATCTAAAGAGAGTCAAAAGCAGTTGTCATAGCTGGTGAACAGGAGTCATCATGCTTTGAGGGACTGGCAGAACAGTGACCAATAACACATATTGGCACTAGGAACTCAGTGGGAGGGGATTTTGTGAGCTGTTTAAAGAATTCACCTCTTAGACCAGGGTAGGGACAAAAGGAAACATTTATTCAGTATACTTTGTAGTGAGCAGCAGGTGTGGTAGTGACATAAAAATCATCTGGTGGAGCCCAGTCCCAATGGAGACTTCTACAAAACAACTCCACATCTAAGCCTTAGGAAACACTGCAGAACAGGGGCAGAGGATCAGGGGTTTGCTGTCAAATTCTGTCTCCTAGGAATGTCAAAAGCTACACCTATAAAGTCTCACCACCATGAGCTGAACAAGGATGACACCTGTAGACAATGCTAATGTGGCCAGGGAAAGATGAGGTCTTAACCATACCTAGACAAAGAACTGCAGGCCATTAAGGAATGCTGAGACTGAAATAGTCCTCCCCAGGGATGAGCACACCAGTTGTTTATCCAAAACCAAATGGTCAGCCCTGAAAACATACAAAAGTAATAATATACAGATCAAGCAGGTTATATTTAGGAAGATATATGTGTATATAATATAATATATATAATTTATATTTATATAATAATACATATACATTTATGCATGTAACAACAATTAATGGAAAAAGAGGCCACAGATGTGAAAGAGAGAACGGAGGAGTATATAGGAAGGCTGGTAGGAGCAAAGGGAAGGGGAAATAGTATAATTAAAACTTCAAAAATTAAAAGTTTTTTAAAGTACCATTATTCTGACCTTTACTATAATAAATTAAATATTTTTTAAAAAAACACCTGCATATGGTGATGGGCTGCAGAGTAGGGTCTCCACTTTGGATGAGTTCTTACTGGGTAAGCCACTTAGCATGAATTTCTACCATGCAAATAAAGGCAGCTCTGTAGTACTGGCTGATTCACGACACCATTCTGCTGGTCCAGTGTTCCACTGCCACTTGAGTAGAGCACAGCTTGGACTGGGGACCTGTTCCTCTGTGGTCATTTAATCATGGCCTTCTCTCCTTACTGCACAGGATCACTGGTATGCATAGTGATGATTACTTACACTTGTGAGGTCAGATGAGGAAAACAACAAGTAGGCGTGGGAGGGAGCTCTCCTGGCCAGTTTTTCATACCAGTTCTCACAAGGGGAAGCATCCTTTGGTGGAATATTTGTCCACCCCTGCCACATTTGGTCAACTGCAAGCTGACCTCTACTTCCTGGCATCCCTCCTGTTCCTCCCCCTTTCTCTTTCTTTTTTTTTTTTCTTTTGGTTTTTCGAGAGAGGGTTTCTCTTTGTAGCTTTGGAGCCTGTCCTGGAACTCACTTGGTAGCCCAGGCTGGCCTCGAACTCACAGAGATCCGCCTGCCTCTGCCTCCCGAGTGCTGGGATTAAAGGCGTGCGCCACCACCGCCTGGCCCTCCCCCTTTTTCTTTTCTTCATCTTCTTGTTTGAAGACTGAACCCAGGATCGTGTGCATGGTAGGCATGTACTCTACCAATCAAGGACTACCCCCCACCCATTTTTTGTTTTGTGTTTTTTTGAAACAGATGCTCTCTACATAGCCCCGGCTGTTCTGGAACTCACTATGTAGATCAGGCTGGCCTGAAATTCAGAGGCCTGCTTCTGCCTCCTGAGTGCTGGGATTAAAAGTGTGCACCACGATGCCTATGACCTACCCCATTTTTCCAAGTCAACAACTTTTTGAAAAATCAGTTACATGCTTCATAGAAAAAGGGGTAAGGGTTGGTTTTTGTTGTTGTTGTTTTTTGGTTTTGTTTGTTGATTCAGTTTTTCACACATCAGTAATTACATGCAGTTATGGGGATGCCCACATCAGGTGCAGCAGCTGCACTTGTGGGAAGCTCTTTTCAGAGGGAGCCCTCAGTGAACTCCCATAGCTCATGCAACAGCAGGATTAGCACCTCATCTTGCAGGAGGTGCATCTATACCATCTACACCTTTGGTACTTGCTGGAGCAGGATTCATTGGTGGCACAGGAACAACTAAGGTCCAGCTGAAGTCAGAAGGCAGACACATGTAGACATGCTAAGAAGAGACATGGTCCCTCCCCCTTGTGTGTGTGTGTGTGTGTGTGTGTGTGTGTGTGTGTGTGTGTGTGTGTGTATTTATGTGTGTACAGGTGCATATGTGTGTATAGAGGCCAGAGGAGAATTTGTATTGTTTTTTTGAGGCAGGATATTTCACTAGCCAGAAGCTCATCGAGCTGGCGAGGCTGGCTGGCTAGCAAGTCCCAGGGATCTACCTGTTCCCAGTAGTGGAATTACAAGTGTGTGCCACCACGATGGTTTTTTTACAGGTCCTCACATTTGCACAGCAAACATTTTATCAATTGAGCTATCTCCCAGCTTTAAAAAAAAAAGATTTATTATTATTTTTATGTGTGTCTTTGTCAATATATGTAACATATGAAGCAGTACTCGCAGAAGCCAAAAGAGAGTGTCTTAACTATTGAGCCATTTCTCCAGCCCTTGTGTTTATTGTTTTTTAAGACTGGGTCTCATATAGCTCTATTTGCAAATACCTTTTTTTTTTTTTTAAACTCTTGATCCTTGTACCTTCTTCTCCTGAATGCTGGGATTACAGGTGTGTTTCCCATGCCCAACTAGACCATAGCTGTGAGTATAAACTGTGAATCACAACCCCATACAGGGTCACTGCGGTGGTTTGAATGGGAATAGCCCCACAGACTCATGTGTTCGAATGCTTGGCCCACAGGGAGTGAGTGACACTATTAGGAGGTGTGGCCTTGTTGGAGGAAGTGTGTCACTGTGGGAGCAGACTTTGAGGTCTCCTCTGCTCAAGCTACGACCAGTATTGCACACAGTCTCCTGCTGCCTGCGGATCAGGATTTAGAATTTTCAGATCCTTCAGCACCACATTTGCCTGTATACTGCCACGTTACCCATCATGATGACAATGGACAAAATCTCTGAAACTGTAAGCCAGCTCCAGTTAAATGTCTTTCTTTATAAGAGTTTCTGTGGTCATGGTGTCTCTTTACAGCAATAGAAACCCAAACTAAAACAGTTACATAATTGAATGTGGGGATAGCAAAAAAAGACACACAACAACCAAAAATTAATTCAAAATCAAGCACATAAAGAATCCAGGACATCTCTGGAAGCATCACTCATGTTGAACCACACTTCTCTGCAGCTTTTCATTGTAACTCAGGACAGGTGCAGTTTGCACTGTGCATGCTGTCATACTAGCATCACCATCCAAGGCTGCCTACAACACCTACCTCAGCCGTGAGACTAATGTATGTTATGAAGTGTAGTGTCTCTACTGTATGCACCGTTTTTTGCTCTTATAGAAACATAATGGTTTAATTACTGAAAACAAAGACTTTTAATATTTTCCTCTTTCCTCAGCATAGAAGTTCCAAATCAGTAAGTCTGTTACAATGTTTACCCTCCCCCTCCCACACACATAGGGTGTTACTATGTATCCCTCGCTGGCCTTGAACTCTCTTTGTTGTTAAGGCTGGCCTCGGACTCAGAAATCTGCCTGCTTCTGCCTTCCCAGTGTTGGGGTTAAACACCATGCCTGGCTAGAATGTTTACTTTTTGTTTTAACTTTTAAAACTGTTGCATGGGCCTGTGGAATGGCTCAGCGGCTGCTCACTGCCAAACCTGACAGCCATGTGATCCTCTGGACTCACATGGTACAAGTACAAGTTGTCTTCTGACCATAGCTGAGCCCCGGTGTACACATTCCCCCTCCCAAACAAACAAATAAATGTAATGTGATTAAAAAAAACCTTTTGAGTTGCTTACTTCAGTTTCATTTTTTAAAATGTTAAATTTTGTCTTAGCATTATAACAGAATTTTCAAAATGCTCCTAAATATATTTCTGCCATTTTGTACTACATATTTCTGCATATCGGTATTCTCAGCATTAATGATTATAAAATCAAAATATTGATAAACTCTAAAAATGTTGAAGATTCTCTATGTCCTGCAGTATCAAATATTTAGCCAAGAATTATGTAAAAATAAAAATGTGAATCCATCTTATTATCATGTCAATTTGCTTTTGTCTAATGAATAGTAAAATTATATGTATATCAAAGAATTATTTAAAATAGCAGGGCATGATGGCTATTCCCATAATCCCAGCACTTTGGAAGTGGAGGCAGGAGGAACAGGGCCATCCTCAGCTACATAGAGAATTCAAGGCCAGCCTGGGCTACAATGAGACCATCTCAAAAATAAAATATCAACAACAAAAGACTTATTTTAAAATCAATTTATGATTACTAGTGTTTGATTTGTATACCTATTTTATATATCTATATACCTACAGTCACATGAAATTTTCTCACACATAAAGGGGTCCCAAATGGAAACAGTTTAAGAGGTCCTGGTAGAAAGCAATTGTTAGTGCTTTCCAATACAGGCATCATCTACCGCTGTATGGGCGGGCACCTGTTCTGTCATTTATAGAAGGGGAGACCAGAGCTAAGGGAAGTGAAAGAGCTTGCCCCAGGTAAGAAACTCAAACTTAAGCCTGCCTAATTCCAGGAATGACTATATCAAGGCTAAACTGGCTAATTCTAAGGACCTGGGAAAAAGGGTGACTCCAGCTCACCCTCTTGTGGTGGCCTATGGTGCTTCACCCTTCACCATCAGGCAGTTCATTCTGGTTGCCAACCTTAAGCACTCCTGCAGCCAAAGAGGAGAAAAAGGGGAGATACTGATTTTTCATGTGGAGGTCGATTCTCACTTTCCACCATGTGGGTCCTGGGGGCTGGAATTAGCTTGTCAGGCTTACTGCTGATCAAGCCTTTAACTACTGAACCATCGTGCCCCCCTGATTGTTACTCATAAGTTTAAAACTAAAATTTTAAATTACAAAATAAAATCCTGCAACTCATTTGAAAAAATGTCAGACCTAAACACAGAAATGAATGAACACCTATACTCTCATTTCATCTATAGTCTACAATTATTAACATTTTGCCACATTAATTTTTCTAATTATCTTTTTTTCTTTTTTTTAATTTACACTCATGATATTAATTACACTCATGATATTAATTACATTTGTGGTATTCATTGATTACATTTGCAGTATTCATTCAATAATTATATTTATGATATTCATTAATTACATTAATTGTATTGATTTATTATATTTATTATATTCATATTATGTCCTGATACTTTTTTCATTCTTTGACAATTTGTACATGTATATCTTGATCTTATCTATCTCCAACTTTCCACCCTCACGTCCTTTTTTTTACTTTCATTCATTCATTCATTCATTTTAAGACAGGGTCTCACAGTAGTCCTGGCTGGCCTGGAATTCTCAAATTAGAACAGGTTGGGTTCGAACTCACAGAGATCTGCTTGCCTCTGCCTCTCGAGTGCAGGGATTAAAGGCATGCACTATCACGTCTGACCTCTTTAAAAATATCTTAATAGCTGGGCAGTGGTGGTGCATGCTTTTAATCCCAGCACTTGGGAGGCAGAGGCAGGCAGATCTCTGTGAGTTCAAGGCCAGCCTGGTCTACAGAGCAAGTTCCAGGACAAGCCAGGGCTGTTATATATAGAGAAATCTTGTCTCAGAAAACACACACACACACACACACACACACACACACACACACACACACACACACATATTTTAACAACTCACTGAGTTCAATTAGTATTGCTTGTATGCTCAGGCACGGGTATGGACTATCCACTGGAGTATCAGTGACGACATCCCTATACCTTTCTAATTATCTATCTATACTTTTGAAAGTATTTAAGAATAGTTTTTTTTTCCAAGTGTGGTGGCGTGTGCCTGTAAGCCTAAGTAAATGTGGCCTGACCTACAAGCCTAAATCTATTTAAAAATGTACTAGGATGTTTTAAAATCCATCTTTAGCAAAACACAAAACAAGTGCCCAGCCCTCAACACGATTTTCTCTCCTTTCAGGCTATCCTCTTCCCCCATCCCGACTCCTATAGCAGACGGGAGAAACTGGAGCGATGGGGGTCTACCAGGTCCTTGGACAAGTATATCAACAGTCGCCAGGTAAGGTGGGAATTCAGAGCCAACACCGGACTCTAATTAGCCACTTCTCAGGCGAAGGAAAACCAGGAACGCCTGACTGCATCCGACGCCAAGATTCATTCCAGCCGGTGCAGGGAAGTTACAAGAAAAGAGTCTTCGTGGATCGCTCTCCCACGAGCTCTCACCCTCCCTCGAGAAGATTCTCGCCTCGGGTACGGTTAGTTTCGCTGTTGTAAATTTTACCTCACGTAATGCCAAAGGGTCAGACACTGGGGCAGATGGTCGGCGAGCGGCGAGCACTGCACAAGCGCAGAGGGCGCACCGGGTCCTAGTGCGCACGCGCAGCTCTCTAGGCAGGCTCTGTTTCCTCTCTGGAGGGGCAATGCGCCGCCTAGCGTCCCTCCCCGCCCCGCCCCTTGCGTTGCCATGGAGACCCAGCGGCCAAAGCCCGCCCGTGGCAGCGTCCCGGGCCTGGCGGCGTCTTGCGGGGTTTGCGTGGGCGATGTTGAGCCACACAGAGCTTCCGGGGAAGAGCGTGGACTTGGCGAAGATGTGGTCCGGGGGCCTGGGCCGCTGCAGGCACTTCTTTTGGCTGGGCGTCGCCTTCGACGCGGTGGGTGTGGCAGTGCTGTTCACTGGCGTGTTCGCGAACCTGCTGTTCTACGACATGCTACTCTATCTGGGTTCCATCATCATCTTCGTCAGCCTCCTGTGGTGGATCTTCTGGTACACTGGCAACATCGAGGCGCTCCCGGAAGACCCTTCGAGGAGGACTTCGCCTCGCCCGGGCGAGGTCGGGATGCATCGCAGCGGCAGCCTTCGCTTCTCGATGACCCTCAGGAGCGTCTCCAACACCTTCCGGCGGATCCACCGGCGGCAGCGGCCGCGGCTCCTCCCAAGGGTCCTCCAGACGATCCGTAGCCTCAGCTCGACCGACCCAGGCCAGCTGGAAGGGAACAGCGATGCCGGGAGCAAAGGTGGTGGAACTTCGTTACGTCCGGCAAAGCCTGTGTCCGTTCTGAAGCAGCTACAGCTTTGCTCAGTCCAGGCCTCTAGGAGCCTGCCCCTGGTCCCTTTGCCTGCTCCGCTCTCGGTTTGTACTTCTAGGAGTCAGCCTGTGTTTTCGGTGACCTCACAGGGCTACTCTTCTGGCAGCTACTCCCAGATGACTTTGTCCTCTGACAGCCGTGCACCTGTGGATCTTGACCCACAGGGGCGCTCTAAGATCAGTGTGACTTCTCGGATCTACCCTCTGCAACGAGCAGACAGTCAGAGCCACCTCCTGGTGCCCGTACCCTCTGATAGTTTCCCTATGGTGCCCATGAGCTCTCAGAGCCAAATCCAGGACTCTGTGTCCTCTGACAGTCGTGTGCCTGTGGATCTTGACCCTCAGGGGCGCTCTAAGATCAGTGTGACTTCTCAGATCTATCCTCTGCAACGGGCAGACAGTCAGAGCCACCTCCTGGTGCCCTTTGAAAGTTTGCCTGTGGTGCCCATGATCTCTCAGAGCCAAATCCAAGGCTCTCTAGCCCAAGAAAGCCAGCTCCAGAATCTTCCACCTGCCTCTCAAACTCAACCTGAGACTGTTAAAGCTTCCAAGAGCCATTCTTTGGCCCTGGAGGTTCCTGTAGTAACACCTGGGTTTGCTCAGACTTCTCAAAGTTGTTCTCCAGGTGTCCAGGAGGTTCCTAAGAACTCAGGTGCTAAAGCTTTGGAGACTCTCCCAGCAACCAGCCGTAAAATAGCTCTGGACCAGCCTGACCCTTCATTGCCTGTCTCCGAGGTCACACATACAGACAGGCAGTGTGACCCCACTGACAACCTTCCAGCCTCCAGGGGAGTGAGGGAAAGTCACTCTTCCTAATAGGAATCAGACCCCCACATGTCTGCTAAGGTCTTTGCCAAGTAAGTGCCTTAGAGGAGAAATTACCAACATTCCCTTTTTATTGTCAGCATCCCAGTGGCTTTCTCACTCCTGTAATGGGAACAAAGTGGCCTGGGACTTCAGGGATTAGCCACTTTGAGAGTTGGTAGGCTTTTGAAACTAGTTCTCTGAGTCACGAAGACTAAGGCTTTGACTACTTTATCAGACAATGAAGTCTGTTCTTTTGTTTAAGGTTAGAGAGGGAGTCAGTGGAATATTGTTCCTTTAGGAAGCTCTGAGTTCTGGAGGAAGGTGGAGGATTTGGATTCTGCAAGGTTTCTCCTGGAAGAAGACAACTTCATTTTGTACAGGGACATGACATTAAATGACACTGAATCTTAGGTGAGGAGTTATTCTTTTTCAATACTTTTGATTTTTGTCAGAGACAGTACTCTTTAATACCCCTCTAAAGCTTCAGTAGGCAAAACTGTACCCAGCTAGAATTTCATAATATTCATATTCATACACATTTTCAGTGAGTTACTTCTACTTAGTGCCAAGTAATATTAATTTCCTGCTTACAACAGTGAAAGTTGCTATTTAAATACATTATCTAAATAAAACACTTTGCACAATGTAAAGGTAAGCTTTGAATGTAAGAAAAGTTGGGTAATTCTGAAGTGAAGATGTTGGACCTGCGTTAGCTAGTTTACTCTCCCTCTTCCTCTCTCCTCGCCCCTTCTCTCTCTCAGTTTGTATTTTGTTGTTGCTGTCCTGGAACTCACTCTGTAGACCAGGCTGGCCTTGAACTCACAGAGATCTGCCTGCCTTTGCCTCATGAGTGCTGGATTAAAGGTGTGGGCCACCCACCACCAGGCTTGTTCTGTAAATCTTTATGGGCATTTTGACTGCTTTAGTTTTATACAGTTTGAACACCTGAATTCTATAAAATATATCCAATGACTTATGTTCATTTCTATTAGAAGAGAGAAAAGCTGGGCATGGTAGCACATGCCTGTAATCCTAGCATTTGGGATGCAGAGGCAGGAGGATTGCTGAAAGTTCAAGGTCAACTAGGATAACATAGCAAGACCTGTCTCAAAAAAAATTGGGGGACATGGACTGAGGTGGAGTGACTCAGTGATGGTGCCTACCTAGAATGCCCATATTTCTAGATTGAATCTCCTATGTATTACCCAAAAAATAATAAAAGAGATGGGGTTGGGAATGAATCTCAGCTTGCTTGACATCAGTATTGTGTGTGTGTGTGTGTGTGTGTGTGTGTGTGTGTGTGTGTGTGTGTGTAACTATGTATGAGCAAAACAATAATTTTAAAAAGAAAAGACTGGGCTGGGTGTGGTGGTGCACATCTTCAATCTCAGTACTCACAAGGGAGAGACAGGCAGATCTCTGAAAACTGGAGGCCAGCCTGGGCAACAGCGAAAGCTCTAGGCCAACCAGGACTATCTCAAAAAAAGAGAACAGGACTTAATGTTATTTCAAAAAGCCATTTCCTGCCCCCTTTACTCTTTGAAGTGGTCCGTATGATTGAAATAATTATCTAGGTAGGTCTTAAAGACTTAAGACACTAGGTACCAGGAATAAGGTAAACATGAAGTTACAAGGATGTAGATCTTGCCAACAGAAAGGTTTGTAGTCTTTGTTCTCTGAATCAAAACAATATTTATGAGGATGATTGAAGGTCAGCCAAGTAAAAAGGAAGTCTTTAACAGGCCAGTGTGAGTGTTATCTTTTTGACAGAAGAAGCCACTCCATGCCTTCAAATAATTAATTCATTGGCCAAACATTTGTATGCTATTTTTTTGGTTTTTCGAGACAGGGTTTTTCTGTGTAACAGTCCTGACTGTCCTGGAACTCGCTCTGTAGCCCATGTTGGCCTCGAACTCACAGAGATCTGCCTGGCTCTGCCTCCCGAGTGCTGGGATTAAAGGCGTGTACAACCACTGCCTGGCTAACATTTGTATTCTTTCTAGCAAGTGCCAGACATTGTATTAAGTACTGAAGAGCCAGTGCTATATTTGGAGGCCCTACTTTTTAAGCACTTACCGTCTACCAAGAGGCATGGACACTGAAATAACCACTGCAGTGTAATACCACGCTTTAAGAATACCAGTGAGTGTTGGGCAAGGGGTGTTTGAATTGAATCCAAAAGTAGATTTTCACTGGGTGAAGGCATGGGTAAGAACATTCCATATGAAGGGAAAGTGTCATCAAAAGAGTATAGAAGAGGGTCTGGAGACATGGCTCAGCAGTTAAGAGGGCTTGCTTTTCTTCCAGAGGACCCGAGTTTAGTCCAGTGCTACACAGAGAAACCCTGTCTCAAAAACAAAACAAAACAAAATCTGATGGGTTTGTTGTTTTGTTGTTGTTGTTATTTTTCAAGACAGTGATTCTCTGTGTAGTCCTGGCTGTCCTGGAACTAGCTCCGTAGACCAAGCTGGCCTCAAACTCAGAGATCCCCTGTCTCTGCTGGGATTAAAGGTATGGGCCACCATGCCCTGTGAAAAATGAATAAATAAACAAATAATAAAAATAAATCTTAAGCAGGATATAGTGCACAGAATATTGTTTTTTGGTTTTTTTTACTTGCATTTTTATTTTTTTTACCTTTTTAAACAAACATTTATAATCATTATTTTATACAGATATAGGTATATAAGTACAACATTGAGTTCAGTAGTCCTTCAGCATTTTCCACTTAAATGTTTTTTTTTAACATAAAAACAAGATATAATTCCAAAGTCCAGAGTTATTTGAAACTGGAAAATATTTTCTCTGTAGAAAATAGTAAAAATGATAACATTTCCCAATGAGCCCATTTAAGCCAAATAATAGCTGAATTAAACATATAAATATTGATTAGATTCTGGGATACAGAAGAAACCTATCTTCATCTGTTCAGAGAACTATGTTTTATTTAAGTTGTGTAAGTGAGATTCCTATTCATCTAGGTTGTTTCCAGATTCTGTCTATTGTGAATAATGCTATGAACATAGTTGAACATGTATCTTTGTGGTATGATTGAGCATTCCTTGGGTATATGCCCAGGAGTGGTATGGCTGGGTCTTGAGGTAGATTGAATTCCAATTTTCTGAGAAACTGCCATACTGATTTCCACAGTGGTTGAACAAGTTTGCATTCCCACCAACAGTGGAGGAGTGTTCCCCTTGCTCCACATCCTCTCCAACATAAACTGTCTTCAGTGTTTTTGATCTTAGCCATTCTGACAGGTGTAAGATGGTATCTCAGAGTCGCTTTGATTTGCATTTTTCTGATGACCAAGGATGTAGAGCATTTCCTGAAATGTCTTTCAGCCATTTGAGATTCTTCTTGTGAGAAATCTGTGTTTAGCTCTGTAGCCCATTTTTTTTTTTTTTTTTTTGTTTTTTGAGATAGGTTTTCTTGTGTAACAGCTCTGACTGTTCTGGAACTTGTTTTGTAGACCAGGCTGGCCTGGGATTAAAGGGATATATCACCACTGCCCATCTAGTGCACACAACTTTAATCAAAGGCAGGCAGATCTTTTTGTGTTTGAAGTCAGCCTATTCTATATATCAAATTCCACAACAGCTTGGGCTACATGGAGAGACCATGTCTCAAAAAAAAAAAAAAAAAAAAAAAAAAAAAAAAAAAAAAAAAGAAGAAGAAGAAGAAAGGAAGGAAAGAAGGAAGAAAGGCCAGGCAGTGGTGGCACATGCCTTTAATCCCAGCACCTGGGAGGCAGAGGCAGGTGGATCTCTGTGAGTTCGAGGCCAGCCTGGTGTACAAAGTGAGTTCCAGGAAAGGCGCAAAGCTACACAGAGAAACCCTGTCTCAAAAAACCAAAAAGGAAAAAAAAAAAAAGAAAAAGAAAAGCATGAGTCAATTTGGGGCTGGAGAGATGGCTCAGAGGTTAAGAGCACTGACTGCTCTTCCAGAGGTCCTGAGTTCAATTCCCAGCACCCACATGGTGGCTCACAACCATCTGTAATGAGATCTGGCGCCCTCTTCTGTATACATAATAAATAAATAAATTTAAAAAAAAAAAGAAAGGAAGGAAGAAAGGAAAGAGAGACACAGAAGGGCATGGATTTAGTAGCTAAGCCAGTATAATGCGTATATGCATACATAAAAACAATGCTGGGCTTAGACCTCGGCACTGTATAAACCAGGCAGGGCTCTGCACACCTGTAATTCCAGCACATTGGAGATAAAGACAGGAAGAACAGAAGTTGAAGATCATCCTCAGCTACACAGTGAATTTGAGGCTAGTATGGGCTACATGAGACCCTATCTAAAAAAACAAAAGCCAAACAACAATAAAAGGCTGGCAAGATGAGTCGGTGGGTAAAGGTGTTTCCTGCCCAGCCTGATGACCCCAAGACGCACATGGTGGAAGGCAAGAACCCACTCCCACAGGTGATAGTCCTCTGACCTTTAATCTTGTACCTTTCTCTTTCCTCACATAGATAAAAATATGTAATTTTTTTTTTAATTAAGGTTCACTAGTGAGTGGCGGTGGCATGCACCTTTAATCCTGGCACTCGTGAGGCAGAGACTGGTGGATCTTAATGAGTTCAAGGCCAGCGTGGTCAGCAGAGCTAGTTCCAGGACAGCCAGGGCTACACTGAGAAATCTTGTCTCAAAAAACAAAAACAACAACAAAATGAAGGTTCACTTTATTAGGGGGTTGTGTTTTAAAAAGGTGCCAAGTTGAGGGGACATAAATTTTAAAAATTTAAAGGAACAGATGTAGCTGAAGTGTTCCTGTGTCCCGCCTAGCCCATGGTCAGGACAAACCTCTCTCACCTGCCAGTCCCACAGCTGCTCAGACCCAAGTAAACACACAGAGGCTTATATTATTTTTGAACTGTATGGCCATCAGCTCAAGCTTATTATTGACTAACTGCTGTAGATATAGCTCTGTATAAATAAACATTGATTGGCCAATAGCCAGACAGGAAGTATAGGTGGGACTAACAGAGAAGAGAATTGAGGAAACAGGAAGGGAAGGGAGAGATTGCCTAGAGCTGCTGCCAAGACAAGGAAGATGTAAGGTACTGATAAGCCACGAGCCACATGGCAAAGTATAGATTAATAGAAATGGGCTAAATATAAGAGTCAGAGCTAGACAATGATAGGCCTAAGCTAATGGCCAAGCAGTTTAAATAATGTAAGAGTCTGTGTGTTTATTTTATAAGTGGGCTCCTGGACTGGCAGGACTTGGCGGGAGCTGTAGAGAAATTCTCTAGCTACAACTAACTCTTACACTTAAATTAACCCTTAATTCTTATTTATGTTTAGCCACGTGGCTTGGTACTTTTTTTCAGTTCTGCCTTCACATCTTGCTTCCTCTTTGACTTCTTTCTCAGCCCTTTTACCATTTGTGTATAGGAGGGCTACTGATTTTTTTGAGTTGATCTTGTATCCTGCCACTTTCCTGAAGGAGTTTATCAGCTGTAGGAGTTTCCTGGTAGAATTTTTGAGGTCACTTATGTATTGTCTGCAAATAGTGGAAGTTTGACTTCTTTCTTTGCAGTTTCTATCCCTTTGGTCTCCTTTTATTGTCTTATTGCTCTAGCTAGAACTTCAAGTACCATATTGAATAAATATGGGGAAAGTGGACAGCCTTGTCTTGTTCCTGATTTTAGTGGAATCACTTTGAGTTTCTCTCCATTTAATTTGATGGTGGCTGTTGGCTTGCTGTAAATTGCCTTTATTATGTTTAGGAATGTTCCTTGTATTCCTGATCTCTCCAAGACCTTTATCATGAAGGGGTGTTGGATTTTGTTAAAGGCTTTTCAGCATCTAATGAGATGATCATGTAGTTTTTTTCTTTCAGTTTGTTTATATGGTGTATTACATTGACAGATTTTCATATGTTGAAATCCTTGCATTCCTGGGGCGAAACCTACTTGGTCATGGTGGATAATTTTTTTGATGTGTTCTTGGATTCATTTTGGCAATATTTTGTTGAGTAAAGAATGTGGTGTGTATAAAAAGAAAATGAGAATATATGAGGAGTCTTTCATGGATGGGAAACCTCTGATGGCCTTTTACTTTGCTCTTTTGTTATTCCTTAAGGCAGTGTCTTGCTGTGTAGCCCAGAGTACACTTGAACTCAAGATTCCCCTGCTTCCAGATCTTTGTAAGTTCAAGGCCAGCCTGGTCAATATAGCAAGTTCCAGACTAGCAAGGACTATACAGTGACACCCTTTCTAAAAAAAAATCATGTACCTCAACCTTCTGAGTGCTGAGATTACAGCCATTGCCACCTTGCATGGTTTCTGCCTGCTACTTTTTAAAATTTTCATCTTTTTTTTAAAAAAACGCCTTATTATTTTTGATTATGTATAGGTATACCTGCATGTGGGTTGTGCATGGGAGTGCAGGTGCCAGCATAAGCCAGAGGCACCAAATCTTCTGGAACTGGAGTTAACAGACAGTTGTGAGCCATCTGATAAGGTGTCAGGAACTGCATTTGAGTCCCCTGGAAGAGAAGCAAGTGATCTTAACCACTATGCCATCTCTCTAGAACTTTTTTTTTTTAGAATCTCATGTAGCTCAGGCTGGCCCAAATATTTGAACTTCTGATTTTTCGGCCTCTGCCTGCCTGAGTGCTTGGGTTCTGAATATCACTACACTAGGTTTGTGAAGTGCTGGGGATGGAACCCAGGGCTTTCTGAATACTAGGTGAGCAGTCTACTGAGATTCATGCCCAGCACACCACATCTAATCTTCTTTGCAGAATTTTTAGCAGGGTTGAATTGTGTTTGTTGTTTGCAGTTCTACCTATGACTGTCTGTAAAGTAATGGCAATAGGCAAATAATTGAGATGAATTGCTAATGCTCTCTTCATTAAATTATAAGCCAAAAGTAAACCTCATTAAATTATAAACCAAAAGTAGACCTCTTAAATATTAGCAACAAGCCGGGCAGTGGTGATGCATGCCTTTAATCCTAGCACTTGGGAGGCAGAGGCAGACAGATCTGTGAGTTTGAGGCCAGCCTGGTCTACAGAGTGAGTTCCAGGACAGCTAGGATTGTTTCACAGAGAAATCTTGTCTTGGAAAACCAAAAAAAAAAGGTTAGCAACAAAGTATAGTTTCCATGACTGTTCATCTTGCAAAATAGTTCCAGGTGTTTAATTTCTTGTACAGAACCTTTTTGGTGGTTACAGAGATGACATCATGTCATCATGTGGAACTACTGTTTACTATAATAGCCCATTTATGCATGTTGCTAGCAAGATAAGTACTTCTCTAAAACAGGAATACATGTGGTTTTTTTCCCCATAAAAGTCAAGGTAGTAGATATTTTAGACTTTATGGGCCAAAAGACAAAAATCAAAGATGTGAATTGCCTGGTGTGATGATGCATGCCTTTAATCCCATCACTTTGGAAATATAACTCTATAAATTTGCTGCCATCCTCTTTGTGTATCCAGTTCCTGGACAGCCAGGACTACAATAGTGAGACTGTCTTTAAACAATGCTGTGAGTCAACTTGTGTAACCAAGGAGAAAACCCCTGCCCTGATCTGCCCGTTTGCCTGGAATGGGCACTATAGCTCCTTTGGCTCCAGTTACATCATCTGGAGTCATTCAGCTAACCAAGAACAAGTGGCATAGAGGAGAAGGGACATTGTGGGGCAGATCTACAGCCAACATTCCTTTTTTCACTCTGCCCTGGGACACCCAGATATGGCCCACTATTCTCTCAGAATACACAGCCTTCTCTGTTTGACTTGCTGGCCTAAGATAAGGCAATTTACTAACCTCCTGACTCCCAGATGGAGAATCTACTTTTCAGGACCTGGTATCTGCCAACAACAGAGCCCATATTGTATGGCAATGCCTAGGTCCCTGGGAAGGCTGGTAGTCAAAGAGGCAGCCCTAGGAATGCTTATTTGGGAACTGATTCCCTAGTTGGTTTTTGACGCTCACCTTGAGACTCTATGGTAGTATAAAACTAGGATAAGGAGGGGTGCCTGCCAATGCCTAGTGTATATAGAGTGGAGATGCAGTGAAGCATCCGAACAGTGGACAGGATAGCTTGTGTGACACGGATTTCTCTGACCCACAGTGTCAGTAGTATGAGCCTAAGAAGCTTGAATCTGTATTACTGAAACTTTAGATTGCAGGATGGAGGCTCCCTGCTGTAATCAGTCTGGCACTTGGAAGGGTGAAGTGAGAGAATTGAGAGTTGGAGACTATCCTGGCCTATAAAGAGAAATTGCGTCTCAAAAAGCAAAAATAAAATTTTAAATTGCTGTTTTTCATAAGCTTTATTTTTTTATTTGTTATTTATACTTTCTGAGTGGCCTGGAACTTACTGTGAAGCCCAGGCTGGCCTAGACTTTGCAGCATCCCTCCTGCAGCTCCTCCTGAGTGCTGGCATTATGGGTATGTGTTACAATGCCTGGCTTTCAGGAGCTTTTCAAAAAGATGGTCTTCGGTAGGCAAGAGTGTTCAGTGGTGGCAACACTTAGCACCAAGACTGACCTAGTTCTATCCCCAGTACCCACAAGTGTAGAGAACCAACTCCTGAAAGTTGTTCTCTGACCACCATATATACACCCTGGCATGTGCATCCCCAAATAGATAGCTAAATAAATAAATAAATAAATGATTAGGACATAAGTTGGTAAATAACTTAAGAGATCCTTGGGTGACTTCTTATGATCCTTACCCAATAGACCATGAGAATCTTGTTTATCTATGTTTCATTTATCTTAGAACCTTAGCTTGTATCATTTTTGAATAAGCATACATGAATTTATTAATAAAGTAGCTATTGGGTGTTTATAACACAATAGGAGTGACTCAAGGGCATTCATCAGAGTTAAACGCTATTATCTCCACTTAAAGGATGGATTTGACATTGAGAGATTAAGTAAATTTTCCAAAGATATACAAGTAGAGGAGCTGGAATTGATGGATCATATGTTATATGGGATAGATGACAAACTTTTCTTTCATATTAAAGTTATTATTCAGGTAGGTGGTCCATACTGTAATTTCAGCACCCTGGAGGTGGAGGTAGGAGGATCAGAAGTTCAAAGTCATCTTCAAGCACAAAGGGAATTTGAGGCCAGCTAGAGCCACATGAGACCCTGCCAATATTATTAAGGAGCATTTTTGACACAAATCTTTTTCTTTTCTTTCTTTTTTTTTTTTTTTTTTTTTTTTTTAGTTTTTAGAGCTTTATTAGGAGGGAGAGGGGGAGGGGAAAGAGGAGAGCCAGGCCTGGAGAGAGGGAGGGAGCAGAGCAGAGCAGATAACAGAGAGAGTTTTTGTTGTTGTTGTTGTTGTAGTTTTGTTTTGTCTTCTTTCTTTTTTTCCAGAGCTGAGGACTGAACCCAGGGCCTTGCACTTGCTAGGCAAGCGCTCTACCACTGAGCTAAATCCCCAACCCTTGACACAAATATTAAATGTAATTTCAGTTGTAATACTGAGGGTCAGTTCATGGATTACTTCTCTATTTAAACCTTTGATTTCAGCGAAAAAATAAGAATTGGCATTGTCTCTTTTTTGTTTTATTCTAGATTATCATATTTATCATCTCAAATAAAATTGCCTTTTTCTTTCTAGAACTTAACAGTGTTTCTACATACTTCACTGCCAACTTGATAAAAGCACAAGTTCTTACCTTGTTTGAGAAACTTCTCTCTGGAGTCCTGACCTATTCCAGATCAACAGACTGCCTATACCGTATTCTGTGAGACTGCCTGTAATCATTGCCTCAGTGCTGGAGACAGCGTTCCAGCCTCCAGTAATAGTGCTATTTATTAACAGGACTATAAGCCATAATAAACTTTGTTATTCCAATGAAACTTTATTTAAAATAAATTGAGTTTTTAAAAATAGACTGGTCTTGTGCAAGCATTCCAGAAACCTGAATGGAAAATAATATCCCATGTAACATGTGTGTAAGTAAAATCCACATACAAATAGACATTTAAAAATAAAGTAAAAACCACTGTATAGCCAGGGGTGCTGGCACAGGCCTTTGATCCCAGCACTTGGGAGGCAGAGGCAAGCACATCTCTCTCTGTGAGTTTGAATCCAGCCTGTTCTACATATTGAGTTCCATGGCTTTACCTGCTGCCTTTACATGATGCTCCCTGGACAGCAGGCTGGCGTCTCTTCCTCTCTGCCTTCCTGTTCTCTCAATTCTCCTCTCTGCTAGTCCTGCCTATTACTTCCTGCCTGGCTACTGGCCAATCAGTGTTTTATTTATCAATCAATCATCCACAGCAGCCTCTGCCTCCAGTTCTGGGATTAAAGGTGTATGCCACCACATCAGGCTGAAAGCTGCTTACTAACAGGACAGGGCCAAGAGGAATCCCTTGTGGAGCTTCTGAGTGGGTTCAGAGCCTCAGGGATTCGATTCGCAGCCTTGCACAAGGGTTAGGGGGAACTAGGTTCTTATTTAGGCCTTTGTCTCGAGTTTCTTCACACCCCTTTTTGGGAATGAGGATAGAACCTAGGCAGAAGTACTGTCATGCTACAAGCCCAGCCCACATCTTTTCTCTCTCCCACGTGAGGACGTCCTCTGTAATTCAGCAACAAGGGACTATCTTGGAAACCACCACTGGGCTGTCACCAGGCATGAAGCTTACTAGTGCCTTGATCTTGATCCTCTTAGTCTCCAAACTTTGATGAATAAATATTGTTTTCAAATTATCCAATCTCATGTATTTTGTTACAGTAGCATAAATGGATTAAGCCAGGTTCCTTTTTTTTTTTTGTAACTATCTTCTAATTTCCGTTTGACTATACCTATAATTAAGTATCCCTGTCTACATAGTGAGTTTGGGGCCAGCCTGGGATACATGAGACCTTGTACTAGTTACTTTTCTGTTGCTGTAATAAGATACCATGAACAAGGAAACTTATAGAAGAAAGAGTTTATTTTGGCTTACAAGTTCAGAGGGTTAGAGTACATGATGATGAGGCCACCGTGGAAGCAGGGAGTAGAGCAGGAACATGAGAGATCACATCTTTAACCATAAACATGAAGCAGAGATTAAACTGAAAGAGGGGCAAGGTTATGAGTTCTCAAAGCCATTCCCCAGTGACATGCTTCCTCTAGTGAGGCTGAAGCTCCTGTAACCTCCCCCAAAAGTGCCATTGACTGGAGACCTAGTGTTCAATACCTGAACTTCATAAATGGAGGAGATGGCTCATCAGCTTGAGACCTGTAAGTCAGTCCTGATCACCTGACTTTTTGCATAAGTTGTCTTCTCATACACATACAATAAATAAATCAAAATTGTTTTTTTAAATTCAGTTTTGTGAAATGATGGATTCCAGACATATGTTTAAGTGATCCACCAACTATAGTCCCCTGAGTAGCTGGACTACAGACCTACGGGAACACACCCAACTCTCTAGCCAATATTAACTGGATTATAGGAGGGTACTGGAACAACGTTTAATGAGAAGATTTTTTTTATGTGTATGTCTGTTTACTTATATGTATGCCTGTTTACCACTTGTGTGGCTGGTGCCTTTTAGAGGTCAGAAGAGGACATCAGATGCTGGGATCTCAAGTTCCAGTGGGTTATCTGCTGCTATATGGGTGCTGAAAATTGAACCAGGGTCTCATGGAAGAGTATCCAGAGCTCTTAACTGCTGAGCCATTTCTCCAGCCCCAGTTTTTAAAAGGCATTTGTTATTATGTGTTTGTCTTTGTGTGGGTATATGCATGAGTGCTGTGCATGTGGAGCCCTGTGGCATTGGATATCATGGAGCTGGAGTTACAGGTGGTTGTGAGCCACCTGATGTGGGTGCTGGGAACTGAACTCTGATCTTCTTCCTGCATGAACCATATGTGCTTCCTTCCTTTTTTTTTTTTGTTTGTTTTGTGTGTATGAGTGGTTTGCCTGCATGCATGTCTGTACCACATGCATGCTTGGTGCCTGAGGGAAGTGGTGAGTCTCCATGTAAGTGCTGGGAATTGAACCTGGGACTTTTGCAAGAAAAGCAAGTACTCTTAACCACCAAGCCAACTCTCCAGCCCTGCCATATGTGCACTTAACTGCTCTGCCATCTCTCCAACCAGAAGATTTGTTTTATTTATTTATTTTCGTTTTATGTGTTTTGAGTGTTTTGCCTGAATGTATGTCTGGATATGTACCATGTGAGTGCAGTAGTAGTTGTGGCCAGAAGAGGGAGTAGGAGCATCCTGGAACTGGAGTTACAGGAAGTTGTGAGCCACCATGCTCTTCCTCTGAAAGAGCCAGCAGCTCCTCTGAGCAGCTGAGCCATCTCTCCATCCCTGAGTTTGTTGTTGTTTTGTTTTGTTTTTCTTTTTGTTTTTGGATGAGTGTGTGTGTGTGTGTGTGTGTGTGTGTGTGTGTGTGTGTGCATGTGTAATGTGTATTTGTGCCTTATAATATACTTGAATCTTTAGAATGATTCCCTGCTTAGACTGTTGGCATTGGTTTCTGCTACTTGTGAGCCAAGAGGCTTAGCCAACAGAAGCACTCCAGGGACAACTGTAAAATTCACCTCTGGGGAAGACTGCTCTTTTGAAAGAGAAATCTAATGTGTCTTCTGGGTGTATGAAGTAGAGAAAACTTCACTCTGAAGAACTGCAGAACAACTATTAACAACTGTAATAAACAAGATGTAAAAAGGAGGCTGTGCCCTCACAGGTACCTTACTAATGTGCTATGGGATGTCTTTCTGTATGCTATGAATTTGTGTTGCTCTCACTGGTTATATAATAAAGCTTTTTGGTCAATGGTGAGGCATAATAAGGTTAGACAGTACATTCAAACTAAAAACAGAGATGAAGAAGGGTTGAGTCAGGGTAGATGCTGTGAGCCATCCAAGAAGCAAGATGTGAAAGAACCAATAAGCCACGAGCCACATGGCGATATATAGATTAATAGAAATGGGTTAATTTAAATGTAAGAGCTAGCTAATAATAAGCCTGAGCTACCAGCCAAACTAAACCCAAGTTTAGTAGCCTAGGGTTTTTTTTTGGGGGGGGGTTAGCTTGGTTTGATTATGTGAGACAGGCTATCCTGGAACTCAGTATGTAGCCTGGGTTGGCATTGGACTCTGATTAGTCTTCCTGCCTTAGCTTTCCAAGTGCTGGGCTCATAGTCTGAGCTACTATGCCTGACATGGGAGCATAGCCCACTTGTTGATTTATTTGAAGACAGAGTCTTACTTCAGAGCTACATAGCAATTTCTAAAAAAACAAAAAACAAAAACAATCAAGAGACAAGGGCTCAGTATGCAAGTCCTTGGCTGGTCTGGAACTTACTGTAGCTAGAAGTCTTCCTGGTCTTGCCCAGTACCAAGGTCCCACAACCATTTATAAAATTCCTGTGTCCCACCTGGTCCTGCAGCCACTCAGACCCAAGTAAACACACAGAGGTTTATATCAATTACAAATTGCATGGCCAAGGTCTATGGCTCAAGCTTCTTGCTAGCTAACTCTTATATCTTAAATTAACCTATTTCTATTAATCTATAAGTTGCCACATGGCTGCGGCTTACCGGTCTGCTGGCATGTTGTTCCTTTGGTGGCGTCTGGTGTCTGCTTTTTTCTTTCCTTTTTCTTCCTGTCTATCTGTTTGGATTTTCCACCTGCCTCTAAGCTGCCTTGCTATAGGCCAAATGACTTTAATTATCAACCAATCAGAGCAACGTATTTTCACAGCATACAAAAGACATTCCCCCATCAACTTACTACCAGGCTGGCTATGAACTCACAGTGATCTGCCTGCCTCTGCCTCCCAGGTGCTGGTAGTAAAGGTATGCATGTCCTACCACAGCCTGTTTGTTAACATAGTCTTAACTGTGCCTTGGGAAAATAACCAATTATACTGTGCTTAAGGAGAGTTATATTGCTCAGTGTGTAGATTTGCACAGACACTTGGGAAAACTTTTAAAAAATATTTATTTGATGTGTGTGTGTGTGTGTGTGTGTGTGTGTGTGTGTGTGTGTGTGTGTATGAGTGTATGTACATCTTGCGAACCATGTACATTCCCCAAACTGGAGTTATAGACTTCTGTGAGCTGATGGGGGGTGCTGGGAATTGAACCTACATCCTCTGCAAGAGCAGCCAGTACTCTAAACTCCTGAGACATCTATCCCTGGAAAATTTTTTCATGTATTCAAATAATGGGATGCAATATGACAGAGAAACTACAATTTTATATTATATGATATGAATTGTAGAAATAAATGTTGAAAGTAAGTAGCCATTGTTGGTTAAGTGGTGGTGCTCGTGGCTGGTCGTTGTGGCTGGCGGCCATGCCAACGAATGTTGCGGTTGTGGAAGAATCACGAGCCATGGTTATCTTTTAGAGCTTTATTGGGAGAGGGAGAGAGAGACAGAGACAAAGACAGAGACAGAGAGACAGAGACTGCGCGGAGGGAAGAGAATGTGGAAAGAGAGGGAACAGAGAGAGCACACCGGCTTTTTAGGCTGGGACGTGTCATTATAAATGACATAATCCTTACATCCCAGACTTTCGCTTATTATAAAAAAGCAGGTAGATGGGAATAGGGGCGTCATTCCTCTCAAAAGCTGCTTCCAGCTGACTGTTGGACATCGGTTGGCTCTTGGGGGAGTCTTCTAAGGTAGACAGGTGTTGTGGGATGCTGTCTGCCATCAGTTTGCTCTGGAGACATGTATCCCTCTTGGCTGTGGCTGGGAACCTTCTGTCTGACAAGATGCTGGTGACATAGAAAATAACTTAGAGAGAAAAGAATCATTATTATTTTATGTTGGTTGATCCAGCCTGTCCCTGATGGGTTTTGAAACATGTTCAGCTTTATCAGAGACAGATTATTTTAAAGCACCTGTTTCCTTTACTAGTTCAGCATCCAGGAGTCAGGTGATCAATTGTTAAAAGCATCTCATAGTAATAGATGTTTACATTAAAGTCTTTTTTGTAGCGCCCAGATGCTTTTGGGTCTGGGGGTGTAAATACCTTTTAGCTGTTACAGTTCTTACTTGATGATCTCTGGACTCCGGCTCTGTGGTGGTCCTGTACCATTAGCTGAACAGTGAGTTAGAATAGGGAACTGGGAAGAGAAACGCTTGTGGTGCATGAGAATTTATTTATTTATTTATTTATTTTGGAATTAGGGACAAGGCAAAGATCAGGGCCCTGTCTGTATGCACATGAGAAACACAGGGAGTGATCTGGAGTGAGGCAATGAGCTCTTATCTTAGCTGGAAATCTTTTTCCATTAAGTAACTCTGAAAGTACAATTAAATCAGGTGAGGTGGTAAGGCTGTCCTCTGTACCTGATGATAGAGAAAGGAGAGGTGACATCCCAAAACTCCCAGGACTGAGTCAGTGACTCTGGTGTCCAGAAGGAAAGAAATGGATCACTTCCCTGCTGCGCTCTGGGTTCCCTGCCATGTCTGTAGCCAAGCCTAAGTCTGCTGGAGGTCTTAGCTTGATGTACCCATCTTGGCGCCTGGGGGCAGACAGCTGACTAGTTGTCTTTATAGGAAGAACTTTTAAGAAGGCTGTTGATGGCCTGGCAGGGCATTCGCCCGTGGCCTTTTTCCTCACTTAAAACAGGGACCCACCAGCTTTTGGGAGTCAGCGAGTGCCAGCACTTGGCAATTTTGTTTTCAGGCTTTTATCTCTTCCCTGGCACACCTTAAATGCCACAGATGACTCTTTTGCCTGTGGGGTCAGGAGCCTTGCTCTCCAGATGATTAAGTTTTAGTTGGGGAGGTCTGGGGAACAAGAAACTGATTTTATTCTGTGTCCTGAATTTTTTTTCCTGATGATTGATGGCTTAAGGATAGCTTTTGGAAGATCTGCCAGGAGGCCGACTATAAACCAATCCTTTTGGAAGACTTGTCTGAGGCTATAAGATGATTTTTGGCTTAAGAGCCATCCTGACTACTGTAAACTTATTTATAAGTATGGATCTTAGCCGCTTCCAGATCCGTCTGTGTCTCCCAAGGCAGTTTGAGAATGAGTGGGTGGAGTTAAGGTGGGTTAGGGCTAAAGTCAGTAGAAGCCGCCCAAGCACACCCATTTGAGCCTGCCCACTGCTGGTGGAAGTCAGACAGAGAAGGTTGCATGTGGCAGACACAGAAGTAGGGAGGGAGAAGGGTTGAGAGCTTTAGCAGAAAGCTTGGGGATAAAGTAACTCTTTTATTTGCCTGTTTGCTGGCAGAAGTTCCTTCAACACTGTTATGTGGCCAGATTTATTGGTACCTGCTCCTATACACCAATGTAAGTGGTAAATGTATCCGCCCCTTTGTCCCTTGGCTGTAGCTGAGAGAAAAATAAAAAATTAAAATAACAAACCAGGATCAGACTCCAATCTCGGGTGTCCCCAAGGAGTGGAGAGAGATCTATGAATCAGCTCAAGTTCCTGTCCTCTTCGTCAAGGGATGGGAAGGGTTGCAGCCGTGCTGCAGTTGGTCCACGGTGGACCTGAGACAGCATTGACCTCCTCGTCAGGAGGGGAAATGTGCCTGCTGTTGCCAGCACAGCACAAGGTCAACCACCAGGGTGTCCGTCATGAAGAGTATAGCTCAGACTACAGCCGGGAGAACGGCGGACTCACTCACTGTGGTAAAGAATCATGGCGGTAGCAGTAGTGGTAGCTGTTTGGGGTCCAGCGGAGGCGAGGGACGCGTGCATGCTCGAGGTCTCGTGGTCTTGAGGTCTCGCTGGATGGGGGAGGGGGTGGCAAGTGGCAGCGGTCACAGCAGGTCCTTGGTGGTCTAACCGAGTCTGAATGGCATCAGATGTTGGTTACATGGCGGCGCTTGTGGCTGGCCGCCGCCCGTGGTGGCCATGCCACCGGATGTTGCGGTGGCAGAAGAATCATGAGCCGTAGTTACCTTTCTAGAGCTTTATTGTGAGAGAAAGGGGGAGGGAGAGAGAGAGAGAGAGAGAGAGAGAGAGAGAGAGAGAGAGAGAGAGAGAGATAGAGAGACCTCACAGAGGGAAGAGAATGTGGAAAGAGAGGAGACAGAGAGAGCACGCCTGCTTTTTAGGCTGGGATGCTGTCGCAGGCTGGTGATGTAATTAAGGACATAATCCTTACAGCCATATAATGAAGCATGCAAATAAGATTTACAAAATTCAAAGGCATGTACAAACAATTACAGTGTTGGCTGGGGTGTATCTTAGTGGCAGAGCATATGGTTGCGCAAGGTTCTTGCCTCAAATCTCAGGACCAAAAAAAATAAAATCTCTAACTCCAGTGGATCATGGTAGTGTGCACCTGTAATTCCAGCACTTGGGGTGGAGACAGAGGGACCAGGAGTTCAGAGCCAGCCTTGTCTGCAGAAGGAGTCTGAGCCAGAAGACTCCACCTGCCATTGTCTCAAACAAACAAACAAACAACACTCAGGCTTAATCAGGAGGAGTCTGAACTGGGCTTATATAGTGACACTGTCTCAAACCCTTTCCCCAAAGCACAGTGTTTAGGAAAAAAGTGCTATTTACATAAAGAAAATGGAAGAGCTAAGGATGTAGCTTAGTGGTAAAGAGCTTGCCTTGCGTGGGGAAGACCCTGAGTTCAGTTCCCAATACTCAAAACAAAACAAACCTCACAAGCTTAAAATGACCTTTAAAAACCAAGAAAATGAGTACCTTTGCAGGAAAGCAAGAACACAGATGTGAGCATTGCAGCTCAGATGGAAAGCATTCGGGAGCCAGGGAATACCACAAGTCACCACAAACTTCACACAAGAGATTTATCGGGAGGGAAAAAACCAGGAGGGTGGCTGTCTCTGCTTAGGCGAGAAACAGCAGCAAACTGAACAGGATACAAGAATTACACAGAGTTTTGTGGGAAGGGGGTGGAACTTTTCAGAATGGAGCTTTCCAGGGTGAGGAATTGTGGGATTTCACGTCCAGAGATTGAGTTTTTTTACTCTGCAGGGAGGGAGGTTCTTAAGGGAAAGGTATCCTGGCTGTCAGAAGCCAGGCTATACCTATAGCTGTGAAGGGAAAGGTATCCTAGTACACCCATGAGGTGATATTTTATTTGTATGTTAATAAATAAAGCATGCCTGGAGATCAAGGGGGAAAAGGCCAGCCATTTTTAAGTAAACATAGAAGTCAGGTAGTGGTAGCACACACCCTTAATCCGATCATGTGGCAGGCAGGGTCTCTGTGTGTTCAAGGACACACTAGGAAACAGCCAAGTGTGGTGACACATGCCTTTAATCCCAGTACCAACCATACATACCTGGAGGTCTATACAGACAGGCTGTTACAAGGAAGTGAGGTAGCTGGGCTAAGAGCCAATGAGAGGGCAGAACAGCAAGGCAATAAAGGTGTGGTAGACAGGAAGTCGTGTACTTTTGGTAGTAGTGGACTTTTGGCTATCACTATTTCCCTGATGTCTAAGGTTTTTGTCCCTGTATTTGGCTTTGTGTTTTTTATTTAATAAGACCAGTTAGAAATTCATCTACAATTGGTGCCCACGTGGCAAGAATTCATTAAAAAACCATTGGTGGCCTTACAGGCCAGGAGTTACAGGCCCCCGGCTCAGTCAGAGCTACAAGCACTCTGGCTACACACAGCTGGAGCTACTTGTGGCCAGATCTCCAACTCATGGCCAGAGCTGCAAGGGGCTGGACTGCTTGTGGGTTTACAGACCCCTGGCTTAGGCCCGGTACAGCTCAGGCCAGAGCATGTGGCTGGACTTTCTTTAGCTTTTAGCTTTTAGTAGGCTTGCTCTCTCTCTCTCTCTCTCTCTCTCTCTCTCTCTCTCTCTCTCTCTCTCTCTCTCTCTCTCTCTCCCTCCTCATTTCTGACTGCCATCACGCTAGGTAACTGCTTTGAAATTCCCTCAGACTTATACTGTTCTATGCAGACTTGGTACCTCAATTAAGATATCAGATATCTTAAAGGGAGAAACTAGTTAAAAGAGAAAATTTTATCCCACATTAAAAAATGGGAAATATTTTTACAATGGAAGTAAATTGGTCTTTGTTTGATAACACATTAGGCAGTCTGAAAATGGAACAATTAAATGAGAGGATAATTAATGTTGATAGGATGTATGTAACATAAATTATGAATATTATTTGTTTAATTATCCTTACTTTAGTATTAGAAAGGTTGGTCAATTTAAGTGCCAAGATAAAAGCTTTATAAAAACCTGTTAAAATGAATTATAGAGAAATTCAGACCCAGACAGAAGAATTTAAAAGTGAAATTATTTCAGGATTGAATTATATGGTTACAGAGAGACAGCCTGATTTTAAACAATCAAACCTAATTTATCTGATATCCTTACAGAAACTACCTGCTCAAGGGTGTATACAAGCTAATTGGACTACAGTGGAAATGTTAGATTTAAGAAGATTTAAGGAAGCTATAGAATGAGATGACATGCATTCTCCATTTGTAAAGCAAATGTTAAACTCATGGTCAACTTGTAATAGGATTATTCCTCAGTACTGGACAGAATTAGTAACAGCTGTCCTGGAGTCCAGAGCACAGTTACAGTGTCAAACCTGTTTTAAGGAGGAGGCTAAGGTAATAGAACACCAATGTATAACTAGAGGTGTGGAAATTTCTCAGGATCAGCTTCTTGGAGAAGGTGAATATGCTGATATACAAAGACAATGTTTATATGATAACCAAACTTTAATTCTATGCCTCATGGCAGCCATGAATGCATGGGACAGAATTGAGGAAGCAGGAAAAAAATTGAATCATTCACAAAAGTTATACAGGGCTCCAAAGAATACTTCACATATTTCTTACATAGGCTGTCTTCAGCAGTAAATAGAATGATACCAAATTCAGAAGCTAGATAGATAATAATTGAATCTTTGGCTTTTGAGAACTCGAATGCAGCATGCAAAAGAATAACCAGGCCATTAGAGGCAAGATTAGCACCATTGGAGGACTGGATTAGGGACACAATTAATATTGAGTTTCATGACCATGATGATATGTGGATAGGAGAAGTAATTTCAAAAGCTTTGAGGAAAAATGTCAGATGTTTTGGGTGTGGCAAACAAGTTCATTTGAAAAGGGCATGTAAACAGGGCATTCCTAGAAAGAATGTTTATTCAAGGAACAACAGCAACAGAATGCCCCTCCCTTGTGTATTATGCAGAAGGTGTGGTAAGGGTAAATATTGGACCAACAATGTAGATCAACAAGGGACAGACAAGGTAATCCTTTGCCTCTGTCCTCGGGAAACTCCCAGAGGGGTTTCATGCAGGCCCCCACAGCAAATTCAGTTCAGACTTTTCCTGCCATCATAGAAGAAACCCCTTCTCAGAGCAATTAAATAACCAAATGCCTATTGGAATAAACCAGACTGCTCAGGGTGATAGAACAGCTGTAGGAGAGAAAACAGGAAGTTCAGGAGAAATCATAAAGTGAATTTTTTTGGCAAACTTCTATAAATGAACAAAGACCAAAATTAAAAATATGAATAAATGACGTTCTCTTGGAAGGTTTAGTAGACATAGGTGGAGATGTGACAATAATTGCACCAGAATTTTGGCATCCAAATTAGCCTCTTCATGAGGTAAATGTTCAGCTGTTAGGGATTGGAACATTATAACAAGTGAAACAGAGCGCAAGATGGTTCAAATGTATAGGTCCAGAGGGACAGAGAGGAAAATTAAAGCCATATGTGGCTAATATAGCTATGATCTTATGATCTATTACAACAATGGAATACTCAGATTAACATTCCTCCGACCTCAGAAACAAATCATAAACTAACACATGTTTCTGAGAGAAATATTAGAAGGTATTATTCTAAAGAGTGATCACCAGCCATCCATATTATACAAGAACAGGGCACAACAACTGCTGATCTTCCAAAGGCACCAACAGCTCTACCTTTAAAATGGTTAACAGTCAAGCCTGTATGAGTTCAGCAATGGCCTTTAGCAACAGAGAAACTTCAGGCTTTAGAAAAGCTGGTACAAGAGCAGTTAAATGCTCAGCATATTGAAGAATCAACCAGCCCTTGGAATTCTCCTGTATTTGTTATTAAAAAGAAATCTGGTAAATGGAGAATGGTAACAGACCTAAGAGCAATTAACAAAGTAATTCAGCCAATGGGCTCTCTACAATCTGGAATTCCTTTGCCTACTCTGTTACCTAAAAAATGGCCTCTTATAGTTATTGATTTAAAAGACTTTCTTTTCAATACCCTTACAAGAAAAATACAGAGAAAGATTTGCCTTCACGGTGCCTACTTATAATTCTCAACCGGATAAGAGATATCAATGGAGGGCTCTCCCACAGGCAATGTTGAATACCTTAACCCTGTACCAATATTTTGTACAACAGCCATTGGAAGTAATATGTAAACAATTTCCTAAATCTATAATTCATCATTATATGGATGATATTTTACTAGCTGACTCAAATGCAGATACTTTAGAAAGAATATTTGAAGAAGTAAAAAAAATTGCCTTGTTGAGGATTACAAATTGCTCCTGAAAAGATACAAAGAGGAGATTCTATTAATTATTTAGGATATAAAATAGGTCTACAAAAAATTAGACCCCAAAAGGTGCAAATTAGGAGAGATGGATTATAGACTCTTTTTTTTTTTTTTTTTTTTTTTTGGTTTTTCGAGACAGGGTTTCTCTGTGTAGCTTTGTGCCTTTCCTGGAACTTGCTTTGGAGACCAGGCTGGCCTCGAACTCACAGAGATCCGCCTGCCTCTGCCTCCCGAGTGCTGGGATTAAAGGCGTGCGCCACCACCCGCCCGGCTGGATTATAGACTCTTAATGACTTTCAAAGATTATTTGGAGACATTTCCCATCTACGAACTGTTGTTGGGGTAAAAAATGATGAACTGAGTAATTTGTTCAAAACCTTAGAAGGTGACAAGGACTTAAATAGTCCAAGAGAATTACCACCTGAAGCTGAGAAAGAATTGACCTTGGTGGAAAAGGAAGTACAGGATGCACATGTGGATCATGTGGATCCAAAGCTCAATTGCATTTTGGTTATTTTACCCTCTAGGCATTCTCCTACAGGAATATTAATGCAGATGGAAGATATGTTGGAATGGGTATTTCTACCAAGTAAATAGAGTAAAAAAATAAAAACTTATGTGGAAAAGATCTCTGACTTGATTTTTAAAAGAAAAAATTAGACTTCGTCAGTTAGCAGGAATAGACCCAGCAGAAATTGTTATACCTTTCACTATGGAGGACATTGACAAATTATGAGCAGAAAGTGAACCTTGGCAAAGAGCTTGCAATAATTTTTTGAGAGAGATTAACAGCAAATATCCCAAAAGAGATAGAATTGATCTTATGAAGAGAGCTGATTGGATTTTGCCTCAAATTGTATGGGAAATACCCCTATCTAGAGCTCATACATTTTATACAGATGCAAACAAACAAGGAAAGGCAGGTTGCAAGTCACAAATTTTAAGTAAAGTGGTTCAAAGTTCTTATAATTCAGTTCAGAAATTGGAATTGTATGCTATTCTGTTGGTATTAATGGCTTTTTCAGGACCTCTCAACATAGTTACTGACTTTCAGTATGCTGAAAGAGTGGTATTACATATTGAGACTGCAGAATTTATCCCTGATGAGTCAGAATTAACTTCACTATTTATTCAGTTACAAAATACAATCAGGAAAAGGAGTCATCCTTTGTATATAACTCACATCTGATCCCATACAGGTCTGCCAGGCCCTCTAGCACAAGATATTGATGAGATTGATAAATTATTGATAGGAAATTTGCTGGAGGTCTCAGAATTTCATAAAAAACATAGTGTCGCCGGGCGGTGGTGGCGCACGCCTTTAATCCCAGCACTCGGGAGGCAGAGCCAGGCGGATCTCCGTGAGTTCGAGGCCAGCCTGGACTACCAAGTGAGTTCCAGGAAAGGCGCAAAGCTACACAGAGAAACCCTGTCTCGAAAAACCAAAAAAAAAAAAAAAAAAAAAAACATAGTGTCAATAGTAAAGGTTTAAAAAAGGATTTTTCCATAACCTGGCAACAAGCCAAGGAAATTGTAAGGAAAAGATCTAGTAGTTCTTTTTACAATCAAACTCTGCTACTAGTAGGATGTAACCCAAAGGGTACTCAGAGGAATGAAATCTGGCAGATGGATGTGTTTCGCTTTGCAAAATTTGGAAAATGGAAATATGTATGCCATACCATTGATACTTATTCAGGATTTCAATGGGCAACTGCTTTGGGTTCTAAAAAAGCTGATTCTGTAATCATGCATTTCCTAGAAGTTATGGCCATCATGGTTTTACCTGTACAAATTAAAACTGACAATGCTCCAGCATATGTCTCTGTTAAAATTAAAAAGGTTTTTGCTTATTACAATATAAAGCATATTACAGGTATACCACCTAATCCTATAGGCCAAGCAGTCATAGAAAGATCAAATGGAACTCTAAAGGAAATGTTAAATAAATAGAAAGGGGTAACAAAAACCCCCAGAAATAGATTACATAATGCTCTATTAACTTTGAATTTTCTCAGTGGTAATGAGAAAGGAACAACAGCTGCAGAGAGACTTTGGATAATAGAAAAAAACTACAGAATTAAATCAGCTTATATACTTTTTTTAAAATATAAAAACAGATTATAATTCAAAAGTCCAGAGTTATTTGAAACTGGAAAATATTTTCTCTGTAGAAAATACTAAAAATGATAACATTTCCCAATAAGTCCTTTTAAGCCAAATAATAGCTGAATTATAATATAAATATTGATTAGATTCTGGGATGTAAAAGAAACTTATCTTCATCTGCAGAGAACTATGGTTTACTTAAGTTGTGTAATATTCCTATTCATCTTCCCCTTCACTTTTTGATTTATGGCAGACATTTTTGTATAGGCTAATCCATAATCTAAAAAGATTTTAGGGCTGGAGAGATGGCTCAGAGGTTGAGAGCACTGACTGCTCTTCCAGAGGTCCTGAGTTCAACTCCCAGCAACCACATGGTGGCTCACAACCATCTGTAATGAGATCTGGTTTCCTTGTCTGGCCTGCAGACATACATGCAAGCAGAACAGTGTATATATAATAAATATACAAATCTTAAAAAAAAAGATTTTAGCCTCCCCTCCTGAAAGTATAGCCATCATATTCTTTTACCAGCTTGATACCAGCCTATATACTTTAAAGATGTGCTGACCTCAGAATGGAGACCAGGATATTGGGGACAAGGATTTGCTTTTGTTTGTACAGGAGAAGATAGGCTGCAAAATTGATAAAGGTTCAATCTGAACAAGGGAGACCTCTTAATTAGAAGAGGTGATAGTTCATCAACCAGCATGACTATCCAATTTAAAGTAACTTATACCACAAACAAATGTTTTTTATTTAATCAGATATAACTTGCCAAAAGGGAACCTCCCCAAAGTTAGGCTTGGAGAAGGGTTTTTGTTTTTGTCTTTCAGGAGAATGAAGAATAAGGAATCTGAAGAATACTGGACAAATGAGATATCTGAAGAAAAAGGACAAATCATCTAGAAAAATGTCTCAAGAAAAAAAGTAAATTGGCCTATTGGTATACCACATATAAAATTTCATAAGTCTTCCCAAATGTTTGTTTCTTCTCTTCTCTACAGACACTTAACACAAATGGTCTTTTTGTAGTCCCCATTCAATTAAAAATTAAAGCTGACTTTGGAGTTGGAGAATTGCTCTCTCCTCCTTTAAACCTAAGCATGTTTTTAAAAGGAAAATGCAGTATCTCTGTATCATGAAGGAAGAAAGTACCATCTTCTGATATGAGATAGAAGAAAACAAAAAAAAATTAAGGGACTATTCTATGGCCACTAATCTCAATTCTTTGGTTCTATTTTGATTCTTTAAACTTTTCTTAAGGTATGAATTTCATATCAAAATTTATAAGATTAATATATATATATATATTTTTAAACTTTCATTATGATATTAGTGGTCATATAGAGTACTAATTAATTCTAGAAAAAAGGCTTCATTTAGCTGCCTATACATTTTTTTGTGTTCCAGTCTCTATCAGTTTTCTGCAGGGAATCATGATCAGGCCTAATGGCAAATTTGAAGTCTCCAGAAAGATGATGGGGCCCCACAACAACAATTCCACGTGGGCAATAATAATACCACTAAGCTGACAAACATCACCCAAAGATCAGCTTTGGACTACAAACTGCTCAGAACAATTTCAAGACGTATAGCTGAGATGATCCAGCTTCACAGACTACTTGAAGAAGGACTTGAGATAAGCCCTGCACTTTGGCATTATGTAGAGACTGGACAACAAATGATATAGCTACCTTTCCCAGAACTTGACAATTAACCCAAAAATTTTCTTTTCCGGATCCCATAAAGATGCCTTTACCCACAAACAGCAGGTAGCAATTTTAAGAACATGACACCCACATTCCCAAGAGGTGGAGTGGGGAGGGTGGTTTTTGGTCTTTCAGTGGGTTTCAGCTTTGGGATAGTTGTCATTGTTTAGGAGGGTTGGTTACAAGTTTTGTTGTTAATGGTCAGGAAAAGGGCTAAACAAAGGAGACTCAATTTAGGGTTCTTGTTTGAAAAAAAAGGATATAGATAAGAGGTAGATTATTGAGTATTCTGAAAAAAGATACATAGAAATGATAGAATAAAGGGTAGATTATTGAATCTACTCTGAAAAGAAAAAAGAGAGGATATAGGTATGATATAGATAAAAAGGTAGATTATTGAATCTACTTTTAAATGACAACTACTAGTTTTAAATACTTTACATTAGATTGTAAAGTTTTGAGAGAAAGAGAGAGAGATGAATATTATTAGAAAATGCTGTACATATATTTATAATCTTGTTCAGGATATTGTACTTATATAGTTCATTTCACAATGTAATGCAATTTGCTAATCCTTGAATGTTATTAGGATATAAAAAATGAAAGTTAGTAGTTAGACATTACAATTGAACTTGTAGTCATATTATGTATGTTCTCAAGGTAAAGCAGAGATATATTTTAGATAGACAGGTCATTTTCAAACCCTTAAGATATCTACAGAATATGGCATTTAAAATGTTTTTATAACTTAGATTTTTTTCTTTTCTTTTATGATCATGAGACATGTTGGCTCCTGGCAGCACCAATCTACTTCAGAAAATATATGGGCATTGAAGAAAACTGCATATGGAGTTAACTCTCACTATGACTAAAGTTAGTCACTGGGCAACAAAGTGCCCTGGAATCAACTGCTGACACTCTGCTATCCAAAATGGACAGACAGGACACAAAACAAAGGACTACTGATCCTTGCCAAGACAAGTGTGGTTGCGGCTTTAGCAACAGGCATTCTCTGAGGCCAGGACAATATGGCACCATTGCTGGCTTTGCAATCCAGAAAAGGTACAGTGTCCCTTTCTTTGAAGGCAGCTGAACAGGCAGTGGACCAATGGCTTCTGGTGTGCAGTGGAACAGCAGCTGAAACAGTTATTCTTGAAGGAGTAACTAGGATGACAGAGTCTAATCTCTCAATGGTAGACTGGCATTTAAAAAGGAGATGAAGCCATCCACAAGCCGAGAAGAATAGGCAGCCAATTTCCAAAAAACACCAGCAATTTCCAGAATTTAAAATCCTGAATCACGACAGAACACTGGTGGAATTCAAATTTATCTGGTACATGGAATACTTGCACTGAATGTGAGGTCGAGTTGCAGGCTTTGTGTACATCCTACTTCATGAATGAGTCTGTCAGATACGCTAAGCCTATAGCTGAAGATGATGCCCCAGCACTGCAGAGAAACCTTGGGTGACTGTACAGGCAGCTGGCTGTTTCTGTCAACTCACAGTTTTTGGAAGTTGCTTGTTTTCACTTCCTGTTTTTCTAGGTAATAATATTTTCTTCTTGGGTCTCTGAGGAAGTTGAAGATTAGATCATTGTAGTTACAGTTTTCCTTGTTAAGAAATTCAGGCCGGGGCGGTGGTGCCGCACGCCTTTAATCCCAGCACTTGGGAGGCAGAGCCAGGTGGATCTCTGTGAGTTTGAGGCCAGCCTGGTCTACAAAGCAAGTTCCAGGAAAGGCACAAAGCTACACAAAGAAACCCTGTCTCGAAAAACCAAAAAAAAAAAAAAAAAAAAAAAAGAAAGAAAGAAAAGAAACTCATTAAGAGGTGTTAAGTGTATAAATTTGGAAGATATCATAAGATAGTTTTCTGTTGGTAATATGAGTTAGGATAGAAATTGAATTAGGTACATTTTGGACTTATCAAAATAGGATAGATAATGGAATATTTTCTCTGAATTTGTCAAATGCAAATGGATTAGACATTGTTGATGTATTTATTGTTTGTATATAATGTATATAGTTATTGCACTTATTATATATAGTTTTTCTTATATTAGTTATAACTTTTTTATTATTTTTTATTTTATTAGACAAAAAAGGGGAAATGTGGTGATATTTTATTTGTATGTTAATAAATAAAGCATGCCTGGAGATCAAGGGAAAAAGGCCAGCCATTTTTAAGTAAACATAGAAGTCAGGCAGTGGTAGCACACACCCTTAATCCGATCATGTGGCAGGCAGGGTTTCTGTGTGTTCAAGAACATACTAGGGAGCAGCCAAACGTGGTGACACATGCCTTTAATCCCAGTACCAACCAGAGAGACCTGGAGGTCTGTATAGACAGGCTGTAACAAGGAAGTGAGGTAGCTGGACTAAGAGACAATGAGAGGGCAGAACAGCAAGGCAATAAAGGTGTGGTAGACAGGAAGTCATGTACTTTTGGTAGCTGCAGAGCTGGAGAGGTAAAGTTAGTGGCTATCACTATTTCCCTGATCTATAAGGCTTTCATCCCTATATTTGGCTTTGTGTTTTTTATTTAATAAGACCATTTAGAAATCCGTCTACACACCTATGTGGCTTTTGTAGTAAAAGAAAACAAAGTGGGAAGCTCCATAGTGACACTTACCAAGTAGAAGGGGAGAGACAAGTGGTTGGAGATAAGAGGCTTATGTCCCCTTAAGCTATGGAGAGAGAGTGGTTATTGAGCCTGGTTAATATATTTGGAGGAGTTTCATGAGGCTGGTAAAGCTGTTACCCTACCCCAACAACAGGGGAACAAGAAGATGTGGGTCCCTAAAATTCTGTCAGGACTAAATAGGTGGACCCAGTGTCCAGAAGAAAAGAGATAGATCACCCTGATACTGTGATATCTACTTGATGCTCCCAGTGAGAGATGGCAGTGGTCAGGGCCTCCTCAGTCATCCATGGCCAGATTTAGGAGTTCAGCTGAAGAGACATTTGGGCTTGATATCCCCATGCCTTGATGGACTTTGAGGCAGTCAACACCCCAATGTCCTTCTTGATGGCACCTTGGACATGGTTTGGTTTATGGTTTATGAGGAATCAGATAGGTCCAGGCCCAGTGACCCTCCCTGCATTTGAAACAGGGACCTAGATATTCTCAGGCTTTGGGAGGCCAGGGAGACTGGGCAGTTGAAAGGCTTTTGCTAGCATCAGGTATTTTTGTTTTTGGCTTTTTTAATCTCTCCTGTGATACACCTTAAAGGCTGTTGCTAAGATTTCTGCCTGTGGAGTCATGGATCTTTCTCTAGACATTTAAGTTTGGCCCTAATATCAGGGAAACTCTGGGAGAAGAAGTAGGTCATAAGGAGTTGCTTTCCACTGGGGATGGTGGCGCACGCCTTTAATCCCAGCACTCAGGAGGCAGAGACAGGCAGATCTCTGTGAGTTTGAGGCCAGCCTGGTCTACAGAGTGAGTTCCAGGACAGACTCCAAAAGCTACACAGAGAAACCCTGTCTCAAACACAAACAAACAAACAAAAAAAAAAACAAAGAAACAAAACAAACAAAAAAAGGTTGCTTTCCATCTGGGGTCTTGGAATCCAGATTGGTATATTGTAAGAGGGCCTTTGTGAGGTGGTCTAGTAATTGAGATGGGTTATCATGTTTGTCCTGGATGACCTCTTGGATTTTTTTTTTTTTATAATTTACCTCTTTAAGGGTGGCTGGTGAGGAGGCAAGTTACAAACTGATCCCTAGCAAGAATGCCCCCTGGGATATTGTAATTTCATTCAGGGTCTTGGTTGGGGAGAGCCTCAGCCCTCACTGAGTTGGTAGCCTGTCACTGAGAAGGGAGAAAGAAAACCCAGAGAAGCTAGAGAGGAAGAGAAGGGACTGGGTACAGTGATACAGTGAGGGAGACCAGCTCCCTCTTATTCCCCCAGGTTACTCTTGAGCAGAGAAAAATGAGGAATTTGTAGATAGAAGTATATATAGAGAGACAGACAGAAAACACAGGATAGCCTCAGGAGGGGCTGGGTCTGAACCTTTCTATCTCTACTAAAGGGTTTTTAAAGGAATGCCAAGGGGTGGAGCAAAAGATCGCCCCTCAGCACAGCCAAGTGTAGACCATCCCAGACACGTGATGACCGTGCACATGGTCAAGCCATGTGCCTAATACAGCCCTACTGTGTAAGGCAAGCTCAGATCTCACCAGAAACCTTTGTGGGCTCCCACAGGTCCCTCCTCTTAATTTTTTAAAGCAACCCTGAGGCCCCACAGAATAGACTGAGGTCTGTCTTAGGTCGTTCTCTACGATTATTACTTCCATTACCTTTCATGGAGATAAGCTTTTCATCAAGCATATCTGTCTTAGGTTGGAAGCTATCAAGAGAAAGTTGCCTGTCACTGGCTCTCAGCCTCTGATAGGAGGGAGTACTGAGCTTAACTCAGCTCTGGCCCAGGTTCCTATTGAGCTTACCACCACCACCACAGTGATCTCCATAACTGCCACACCTCCCAGTACAGGAGTAGAGGATGATAGAGATGGCATTTCTTTTTTGGAATGCGTCTTAAGATGTCTCTATCAATTTTAGCTGTGCCAAGCCCTTTTTCAATTAAAACTCTTGATGCAAACTGCATCCAATAAACTACATCCAGCTTAAAGATTTTCTTAGCTTTTTACCAAACTCTGGTTCATTAACTACAACATAATTCTGGTATAAATATCACCACACGTATTTAAACTCTCTTAATTGAACTATTATCACTACACATATTTACATTTTTTTGCTAGCTTACATAAGCATTTAGACTCACACCCAACATTTATACTTTTCACAAACTCACATTCAACATATACTTATTTATACTTCTTACAAGCTTATATTATTATTATTATTATTATTATTATTTTTTGGTTTTATGAGACAGGGTTTCTCTGTGTAGTTTTGTTGCCTGTTCTAGATCTTACTCTTTAGACCAGGCTGGGCTCAAACTCACAGAGATCTGCCTGGCTCTGCCTCCCAAGTGCTGGTATTAAAGGTGTGTGCCACCACCACCTGGCTACAAGCTTATATTCTTTTTTTTTTTTTTTTTTTTTTTGGTTTTTCAAGACAGAGTTTCTCTGTGCAGTTTTGGTGCCTGTCCTGGAACTCACTCTGTAGACCAGGCTGGCCTCAAAGTCAGAGATCCACCTGCCTCTGCCTCCCGAGTGCTGGGATTAAAGGCATGCACCACCACCATCCGGGTCAAGCTTATATTCTTAAGGAAACTCTATTAGCATACATCTCTTAGAAGAAGTATTTACCAAGCTTATATTTAAGAGGAAACTCTATAGAACTATACAGATATCTAGAAACTAACTTACACTAAGAAGAATCTCTTAGCAGATCTTAGCAAACATCTATAAGATATTTCTTAACACCTATAAGAGATTTTTTAGCTAAACTATTAACACAACAAGAAGTACACAAATCATTTCTAAAGTTCAGAGTTAATAGTAAAGTTCAGAGTTTATAGTCAGCTTTGATATCATTCTGAAAGTTCTTCTGACAGTTGGAAACAAGAGCCTAATTCTTCAATGACTCTCCATCAACCCTAGAATTTAGTGAGTATTGTACTTTATGCATTCCAGATCTTTTATAAAAACTCTATCAAGAGCTATCCAAGTTTACAGCAAATTGAAAAAGGAAGAAAAGAAATAAGATGAAAAACCTCCTAAGGAACATTCTGTTTCTGAATTGCTTAGCTGGCAACTCAACAGACAATTCCCAACAGGAGAAGATAATTGTCTAGGTTGGAGTGGGGTTCCAGACTTGTAGCTTTCAGCAGGTTCCTCTGTGTACCAAAAACATTGCTGAAACTTCATTTCAAACTCCTCAGCGGTCTGGAGGCCTCCTTATTCTCCTACTATCCCCAGACTGCAAGATGGAACCTTAATATCAGGAGCATTGTTTTAGCTGCTTTTCACTCTAGTTCCTCTAGAGGAGTGAGTGTCATTGAAGCTGACATTCCTGTGTTCCACACTCATCACCAAACTCTGAGACAATTTTACCCCTTCTTAGTTTTTTTAAAGCTGTATTTGCCATGAGTTCTTTTAACAATGCTGATGTTTCTGATAGATTTTTTATTAGTCCAATATTTCTGGCAAGGTGATTTGTTCACCAAAACTGCTACTATTCAAAGGAGTCAAGAACATAGATGTTTCATGAAATACATCCTTCATCAGCTTAATCTGAGGAAGAACATTTTCGTGATTTAGTATTTTCACTTCATTAGCTTCTTAACCTCTGATGTTATTTTACTAGAAGCTATGATATACTCTGACCATGAGTTATTTAGCTCAGACAGTTCTCACAAACATCAGTGCATCCACTAAGTAAACATTCTGATTTAGCACTGTTTCAGTATAGAGAACTTTCAAGTGAAGGGACTATTTTGTGATATAGCTAGATTTTTTGAAGTTTGATCCCCATCTATAAAGCAGTCATTTCTTTTTGAGTGCCTGTTTCTTTGTCTGCTTATTAAATTTGCAATGGAATCATTCATTGCAAGCTGTTTGTTCAAGAGGCAAAGAACTTTTTTATTTGCCCATAAGTTTCTTCATATCTAAAACAATGTTCAGTGTTAAAAATGTTTTGTTGGCTGGGCAGTGGTGGAGCACGCCTTTAATCCCAGCACTCAGGAGGCAGAGGCAGGTGGATCTTTGTGAGTTAGAGGCCAGCCTGGGCTACAGAGCAAGATCCAGGAAAAGTGCAAAGCTACACAGAGAAACACTGTCTCAAAAAACCAAAAAAAAAAAAAAAAAAGTTTTGTTGATAAACTGTATTAGTGTTTAATTATCTCCTGAGAGGCAAGTTGTTTGTCTGATCTTAGTTCTCAAGAGGTAAGATTGAACTTTCTAGCATTGCTTTGAAAAGAAACTTCATTCTGTGGTTAAAAAAAAAAAGAGTTTCTGGGCAGTAGCTCCATCTTGAGATGAAAAACTACCTTTCCCAGAATGCATTTCTCTTTTTCGCCCGCTGTTATGAGCTACCTTTCAGACTCCATTTCCCATAATTCTTTTCAGGTCCCAGCAAACTTGTGTTTCTGCCTACACAGTTTGTTAAATTTCTGTTTTCAGCACAGGATGTTTGAACCAAGCTTTTTGCTTTTTCACTATGCGAGATTGGGAGATTTCTGTTCTCCCTGAGCTAGCACTGATGGGTGTTTTCCCTTCCTGACTCTGTTCCCAGAGCTGAGTGTACTTTCCTGCTTGTGTGTATTCAGGCAGGTCCCTCCATGCCGGAAGCAAAATTTCCTCGAGGTTTGTTCATCTGCCCCAGCCAGTCATTGAAAAGGAACAAAAGCACTTAAAACAGAGCTTTCCTACAGCTCCTTCAGAGAGACTCCCTCCCAGACAGCTCCTGGTTTGGTCTCAGCTCATCCCAGTTTGGCACTGCTTTTCTTGAAGTGATAGACCCCAGACCCAGAGTACTACCTTCTCAGGTGGGCACCCCAAGAACCCAGACTCCGGTCCAGTTGAGGCAACAGCACGAGGTTTATTGTTTCGGCTATACAGTCGGGCTAACTCAGCTCCTGAGAGTAAGAGTCTCGCCTACTGCAGCCACATGGGTACTTTTAAAGGAAAAACCCACAAAAGCCACAAGATTACAATTCCCATACAATTTCCTTTAGATTGATTTATGTCTAGAGGCTAATTTCAATAAGATCATGGCCTGATCACATTTTTTCCCGAAACCTCAAGGGGGGGTATCAGGGCGGGAGTGGAGTTTACACAAAGGTCACAGTGGTCCTTCCTGGAACACTTGTAACTATCCCAGTCACAGTTGAGCGCATCTCTTAACAGAGATCTCTTTACATTGTTACATTGTGGCAGGGGTGGTTGAATAATGGCTGAGTCAGGTTGCCCTTGGAACTAGTTTTCTTTTTAGTTCCTTGTTCTCCTGGGGCTTGGGGGTGTGACCCTGAAGGGTTAGGGTCTTTCAGAAGCTGCCTGACCACTGCAGGAATCTTAGTATCCAGGAACGCACTCAAACTTGGAAGTGCTGGTTCCCTGGCCCCTTGCTAAGGAGAAACACCACTAATGGAGAGGGTTTGTATTGCTTCAGGGGATCTTGGTGCTAGGACGATTATGAGCGATCTTTTCATTCTGATAGATGCTCTCCCAGAACCAAAGTCCCTGATGCTGCAGCTCAGTTTTACTGCTTCCTCCTTGCCAGTAGCCCTTCCCCAGGTCCTGTACCGCATGCTGCAGCTTCACCTTGCGGGAGGCTATCCCTGCTTCAGCTTTCTGCTTGCACTCTCTTGCCAGGTTCTAACTGCAGAGAACTTCTGGCTGTTGTTTTTACTCTACCTTGGAGAGACAGGACTTAGCAGATAAGATTTGCCTTGTTCCAAGAGGTCTTTTTGTTTTTTCTTAGAACGAACCACAGGTGAATTCCCACACTCTTCCAGGTTAATCTAATTTTGCCCTTATAGAAAGAGAAATCTGTGAGAAGCAAAAATCTAAAAGGCTTTTTAGTTTTTTAGAGAGAGATTACTAAGTTTTTTTTTTCCCCAAGAATGCTTTCAGTTTGAGAGAGAAACCACTCTGTCTTCCCAAAACTTCTGTTCTCTAAACTTTTTGGCTTTAATGACCAAGAGGAAACCAATTCTGTTGGTAAGGTGTTGTATAAGTTTTCTCAGGCACTGCTGACAGAACAGAGGGTTTTTGTTTTGTCCGTCTGCATCCACCACAGGGGAAATCTCTTTCCTCTGCTGCTTGGACTTAGCATTTTAGCTGTCTCCAGGCCAAAAGCTTCCATAGGAATCATTTTTTCTGCCTGTTAAGCTCAAAGAAGAGCTTTTTTCCCCCCATTAAGCTCAAAGAAGATAGATTTTTTTTCCCAGTTTGCCTTCATAGCCCCACAGTTAGAAAACTAAGGACATAATTCCTCTGTCTTGCCACTTATTTTAAGCTATATTCCTACATTCTACTTTTGTACTTTATATTACTACACTCTACCTTCCTTATTTTTCATAGATAGAAATTAAGAAAGAAAGAAACCTTAATAGAGAAATATATGTACACTGCAGCCTTACCTGGGCATCTTTCAGCCCCCTATTCTACCTCCTGAGGATAAAAACCCCTGCCTTTACTCTTACTGCAAAACTGAACCAGCCCACCTGCTTCCCACAGGGCTTTCTCCCCAAGTTATCGCCAAGTTCAGCTCCTCCTGATTCCTCCAGGGTGCTCTTGAGCAGGGAGAAATGAGGAATTTGTAGATAGAAGTACATGTAGAGAGACAGACAGAAAACACAGGATAGCCTCAGGAGGGGCTGGGTCTGAACCCATCAGCCTCTTCTATCTCTACTAAAGGGTTTTTCAAGGAATGCCAAGGGTGGAGCAAAAGATCGCCCCTCAGCACAGCCAAGTGTAGACCATCCCCGACAGCTGGTTACCATGCACGTGGTCAAGCCATCCCCCTAATGCAGCCCTGCTGTGTAAAGCAAGCTCAGATCTCACCAAAAAGCCTTTGTGGGCTCCCACAATGCATGATGTGTTTCCAGGATGCAGGATGTGGGTCCAGGATGCTGGAAATGGTTCCAGAATGTGGTTGAGACCGGTTAGTGTGATCAAAAATATTGGAAGAATCATCTGGTTTGGGCCTCACAGCTAGAAGTTATTTTTCCTTGAATGGCTTATATCATGTGGTCACTTTTATCTAGATGAGAGTGAGGTCACATGGCAAAGTCTATCCTTTCCAATTCTAGCAAAGATGGCAGTCAGCCACATGGCTATCTACATTCCAGTGAGGGGACAGCAGCTGAGATGGCAGCAAGCCACATGTTTCCTTTAAGATTACCTCTGTATAGATTTTTAACTATTAACCCTGGTGTTATGAGTTTTAAATTAACCCTTTTGTTACAATTTTTACAGGGTTTTAATCATACCCAATATGCCTACAAATCTTGAGATACAGGAAGTTTACACAATAGTTCTACAAATCTTACGATAAGATTTATACCTAAGCAAAATTTTTAGAGAGTTAAACCAAAACCAAAAGAGTATGGGATATGTAGCAATAGTCCCCATTGGGAATAGTCTGTCCCTTTATTTAGTTTTGCTCTCTTTTCTCTGTCACACAGCAGATGGCTTGCCTGATATGGGACAGAGATTTTTGAAGAAACCTTTAAACATGCATGCTTGGGTCTAAAGGAGGGGGAGCCATACCCTAACTCTAGAGCTAGACTTTAATTCAAGTGGGACAGCATAAAACAACAGTCTAATGTCACTCAAACCTAAAAGACACCCGAGTCCTTGTAAAACTGAATCCTGTAGGCTGAGAACAAAGAAGACTTAGAGATAGGAAAGTTTTGAGCCCTGACTATAGACAAAGGATGCTGCAGGAGGGAGCTGAGAGATGTGCCAGCCAGGGAGGGGTGTGTGCAGGGTGTGTGCATGCTGCAGCTGGCCTACCCCTTTGCTTTCTCCCCCTCCTGTTAGATCTGGTTCCTAGCTCCCACTTTGCAACAAACTTACAGATTCATCTATGGTAACTTAAAAACAGGATATACAGATTCATCTATGGTAACTTAAAAGCAGGATATTTACACAGTGTGTCGGGGAGACAAGACTAGGCAAAAACAAACAGGGCTTGGAGCAGAGAAATAGGGAATGGGGAAATCTCTTTACATTTCCCAGATCACTCATTTATTTGTAAAGATCCCAAATAATATTAGAATCTGAGGTGCCATCAGGTAGCCCTTTGGATTGATTATCTAAGGGGTATTTGTTATGGTCTACAAGAAGTCCCATAAAAGACTACCAACCATGTATGCAATCAACAAGAACATTTAATAAAAAATTCCATCATGCTGGGGTCAAACCATCTGATAAAGTAGCAAATGGTGACCCCAAGAGAAACTTGCATGCTCCTTTTAAGCAAGATTACTTTCCACATGGAGAGGTGTGATTGTCTGGCTCCTGTAGCCTACACTACTCATGTGGACATCTCTCCTGCTTGCCTTTCTCTCCCAGCAGCCTGGAAGACCCACAGCTTAAGCTCTAGCCTGCTGTATTCTCTATGTGGCTGTGGCTCTTGCGACCTGCAGACCCACTTGGACATGTCCTTTATCTTCTGCTCTTTCTTGGCTTTCTCCCACCTCAGTCAGACTGCAGATCCACTAAGCTATCTGTCAGTTTCTGCCTGCAGTCCTGCAGCTGGTTTCACTCTCAACTTCCTCTTGGAACTTAACAAACTTACACAGCGTTCTACTTTGCAACTCTCTCTCTCTCTCTCTCTCTCTCTCTCTCTCTCTCTCTCTCTCTCTCTCTCTCATTCAGATTTTATTACAATAGCATGGCCTCAATGGCTTTCTGTATCCCAATAATAGGTTTCTCTGATGACACAGTAAGCCAGATCAAGCCGAATTAAAAGTAAAAGACCAGGTTTATCCTGAGCAAAGCAACTCCTGGGTGAGTTCTCCAGCCCCCAGAGATCCATGTAGGGGAAGGACAGGAAAAGAAATCATATGGCCAATCTAAAGTAGGGAGCTTAAGTACCCTGTAGGCGCAGGGTGATGATGTGTCCGTCACAAGCTGGGTTTGTGTTCAATTATAACGCTTTAGGTGGGGACTGGGCAGCTAGCAGCTTCAGGGAAGGAGCTGCCGCAACCTCCATGAATACAGAACTGGACATTTTGGTGATTTTTCTGAGAGGGCAGGGTTTGGAGAGGCAGGAAAGGGGCTTTCTCAGCTGGAAGTTCCAGCCAAACATCCTGACCTTCGTGGATATATGGGTGCTGGCTCAAATCTGACTACTTCCTGTTGGCATGGGATGACATGGGGAGTCGGTGGGCTCCTGCTCAGCAGGAGGTATGGGTGGAAAAAGCATTCAGTTAACTGCCATCCTGGAGACCTCAGGAGGAGACCTGGAGGAAGCAGAGAAGGCAAGTTGCTAGGAGAAGAAAAAAAAATGATTATTAACACCAGCCTTATGAATGAGGCTAGCCATAGGAAGAGTAAAGACTGCCAGTAAGAATGGAATGGATATGTGACCTGGTTTTATTGATGAAGTTCTTCAGACAATTTGTGGAGTGACTCAGTATTAGTTTTCACCAGGCCAGATTCCTTGACACAGTAGCAGCACTCTTTCCCAGGAACATGCAGGCGTCTATAAAACAGCTGGAACATATTTACACTTTGGTGTCATAGCAAAGGCTATGGCTTTGGGTTAAAAGGGATGAACATTTTTCCTATGTCTAGAGAACCTGGTTTTAGCCCAGTGAAACACACCTTTAAGTCTGTACTTAGAAGTCAACCAGAGGAAACTGAAAATCTTGAACTTATGACTGAATAGTAGGTAGTGCTCTGTCAGTTTATCAGAACTCCATTTATCAATGCTAAAACTTGGGACCTCTGAAATTCCAGTATAATAATAGCATAGAAAGGGGACAGAAATCTGAAACATTGTATATCTTAAATCATTTTTGAGTTCCTTTAGTGGAAGGTTATATCTGGAACCTGTTTATTCTTTACTGTGAAGTCTATGAACAAGGCAAACCTGTCTGTATTTTTAATAAGAAACTTAACTAATGAACTACCAAAGTAGTTTAGCCTTGGAGGATTGGGCAGAGAGCTCTTAAACTGGCTATCAGTACCCTCGTCATCAAACACCATCAGATCTGAGAAGGATAAAGTTCTCCTGAGTAAGCAGAAGTGAGGCAGCTTCTGAACCGATTACCTAGACAGCTACCCCAGTGTAGACAAATTTCTAAGCGGTCTTAATACATAAACAACACAGAACCAGAAAATTTGGGTTAAAGCCTGAGAGAAAGATCAGAGGAATACGACAAACCATGAGCTAACCTCACCTCACCAACTCCACAGCTTCCAAAGAGAGCTTCTTCTTCGTTTATATACCTTTTCTGTTCCTCTCATTGGCTCTCTTAGACCAGCTACATCACTTCCTCTTCTTGCCCAGCTCTGTCACTTCCTGTCTGTCTGTACAGACCTCCAGACCTTTATGGTTAACTAGTGTTAGAATCTAAGGCATGTGCCACCATGCCTGGCTCTGTTCCCAGTGTGGCCTTGAACTCACATAGATCCAGACAGATCCCTGCCTGCGAGTGATAGGATTAAAGGCCTGTGCTAACATTGCATGACTTTTGTTTACTATAGTGGCTCGCTTTTTCCTCTGATCCTCAGGTAAATTTTATTGGGAGACACAGTATATTGGGGGACACAATACATCACCACACCCCAGGTTCCTCTGTGGTCACTGGGGACAGAGGTCCCAGGGCAGTATCAGTCTTCAGCTGCCAGGCCCAGAAGATCTGACAGACTTTCCTATGGAGTAGGAATTTGGGGAGACCAGCAAACCTTGTCTAGGCAAAGTGGGGCAATCAATTCCCCAGTGTCCTGCTTGTCTACAGACTGGAGAGGATCTTGGCAGCTGCTGAGGTAAAAGGCAGTTTTTTCTGTTCCATGGCTGGATTTGCTACATTTAAAGCAAGCTCCAGGTGTGGGTTCTTCTGTGCCCATCATCTTCTTTGGAGGAGACAGGGGTGCTGCCAGGAGCTGGCATGTCTCTATCATGAAAAGGTTTTTTTTTTTTTCACTAAACATTTTAAATGCCATATTCTCAGATCTCTGAAGCATTTGGGGATCATTATCTGTTATCTAAACTAGACAAATGTTTGTTTTTAGTTACTTGTTTTAGTCTTAACTTTGAGAAGATATATAAACTAAATATGAACATATCAAAGAAGTTGATTCTTTATGAGGTGACTTTCAGTAAACTTGTATGTCTTATAAGATTAGGGTTTTATAGCTTTATTCTTGTTAAGTTTAGCCTTAAATAACAATTTCTGAACTGAAACTCTTTTAATATCAAGATGAGACTTTTAATTCATAAACACCATTATTGAATATAACAGTTGTATGTATGACTTAGTCTACCAAACTAGTTACAGCTTAACAATGTTAGTAAAAGCAAGAAGGTTAGATATACATCCCTAAATTGGTCTTTGTTAGCCTCCATTTGTAGAAGGCAAAACCAAGTTTCAACAATTTAGTGTCTCTAAAATCAATACCAAGGGGATTACTCTTATGTTACAAAATCTGGCTGCCAACAAGATATGTCCCTGTACATGAATGCATGGAGGTGCAGCTAATTTAATATCTCAGTAAACTAGCATTGTTTTAAATCTTATCTTTCATAAACCTTGTTTTTAGGACAAGACAGGAATTATCATACAGAAATCCATCCTAATCCTAAATATCCTGGAGACCTTTCAGATCAATATCAAGGAGGTATCTCCTTGGTAGGCCCACTCCATGTGGTCACCTTTAATCAAGATGGTGAAGTCACATGACATCCCTCTTCTCCAGCCTTAGTCAAAATGGTGACTGCCCACAAGGCTGTACTAATTTAGATGGTAGCAAACCATGTGTTGTTTCTGAGAGCAGTTCCAATTGGAGTTACAAGTTTTTTTTTTTTTTTTTTTAAGATTTATTTATTTTTATTATGTATACAGTGTTCTGTGTTTGCCTGCAGGCCAGAAGAGGGCACCAGATTTCATTACAGATGGTTGTGAGCCACCATGTGGTTGTTGGAAATTGAACTCAGGATCCCTGGAAGAGCAGCCAGTGCTCTTAACTGCTGAGTCATCTCTCCAACCCTGGAATTACAAGTTTTAAGTCAACCTTTTGTTACAGATTTTTAACCATACCCAATTCCTTAGCTTTTTTTTTTTTTTTTAAATTAAGGTAGAACAGCATAAAATAACTTTAATATTATTTCTATCCAAATGACATATGAACCTCTGCCATTACATCAGAAAGCCCAGAGGCAAACTTTGAGCCCAGACAGCTAGTTGCAATAGTAACAGCTGAGCTATTACCAAGACACACAAAACTTGTAAACTCAGGCATCCAAGACCAGTCAGAAACAAGCATGCAGTGGCCACACACATTTACACACCCAGCTGAAGTAATTCTGTGTGGCACCATAAGAATATATACAGGCACAGATCCATCTATCCATACAAAATAGACAAACTTTTCTAACGGTGAGACAAACAAAATTTTCCATGGGAAACAGACTTGGTACAAATTATATAGATTTTAAACCATGCCAGATGAGCAACTTACAAATCCCGAAATAAGAGTTTACAGTATAGAGCAGCATGCAAGAAACCACAGGAATAAAAGATTTTTAAGAGTAAAGAATTAGGCTGGGCGGTGGTGGCGCACACCTTAAATCCCAGCACTCGGGAGGCAGAGGCAGGTGGATCTCTGTGAGTTCGAGGCCAGCCTGGTCTCCAAAGCGAGTACCAGGAAAGGCGCAAAGCTACACAGAGAAACCCTGTCTTGAAAAAACCAAAAAATTAAAAAAAAAAAAAAAAGAGTAAAGAATTAGAGCCTTAGAGGCAAGAGACTTTGGAAGTGTAGCAGGGTAAGTTTAGGTATATTTAAGGACCCTTTGTCTGTGGCAGTAGTAGTTGGTAATGATTTGTGACCAGCCAAAGGGGATCTTACCTTTCCTTCTGGTGGATGGGGTACTGAGTGATTGGTGAGCCAGAGAGTGAGTCTGTTGCAGATGGCCTGGAGATAAGATATAGGGTCCCAGGGAAGCTTAGACCCTGAGGGGAAAAGCAGGCACTAGGAGAGCCTATCTGAGTCATGACACCAAATGTAAGCATTACAGCTTGGATGGAAAGATATCCTGGCAGCTGGGAGCCAAGGAATACCACAAAGTCACACCACACAACAAACCTCATACAAGAGATTTATTGGGAAGGAAAATATCAGGAGGATGGCTGCCTCTGCTTGGGTGAAAAACAGCAGTACACTGAACAGGATAGATATAGAATTTCTTGGGAAGGGGGTGGAACTTTCCAGGGTGGAGATTGGTGGGATTTCATGTCCAGAGATTGGGCTTTTTGCTCTGGAGGGTCAGGGGCAGAGTCCAGCAGTTAGGGCAGTCTGTGGGTGGAATCTGGCAGAGGTCCTTGGAGAGGGGCCTGGCCACTCATGTGGCTCGAGGGGCTCACAAAAGTGAACCCTGGGAGTCAACAGTGCAGTTCAGAGTTGTTTCTTAAATTAGGTGGTATAATCACAGGTGTTTTATTTTTTTATTTTTTTGTACATGTTCAACTTAAAATTCATTGAGTTATGGTTGAACTGACAGTTACTTGACAGTTCATGTTCTTCATGCATCACTCCCATGCACTGTGTTTATCACTCCTGGCTTTTCTTTGGGATAGAGGGGAATAGGTTTCTGCAAAAACAGCCATCCTGAAGCGTTGATTGAGCTTATGTGCAATTATTTTCCCTGCTCTGGAGACTGGGTGATTTCTCTCTAACAGAAACTCTAAAACAGTATCAGATAGAAAATCAATTCAGAATGCTATTTGGATTTATGATGTTGCAAAACAGAGCTGTGCTTTTTAGTTACCAAGATGCTGAAGACAGTCTTGTCTTAATTTCTACCCAGCTCCCAAAAGTTTTATTTTTCTTTCTTACTGATAGTGGGGTGTAGTCTTTCCTCTCCCTCAGTTACAAAGCTTTAGTTTCTGCTGTTTTCTGAAGAAAAACTCTTCCTTTGAGGCTGGAGAGATGGCTTAACAGTTAAGAGCACTTCTTGTAGAGGACCTGGGTTTGGTTCCCGGCATTCATGACAGGTAGCTAACAACAGCTAGTTCCAGTAAATCCCTCCGCAGGCATCTGCATGAACATGGTATGTACATATAGACAAGTAGGCACACACAGAAATACGTAAGTCTTTCTAAAAAGAAAAAAATGGGCTGGGCCTAAGGTATGGTGATACACAACTTCAACTTCAGCATTTGGGAGGCAGAGGCAGCAGAATCTCTGCAAGGCTACCTAGAGAGACCCTGTCTCAAAAACAACCAAAACAACAACAACAACACAAAACCCCAAACCAAACCAGTAATCGGAAAAAAAGAAAAAGAAGAAAAAGGTGGGCTGAGGCGATGGCTTAGTGGATCCTGCTGCCTTTTAGTGGTGTCCTTTGATCCTAGCACTTGGGAGGCAGAGGCAGGTAGATCTCTGTGAGTTCAAGGCCAGCCTCGTCTACAGAGTTCCAGGACAGGCTCCAAAGGTACACGGAGAAACCCAGTCTAGAAAAAAAAAAAAGTCTTCTGGGGATCAAACAACCCTTTAAAACTTCTAAAATTTATTTTATGTGTTTGGATGTTTTGCATACATATATGTCTGTGCACTATGTGCCTGCTGTGCTCAGAGGTATAAGATCCCCTGGGACTGACAGTTGTGAGCCATCACTTGGGTCCTGGGAATCAAACCTGGTCCTCATTTTTTTTTTCCTTCTTCGACTCAGGGTCTCTCTGTGTAGCCCTGGCTGTCCTGGAACTTTCTCTGTAGTCCAAGCTAGCCTCAAACTCAATGCCTGCCTCTGCCGGTGCTGGGATTAAAGGCATGCATCACCACGACCAGCTCTCGAACCTGGGTTCTCTTAGCCATGGAGACACCCCTCCAGCCCTCTCCTCTGGTTTTTCATCGCAGCCTACAGGCTTCTGCGTGCCGTGTGTTTCCCGGAGAGTAAGATTATCGTGTTTGTCTAAAATGACATACAGATCATGTGTTCATTAAATCTCTCCACAGTGACGATTTAATTTCTTCGATTTGATTTTAGCGTCCTGTGGGTGCTTGTGTGCTCGCGGAGGTCCTGCCGGCGAGTCCCAGTGATCCTTGTTTCCATCTCTCCAGTGCTGGTATGACTAACATCACACTGGGCTCTTTACTGAGTAACCCAGGTCCTTGCACTTTATCGTCTAGTCTTGAATTCCTGATCCTCCCGCCTCCACCTCCAGAAGCCAGGCTTACAGGCGCACGCCACCACGGCAGGATTCTTTCAGGTTTTGAGGAACCCAGCCACCGACCGGTCCCGCCTAGATGCCCCTGCCTATTCTTATGCACGCTTCACAGGGCCGGACAGATTGGCCTTCTACTGCGATAGCCATGCTTTCCTCACGTGGGCCGCGATTGGCTGGAGGCAGCCTCTCCACCGCGACTTCCGGGGCGGGCCAGCGGCCGTGGCTTCCGGCGGCAGGCGCCGCGCTTGCGCTGCTCTGGCCGGATGGCGGCTCCGCTGCTCCACACGAGCTTGCTGGGTGATGTGGCGGCTGCGGCCTCTGCCACGCTGGGCACGTCGCGGACTGGGTAAGATCCGAGCGGCCTCCCCCTGCGGGTCCGGGCTGGAACCGCCTGAGAGCGCTCAGGCCGTGCTGAAGACTGTGCAGTCGGGGTGTGCTGAGGACTGAGGTCTGGCCGTGCTGAAGACTGTGCAGTCGGGGTGTGCTGAGGACTGTGCAGTCGGGGTGTGCTGAGGACTGAGGGGTCGGGGTGTGCTGAGGACTGAGGTCGGGGTGTGCTGAGGACTGAGGGATCGGGGTGTGCTGAGGACTGTGCAGTCGGGGTGTGCTGAGGACTGAGGTCTGGCCGTGCTGAAGACTGTGCAGTCGGGGTGTGCTGAGGACTGAGGGATCGGGGTGTGCTGAGGACTGAGGTCGGGGCGTGCTGAGGACTGAGGGATCGGGGTGTGCTGAGGACTGAGGTCGGGGTGTGCTGAGGACTGAGGTCGGGGCGTGCTGAGGACTGAGGTCGGGGTGTGCTGAGGACTGAGGGATCGGGGTGTGCTGAGGACTGAGGGATCGGGGTGTGCTGAGGACTGAGATCGGGGCGTGCTGAGGACTGAGGGATCGGGGTGTGCTGAGGACTGAGGGGTCGGGGTGTGCTGAGGACTGAGGTCGGGGTGTGCTGAGGACTGAGGGATCGGGGTGTGCTGAGGACTGAGAGGTCGGGGCGTGCTGAGGACTGAGGGATCGGGGTGTGCTGAGGACTGAGGGATCGGGGTGTGCTGAGGACTGAGATCGGGCGTGCTGAGGACTGAGATCGGGGTGTGCTGAGGACTGAGATCGGGGTGTGCTGAGGACTGTGCGGTCGGGGTGTGCTGAGGACTGAGAGGTGGGGGCGTGCCCACTCCTCTCAGGAGCCTGGCCTTCCCTTGGGCTGCATTAGTCAGTCTTGTCTGTTCCATTGTCTTCCAGTCACTCTTTGGGACTTCAGGCTTGTCCTCTGGGTCTTTCTTCTTCCCTCTTTGGCCTAGATGTGGATGGCATTCCCTGGGTTTTGGATTTCCGGGTGAATGCTGTCACTGGTAACAAATTGAATTCTAAAGGTTGTTTCTGCAGAAGTGAGCAGCAGACCCAGTTGAACTGTGTCTTATCTAAGCAGTCTTTTTCTTGTCCAACATTTAAAAATCCCTGTAAAACATTTGGGGTTTGACCTTTAGATTTTGTATGATTCTTTGTTTAAGTGAAGCAAAACTTTGTAAAGCACTTAGCATAATATTGACAATTATTTATGAAGTGAGGGCTTACTGTGTTAAGACACTGGGGACAGTAGCTTAACCAGAGACTAACGTTCTCATACTCAGCGGAGCTGGAGGGGGACAGCAATAAATGAATAAGATCATTTCAGGTATCAGTTAGTGCTATGGAGAACTACAACACTCCACAGGTCTGATATTTGAGCTTCAACCTTGTATGTATGTGGGAAGAGTGTTTCTAACAGAGTGAGTAACAAGTGAAGTGGGAACCAGCTTGACAAGTCTGAGGAAGAAAGGACACCGTGCTTTTAACAAGTGCTTGTACCCTGAGATCAGAAAGTTAGGCAAGAACTCTTGGTTAAATGAGATCGTACAGGATTAATGAAGGAATTTGGAGTTTCTTTCATTTCTTTTCCTTCCCTTTCTCTTAAAAAATAGAAAATAAGTTTTGAGTTAAAAATCTCACTATGTAGCCTATGTTGGCTCAGAACTCCTGGATTCTGCCTTGGCCTCCCAAGTGCTGGTTTTTTGAACATGTGCCATTTCTCTATTAGGAGTTTGAGTTTGGATTCTTATTCTAAGTGCCATGAGAAGACAGTTTTTCTGAGTGAAGAATGGATTGGTAGGAGTAAGATTGGAAACAGGGATGCCATTTAATAAACTTTAGCCTCATCACATAAAATGATGTTGGTACAGTAATGTTCACTGTTATTCTCTGTCATGAATTTAATAACTGGTACTCCTGGTTCTTCAGGCTTTCGGATATGCTTGCATTAGACAGTGATTTCTTCAATTCTCCCCCAAGAAAAACTGTTCGGTTTGGTGGAACTGTGACAGAAGTCTTACTGAAATACAAAAAGGTATGAGGAGATACTGTGTGGGGTTGACTTTGGTTAGTCAGAATACAGTAGGTGTTATACTGAAGAATAGATTATCAAGACCCTGGGTTCCTCCTGAGTGCCTCCCTGCTCCCCAAAAAACCACAGACACAGGGAACATAGTAAAATGAACTTGTGTGTGTGTGTGTGTGTGTGTGTGTGTGTGTGTGTGTGTGTGTGTGTGTGTGTGTGTGTGTGTGTTTATTTAGGGTTCTCAGTGGTGGAGATTGATCTGGGACCTTGCTCTCACCAGGAAAACACTTCCCCAGTTGAGCCCCTTTAATAGCCTAAAAATAAATTTTACTCTGGACTTGGTGAGCACTTGGAGGCAGAGGCAGATGGGTATTTATGAATTTGAGGCCCTCCAGGGCTACACAGCCTCTGTCTAAAACAGTGGTTCTCAACCTTCCTATGCTGTGACCCCTTAATACAATTCCTCATGTTGTGCTGACCCCCAACCATAATATTATTTTCATTGCTACTTCATAACTGTAATTTTGCTACTCTTAAGAATAATAATCTGGCCGGGCGGTGGTGGCGCACGCCTTTAATCCCAGCACTCGGGAGGCAGAGCCAGGTGGATCTCTGTGAGTTCGAGGCCAGCCTGGGCTACCAAGTGAGTCCCAGGAAAGGCGCAAAGCTACACAGAGAAACCCTGTCTCGAAAAACCAAAAAAAAAAAAAAAAAAAAAAAAAAATAATAATAATAATCTGTCTGTTTTCTGAGGATCTTAGGCGACCCCTGTGAAAGGTCATTCGGTCCCTGACGGGGCTGTGATCCATAGGTTGAGAGTTGCTGGTCTAAAAAGATGGGGGAATGGAGGGAGGGAAATATTTTTAGATACCATATTGAAATAGAATATTTAGTAATATGCATGATATTGTAAGTTTAAAAGTAATCAAAACGATTTTGCTGAGGTTTTATGTCTTAGAGTGCTGTATATAGTACATTTTGAAAACTTTAACAAGTGCTAAAGTTAAAATTAAAATAGAACAATTTTTGTTTGTTTACTTATTTATTTTTTAAAAATTATTTATTTGTATTTTATGTGCATTGGTGTTTTGCCTGCATGTATGTCAGTGTGAGGGTGTTGGATCCCCTGGAACAGGAGTTACATATACAGTTGTAAACTGCCATGTGGGTACTGGGAACTGAATCCAGGTCCTCTGGAAGAGCAGCCAGTGCTCTTAACTGCTGAACTGTCTCTCCAGCTCCTACTTATTTATTTATTTTTTTGAGACAGTCTTGCTGTGTAGGGCTGGCTGATGTCTAACTCCAGTCTTCTTGCCTCAAGCCTGGAATTACATAATCCCATTAAATAATTTTTTTTATCCCTTTGAGACTGGGTCTTACTGTATAGCTCTGGCTGGCTCAGAACTGCTTTGTACACTAAGCTGGCCTTGAACTCACGGAGATCCACCTGCTTCTGTCTCTGCCTTCTTACTGTGCCTGGCTCCACTAATCCATTTTATCTCTTAAGGAGTTACCTAAGCTTTACTTTAGAAGAGAATAAACTAGAGATCTTTGGTTTTATGTTGGCTAAGTGATTCCTCTAGAACCACTGTTTCATCACTAAAGATAAAACATAAATGATTGTGTCTTATAATTCCCACTTATGCATATGAATAGATGGTATCTTAATTCTTGCTGACATATCATCACAATGTTTTTTTATCTCGTACTTACGGAATTCTCATTAGTGTCTGCTGTAGTATTCAAGTTGTCTGCACCATGGTGTAGCCATTGACTCTTCCCTTGTTCTAGGCTTCTGATTCAGCAAGTTCCTTGTTGCTTTGGTTGTTCTTCTTTGCCGTATTAGGGATTGAACCTAGGATAAGCCCTCCACCACTGAGCTATAGCTGCAGCCCTTGTGTTTTTTACTTTTTATATTTGAGATGGGGTTGCCCAGATGGGTGGCCTTGATCTTGTTTTCTGAATAGTTGGGATTATGGGTATATAAAATGACCAGGACTGCCTTAAATAAGAGTTCTTAGAAGTTGTATAGTCCTTACTTTATTATTGTGAGTGATGTGTAGAAGTTCCATAGGTCCTTTTGCAATTCCATGAGATATCAAGGCATAATAAAAATTCTGTTGATATTTAAAGGAAACCATAGTACTTGTACTTTAATTTCTTCTCTTTGTTAAGGGTGAAACAAATGACTTAGAGTTGTTGAAGAACCAGCTCTCAGACCCTGATATAAAGGTAATTTTAAAAATTCTCTTTATTTTATTTATTACTTTTAATTGTGTATTTTGTACATTTGTGCACACCCGTCCATGCTACAGCAAGTGTGAAGGCCAGGGGACAATTTGTAGGAGTTGGCTCTGTCTTTCTATCATGTGGGTTTCTAGGATTGACCCCAGGTTGTCATATTTGTACCAATGGTCCTGGTCTGTCCTCCGGAACTTGCTTTCTATGATCCCATCTTACTTAACTCAGTGTTCCTCAGCCAGGAGTAGTCTTCCCCCTTAGCAGACATTTAACAAGGGCTGGAAACAGTTTTGGTTGTCAGAAGTAGGAGGAAGGGCTATTCCTGGTATGTAGTGGTTGGATGACTGGGCTTCCCCTGCTCTCTCTCCGTATCTGGTGGCTTATTAAAGGGGTGGGCTAGAGAGACAGCAGCTAGAGAGACAGCAGCTAGAGAGACAGCAGCTAGAGAGACAGCAGTTGTGAGCACTTGGTGTTCTTTCCGGGGACTCAGGTTCTGTCCTCAGCACCCACATGGCAGCTCACAACCATCTGTAACGATTTCAGGGGATATAATACCCTCTTCAGGACTCTGCAGTCTCTCTTGCATGTACATATATACAGGCAAAACATTCATAACCATAAAATAAAAATAAATCTTAAAAAAAGAAAGATCGAGGGCAGAACCAAGAAGACTCAATGAGTTGATATCCAGGCTGCCTTAGGGCAGCCTCCAACCTGAAATACGGACTCTCCACTAGCTGTGAGTGTTCCTCTTCACAGTCCGCACACCCTCATTCCTCCTGTCTTCTTTACATTGAAGTCAGCTTCTTACTGCTCTAATTACTTTGGCAAAAGTTACCAGTGATCATGTTTTTACCCTCAGTAATTTTTTGTTTTGTTCTTCTTTCGAGACAGGGTCTCTCTACATAGCCCTGGTTGTTCTGGAACTTACTATGTAGACCAGGTGGCCTCAAATGAGAGAGATCCTTCTGTCTCTGCATACTGAATGCTGGGATTAAGGGTGTGGCCACCATGCCTGGCTTCCCCAGTAATTTCTCATGCTCATTTCAGTGGCATTTGACAGCCTCATACCAACTCAGCAATTGACACTGTTGGCTACCCACTTAAAATCCGCTTTATTTTCTTTGATCTTTCTGTCATCTCATTACTTATCTATTCACTTTATTGGTAGGTTCTTTGTTTTGTATATTATCTTTTGATTGAGCCTTTTTTTGAGCAGGGTTTCTCTGTGTAATCCTGGCTGTCCTGGAACTTGCTCTGTAGACCTGGCTGGCCTCCAACTCTCAGATCCTCCTGCCTCTGCCCCCTGAGTACTGGGATTAAAGTCGTGTGCCACCACTGCCCAACCTTTTGATATGTTCTTAATTTTGGTATTGAGTAGGTTTTTCAAAGGTTTATTTTGTTTTATGTGTATGAGTATTCTGCCTACATGTATGTGTGTTCAGTCTGTGTGTGCATGCCTGGTGCTGATGGAGATCAGAAGTTGTGAGCAGCCGTGTGGGTGCTGGGTACTGAATCCAGGCTGTTTGGAAGAGCAGTAATTGAGGGCTGCCTCTCTAGCCCTCAATTTAAAAAAAAAAAAAATTTACGTGTGTCTTAGTAACTCCTAAATGCATCTGTTGCTCCTGTTGTTCCTGTGGACCCCAGACTTGCTTCCTAACTACCTATTCATTGTGTCTTCCAGAATTGTTAATGTGCTCTAATATGTCGAGTCAGAACACACTTCTTTGCATCCTTCTTTATGCTAAACTGGTTTATTGCTTACCCGAGTTCTTGAGTTAGGGACTTTGTGGTCTTTCTGAACTTTCTCACCTTCTATATCTCTTCATTCATCCATGTTGGGGGAAAAAAAAGAAAAGAAAAGAAAACTTTCACGTGTGACTTTGTTGGTGTTCTCAAATCTGAATTCTTCTAGTAGCTCTCTATTCTCTACAGCCTGTTGTGCTGTCTTCTTCCTGTGGATGTACTCTGAACAGTGGTGCCTGACTCACCTCTCTCCACAGGACATGCCTAGTCATGTCATTCCCTACTGAAGACCTTCATGCCTGCAGAAGAATAGAGGTTAACTTCAGTACAGCTGGTGACATTATGTTTAATCTTAAGAAACACTTCATTCCCTGAGTTTGCCACCTTCCACCTGTATGTCTTTGGTTGTTTTTTCTTTGTGGCTAGAGGTCTTCCTTAACACTATTTGAACATTGGCTCTGACAACACTGCTTCCATCCCAAGGGTGAGTTCTTGCACTTGTACTTTAGTGCCCTCATCTGTAAAATGGAGATAGTGTAGTACCCACTCTGTAGGGTGGTTCTAAGGAATAAATGAATTCACATATGATAAAGTCTTAGAACACTGTCTGGTACACAGTGAATGGCATATCTGTTTATTGCAACTGCTGTAATAGTCTACAAACTACTCAATCTCAGATCCTGGTCAAGTGTCAGCTGCTTTGAGCTTTCTCTGGTTCTCTAAGCGCATGGTGTTTTCTTCATTGGGTCCTTTTCCCCAGACTTCAGCAGATCGTTCTGATTATATACCCAGCATACATGAACTCTGTGCCCTACCTGACCCTTCTTTGCTCCTCAGAGTTGTCTTTTGGCTTGCTCACTGTATATATGCTGGAGCTATACTGATTTACTTTCAGTTTTCTGAAAATGTGCTTTTTCTCTGTAAGAAATACTTCCCTTTAAGAGCTCCTCAAGTATTCAAGCTTTTCCTAACCTTTACCTTCCTTTTGGATCCAAAGGGCTAGTTTCTTTGTGTTGCACTATATTTTCTGTGAACAGGTCTCACTCTTACTAACCTAGTGCTGAGGCTAGAAGTCGGAGCTTATACCCAGTCCTCAGCAGATCCTTTTTGAATTTTTGACTGTAAAAAATGCATTTAACTGGGTGTGATAGTAGACACCTTTAGTACCAGTACAGGGAGGCAAAGGCAGGTACAAACAAATCTCTGTGAGTTTGGGGCCAGCCTGGTCTACATAGGGAGTTCCTGGACAGCTAGGCCTACATACAAAGACCCAGTCTCAAAACAAACAAACTAACAAAAAATTGCATATTTGTGTGTGCGCGTGTGCGTGCGCGCGCGTGAGCTCATGTGCACACTGGATGTGAGATCCTTTAGAGGTAGAATTAGGGGCAGTTAAGAACCACTTGATGTGGACACTGGGAACGTGGAAGTTGAACTTGTGTTTTCTGCAAGAACAATATGAGCTCTTGACTGCTGAACCATCTCTCCAGCCTCAGCCCCAATTTTTTGTATCATATAATAAATATTTTTGTGATTTTTGTTGTGGGCCTTGTGCATTGCTGACCCAGCACTTGTCCACTGGTCTTCAGTCTTAGATCATCTGCAGATTCTTGGCACAGTAAAAACTATAGCAGTTGTGTCTGCTTGTTCAGGGTGCTGCATAGAGTCTGTTCCTAATCAGGGCTCACCACTAAAGCAGCAGTCCCTGACTGTGTTCTTGTAGTTCTTATTTTTCCAGTGTTGGAGATTGAAAACTAGGATGTAAGCATGCTGGGAAAGGGCTCTACCACAACCCCAGTCTTTGTGTTTTTTTGAGATAATCTTAGCTATGCAGTATAGTCTTGTCTCAAACTTGAGATTCTCCTCCCTCTACTTCTGAATGTTGGCGTTACAGGCAGGTGCTGCTGTGCCTTGCAGCTGATTTCCTTTTTTATTTTTTGTATTATATGAAATATATAGACTATACAAATTTATAGAGACAGAAAGGTTAGATGTTATCTCAAGATGGAGAAGAAAGGACTATAGAGCAATGATTTCCCAAGTACAGAATCTCTGTTTTGTGTGATAGAAAAGTCATACAAATGGACAGTAGTATCAGGACATAATATCATGAATGTAATAAACCAATACAATTAATGTAATTAATGAATATCATAAATACAATTATTGAATGAATACTGCAAATGTAATCAATGAATACCACAAATGTAATTAATATCATGAGTGTAACTAATGAATAACATGAGTGTAATTAAAAAAAAGAAGTCTCTGTGTCATTATTTGGGAGCTGGTGGTTCAAAGAAAGTCTGGCTATAGTCCTGTATTCTCAGAGGCAGCCCAACAGTTTGCTCCCCCAGTAAACTTTTCTCTTTACCCACAGAGTGGTCTGGTTAAGTGGTCTCACTGCATCCCTCACTTATATGATCACTGTAGAGCTGACCAGGAGATCAGGCTTTCATTTTGTTGTTTTATGCTATAGTTGGGATTTTAAACATCCTCTATATGTCCATGTTGAAGGTTTTGTCTCTTTGCTTTTTAATTAAAAAGCTTAAATTCTTAATTTATTTTTGTGTATGGGCACACATGCAGCAGTGTGCATGTGGAAGTCAGGGACCACTTGTGGACTCAGAATGTTGGAGTTACAGGCAGGTGCCGCTGTGCCTTGCAGCTGATTTGCTTTTTTACCAAAAAGCTTAAATTCTTACTTAATTTTTGTGTATGGGCTTACAAGCAGCAGTGTATGCATGGTCTTATGTAAGGACCACTTGTGGACTCAGATTTTAAAAAAATTATTATTATTATATTTGTGTAGGTGTTTTCCCTATGTGTATGTCTGCACAGTGTACATGCCTGGTGCCTAAAGAAGCCAGGGGAAGGCGGGCAGTGATGATGCAGGCCTTTAATCCCAGCACTTGGGAGGTAGAGGCAGGCAGATCTCTTTGAGTTTGAGGCTAGCCTGGTTTAGATAGCCAGGGCTACATAGAGAAACTATATAGATGATGGGAATTGATCCTGTGTTCTCTGGAAGAGCAGCCAGTGCTCTTGACTGCTGAACCAGTTCTCCGGTCTCCTGGTGATCAGACTCAAGTTACCTAGCTTGTGTAGGAAGTGCTGGGCATCAAATCCAGGGTCTCCAACGTGGTAGGAAAGGGCATTGTCACTGTACTACACTTAGCTCTTTCTTTTTTTTTTTTTCCCTTCGGTTTTTCGAGACAGGGTTTCTCTGTGTAGCTTTGCGCCTTTCCTGGGACTCACTTGGTAGCCCAGGCTGGCCTCGAACTCACAGAGATCCGCCTGGCTCTGCCTCCCGAGTGCTGGGATTAAAGGCGTGCGCCACCACCGCCCGGCAGCTCTTTCTTTTAAAATGTATATAAGTCAAGTTGGTCTGGAACTCAGTATATAGCTCAGTATATAGGCCTTGAAGTTGAAGTCTCAGCTTCTCACATGCTGACATTATAGTAGTGCACACCATGGCCAGTCTCTGACCTATCTTAGTGGAGCGTATTTGTTTCCCTGAGTTTAAACATGTTATTGATAGATGACTGGTACAAAGTATGTCCATTATTTTTCTGTAACCTTAGACAGTTTATGATTTTTCTTTGTTTTAAATTAAGGATGACCAGATCATTAACTGGCTGCTGGAATTTCGCTCCTCTGTTATGTACTTGACAAAAGACTTTGAGCAACTTATAAACATCATATTGGTAAGTTGACTTTATTTTCACTGACGAGCAGATAGTTTGTACTTTGAAAACAGTGTGTATATATATATATATGTTTCACTTCTGCACCGTCTTCCTCGCCCGTCTCTAGAGGTTGCCGTGGTTGAAGAGGAGTCAGTCAGTGGTGGAGGAGTACTTGGCTTTTCTTGGGAATCTTGTGTCAGCACAAACTGTCTTCCTTAGACCATGTCTCAGCATGATTGCTTCTCACTTTGTACCTCGTAAGTAGTTATTCTTGGCTTGTAAAAATGAATTTTCTTTTTCCTTTCCCCTAGCTTTCACTTGCTTTCTCTGCCCTTACCTTCCTTATTCTTTTTTCTTTTTCTTTTTTTGGTTTTTAAAGACAGGGATTCTCTGTGTAGTTTTGATGCCTGTCCTGGATCTCGCTCTATAGACCAGGATGGCCTCGAACTCACAGAGATCCACCTGGCTCTGCCTTCCAAGTGCTGGGATTAAAGGCGTGCGCCACCACCGCCCAGCTACCTTCCTTATTCTTTTTTTTTTTTTTTTTTTTTTTTTTTTTCCGTTTTTCGAGACAGGGTTTCTCTGTGTAGCTTTGCGCCTTTCCTGGGACTCACTTGGTAGCCCAGGCTGGCCTCGAACTCACAGAGATCCACCTGGCTCTGCCTCCCGAGTGCTGGGATTAAAGGCGTGCGCCACCACCGCCCGGCCCTACCTTCCTTATTCTAAAGATAGTAGTTTGTTTGGCTCACAGTTGTGATCTAAGGTCATGATGCCACTTCTAGATGGCTGCTACTTTGCTTGCAGGGCCCTGTGATGACACAGGGTGTCATAGGCAGGAAGCATATGGATGTGGATGTGGATGTGACTTTCTTAATTTCATTTTTTTGGTGTGTGTGTTTTTTTCTGCATGTATGTATATGCACCCTGTGTATAGTGCCCAAAGAAGCTGGAAGAGGGTGTCAGATCCATTTGAACTAGAGTTCAAAGGCATTTGTGAGCCATCATGTGGGTGCTGGGAATCAGGTCCTCTGGAAGATAACCATTAAGCCATCTTTCCAGGCCCCCCGCCCGCCCGCAGCCTTTAAAAATTTCTATTCCTTGTTTTTGCCAATGACAGACTAGAATAACAAATTTCCTTTTTCCTCCAAAGCCCGAGTGATCATTAAGGAAGGTGGCGTAGATGTTTCAGATTCTGATGATGAAGATGACAGTAAGTATAAAGAGAGGTGTTAAAGCAGTGGACAGACGTACCTTTGAGAAAGTGTCCTAAAGGGTGTCTCACCACTTACTCTATAAGGAGACAACAATGAATGATAGCCTTTGATAGAATCTTTTTTTTTGTTTTTGTTTTTTGAGACAGGGAGGGTCTCACTATGTAGCCCGGCTGTCTTCAAACTCAGAGAGATCCATCCTTTTCTGCCTTTGAGTGCTGAGATTAAAGGCGTGCATCATCACTCCTAGGTTTATAGACTCTTTTGGACACATTCGTAGTGTGCAATCACCCACCCTAAGTGTGTTACTAAAATAAATAGTATCCCTCCATTGGAGACAGGGCCTTATGTGTCCTTGAACTGGCTTTGAACTTATGTAGCTAAAGAGGACCTTAACTTGAGATCCTCTTGCTCCCACGTCCTGATTGCTGAGGTTATGAGAGTGAACTGTCATGTCTATTATGTAGATTGAACTCAATGCTTTGTAAATGCTAGGTGAGCACTCTACCCGCTGAGCTAAATCCTGGGATCCCCCCCCCCCCCCTTATTTTATTTTGTTTTTTTAGGTAGGGTCACTATAGCCTCTGGCTGGCCTCCAACTCATAGCAAACCTGCTGCTTCAGCCTCTGAAGTGTTATCATATGCATACATTGTCATGCTCAGCTAAAAACTCTAGCTCTTTCTAGAAGAATCTATGTAGGTGTCACATAATTAATCCACTTAATACTCATTGTTGATTGAAGAGACAAACCTTGCAATTCTTTTTTTCCTTGTTTGTTTTTTTGAAACAGGGTTTCTCTGTGTAGCCCTTGCTGTCCTGGAACTCTCTCTGTAGACCAGGCTGGCCTTGAACTCACAGAGATTTGCCTGCCTCTGCCTCCCAAGTGCTGGGATTAAAGGTGTGTGCTACCACTTCCCAGCAAACTTTGCAATTCTTATTTCTCTAATCAGTTACTGAGTTTTGGTTAGAAAGTGTTTTTAGCTTCAGGACATGATTTTGCAGTTTTTAGTTTCAATGTTCATACTTTCAAGTTTTTCCTTGTAGATCTTCCTGCAAATTTTGACACATGTCATAGAGCCTTGCAAATAATAACAAGATATGTCCCATCGTGAGTATTCCTTTTTGTTTAGTTTAACAAGTTGGGGCTTAGTTCTGGTGGGTCACTGTAATGTGTGTACACAGCTCTGAGAGGAAGAGATGACGGGCAGATTACAGAGTGTTTGCTGTGGATGATTGATTGATAAATAAAACACTGCCAGTAGTCAGGCAGGAAGTATAGGCGGGACTAGCAGAGAGGAGAATTGAGAGAACAGGAAGGCAGAGAGGAGGAGACGCCAGCCTGCCGTCCAGGGAGCATCATGTAAAGGGAGCAGGTAAAGCCACAGAACACGTGGCAACATATAGATGAACAGAAATGGACTGAGTGTAAGAGTAAGAGCTAGACAATGGCAGGCCTGAGCTAATGGCCGAGCAATTTAAATAATATAAGCGTCTGTATGTTTATTTTATAAGTGGGCTACGGGACTGCCGGGGCTTGGTGGGACCCAGAGAGAAAAGCTCTAGCTACAAGTGTTAATAGCATTAAAAACTGGGTTATATTGCTGTTTTTCAATTGTATTGATAACACATGTTGAAAATTCTGTTTTTGTTTTCTGTTCATTATGTTTATTATTTTATTAACTTATTTAAAAGTTTAATTTTTGTGTGGGTATGGTGCTGGTCAGAGGACATCTATTGGTAGTTTCCCTTCTGCCACCTTACCGTGTAGCTAGAGCTGAAACCCAGATGCCAGACCTGAGTCATCTCACGCCTGTTTAACTATTTAACTTATATTTAATTTACACACAATGCTTGTACCTCTCTTGTACAGAAACTGGGATTTTGCTTTTATCTTCACCAGTTAAGATATCCAAATACTTGAACTGAGAATTGTATGTACACTGTGCCATGGGGATAAATGTGGTTATCACAAAGCAGGGCAAGCTTGGGGGTTTCTTTGGCAGTATAGAATATTACTTTTGTTAACTAAAAATGGGGAGCTGGGGATGGAGTATTGTATATGTGTAACCTCAATAGTTGGGAAGGTAGAGGCAGGAGAATCAAGTTTTGAAGGTCATCCTACACACGGTTTGATGCCTGGGCTACATGAGACCCGCCTTAATAAAAAAATACCAAGTTGGCCGGGCAGTGGTGGCGCACGCCTTTAATCCCAGCACTCGGGAGGCAGAGCCAGGTGGATCTCTGTGAGTTCGAGGCCAGCCTGGGCTACCAAGTGAGTTCTAGGAAAGGCACAAAGCTACACAGAGAAACCCTGTCTCGAAAAACCAAAAAAAAAAAAAACCAAGTTAATGACATTTGCCTCTTTATAAATAATATACTTACGTACTGATACATGTTCTTAAACCGAAGTCTGTTAATCTTTCATAGAAGAAAAGCCTGTCTTTTGACTTGATGTTACTATCATAGTAAATAAAGTATATTTTTACATAAGTTGTTTTAGATTTTTCTCTGAAACTGCCTTGATTGGGCCTTTAATTGCTTAAATTAGGGTTCTATTTTTGCCTCTTATGTCCTCATTGTTTTTAGGATGCATATGCTAGCTTCTTAGAAAGTCCAGCTAACGTGGATTGGATTTTTTTTTTTTTTAAATAGGACACCGTGGTTTCTAATGCCAATACTGGTAGACAAATTTCCATTTGTGAGAAAATCAGAGAGAACATTGGTAAGAAATTTTTCATGGAAAGATTGTTTTGTGACTTTATTTTAGACGGTGTTATTATTATTATTATTATTATTATTATTATTATTACTATCTTAAAAATACCTTTCTAGATTTTTAAACTCAAGACTTTGTTTTACAGAGGTTATGGTATAGGCCTGTGATCCTGAGTGATCTTGATACTTGGGAGGTTAAGCAAGAGGACTTCGTTAAGTTTGGGGTGAGCCTGAGCTACAGTGTAAGACCCTGTCTGAAAAAAAAAAATCAAAAGAGAGAGAGAAGGCTAAACATTTCTTGTATTCTTTTTTTTTCGTTATTATATTTTCTGAAACAGGGTCCTAATCTGTGGTTCAGGTTAGCCTCAAGGCCTTGTAAGTGCTGGGATTATAGGTGTGAGCTATTACTCCTAGTGTCTAATTCTTTTCTTAGCTAGTAACTCCTTGAAATTCTCAGTACCATTTTATTACTGTGTGTAGGTTGGTCATGGTCAGAATCCATTTCAGAACTATCTTTTGTGTTGAATGCTTACGCACATAAGAATTACCAGAAGTAACTCAGTGGCAGAGTGCTTGCTTAGCAAGCACCAAGTCCTGGTTTGATTCCCATCACTACAAATGAATAAATTAAAACAAAAAAGAAAGTTACCAGAGGGTAATAGTGTATTACTAAGTAGGAAACGTTTACTGGAGGTGATTAGATTACACTTACCATACGTAGACTTGAACAGTGCAGTTTCTGAACTGATAGTCCCTTTTCTATTCATGTATTTAAAGTAAAGTTACATAATTGATATTTTGTTTATGTCCTGATATACTGTGCTGAATTGTTCATCTTTTTATGTCTCATGCTTTAGGAATGTTATGTTCATAATTTACTAAGGATAAGTGTGTATTTTCCAACTTTGAGGCGTGAAATCCTGGAACTTGTTATTGAAAAATTACTCAAGTTAGACGTAAGTATCCGATCACCTCTATTTTTTCTCTGTTTCCATTTATGGAATTTTATGACTACATATTTTGTATGTGTGAAACAATATTGTGGTAGTTTGAATGTAATTGGTCCCCATAATCCCATAATTTCATAGGGAGTGGCACTATTAGGAGGCATGGCTTTGTTAGAGTGGGTGTGGTGTTATTGGCTATTTTTTAAAACTCTTTTGTCTCTTTTGAGGTCCCACCATCCAGCTCCCAAATAAATCACACATGGAGGCTTAGTCTTAATTATGAATGCACAGCCTTAGCTTGGCTTAGGTTCTAGCCAGCTTTCCTTAACTTAAATTATCCCATCTACCTTTTGCCTCTGGGCTTTCCCTGCTCTTTTACTTCTGTAAATCTTACTCTTACTCCATGGCTTGCTGTGTAGCCGGGTGGCTGGCCCTGATGTCCTCCCCCTTCTCTGGCTGCTGCTTGTTTTTCCCCCCACTCCTTCATCTCTTCTTTCTCCTCCCAGATTTCTCCTTCTATATAGTCGGCCTGCGAGCCTTGTCTTTCTCTCCTGCCTTGCTATTGGCCATTCAGTTCTTTATTAGACCAATCAGGTGTTTTAGAGAGGCAAAGTATCACAGGTTCCCAGAGTTAAACAAGTGCAACACAAACAAAAGTAACACACCTTAAAATAATATTCTACAACAGTGTGGCCTTGTTGGAAGTGTGAGGGCAGGCTTTGAGGTTTCGTATACTCAGGATACTGCCCAGTGTGTCAGTTGATTTCCTGTTACCTGCAAGATGTAGCATTCTCAGCGCCAAGCACTACCTCTGCCTGCATGCTGCCGTGTTCCCCACCATGATGATAATTGACTTAACCTCTGATTAAATGTTTTCTTTATAAGAGTTACCATGGTCAGAGCCGGGAGGTGGTGACAAGTTTGAGGCCAGCCTGGGCTACCGTGTGAGTTCTAGGAAAGGCTCCAAAGCTACACAGAGAAACCCTGTCTCAAAAAAAACCAAAAACAAACAAACAAAAAACCAACCAACCAACAACAACCAAAAGAGTTGCCATGGTCATGGTGTCTCCTCACAGCAATAGAAACCCAAACTAAGACAAATAGCAACAGTGAAAACAATCCAGTTATTTGCTTCATTCTCGTTATACTTCTTGAACTTCACCTATTTTCTGGCAATTGTTAACAGTTCAATCTTAGGTTGGGGCAGGCATATATAGTCATACAAAGGCACAGGTGCTTTGTAGGAAGTGCTGTGATCTAGACTGCCTTTTGGGACTGTGCGGTATGGGTGTGAGGAAGGCCCAGATTGAATGTCAAAATGAGGTTCTGAATCCATATATGTTTGAAAATTCTTACTTAGGCATAATGATAGACAGGTCAAGCTTTGTTTTGTTTAAAGAAACAGAGGAAGTAGGCTGTAGATACATGTTCCAGTTTGGACAGGTTTAGTTGCAGGTAAGGGCTAGTTGGAGAGTACTCACTAGTTTGTAGCAAGGAACTAACGACAGGCTTGTGGAACAATGCAGCCAGGGTGGGAGCAGGAGTGGTCAGAAGAGAGAGGAAACTTAGTCTGTGGGTATTGGGAGGATCTGGAAGAAGAAAGAGTCTGGTCAGTACCAACAAGGATGAACAAAGCCAAAGTCCATGGACTTGGTCTGTGCAGATAGCTCATCAAGTGAAGTGCCCATGTGAACTTAAAGTAGGTGTGCTGGCCTGCCTAGTTGCTTAGAAAGCAGATAGGATCTCCAAGCCAGCTGGTTAGCTAGACTAGCCTTAGCTTCGATGCCTAGGTTCTGAGAGACCTGCCTTGGTGAATAACGTTGAAAGCAATTGAGGAAGTCTCCTGATAACAATGTTGGGCTTGCCCCCACAAACATGCCTACAAATCAAATGTAAGGTCGCATACATGCAAATGTGTGTGTGTGTGTGTGTGTGTGTGTGTGTGTGTGTGTGTGTGCACGCGCGCACACGCACCTGGTGCCTGTGAACATCAGAAGAGGCATCAGTGCTCCTGTTACTCGTGAGCAATCATGTGCCTGCTTGGAATCAAACTCAGGTCCTCTGCAAAAGCAGCCAGTGTTCTTAACTGCCAAGTCATCTTCTCCAGCCCTTGCACATGAAATTGTAAAAAGTCCTTAGATTTGTAATGGTTTTGGTGTTTTCTGAGATGGTTTGCCAGTAAATACTGCAGTTCAGAGAGAGTAGAGGGTTAGGAGGAGGTTAGGAAGTATGCAGTATGGGCATGACTCAGAGTCGGGGTGAGTAGGGCTGCGACCTGAGGAGATAGAACTCATTTTCTTTTTTGGCGGGAGTGGGGGGTGGGGGGGGGGTAGGGGGTGGGGTTGGTGGTTTAAAGATTTATTTATTATTATGTATAGTGTTCTGCCTGCATGCATGCCTACAGGCCAGAAGAGGGCGCCAGATCTCATTACAGATGGTTGAGAGCCACCATGTGGTTGCTGGCAATTGAACTCAGGACCTCTGGAAGAACAGGCAGTGCTCTTAACCTCTGAGCCCTCTCTCCAGCCCTCATTTTCTTTTAATATTGTTGTTATTTGAGACATGGTCTTTCTGTGTAGTCGTGGTTGTCCTGGAGTTTGATATGTAGACCAGGCCTTAAACTGACAGAGATTCCCCCAGCCTCTGCCTCCTGAGTGTCAGGATTAAAGACAGCATGCCTGGCAAGACATGAAGAACTCTTGGAGAAAAACATTTTAATTTTTTTTATTTTTATTTTACTTAGTTTTTGGTCCCCTGCCCCCATGCTCCCTTTTTTGAACATTATTTTTTGTGTCTTGTGTAATGGCATGTGTGTGGAGATTCTCTCCTTCCACCATGTCTGTTCTGGGGATTGAGTGGCTTGGTGGCAGTTCCCTTTACCATCTTTTTTTTTTTTTTTTTTTTTTTTTTTTTTTGGTTTTTCGAGACAGGGTTTCTCTGTGTAGCTTTGCGCCTCTCCTGGAACTCACTTGGTAGCCCAGGCTGGCCTCGAACTCACAGAGATCCGCCTGGCTCTGCCTCCCGAGTGCTGGGATTAAAGGCGTGCGCCACCACCGCCCGGCCTCCCTTTACCATCTTACTGGCTGTGATTTATTTATTTTTGAAATGATTTTATGTGTATGAGTGTTTTTGTTCGATTGTATATCTGTGCACCTCATGTATGCCTGGTGTCTGTGGAGGCCAGAAAAGGGTTTTGGATTCCCTGAAACTAGAGTTAAGGATGGGTGTGAGCTGCCGTGTGGGTACTGGGAATTGTTCTCTGCTAGAACAAGTGCTCTTAGCTGCCTGTACGCCTTTATTCCCAGTGCTTGGGAGGCAGAGGCAGGTAGATTCCTGAGTTGGAGGCTAGCCTGGTCTACAGAGTGAGTTCCAGGCCAGCCAGGGCTACACAGAGAAACCCTGTCTTGAAAACAACCAAATAAGTAAGTATATAAATAAATAAATAAATGAATGAATGAATGAATGAATGAATGAATGAGAGAGAACAAGTGCTCTTAATAACTGAGCCATCTCTCTATTATCTCATGAGACAGGGTCTCACAGTGTAGCCCGGGTCGGTCTTGACTTCAAGGTAGCCCTTCCTGCCTGCCCCGTCCTGCAATGCCCAGCTTTTCTTTTTCTTTCTTGTTCTTGAAGGGGATTTCTGTAGCTCCAGGTGGCCTTGAACTTTAGATCCTCTTGTCTCAATCTCCTGAGTGCTGGGACTACTGTTAGGTGCTACCATATGGGTTGACAAAAACACCATAGGGAATAGGGAGATGGAAAGAGGTAGATTTAGGAAGAGCTGGAAGTTGTGTATACTGTTAATTGTTTTCTTGGTGTTACGTTTCTGCCTGGCTTTGCTGTGAAGTTTCATAAATTATGTCTGTGAAGCTTCTTAAATTATGTCTGTGAAGCTCATATATTGGCAGTGAGAAAAGTCATGATTTGAATAATGTGACCACATATCTATGACCTGTATGTGTCTTGGTCTTTGAAAGAGGTGGAAAGAATGTCATTTCTTTGAGGCTGATGAGTGTCACATCTCACCTCTGTTAGGTACACTGGTGAAGGGCTTGCCTTACCATGTTTCAGCTTCTTTATGTGGTAGTTTGTACCACCATTATGTTGCAGTGCTTTATAAGATGCTGATGGAGCCCTTTAAAATATGTAAAGTAAGCTGGGTGTCGTAGTGCAAACCTTTAATGCCAGCACTCAGGAGGCAGAGGCATCTCTGTGAGTTTGAGGCCAGCCTGGTCTACACAGTGAGTCCCAGGACAGTCTGGGCTATGTAAAGAGACCCTGTTTCAAAAAGCAAACAACATAGTATGTAGCAGGCTTTCTTTTCTTTTCTTTTCTTTCTTTCTTTCTTTCTTTCTTTCTTTCTTTCTTTCTTTCTTTCTTTCTTTCTTTCTTTCTTTCTTTCTTTCTTTCTTTCTCTCTCTCTCTCTCCCCAGAGGATATAGTGTTTTATTTAGCTTTAAACAAAAAACAAAACAAAACAACCCAGCCAGTTGCTGGTGGTGGCACACTTTTTTTTTTTTTGAACATAAAAACAGGTTATAATTCAAAAGTCCAGGGTTATTTTAAACAATAAAGTATTTTCTCTGTAGAAAATAGTAAAAATGATAACATTTTCCAATGAACCCTTTTAAGCCAAATAATAGCTGAATTATACGTATAAATATCGATTAGATTCTGGGATATAGAAAAAACCTATCTTCATCTGTTCAGAGAGCTATGTTTTATTTAAGTTGTGTAAGTGAGATTCCTATTCATCTTCCCCTTCACTGTTTGATTTATGGCAGACATTTTTCTATAGGCTAACCCATAATCTAAAAAGATTTTAGCCTCCCCTCCTGAAAGTACAGCCTTTCATCAGCTTGATACGGTACAAATTCTTATCCTAATAGTGAAATGTTTCACTAAAGCATGCCTAGTGATTGGGCAAAACCAAAACTTATTATAAGCCACAGTCATCCTAGGGTCCTCCCTGCTAGGTAGGGATCTGTGTCTGATTGTCCTTTGCTTTATATCTAGTATCCACTTATGAGAGAGTACATACCATGTTTGTTCTTCTGAGTCTGGGTTACCTCACTCAGGATGATATTTTCTGGTTCCATCCTTTTGCCTGCAAATTTCATGATGCCATTGTTTTTCTCTGCTGAGTAGTACTCCATTGTGTATGTACCACATTTTCTTAATCCATTCTTCGGTTGATGGGCATCTAGGTTGTTTCCAGGTTCTGGCTGTTACCAATAGTGCTGCTATGAACATAGTTGAGCATGTATCTTTGTGGTAGGATTGAGCATTCCTTGGGTATATGCCCAAGAGTGGTATGGCTGGGTCTTGAGGTAGATCAATTCCCAATTTTCTGAGAAACCACCATACTGATTTCCACAGTGGCTGTACCAGTTTGCACTCCCATCAACAGTGGAGGAGTGTTCCCCTTGCTCCGCATCCTCTCCAGCATTGACTGTCATTAGAGTTTTTGATCTCAGCCATTTGTAGCAGGCTTTCTTTTGGGCCACCAGTCAGCTCCCAAATGATGACATATGGAGACTTCTTATTAGTTATGAACGCTCGACCTTAGCTCCACTTTTAATCTGTTTCTCTTCATCTGCGCTCTCTGTCTCCCTCCTTTCTGTATATCTTACTGTCTCTATGTCTGGCTGGCGTGTCCCTCCCTTTCTCCCTCGTTCTCTCCTCCCGTCTTCCCTTTTGTGTAGATTTCTCCTCCTTCCTACTCTCTTCCTGCCATCCCTGCCTATCGCTCTCCTGCCTAGCTATTTCCTGTTCAGCTTTTTGTTTTGTTTTGTTTTTCGAGACAGGGTTTCTCTGTGTAGTTTTGGTGCCTGTCCTGGATCTCACTCTGTAGACCAGGCTGGCCTTGAACTCACAGAGATCCGCCTGGCTTTGCCTCCTGAGTGCTGGGATTAAAGGCGTGCACCAATCAGGTGCCTTAGGCAGGCAAAGTGAAACAAATGCAACACATCTTTACATAATTAAACAAGTGCAGCACAAACAAATGTAACACACCTTTACACAGTTAAAGTAATATTCTGCAGCATAAACACATGTAACACATCTAGTAGATTAATTTTCAGCTACAAATAGCTGCATTTTTAACTGCTTTCATTTATTTTTTTGTGATATAGGTGAGTGTATCCCGGCAGGATATTGAAGATGCTGAAGAGGCAGCAGCTCAGTCTTGTGGTGGGACAGATACCACAGAAGGATTGTTTAATATGGTCAGCACCTCTTTTGTTTTGATGTTGATGGTTAAACTTCTTTATTTTTGTCTTGTATTTTGATTCTTGTCTTTTGATTAGCATTCCTATTAACAGAAGCATACATTGGAAGTTCGTCACTTCAGAGTGTGTAAAGAAAGACACAGCTCATGGCTTAGAGTCGTTAATAGGCTTCAAGCCTTTTTTGAGGCTTTCTGTTAGAACAGAACAGTGGAGGGTGTGGAAGGATAGCTGTGCTGCCAGAGTGCAGCTTTCCTTGTACATATAAGGACCTAAGTTTGACCCTAGAACCCAGAGAAAATGTTGGGTGTGCTGATGTGTACTCAGAGTCCCAGCACTAGTGAGGCACAGGCAGGAGGATCCCTGGCATGATATTGGGACAGTCTAGGGTAATTGGTAGATTACCAGGTTAATGAGAGATCCCGTCTTGGAGGTGGACAGCATTCCCGAGGAAGAATAAACCAAGCAACTTGTGACCTCCACATGCGTGTGCCCATGTGTGTCCCCTCACATACTCATGGTAATATATAAATATATAAATGAAGTAGTTTAACAAACTTGAGAATACTCCTTAAATAAGCATGCTGTGGGATTATAGGTGTGATACCTCTCCCAGTGCTGACGTGTTATTTACTGTCTGTGAATGGTTTATGTCCAAGACTTTAAGTTTGGTTTTGGGGAATTTTGTTTCACTTTTATTCCTAAAATTTTTTTCATTATTTCTATAAGTCACAAGCATCTGTGAGGAAACAGCAAGCAGAAGGTGTCCCAGTTGAGTTTAAGTGTTTTGCTAGTTAAATACCTTAAAGTTGTCACTGTCTAATTGGGATCTGTGGAGTGGAGCTCACCTGCCCAGAGTTTGAGCTGAATCTTGAGGCCAGGCATCAGAGAACAAGGAAGTTGGGGTGAAGCTAAGTGAGAGCCTGTTTTCTGGGATGGGGCAGGAAGTAGCACACATGTGTGCCTTGAGTATGTGGCCAGAGGACAGCTCTCTGGAGTCTGTTCTCTTCCACCATGTAGATTCTGGGGATCAGCTTCCGGTCACTAGGGTTGGCAGCAAGTGCCTTTACTCGCTGAGAATCCCGCTGGCTCTCTGCCTTTTTTGACTCCTTGGCATTGATTCTGAGGTTGTGATTAGAGAAGCTGTGAGGTGACTCAGCCCCAGCAACGCAGCTGCAGAAGTCACCGAGATCGGGGATGGGAATGTGCTGCTGGTGTTTGGATCTTGAGAGTCAGGCTGAGGTACAACTTAGTGCTAGCACACATGCCAAGTATGCATGAGGGTCCAGTCCAGTACTCTCCCTCTCCCACTCACCCCATCCCTAAACCCCCAAAAAATAAAGAAAAGGAAAAAGGAGAGTCAGACTGATGTTGGTGGCTTTGAACTGTGTCTCTAAATGAGTCTGGGACAGTGTCTGCATTTACTCTTTTCTTTTAGAAGAAATAGTAGCCTATGCCAGTTTCCCCAAACAGGAAAGACTTCGATAATGTCAGTTTGTACTTCCTCAGGATGAAGATGAGGACACTGAACCTGGAAAGAAAGCTGACCTAGATCAGCCTAGTCAGATGGCTCATCCTATCGCCGAGCGCCTGGACATCCTGCTGTCCTTGCTTCTGTCCTACATTGAGGATGCCTGCCATGTGGATGGTAATAACCAGAGTAACCTAGATAGTCTGTCGATATCTTGCAAATGAGATAAGAAAAGGTCAGGTGGAGGAACTTCTGTGGCAGTGTCACATAGTTAGAAATGAGGGTGGGTTTTAATCTCCAGTATTTAACTTCGAAGACCATGGTGTTTTCATTGTTGTGTAATAAAGGGTAATGGATGGAGTTTGGCCAACTTTAGAAGAGATTACTTGTGTTTGAGATGCTCAAGAAATTTAACAATGGTGTGCTGACCATCTCAGGGTGCCGCCTATACTCTGTAGTTCCTTGAGAGGTGCCTGTTAGATGTCTGCATTATGCTCAGTGTTGGGACATCAACTTCACTGAGTGAACCAATCCTCAGCAAACAGCCCAGAGACTGCATGTCCATGCGCCTTGCTCTGGTTTAAGAATGAGTTTATTAGCTGAGCATAGTGGCTCATGCCTTTAATCCCAGCACTCAGGTAGATCTCTGAGTTAGAGACCAGTCTGGTCTATAGAGCAAGTCTCAGGATAGCCATAAAGACAAGGAGAAGCTCTGTCTTGAAACAAACAAATGAAATTTAAAAAAAAAAAAAAAAAAAAGAATGAGTTTTATTCAGCATTGATTTGGAAACCTGACATAGTGGTCCATGTCTGTAAGCCCAGAACCTGGGAGATAGAGGCAGGAAGAACACCAGCTCAAGGTCAGCCTTTTCTCCATAGTGAATTGCAGTCTAGCTTGGGCTCCATGAGACCCTGTCTTGAAAAACAAAAAGGCCAGGCGGTGGTGGCACACGCCTTTAATCCCAGCACTCGGAAGGCAGAGGCAGGCGGATCTCTGTGAGTTCCAGGCCAGCCTGGTCTCCAAAGTGAGTTCCAGGAAAGGCACAAAGCTACACAGAGAAACCCTGTCTGGAAAAAAACCAAAAAAAAAGAAAAACAAAAAGGAAAGATCATTTTTGTAGCTTTGCAGCAAGCAGTTTGTGTCATGGGGCTTGCTTCCTCATCACTGGGATTACACTGGATAAAGTCAAGTCAGGAGCCATTGAGATGACTCAAAATGGAGTCCTGCCTGCTGCCTGCTGCAAAAGCCCAGCCTAAGTGACCCTAGGACCCTTGTCTGGAGGTGTACACACACAGAAAGCAGTCAGTCATTTAAATACTGTCATAGCATATACTTAATGGATAATTCTGGGGTTTTACTTTTGTTTGGGTTTGCTTTGCTGCCTCCCACCTCCTTTTGTGCTGGAACCTCATGAATCTTCAGCCCTGACTCAAATGCTGATTCTTTATAGTATTGTGTTCCTTTAAAATATGTATTTATAAAATAAAAGTTCAAATTTTTTCTGTAGGTAAGATTGATAACAATAAAACAAAGGATTTATACCGTGATCTGATATCCATCTTTGACAAACTCCTGTTGCCCACACATGCCTCCTGCCATGTACAGTTCTTCATGTTTTTCCTTTGCAGCTTTAAATTGGTAAGTAAATGCCATTGCCGTGCTGATTGATTGAATGAGTGAATGATTGGTAACTGATTGATTTATAGGGTCTTACCTAACCCTGGCTAGCCTGGAGCTAAGAGATCTGAGTGCCTTTACCTCCTGAGTACTGGGATTAGAGACATGTGCCACCAAGCCCAGTTAAAAATTTACTATTTTTCAAGATTATGAGTGCCTGTGCGTGTCTGTGTGTGGGTGCACGTGGGTACTGGTACCCATAGCGTTTAGAAGAGGTCCTCAGGCTGGGCAGTGGTGACTCATGCTTATGTGGATCTCTGAGTTGAAGGCCAGTGTGGTCTACAGAGTGAGTTCTAGGACTGCCAGGGCTACACAGAGAAACCCTGCCTCGAGAAAAATAAAGTGGGGGAAGAGGGGTCTGAGATTCTTTGTGGAATAATATGAGCTCCTAATTCCCAGCCCATCTCTTTGGCCTGCATTTCATTACTTTATTCCACAATTTTTCTCTTAAAAACTGGGAAAACAGCATGAAGTAACTACTGCACCTGAGGTGGGTGCTAGGAATCAAGCTCATGACCTTTAAAAGAGCAGCAAGCTCTCTTAGCTGCTGAACCATTTCTCCAGCCCTTATTGAGAGAGAGAGAGAGAGAGAGAGAGAGAGAGAGAGAGAGAGAGAGAGAGAGAGAGAGAACACGTACTTGGACTTGCAGCAGTGTTCACAGAGGTTAGAGGACAGCCTGTGGGAGTTTGTTCTTTTCTGCTCTTGGATCCCAGTGATTGAGCATAGGTCAATGAGACATCTTGTGGTTCCTTAAGTAGACTTCTTAATCTAGAGTTTTTAAACTGCAGATTTGGGCTTTCTTCCTTTGAAAAAATAAAATAAAGCTGCAAGAGGTTCTCCAGCCCCCTTTGGGGCAACTATTTTATAGCAGTCTACAACAACCCAGAGAAAAATGGCAAGAAAGCTAAACTCAGTGTTAACAAGACCTGAGTATCCTTGGCTTTAGGAGCAGTTGTTAGAGAGCTGGGGGGGGCACCTCTTGCTAGGAAGCCTGTTGGCCGTTCTTCCTCTAGTAATCTTGCATCTGTGCATGGCTGAGATTTGGGCATTGGAACAAGTAGGATACTTTATACTCACAGCAAGAACTCCTGGGGAGTTCCAGGGAAGTGTGGATGAGCTCCGGCTTTCCGATTTGGTTCGGCGTCCAAATCACTCAAGAGCCTTTTCTTTTTTGAGATACACTGCTTATCTCACTACATATCTAACTAGCCTAGAACTTGCTGTGTAGGCTAACTGGTCTTGAACTAACAGATCCTTCTGCATCCACCTCAAAGAGCATTTATAATGTGCAGTTTACAAAGCTCTGCCTCTAACCTACATTCTGCATATTCAGTGTATGTGTGTTATTTTTTTTTTAAATTGTTTTGTGTTATGGGTATTTTGCCTGCATGTCTTTCTGTTTGCCACTTGCATGTCTGGTGCCCCCAGAGACCAGAAGAGGGCGTTGGATCCCTTGGGACTGGAGTTACAGATGATTGTGAGGAGTTACAGATGTGGCCATGTGGGTGCTGGGAATCTTGTAGGTCCTCTGCAAGGGCAGCAAGTGATCTTAGCTGCTGATCAATCTTAGCCCTGCTTTAATTTTTAAAATTGCATTTGACTTATTTATTTAGGTGTGTGCCTGTCTGTTTCTGGGTTTTGGTGTTGGTGTGTGTGTATGTACATGAGCATGCATGTGCCTTGCCACCACACACCTGTAGATGTAAGAGGACAGTTTTTGTGAGCGTGTTCTCTCTTTCCATTGTATGAGTCCCAACAATCAGACTCAGGTCATCAGGCTTGGTGGCAGGTACCTGTTCCTGCTGAGGCATCTACTAGCTTCTGTGTCTTTTGAGAGGAAATCTCAGTATGTTGCCAGGCTTGGCATCAATTTTCTGGGCTCAAGTCATTCTCTTGCCACAGCCTACCCACTAGCAGGGACTACAGATGTACACCACTGTGCCTATCACTTAGCATTGGTTTTGATGACTAGCTAGCTATATTTGGAGTCCATTGGGTCATTTCCCACCCAGGATGCATTTAGGGTTTTGTTTTTGTTTTTGTTTTGTTTGTTTGTTTTCCATGACAGGGTTTCTCTTTATAACATCCCTGGCTGTCCTGGAACTAACTCACTTTGTAGACCAGGCTGGCCTCGAACTCACAGACTCTGCCTCCCAAGTTCTGGGATTAAAGGTGATGCCACCACTGCCTGGCTGGGATGCATTTAGAAGTTTTGCTGTTTTTTTTTTGTTTTGTTTTTTCAATTGAAAATAAAATTTTTTATACAATATATTCTGATCATTTTCATCTCCCAGCTCTTCCCCACCCTTCCAACTCCAGGCCTTCTTCCTCTCTCTCTTAAGAAAACACATAGGCAAAAGCAACAATAAAAAACCCACAAATAAGCCGGGCGGTGGTGGCACACGCCTTTAATCCCAGCACTCGGGAGTCAGAGGCAGGTGGATCTTTGTGAGTTCGAGGCCAGCCTGGTCTACAGAGCGAGATCCAGGAAAAGGCGCAAAGCTACACAGAGAAACCCTGTATCAAAAAAACAACAACAACAAAAAAACCCCACAAATAATAATAATAATAATAATAATAATAATTTAAAAAAGGAATAAACTAATAAACAGAAACAGAGAAATGATACATATGCAGAGATACATATAAACAAAATCCATAAAAACACAAAATCAGGGCTGGAGAAATGGCTTAGAGGTTAAGAGCACTGACTGCTCTTCCAGAGGTCCTGAGTTCAATTCCCAGCAACCACATGGTGGCTCACAACCATCTGTAATAAGGTCTGGTGCCCTCTTCTGGTCATACATGCTGTATACATAATAAATAAGTAAATATTTAAAAAAAGCAAAACAACAACCAAAAAAACCCCACAAAATCAGAAACCTTAATATACAATCAAAAAATCAATAAGATTTTGTTTTGGCTATCTACTGCTGGGCATGGGGCCTACCCTTAAGTGTGGTTTGAAATGCCTTTGGAGAAACTAATTTTTTCTTTGCAAGGGGGAGTTGGAGGTAGCTTCTTGGTTAGGAATGGGAGCTTGTGTCTACTTCTCCATTTCAGTGCTGGACACTGTCTGGTTTGAACCTGTGCATGTGAGTTCATATGTGAGTCAGTCCTGTTGTGTTTCCTCGGTATTATCCGTCTTCTCTGGCTCTTAAAATCTTTCTGCCTCCTCTTCTACATAGTTTCTTCAGCCCTGAGGGGAGAGATTTGATGGAGACAACCTTTATTAGTTCCCATCTTCTGCAGGGGGAAGCTTCTCTGATGATGGCTGCTATAAGTATAGCAGAGTGCTGTGAGAAATCATTGCATTGCTGTGCTCCTTTAGCAGAACAGTAGTATTTGGTTTTCCCCTATATCTATGGCCTGTCTAGTCTCAGGTTCTTGGCCACCTAAGCAGTGTCAGGCATGGGTTCCATCTCATGGAGTGGGCTTTAAATTCAATCAGATAGTAGTTGGTTACTTCAACAATTGTGTTACTGTTTCACCAGTGTATCATACAAGCAGGTCACCATTGTAGATCAAAGAGTTTGTAGCTTGGTTTGTGTTCACATTTTCTTATAGTAGAATACAGAGTACCTTCCAGTACCATGAACTCTAGTCAGAGTTCACTCTTCTAAGGTGAAGGCTCTATGTAGGTACCAACGCTCTACTGCTCTGTGTTCAGTGAGATATGCAAGTGTTGTCTTTAGCTATAGGGCCTTATCATCAGTTTGTGGAGAGCAACGAATAGCCTTAGCTATTATTAATATTAATAATATTGTTATTATTAATAGCTTGAATTATTTGGCAGTGTCTATGGGGCCTCTTTGGCCAACAGCTCAATTAGTTGTAACCTGTTCCTGGCCCTGGAGGTCTTGTCTCCCCTGTTATTTGGTGACTCCATTTAGATTTCTTAAAATAGGTATATATTTTTAGAAGTGTCTACTATAGGTTTCCATATGGCCTCTCAAATTGCCCACAGTGTTAGCTGTCCCTTCTTTACCTCCCTTTTCCCTCCCTCTCTCCAATTAATCCTCCCATTCTTGTCTCTTCTGTCTCTTTCTAACTATATATTCTATTTTTCTTTCCTTGGGAAGTCCTCCTGTACCTTCTAGTTTCTTCCTCTATACCTAACCTCTGTGGTTATACTGATCGTAATGCCTATCAAAGGCTCAAAAGCTAACATCCACATATGATACTGTCTTTTGGGGTCTGGATTATGTCACTCGGGATGATTTTTTTTTTCTAGTTCCATCTATTACCTGCAAATTTTAATGATTTCTTTTTTTTTATAGCTGAATTGTGTAATTCCATCTTGTAAATGTACCACATTTTCTTTATCCGTTCATCTGTTGATGACATCCAGGCTGTTCCTAGTTCTGGCTATTATAAATAGAGCAGCAGTGAACATGGGAGAGCAAGTTTCTCAGTAGTCAGATGTAGAGTCCTTATGGGTACCTGCCCAAGAGCGGTACAGTTGGACCTTGAGGTGGATGGATTCCTAGCTTCTTGAGGAACCACCACACTGGTTTCCATATTGTCTGTAAAGTCTGCACTCCCCCAGCAATGATGAGTGTTTCCTTCCCCACACCCTGGCCAGTCTGAGCTGTCAATTGTTTCATTGATCTTTGACATTCTGACTGATGAAGGATGTAATCTCAAAGTAGATTTCCTTGATAACTAAGGATGCTGAACATTTAAGCGTTTCTCAACCATTTGTATTTCATCTTTTGAGAACTCTTATTTTGTTATGTACCCCATTTTTATTTTTATTTTTACTTTTTAAAGATTTATTTATTTATTATGTATACAGCATATATGACTGCAGGCCAGAAGAGGGCACCAGATCTCATTACAGATGGTTGTGAGCCACCATGTGGTTGCTGGGAATTGAACTCAGGACCTCTGGAAGAGTAGTCAGTGCTCCTAACCTCTGAGCCATCTCTCCAGCCTTATAGATTTTTTGTTTGTTTGTTTGCTTTTTTTTTTGTTTTTTGTTTTTTTGTTTTTTCGAGACAGGGTTTCTCTGTGTGGCTTTGTGCCTTTCCTGGAACTCGCTTTGGAGACCAGGCTGGCCTCGAACTCACAGAGATCCTCCTGCCTCTGCCTCCCGAGTGCTGGGATTAAAGGTGTGTGCCACCACTGCCCGTACCTCATTTTTAAGTTGGGTTGCTTTCTTGATGTCCAGTTTTGTTTTTTTTTAAGTTCTTTATATATTATAGATATTAATCCTCTATCAGATGTGTATGTAATTGGTAAAGCTCTTTCCCTATTCTGTAGCCTGCTGCTTTGTCCAAATGATGGTGTCCTTTGCTGTACAGAAGCCTTTCAATTTCTTCTTTTTTTTTTTTTTCAAGACAGTTTCTCTGTGTAGTCCTGACTGTCCTGGAACTTGCTTTGTAGACCAGGCTGGCCTTGAACTCAGAGATCCACCTGCCTCTGCCCCCTGAGTTCTGGGATTAAAGACTTCAATTTCATGATACCCCATTAGTGTTGTTCTTAGTGCCTGTTCTATCAGTGTCTCATTCAAAATGTCTTTTCCTGTGCCAATGAGTTCAAGACTATTCCCCACATCCTCTTCTATAAAATTCGGGGTATCTAGCCTTATGTTAAGGTCCTTGATTCATTTGTAGTTGAGTTTCATGCAGGGTGATTAATATGGGTCTGTTAGCATTCTTATACATGTAGCCATCAGCTTGACTTGACTAGCACAATTTGTTAAAGATGCTATCTTTTTTCGAGTGTGTATTTTGGGCTTTTTTTTTTTGTCAAAAATCAGGTATCCCTTGGTGTGTGAGCTTATGTCTAGGTCTTCAGTTTTATTCCAGTGATAAGCATTTCTGTTTGTATGCCAATACTGCTGTGGGATGTCCTGTATGCTGTAAATATATGTTGCTATGATTGACTGATAAATAAAACGCTGATTGGCCAGTAGCCAGGCAGGAAGGATAGTGTGGGCGGACAAGGAGGAGGAGAATTCTGGGAGGTGGAAGGCTGAGGCCTGGAGACGCTGCCAGCTGCCATGAGGAGAAGCATGATATAAGATACCAGCAAGCCATGAGCCATGTGGCAAGGTATAGATTTATAGAAATGGGTTAATTTAAGATATAAGAACAGATAGCAAGCAGCCTGCTACGCCATACAGTTTATAAGTAATATAAGTCTCTGTGTGTTTACTGGGGGTTGCGAATGGGAGAGATTTGTCCTGACCGTGGGCCAGGCAGGACTAGGAAACTTCAGCTACACAATACCATGCAGTTTTTATTACTATAGCTATGTAGAACCATTTGAGATTGGGGATGGTGATACCTCTGGCAGTTCTTTTATTATTTAGGATCGTTTTAGCTATCCTGTGTAATGAGTCTTTCTCTGTACCACCAGCTTCCAAATAACAACATGGAGACTTAATATTAATTATGAAAGCTTGGCCTTAGCTTAGGCTTGTTTTTAACTAGTTCTTATAACTTAAATTAACCCATTTCTGGGTTATGTACTGCACATGTGTGTCTCCTGGTGTCTCCTGTGTGCCTAGATTCCTTCTCCTCTTCCTTTCTCTCCCCGGAAATCCCACCTGTACCTCCTGCCTAGCTATTGGCTGTTCAGCTTTTTATTACAGCAGTCACAGCAATACACCTTCACACACTATACAAATATCCTACAACAGTCCTGCTTTTTTGTGTGTGTGTTTCCATATGAAGCTGAAAATTGTCGTTTCAAGTTCTGTGAAGAACTGTGTTGGAATTTTGATGGGATGTGTTGACTCTGTAGGTTGCTTTTTGTAGGGTGGCCATTTTCACTATGTTAATCCTACTGATCCATGAGCATGGGAGACCTTCCCATCTTCTGGTATTTCCTTCAGTTGTTTTAAGCTTTTATTATACAAGTCTTTCACTTGCTTGGTTAGACTTAACCCAAGATGTTTTTTCTGTAATTAAAGGTGTGTGCTACACTACCTGACTTTTTTTCTCCTACTCATGTCTTGAACTGTTTGCATTATTTCATTCCACTGTTTGTATTTTCACAGACTTCATTAAGGTATTTATTCATATCGTCTTTAAGGTCCTTGAACATATTCATAATTGCTATTTTCAAGTCCTTGTCTGGTGCTTCAGCTGTGTTGCATTTCTCAGGGCCTACCCTAGCAAGGCTACTGGGTTCTGGTGGAGGTGTATGTCTTGGCTGTTAATGGTTGTGTTTTTGCACTGGTGTCTAGGCATCTGGTGTTTGGGATCATCGAGGAGATTCTTGGTGTTGCTATCTGGTCTTGTCTTTGTTGAGCGGGTGTTCACTCCTTGGTTTCTGTTGCCTTCTCTGGATCTTAAGGAAGTGATGGCCGTGGGTTGTCTTGTAGTAAGTGCTTCTGGAAGTGGGTGGGTGGCAGAGAGAAGGGAATAGAGATAGGCTAGGAGAAAAGGCTGAGGGGGGCTTCAGGAAAGACCTATGGTGATCCTGTTCACACCTAGGGTGGGGTCCACAGGGAGTTGGAGGTGTAGGAGGATCAGGGGATCTTGGAAGTAGGTTGGTTACATTAAACTACAAATTTGAAAAGAGACAGAGATGGAAGGGCTAGGGGACGCTGGGTCTAGACTCAGAGCTGGAGGGGGTGGGAGTGGGGGACGGGGGCACTCCTGCAAGCAGGTTGTCACTGGGCTAAGGGTAAGAGTGGAAAGATCTTAATGGAGCACAGTGTGATTCACCTACCCTGCCAGGTATGGCCTCTGGGGGGCCTTTGGGATAGAGAGTGTTTCTAGGTATGGGGGCTGACACAAAGGAATGAGGATGAGTTGGAAGGGGGTGGTGTGCTGAGAAGGTCCATAGGGAGAAGGAAAGTTGCATGCATGCCAAGATTTGGCAGAGCTCCTTAAGAATGGATGGAGGGGGGAGGAGTCCCTGCAAGCAGGCTGCTACAGGGCTGGGGATGAGCCTGGAGAGATGATAGTGGAGGACAAGGAGAATGGAAATAGCCTACCTGAGCCCTAGCCTAGTGTGGCCACTGGGTTCCCAGGTAGAGAGTGTTCCTATGCATCAGTGGCTAACACAAAGGGAAGAGGGGTGGGAGGAGAGTTGGATCTGCTGGGTTTTTGTTTTAATATAAGAAACCCTCTATTTTTTTGTTTAGCAATATAATTGCATTGTTTGGTAACACCTTCAGGGTGCTGAGAGCCAGAATATTTTCAGCATTAGAAATATCAAGCCAGCAGCCTCTTTTGTTACAGGGATTTGCAGAAGCATTTTTGGAACATCTCTGGAAAAAGTTGCAGGATCCAAATAACCCCGCCATCATCAGGCAAGCTGCTGCGAATTATATTGGGAGCTTTTTGGCAAGAGCTAAATTCATTCCTCTTATGTAAGTAGCCTAATTTTCCAAATGCCTTTTTAATGTTTTGCTTTAGGAAGATTATAGTATTGTCCCAAGTCAAAGAAATAGGTCTTATATTTTTTGATCTGTCTTTGTAAAGCAAGGGGGGAAATGTTCACTACAATGCAAGGTGTTTTTATTTCTAAGAAGCAGTTTGAGAAGGAGAGGTCTCCATTTTGGATAATAGAAGGTACATGAGGCATTTGTTTGTGTGTTGAACCTGAAAGCCTGTCTCTGTTCATGGGTAGCACAGTGTTGTATATTGTTTTTAATCTTTTTGTAGGTTTGTCCTTTTTCATTTGCTTTCCAAATCAATTGTGTCTGTTTGATCTGGAGAAAACCCCTTTGAAGGTAATTGGGGGTGGGATGGAGCTCAGTGGTAAAGTACGTTTGGCACATGCAAAGCTCTGGGTTCAACCCCCAGCACTGAGACTGGCCCCTAGAGATGCCCTACAGTGATGTAGGGCATCTCTAGGGGCCAGTTTCATCAGGGGTTCCACAAGATACAGGCAGAGATGCTGTTAAACCACTCCCCAGTCAACTAAAAGTCTTGTGGTTCCAGTTTTTGAGGCCAGATGGGAAGAAGCCCTGATCCTTTTAGCCACATTGCTATTGGGCTGGAAGCTAAGCCAGGAAACCTCAACTGAGTTGGAAAAACCCAGCTCCATCCCTGAATTTTTGTCCTTTTTGTTCCATTTTGGTTTTTGGAGACAAAGTCTTTCTCTGGAACCCAGGTTGGCCTCAGCTCCAGACCCTCCTTCAGTTTGCTCAGTGCCGGGATTACAGGCCTTTGCTCCCGTGCCTAGCTTCTTGGGACATCCCTAAGGCCTCTTGCTCTGCAGAAGTAAGTGCATCACAGAGTTGGAAGGCATTCTTTAGTCCCAGTACTGGGGAGGCAGAGGCAGGTGAGCTCTGAGTTCGAGGCCAGTCTGGTCTATAGACCGAGGTCCAGGACAGCTAGAACTACACAGAAATACTGTCTAGGGTGGGGATGGGAGACAACAAAAAAAAAAAACCCACAAAAACTAAAAAACAACAAAAAAAAATTGGAAGGCAACTTCCTACCACCTGTCCTTTCCTTCTGCCTTTCTCTGCGCACGGGTAAAGTTTTTGGTGGGTTTAGTTTTGGTGCTGGGGATGGAACCCAGGACCTCGTGCATGTTAAGCAATTGCTTACCACTGAGCTACATCCCACCCTGTGGGTCCTATTTGAGCCTTTATAATGGATAGTGAAAGACAAGTGTGTGTTTCTGTCTCTAGCTTTTTGATGAAGCCAATAACACCAACTTTCTCTCTTTCCAGCACTGTAAAGTCATGCCTGGATCTTTTGGTTAACTGGCTGCACATGTATCTTAATAACCAGGATTCAGGAACAAAGGCTTTTTGTGATGTTGCACTCCATGGACCATTTTATTCAGCCTGCCAAGCTGTATTCTACACTTTCGTTTTTAGACACAAGCAGCTTTTGAGTGGAAACTTGAAGGAAGGTAGATAATGTGTGTTCAGGCTGGGTTTTCTTATTGTATTTGGACGTTTGGGGCAGTACTGTCTTGCCTTGGGTTGATGCTTTATTGTAAATGTGTGAGAAGGGTTGGTGGAATTTGCTGCCACAGTGTAGCCACGGCATCATGGGCCTGCAAAGGAGAGCAAGGGTAGACTGAGGTGTGAGACTCTGGGTTTACTTCAAGAATGAACACTTTTTATTTTTCCCCCACTGGTGTTTATGTATTGTTTAGGTAGCTACTAGAGAAATCACTGCAAAGGAGTCAGAGCAAAGGGTATCTTTGATCCGCTTATTTGAGCTCTTCCTTCTTCACTTCCCAGCCCTTGTGGCCTTGTTTTGCCACAGGAGAAATTCCTCCTAGTCCAGTGGTTTGCAACCTTCCACGCACACACTGTATGATGTGGAGGTCAGAGGACAACTTGCAGGAGTCAATTCTCTTCCAATATGTGTGTCCTGGGGAATCAAACTTGGTTGTCAGGTTTGGTGGCAGGCACTTTTTATCTGATAAGCCATCTCGCCAGCCCTAGGCCAAGAATCTTGATTAGAGAGGAAATACTTTTTGCAAGCCAACACATCTATTTCTTTCTTTTTAAAATTTATTTTATGTTTATGGGTGTTTTACCTGCATGCATATCTGTGTGCCATGTGCATGTAGTGACTTCAGAGGCCAGAAGTAGGTATCTTTGTGACTTTGTGATCTTTGTGATTGTAGTTTTAAACAGTTGTTAGCCACTATGTGAGTGCTGGGAACTGAACCCAGGTCCTCTACAAGAGCAACAGTAGTCTCCATAGATAGGCCATGCAGCCTCTACCATATCTACTTGTTATTTTAAAATTGTTTTGAGTCAGGTTCACACTTGGTAGCTCAAGCTACTTTGGAATTGGTCCTCTTGCCTCAGCCTTCCAAGGGCTGGGATCACAGGTGTGTACTGTACCTGGCTTTGCTTATGTAATTTTAAATAAATAAATATAGATGTATATACACACACATATTTTAAATATATATCACATGTGATATATATGATATGTAGTATTATTATATATGTTAGATTTATTCATTTTATAGAATGTATATGGGAGTTTTGCCTGCATGTATGTATATGCACCGTGTGTGTGCCTGGTGCCATGGAGGTCAGAAGAAGGCATCTGATCTCCTGGAACTGGAGCCACAGACAGCTGTGAGCTGCAATATGGGTGCTTGGAACTGAGTCCAGGTCCTTTGTAAGAGAGCTATAAGTGCTCTTAATCACTGGGACCTCTCTCCAGCCCCTGTGTAATTTTTAAATTAAAGCATATATCAAAAATTACTATGTAAACAAACATAAATTGGTCTGTTTACTGCAAAATAATAAATATCTGTATTTTATCAAAAAAAAATTTTTTTTGATGTGATTCCGATATGGAGCCCAGGTTGGCTTTAATTCATAACCCTTCTACTCCATCCTGGGCTGGGATTCCATTGTAGGAGGGAATTCATTAGCTGCAAGAGAGAGGTTTATGTTACAAGGACTGATGGGGAGAGGGAGAAAATACACACAGTACCTTGTACCTAAGAATGGGTGCTTCTGTGCTTTGTCTCCTTCATGCACTCAGTCTGCTCTGAGCTGTCAGATACCGATTCCAGGTTGCCATGTGTCTAGTTAGGGTTTCTATTGCTGTGAAGAGACACCGTGACCACAGGAAGTATTAAAAGGAAAACACTGATTTGGGGCTGGCTTACAGTTTCAGAGACGGGAAGCATGGCAGCATGCAGGCAGACAAGGTGCTGGAAAAAGAGCTGGGAGAGAGTTCTACATCTTGATCTGCGGCAGCGGAAGGAGGCGGTGTGCCACACAGGGCAAAGGTTGAACATATGAGACCTCAAAGCCTGCCCCCACAGTGACACACTTCATCCAATAAGGCCATAGCTACTCCAACAAGGCCACACCTCCTACTAGTGCCATTCCTTATGGGCCAAGTATTCGAACACATGAGTCTGTGGGGGGCCATTCCTATTCTAACCACCACACTATATAATCCCTCACCTGTCAGGAACTTTGGTTTCTTTCTTCAGAAAAGCTGTACTGATTGACAGCAGTTGGCTTGAACTTTATTCCTGTATTTCTGCAAATAACTTCTTGATAATGTCTTTATTTTGGGGCATGCTGGGGCTCAAGCCCGTCCTAAGCACACATTCTACACACATTCTAATAATTTGTGCTTTTAAAGATAATCTTAGCGACCCTCCCCCTTTTTTTTAATCAAAGGTTTGCGGTATCTTCAGAGTCTAAACTTTGAGCGTGTCGTGCTGAGCCAGCTGAACCCTCTGAAGATATGCCTACCATCGGTGGTTAATTTTTTTGCTGCTGTCACAAAGTAAGTCATTTGCATTTCCATTATGGATATTTAAAAAGTCAAGGGGTGGAACTGTTGTGCTGGCTGCCATGCGCTCTGGCACTGAGAGTAATTCCAGTACATTTTGGAGAGCAATACACATGAAGAAACCAGTAATGCTGTTCCTTGAAAGAATACTGCATTCAGCTCTTTCATTCTTCAGCGACACTGGGAGTCAAGCCTACTTTTATCCAGAGAGGCCTAGGCACTCTGAAATACTTAATAGGCAAACTAGTAAGCTGAGAGATACAAATAAATCACAGATACTTAGTTCAGGGAAATACATATTAGTAACAAAACAAACTGGAGGGGAGCTCGATGGTTAAAGGTTGGGATAACTGAGTGTGGCTCTCAGGAAGTGCTTGGCAACAGTAGAAAGTTTCTGAGTGCACAACCACAAACAATGAATTCAGAATCAAACAGTAATGAATCTGAGGTGTTCCTGAAAGTGTGTGGCACATCATCCCCCATTAGTTCTGAACACGGAGCTCTGTACTGCCTGTGCCTACCTGACTCAGACACTGGCTCAGACTTAGGACTACAGCATGGCATCATGGCAGTGTTTTTACTGTATGCACAAATTTTCTCCCCTTATAGGAATGTAACGGTTTAATTATAGAAAACAAAGGCTTAATACTTTCCTATTATCATTCTTCAGCATGTAAATATGGAATCAGTATATCTTTGGGTTGTATTGTGTTTCCATGTTTGATTTTCATTGATGCTGACTTGAATTTCATGAAAATCTTCAAGTGAATTTTTGCTTAAGAACAGCACTGCCATCAGTGAGCCCAGTTTCCTTCCGCCCTGTGCCAAGATTAAAAGTATGCATGGCACCTGGGTGGGGTTTTTTTTGTTTTGTTTTTTGGGTTTTTTGTTTGGTTTGGTTTTTTTTTTTTTTTTTTTTTTTTTTTTTCCTCTTCTCTCCGAGACAGGGTTACTGAGTAGTCTTGTTTGTCCTGGAACTAGCTCTGTAGACCAGGCTGACCTTGAACTCACAGACATCTGCCTGTGTGTGCCACCATGCCTACCTATACCTGGCTTTTTTAAAAAAAGTATTTATTTTTGTGTGCATGAGTGTTTTGCCTACAAGTATGTCATGTGTCTGTGCAGCACCTTTGTGCCTGGTGCCCACCGAGGCCAGAAGAGAATGTCCAATATCATAAGACTGGAGTCTCAGATAGTTAGTTGTGAGCCACCATATGGATGCTGGGAATCAAACCTGTGTCTTCTGGAAGAAAAGCCAGTGCTGAATCATTGAGCCATCACTGACACTTGTTCTTTAAAATATAGGCTCTGGGGATGGCTTAGGCTCTCAAACTTTACTGAGTTACATTCACCAGTTCCAATTAAAAAGTAATCAGATGCTTTCTGTAATGCCTTTTCTGGGAAGTCATAGTTGGCTGGAAATGAGCTTGTAAGCTACAATGCGGCTTAGCAGTAACATACTGAGTACATGAGGCCCTGGACTGTGCAAAAAAAACCAAAACAAACAAAAAGAAAAACATGCTCATTCTTGTCATCTTGGCACTTGGGAGGCTAAGGCCAGAGAATCAAGAGTTTGAGGTCGGTCTGCTACATGGTGAAACCCTGTCTGAGAACATAAAAGAGGACCATAGCTGGTGTGTGGCTCATGCCTGTAATGCTAATACTTGGAGGCTGAGGCTAGAAGATTGCCAAGGCTACAGAATGAGACCCTGCCTGAAAAAAAAGTCAGCTTTAGTCAAGTCCTTCTGTAAAATTCAGAATATCTCCACTGGCATCTACTCTTGGCCCCTAGTAAACAGTGAGTCATTTTTTTCATGAGTTCTAATTCTTTTTGAAAACAGAAAATAGATACCTTCCTATTGTGCTGAGCACTTTAACCTTGCAAGTGTATTCGCTTTTCATAATACCCATTAATCTCAGCCTGATTTGGTGTTCTGTTTCCTTCTCCTTAGCAGATATGCAGATACCTGGCCCAGAGTGCTCACCCTAAGTGGTCCTGTTTCTTGTTGTCCTCATTATACCCAGCAGTGTCTGTATTACAGCTGTAATCTGTCCATCACGACCCACAGGGGTGACCCCAGCATGGTTATATTTTATCTTCTTTGTTGTATGTCCCACAGTAAGTACCAGCTTGTGTTCTGCTACACCATCATGGAGAGGAACAATCGCCAGATGCTCCCTGTTATTAGAAGTACAGCTGGTGGAGATTCTGTGCAGACCTGTACCAACCCACTGGACACTTTTTTTCCCTTTGACCCTTGTGTGCTTAAGAGGTAGGTCCTCTCAGTTGACTCTGTGGGACATACTTGCTCTTCCCAAGGATGGGATTGAGAGTTGCTTTGTCCTATGTGGGCTTCCTGACTGTTAATTTGGCTAATGGTGAATGTCACAGGCCCTAGACTGCTTCACAAGCACACCATGGCTGTGCTCATGTTTCCCTAAGCCCAGGGGGTACTGAGGCCTTTTTCATTTTTTTGTTCTTTGTTTTCCTTTCAAGTGGTTGGTTTAAGTGGGGTGGTTTAACTGGGGGTGGGTGAGAGGGTGCTGCCAGCTTTTGGCCTCTTAGTTTTCTGCCAACATTCTATTTCCTTTAAAGACCAAATCCATCCCAGGGCCTATGATTTATCTAGATGGGTTGTTCTGGAAAACCACCACGCCATTCTTGGTGTTTGTATATTTTGGCTAACTGCAGTTTCTTTTCTTTCTTTTTTTTTAAGTTTGTTTGTTTTTGTTTTATGAGTGTTTTACCTGCATGTGTACATGTGTATCATGTGCTTGCCTCATGCCTGTGGAGATAGAAGAGAGGTAGGATCCTTTGTAAGAATAGCTAGTACTCTTAATAAGTCAAGATGGCTGATGTCATCTGAGTTAGTTTTCTAGACTTACTGTCTAGCAGATTCCTGTAGAAGTTCCAGAATATCAATCTGTTTGTACATATGATAACTTGTCAGTCACTGAGTGGGTCAGAAGCCGTTTCCCTTGGAGTCTGAGGGACAGAAGATAACTGCTCCCCTGTGTGACTGGGGAAGAAGCCCTAATAGACGAAACCTCAGGACTCACAGCACCCTGTCACCTCTAGTTCTTACTTCCTGCTGTGGCATGTGGGTCTGAGAAGAGAGAGAAGGTGTTGGGATTGTTGGCTACATAGTCATTTACTTTGAAATGCCATCCTTGTTGGCAGGTCAAAGAAGTTTATTGATCCTATTTATCAGATTTGGGAAGACATGAGTGCTGAAGAGCTACAAGAATTTAAGAAACCCACTACAAAGGTAAATTTGTGATGAAGGCACTTGGTGAAAGTCTCATGTAGTTACAGACCACAGTAAACACTGTAAACGCTGCTTGAGTCCAAGCCCAGGTTATGTTATTAGTAATAGAGAGGATTTGTGGGGTTCTGTTTCATTTATTTCTATCATGGGGGTTTCATGACGTTCTAGGCCCTTCCTTCCCGTCACCGAGAACTGTTTCCCACCATACTAGGCAGTTCTTTTTTTTGTATGTGTTTGTGTGTATGTGTGTGAGGTCAGGTGTGTGCATGTGTGTGGAAACCAGCCTTAGTGTTGGGCCTTAGGAGCTATTCACCTTAGTTTGTAAGACAGGGTCTTTGATTGACTGGAGTTTTCCAAGTAGGCTAGTCTGGCCAGCCCAGGGAACCTGCCTGTCTCCGCCTTCTCGAGGCGAGGTTCCATGTGTATGTTGTACTTTGTTTGTTTGTTTATTCATCCATTTATTTATTTATTCATTCATTTATTTATTTTGGTTTTTTTCAAGACAGGATTTCCTTGCATAGCCCTAGCTGTCTTGGAACTCATAGACCAGGCTGGCTTCGAACTCAGGGATGTACCTACCTCTGCCTCCTGAGTGCTGGGATTAAAGGCATGTGCCATCATGCCCGGCCTTTTTTTTTTTTTTTTTTTTTAATTTTATTTTATTTATGAGTGCATTACATGTATATCTACATGCCAGAAGAGGGCACCAGATCTCATTACAGATGGTTGTGAGCCACCATGTGGTTGCTGGGAATTGAACTCAGGACCTCTGGAAGAGCAGCCAGTGCTCTTAACCTCTGAGCCATCTCTCCAGCTTTATTTTTATTTTATTACTCAGCTTTATTTTTATTTTTATTATTTGTTTGTTTGTTTGGGTTTTTGGGGGACAAGGTTTCTCTGTGTAGCCCTGGCTGTCCTGGAACTCGCTCTGAAGACCAGACTAGCCTCAAACTCAGAGATCCTCCTGCCTCTGCCTCTGACATGCTGGGATTAAAGGTGGGCGCCACGACTGTCAGCAGCTTACCTGACTTTTCGAAATGTGAGTACTGGGGACTGAGTCAAACCCTTGCGCTGTGCAGCGAGTGCGTCGCCGACTGAGCAGTTTTGCTAGCCCCGTCTGTAATGACTTTGGGAGGTAAACGTTGGTTGGAAGTAAGCTTGCCGGCTGTAATGTGGCTTAGTGGTAGAGCGCTTGACTAGCGTGCTTGAGGCCCTGGGTTCCACCCCAGCACTGCAAAGCTGGGGTGTCAGTCCGCTCATGCCTGCTGTCTTAAGCACCAGAAGATCAAGAGTTCTGAGGCTTGTCTGCTACAGAGTGAGCCTCTGTCTGGGAGTATATAAGGAGGAGCTGAGAAGGAAGACAGCTGGGAATAGCTGTGCCTGTGATCACAGGACTTCAGAGACTGGTGTTACAGATGGCTGAGGCTATGGGATGAGACCCTGTCTAAAAACAAACAGAATGAGATCCTAACAGAGCTTCGCTGCCCCCATTTATCTGCTCATTTACCACCAAATACAAATGTCACTCAGCTCATTGTAAAGTCTGCTCCTGTTTTGGGATCCTCAGGAATACACAGACTTGTGTCATTCCTCAAGCTTCTTGACGTGGAGCCAGCATAGTCCTACCCAACGAGAATTTAGATCTAAGACAGTGCCTCTTAACCTGTGAGTTGTGATGGGGTCACGACCCCATTGGGGGTGACCCTGTTGAGAGTCAAGATGATCCTTTCACAGGGGTACCTAAGACCATTGGAAAACACAGATACTTACATTACGATTTATAACAATAGCAAAATTAGTTATGAAGTAGCAATGAAAATAATTTTATTGTTGGGGTCACCACAGTGTGAGGAGCTGTATTAAAGGGTCACGGCATTAGGAAGTTTGAGAATCCCTGCTCTAGAGGAAATGGGTGATGTTACTGTCTGTAGCACTCTGACCCCCACATTCAGCATCATAATGTACTTGTTCAGTTGGGAGCTTTCACTGGCGTGGGACTTTCCAGTTAGGCTGGACTTGATGGCTGTTTTTGTTTCCCCAGTGCTGGGATGTTTTGGGGATGGAGTCTGCTCCCTGTTTACTGACTGAGTAATTTCTCTGGCTCAGGAAAGGAATTCTTAAGCTTTTCATTAAAAAAAAAAAAGTTAGGGGTCCTGGAGAGGTGGGTCATCAGTTAAGAACATTTATTTAGACTCTTCCAGAGGACCCAGGTTCAATTCCCAGCACCCACCTAGCAGCTCACAACCATCTGTAACTCTGGTTCCACAGGATCAGACACATTCTTTTGACCGTCGGAGGCAAAATACTCATATATATAAAATAAATTAAAAAAAAATTTAGGACCAGGCATGGTGGTGTACACCTTTAATCCAGCACCCAGGAGGCAGAGGCAGGAGGATCTCTGAGTTCGAGGCCAGCCTGTTCTACAGAGTGAGTTCAAGGACAGCCAGGACTAAATAGAGAAACCCTGACTTGAAAGACTGAAAAACAAAATTAAAAAAAAAAAAATCAGTTGTGTGTGTACACCAAGTCAGAGGACAGCTGGTGGGGTTTGGTTCATTTCTTTCACGTGTTGGTCTACACTCAGGTTGCCGGGCTTGGTGACAAGCCCCTTTCCCTGCTGCACCATCTCAGCAGCCCGTGAAGACTTTTCAGACTAGCGCTGTGACATCAACACTCTGTTCTCTGCACAGGAGCTAGTGGAGGACGAAGATGACGACTTTCTGAAAGGTGAAGTGCCCCAGAGCGATGTGGTGATCGGCCTTACCCCGAGCTCCTTGGACGCCCACTTCCGAAGTCCTTCCAGCAGTGTGGGCTCCCCACCTGTGCTGTACATGCCAGGCCAGCCCCACTCACCTCCAAGACCTGTGATTGAACTGTGATTGCTCTTCCAGGGCCCCGAGCCCCACCACTGGACCCACATTGGACTAGTCTCTGCCTCATATGTCCAGCTTCCATGCTGGTTGGACTTGGGCCAGTATCTGAAGGGACCCAGGTTGTGTGTGTTTGCTCCTTATGGACAGAGGGAAGAACAAGTGTCGAGTGCAATATTTCACAGGGGGCATATCAGTCAGTGCCGATGCTTAGAGTGTTGGCTTAATGTGGAGTGTCTGCCTGCAGCCTGCTGATGGAACTGCTAGATGCATGCTAGTGTCACATCCTAGCAGATAAGCTTTTCACAGGTTTCTTACTATCAGAACCACAGGCATAGGACTTTGTTGGTCTTGTTTTGATGAGAAATCTTCCAAGATCCTGCCTATGAATACCCTTTAAGTAGATCCTGCTTACAGTGGCATAATGGTTTCCTTTTGACTAGAAGTATATTTGTGATGTAGGATACAGAGGGAAATCCCAGGCAGTGGTGAAATGCCAAGTATTTGGGTTGACTTCAACCAAGGGAACACAAAGGACTGCAGAGGGGCCAAGAAGCCGGGAAGAAAGAAAGGATTCAGAGAAACAGGAAAAGGGACTGGTGCAGGAGAGTGGTTTTGACATGAACACAGATGCATCCCCTGTACCTCAGGCTGACCAAGCAGCCTGGGTGTCTGAAAAGTAGTTTAACAACTTGTACAACATGGACTCAGCCTGGAGAGCTGCTCTCATCCTCAACAGCCAGGCCTGCTCCGTAGCAGGCCTGTGTGAGGACTTCAGAGGTATCCTTCCCTGGGATCCTTACATGTGAACTTTGTATTTGTGAAATGGCCCTTTAAGTATATTTAATTTTTTTTGCCACTTATATTTATTGAAAGGCAAACAATATTTTCTTGGTCACAATATTTTTAATGGACTTCCTCTCAATGTTTATATACTCTTGTGTAATGACACTGATGCAGATGCCCTCTAGATTTCAGTCTACCTGTTAATACCTTTTTGGAACAAAGAAATTTTTATTGCTTTAAAAAGCTTTCACCACAAGGCAGGCAGATCCCTGAGTTCCAGGCCAGCCTCAGTGGAAAGTCACTAGGAAACCTCAAGGTTCTGTTGTAACTGCTGACAGAAAGATGCAAAGAAATGTATCCATAGATGCTGACATGGTGTGAGGTTTGGGAAGTAGCTAGAATGAAGAAGGTGTGTTGATAAATAAACCTTTGCAAAGGGGCTTGAGGAAAAAAAATTCATTGTGAAAAATTAAAGAATGGTGTAGTTCACCTGGCACTTCCTACTCATGTCAACGAGGCCTTTAATAATGACTCCCCATCATTTTCCCATGATTGGTGTGTTTAAGTCTTAGCTTCCTGCTCCATTAAAGGGGGGTGGGATGGTTCAGAAAGGATTGGGCAGTGGTTAGGATGTTCTCCATGGTTTGAACAAACCCATGAAAACACTTCAGAGAAATTCTGTGCCATCTGGACATGTGGTATACCTATGATTTCACCACTCGGGACGCTGAAGCAGTATTTTAAGTTAAAGCTAGACATAGTGAGATACGTTTTTAAAAAACTGAACATCCATGGAAGAAAGTAGTATTTTCCTTGGAAAAAAAGAATAATTTTCTTTTTAGTACTGAGGATGAAACGAGGGTCTTTCTTACACACACACCTAGACAGGTTTTGCTGTCCTGAGATGAGAGGAGTTGGCAAGCACTGGAGTTTACAGCTGCATCCTTAGGATTGTCTGGGGACTGGAGGGCTCCGAATGCTAAGCACACACTGCAGCTGCCTTCCTGCATGCTTTTTTTTCTAAACCATAGAGCCTCTGTGGCTCATAGGACGCATCCTGTGCTTTCCTTCTGCATGTTTCAGTCATTGTGCTTAGGTCCTGAATTTGTGATCTGGTGCCTCAGTGCAGTTAGCTTTCATTCTCATACACAGGCTGTAAGCTGCATTCAGTGCTGGCATTCTTCCACTGTTTACGAAGTTGTTACGTAATACTCTTTTAAAACATTTCACTTGATAGGGATTGATCCTCAGACTCTGCCACAAAAGTGTGTTTCCACTGACCCACACTCCTAGCTTTCCCACATCCAATTTTTAGAATTATGTACATTGATGGAAAACAGTTCAGTTTAGCACTTTCTACCCTTAAGCATGTAACTATTTAATTGTTCAGGATACTTTCACATTCCTGTCTTCAGGTTTGTGTAAAACTATGTGATCCAAAGCCATAATCAGGTGGATGGCTGTGTGGACAATAGCACTTGCTCCTTTAGCAGAAGACAAGTTCTGCCCACAGCACCCACAGCAGGCGTCTCACAGCTGCCTGTAGTGCCAGCTCCAGGGATCTAACAGTCTGCGTGTTTTAGGCACTTGCACTCACATAAGTCCTAATAAAAATTAAAAAGCCACATCTCAGTACTTGTGAGGCTAAGTCAGGACTGTCATGAATTCAAGATTAACCTAGGCTATGCAGTGAGCTCCAGGCCAGCCTGAGTTGCAGAGGGAGCACCTGTGTTGTGATCCAATGTCCTAGGAGCCACACAACTGCCATTCTGGGGAGTTCGGCTGAGCCCCTTGCAAAAGAATAATCCCAGCTGGGCTTGTTGACTATTTGCATCCAGCCACAGGGGTGGAAAGGGGGTGAGAGGAGTCGTATGCAACTCTGCCTTAATTGCATGGGGCATCAGAATAGTTAGGCCTGGGAATAGTAGGGGAGGGGGCCTCTTATTCCTGCTAAGTAAAGACCTTCCAGATGCAGCTGGTTGGGTGGAGGCACTCATATTTCTGTAGGTAAACCCTCACCTGTTGAGGATTGTCTCAGCATGGGTGTGTGAGTTCATTTGGATCTGTGAAGATTCAGAGGCACCTTAAAGTATGAATCTAGCCTTTCTCAGCTGCAGGAGGGTCCAGCCTGTAAGGACTGAAGCACTTTCCCTTAGCCCAGGGCATTTTTATTTTCTATTAGCCAGTTAATCTCTGTATGCTCAAAACAACCTGAAAGGAACTCCCAAAGATAAAATGCCAAGTGTAAATTCCTTGATTTCTCAGGTACCATGGCTTTCTGGGTTTCCTGAATCAAGTTTTGCATAGGCCTTTGATCCTTGGGAGACTCTGACAAGATTCACATAGGGTGATAAGAGAAACAAAAGGTATGGATTAGGGCTAGGTGCTACTCTCTGGAGCCAGGCCAGGAGCAGCTCAGCAGGAACGCAGTCACACTCACCTAATGCTCTAAGAAAGTCCAAAACCTCATTCCACTCTACAGAGTGAACTTTAGTGGAATCATGCTGAGGGTTGTCACTGGGACCTTATGTGTCCTGGTTGGTCTTCTACACAAACTTAGAATTAACACAAGCTAGAGTCATCTAGGAAGAGGAACCTCCATTGAGAAAATGCCTCCATCAGATTGCCTATAGGCAAGTCTGCAGGGCATTTTCTTGATTAATGATTGATGTGGAAGGGCCCAGCTCACAGGGGCAGTACCACCCCAGGCAGGAGGAAAGCAAGCTATACAAGCCAGTTTTGCCATTGGCCTCAAGTTTCTGCCCTGATTTCTCTTCAATCTCAATCTATCAGACCTCTGAAACAATGGATCCCAAAGAAATTAATTTCTCCAGGAATCTCATGCTGGAAGAAGGAAAAGACACCAGTCAGGAGAACTTGTCTCCAGGAGAGATTTCAGAGTTCTAACAACTTGCTTATACCACAGAATGAGACTAAAGTCCAGATGATGGGTTGACCCAAACCAACAGGAATAAGGGCCTTGAACACCAAGGTCAGTTGAGTGGGAGGACCAGGGATGAGAAATAGAGGGGAAATAAAGACAAAAGCAGTAAGTAATAGCTGGGACCCTGGAGGTCTTCCAGAAGCTGATGATTTATATGCCATGTAAGTTTATTAAGAAGTACAGCATATTTGCGGGGGGTGGGGGGGAGGCTAAGCAGACAATGTTGACAGAAATCACAAGATACAGAAATCACAAGATACCGCAAACATAGCTACCTTAGGGCTGATAACCACAACCCAGAGAAGAGTTGGGTCGCCAGAAACTCCAAGGCACTGGCTCCAGCATTAGACAGGGTCTGCCAATTCTGTTCCTGGACAAGGATACAGAACTGACCTCTGTCTTTTCATCACGTCCTCTTAGAAAGTCTTGGTTTGGTCTGTGTAAGCATTGCATCGGATAAAAAAGTATCCTGGCAGTCTGGAGCCAAGGACTACCACAAAGTCACTTTAAACTTAGTTAGCAGTTTCCAGTTTTGCTCCAGGAAAAGGTTTCCCCAATATAACAACTCTGCCCCAGCAGGGGAGGGTTTCCCCAGGGAAATTGTTACAGTTTTTCTCAGATCCCCTGGAATTTGTAACAACTCTGCTCCCCTAGAGGAAGGACCTGCACAGCTCTGCTCTTGAGAAAGCCTCTCTGCTCTATCTAAATAAGGTCTGTAAGCATTCTGTACGGGATTCAAGAGATGTATTGGGAGAGAAGAATCCAGGAGAGTGGCTGCCTCTGCCAGAGTGTCAAAAGGCAGCTGCCAACTGAACAGGTACAGGGCTTATATAAGGCTTCTTGGGGTAGATTTTTTTTCCAGGGTGTAGATTTTCAGGGTGGGAATTGGTCGCATTTCAATCCCCAAGCTTGAACAAGCTCAGAGATTGGCTGGATTTTGTGCTCAGCGATTAGTTGTGTTTTGTGCTGTTTGGTCAGGGGCAGAGTGCGTTTCTTTCACTGGCCCTTTTTAACCTTTTGGCTCTGGTTTCAGGGCCAAAGTGTATTCTTTGGCTGGTCCTTTCACCCTACAGTCTGGCTCTCCCCAGTGGGTCAATAGTCTGGTTAGATGTGCATATCCTTTGCCTTCTATTTAAACTTTGACCTCATAAAGACAGACTTGATGTCCTAATGTGACCATATTGATTAAATCCCCCCTTTCTGCTTTCCACAGGCTCTTTAATTAATCAGCTGGCTTATTGAGGACGGGTGACTGGTCCTGACTTGGGGAACAGGTTGTGATCCCCAAGTTCAATAAACAGAACTTATTCCTGTGTTTTGGTATCTGTTACCAACCTTCCTTGTAAAAGCTATGTAATTAGAGTTAATGCTGGGAATGCAGGCCGAGGGAGACACTATGGCAGGATCAAAACTCTATCTTAGCCAGAACTTGACTTTGACTGTGGCTTTTATGCCTAGGTGGTGAAGGGCGAGGACGAAAACAGAGGTGGGGCCTCTGGTCTGAGAGCCAGGGCGGCCCTCTTTCTTCCGTGCCTTCCTTTCCGGGGCTACCCACCGCGGTGCCCGCGACTTCTGCGCTATGTTTGGCAGCTGAAGTAGGTGGACGTTAGTTAATTGAATACTTTTGCGAATCATCACGGCCCGAAGCAGGGGTGACTGCAAAGCGCTGGGATACCCTCCTGGCTCTCCTTTCTACGCCTCTACGCCCACGCCTCTGCTACATCTCCCCGCCTCCGACAACGTACCTACAGTTTGGACTACATCTCCCGTGATGCCCTGCGACCCAGAGGCTTTTCCATCGCCGCGGTCCCTCGACCCGGCAGTCTCCGCGGTGAGCAGGGGCGTGGCGCCCTCGATAGGCGGGGCATGACTCGGGGCGGGGCGGGGCGGCGGCCGCCTGCCTGGGCCTGGCAGCGGCCTAGGCGATGCCGCTGCTGGTGAACGGACGGCGAGTGCGGCTGCCGCTGTCGGCTGCAGAGCTGGTCCGAGCGCACCCGCCGCTGGAGGTGAGCGGGCTGCCCGGGCCTGCGGGCGGGTGGGCTCTCCGCAGCTTTCACTGGGGATCGGCAGAGACGTGGCCCAGAGAGGTTAGGTGACTTACAGAAGGTCGCACAGCACGCAGCGCGAGGAACACCGGGGCCCCCATCTACACTCGGCAGGCTCTACAGGTTGAGCGGCTCCCCGCATTACACAGTCCGGCTGCGGACAGGTGCAGGTGCGGGGTGGGGGGTGGGAGGAGCAGTCCTCTGCGAGCCCATTCCCGCCCCCTGCGGCGTGGGGCTCCTGGTTATTTTTAGCCAGAAGTAAGGGCTTCGCTTGGAAGTCACTGGGTCCGGGAGGACCGCACCCTGATGGATGGATGGGCTTTAGTTTCTTTCCTTGCGGGGACTTCTGAAAGAGGTCCCATGGTGAAGGCAGTGGTGACCAGATGCCCCACATGCTAGTCTGGAGTCTGCCCACCCATGGATCTCACATAGTGCAGTCTAGGAGGGGCCTGTTTCCTAATCAGAGCATCTTTAAAGACTCAGTTATTGCCTGAAAGATGTCCACTTTCACTCTCAGAGGTGAAGCCTGGGAGCCTGGAGTTAGGGAAGACATTCTAGAAGATTCCTCGGAGCAGCTGTGGGGGTTGTGTCCTGTCTGCTTACTTGCTGTTTTCCCTTGGATCTGTCTCCTGGAGCAAACGCTTCCTGAAGGCAGATGGCAGTGTGCTTACAAAATATTTGTTGGGTAAATGAATGGGCAGAATGGCCCTTGAGAACTACGGGGCAAGGAGACTGTGACTGTTAACTTGAATTTCAAGACAGACTGATCCTGCAAATCGGGCCAGGCACTGCCACAGGGTGGGTGAAGCCAGAAGTGATACTCATCAAATAAAAGTTTCACCCACCTCAAGGATTTTGGGGACTCTCTCCTATGTCTGTTTGAAAACTTCTAGTTTTGGTGGCCAGGACGCACATTGCCTGAGAAGGCAGAGATGAATGAGGTGATGTGGGGCGGTGCCTCTGGAAGCAAGGATTTTGGTCTGTTTAGGGAGACAGCCCAGAAGGGCTGCAGGGTGGAGAGGTGCCTGAGGAGAGAGAGGGCCATGAGAGGAGGCTGGAGTGTGGACTGCATCCCCAGTGATAGGGAAAGTTGTTCACTTTTCCTTAGGATAACGTGCTCTGTAGAGGGAAGTAGAAACTCGTGTCCTTGGTCACAGCCATTCTTCTCGTGGTTTTGGTGACTCCTCACAAGTGTTTTTGTTGTTTTTGGGACAGGGTCTCTCTACATACCCCCTGGCTGTCCTGGAACTTGGTATGTAGACCAGGCTGGCCACAAACTCAGAGCTCCTCCTGCTTCTGTCCCCCCAGCTTTATTTATTTGCTAGGTAATCCACTGTTTAAAAAGATTTGAGACAGGGTCTTACTGTGTAGCCCTGGCTGGCCTGGAACTCGCTGTGTAGGCCTGCCTCAGGCTCACAGAGTTCTTTCCCCTGCCTCCCAAATGCTAGCATTAAAGGTGTGCACACCACACCTGATTTTTTATTAATCTGTACACTCTGTGTATTTGTGTGAATGTATGTGCACATAGGTATGGGTGCATGTGTATACACAAGGAGGCCAGAAAGTGGCATCCAGTGTCTCCTCTCCATTCAGTGCAATTCCTTTGAGGCAGGGTCTCTCCCTCTATATGCTGTCAGTGGTTCTCTTGTCTACCCACCTCAGAGTTGGGGTTACAGGCATGTGTGGGAATCCTGGCTTGTGAATGTTGGCACCTAACCTCTGGTAGATTTCTCAGCAAACAGTTTTAACTACTGACCATCTCTGTAGCATCTTGTCTCCTCCTATCCCCCCCCCCTTTTTTTTTCTTTTGAGAAAGAGAGACAGAGACAGACAGACAGGCTGGCCTGGAACTTGAATGGTCTTGGATGCCTGAGACCTCCTGCTTCAGCAATACCGTGATTAGAGATGTTATCCAATGTGCCCATCATGATATACTTTTTGAATGACAGATATTATATATTAAATATGCCTATCATGATACTCTTTTTGAATGACAGATATTATATATTATATATGCCCATCATGATGCACTTTTTGAATGACAGATATTATATATTGGGCTTTTTTTCCCCCTTGGTCTTTCGATACAGGGTTTCTCTGTGTAGCCGCCCTGGCTGTCTTGGAACTCAAGTTTGTAGACCAGGCTGGCCTTGAACACAGAGACCTGCCTACCTCTGTCTCCCAAGTGTTGGGATTAAAGGCCTGCACTACCATGCCTGGCTTCCTGTGTGTATTTCATGTGTCAGTATTTTTTTTTGTTTTGTTTTGTTTTTCGAGACAGGGTTTCTCTGTGTAGTTTTGGTGCCTTTCCTGGAGCTCGCGCTGTAGCCCAGGCTGGCCTCGAACTCACAGAGATCCGCCTGCCTCTGCTTCCCGAGTGCTGAGATTAAAGGCGTGCGCCACCACTGCCCGGCTCATGTGTCAGTATTTTGTAAGTGCACATCACCATCAGGTAATAAGCCTGATTAGTATCTTCCCCGAACCCCTATTCTTTCTGCAGTTACACTTCCTTGGGCAACCACAGTCTGAACATTTTAAGTGGAAAATTCCAGAACACTCACTGATACTGTCCCCTCCCACCCCCTGCTTTCTATTTTGAAAGAAGGTCTCACTGTAGCTCAGGCTGATCACCAACTCATGATCTTTGCAGCCTCCCAGGCTGGGATCACAGGCATGTGCCACCATGCTGGCTAAGAAATACTCGTCATTATAGATGTTACTAGGGCAATCCCATACTGTTACCGTTAACCTGCTTCCCCATGTTCACGCACCAGCATGTCTGGGTTTAATGCTGACTGGTTTCAGGTACCCACTGGCCAGCCACAGTGGAACTGGCCCCACACTGTGCTTGACAGGATGAATACCTTTGCTCTTATTTTCTAGATTGAGGGCTGTGAGGGTCAGTCACACAGCGGTGGTTTGAGTGAGAATGGCCCCATAGGTTCATAGGTTTGATGCTTGGTCTCTAGTTAGTAGAACTTAGATGTGTCCTTATTGGAGGAGGTGTGTCACTGGGGGTGAGCATTGAGGTTTCAAAAGCCCGAGCCAGACCCAGTCTCTCTCTCTCTCTCTCTCTCTCTCTCTCTCTCTCTCTCTCTCTCTCTCTCTCTCTCTCTCCCTGATCAGGATGTAAAGATCTCAGCTACTGCTCCAGCACTATGCCTGTCTGCTTCCCTCCATGGACTAACGCTCTAAAATTGTAAGCAAGGCCTCAATTAAATGCTTTAAAAAAAAAAGAAGAGTTGCATCGGCACAGCGTCTCTTGACAGCAGTAGACCAGTAGACCCTGCACCAGGGCCCACGCTTAGAGGAAGTCAAGGTGAAACCCTGCTGTCTTCCCTCACTTTGGATGTTGTGTAATAATTCAGTACAACAGCCACTGCAACATGGGGCACCCCTGTAGGTGCTAGCGGTCAGGAGGCTGAGGCAGGACATTTGGGGACTTGAAGCAGTCTTGGACTACATAGTATGTTCCGTGGTAGACAATAGTGAGAAACGAGACTACTGGGGTCAGTGATCTTGAGTAAACCTGCTGGGTTTAGATTTGTCTGTGCTGTACTGGGGTGGAGCCCAGGATGTCCCACTCTGCGCTCCTGCTGCTGAGCCACACCCAGACTTCTTGCTAGTGATTTGGTACACACCCCATGCTTCACAGTGCAGCAGGCACTTCCTCACTCATGTGCCCTTGGAGGAGAAAGGTGAACTGGAGGAGAAGGGCGAGGGGTGTGGGCTAGCCCCTAAAGTTGCAGATAAGTATTTTCCTTTTCTCCCTGGCCCTATGCAGGGACAGAGCCCAGGGCTTCACACAGGCTAGACAAGTGCCTGCTTCTGAGATACCTCTAGCCCTTGTCTTAGGTGGTTAGAAAAAGTAAAAGGAATAATAATATTTTATCACAGTAAATCACATGAATTCAAACTTGCATATCACCTATCACATTTTATTAGAACACAGCCATATCCATGTGCTCCTCTGGCTGTTTTCACTACACAGTGGCAGAGACCTTTAGGCTTGTCATCTGGTCTGAGAGAAAAATCTGCAGACCTCCAGCAAAGAAAGCAATGCCATTCGGTAGGTCTTGGGAAAGGCAGTTAAAGGACTGAGTGCACATGAATTAAATGCTGAGAAATAGGAGACACTGTGACAACTGGGCCACTATTACTTTAGGAATATGGGATGGGGAGCTTGGCTTAGTAGACCACACGCCTGCTGGGGAGGCACAGGGACCTGGGCACGGAGCCCAGGACCCACATAAAGGCTTTAGGGTGCTTATGTAATCCCAGTGCTGAGGGGTGGAGTACTGTGGATCCCAGGTGCTGGGTGGCCAGCCAGTCTAGCCAAAATAGTGAGCTCCAGGTTCAGTGAGAGAGCCTGTCTCAAAGGCAGGGCCATCGAGATGGCTCATTCGGTAAAGGTGCTTGCTGCCAAGCTTGATGACCTGAGTTCAGTCTCTGGAACATACATGGTGGAGGAGAAAACTAACTTCTAAGGGTTGCCATCTGGCCTCCACATGCATGCCATGTATGTGGCACCACACACATGCATATATATGCTCATTCATGCATGCATACACACACACACACACACACACACACACACACACACACACACACGACAAAAATGAAATTAAAAACAAGGTACAGAGTAACAGGAATTCATGACATTGACCTCTGGCTTCCAGGTATACATACATGCACCTCACACATACACCTTTCTCACTCATGCACACCACACTCATGCACTACATGGCGCCTGTATCTCTTTGTTCCTCTTAGGCACACAAATATGATGAAGTGAGGCTTCATTCAGGAACAGCTTTTACCAAGTGGAAGGAGAGCAGGCTAGCCACTGTCCTGTGCTGTGGCATTTCTGGTTGCCTTTGCTTTCGTTTCTTGTGTTAGTTTTGAAATGGTAACTTGTTCTCACACACCACTTTTCTCATTAGTGGTGAGCCAGTTATGAACATGGTAAAAATCTGCCTTAATTCCTCCCCAAGGGAGGTCAGTAAAGGAACTGTAAAGAGGGGACAAGTGTCTGGTGTTCCACCTGGCTGGGGTGTGATGAAATCTGAGATTGGAGATGTTCTTGATTTACTCCAGGTTATACAGCCAGTCTGAACTTACGAGGTTTCCAACAGTTTGATTTGTTATCTTTTTCTTTCCTGTGTCCCATTCTGATCTTGTTGGAGATTGAATTCTGAATCCATAACCTCCTAGTTCAGTTCTTTTTTTTTTTTTTTTTTTTTTTTTTTTTTAAAGATTTATTTATTTATTATGTATACAGAAGAGGGCACCAGATCTCATTACAGATGGTTGTGAGCCACCATGTGGTTGCTGGGAATTGAACTCAGGACCTCTGGAAGAGCAGTCAGTGCTCTTAACCTCTGAGCCATCTCTCCAGCCCTAGTTCAGTTCTTAAATTGAAGGGCATATCCTCTTTTAATTATTTCCTAGCATTCAGACAATGGGAATTCATTAAAAGAAGATAGTGCTTAACATGTCTTGGATTTTATTAAGTAATTAGACACAAACTTACATTAGCCAGGCATGAGAAATGGTAAGAAGTTGATACAAGACCAAAGCAGGTGTGGGGACATTGACAGATGACTGTGCTTGCTTGCTGGGGAATTGGTGGCAAGTTGGAAGGAAGGTAGAATTCATTTTAATAGTGTGTCAGCTCACCCCACGTGAGTCTGCATGCCCAGGCTGGGATTGTAAGCATGTAAGCATTTCCTTCCATGCCCAGCCAGCTTTGCCTTTGAGACAGCCTCCCTGTAATGCACACCTGTAAGCACAGCACTCAGGAGGTAGAGTGGATGGTTTTAGGACAGCCTGAATTACTTTGTCTCAGACTCTTGAAGAACTATGATGTCTCTTTTCTGGGTATTGGGATCTTGTGTCATATGTACTCTCCTAGTCAGAGAGAATGTTCCTGCTGTCTTTCTTCACCAGCCTTCAGTAGCCAGTATAGCACGGTTCAGACATGCCAGCCTGCTTCCTACTTCTGAGTACACATCGGCTCTTTCCACCTCTCCAGGTCAAGCCTCACTAATTCATACAACTATTTTATTCTGTTTCAATTAAACAGGAAAGAGCCAGACTTCTCAGAGGTCAGTCTGTTCAACAAGTGGGACCCCAGGGCCTTCTGTATGTTCAGCAAAGAGAGCTTGCAGTGACCTCCCCAAAGGATGGTAGGTTAGGAAGCAGTGTGTTGGGCCTTATCCCAAAGCCTACTGGCTATTTTATGTTATTTCCTTTTTAAACAGGCTCCATCTCCATTCTGGGTTCTGATGATGCCACTACTTGTCACATTGTGGTCCTGAGGCATACAGGTATGATGACAGAGATGAAGGAAACCATTTGTTAAACTATCCCAACCATGTGGGACCACTGATTTTCTCAGTTTGAGTTTCCTGGTGTAGAATATGAAGCCATGTCTTATCTGCATGATGTCTCCCTGGTGCCCTGGTCAGATGGGTTGGCTGTGCAGCATGGACCCTTTCAGTTTTCTTACAGGGTGTCTAAAGATGAGGTGGTCTACATGGCTTGCTTCCTGAAATATAAGGACTAACTCATTTTACCCTTGTTCTCCAGGTAATGGGGCAACCTGCCTCACACATTGTGATGGAACTGATACCAAAGCTGAAGTCCCCTTGATAATGAGCTCCATAAAATCCTTTTCTGACCACACTCAGTGTGGAAGGTAAGTTCCTGTGCTTGTACACCTTGATCATGGGTGGTGTCCACACTTGGATGGATGGAGTGATGGAGGGTCAAGCCAGTACTGGACTTTTTGTTGGACAGGGAGGGCCTGACTATGTAGTCTTGCCTCTGATTCCCTAGTGCTCGGATTAGGGGATGAGACAACATGTCAGGCTTCTGTGCTGAATTTTAAATTGAGTTTGATTTTGAACTTGTGTAAAGTTGGGATCTTTGAATCTCAGATATTAATTTGTTATGGCCCAGACAGAAGGTGTTTTTGTGAGCAGTCACTTGTTCTAGGGTCTAGAGTAGGCAGTGCTCATACTCTGAAGCAGGCAGGTCAGGAATTATGTGGGAAAGACTGGAGGAGGAGGCAGGGTCAGCAGTGACCATATCACACAACTCAGCAAGCTGAGTTTGAGCATGGGTGTACAGTAAGAACCAACCCAGACTGGCTGTGGCTCAGCATTTCATCCTTACCCTGTGACACATGGTCGTGTATCGGAGCCACACAGCTAGTTAAGTTCTGGCCTGTGACCCAGGCCTGGCTGTCACTTGCTCACATGACTGGCCCTGCATTACACTTGGCTCTTATTTTCTTGGTAGCCTTTGAAGGAACTAGTACAGTCATATACAGGTGCTTAGAATCTCAGAGACACTATTGGTCAACTTTATTTGTGCCTCAAAGCCAAGATCCTTTTAGGTGGAGGTGCTGAAAAGTTCGAGAGTATTCTGTGTGGGTGGCCAGGTGACACTGCACTGAGAACCTTGGATGAGGTCCTGATAGCCTTGCTGCTGGCCTTGGCAACCTCACATGCACCCCATTGTGCCCACAAGTATTTTCATTATATGCTGTGGAAAAGGTCCAGAAGCATGCTGTGGAAGTTCATGGGAGCCAGGACTAAATATCCATGAAAGCAGCATTTAGTCGTGTCTTGTCCTAACTCTGATCATGTCCCTCTCTTGGCAGGCTGGAAGTGCACCTTGTAGGAGGCTTCAGTGATGATAGGCAGCTGTCACAGAAACTTACTCATCAGCTTCTTAGTAAGTTTGCCAGCTGCCCCCCCCCCCCAATATTATACCTAGTTTTGTTTGGTTTAAACAACAACAGAAAAGGAGCCGGGCAGTGGTGGTGGTGCACGCCTTTAATCCCAACACTCAGGAGGCAGAGGCAGACGGATCTCCAAGTTTGAGGCCAGCCTGGTCTACGGAGTGAGTTCCAGGACAGCCAAGGCTACACAGAGAAACCCTGTCTCAAAAAAAAAAAAAAAAAACACCAAAAATAAACAAACAAACAAATAAATAAATAAAGCTCTCTAGCAGTCAGATAAGGCAGAGGCAGAAGGACCATGAGTCTGAGACCAGCTTGGGATACATGTGAAAATCTGTCTCAAAACAAAACAAAGCCTGGGGTTGTAGGCCATGTGGATGGAACTATACAGACTGTACAGAGAGTGCAGCACTAAATTCCCAGGTGCTGGTGGGATGGGGACAAGGCCTCCCCATTTTGACAGGGCCATGGTGTTGAAGCCCCAGCTGGCTGTGGCCTCGTGATCATTGTGCCTCAGCTGAGTGAAAGAATTACAAGCCTGTGTCAGAGATGCTCTTTTAAAACAGCAGTTGGTAAATTCTTGGAGAGTACATACTCTGAGCTGTATAGCTGTACAGAAGCGTTCTTTGTAATCTTCAGAAAATGAAAATGGTCTTTTAGCCCTTTCTACTAAATCAGGAGAGACAGACGTGGTGTGCATTAATTGTGAAATAGGTGTACGCTAATGCCATACCTGCACTGGAGCAGCCTGCCAGCTAGGACACTGGCACTGTGGCTTAAGCCTTGTAAAGGTTCACATCCTTTGACTCAGTAATTCCCCTTCTTGGAATCCATTCTAAGAAAGTCATCTAAGGTCGCACAGAGAGGCTGACAAGATGGCTCACTGGGTAAAGGCACTTCCCACCAAGCCTGAACAAGTTTGGTCTTTGGGACTCACACGATGGAAGCAGAAATATGACTCTTGTAAGTTGTCCTCTGATCTCCCCATGTGCTTCACGGCAATACATGCGCATGCACACACAGTAAGAAAATGTAAAAAACCAAATCCTCCAACAGAGATTCCGACCCAAAGATGAGCAATCCCCAGTTGTCCTGAGAAGAGTTACAAAGCTTCCAGAAGCTGTTACCTGCTGAACCAGGTCTGGAGGTCCATGCTTGCAGCTCAGCAGTTGGAAAGAGACTGAGGCGGAGGGTTGCCTGTTCCTAACCAGCCTGAGCTACACAGTGAGGCCAACAAAAAATGCATAACAAAAACCACTTGTGAATGTTCAGTGTGGTAGAATATATCTTTAATTCTAGCACTTCAGGAGGCTGGGGCAGGTGGATCTGAGTTCAGGGCAGCCTGGTGAGACTGTGTCTCAAACAAACTTTACTAAGAAGTGTTAACTGCATGGGAAAAACCTATGTCTAACAAAACAGTCAGGGCATAAAGTTACGTGGTGTTATTGGAGCATCACTGTCTCTGTTAGGAGCTCAGCCGTGCACAGAAACTAAAAGCTAACCTACAGTGGGGTGACGGGCATTCAGAACCTACTCTCTTCTGTTCCCTTGTCCAAAAACATTCACAAAATTTTTGCTCTGGTGACTGGGCTCAGTGGTTAAGAGCACTGGCTGCTCTTGCAGAGGACCCAGGTTCAATACCCAGCACTTACATTACCACAACTCTCCTGTAACACCAGTTCCAGGGGATCCTGTAACAACCATTCATATGGCACACATACAGTGCAGCCAAAACATCTATACACACAAATATTTTTGCCCTAATAGACTTGAGAAGAGCCGGTCTCCTCTTAGGACTCCACCTGATGTGGGTGCTGGGACCTGAACACATGTCCTCTGCAAGAGCAGAGTAAATGCTTTTAACCACTGAGTCATCTCTCAAACCCCTGAGGCTTTTCCCTATTAGCCTGTATTAATTACATATAACAGATTTCATCTTATTTTTCATTTAGTGCATGTAGACACTTAGGGCACATGTATACCATATAGCTTGAGTATGTTAGTCAGGACAACTTGTGGGAGTGGGTTTTCTCCTTCCACATGTGGGTCCAAGGGATTGAACACAGGTTCCAAGTACCTCTACAGATTGAGTCTTCTTGCTGGCATACCCTCAACTCTCCCCCTCCACCACTACTATTTTTTTTTTTTTTTTTTGAGACAGGATCTCATGTAGCACAGACGGGCTTTGAACTTGAATGTGCCACCATGCCTGTTTCTGTAGTGCTAGGGGTTAAACCCATAGCCTTGAGTATGCTAGAGCATGCTAGGCAATTACAATATCAGCTGAACTATAGCCCCAGCCCCTAATAGGATGTTTTTATGCATATATGTAATATATTTTGATCGCATTCACAGAGCCCTGTTACTCATTCTTGGGTACTTTTTTGACATCAATTTTGAAATTCTAATTGTAGGTGAATTTGACAAACAAGATGATGACATTCACTTAGTGACATTATGTGTGACAGGTGAGTTCTGCTGCTTTCACCCAAACCAGGGGTATAAGGGTTCAGGAAAGTTTTGTCTGTACCCTTACAACAGCTACCATTAGGATAGGAATTGTAGAAGACAGTCCACAGAGACTGTCACCTCTGGATGACTTGTCTCCACTACTCCTTATCTCTAGGTAGCCTTCTCAACACCAGGTCCTACCCAACTAATGCTGCTTCTCCAAAGGCCCTGATATCAGAGGCTTCTCTGTGCTCCTGGGAGGGGAGAGCGCTGGTGAGCTGCCCTTGTGTGGCAGAGGCAGGGTTAGGCCTGTTAGTGGCCCACCTGGGGCTTTGTATTGAGTTTTTCCTTCACATGGAATAAGAACAACTGTTTAGCAGTTCTACTTTCCTTCATTTCTTAGAATTAAATGACCGGGAAGAAAATGAAAACCACTTTCCAATCATTTATGGCATTGGTAAGTAGTATTTGTATTAGAGGGCTTCATGGTTCCCATGTGGGTTAGAGCAGGCTGACTCAGGTTAAAGGTCTGAGTGTGTAGTCATTCCATCTGTACTACTGTTGTTGGGTTTGGATCCTTGCTCCTATACATTTACTGTTAAACCCTGGGCAAGGGGCCTGACCTGACTAACCTCTAGCTGTGAGGTGTTAATGTCCTAACGATAACGTGTGGAGAGAAACAGTCAGTGTACCACATAGGTTATGCCCACCTCAGCTGTGCAGCTTAGTGTCACATGGGTGGGTAGTCTGGCATGTTTTTCTCTAGCCAGTGCTCAGGGGGAAGGCATGAGGCATTTGGATCTCTGTATACTATGGGAATGGAGTAAAGTTTTGATTTAGAATGAAGATCCCACAAAACCAAGTTCAGAACTGTCAAACTAAAGGAAGCCCAGGGCCTTCCTCTCTCTAGTCCTGAGGCTAGCAAATTGCAGAGGGCTTCTGGTGTGTGTTCATGATATTTAGGTAGGTGGGTGATAAAAGACACTGGCACTCCTTATTTTATTCTGTGTCACTTTGCGTAGCCCTAAATAGGGCACAGCTTTTCACTAGTGTTTGTGGTCATAGCAAAGCTTTGACTACACATGCCCTGAGGGCAGAGTGCCTCAGGGGCTGTTCCCCGTTGCTACAGAGGCACCTCAGTTGTCTCTTCAGATTCCATTCTTTTCTGATTCTGGTTCTTATGTGTAGTGTTGGAAATGGTGAAGTCTGTTTTGGATCTTTGCCGATTTAGAGTCATTCCCTATCTGTTGCAGCTGTCAACATTAAAACTGCAGAGATTTACAGAGCTTCCTTTCAAGATCGTGGTCCAGAGGAACAGCTTCGTGCTGCAAGAGCTTTAGCAGGAGGCCCGGTGAGTAGGAGCCCATCTTTGTGGGGTGAGGAGAGGGGGAACCCTAAGAGCCTCAAGTTTTTAGAGTGGAGGAAAGTTGTGGCTACCTCCTTACCAGGAACCAGCTCACTTCCTTATGGGTTAGAGGAATAAAGAGTGAGTTTAGTTTCTAAGTGCGAGATACTAGTTAGTTCTCTGCCTGAAAGATGGAGGTGTTGGTAAGAGCCTGGATCTGTGGACAAAGGGGGACCTCTTCCCATTAACCTTCCATAGTGAGGACTGGAGAGAGGGGGAGTGACAAGATGCTGCATTGTCCACACTTTGGCTCCAGTCACCAAAGAGTAGTTTGGTGAGTCACTCCAAAAAATTATTGAATAGGTCAGTTTAAAAGTTTAATTTTCAGCCGGGTGGTGGTGGCACCCGCCTTTAATCCCAGCACTCGGGAGACAGAGGCAGGCGGATCTCTGTGAGTTCGAGGCCAGCCTGGGCTACAGAGTAAGTTCCAGGAAAGGCGCAAAGCTACACAAACCCTGTCTGGAAAAAACAAAACAAAAAAACAAAAAACCCTAAAGTTTAATTTTCTAGCTGGGCAGTGATGGCACACATCTTTAATCCCAGCACTCTGGAGGCAGAGGCAAGCAGATCTCTGTGAGTTCAAGGCCAGTCTGGTCTACAAACCTCCCTCCCAGTTTAATTTCCTTAAGGTACTGTATTTTTCCTTATTTTTTTGGTAGTGCTGTGGATGGAATAGAGGCATTTGCTAGGAAAACTTTCTGCTACTGAGCACTTCTAGCCTAGGCCCTTTTTATTTTCAGACAAGACCTTGTTATGTAACCTAGCCTCAACATTTCCCAGGGCTGGGATTACACAAGTATACAACTGTATCCTAGTCTCTATGATGTTTTTTAATTAATTTAAAAGAAGACTTATTAATCCCATTTGAGGAACAGGTAGAATGTAAAAATGCCCAGTGTAAGCCTGGCACGATGGCATACATTTTTAATCCAAGCACTTGGGAGACAGGTGGATTGCTGTGAGGTACAGGCCAGTCTGGGCTTATGCAGCTTTTTAATAATGCCAAACAGGCTCTGAGGAGATGGCTTGCTATATAAGCATGATCCACAGCACTGACATGAGAAGCTAGGCATGCTGGGCATGCTTCCAGGCCCAGTGCTGGGGAGAAAGAGGCTGACTCTTAGGGTTTGCTGAGTCTGGAGCTCCAGCTTTAGTGGAAGACCCTGTCTCAGGTCACAAAAGCAACTGAAGACATGGGACATGGCTCTCTGGCTTCACATAGGTGCCAGCAGGCCCCGAATCAGCTTTGTTTGTGCAGCACTAACATTGCAGTAAGAAGATGTCTGGGGTTAAAGAGATCTGCTCTGCCAGTCTTTTACCATTTTCAGGAGTCCTAATTTTGTCTTTTAAAAAATGTTGTGTTTCATATGGTCTTGCTATGTATGTAGCCTAGGGTGTCTTAGAACTTGTGGCAAGCATCCTATATCAATGTCCACCAATTACCATGATCAGCTTGGTGGTTTTTTCTTTTTCTTTTTTGAGACAGAGGGTCACATTGCAGCCCAGGCTGGCCTGGAACTTACTTTAGGATTCCTTTTGTTGTTTAGTTAATAGACATATTTCAGACTGAGTACCCCTCTCAGAGCTGAAAATTACCACTGGCATAATTTGGGAATTCAAGGAATTGTCTGTTGGCAAATCAGCTTCTACAGAGCCAGTTGTGGTGGTGCACACATCCCTGTGACCCCAGATTGGGATGTGTGGCAGGATTTCAAACACTCTTGACTGTGGATTGAGTCCAAGGCCAGCCCAGGCTACATGAGACCTCAAAAATAAAACCAGGTGAGGTGTGGTGCTATACACTTTTAAAGCAGGCAGATCTCTAAGAGTTTGAGGCCAGCCAGGTCTACCACAGCCAGACCCTGTCTCAAAAACAAACAAACAAACAAAACTAAAAAACTCCTAACCTTTCTTTTATGCTTTTTGTGAGACAAGGTCTCATTGTCATCCAGGCTGTCCTGGAACCCAAGGTGATCTTCCTACCTCAGCCTCCTGAGTGTTGGATGGCAGGTGTGAGCTGTCATACCTGGGCATCAGGCATTAGGAGCTGTTTATGTTGCACGATGACTAGCTGCTTGGGGTATGAGTGAGGAGGTGTGGTATTTGTGCAGCCATGAGGGGTACAGGCTTTAGTCAGACCTGCTTATCTTTGAGGCACTGCTGATGCTCACTGGATATGTGACTTGGGACTATTCTCACTGTCAGCTTCCCCTTAGAAGGGCAGAATGCTGTCTTCTTGTAGGCTTGCCATCAAAACTAAACACAGCAATACCCAGGACCAAACACAGGAAAGGCATTTGGTGGTGGCAGCTTTGTTATTATGGGAGGTTCGCAGTTTATTGGCTAATGGAACAGCCTTGGAACTAGACTACAGCAGTGGTAGGGCAGTGTCCTTACAGCCTGTCATGGAAATGGTTCTTTTAGATGATTAGCATTTATGATGCAAAGACAGAACAACTTCGAATAGGCCCGTATTCCTGGACGCCATTTCCACATGTGGATTTCTGGTTGCAGCAAGATGACAAGCAAATACTAGAGGTGAGAATTTACAGGTTGGCTAAATCCTAAATCTCTGGACCCTGGTTTCCCCATCTGTAAGAAAAAAAAAGGTTTAGACCAGCTAATAGCTGCTTCTCCTTCAGTGGGTGAGACTGACATTCTATTGTCATTGGCAGACGCTTAACTTTTATGGCAGTGGGGGATTAGTAACTTCCTGGTAGATGTTTACAGGTGAAGCAGTAAGTAGTGAAATGTGTGTAACAGATGTACAGAGGCGCTGACACTGAGACTAGCCCGGTGAATGTGTATGTGGCCCAAAGCTACTCTGACATTGTCATCTAAGCCGGGAAGGTGTACAGTCTGGCCCTGCTCATGTCCACTGTCTTGTCTTTTCAGAACCTTTCTACTTCTCCTCTGGCTGAGCCCCCCCACTTTGTTGAACATATTAGATCTACCTTGATGTTTTTAAAAAAATTCCCATCTCCAGCAAATATACTGTTTCCTGGAAATAAAGCTCTCCTCTACAAAAAAAATGAAGATGGCTTATGGGAAAAGATCTCTCCAGGGAGCTAACATCCAAGTTACCAAAGAACACAGCCCTTTGGCCTGCTAGAGACCACTGGTGGTTTGGAATCTACACCTGTGCAGTTTGACTTCTTCCTTGCTTACTATCTTTCAAAATAAAATCTTATTTTGGCAAAGGCATTTGTTTAGATGATTTTTTGCTCTACTACAAAGAATTTTCACCAATCATGAGGGATGGAGGAGAAACCATTGGCCTTGCTGGTGAGTAGGCAGTAACTTTAGAGACAGGTTGGTCAGGAAAAACTCTCTGTTCAAAAGTTACTCTTAGAAACTTCCTATCAGAGGCTGAGGTGGTACAAGCCTTTAATCCCAGCACTTGGAGGCAGAGGCAGGTAGATCTCTGACTTCAAGGCCAGCCTGGTCTACAGAGTGAATTCCAGAACAGCCAGGGCTACACAGAGAAACCCTGTCTTGAAAAACAAACAAACCAAAAAAAAAAAAGAAAAGAAAAGAAAAGAAACTTCCTATCTGTTTGGAAAGAAACAGTTGAGCTTATTACCTTCCTCAGAGACAAGGTCCTGGGAGGCCAAATTCAATACATATGATGCTACTAAGATGCCCAATTAGGGTTATGGAAGTTATTTTTTTAAGAACGTTTATGTTATCTGATGAAAAGTAAGATTTATACCGAGTTCACAGGTAGCAATTTCAAGAGCCTTTATTTAAGCCAACATCAGATAGTGTCTCAAGGTAAAATTCTGTTGCAGCAAAACCAGGTAACAATTCCAAATGTATAAAAACATTGAAAAATCAATCAGTTCAAGGTGATAATTTACCCCTCCCCATGTCACCTGCTATACTTCATTGCATCAAATGAACAGGGAAGACTATATTTAATCATTTGCACCAAAAAAATGGAAAGATTGCATCTTGACAAGTGGCAACTGTCAAAAATCACATCAAATCAGTGTAATTATAGGCTTAAAGTGGTATAACTAAGGCTTCCAACACTACAGTCCACAGGCCCACCATCTTAGCATCTTCCATTGTTTGACTTTTAGGGACTAAAAAGGCACGGGGTGGGGCATCTTAGGGCACTGCAGGTGATGCAGTACTTGGGAAATACAAATGGATGAGAATTAGGCAGCAAGCTCTGGCTTGTTAGCCCGAGAGAGGCAACCTCTCTGGTTCTTTCCTGAGTTGGGCCCAGGGTGAGGACAAGAGAAGCTGCAGCCACCTCATGAAAAGCAGGTCGAAGGCTTGCTTGCTGCAGCCTTCACCGTGCTGCACAGCAGACGACACTGGGCTCTTCATGGCGGCCTCCAGAGGGCTTTCTGTCCTGAACTGACACAAGCACAGGGCACACTGGGCACCAACTTAAAAGCATCACCAGTGTTTAAAAATAGACTTAAATATGGTCAGGAAGAGAGCTTATAGTTAGTTACTATTAACAGATGAGTCCTTAACTCTGTTTACAAAGAATGTGTAAAGGAGAAAAGGTGCAGCAGGGGACAGTCCTAGTGCCACAGCTCATGTGTGCACAGGCTTCAGGAAAGGCAGCAGAGGGTTCTGATACTCTCACTCGGGTCCTACTGAAACCCATTTCCTGATGCCAACCAGTGAGGCAGGCATCTACGACAACTTGACTGAACTACAGACCTAGTAGACAGAAGCATGGAGAAGAACCCAGAGAGTCACTGTATGCAGCCTAATCACGCTTAGGTTCAGAGAGAGAAGAGAGAACAGTGTTTCAAGTGGAAGGTGCTTGAAATCTACATGTTCTCTCAGCACAAAGTGTTTATGGTACAGGAAGGTTATGGTACATACCTTTCAGGTATGCCTAGGTTGGGCAGGCCAAAATAGTCAATTGGTGGTTGCTCAACTTACACATAAAGTAATTGCCCCCCACCCCCCAGAAAGCCTGGTTTTCCACCATTATCTGTGCAAAACTCCCAATTTAGCACAAATGGCAGAAATTTCTATCATATTAGCATGTGGCACAGTTCACATTTTCAATAAAACTTCATCTTTCCTGAAACAAGAGTCAATGCAGGCTCAAGCCCAGTATTACTGAGCTTTATCTTAAGCGCTCCAGTCCCTCTACCTGAGGGTGGTCATCTTCCGGATGCTGGGCCTTGTTCTGCAGGGCCTCAGTCTGTCTGGCCATGGGGGCAGGAACACTTGGGGCCTGCTCAGGGCAGTGGGCCTCTAGGTTGCTGTGCTCGGGCCCACCGGACAGCTGTTCCACCTTTTCGAGGTCTTCAATGTGGCTGACTGAGCTGGTCTCACTCACAGCATCCGAGCCTCTCAGGGACCTTTTAAAAGGTTTCTGGCCTAGAGAGACAAGATGAACTATGCTGAGGCTGGTGGGGGGACATCTTGTAACAAAGGTGCCGTGGTCCTGCATGGTCACTGATTTGGCAGGAATGCTGGAATTCTGGCTTGCGTCTTAGAGGTGAAGCGGGAACTAAAGAGCATTGTGACACTGTACTGCTCCCCAGGCCAGTGCTTCTGTGGTGCCCCTAGCGGGAGGGAAGTGCCTTTGTTAAAGCAATGCTTGCCTTAGGAGTGCCATGGAGCTAAATCTCAGGTGCCTGAACGGTTGTTTCAGTGAAGGGAATGGAGTTTTGGATTAAAGAAAGGAACATAAGGAACAACAAATAGAAGTGGTTTTCTTCTGTTAATGAAGGTGAACTGTGGAGAGGTTTAACCCACCTGGAAGTCGCTGTTTGCTTCGAGTGCCTGAGGGTGTAGGAGGTGGCGTCACTCCTGTACCTTGTACTTTGTAGACATATGTGTGTTCTGTGGACTCCAGAGAACCTGTCAGGAAAAAAAAAGTGGCAGGAGCTCCTGACATAGCCATCCTGAGATGTCACTTGCCCTCAACTGGCTTTGTATCTTAATCAGCATAGAGCCACTATTTAGCTTCCCATGGACTGAACTGGAGCAAAACTACCCTGCAGTTGCTCACATCTCTCTACAAGCTCCTTGCTCCTGGGAACGCTCCATCAGTGTATGCAGTGTGCCGGGACCCATACCCAGCTGCAAAATGCACTTTAGCAATGAGCAGATGCTCCTGTTAAAGGCTGAGGTCTGACAGATAAAACGTTCCTTGTTTGTGGTGTTTTGAGACAGTCTCATAAAACCCTGATCCTTCAGCTTCAGCCTCCTAGATGCTAAGATGATATCCTTCTGCCACCACATCAGGAAACTCTTATGATCTTTTGCTATCTTGAGAATCTAGCTATTATTTTCTGGAGAAGGAACAAAGGAAGAAACATCAAGTTTTGAGAGTATTTCTTTGGTAGGACAGGAAAGGAGTCACAGCTGTTAGCATCTCCCAGCAAGTTGCCAACAGTTGACTGCCAGTCACTGGTTTAAAATAAATACTGTGTGCTACAATCTTTAGGTTCCCCTTTCAGAAGGAGCCCTATCCTGCACAAAATACTCAGGACTACTGTGGGAAACAATAGTCCTTATGCCAGTGTCCACACTGCATTGTCCCCAGATGAGGGCCAGTTGGATAGGCATGTCCTTGTTCCAAGGAAGACAATGTGCATGCTGTAGAGTGGCTGCTTGCTTTCTGACGGTTTCAGCAGAGGCTGGGGGAGATGATATGGCAGTAGGGGCAGACTGCCTCACTTCAGATTCCTGGCAGAGAATCGGGGAGGTAAAAAAGCATGACAGGTTCTAGGAGGGAAAGGCAACTGGTCAAAACTTTGAAATAGCCGGGCGGTGGTGGCGCACGCCTTTAATCCCAGCACTCGGGAGGCAGAGGCCGGCGGATCTCTGTGAGTTCGAGGCCAGCCTGGGCTACCAAGTGAGTTCCAGGAAAGGCGCAAAGCTACACAGAGAAACCCTGTCTCGAAAAACCAAAAAAAAAAAAAAAAAAAAAAAAACTTTGAAATAACAGATCTAGGCACAGGCCAGTTGGAAGTCCTACCTGCTGTTAAGTTAAAACTTCTTCCCTTTTGTGAAGCTTGGACTGGAGAAAACCAATTCAGCACGGACCCTACCACAGGGATCTGCCGCAACACTCCCTGTAAAACATAATCTTTGTTCAGGATGACCTGCTGAGCCTGCTCTGCTGGGATGCCAGCCTGGCAGACTCCAACAGTCACCTACCTCTTCCAGAAGCCGCTCCTCATTTGCCTTCTGCAGTTGAACCTGAGCCTCCTGAATTCCCTTCCGAACGACTTCTGTCATGTTCTCTAGAAGCTGCAAAACCAAGGAAGATACTATTTGTCTAAGCTTCTTGCCCAGGGCCTGGAACTTCTTACACAATCAACAGCATTGGTGACATTTTCCCACAAGTATGTCAGTAGATGGAATTCTGCACTGAAATACCTGAGCAAAAGCTAAATAGAAAATTAAACAGAAGAAGATGAAAGCTCATGCAGATCCAAGCAGACAGAACTTGTTGCCTGGCCTCATCTGCTAAAGAGGAGAAATAACAAGTTCCATTCTGAATGTTTTATCAATGAAAAGCAAGCACTGTTTAATGTTGAGAGAAAGTCAGAATTAACAGCTAAGACTGGGAAAAACCAACAGTGAACACAGCCAGCTCCTTGGCTTTTTTTAAAACCTCTTCATCCCCTCCCTACCCCAAAGTAAACTGCAGCACGTGTTTCTGTCTGCTCTCAGGCAAGGATGGGTTGAGTCTGACCACTAGCCTTGTACCCTGGTCTTCCATGCTACCTGACCAACAGAGGAAGGTCTGTTTCTGGTGGCATGGCCCTTATCAGGAGCACCTGTGTTGTTTGTCCTTAGGACTCAGCTCCTTTTAGGAAGTCTCACCTCAGTGCACTGCGGATGTGAGCACGCCCCCAAAAGCTCAGCTGCCCTAAGCCACAGCATTTGCTGCACAGCTTGGTGTACATGGCTCTTCCCCAACACTGCCTGGTGAGGTCACTGGGGGCAGCAACTGTGTCCAGGCCACTTAGTATTCCTCATGCCTGGCATAAAGACCTAGCTCTCAGGAAAGCAACATTTGGCAAAGAATGAAATGAACAGACATTCCCCAGTGTTGTATTGCAAAAGTAAGAAAAGACATGAAACACTAATTCATCTTACAGACCCTTGAGTTTTCCTCAATTTCCCGGGCTGTGACTGCAATGGTCTCTACTAGTTCAGAAATATCCACATCATCACTTGCCAGGCCAATGTAAATGCAGCTCTTCATGCTTTTGTACTCAGGGCCTGGGGGAAGAAACAGGCAAGGCTGGCTCCCATGTCCTCAGGACAGTGGGAAGCCAGGTCTGTCCTAACTATGAGGAAGATGCCTCTAACAAAGGAAAGGAAGGCTGGAGAGCTGCAGAGGGAGGGAGACCTTACTCTGGGAGACACTTAACCTCCAGTTGGTCCTAACCCAGAGCTCTCCCCTCTGTGGCAACGAAAAGCATCTTCCTTAAGCCCGTTTGACATGGTCTTCTTAAAGTTCACAGTGACTTAGGCAAGTAGTTCTTACCCATTTTAAATATGAGGTCAGATTCCAGTTCATTTAACTTTTTCAGAAGTCCAGTGTGTATTTCCTCACCCTCTGGATCAGATTTCAAACTGCTGTTATCATCATTAGCATGCTCATACCTAAAACACCACAGCACAGAAACACATCTAAGATTGAGCATCTCTTCAGACAGGACTGTGGGTACAGTAGAAACTCCCAGAGATGAGCAGAGATGTGAAGTAATCTTTTAATAACATCTAAGCCTCAGGTTGTGCTCCAGGAAAACGAGAGTCTGGGGGTCTTTTATTTACAAGGAAAAAGGGAAAATGAGAGGAAAGGAAGGTAGCCCAGAAGACTGTGAGGCCAGTACAGCTCTCTCCCTGGGAACCAGGCTTACCCTGTAAAGCTCTGTATATTCCACAGAGTAACCATTTGTCCACTATGTGTCTGCCCTGGGCACTTGTGAATTTGCACAAGCAGATAGCACACAGTGACCCCTGACTCACTGAGCCCATTGGTGGGCCAAACTATCTGACTACATATTTTATAGACCTTTCTAAATACTCCAGAACATCTCAGTGAGTTCTTAGCAAATATACTCTAACTTCACCTGGGTATGTAAGCATCAGGACCTACTTGTCTTTGACAAAGTAGTCCTTCACATCATGAAACAAGTCAAATCATTACCTGACAACCCCGATTCCAGGCCAGTTGGGGTCATCAACATATAGGAGGCCTGCTGTCCCCTCTACCTCCTGCCTGAACTCTTCTCGGAGCTGTAGTGTACAGGTCAGGACTGGCAGTTTGCTTTGGATGCAGGTGATGAGTTGATCCACATCTTCTCCTCGAGTTCCTAACACTGAAAACACCCACAGAATGTTCGAGAAAGACTTAAAGAAGGACTTGGTGGTGGGGTAGGGGGGTACATGAAGGGGAGACTCTTTACTACTAACAAGGTCAAAGGTCAAAAGCCCTCAGTAGTAGCTGAAATTTTTTTTTTTGAGAAAGGATTTCTCTGTGTAGCACCTGACTGTCCTGGAACTCAGTCTGTAGACCAAACCAGGCTGGCCTTGAACTCAGAGATCCGCCTGCCTCTGCCTCCTGAGTACTAGGATTAAAGGCATGTGCCACTGCCGATGCAGCCACCACCACCTAGCTTTTTTTTTTTTTTTTGAGACATGGACTCATCCTGTAGTTGAGGCTGGCCTTTAACTCCTGGCAGTCATCCTGCCATAACTTCCAAAGTGTTGGGATTATGGGCATAAGCTACTATACCTGACCTTAATTTTTTTTTTTTTTTCGAGACAGGGTTTCTCTGTGTAGCTTTGGAGCCTGTCCTGAATCTCACTTGGTAGATTAGGCTGGACTCGAACTCACAGAGATCCGCCTGGCTCTGCCTCCCGAGTGCTGGGATTAAAGGCGTGCGCCACCATCGCCCGGCTCTAAAAAATTTTTTTAAAGTTGTTCCATGTAACTATAGAAGGATCAGGTAGCAAAACCTAACACACTTGGGGCTCGGGCAACAGTTCTCTTGTACAAGCATGAGGACCTGGGTTTGGATCCCCATGGACCATAACACAAAAAAGTGGCTTCATGGTACACAGCTATGATCACAGCACTGGGGAAGTGGAGACTAGAGGATCCCTGGGCTCACTGGCCAGCTCAGTGAGCTCCAGGTTTAAACAAAAGACTCTGTCCTAAAAATAGAAAGTAGACAGAGATAAGAGGCATCTGATGCCAACCTCTGGCTTCCACATGCAAACACACGTACACCACACACATAAACAAATTTTTAAAAATCAGGCTGACAGGGCTCAGTGGTAAAGTTGCTTGCCACCAAGCCTGGCAACCTAAGCTTGATCCCAGGACCCACATGGGTAGTAGGAGAGAATCAAGTCCCATGGGTCCTCTGACTTCCACATGCATGTGCCCTTTCCACACAATAAACATAAATAATGAATGAATACATAACAATTCAATGGCTGCTGCTCCAGGAGACACAGCTGCTTTGTAGATTTAATGCACAGTGGAGCTCTCTACCTATAAGCCATTTTCTCACAGAAGGCCTAACGCAGGTTACACATATCCTGTCATGGGCTAAAACAAAAAGGCAGGTTTTTGTTTTTGTTTTATATGCAAATATTAATGGAAGAGAATGTTTTGGTGGGTTTGTATCTGGGACACCAGGAAGAGGGCAGAGAGACAATACCAGACCACATGAGATACACTGAGTTATTCAGAGGTGAGGGAGTCTTGGCAGTCTACCATCCCTCCTTCTTTGGGTTCACAGGTGCTGCTTGGGTGTTCTCTGCCAACCTCCAGCACTGTCTTCAGGGCTAGAGTTGAGGCCATCATCAAGTTCCAAAATGGCCTTTTCTTTACAGGGCAAATTTTCTTATTTTGGTGAGCTTGAGAAAATACCTTTGCAAAAATGTTGAGCATCTCATGAAAAACCACCAAAAACTTTCTTAAATTGTCTTAAGTTTTATTATAAAAAGCATAACCATTCAGCACTTGGGGTGCAAGGCAGGTGGATCTCTGAGTTCTAGGCCAGCCTGGTCTACAGATCAAATTCCAGGACAGCCAGGGCTACACAGAGAAAGTCTGTCTTGGAAAATCAAAGGGGCAGGGGAATGTGTTGTGGCTTATGCATGTAATCCCAGTACTTAGGAGACTGAGGCAGGAGGATCAGGTGTTTAAGGTCAGCCTGGGTTACAGAGCAAGACCCTGTTTCTAAAATAAAATAAGGGTTGGTGAAATGGTACTGTGAGTAAAGGTACTTGCTGACATGTATGACAACCGAGTTTGATCCCTAGAACTTATATTGTAAGAGGAAATTGACATCCAAAAACTGTCCTTTAATTTCCATATGTGTAAATGTAGAGCACATGTAGCATGTGCACACACATACACATACACCAAATAAATAAAAAATTTAAAAATAAGAAATACAGCCAGGTATATGGGTGCACACCTTTAATTCCAGCATTTAGAAAGCAGAGGCAGGCAGATCTCTGTGAGTTCAAAGCCAACATAGTCTACAGAGTGAATGTTTTAGGCCTGTCAAAGGTACAAAGTGAGACCCTGTCTCCAAAGAAAAGGAACATATGAAAACCCTACATATTTACAGGGTACTGTGGGCTATGTTGACACATGCATATCTGTAATGATCCCATCTGAGAAAAGCCTGTCTATGTCTCCAAACAGTCAACTGTTTCTTTGTGGAGAAGACATTCACAGTCTTTTCTAGCAGTAGCATTTTAGTGCATTCCTGTGAGCCTACAGGTACTGACACAAAACAGAACAAAGAGCTTCTTTCTCCTGCCCAGCTGTTGTTTTATTAGTGACCGAGAGGGCACATCCCATCTTTAGTTTTAACTTCACAGACTTCAACTGCACTGCTTTCTGCCATGTCTAAAAGGGTGGCCCTACTCTATTAGAGTCCCTAAGGCAACTGGGGATTCCCATTCCCATCCCCAGTGTGAATGGAGAACTTCTGGAGGGTTGACTACATGGAGGATCTTGGAGGGTGGCATGCCAGAAGATATGGAAACTGTGTCCCTTTCCTACAATTTGCCTTATACATTTCTTTTTTTCTTTTCTTTTTCTTTTTCTTTCTTTCTTTCTTTTTTTTTGAGACAAGCTGCTGAAAGGCTTGTTTGGGGTGGAAGGAGCTCTTTCTTACTGAAAACATTTTATATATTTTATCATGTTTTCCTCTCTCCCAATTCCTCCCAGCTCCTTTCATCTGCTACCTACACAATTGTATGTTCTCTCAACAAACCAAAAATGCGAGGGAAAAAAACCAAACAAACAAGAAACACAACTCCCCCTCCACCCAAAACTTGAAATTAAAACAAACAAAACAACAATAATAAAAAAAAAAAAGAAAAAAAAAAGCCAAACAAAGCAGAAGGAAACAAAAAATTCCACAAAAATGCCACTGAGTTCGTTTGTGTTGGCTAGCTACTCCCTGGCACTTTCCCTTGTCAGCTAACTGCAGACAGCTTCTTTGTTGAGGGGATAGGAAATGGGGGACAGGGGACAGGAAACAGGGGACAGGGTCCCCCCCTCCACTGTCCTCTTCCCTTCTCAGTGTGGGACCCTGTCTGCCTTGAACCTGTGCAGGTCTTGTGTGTGCTGCCACAGTCTCTAAGTGCTGAAAGGTTTTAAAGCTGCACAAGTCACTCAGATATGCACTTGGGCATGAGAAGTAACCCAAATAGAAAACCTAGAGTCAAAGGACATCAACACACAGAACTGAGTGGCTCCAGATGTCTCACTCTATTACTGAGAAGTTATGTTGACATAAATTTAGCCCCAAAGAAAAGCTACTTCAAAGGGAGATGCTGCAAACTACAGGAGAGCAGGGCACAAGGGAGACCCAGTCATCTGACTTGCTGGTCATCAGCAGGCACAATGGACTCTTTTTGCCCTAGCCACAGGGGCAAAGTTGAAATTGCCTTACCTGCCGCTGTCATCAAAGGGCTGAACCTCACACATGTGCCATCTCCCTCCAAGTCCATGACAGTGAGGCCACACACAGGCACTAACTGTTTCAGTTGTTCTCCTAGCTGCAGGGAAAAGGACGAGAACATTCCTGCAATAGGGGACTTAAATATCCTCACAGCCACCCTCACAACCTCACCCAGACTCAAACGGCTTCTGCAGCTAGTTTCTCTTATTCTTCAGGGTATCTTTCAATATTTCACAGCAATTTCCTGTTTCCAGTGCTATGAACAGACCTTGTCCAGGGGACTTTGCCCCTCCACCTCACCTTTTCCAATGAACAGTTCATTTTATGTTATTCCAAATACAAATTTACTTTAGAAAAACATGCACTACAGTTAAAACAAAAATATGAAATAAAAATGACTAACAACATACTATCTTAACACTGACCATTGATATCTGGTGTATTTCCCAGGGTCTTTTCTCTATTTTGTAACAATGCATTCTATACAATTTAGGAACCTAGCCGGGCAGTGGTGGCGCACGCCTTTAATCCCAGCACTTGGGAGGCAGAGCCAGGCGGATCTCTGTGAGTTCGAGGCCAGCCTGGTCTACAGAGCGAGATCCAGGACAGGCATCAAAACTACACGAAGAAACCCTGCCTTGAAAAACCAAAAAAAAAAAAAAAAAAAAATTTAGGAACCTATTCTCTTTGTCTGTATGCAGGCACACATTTGTGTGTGAGCATGGGTATGTGGAGGCCAGAGATCAATGCTGGGCTCTTCCTCAGTCATTCTCCATCTTACTTTTTGAGACAGGGCCTCTCCTCACTGAAACTATAGCATAATGATTTGTTTATACTGTCTGGCCAGTGAACCCCTGAACCACCTGTCTGCCTCTCTAGTGCTCGATTGTAGGTATGCTGCCGTGCCTGACTATTTTTTTTTACATGGATGCTGAAGATTTGAACCATGTCTGCCTGCATGCCGCCATACTCCCAGCTGCCGTGCTCCCCACCATGATGATAATGGACTAAATCTCTGAAACTGTAAGCTGCCACCTCAATTAAATGTTTTTCTTATAAGAGTTGCCATAGTCATGGTGTCTCTTCACAGCAATAAACACTTAACTAAGATAACATTTTTACCCTACTGAGAACACGTGAAGTCTAAACTCTAGGGTACTACATGTTAAGTGTTCAAAAAGCTGCTAGAGCAGAATGCTGGCCCACTTCGCCTGGCTGCCATAGGTCCTTGGGGACAACTGTACCTTCCGATGCACTTTGTTTGTTTGTCTTGTTTCTTTGAGACAGGGTCTCACTATGTAGCCCTGGCTGTCCTGGAACTTACTCTGTAGACCAGGCTGGCCTCGAACTCAGAGATCCACCTGCCTCTGCCTCCCAAATGCTGGGATTAAAGATGTGCACCACCACGCTCAGCTTTAGGCACACTCTTGTTGCCCAAAGCAGAGGTACTGAAGTTCAGCTTTACATACTGTTTTAGCCTTAGACATCGATCAGGAAATGGTCACAGAAGGAAAGTGAGGGGCTTGCCAGAGGTGACAGTGTGGGAAGTGCTTATCTGATTCAAAACAGAACAAGCCTGGTGTCTCTGCATGAAGCTCCTTCCTGTGGCTATGACTAACCACACATGACCACGTTACACAGCAGGGGTGAAGCCAGGTGACACTGCTCCAGACGTAAAGAAGAAAAAGTAGACAGCAGTCATCTTTACCCAGCGGTTCAGTGCATCACAGGAGTGTCTCTCCCGGCCAACAGCTGCAGGTGCTACGTTGGATACAGGGACAGCTTTAAACGCTGGATCTGAGGCCAAACACAGAAGGGATTCATTCCCAGAAACAAGGCCATAATAAACACTACAACTCAATCTCATTTCATGTAGATGCCAATGTGAATCCTTAGAGAACAGCATCACATATTAATGAAACCAAAATGTCTGAGAGGTTAATGTCCTATACCTTTCTGATGAACTAAGTAACTTCTCAATAGATTTTTAGAATAAGATTCTCCCCCTCCTCTCCTCTCTCTGGTTTCTTAAGACAGGGTTTCACTGTATAACCCTGATGTCCTGGAATTTGCTCTGTAGACCAGGCTGGCCTTGAACTCACGGAGTGAGTTCTGCCTCTGAGCGCTGGGTCTAAAGACTTGCGCTACCACCACCCAGCTTAGAATAGGATTCTTAATTTTCCTTTTTAAAAAAATTTGCTTTCAACACCAGCCTGGTGGTACACATCTATAATCTCAGCCTTTGGTAAAGCTAAGGCCAGAAGGCAGTGGTGGCACACGCCTTCAATCCTGGCACTGGGGAGGCAGAGGCAGGTGGATCTCTGTGAGTTTGAGGCCAGTCTGGTCTACAGAGCGAGTTTTTGGACAGCCAGAGGTACACAGAGGAATCCTGTCTCAAAAAAACCAAAAGGTTGCTTTCAAGGAATTCCAAAAGGAAACCAAAGAAATGTAAATGGACAATAAAGAGAACAAAAAAATCACTATGCATCAAGCCAAAGCCATTGAAAAAAGTGGGGCTCTGACGGAGGGTGATGGAGCCCATGCAGACAGGAAGGTGGGCATTTAGTGGAGATAGTATTGAGTAAGCAGACGGACTGCTACAAGTTTAAAGTCAGCTTGGTCTACAGAGTGAGATCTTGTTTCAAACAAGAAAAAAAGAAAAGGAATGAAGGGAAATATATTTGAAGCAGAAAGAACAGCAGTGCCACAGCCACATGCAAGACAGGAGCAGGGTGTCCTAGGAATGGTGTAAAGCCCTGGACTCGAGTCAGCTGAAAAAGAGAGATGCTGATGGCTATGAGCAGGGCAGGGGCTGAGGTGAAGCTCACTTACTGCCATGCAGAGTTGCCTGAAAGGGACTGTCTACAAATGTGGGAATGTCAGTGATGAGTAGGTGCTGTGGTTGTCTAGATGAAAACTAATGTGCGTTGGACTAGGTTGGTGGCATGCTGGTCACTTTTTTCCCCTTGAAGTATTGGGGATTAAACCTAGTGCCTTATGTATGCTAGGAATTGCTATATCCTCAATATGATCCATTCTTTAAAAATAGAGATTTATCTATCTATCTATCTATCTATCTATCTATCTATCTATCTATCTATCTATCTATTTATTTATAGACTGGGATTCTCTGTGTAGCCCTGGCTGTTCTTTCTATCTTTCTATCTTTCTATCTTTCTATCTATCTATCTATCTATCTATCTATCTATCTATCTATCTATCTATCTATAGACTGGGATTCTCTGTGTAGCCCTGGCTGTTCTAGAACTTGATCTCAAATTCAGAAATCCTCTGCCTCTGTCTCTCCAGTGTTGGGATTATAGGTGTGTATTACTTCACCAGGTTAAAAGAAAATCTTGATCCCAGCACTCAGGAGGCACAGGCAGGCGGATTATTGTGAATTTGAGGCTAAAATTAGTTTATATAGCAAGTTCCAGGCCAGCCAGAGGAGAAGGGGGTGGGGTGGGGTTGGGGAGGGGAGAGAGTGAGAGGATGAAAGGGAGACAGAGACAGACTGGCTGAGTCTTTGACTTATCCTCCTTAATCAAAATGCTTGAGAAGTAGAGGCTAAGAATCTAACAGGAGAATAAGAAGTTTAATGTCCCACACTTTTTCCTCATTATGTAACTCCAAAAATATCCCCAGAAATACAATTCTTTATTTCCATTTTAAAAAAAGTCACTCTCGACAGGTGGTCCCACCTTTAATCCCAGCCCTCTGGAGGCAGAGGCAGGAGGATCTCTGTGAGTTTGAGGGCAGCTTGATCTACAGAGTGAGTTCCAGGACAGCCAGGGCTATACAGAGAAATTCTGTCTCAAAAGAACCAACCAAACAAACAAACAAAAAAGTCACTCTCCTTAAAAAGAATTCTGAGAACAAACCAAAACAAAGTTTGTAAGCTGACAACCAGTCTGCTAAGCACTGTGTACTCAGCACAAGCTATGTGATGGTATTTGGGAGTCCTCGGTTTAACACTAACATGCTTGTGGAAACTGTAATACTTTTCTAAAATGACTGAAGATTTTAGCAATAAAAACATATGGACTACCTATTTGGTTATATAATATTAAATTTAAAGCCTTAAACACAGATATAAACCTTTTTTTTTTTTTTTTTTTTTTTTTAAATCACCTACCTGAGCCTGGTAATTCCTGGAAAAATCTGAACACTACTACTGGAGAACTGAGCTCATCTTCCACCTGCAAAAAGTGAAGTGTGCTGTTACCACACTGAGGATAGGGTCAAACATCAACAGGATGAGACAGTATCTTTGGATAAACAGGCAGATATGCTGCTTGTACACAGACATTTTAAAAAGCTCAAAGGTTGTAAGTGGCCTGAAATGAAATGAAAATGATGATTCCTTACTCTCTTGACCCAATAAACCCTATAAAACCATGCAAACTAGCAAAATGCATTTAAATTTAAAGAAAAATGCGTAGGATGTTTTGCTTGCATGTGTGTATGTGAACCAAGTGTGTGCCTGGTACCCCCAGAGGCCAGAATAGGATACTGGATCCCCTGGAACTAGAATTACAGACTGTTGTGAGCCACTATGTAGGTGCTGAGAATCAAATCTGGGTCCTCTGCAAGAGCAGCAAAGTGTTCCTAACTGCAGAGCCATCTCTCCAGCCTAAATCAGGAACTTTTTATAAAAAGGCATCAGCTCTTAGAACAAGACTCAAGTCCTTCTGGCAATGTACATACCTGCAGCCTAAAATATACCGGTGAACTGTCAGACAAGTAACTCAACCTGTTTCCTAACTGATGACAATGCTCACTGCATTACAATGTCATGATGTACTTCCCTCTCCACATAAGCCGACGATCAGGTTTACCACACAACTATGGTACATACCAACCAGCAATAGCAACAGTGTTTCTGTTGGGGGACACTCTAGAGATGCTTTTTTTTTTCAGCACTTAACAGTTGTAATCTAAGCCGGGCAGTGGTGGCGCACGCCTTTAATCCCAGCACTCGGGAGGCAGAGCCAGGCGGATCTCTGTGAGTTCGAGGCCAGCCTGGGCTACCAAGTGAGTTCCAGGAAAGGCGCAAAGCTACACAGAGAAACCCTGTCTCGAAAAATCAAAAAACAAAACAAAACAAAACGAAACAAAAAAAAAAAAAACTATCAGTGTAGTCATGAATCATGTGTTTTGAATTATACTGTGGCTGATAAAGTCACTTAGTAGAACTACAACAGGAAGTGCTAACTCACAGACAGGCTCTCTCACTACGTAATGCTAGCTGGCCTGGAACTCACATAAATAAAATAAAATTACTAATGCTGTTTAAGAAAATAAGGACTTATTGTTTAAGTAGAATGGGGAGTTCCACAAGGAAAAAGGAACTAAAAAGTTGGCAAAACAATCTCCCCATCTTTTGAGGTAAGGCAGAGTGATCCAGTTCATAACGTGTGTGCATGTATATACATATGATCACTGTTTTCTTCTTCCTTTGAACCTTGATCTCAGTGTCAGTGTGTAGTTATATAAAAAAAAAAAAATGCAAGGTTCTACCAATATAACAGACTGAACTAATACTGAAGTTATCTAATTATAAATTCTGAAGTGTTATATTAAGCCAAATTATATCTAAAAAGTTAAAACCATTTCTGGGCTCAAAACAAAATGAATCCAGAAAGAGTAAACAGAAGAAGCATCTGTGAGGACTGGACATAGTGGCACACTCAGGAGGCAGAGGCAGACAGATCCCTGAGTTTGCAGCCAGGCTGGTCTACAGAGCAAGTTCCAGTCAAGGCTACACAGAGAGACCCTGTCTCAAAAAAACAAATGACAACAACAAAGTAGCAGCTGTAAATGTAACCTAAGTTGCTTGGACTGGGAGCATGAGTGGTCATGAACCATAACTTTTATGGTTGAGATCCTATATTTTAATGCCCATGTGGTGCATAGAGAATTTATACAAAGCTTTTAATGAAGCTTCTGCAGGGAAAGAAATAAGTATATATATACTATATATATTGTGTGTGTATTATATATATTATAATACATAATATACATATAGTGCATAAAATATATATTATAATATATAATATTATATATATTATAATACACACACACACACACACACACACACACACACACACACACGAGCCTGAGTAAAAATGAGGTCAATAAAGAAGAAAAAATCCTGGGGAATCAAGTGATGTATGTCCTGTGTGTGTGATCTCAGGGTGCTGAGGGGAAGGCTTCTTGAAGAGGAGATGTTTGAATTGAGACCTGAAAGCTCACAATTCAGTCAAAAGAAGAAATAGGGAGCAGTGAGTGTCTCCAAGCAGAGGGAACAAAGGAGACTGTTGTAGTGATTAAACAAAACAATGCACAAAAGATACTGGGTGCTATGTGTGCTAACTGTAAATAATAAGCAGCCTACTAGTGGCTGTGAGATGACTGACATGCTACTTACTCTGTCTTGTGTTGTTTGCTTATCATATATCCTCCACTGAAGGAAGTGGCCATTGAAAGAAGGGCTGTTGGAAGGTTTGTGGCTCGACTATGTGTAGCCTTACAAACACACTCCAAAAGAACTGATGGTTAAGAGGGGACATAAGGAGAGTCTGAGTGGGCTCAGCAAGGGACAGGACAACCACATGGGCTCAGTACTGCCTCGATTCCTAACAACAAGCTCATTCTAGTCCACTGTGGAGCTCCTCATCGGCAGGCAGAGGTGTCCAACTAATATACTTTCATTTGACAGCTGATATGACAGAACAAGAGGTTAAGAAAATAACTCAGGGTATGGAGAGGTGGCTCAGTAGTAAAGAGCACTGACTATTCTTCCAGAGATTCAATTCCCAGTAACGACATGGTGACTCACAACTGTCAGTAACTCCAGTTTCAGGGGATCCAGTGCTTTCTTCTGGTCTCTACATACATGGTAAATAGACATAATTGCAGACAAAACATCCATGCATATAAAATAACAACAAATAATCTTATGAAAAAATGAAAATGACTCTGTCACAGGGTCACCCTGTGGCACTGCTAAGAGCAGAACTCAAGCCTCCTGACTGGGAATCATCTGCTCCTCCAATGACCCACTATCCTCTTCCAAGTTTCCTTTCAACTGAATGCTGCCAGCTGACTGGCTTCAGAATGCAATACAGAGTACCTGTTCCCCAACCCTGGCTCCTATCCTACAACCTAACCATATTCTAAACAAAAGTGATTATATTAATCTGGACCCCAAATAAACTCAAGGACCAACTTTGAACTAAACTTGTTTTGCAAAAGTGCCAAAGAAACACTCAGTGAGCACATTTAAATAAAAACCTGACCTATTTATTTCCTGAATGAAGCAAAATGTGAAAAGCTGCCCTCCTGGACTGATGCTTTTAGTTGTTAGTCCTGCTAAGTCCCTATCTCCTTGTGAGTTACTATTTGAGGGAGCCAAGATCCCAGAAGACAAGGCCTGGGGCATCTGCTTTTTCCTTCTTATCCCACTTTGATCAGGTTTCAGAAAGCAGCCCAGAGTATTCTGAGACAGTCATCTCTGAGGATGGGTGATCTTAAGTCCTTGGGAAGGTGAAGTAAAAGGAATTTACACAAGATCTTTGTGCAATTCTAGATTTTAACAGAATTATAGGAATTTAAAATTTAAATATTGTTTGGTACAGATTTCTTAATTTCAGACTAACTGTATAATTAGGTCACAAACATGTGTGATTCCCTCATAAAGACTGTTGCTGGGTGGTGGTGGTGTACGCCTTTAATCCCAGCACTCAGGAGGCAGAGGCAAGCGGATCTCTGAGTTTGAGGCCAGCCTGGTCTACAGTGAGTTCCAGGACAGGGTCCAAGGTTACACAGAGAAACCCTGTCTCAAAAAAACAAAACAAAACAACAACAACAACAACAAAAAAAACCCCCACACAACCAAAAAGACAGTTCACTGGAACTGTCACAACTCAAATGAAATGTTATCACACTTAGGGAAAACCATTTTCTTTACTGGAGTTAAAAAACCTTAATTCAGGAGCTGGAGAGATGGCTCAACGGTTAAGAGCACTGACTGCTCTTCCAGAGGTCCTGAGTTCAATTCCCAGCAACCACATGGTGGCTCACAACCATCTGTAATGAGATCTGGTGCCCTCTTCTGGCCTGCAGGGATACACGCAGACAGAACACTGTATACATAATAAATAAACAAATCTTTAAAAAAAAAAAAACTTAATTCAAAAGCACAGAAAATTATATACTATACCAAAATTCTGATGTGGTCCACTTTCTTCAAACTTTCTTGCAACCGCTGACTCTATAAATAACAACAACACACAAAAGTATACAACCTTACTAGACTGACATAATATATTAGCAGGTATCATGAGGGTCTTTGCAATATGCAAATAAGCACTTCAAACAAAGGCATCTGCAACGTGGTGATTAAGTTTGGGTCCCAATTTTTACAACTCAACATCTGCAAATATTTTTCAGTCTTTCACATGTAGAGCTAGCAAGTGAAGGCACATGGCATGCCAAGCCATGAGGATGGATACAATTGCCATTACTATATAGTCTCAATCCAATACCCCTCATCACTGATATGAGAATCATTATAGTCCCTAACTCAGGGAGTAGAAGAACATGAATTCAGCATTGAGTATTGCATGTTGCAAAGCCCCTCAAGGAACCCCACTTGAAATTTGTTCTATCAGTGAAACTTACATTCGAGTGAAATTGTGGGCATCATATGAAATAATGCAAAGTGCTTCAAGGTGTTTGGCACTGAGTAGATGCTCAACAGCTGCCACATATGAAGAAAGAGGAGATAAGGAGGAGGAGAGGGGAGTCACAAGAGACAGCTTTCTTTTATTGGGGATGCATGACACACAGTATGGACTATAAGGCATGAACATGCAGACATGCACATCTGCTAATGCTCCACATAGTTTCACAGGTGCTCTAGGATAGTGAGTGAACAGCAGGTTGTCATTCAAACCCTTATGAACACTGGAGATTAACTACAGGTTTGAGTTGTAGGCAGGTGCCAGAGCTGTAGTAATCTCAAGGGCTTGGTAGTTAATGTCATCATTATTTTCCTGTACTCCTAAAGCCAAGGGGAATTGAACCTCTCCCATAAGTGCTCAAACCTTCCCCTAATTTGACTAAGTTGCTATGGTAAAAAAGGCTTTTATTTCCTAAGAACTAAATCATGATATGAGCTAACAGCATGATGAAAACACTTTTTAAAAAATGCTTTATAAACATGAACCTTAAAATTAATTTTCAATGTAAAAAGGAACTAATCTATAAACCAAAGAATGAAATACTAATTTCTCTTAAGTATAAAAATGACAGAAGAAAGTGTCAATATCCTGGGTTGGAGGAGAAACAGTGGAGTATTTGTTTGGGGTACTGAGACTAAACTCAGGGCCTTGCACATACCAAGTGTGTGGTCTACCACTGACCTACAACCACAGCTGTTGTAGAATATTATTTTAAGGTGTGTTACTTTTGTTTAACTCTGTGAAGCTGAGTTACTGTGCCTGTGTAAAACACCTGGTGGTCTAATAAAGAACTGGCCCATAGTGAGGCAGGAGAAAGGAAAGTCAGGGCTGGCAGGAAGAGAGGATATATAGAAGAACTCTGGCAGGAGAAAAAAAAAAAAGATGGAGGAGTGAGGAGATCTAGCAGCCAGAGAGGGAGGAGGACTCCAGGGGTCAGCTACCCAGCTACACAGCAAGCCATGGGGTAAGAGTAAGATTTACAGAAGTAAGAGAACGGAAAAAGCCCATAGGTAAAAGGTACACAGGGCTAATTTAAAGTTAAGGAAATAAGCCAAGCTAAGGCCAGGCATTCATATGAAGTAAGAATAAGCCTCTATGTGTGATTTATTTGGGAGCTGGGTGGTGCCCCCCACAAAAGAGTAAAATACCAATAACAACACACAGCCCAAGAATATATTTAAAACAAAGACTTAAACCTATATAAATAATTTATGTGACCAGGCACTACTTAATAGTTTAACATACATCAACTCAGTATGTTCTTATAAGTAAATTATTATCTTATATTACAGGTGAGAAAAAAAGGTGTCAAAAGATGACAACATACTTTTAAATTGGCACAGGGATCAATGTTCACACCACACAAATAAGATAGCCTCTCATGTAATCCAGGTGTTGTCAAACTTACTATGTAGTGAGGCTGGTCTTGAACTCCTTCCTGATCTTCCTGACCCCACCTCATGAAAGCTGGGACTACAGTCATGCATAATCATATTTAAACCCAATCGCTTTTTCCTGCTGTCAAAGTTGGCCTTGAACACTTAGTCTTCCCTGCCTCTGCCTGCTTTTTTTTTTTAAAGAAATTTTTTATTCATTTTATATACCAACCTCCTCCCACCCCTCCAGCCTTTCCCCTCCCAGCCCACCCCCCATTCCCTCCTACAAGAAGGTAAGGCCTCCCCTGGGGAGTCAGCAGAGCCTGGTGCATTCAGTAGAGGCAGGTCCAAGCCTCTCCCCCTATATCAAGGCTGTGCAAGGTGTCCTACTACGCATAGGTAGTGGGCTTCAAAAAGCCAGTTCATGCACCATCGATGGATCCTGAACCTACTGCCAGGGGGCCCCTTAAGCAGATCAAGCTACACAATTGTCTCGCTTATGCAGAGGGCCTACTCTAGTCCTGTGGAGGCTCCACAGGTGTTGGTCTAAATTTCATGAGTTCCCACTGGTTTGGTTTGGTTGTCTCTGTAGGTTTCCCATTACGATGATGATGATGACCCTTGCTCATAGAATCCCTCTTCTCTCTCTGACTGGACTCCTGGAGCTCAGCATGGTGTTTGGCTGTGGATCTCTGTATCTGCTTCCATCAGTTACTGGGGAAAGGCTCTATGATGACAGGGTATTCACCGATCTGATAACTGGGGTAAGCCAGTTCATCTGCCTGCTTCTTAAGTGTTTGGAAAACAGGGTTGAGCTACCACGCCTACCTTAAGGGTAAGGTTCTCAATACGTTTGTTCAAAATTGCTATGCTGAAACCTAATATCCTAAACAATGATATTAACAGGTTCAGCCTTTGGAAGTGGTTAGTGCATGATGGCTCAACCATCATGCACTAAAAAGAATTCACTAAAAAAGATTTGTGAACATGCTTATAAAAAGATGAAGGGATGCCTGGTGGTGGTTGTGGTGTACACCTTTAATTCCAGCACTGGGAGGCAGAGGCAGGTGGATCTCTGTGAGTTTGAAGCTAGCCTAGTCTAAAAAGCCAGTTGCAGGGCAGCCATAGCTATTACCAGAGAAACCCTGTCTCAAAAGAACAAAACAAAACAAACAAGCAAACAAAAAACGGAGTGCTTTCCCTGTTTCCAGGTGAGAATACACAGATGGTACCATCTAAGGCCTTCACCAGACACCAAATCTGCTGACATCTTGACCTCAGATTTGAGCATCTACAAATAAAAGCAACATGTTTTTTGCTACTCACAAATTACCCAGTCCAACGTATTTTGTTTTAGCAGCCAAACAGATGACATTAACCTATAACAGAATTTACGTTTTTCATAATCAGATTACCTCTAATACAAAGAGAGATTGGTCCCCAGAACCTTACAAATAGGAAACCCAAGCTACTGTATTAAAAATACCCACACCTGGGAGCTGGAGATGGCTCCGCAGTTAGGAACACTGGTTACTCTCCCAGAGGACCCAAGTTCTGTGAATGGCTACACACAGAGAGTATACTGGTAGTGCTAATGGGACTTGATAAGTAAAAAACAAAAAGAAAAGCAAAACAGAGTAAGGTGGGTATGGAATGAATGGGATTTGCAAGAGTTGGGGGAGGCGAGTGAAAATACAATATATGAAATTCTAAAACCATTAATAAAAATACCTATAAAAAACCCCATGCCACTTACACTGAATTTTCTTTTTTTCCCTTCATTCCTTTTTTTTTTTTTAAAATTGATTTTTATCTTTTTATTTTGAGACAAGGTCTCTCTATGTAGTCCTGGCTATTCTGGAACTTGCTATATAGGAACAGGTTGGCCTCAAACTCAAGAGATTCTTCTATCTCTGCCTCCCCAAATGCTGGGATTAAAGGTGTGGGCCACCATACCAGGCCTCTACACTGAATTTTCAATTTTTATATTCCCTCTCTCTGGAAGGCCAGTCAGTCAAGAGCAATATTTATGCATCTTCTCTTTTCTTGGAAGTCATTTTGTGACTGTTCTCATTCCAGCGTGACACTGGCATATTCCTTTTCATCTGGAAATAATGTTGGGTCAATGCCACCAGTCTCTCCCAGAACTCCAAAGAAACACATATACATGAGGCACTTAGTTTGCTTGCTGATGAGATGATACACCAAGGTGACAAGGTACTGGACACATATACCAAAAGGAAAAGATTTTCCTGTCACTGATTCTGTGGAGGAGTCTCTGCAACTCTTCTAATGTTTCAGTTTCTACTCACCAGCTGACAGGCATGCTTTATTCTTTCCACAATGCCATCCAGTCCCAAGTATTGTAAAGACAACCACAGCGGCAGGGCTCGGAGTTTGTCTGCAGGCTTATTTGATGTCAGACCAGCAACTAGTGTCTGAAAAAGACAAGATAGGTGCACTGACCAGGGCTGCTGGAATGTCAGCACTAACTAGCAACTCTTCACTACATACTTGGAATGTATCAAATGCTATGCTGGATACCTGGCTTGCATTATCCATTTAGCCCTTCAACAACTAGTGCCCTAGGTAAGCTTAGCTCAGAGACCCAACTGTGCTCAAGGATTCACAGGTGAAGAGAGGCAGAGCTACTCCTGGTGAGAATCCAGATGGGGTATGTTCTAGAGCCACAGTTCTTAGTCATTTAGGAGGCAGCCTCTTGACAGGTCACTATGAGCATATTTGAAATTGTTGGCCATTTTCAACTAAGCAAGATATCAACTGTTTAAGCAATAATCATTAAACATTTACTTTGCATGTATCTATCGTTAACACATCTGCCAAAAAACACAATTTAGTGTTAAAACCAAAATATTAGGTTATAACCTGTACTAGAAAATGTAGGTCAGGGGTCTTAAATGGTAATTTTACTTTTGGGAATCTAATCTCTGGAAAGAATTTAATATGTAAAAGGATATTTATTGTCTTATTAACAAAAACTTGGCAACAACTTAAAAGCTCACAAATGACCATTATTAAGTAAATTGTGATCAAGCAACAGAAAGAAAATCATAGTCATAAAATGCCACACACACACACAAATAATCTTTCATATACATAAGGAAATACAGGCATAACTGAAAATATTTAAAGTATGGCTTCCTGGGCTAATGAGATGGCTCAACAGGTAAAGGCACTCATGTGAGTTTGATCACTAGAACCCATGGATAGGTGGAGGGAGAGACTTTCACAAAGTCATCCTCTGACCTCCACATGTGTGTTGTAGTATGTAGAGTTCCCCATCACTACCTCCAATTTTTTTTTAAGTATGGATTCAATTTTTTTTTTTTTTTTTAAACACAGAGCCTATGTATCCCACGTTGGCCTTGAACTCCTGATCCTCTTGGGTCCACCTTCCAAGTGCTAGGATAACAGGTATGCTCTACCACACCCATTTTATATGGTGCTGAGCATGGAATCCAGGGCTTTAGGCATGCTAGGCAAAAAGTCTACCAATGGAGCTCCAGCTCCAACAATTTTTTGTTTTTATTTTTGAGACAGGGTCTTACTATGTAGCCTAGGCTATACTAAAACTTGCTATGAAGCCCAAGATAACCTTAAACTTGAGATTTTATTGCCTTAGTCTTACAGGTATGTGCCACTATGCCCACTTTAAAAAAATGGTATTGGAGGGTAAGAGCAAGGTACAATATGCATGCATGAAAATGCCATAATGAAACCCATTATTTTGTATATTTGCCAAAAAAAATTTAAAAAAGGTAACAGAAGTAGAATTAAGAAAAAAATTCCTTTATTTCTCTGAATTCTATCCTGTAAGGCAATTATGAATACCGTTCATTCCCTAGTGACAGTCAGCTCACCAAGGCAGGATCGTCATGTTTGTAGAGAGTCACTGCAGGGACAGCTGGTAAACCTAGCCATGGGCCAGGAGTCAGTGTCATGCTATCACATTTGGTTGCAGCCTACCAGAAAGAGAGTTTTGTTCATTAGGTGACCAAAGGATATGAAACACAGTCCCTCTTACAGTCGTGAAAACTATGGAAAGCCAGCATGGACTGAACAGACTAAGCTCCTTCTTATCACCACCAAAATTCAATAAACCAACAACATACCAGCACAGACGAGGAGACATAACCTAGAGCCAATGTTGCCAGATTCACACTGGAAGAAAAAGCACCAGTCTAAGAACAAATTAGTTAATGTGACTTATTCCCTAAGCAGTACTCTACAAGAGAGAAAGATGCTGTCATAAGGTGACATGTGACCATCTTCACCTATGTCTTTTGTTTCATTAGCATTAATAAAGCAAAAGATGGGAACTACAGAAGTTCTAAAGAAAGCTTTAAAATGCACTTTTAATAAAAACATGCTTTGGGGGCTGTCCTTGCTTATTTAAGACAATGCACACACTATTCTGTATCTTTCATTGCCACTCTTCCTCAGTCACTGTTCTTTTTGTAGAGGAAAGATAAAAGGACCCTTATCATCTTGGACAATGTGATGACATGGGCACCTGGCTGCCCTGCACCTGCTCTCCCTAAAGATACTCCAGGGCCTTCTGTCAAACCACCCTATCACCTTTAACAAGCTATGACTCAGGTGGAGTCACTTACCCACATCAGGTGTCCAAAACACCTCAACCATCAGAGAACTCACGGAGCATGAAGCTGGAAAGGAGGCTAGGATTTCTGCAGTTACTTTTACCACAATAGAAAAAATCTCTCCAAGAGCCAAAACATAGGAAATCAAGCCAAGTGACCATGATTAGGGGAGAAGTGGAGAGGAATATATGGAATTCTGGTTGACACTGTGCTTAAAGCCAATCCCAATACTGGTCTTTTCAGTTGTACAAAGCAATAGAATGTCCTTTTGCTTTAGTCAGTTTTGTCATCTGTAGTCCAAGCCTTTAATGATAAATGTCACTCTGAGTGTTGGTCTGGGCGTCCACTCTCCATGAAGACCAACATGGAACTAACCAACCTTACCATATACTTACCCTTCCACATGAAGCCAGATGTCATATTGCTCACAGAGCTCCTTCAAACGTCCAATCTTGTCTGTGTGTCCAACAGCTGCAGTTCCTAAAACAAAATAAACAGGAGCATTACAAAGCAACCCAGTGCCTTCTGACTCTTTCCAGTGAGGGAGTTTTCATGCACAGTTATATGGCATCTCCACAGGATGGATGACTTAAAATCAATACTTGCAAGTTGGTTTGTGTAAGTTTTGAAGAATGTGCCTCCTTTATAAGTAATTTTGTACTGAATTTGTGTACTTGCTTTTAAATTCACTAGACCTGTTGAGTCATGGAAAACTGCCAAGTCTGCCATCAATACTGTGGGACTGTCGATTTATGCCTGCATTCTATCAGCATTCTCTTTAGAAACTTCAAAGCTTTGTCCACAAGCATTTGTAACTATTTTCTCTTTCAGATTATGTCTTGTCAGTGTGAACTATTTTACACTCACTATTCTAGGTATTGTACTTTTGTTGACATTTGCTCAAGATATCCTTGTTCATTGTTATCTCTACATCTTGAGTTATTCTGATTTAGGTATCTCCTTTATAAAAAGAATATATAACATGAGTTTGGGTTTTTACCACAGAGGTTATTATAAAACATGTATTTTGAAGACTACTTAAACATACATCATCCCTCAGTAATTTGGAATATAGACTTCGTTGAGTACACCCCTTTTCAGACAAAACTTAAGTAAAATATAGAGTCATGTATTCCCCCTAAATGCCCTAAATTTTCAGTTAATAAAATCCCAACTAGTAAGAACTTCTACGTCCTCACCATGGCCTTAACAAACCCATCTTTAAAAAAAAAAGGTAATGTAGGCTGTAATGTAGGCTGGCAGTGTAGCTTAGTTGGTAGAATGTTTGCCTAGCATACAGAGAACACTATGTCAGATCCCCAGCACCACATAAAGTAGGCATAGTGGCACATGCTTGTAATCCTAGCACTAAGACCAAAAGTTCAAGGTCATCCTTGGCTACCTGAATTAAAGGCCAGCATGAGATACATGAAACTTTTTATCTCAAAAAAGGGGTTAGGGAACTGGGGAGATAGTTAGGTAAAGTGCCTGTCTCACAAACAAAGTTTAGCTCAACTGAAGCACCCGGGAAGGACACTCCTGTGATGATTCACATTACATTTGAAGTTTAGACTTTCTATGCTTGAGAGACCAAAAAGCAAAACATGCTTCTAACATGTAAGTCCCTAACTTTTACAGGCTATACTCTAGCAGCCCACATTCATTTCTCCCCCTGAGGCTGAAGACTGTTCTTAAATTACTGATCTTGTAAAACTTGCTGTTCTTACGAAATAAAAGGTCATAAGGCTAACTGCTATTTCTGCTTTTATAATCAAACTTGCTTACTCTGATCAAAAAGAGGACAACTGCAAGACATATATTTTAAAATTAAGACCCTGCCCACACATAGGCAGAATACATGTAATCTTGTGGGGTTTGCCTTTATAAACCCTGGACTGATATGGCTAGCTGCTGCATCTGGAGGGTGCTCTAAGCTGATGTCCTGGTGTCATGAGCATCCAGCACCAGTATTTCTGTTTTGTTTTGGTTTTTTGAAACAGAATTTCTGTGTAGCCTTATTGTCTTGAAACTTGATCTGCAGACCAGGCCGGTCTTGAACTCACAGAGATCCACTTGCCTCTGCCTCCCAAGTGCTATGATTAAAGGTGTACACCACCAACATGCCCCAGCACCAGTATTTAATAAAACCTCTTATTAAAATTTATCCATGGTCATTGTGAATCTCTGTGTGACCAGACTAATAACAACTCCAACCTATTGAGCTGCCTGTAGGCTGTGCAGTCCGGGTCCCCAGCCTTGTGAGCTGTCCCCCATGTTGGAGTGGGCTTTGGTGATGCAGCTAACCCTAATAAAACTCAATGGTTTATCAAGTTGGACTTTGGTGGTGCCTGTATTTTGGTCTGTAGTTAGGATCCCTATCTAGGGTGAGTAGACATATGTGTTGTGTCTCCCCAGGAAAACTTTTGTCACACAACACCCTACCAGGAATGTATGTAGCTGCTTAATCCCTATCAGCATTAGGCACTTTTTGCCCCTGCAGTAGGACTGGAGCCAGGGTCTCAGGCACAGCAGACAAACATTCCATCACTACACTACATCTCAAACTCACTGTGGTTTTATTTATTATTTTATTTTATATTTTGAGACTGTCTAGCCCTGAACTCACTATACAGCTTTAGACAACGCTGAACTTCAAACTTCTTGTTCCCACCTCCAGAATGCTGGAATTACAGACATGTGCCACCCACATTTGGTTCACTTAGACTTACAGATCAAAGCCAGAGCTATGAAATACTAACATGTACTCTACCAACTCATTGAACTACATCCCACAACTTACTGTGGTTTCTCCATTCAGCCCAGACTGACCTTGAGTGTTGATCTTTAGGCTTTAGCCTCTGAAGTGCTGGGATTGCAAACTATGATCTAAGTATGTACAAAACATATGCAGCTGAACTGTATTGTTCTAATGATACTGATATTAAACATCTTTTCAAGTGTTTATATGCCCTTTGGTAAAGAATTCATCCAAATGCTGTTAATTTTAATGCTGTCTATCACCTTACTGTAATGGGGCCCCAGACCTTAGCACAACTGACTCCATGATGGATGTGCCATTCAGGCTGTAAAACACAGCATGTAGACAGCATCACCTGCCAAAACTTAAAGGCCCAATCCATCAAAGCCCATTCGGTTCTGGGAAAGTCTCAAAATGTACTAACCTTACTTTTCAGCTTCTGCAGTTCTGCTTCTGGCTAACTACTCTTGTTAACTGAAGTATGTTAACCCAGAATATGTTTTTTAATGCTTAAAGGCTCACTCGGAGAAAGACTTAGTGCTACACTGGGATTCTGAATGTTGGAGCCCACTGAAAGTTCCTAGTGGCTTTACCCAAGACTGCATAAGAGGATGATTGGGTACCAGGTGTTTGAAAGGGTCTACATTTGGCTGTATCTAGCAAGGGGGAGGTCTTTTGCCCCTCCCCTTGGCATTTTTATAAAAAGCCCTTTTGAATAAAGTTCTGGGCCAGTGGATAAGGACCCAGGCCCACCCAAGGCTATACTGTGTTTCTGTTTCTCTCCCCTCCATATTTCTATCTAAGTCTCTTATCTGTCACTCCTCAAGAGTCTCTGGGGTAAATAAATTTGGGAGCTGGTCTCCCACACCTGAACACCAGTGTAGTCAATGGCTGGCCAATAAATACTTTCTATTGGCTTAAACCCATGTCTGAGCAGTCTTCTCTGGTGAATACCCCACAGCACTTACTACTGAATTGCAAAGTAACTTCACATATTTTAGATATAAGTCATTTGCTAGAAAAGTGTTTTGAAATACTTTTCCCAGCCTACTGCTTGCTTTTCATTTCTTTTGTCTTTTTTTGTTTTTTAAGACAGCATTTCTCTGTGCAATAGCCTTGGCTATCCTGGAACTCATTTTGTAGACCAGGCTGGCCTGGAACTCAAAGAGATCCACTCACCTCTGCCTCCTGAGTGCAGTGCTGGGATTAAAGGCATGAGCCCCCACGCTGCTTTTCATTTCATAATAGGGCCTTTTGTTTTTTTTTCTCTGTTTGAGATAGATTCTGTTATGTAGCTCTAGCTGTCCTGGAATTTGTTATGTAAACAAGGCCAGCCTTAAACACAGAGAGATCTCCTGCCTCTGCACTTCTAGTATTGGAATTAAAGGCATGAGCCACCATACCAGCTCAAAAAGTCTTCTCAAACAGCAAAAGCTTCTTGTTGCTGGGGACTGAAGCCAGGGCCTTGTACTTGCTAAGCAAAAGCTGTACTGAGTGATATCCTAAATCAAGTTTTTCATTCTTTTTTGGTGTTGTTTGAGGCAAGACCTCACTATGTAGCCTTGACTGGCCTGGAACTTGTTACACAGAAATTGTGACAAGGCTTGTTTAGGGATAAATTACTTAGAGACAGAGCCTATAGTTCATTTGGGCCTTCTTAAACTTCTTATTTTTGCTAAATTTACTCATGTAGTTTTCTTACATTTTTTTTTTATTAACCTGTGTATAAACATGTGAGATGTGTATGGGGGTATACACATGCCATGGCCCCCATGTGGAAGCTAGAGGATAACTCTGAGGAGTTGGTTCTCTCTTTCCACCTTTCTATGAGTTTAGGGAATTGAAATCTGGTTGTCAGTTGTTACTGGCTGGTTTTGTGTGTCAACTTGACACAAGTTAGAGTCATCAGAGGAAGGAGCCTCACTTGAAGAAATGCCTCATTGAGATCCAGCTATAAAGCATTTTCTCAATTAGTGATCAATGGGGATGGGCCCAGCCTATGGTAGGTGGTACTGGTGGTCCTGGGTTCTATAAGAAGGTGGACTGAGCAAGCCAGGGGAAGCAAGCCAGTAAGTAGCTTCTCTCCATGGCCTCTGTATCGGCTCTTGCCTCCAGGATCCTGCCCTGTTTGTGTTCCTGTCCTGACTTCCTTCAGTGTTGAACAGCAATGCTGAAGTGTAAGCCAAATCAACCCTTTCCTTCCCATCTTGCCTTTTGGTTATGGAGTTTCTTTGAAGCAACAGAAACCCTAACTGAAACATCAGGTATACATTATCACACAGTAAGCACCTTTCCCTGCCAACCTATATTGCTGGCCCATTTTTAGGCTTTTTGATGCTATTATAAAAGACATTTTAAATTCAATTTCTTATTTATTACATTTATTTTGTGTGTATGTGTGGGCAACAAAGTCAGAGGACAATTTGCAGGATCCTGTTCTCTCTTTTCACCATGAGATGGAACTCAGGTCATTTGATTTGGTGGCAAGCATCTTTATCCACTAGCCATCTTGCTGGCCTTAAATTCAATTTCTAATTGTTTATTGCTGGATAAAAATCTAGAAACCTTATTAGGTTCACAAACCAGTTCCAGGAACTTTTCTTTAGTTTCCCTAAGAGTGCCACTCCTTGATGAGGCCTGGTGTTTTATTTCTTTAACATCAGCCCTTAGAAGGCCAAGGCAGGATTACTATGAATTTCAGGCTACCTGGGCTATAGAACTGAGATGCCATCCTGACAAAACACCACAAACAAGACCCTGTCTGTTAGGCCAAGTACTCAGTGCCCTTGTACATACGAGGTTATGATACTTACCAGCACTTGCAACAAGCAGCAAGGGCAGTCTTCCTCTTTCTATGTCATCTTTGATCAGTTTCTCAAGAAAGGCAATGTCCTAGGACCAACAAACAAACCACAGAAATGTGAGCCAATCAGTTTTGAAAAATTACAACTGTATTTGTGGTGTGTACACATGCACATGTGCCTGTGTACGGATACCAGAGCACATATGTGCCCAAGTCCACCTCAGGGTTGTTCCTCAAGAGCCATTTAGCTTGTTTTTTGAGACAGAGTATGTCTCTGAACCTAGGCTGATCAGCAAGGTTCATGGATTAACCTGACATCACCTCCCCAGCAATAGGATTACAAGCATGAGCTACTATGCCTGGCCTGAATTCTGGTTGTTGTTTGGAGACAGTGTCTCACCATGTAACTCTAGCTGGTCTGAAACTTGCTATGTAGACCAGGCTGGCTTTGAACTCATGGAGATCCATCTGCCCTGCTGCTCAAGTGCTGGGATTAAGAGTACTAGGATTAAAGACATGTGCCACCACACCGGCTAAATTCCTCATTTTTAAAACCCACAACTACACTATTAGTGAATTTTTTCCGAAGTGAATTCTGGGGATTAAACTCAGGTCCTCATGTCTTCTCAAGAAGCACTTTACTAATTAAGCCATTTCCCCACCCACTCAGAAGGCTCATGTAGCCCAGGCTGTCCTTGAAGTCCTCACTCTGCTTCAACCCTCTCATGGTGTACACCATATGTTTGGTTTTATGAGGTACTGTAGCTCAAACCAGGGCTCTATGCATGCTAGGAAGCACTCCACCTAAGCTAATGCCCAGTGAAAAATTATGAATCGAAAAGAAAGCACAGATGACTCAAAATTAGTAACTCAAATAAGATTTTTTTTTCATGTTAGGATAACTATTTACTCTTGAATTTCAGACTTAAAACATTAAAATCTATTCAGTCTTACTAATATATATATGTATATATGTATATATATATATATATATGTATGTATATATATATAGTATTGTAAAGCCACTATATGCTACCTGGACAAAATGCACATTAGAAGCACTCAAAAAACAAACAAACAAACATTTGTTTTCTTGTGATTTAGAGAATTTAGAGTTCTGAACTCTATTTTTACTTTATTTGAGGCAAGGCCTCACTGTATAGCCCTGTTGGCCTGGAACTTGCTATGTGAAAATTCACCTGCCTTTGACTCACTGGTGCTGGGATTAAAGGTATGTGCCACCACATCTAACCTGAATTCTTCTGTTTAAAAGACTACTCCTATAATATTAGTAAATGTTCATTTGAATGACATTTACAACCTTTCCATGAAGAGTCTTTTACCTTTCTTTGGTATTACTAGGTGATTTTTTTTCCTATTATTAATATTAAAGATTCCAAAGTATTCCTCCTACAGAAATTTCATAATATTTAAATTTTTATTCTTAACAATTTTTGCTTCCCATAATCATAGACAACAAAATAAGTTTTCTTTATAGGTTAATTAGAATAATTAATAGAGACTAAAGTAAATGCACATTTGCAAGACCAATATTCCTAGTTTTAAACATTCACATTTAAAGAAATACTTTCTCATTCCCATAGAAACATAAGAAAACTATTTTGAAAAGAGAAATGCAGAATCTTAGAGTTTATCCCTTTTCTTCTGCCTTCAGTATCAAGATGTTTATCTTTTGCATGTGTAAAAAATTTATCATAACTCAACCTTAAGATTACATTGAAGGACTTCATTTCAAAATCTATCCATTCACATTATAGGAAGATCACAATTCTGAAGCTAGCCTGGGCTTCCCAGGAAGAGCTCAACAAATAAAAAAATAAAAAAAGATATGCCCACTCAAATCCAGATAGTAGTGATGGCTAGCTAAAACTCTGAGCTTGAAAAAATTTCTATGCTTACTTAGGATGAATGACAATGAAAGGGCTGGGGAGAGCACCTACTCAGCATACAAGGAGCTCAAGTATCAAACAACCCCCTCCCACCACCCCAAAAGAAGCAGGTGATGAAGTAATACATGATTCCTTTAGAGCTACACAGGCTAGCCTTCATTCGAACACGAAAGTACACAATGTATCATAATGGGAAGACTGAAGCAATAAACGGGTAAGCTAATAACTATCTGGAAGCCAGCAAACAACATCAAATAAAAGACATGGTTTCAAAATGCAATTCTATATTACCACAGAAACCCCAAACCAAGAACTCACCATCTGATGCTGGGATCCAAACATAGTGTTACAGGGCACACGACACAAGCAGGGCAGGGGTAAGCCAAGCTGCAAGAGGAATCACCATTTACTTATGACTGAGAGAGACTGAGCAACGAAAACAAGCCACAAATTATTCTTTAAAAACAGAAATCTCAGTGAGGTATAATGGAATGTCTGTTATCTTATTACTGACGCTGGAGATCACAAGTGTGAAGTCAGCCTGGGCTACACAGTGAGACTCCTACCTTTAAGATAATAAACAAAACAAAACAAAAAACTCCCCTCAAGAATTCAAGTTTATAAATACATCATGTTAAAGGACATTTGGAAAGTTAGTCTCACTCCCAAAGGTGACTTAACAAATGATTTATAAGAGGACACAATCTAAACTTTTTAAAATGAGTCAAGTAACTACCTTTGACATATTCTAAAGATGCCAAAAAAAAGTCTTTTCCAAACAAAGAAACTACATAAGCACCCCGCATTCTTTTTTTTTTTTTTTTTGGTTTTTCGAGACAGGGTTTCTCTGTGTTGCTTTGTGCCTTTCCTGGAACTCACTTGGTAGTCCAGGCTGGCCTCGAACTCACAGAGATCCGCCTGCCTCTGCCTCCCGAGTGCTGGGATTAAAGGCGTGCGCCACCACTGCCCGGGAGCACCCTGCATTCTAAGGTGAGGAGGATGATTGGGATTCTTTCCCCAGTTGTTCAGAGAACAGGGTCTTATTTATGGGTTCTCCTACCCTTAAAAAGTAATAAATACGGATTAGAAGAAGTATATTGCTTAAAAGAAGCAAAATCAATGCCATGGATGGAGAAAATTGTCAAATTAGCTTTACATTTTTAATGTTTAGTTTCCAAACACAGGAGGTTTGTAGTTTTAGGAACTGTAAATAGGTATAGCACAGAGTGGTTCATTCACACATTACCTCTAGAAAGGACTTCTTGTGGCACTTTTTCCTTTGGCAGTGCCAGAGATTGAACCCAGGGTTTATTCATGCTAGGCAAATGCTCTGCTACTGAGCTACACTTCATCCCTTACTTAAAGTATTAAAAAAAAAAAGGAAAATAAAGATTCATTTCAAAAGCGAATCCTGAAATCCTAGCACTTGGGAGGCTGAAGAAAGAGGATGGCCAGTTCAGAGCCACCCTAAGCTACAAAATGAGTTTGATACCAGCCTGGGCTACACTGATGGTAAGATCTCATCTGAAAAAAATAAACTGGGTATGGTGGCTCACATTTGGTCAATCCTCCTGCCTCTACTTTCCAAGCTCTAGAATTATAGGTGTAGCACCAACCAGCCCAGTCAGACTCTGTCTTAAAAAGAGCTAAGGTAGAGGCATGGGTGAGTACAAGAAGAGAACTTGACTTGCATGGAAACAGTTGGGGTTCAATTCACAGTACCACCAACAGAATGAAAACAAACATCTTAAGATACCTCCTGTAAGCTACCAATCTATCACCGTTATCGGTTACATATATAGCCTTCTGAACATTTTGTAGCTATACTATAAATACATGATTTTAATAAATCTGGTTTTCTAGGCATAAAAACTTGAAAGACCACTAAAACATGATATACTCCTGTTATAAAAGCAACTAAGCCCAAAAGAACCATGTAAGTGCATCTACATCCCTTCTGATAGAGTATAGGACAAAATAAAGTACTCTTTGTCTCTGGTACAGAAATGCATCTATTACATACCATTTCTAAATTCAATAACATTTTTTTTTATTTCTTTGTGTAGTCCTGGCTGTCCTGGAACTCACTCTGTAGACCAGGCTGGCCTTGAACTCACAGAGATCTACCTGCCTCTGCGTCCAGATTGCTGGGATTAAAGGTGTGTGCTACCACTGCCGGGTTAATAACATTTATTTTGAGATATAGCAACACTATGCAGTCTAAGCTGGTGGAATTTTTCTTTTCTTTTCTTTTTTCTTTTTTAATTTTTTGTATTGGTGGGGCATATGCCACAGTAGTCAGAGGACAACTTTAGAGAGTCAATTCTCTCCTTTTCCTTGCTGAAGCAACATCTCTTTTCTGTTTTGTGTCATGCTACATACTCCAAGATAATTGGCCTGTGAGCCTCTGGGCAATTCTCCTGTCTCCAGACCCCATCTCACCCTGGGAGTGCTGGGATTACAGAAGTATGTCAGTGTATCAGTTGTCTTCTATGGGTTCTAGTGAATAAGCCATCCTGCCAGCCCACAGTGCCGCACTCTTTGTATAATAACAAAAAAAACATACAAAAAGATATTTTTTTCAACTCGATACAAACAGCAGCTGGAGAAATGTGTCTACATATTTTAAATGTCTAAAAAATTGAGGGGCTTGAGAGATGGCTCAGTGTTTGGTTTCCAGCATCCACACCAGGTAGCTTATAACCATCTGCAACTCAGCTCCAGACCTCCATAGACACCAGTATACATGTGACATACACTTATAGACACACATACATAAATAAAATTGTCTTTTTTAAAAAGTTTAAAAGGTTGAGTGGTGGTGGTGCACGCCTTTAATCCTAGCACTTGAGGGGCAGAGGCAGGCGGACCTCTGTGAGTTCAGGCCAGCCTGGTCTACAGAGTGAATTCTAAGACAGTCAGGACTGTTACATAGAGAAATCCTGTCTCAAAATACCAAAAAAAAAAAAAAAAAAAAAAAAAGAACAAAACAAAAATTATAAAGCATTGGGGCTACAGGTGAAGGTCAGTGTGTACAGCCCCTACTTAGCATGTGTGAAGCCTTGGGTTTGAGCTCTAGCAGTACAAACCAAAAGCAAACCACTTGGCAGCTTCTTTAAAACATCTGTCTTTAGGGGTTAGAGCAATGGCTCAGGTGTGAAGAGCACTTGCTGATCTGCGTTTGGTTCCCGACAGCCACACTGAAATGTTCACAATCACCTGTAACACCAATTCCAGGGCATGGGAGACCCTCTTCTGGTCTCTGTGGGAACCTGCATAAATATAATGCAGATACAAATGTGCAAGCATACACACATACACACAAATAAAAATAAAATAGTATGTATTTATCTTTGGGACTGGGGAGATGGCTTACAGGTAAACATTTGCTACACAAGAGTAAGGACTACAGTTTGAATCCCCAGAAACCTATGTAAATTCGAGGTGAGAGTAGTCATCCACTTGTAATTCTAGTCCTGGAAGGCAGAGACAAGGGATCTGCAGAGCAGGCTCTGGTTTTGACCAAAAGACTCTGACTCCATGAATGAGATGAAAGAATTTTGAGGATGACTCCTGACATCAACCCTGGGCCTCCATGAACACATATGTACCTACTGACACAGACATAAAGACAGGAACACATATGCACATGAAAAAATGGAGTTCCAGGAAAGGCGCAAAGCTACACAGAGAAACCCTGTCTCGAAAAACCAAAAAAAAAAAACCTGTTTTTTACATTACCTGATTACAAAGGTATTGGCCCAGACCAGGTCTAGCAGCAGCACTAAGATATATGACAGGTTTTTTGTTATGTAACACGTCGAATCCATCCACTACGAAGTCTTCATAGCGAGAATGAATGGCAAGCCTACAGATCTTAGCAAGTCCTTCCCTCTCTTCCTCATGGAAATAAGCACATCCATTTTCATACCTATTAAGAGATCTTATATGTTAATGTATTCTTTTTAATTTTTAAAAAGATTTTATTTTTATTTTATGTGTGTTTGCCTGCATGTATATGTGTGCACCACATGTGTGCAATGCCCAAAGAGGCCAGAAGAGTCATTGGATCCCCAGAATTGGAATTACAGATGGTTGTGAACAGTCATATGGATGCTGGGAATCAAACCTAGGTTTTTTTAGAAGAACAGCCAGTGCTCTTCACTGATCAGCCACCTCTCCAGCTGCATATTAATATACTCCTATTTCTAGTTAATTCTGACTTTTTTCAGTAGTATAAAATCATGAAAGCAATTCTTTTCTCATAGACACTATACAAGGCAGAGGAGACACAATGTCTGGCTACTCACTATAGTGCAGGTATAAAGGAAAGAAACAAAGACTCATCATCCACACCTAACTCCAGAAATAAAAGGAGTAGAAATGATGGAACAAAGACTAAAGTCCCCAGAAATAATGAGCCTAGAGACAAGGGCTCTTGCTTGTTCCACATGGAGGCTAATGCTACAGGCTGACATGGTTGTTAGAGTTTCAGCACTAAGACATCTGAAATAAATGAAGCATTAACGTGATCATTTAATCCTCAAATGAAATAGCTATTTATACTCTCCCCACTTAATACAAGGAGAGGTTAGGCAACCCTCTTAGGCATGGAGAGGTTAAGCAACCCTTCCAAAGAAGAGTCAAATCCATATGTAGCACCACAAAAACATTACTCACAAGCCACATCTGATTCTGAGTCATCTTTAGCCACTTGTCAGAACAGCTGGAAAGGTAGCTGGTCTGTTAAGAGTACTGGCTGCTCTTCCAGAGAATCTGGGCTTAGTTCCCAGCACCTACATGACAGCTCATAACTATCTGTAACTCTAGTTTCAGGGAATTTGATGCCCTCTTTTGGCCTCCTTGGGCACTGTACACATGTGATGCATATCCATACAGGCAGTCAAAATACTCATACATGTTAAACAACAACAACAATAACAACAACAAAAAAGTAGAGGTGGGCATTGTGATGCATGCCTTAACCCCAGCACTTGGGAGGAAGAGGTAGGCAGATCTCCGTGAGTTTGAGGCCAGCTTGGTTTATATAGCAAGTTCCAGAACAGTCAGGCTACAAAGAGACCCTGTCACAAATAAACAAGCAAACCTAAGATTAAATAAACAAACACAATCCCTCATAATGTCTTTACCAGTAAATAAACGAATCCTTAAAAAAACATCTGCAACAAAACCCAGCTCATAACATCTTTACCTGAAAATCCGGCGTAGCCACAAGGTAGTGTCTGAAAGTATCCTGGTTGTAAGTTTTCTCAGCTTCTCTTTGTCCAAAGTTGAAATATAAGCACCCAGACTGTGACCCAACAAAGCCATGTGACCTTGTTCTCCAATATTCTGGATTCTGTTGATCAAAATCATTAGAGTACTAAGAACTGATCATCACCAAACCATAGAAAAAGAAACAAAATTTAAACAGTGTTTCACAGAAATTTGGAAGATTTTCAATTCATTTCATGTCCTACAGAGAAATTCAGAAAAAAATGTGTATGAGGTGCTGAAAGTTTGGGAAGAAAAATACTTTTAAAATTGAGCCCTAAAAGATAAATGTCCTTCTCTTTACTGACAACACAAACTACTCTTAAATTCTCTTAAACTATAAATATCAGCCTTAAGAACTATGGAGGGGGGCTGGAGAGATGGCTCAGGAGTTTAAGAGCACTAGCTACTGCTGTAGAGGACCCAGGTTCTGGTCCCAAATCCCACATGGTGGGTCACAACCATCTGTAATTCCTGTCCCAAGGGATCTTAAACACTCTTCTAGCCTCCAAAGGCATCAGGCATACAAGTGGTGCACAGACATACATGCAGGTAAAACATCCATACACATAAGATAATGATGATGAGGATGAGCTGCAGAGGAAGGGTGATGTAGCTCAGCTGTAGGGTGCTAGCCTACATGGACACCTACACATATGTAGCATACACTCATACAGACACATATACATAAATAATTTTTTAAGTCTTTAAAAAGGTCCATTTTTTTTTAACAACTTTTAAAAAAAGTTCTGAGGCTTGAACTTGAGGCTCCACGCATGCGAGGGAAGTGTTCTACTACTGTACACCCCCAGTCTCCAGTAAGTCTTAAAACATACAAAAAGACATAATCTAGTTCATAAGAAAAATATTATGCTGAAATATCTCACCTTATATTTCTCACTCAATTATCAAAGATCCTTAAGTTTGCTAACATCACTACAGCAAAGGTGTGGGGAAAGTATCCTCACACACTGCTGGTGAGCCTCTGGACTGGCTTATCTCCTAGGAGCACTGGGCTCTATCAAATTCAAAATGCACATGTGCATTATCTAACCCAGCATCCCACTTCCATGACTTACTCCTCAAACACATTGCCACTGCAAGAAATGGCATATGCTTAAAGTTATGGCGCAGCAATGTTTGTATCAGTGAAATAGGAACATGACACAAAATTCTATTCTATTCATCTATTCCAAGAAAAATAAAGTTGCTCTTAACAAAGAGAGTTCCTTGTATGACATGTGATGAACTCCAAGTCCTAAGTGAAAAAAAGAATCAGGACACATAGATAGTATTTAAGTACTGGATAGGGTGTATATGACTGTTTTGCTTGTATACACAAACACATAAAATATCTGTGGAAGAATAATAAACTGGTCATCATCTATAGCCATGAAAGAGAACCAGGTAGGGAGGGCTATGTGTGTGTTTCAGTACTGGGAATTGAACTCAGGGCACATACATGCTACCACAGCCTAGAGAACTATTTTTGTATACCCTTTATCTTCTCAATTTTATTCTGCCTTGTTTCTTGTTATGTAGCCCTACAGTGGCTTCAAACTTGTGACCCCCTTGCTTCTGCCTCCAGAATGCTAGGATTACAGGTGTGTACCACCATGCCTAGTTTATCTTCTGCCTTTTGAACAAGGAGAATATATTACTGATAGCAAAAAAAAAAAAATTGAAGACGAAGTGAAGATATATTTATTTAAATATACTGGGCAGATGAATAAATAAATAAAGCAAAAGGCGATTCACAGACAATGAAAGCTAATCAATTTAACTGTAATAATTCTTAGCAAGCTAAAGAAAAAATAAAAAAAGCACATGGCACCTCAGTCCTTCCAGTGGCTCTTCATAAGACCTAATACCATAAAAAAAGTCAGGATTTACTTTTAGAATATAAAAATATCAATATAATTTTTTGTTGTTTTTTTGAGACAGGTTTTCTCTGTGTAACAGTCCTGCCTATCCTGGAACTAACTTTGTAGACCAGGCTGGCCTTGAACTCACAGAGATCCACCTGCCTCTGCCTGCCTTCCAAGTGCTGGGATTAAAGGCATACACCATTACCAGCCGGCCTCAATATAACTTTTAATGAAATTGTTACTCAATGAAGCTTCTTCCTTGAGCCACTCAAGAACAGACTTTTTTTTTTTTTTTTTTTTTTTTTTTTTTTTTTTTTTAAGACAAGGTTTCTCTGTGTAGCCCTGGCTGTCCTGGAACTTGCTCTGTAGACCAGGATGGCCTCGAACTCACAGATCCGCCTGCTTCTGCTTCCCAAGTGCTGGGATTAAAGACATGTGCCACCACCGCCCAGCTAAGAACGAACTTTCAAAGATAAACTGCCAATATTCCTCCATTACCGGGTGCTCTGGGGCTCCTCATCTTCATCTCCGTGCATCAGATTTTGAACTAACTGGAGGATGCTCACCATATCTTGCCCACTGAAGAACAAAAAGGGTTGGTGGGTGGAAAGAACGCATATGCCCCTCCCCTCCATCTTCCAACCATTTCTCTCATTCAAACTAACTTGAAGATGTTTTTTGTTTTTGTTTCCTTTTTAAACATTTGGTAGCTAGCTACAAGAAAAAGAATGTTTAGAGACAGTTTATACATTTTCAAAAACATTCAAATTATATAACTTTACTTATTCTTTGACCCAAATATAAGTTTGATTTTTGAAAATATTTCCAGTCTTGCTCTAGCTGTATTTCTATAATGGATCATTTCATTCTTGAAAAGCAGAGAATATTTAATAAGTATAAGAGCCAGTCTTTGTAAGATGCTCTAGGCCATAAGCCAACAAAAATTCTCTATTGATAAGACTCTGGAGTCTTGTCCACTTGAACCAATAGCCTTAAACATGTAATCATTTGTTTCCAACCCTTATGCCAGTTGGAAAATTTGAGATCTGCTTAGAGTATAAATAGATACCAAACAGAGTATAAATAGATAGACTGACTTCTATCCAAGATATGCTATTAACTGCTCATTATATGAGATGGAGACAGGAGAAAAATGCCAGTGACTAAAATGGTATGAAATGGCAAGGCAATTTAGGGTTCGTAAGATGTAAAAATACTCTATAAGCATATTATTGATAACCATTTTCTTCTTAAAAAAGGAAGCACTGGATGGATATAGTGGGGAGTGGTAGAGAACTTGCCTAGCATGTGTGAATTCTAGGTTCAAACCGAGACCACAAACACAGAAGTAAGAAATAAAAGCACCACCATCAAAACACTGCTCCAAACCCATCTCCCCAAGGTGCTAACCTGAAATGAAATGCTCTGATCCTTTAACAGTGCAGAGGGAAGGGAAGGGGAAGGAAGCTCAGGCTCACTTGGCTGCTATCCTTGTGACCTTGAGTGAATGATCCAAAGTGGCTGAACCCAAGCATTATAGATCAGAGAGGAGATAATCAGACAGTGCCTGTAAAGCACTCACTAGCTCCAAATACTAGACTTTAGCATTATTAAATAAAGATAGATACTTCTGACCACTATTAACAGTGTTTTTAATGTGCTGCCAGTCTGAGAATTCTTAGGAGATCTAGAGAAACTTTTGTGTAATTAGGAGAATAAACAAGTCCTTGTCCCTTCACACCTGGGATAGGAGACAGGATCTATTTCCTATTCTGAGTGGTGAAAGCTCTACAGGACTTCAAATCAGCAGGATCCATGCTACAAGCTGGAATGACTGAAAACATTGTATCTGGGAGTGTTGGGCATGATATTTGCTGTATGGTGTGATACTTCCTTAATGCTTTCTCTTGTAATCTTGTACAACTTATAATCAGGTCAAAGAACAATTTAAGGGAGTTGTACTGTTGACCTAAGTACAGTTTCCTGGTTATAAAAGAAAAATCGTTTGTCTCAAGGAAGCTGGACTGGGACTTTCCTTGCAGACCGACTGCTAGCATCCTGTGAAAACGACAGCCAGCTACTTCTTTTTCACTAGTAGTTCAAACCACAGGACTTGATAAATTTGCTTCAGCTGCAAACAAATTAATCATTCCAGCAATAATTAAAGTTGACATTTTCCTTTCATTTACTATATTATGGGTTTTTCATTTTTTGTTTTGTTTTTGAGACAAGATCTCTTTATGTAGCCCTGGCTGTCCTGGAACTCCCTATGTAGACAAGGCTGGCCTTGAACTGAGAGATCTGCCTGCCTCTGTCTTCTGGGTGCTGGGATTAAAGACATACACCACTATGCCTGGCTCATTTACTATATTATAAAAATTATAAACTATACCAAGTTAAAATATCTCTCATAATAAAACTCAGTCTACAAGAGAGATTACAGGTTTCAAGAATGAACTAGTTTGCTATCCCAGTTATAGCTATGAATTCATGAATGGCTTTTGATCGTGGGTTATAGTTCTGAAAAGAAGCCAGGTATGGTAGGACATGCCTGTAATCTAAATACTCAGAAGGCTGAGGCCACCAGTTGAAGATTGCCACCTGTTGAAGGCAAGCCAATGAACAAAAAAGTTCTGAGAGAGAACAAAGCTAGTAAGTTCACTATTATCACCAACCAGCCAGTTTTCTAATGTTCTACTGAGTAACTACTTAAATTATCTTGGTACTCATTCAAAATAAACTTAGTAAAATTTTGGGTTAAGAAAAAATAAATATATCCTAACTAAAGGTATTGATCCTCATTGCCACCTACCTGCCCTGGAGTGGCCCTGGAATATCCTCTGATACTGGCTTCTTTCCATTTTCCTCCTCTATTCTTCTGGTTTAAAGGAAAGAAAGAGTTGACTATGTTTTAACCAATTTCTAACATATGAACATGCAAACACGTGACTTTATGCAGAACATTCAGTGACTGATGAATGATTTTAAACACATTCATTTCATCTCCCTAGACCCCAGATATACTTAAAAGGAAAAGAATGTAAAAACAACCGCTTTGTCAGTTGACACCTTATGTAACTGAATCTATACTAAGAAGTATTTAAATACTCAAATCAACACATTCCATGGCAGAACTAAAAGGTCCTTCCCAAAATTTCAAAATCCTTTCATTGCAAAGCACCTTCTACCCAATACCTACAGCTTTAAAGGCAGCAGAATCTGACATCCTAGAGATAGAGATATCTTTAACAGGAAGAAACCAGAACCACCAGATTCAAAACTGGCTGGACACATCAACAGGGCAGCCTCTATCCTACATGCTCACCTTTGACTGTTCTCCAGCATCCGCATCGCCTCCTTCAGGTTCCTTCCCATTTCAGCTAATGTAGGGTCTGCTATCTAAGAAATGAACCAAAAAAAGGCAAAATTTTAACATTCCTCTATTACTACTTTTTATTTATTCTAAAAACAAACTTTTTCTGTAGCCTAGGCTATCCTAGAACTCATGGCAATTCTCCTGCCTCAGTCTTTCTCTCTAGTGCTAGAATTACAGGCATGAGCTACCACATCTGACTTTATCTATTACTTCTGTTATATAATTCGTTTAGACAAATCAAATGCAAGTCCACTTCCCTTGGATTTACTATAAAATGCATAGATTTATTGTACCACACAAAAGTATAGCACACAAAGTATTAGTTCCCCAGCCCTAATCTCTTAGTGGAACCCATTTTCATTTTACATACACCTCTGTAGCTTGTTGTTGCCCACTTTACAGTAAATATTGCCTCAGTCAACAAGCCTCCTTCATTCTTCTAGTAGTTACACCTTACTCCATTTGTTGAATATACCACACATAAAATTTAACTAGTCCTAAATTAATTGACCCTGAAGTCATTCCCATCATTCCCATTTTCTATCTTAAATATATATATATATATATGTATATATATATACATATATATATATATATAGTATACTATTCATTTTTATCATTGCAGTAGTCTAAAAATCATCTTACCTATTCCCTGTTGATAAGACCCTGGTGTCTATGAATGTTATATTATATGGCAGTCTTTATAAATGTGATTTAAGTTAAAGATCTTGAGATGGTTAGAAAACCTTTACTATCCAGATGAATCTACAATGTAATAAAATATATCTTCTTTATGATAAAGACAGAAAGAAACACACATATGCACATATATACAAAGATTACATGAAAAGTGAATAGAAAAACTTTGAAGATTTGGGCTTTAAAAACTAATGACATGACCCTATGAACCACAGTGCTGATCAACATGGCACTAATCCTAAGGGTGCAACAGTGGCAGTAACAGCATGATGGTAACCAACAGCTGTCTAACTAGACATAAGGCCTGCTCAACAGGAGGGAAATCATGCCAGCTACTAGAAACCTAGCTAACCACCTGGGGCTAGTAAGGTCATCGATCTTAGAGGAGATCCTACTACTGCCTCCTTACTAAACCAACATAACTGCATTCTAAATATCACACAGATCTCTTACAGCTCAGGGATATCCCATAGCTCTTATCCCTCATCAAAGAAACTTCTCTTTTCAATAGAAAGATACATTAGAGAAAAACAAAATGAATCAAAATACAGAGAATAAGTGATCTGGGGTCCAGGCCCAACCAATACATCTATAACACAACTCCCACACATAAGGTTCAGGAAACATGGAGGAAAGGGGTGCCAGAGGACCAGAAAGTTGCTATGACATCGTGTCTCCTAAAGATGACAGGGAAGCTTCACTCATGATATCACAACAATATGGTTTCCTAAACAAGACCTGAAGAAGTACAACAGCAATAAACATGCTAAATCTTATAGGGCTCCACCCACATACAAAGAAGTACAGGCAACTAAGGAATCCTGAGAGTACAAGAAATAGTTCTCCCCAGGGATGAGCCCCAGTTGGTTATCTATTACCAAGTGGTCAGCTCTGAAATCACAAATACATAAATTACACTAAATAGACTGAGCAGGTGGTATAGGTAGTACTAATAACATGGAAAGCAAGAAATGACTGGAAACCAAGAAAGGGGGGAATGCTAGTTTTCCTTTGACTTAAACAATGATTTCTGTTGTGTTCTAAATAATTACAACCATATTGCAGATAAAGGGCCATGATTTCCAGGGGGAATGGAGAGAGGAACATGGGAGGGGTTGGAGGGAGGAAAGCTAAGGGAAAAAATGATGCAATTTTAATTTTCAAAAAAGATTAATTAAAAAATGACATGGTCACAAGCTGAAGGATAGTAACACCCATTAGAATTAGAATGCCCCTTCTTGTGAGTTCAGCTCTGGTAATCTTATGTAGACCAGGGATAGGAATTTCAAACTTCTGGCCCACAAAACTGGAATTCAAGCTGGGTAGTAGTGGTACATGCCTTTTATCCCAACACTAGGAGGCAGAGTCAGGTCTGTGAGTTTGAGGCCAGCTTGGTTGACAGAGCAAGTTCCAGGACAGCCAAAGCTGCACAGAGAAACCTTGTCTCAACAAACAAACAAACCAAAAAAAAAAAAAAAAAAAAAAAAAAAAAAATCCCCCAAAAGAACCCCAAACCAAACCAACTAAACAAAAAAACCCTGGAACTCAAAATCAGTCTCCCTCTTTTTCTTCCTCCCCACTTCCTTACCCTCACCCTACCCTGATTTTTTTGGGAGACAGCTTCTTTCTACATTACCCAGGCTGGCATCACAACTTTCAATCCTGCCTCAGCCCCCCAGAGTAACTGGAAACAGGCACGTACAGGTCCAGCTTCACTTCATGTATATTACACTACTAAGTTTGTGATTTGTTCCAGCAGCCACAGGAAACTAATCTGCCCATAAGCCAGAAGATGATGGTTCTGTCTAGAAAAAGCTAAGTGGTGGCCTCTAGAACTTGCAGTAGGAAGATGACCCTCAGTCAGAGAGGGCATTTATGTTTGTTCCCTTCTGTTCCTTTTGAATTGTGTGCCATATGTATACATTTATCTCCCTCCAAAAAGAAATGAAACGAAAGTATTTTTAATTCTTAAAACATTTAAATTTATTTTAATTATGCCTTATTTATGGCAATTAAAAAATTTTAATTAGCCGGGCAGTGGTGGCGCACGCCTTTAATCCCAGCACTCGGGAGGCAGAGGCAGGTGGATCTCTGTGAGTTCGAGGCCAGCCTGGGCTACCAAGTGAGTTCCAGGAAAGGCGCAAAGCTACACAGAGAAACCCTGTCTTGAAAAACCAAAAAAAAAAAAAAAAAAAAAAAAAAATTTTAATTAAAATACAATTACATAACTTTGCCACTCCCTCCAATCCCCCCATTGTGCCCACTTCTCCCTATGCACCTCAAATTCAAAGCCTCTTTTTTGTACTTATTATTGTTACATATATATATTTCAATTAAATATATAAATTTAATCTGCTGAGTCCAAGATTTATTTTATTATTTAGTTATGTGTGAGTGTACATATTATATGTATATGTGTGCCCAAAGTCCAGAATAGGGAATTAAATCCCCCAGAGCTGGACTTAAAGGTAATTGTGAGCCACTTGATATGGGTACTGGGAACAGAACTCAGGTCCTCTCTCCATCTCTCCAGCCCCAAATTATTAATTCTTATAGAATTAAAACATACACAAGGGCCTGTGAGATGACTCAGCAGTTAAAGGTACTTTCTACCAAGGCTGATGACATAAATTGGCTCTCTAGCACACACATGATGAAGGAAAGAACCAACCTAAGTTGTCTTCTGATCTACACACACACACACACACACACACACACACACACACACACACACACACACAGAGAGTAATTAATAATAACCTCCCCCCACATCTCTCTTTCTTCTTAATCTCCATAGTACTTTTAGGGAAAAAAGTCTTGCTGCCCCAACTGCTATGAGTTGTTTTGTACTTACAGAAACTCCTCTGTCAATGCAGTTCTTGAAGGACTTGCATTTCTCTTCATACTGCTTCATGTACCTACACATCTTCCACAGCAAGTCTGCAATATTATCTATTACATTTAGTAGCCCTACTTTAGCTCCTCAAATCATTCAAGAAGTTCTATTCAATTTACCAATATCAGAATCATAAATTGTTAAATTTTAGATAAGACATTAGGAGTCTAGTTTGCAGTTCCTGTAAGCCTTACAACAAATGGGAAGGAGGCCAGGTATATGTGCAACCCCAGAACTAGGGAAGCTGGGACAGGAGGATTACCTTGAGTTACAGGATAGCTTGAGTTATAAAGTGAGACACCATCTTAAATAAACAACTAACCAGAGATGGCTCAGTAGATAAGACACGTGCATGGCAAGTGTGAAGACCCAAGTTTGAATTCCCAGAACTCGTATAAAGTCAGACATAGCTGTGAATCTGTAATCTCCCTGTTCCTATAGCAAAATGGGAGATAGAAAAAGGAGAATACCCAGAAGTTTGCAGGCCAGCTAGCCTAGCATATGTCTTGTCTCAAAGTGGAAAGTGAAGACCAACACCCAAGCTGTTCTCTGCTCTCACATGCACACACTTGTACTCACATACATGAATGCATGAACACGAATCTCTATCTCACACACACTGACACAGACACACATATAAAATCAACCGTCAATCTCTCAAGAAGAATTTGGGGAAGATCTACATAAAATTGGGGCTTCTAGTGCCTTTTTTCTAGTGCCTATTAGGTAGATCAGCTTTGGTTTACACAAAGGATATTAGGTCAAATTTCATTCATAAAACTGTCATTAGAAAGAAAAAAAGTGTATCATGAAAATATCTGACTCTAGCTTAACATTTTAGAGGTGAAGAAATTAAGTCTTGGAGATGTGATTTGCTGAAGACATGTGCTAGAACCCTGGGTTCTTTATTCCCCTTTCTGGCCTCTATAACACAAGCTGGCTTCTAGGAAGGTTTACAAAGTAATCCTGTATCTGCTTTATTTTTCTCTCTCCTCCTCCTCCTCCTCCTCCTCCTCCTCCTCCTCCTCCTGCTCCTCCTCCTCCTTTCTCTCTCTCTCTCTCTCTCTCTCTCTCTCTCTCTCTCTCTCCCCCCCTCCCCCTCTCTTCCTATCTCTCTCTCTCTCTCTCTCTCTCCCTCCCCCTCCAGGATCTCATTATGTAGCTGTGGCTGGACTGGAACTTACTATGGAGACCAGGCTGGCCTCAAACCCTGAGGTCTGTTCGCTTCTACCTTCTACCAGGTTATCTGTTTTTGATGTTTAAATATAATTTAAAAACATTTTCAAAACAGATGTTTTAAATAAAATCCACAACTTAAATATAACTATGAAATGGGTTAGATTTAAAAGGGTCTCAGCAATCTGATTATTAATAGGAAGTGGAAAAGATAATAGTCAAGAGAATTTATCTTAACTCCTATGTGTCCCAGTTTTGTTCCTTATCACCCTCATCCCTGTAGCTCAATGAAAAGGTAACCAGTTTGCTTGATCATTCACATCTTCATGCTTCAAAAACTTGCCTGGTTTAAATGCCTTTGTACCTTTAAATTACAAGTCCAGATTTCTTAAAAACAAAACAAAAAAATGATTTATATTTATGTGTGTGCACATACATGTGTGCATATGTGGGTGGGTCCCCATAGAGGATTCCCCTGGAGCTAGAGTTATAGGCAGCTGTGAGTTGCCTCATAGGGTTCTGGGAAACAAACTCTGGTCTTTGAGAGCAATAGTGCTCTTAATCAATGAACCGTCTTATCTCTCCATTCCCACAATTCAAGATTTCTATGAAACTTTTATGGATATAACCACTTTCACATCCCCTCTAATGATAGCTTCTTTTTTTTTTTTTTTTTTTGAGATGGAGGGGATCACTCTATGTATCCCAGGCTAGCCTAAAGCCATCTATGTAAGCCAGGCTGCCCTTGAACTTGCTATGATTCTTCTCTTCTGCCTCTCCAGTGCTGGGATTATAAGCATGTGCTACACACTAGGTGTCACCAATTTTTTCTAAACCCAAAGTCTGGACTCACTGACAAAAAGAACAAAAGATAGAATGTATGGGGATAATGAGACAGAACTTTTGAAATTGGGGTCATTTTGATATTCAGCTAGTCTTCCTGAGTCCTCACATCCTTCATTGAGAACCATTTTACAGATGCTCTTTCCAGTGCAGATATGAACTCCTTAGCCACATCATCAGTTGACTAAAGGCAGGGATGCAGACTTCAGCTAATTCCTGTTTCTCTTATTCAATCAAGGGCTTAAGGTCAGAGGCCTTTCAGCACTGGACATCATCCTTTCTCTCTGTACAGTGCAGCATGGTATTTTTTTCCTATAGCATTGGAACAAATCTTTTTAGTTAACAGTAAATAAAAATCCATAATCAATGAGATGATGGCTCAGTGGGTGAAGGTACTTGTCACCAAGTCTGACAGCCTGAGTTCAAGCTCAGGTATTTACATGGTGGAAAAGAATATCAATGCTAAGTCGTCCTCTGACTTCACTTGTGTACCATGGCACATGTCTCCCTCTGTCTGTTTTTTGTTTGTTTGTTTATTTTTGAGACAGGGTTTCTCTGTGTAGCTTTGCGCCTTTCCTGAAACTCACTCTGTATCCCAGGCTGGCCTCAAACTCACAGAGATCCGCCTGCCTCTGCTTCCCAAGTGCTGGGATTAAAGGCGTGCACCACCACCACCACCACCACCACCACCACCACCACCACCACCACCACCTCCTCTGTCTGTTTTTATCTATTTTTTTTTTATTTGACACAGTCCTGTGAAGCTCAGACTGGCCTTGAATTACGTAGCTGATGAGGATCATGAACTTTTGTGTGTGTATGAACATTGATGTCTATGTGCAAGAGTATAGGAGAGGCTACAAGTCAACATAAAGTGTTTTCCACTTTTCTTTTTTGAGTAAGGATCTCTCAGATGAACCTAGAGCTCATCAATAGGCTAGGTGTTGAAACTATGTGATTATACAAAACCAAAGCAAGAACCATAAACAAACCTACAGGAATAAAGAATTAAATTGAAACCAAGTGTGGTGTTGAGTAATCACTTGGGAGGCAGAGGTAAGAGGATCAAGTGTTCAAAGCCAACCTCATCTACACATGGAGTTTCAAGTCATCCTGGTCTATATGAAACCTCCAACTTTTTCAAAACACAACAAAAAATAATGCAGTTGAGTTGAATGTTGTGGATCATGCCTGTAATCCCAACACTCAAGGCTGAGGCAGAATTCAACTGCTATGAATTCAAGGCCATGAGTTTGATTCTCAGCAGTGCAGAAATTGAGTGAAGTAGCACACAGCTTAATCTCAGCACTTGGGAGGTAAAGGCAGTAGGATAAAAAGCTTAAAGCCATCTTTGGCTACACAATGAGTTTGAGGCCAGCCTGAAATACATCCTGTCTAAAAAGACAAAAACAAACAACCCAGAAATTGTGAAAAGATACCTATTTTTAGTACATAGAAGGGGACTGTTTTATGATAGAAGGGGGAAATAGAAGCAGATTATTTTATGATAATAAGGAGAAAACAGACTATTCTTAGGGAAAAGATCATAATTTCATTTTGCTTTAACACCAAGCATAGGGGCCGCCACAGAATAAGTAGGATGATCCTTAATTACTGAGTTGCTTACAATCATCAGGCATTATGCTAATTAATTACCTGACACACATTACCTCCCACATAACTAGAGTTTACTTTTAATGATCATTTTTTTCCCTGCGGGGGTGGGGAGGGAGGGTCTCTCTCTACATAGTCCTGGCTATCCTAGAACTTACTATACAGACCAAACTGGCCTCAAACTCAGAGCTCCTCCTGCTTCTGCCTCCTGAGTGCTGGGACTAAAGGTGCACACCATGCCTGGCTCATGGTCATCTTTTTAATTAGTATTTTTACTCAGAAATTCTCCATTTAGGGAAAATTTCCATTTCTACAATGTTACAACTAGATGACAAATTTCTCTTATAGAACAAATCTTTCTAGTTAGGAACAAATAAAATAGAGCCAGGGAGATGGTTCACCAGGTAACGGCATTTGCCACCAAGCCTGTGGCAAGTAACCCAAATAGGGGCACTTTAAGAGTATTAATAATTAAGTCAGGACAAAAGGTGTAGACTGGGATGGTCCTAGGCAAACCAGGATGAAGTTACCCTGTCTGTAACTAAATGTTTACTTCAGATGTTAAACCTTATTCTTTCTAGCAAAGGCATGGAAATTTATGTGGTGGTGGTGGCTGTTTATGAGCTATAAGGGCTAGAAGGCAGCACAGTTGCAGTGTAAGAGTCACCAGGTTCTCACAAATTCTACGAAAGATTTACTTTCCTGCCTTCATCTTTCTTTATTTAAATTCTAGAGAAGGGCCTCTGAGATAGTTCAGTAGATAAGTGTTTACCACGAGATGATGTAAGCCTGGTGGCCTGAGTTCTATCCCCAGAACCCATGTAAAGGTGGAAGGAGAGAATCAACTCCACAAAGTTGTCCTCTGACCTCCATATGCATACTGTGGCATGAGTGTTCACCTATGTACATTACACATATAATTAAAAAAATAAATAAAGCCGGGCGGTGGTGGCGCACGCCTTTAATCCCAGCACTCGGGAGGCAGAGCCAGGCGGATCTCTGTGAGTTCGAGGCCAGCCTGGGCTACCAAGTGAGTCCCAGGAAAGGCGCAAAGCTACACAGAGAAACCCTGTCTCGAAAAACCAAAAAAAATAAAATAAAATAAAATAAATAAATAAATAAATAAATAAATAAACCTGAGTAAAATAACCTGATTAAAGTCTGAGATCTACATGCAACATGAAAGCAGAAGAGATTATCTGGATCAAAGAAGGGGCCCAGTGAGTAAGTAGTAGGGAGTACAGGGGAGGACAAGTGGGTAAGGGGAAAAAGTTAGAACAAGGTATAATGATAAATACATATGAAAATGTCACAATGAAACCCAGTACTGTTTATGGTTGAGTTAAAAAATTTATTCATATGTATGTGTGTTCCTGTGTGTCTGTATGTGTACCTTGTGACTTCAGGTGCCTATGGACGTCAGAAGAAGGTGTTGGAACCCCTGGAAATGGAGTTATAGATAGCTGTGACCTGCCATGTGGGGGTTGGAAATGGAATCCAGGTTCTCTGCAAGCACACCAAGTGCTCTTAACTGCTGAACCATCTCTTCAGTCTCTGCATATGTTTACTTTTAAAAAGTAAAATAAAAAAACCAGGGCCTGTGATGGTATACATCTATGATCTAGGGACATAGAAGGCTGATGCAGGAAGGTCAGGAGGAGTTCAAGGCCAATCTCTGCTGGGCTTTATGAAACATTGTCTCAATAATAAAAGGATTATGGAGATGGCTGAATAGTAAAGGTGCCTGCTGCATGCTTGATGACCTAAGTTTGAGCCTCACAACCCACACTGTGGAAACCAAGGATCACCTCCCACAAGCCGTCCTCTGACCTACACAGGCATGTCAAGCAACCCCCATTAGAAACTTTAAAAAACAAAAAGACACTTCTTTCTGTTTGAGTGTGTCTGTGAGGACATGAAGACATAATTATTAATTCATAAAACATCATAATCTCCAATTTCAAAGGGATATATAGTTGTTGACAAGGTGTAACTAGTAGTACTTAACCTTGCAAATTCATGAGCAGGCAAAGAATACAAAAGAGCAAAAACATGCAACAGTGATAAAAATTTGTAAAGCTAAAGAAGCAACAATATTAATAACATGAGACACCAAACATCAATAACAGATAGTAGTGCATGGAAGGACAAGAAAGGCATCAGTGGTGGTTTGAGTGACATGTCCCCCATAGTTTAGGGCATTTGAATATTTGGTCCCCAGTTGATAGCCCTACTGGAGAGCCCATTAGGAAGTACGGCCTTGCTGGAGGAAGTATGCACTGGGGACAAGATCTGAGGTTTTAAAGTCTCCTGCCATTCCTATTTGACTCTCTATTTCCTGTTTGTGGCCCGAGATGTGGACTTTCAGCTTCCAGCTCCAGCTGCTGTGACTGCTGCCTGCTGTCTGTGCCATTATGAGTCCTAACCTGGAACTATAAACCCAAAATAAACCAAGTTGTCTTGGTCATGGTGTTTTATCACAGCAACAGAAAAGTAATTAATACAGCATCCAAATCACCATCGGAGATACATAGAAATTGAGAAATCCAATTCTAAATTAAAATACACACACACAGTCCCCCCACCCCCCAGATTCTAAAATCCATCCCTTAGATATTATGTCATAAATACTTTCTTCCGAACAGTATACCAAGAAAAAGATACCACACAGCAGCAAAGCTTTATTTCTAAGTTCCTGTTTATCTGGAATCACATTGGCACACCTGCACCTACTCTCTCTCTCTCACACACACACACACAATAATAATAATAATAATAATAGTAGTAGTAGTAGTAGTAGTAACAAGCCCACACAAAAACAATTTAAAAAATACCCCAAATACCCTCTTCTTCAAAACTCCTGACTGGCCATCAATTTAATTTCTTTTTCATTTCTATACTACTTTCTATTCCTCCTTCTTAGACAATGACTTATTTTAAAATGTACACCTAGTAGCATATTGTGATGCGCATTTCTATAATATCAGCACCTGGGAGGTTGGAAAAAGTAGAGTTTGAAGTCCACTTGGACTACACTGCAAGATCTCATCTCAAAAATAAAACAAAACAAAGTAAAAATGTTGTCCTTCATTATACCATAACCCCTGCAGAAATCACATCTTATTCACCTCTTATCTCCAGCACTCAGCACTGGATTCTGACTTTCAACTAATAAGGGTATACAGATCAAAACAGATTTCTGCTTTAAGTGAAAACATAGAACAGTCAATCTAGGCTAGAATGTAATTCACAATCCTGACTAGAACATCAGGACTGGGGGGGTGGGAGGAGTACACCAAAAGCTCTGCCACAGACACCTCCGCAATCCAGGATAAAACAGAATCACCAAGGCCACAAACACGCTTCTTTGTTGAGACTGGTCCTGTGTAGCCCTGGCAGTCCTGGAACTCACTACGTAGATAAGGCTGGCCTCAAGATCACAGAGATCCACTCGACTCTGTCATCTGAGTGCTGGGATTAAAGGTATGAGCCAGCATGCCCAGTCAAGGCCATATACTTTTAGGAGCAGAACTCTAAAACAGCAAATCCCATCCATCTCCTCTGATACCCAGCAATGGGTAATCATTTACTCCCATAGCTACCAGGCATCTGTATGCAAAATCCTCACTTTGAATGAGAGCTAGAATTTTAGCCCATCACGTCTATACAGCAGTCCCTCTACACTAGGTGAAAGAGTGGGCTCTGTCACAGTACATACAAAAATCAATCATTTTAAACTTGCCTCATTAGGATTCTTTTCTTGTACTTAAAAAAATTTTTAAAAAAGATTTGTTGCTTTTATTTATGTGTATTTGTATGAGGCTGCATAAATTTAAGATTACCACAAGCATACAGGTACTTTTGAAAGTCAGAGGGTGTTGATCAGATCCTCTGGTACTGGAGTTACAGGCAGCTGTGAGCCACATTACATTAGTGCTGGGAGCCAAATTCAGGTCCTTTACAAAGGCAGTAGTCACTCTTAGACCACTAAGCCTTCTTCTCTCCAGCCCTTTTTTCATGCTTTTTAAAGGCAGACATAAAAGTTCTGGCCATCCTTATCAATAATGACCAGGATGTTCTGCTCATATTGCTTTTGTTCCTCTTTATAAGCTTCTAACAGTAAGATAATAACTTTTCTTTTCAAAATCCAACTCAAAAGAGAAATGTTTAGTTTAGGGTAAGGACAAGAACAGAAAATGAGAGCCTGTGACACAGCTCAGAGTGCTTACCTAGTACCCTCAAATCCCCAGTACTGCACAAAGCTAGGTGTGATGTGATGGCACATGTTTGTAATCCCAGCACTCAGGAGGTGAAGATAGATCATGAGTTCTGGGTAATCCTTGGCTATACAGTGATATCCCATTTCAAAGACAAAACAAAACAAAACGAACAACAGTGGGCTTAGGTAAAAAACAGAGTTGCAGTTGCCTCTTTCAGAGATAAGTAGCTCCTAACAAGTTAATTAAACCACCCAGCTCTACTGCATTGGTGATTGAAATGGTCTAGCCCTGTGCTGCCCTGTATGTTAGCCACAAGCCATATGTGGTTGATGAGCACTTAGAATATGGCTAGTGATGTGGTTAATACACTAAGGAAACGAACTGTTAGTTCTGCTTGATTTCAGTATATGCAGATTCAAGTTGGCATGCGTAACTAGTGGCTCCCTAACTGAACAGCAGCTCTGGGTTGTTAGTTAATGATTCCCAACCATAGGCAATTCTGCCCACCCCATCTGGAGCCATTTTTAATTGTCACAGCTGGGAGTGTACTGCTAGAACCTAGTGGATGGAGGCCAGGGATCCTGTTAAACATGTTGCATTGCAATGAACCTCCCACACATAAGAATCAGTTGACACAAATATCAGCAGTTGAGGAGCTTGAAAAATTCTGTCCTGAGTTTGCTCATGGGTGGAGTTTAAAGCAAACATAAAACAAATTGCAGCACACCTTGTCTAAACAGAATATCCGGGAAGAATGACATTTTTCATTCAACATAAAAAGGTTTAAAGCAGCAAGACAATACTGAAAAATGAATGTGGTGAAAACTGGATATGGTCTCTCATACTTCTTGTGTTAGTACTGACTTGAATATTAACATAATATTAAAATTATCCAGGACCAAGTTTCTTTTTGTTTTTCAATTGTTTTTCTTTATTTATGTATACGTGTGTGTGTCTGTATGCATGCCATATTTGTGCAAGTACTTTCTGAAGCTAGAGAGGGTGTCAGATCTCCTGAAGCTGTAGTTACAGGTGATCAAGAGCCATCTTGGATCCTCTGAAGGAGAAGTACACACTCCTAACCACTAAGCCATCTCTCTAGCTCCAGAACCCTGTTTCTTACATGTTGAAGATAAGGTGCTAGAAGATATCTAGCTTAATTTTTTTTTCAGATTTATTTTATATGTAATGGGTGTTCTGCCTGCATGTTTGTCTGTGCACCACATACACATATCTGAGGCCAGAAGAGGATACTGGATCCCAAGGAGGTGGCGGTACAGATGGTTGTGAGCCATCATGTGGGTGCTGGGAATCAAACCTGGGTCCTCTGGAAGAACAACAGTGCTCTTAACCACTAAACCATCTCTCCAGCCCCCTAACCATTTTTATTTTGCAGATCTACTTATAAAGAACTATTATCAGAGGAACAATCACCTCAGTTTTTCCCAGTCTCTCTTTCTACTCTCAGTTTGAATTCCTTGTCCCTTCCATTAGCCTATCTGGTGTGGAGTCATCACTCATTTTAGATACCACTGTGAAAGAAAACCAAATTAAGGTAAGGAAAGGGATTATCCTGTCAGATTTGCAAGTTTGCATATCACCTCAAGAAAAAGCAGAGGTACACAGACAGTTATAGTTTGATGAAGGGACATGTATGGAGTGATTCTACTGAGTGATGATCACATACTATATTCTAGAGCAGTGGTTCTTAACCTCCTTAATGCTGTGACCCTTTAATACAGTTCCTCATGTTGTGGTGACCCCTAACCATAAAATTATTTCATTACTACTTCATAACTGTAATTGTGTTACTGTTATGAATTGTAATGTAAATGTCTGATATGCAAGATATCTGACATTCTACTCTTGTTGGGTCGCAACCCACAGGTTGAGAACCACTGTCCTAGAGGACATGATATTGAAGTTTCAGAGGATGAATATCAAATAACATTGTGGTTTCTGTGGCTCTATAAATTATACATGGAAAAGATGAAGCAGGATTATTCAGGAACTACTCAAATAGCTCTCAAATTTACATTAGAAATACAGACTCTAGCCCAAATTAGCTTATTCCTCAAAGAAATAGGAATGGACATAATTCAATGTTTCACTTCAATCCAAACTATTTTTTCAGAACAAAGTCATCTAATTCTTATTACATCAAAGACTTTCCTGTCCATTTATCATTAACAGAAATTATTCATTATATCTAAAGTGCTCTATTACTTCATAGAATATAAAAATAAGAGCCCTAGCTTCCCTCCCCCTCCCCAAGACAGGGCTTCTCTGTGTAGCCCTAGCAGTCCTGGAACTCACTCTGTAGATCAGGCTAGCCTCGAACTCACAAGATCTGCCTGTTTCTGGCTCCCAAGTGATGCAACTAAAAGTTAGCTTTTAAAACAAAACTTACATTTATAATTTTCACACTAGCCTAAGGCAGGGACTTTCAGCTCACATATTCTGAATTCCTCAAAGTTCAATGCAATTTAAGTTCCAGCCCTTTCTTTAAGCATGCTGGAGTTTCAGTACCTCTTCAGATCTTCTTTGGAGGGTTTAAAATATCTTATCATCACTTAATACTCAGAAAAATTTACAGTAGGATTCCTAACCACTTTTAGTTTACAGATATTCTCAGAGGAAAGATCATCTCAGTTCTTTCAGGTTTCTAATGTAATGACATAAAGCCGTGTTAAGAAATGAGAAACACAGAAAGGTCATTTTCAGCATCATTTTGTATTCAACTACTGGAGTTACACACATGATCTCAACCAGTTTCCTCAGCTTCTGCATTGCTAATACTTCTGATATGTGGAACTGTCCTGTGCAACAGAGGATATTCAACAGTGTCCTTGATTTCTTCCTACTAGGTCCCAGCAGTACCTCTCTTGTGACACTCTGGTCTAAAACATCTCCAGAAATTGCCAAAAGTCCCCTGGAGAACAAACCTAACCTAAGTTAAGAATTACCAATCTTGAGTGAAACTCATGATACCAAAAAGTAGACACTATGCTAATCAGAAGACCAAGAGGAAAAAAAAAAAACACGTATCTTCTTCCCTGATTGTGTTCCATCCGATTTATGCTAAATAGCTGAGGAGCAAGATATGCCACTGTGTGCACATGAAGACATCTGGCTCAATTTCTACAATTACTGCCTTCAACTCTCCAGTGACAAGTGAACACAACTACAACAGCTGCTTCTTTGAAAAAGGAATTCCAAGCCAGGCATGATGACACACTCCTGTAATCCCAGCAGTTTGGGGGGCAGAGGCAAGAGACTCACTTTAAGTTTGAGGTCAGCCTAGTCTATGAGTTACAGACTAGCCAGGGTTACTTCACAAGACCGGGGGCGGGGGTGAAGGGGCGGAGTAAGAGAAACAGAGAGGGAAGAACAGAGAGGGACAGGGAAGGGTGGTGGTGGGAAAAGCAGGTTCACATCGGAAAGAGAGAAAAGACTGCGAGGGCAGAATGTTAAGCACTGAGAACCCAAGCACAGTTCTCAATTGCCCGCCCTACGGTGGGAACAACTAGAATCCATTCAACACGCCAGAGCAGTCAGCCAGGTCCACCAAGTGGCTATTGCCCCAAGGGGTAAACAGGGTAAGTCGCAGGTTACCGTGGACTTGAGGTTGATCTGAAGGCCTCTAGTGGTTCTCAGAGAGAGGAACCCAAGACCTTGTAAGACCAGCTAGGACCTCCCCCTACCCCAAATAAACTCACCATTTACAGGATACCCACCCCTTTCTGGATCCTAGGGGTTCTAGCCCCGGGTTCTCAGGCTACAGCATCGGAATCACGCGGGGAACTTGTTACACTCAACAAACTGAGTCCCCGCCCACCACAGCTTCAGACCACAGGCTGCAAATCCATATTTTTACCAAGGTCCCCAGGTGATTCCTACTCCCGCCAAAGTTCACAATTTGTCTCCTAACTTGTAAAGCACTGTGGCTTTGCAGTGGGCTCCGTGACAACTAGGACTGCTTCCTGTGCGCTTCTGGGGCTCACACTGATTGCTCCTGTCATCCCACAGGGCCAGCGCCGGTTCAGGCCCAGCCCCAAGCCGAGCCTCCGCGAAGCCAAGGCCGGCTCCCACAGCGCCGGGCCCACCTCCCTCAGCCACTCCGTCCGTGACGTAGCCGGGCCGGGGCTGGACGCCCTCCTCCGGCGAGGCTCCTCAGCCCCTGGCCCCCTTTCCCACCGGGAAACAGTCGCCCGGGAGGCGGAGACCCGGGGCCGCAGCGCCGCCCGATCTCTCCGTACCGACCTTCTCCAGGGACGCGTCCATGGCCGAGGCGTCCGGCGATGTGCCCGCGGTGCCGGACACTACTTCCGCCTCCCGCGGCCCGCAGCGGTTTCCACGCTGGCAGCGCTGACGTGCCCCGCGCCCGCAGCCGGCGGGGCGGAGAGGAGGAGGAGCTGCCCCGCGGCGCGGCCGGCAGGGACCCTGCGGCTTGCGGAAGGCGGGGCGAGACCCGGCGGGAGGGGCGGGGCCTCTCGGGGCGGGGCCTCCCGGGCTTCCGTACGCGGGCGTCACGCCGGCCGGTCCTAACGCTGCCACGTGAGGGGAACCAGGCTGTGGGAAGATCCAAAATCAACGTTGCCAGAAGCCCGTCGCGACCGTCGAGGAAGAACTATAATAAATCGCAACGTGTCATTCACCATGTAAAATAGTAGAGACTCACCAGTGCTCCCAGAGTCAGGCTTCCAAGTTCTCCGCTGTCAACACCCGTTAGGAATGGAATAGTCCGTTTACCTCAGAAGCCTGAGGCCACGCCCACGCCTGCGCATGCGCAGAACGACGACCGCCGCGCGCTCTGGGTTTTTGTGAGGTTGAACGGTGGTCACTTTAGTGACAGCTGTTTGGAACCGATGCTGATCAGAGCTGAATGTACTTCTGTCAGCTCTTCCCTCAGAATTCCAGATGGAAACGAGTTTGAGACTGCTGGTCTGGCGTCCTCCTTCATGTCACAATGATGGCTTGTCGGGGAATGGGTAATAATAATATATAATGGTAGGTCTGTTGCCTTTCCATTTTATATCACAGCAGCCGTTTGATATGGAGATCATTATTATCCGTGTTAGGGTTTAGTCCCCAGCACCGCGGCAGTACGCCGTCCAATCTCCCCTCTACTCCCGCTAGGTGGGGGTGGTGCGTTTTTAGTGAGTAGGAGCCGGCATGATTTTTTTCCTACCTGGCTCCGACTACTCAGGGGTAGCTGAAATGGGATCCACCACTGTTGCGGTCAGTGACACTTCTGGTCAGAAGACTAGTGATGATACTAAAAGCCACAAAGCTGTTCCTACCCCTTCCTGTTTCTTAGGCATCGCCTCTCAAGCCTGGGTCATATTGTCAGTGTAGTAATTATCTGCTCTGGGTCTCTACTTTGCATTTGGATAATTGGCCTGCTTGTGTTAATAAAAGTATTTCCAAGCCAAGGAAATCATGTGTATTGCTGTAGAGTGCGAAAGCGAACGACTCGCCAAAGAACTGTAAAAAAACAAAAACAAAAACAAAACCAGGAATGATGAAATGATACCACTCAAAGACTGAAAATTGAATATGCTCCTGCTTGGGCAAAACAATGTGTTATGAAATTTTCCAAACGTTTAGAAAAGTCGAAAGAATTGCAGTGAACAATCACATGCCCACTAGCTAGATTACCCAGTTACCATTTTCTGATACTTGTTTTGATTACATATGTATTCAGATAACCATCCATCAATATATGTGTTGATATTACATCTCTGAACACCTCAATATAATTAAAGACTCAATATTTAGGCAGAGGCACAAGGATCGCGCCCCTTCCCCCCAAGAGTTGGAGGCCGGTCTAGGATACATATCAAGTTCCAAACCAATCATAGCTACTTAATGAGACCGTCTCCAAACAAAACAGAACTAAGGGGCCAGCTGGTAAAGGCGATTGCCACAAAGCCTGATAACCTGAGTTTGATCCTTGGAACCTATATGATGGATGGTGAGAACCAACTCATGCAAGTTGTCCTCTGACTTGTGTGTGCATGCCCACACACTCAATATTAAAAATGACAACAAAAAAACTCTTAAAAAAATTAAAAACAACTCACAGCCTATAGAGATGGCTTAGGAGGTAAAGGCCTTTGCCACTAAGCCTGGGCTTGAATTGATCCATGGGATTCACATGATGGAAAGAAAACTGACTCTGGAGTTGTCCTCTGACCTCTGCTTGTGGACAGTGGCACACATGCACACACAAGGAGCACACAAAATAAATATGTAATAAAGAGTTTTTAAAAGAAGCTCATAAAGTTACCTCTAGGTATATGTGGATTGTTTTAAAACATAGATTCAAGCTAACTGTGGTGGCCCATGCTTTTAATCTCAGCACTTGGGAGGCAGAGGCAGGTGGATCTCTGTGAGTTACAGGCCAACCTTGTCTCAAAGAAACAAAAACAAATAAATAACAGATTGAACCTGTACTGACATATGGCTTATATATGGTGAACTTTTACATCATTAGTATTATTGAGATAAGGTCTCACTATGTAGCCTGGCTGTCTTGCTATTCACTGTGTTGACCAACTTTGAACTTGAATGAATCCTCTCATCTCCCAAGTGCTGGGATTATAGGTGTCAGCCATCACACTGAATTAAGACTTTTCTTGAGGGCTGGAGAGATGGCTCAGCAGTTAGGAGCACTTGGCTGCTCTTCCAAAGGACCAGGGTTCAATTCCCAGCACTCACATGGCAGTTCACAACTGAATGTATCTCCAATCCCAGGGGAATCCGATGCCCTCTTCTAGCCCCTGCTGTGCATTGTGCACATGGTGCACATAGATGCAGGCAAAACACCCATACACATAAAAATAATAAAATGTGAAACATTCTTCTTGAACAGGAAACCACAAACTGGGGGAGGTATGTAGTTCTTTTTTTCCTTTAAATTCCACCACATAATTTTGTTGCATTCTGAATAATTACAACCATATTGTAGATAAATATTTTAATCTTCAATGTTTAAAATAAGCCAATGACATACATGGATGATTTATTATTCACTGCAGAAATGCAAAAATGATACAAGATAGCTCAGTGTGCCTGCTGCCGAGACTGATGATCTCCAGAACCCACATTATGGAAGGAGCCCTAAAGTTGTCCTCTGACCTCCATACACACTCAAGAACACACACACACACACACACACACACACACACACACACCACAAATCAATAAATACATATAACCCAAGGTTCTTTTAAAAAATAATAACTATTAAAGAGTGTAAGGGGGCCGAGCTGTGGTGGTGCATGCCTTTAATCCCAGGACTCAGGAGGCAGAGCCAGGTGGATCTCTGTGAGTTTGAGGCCAGCTTGGTCTACAGAGCGAGTTCCAGAACAGGCTCCAAAGCTACGCAGAAAAACCCTGTCTTGAAAAACAAAAACAAAACCAAAAAAAAAAGTGTAAGGGAAGAACATGACAAATAAAGATATGGATGGAGTTACTACTATCCTCAGTTTCATTCTAGGGATACTTAGGTACTTGGGAAAAGGGCTAAGTGAAGACAGAGCTTTATTATTATTATTATTATTTTATTTTATTTTATTTTATTATTTTGCCAGGGGTTTTATTTGGTTTTGAGACAGGGTCTTGTTATGTATCCCAGGCTGGCCTCAAAACTCACAGCACTCTTTATACCTCAGCCTCTCAAGTGTTGGGATTGCAAGCATGTGCTACCATGCTCAAATATACAGAACTTTAAATGTAGTATTTAGACATAAAGAAACCCCTAGAAGAAAAAAGTAACAAAATCAGAAGTTGAAGATGATAGGCGTGATAGTGTAAATGGCAACAAATTTCTCAGTAGTTTCTAAATTAAGGAACACATCTAGCAATTCTAGTGAACATCTGTAATCCCAGCAATTGGGAGGCAGAGGCAGGATTTGAATTAGAGGATTAGAAATTTAAGGACAATATCATCATTGTAGCAAGTTCAAGGCAAGCCTTGAACTATCTCAAAAGTGGGGGAGGCACAAACTTGATGGCCTGAATTTGGTCCCAGAGCCCACAAAAAAAGATGTATATCATAGCTCACATCTGCAATTCCAGCATTTCTATGGTGAGATGAGAGGCAGAGACAAGAGAATCCACCAGTAGCTTATGGGGAGTACTGAAAGCCCCAGCAGGAAAAAACAAACAAACAAGAGAAACCCTGCCTTAACAAGGCAAGAAATGTCTCCTAAAAGTGTCTTATGCACATTGTAGCACAGGTGTGTCCCTCCTCAACATAAATAAATAAATGAAATAAAAAAGAAATAGATTCCAACATTTTAAAAAGCATACTGGACAGTTTCAGAGATGACTTTGGTAAAGAACAATATCTAGAGGGGGCCCCCAGGCAGTGGGATCAGGATCCATCCCCGGTGCATGAACTGACATTTTGGAGTCTACTATCTATGGTGGGACACCTTGCACAGCATTGATGCAGGGGGAAGGTCTTGGACCTGCCTCTACTGAATGTACTAGGCTCTTTGGACTCCCCATGGGAGGCCTTACCTTGTTGGAGGAGGGAATGAGGGGTGGGTTGGGGGGAAAGCTGGAGGGGTGGGAAGAGGGAGGAGGAGGGATCTGTGATTGGTGTGTAAAATGAATAAAAAAATTCCAAAAAAAAAAAGAACAGCACCCAGAGGTAGTAGAGGTAGCAACCCTGAGAGTACTTATATCTTAGCTTGCTTCCTTTGGGGCTAATACAGTTTTTAAAGAAACAAACAAACTGGGCACTGGCAGCACATGCCTTTAATCCCAGCACTCGGGAGGCAGAGCCAGGTGGATCTCTGTGAGTTTGAGGCTAGCCTGGTCTACAGAGTGAGATCCAGGACAGGAACCAAAACTATACAGAGAAACCCTGTCTCGAAAAACCAAGAAAAAAAAAAAAAAAGCCAACCAGAGCTATATGAGACTTGCCTCAAACAACAAAAACAACAAAGGCTGCCATTTACTTGGACAGCAGAACAGCACTCTGGAGAGCCATCTGTCCCCGAGTCTCTTGTTAAACAGTATAAAGGCCACTTAAATATGCAATCAGCACAATGGCACCTTTGGTAACTGCCTACTTTTAAGCTTGAGAGTGCCTCATGTTAAAACTGTCATAAACTGTGTCCTCTACACTATGTGTCTTAGCTGAATTCATCTGATAGAGATCATCAGGACCAGGGAAGAGAGGAGAGCAGAGAGCAAGCTTCTGGTAACAAGATGACTTACTATACAAGAGTGTATGTAGCCGTAAGTTTTCTCCAGTCCTGCCCAGCCCTGCGGTCTGTGGCCGCTTATAAAATAATCATTCAGAGGCTTAGTACTATTTACAAACTGTGTGGTCTATGGCAGGCCTCTCGCTAGCTAGCTATGGTAACAACCCATTTCTGTTCATCTGTAAGTTGCCACGTGGCTGTGGCTTACTGGTATCTGCACACCTTGCTTCTCCTGGGGTGCTGCCGTCTCTGCCTCTGCCTTTCTTCTTCCTGTCCCCTCTTCAATTTCCCGCCTAACTATAACCTAACTTGCCACAAGCCAAACGGCTTTATTTATCAACTGATCAGAGCAACACATAATCACAGCATACAGAAAGACATCCCACAGCACAAGAGTAAGTGGAAGAATTTTTTATGACCAGGACAAAGAGAGAAAGGAAAGACGAGAGTTTCTGTGACTTGTCTTGGGGAAGAGAAATTCTAGTCCCTGTGGCCTGCCTCAGCAGTGGAGTTATGAGGTAGGAACTGTGGTCAGACATTATAAATCAGAGCTACAGAGTGGTAGCTCACATCTGTAATCCTACCACTTAGGAGTCTGAGACAGGAGGTCTTCTGTGAGTTTGAGGCCAGCCTGGGCTGCATACTACATTCTAAGCCAGACTTGCATACATGAGACCCTATCTCATAAAATGTAAAGCACACACTCATGCACACACATACACACAAATAGAAAAACAAAACAAAACAAAAAACAAATCTAGGGTTGGGGAGATGGCTCAGCAGTTAAGAGCACTGACTGCTTTCTCAGAGGGCCTGGGCTTAATTCCCAGCATCTACACAGTGGTTAACAGCCATTTTTAACTCCAGTTCCAGGGGTTCTAATGCCCTCTTCTGGCCTCTGTGGGCCCTACAGGAAAATAGTACACAGACACACATGGAGGCAAAACAAAGCTTAAGATTACGGAGCTAGAAGGATGACTCTGAAGTCAAAAGTACTTGTTGACCTTTCAGAAGACCAGAGTTCAGTTCCCAGAACCCACCTCAGCAGCTCACAGCCAATGGTAAGTCCAGTTTCAGGCAACCCGATGCCCTCTTCTGGCCTTAGTGAGCACCCCTGTCGTGCACATATAGGCACCTACACATAAATAATAAAATAAACCCTTATGTAGAATCCAGTAAAAAAAAAAATGCTCTGGTTTACTTATTTCTCCTTGAGAATATCCTGTTGTAAATGAAGTTGTAAGGTGTTTTTTTCAGGCATACTTTTAGATTTAGGGATGAGGGAAGAGTGCAAATCTGGCAAAACTCATGTTTACAGACATTCTGGCCCTAAGAAAGCAGAACCTGGGCTGGAGAAATGGCTCAGTGGTTAAAAGCACTGGCTGTTCTTACAGAGGTCCTGAGTTCAATTCCCAGCAACCACATGGTGGCTCCCAACCATCTGTAAATGAGAACTGGTGCCCTCTTCTGGCATGCAGGCAGAACACTGTATACAAAATAAATAAATCTTTAAAAAAAAAAAAAAAAAGAAAAAGAAAGCAGAACCTGTTTGCTGCTTTTAACATCCTTGTTTGAGACATCTTCAGAGAACACATCTCTCCTTTTCTGCAGGCAGTTTTGTCCTAATCAGTGGTGAAGCCTCTTGACTCCAGGTGAGGGCTTCCTTTCCTTCCTACTCCCTTTAACTCTGTACTTTTCTGTCTTACCTTGGACCCTCAGTACCATTGTTCATGGGATCCAGCCTGCTCTGCCCACAGTGTGGCATGCTAAGCACTGAAACTACAAGTTCTGCAGAAAGTGTACAGTAGCCCAGTTCTGAGCAAGCAGCTAGGAGGCTTGAGGCTCTAGGATCCACGCCTTCCCTGAGGAAAGAACATTTGATTCACAAGGTACCCCAATGTTAAAAGACCATAGACTCAGCTAGAAGAGTAGGGCTCAGGGATACACATGGGATACAGATGCAGGATAGTGGGAGGCATGGGGAAATGGGATTGGAGGAAGGAAAAAGTGAAGTGGCCTCTGCACATGTAATCAACCTGGCTCCTCAGATGATTTATATTCAGAAAGCATGGGGACCTGGGCTTTGATACCCAGCACCCAGGTAAAATCAGTGTCAGAGCACACACCCCAGCACTAGGGATGTGTGTGGGGGGAGCTAGTCATAACCCCCAGGTAGCATAGGAGAACCTATCTCAAAAATAAGGTGGAAGCCAGGCATGGTGGTGCAAATTTTTATTTCCAGCCCTCAGGAGGCAAGAGGTCCTAAATTCGAGGTCAGCCTGGTCTACACAGAGAGTTCCAGACCAGCAAAGCCTACATTTTGAGACTTTGTCTCAAAAACGAAACAAACAACAAAATAATAAGGTAGAGAGTGATAGAGGAAGACACTTGGCATCAGCCTCTGGCCTCACATGCACATACAAGCTCACCCTCACATATGCACATATGTAACAAACAAGCACACACAAAAGCCAAAGGAAAATGTCAGCCTTGTCATGTTCTGAGGGCATTTGATGCTCTAATTGGTGATTTATAAGTATGGATTGGGTTCCAAAGGTACCAGATTGGATTGCCAGGTCCTAGTGTCCCTGAACAGAGAGATTTTGGCAGATGTCATCCATTAAGGAAGAGAAGCAATTTCAAGAGTGGGAAATAGCTGGGTGGGGGTGGTGCACACCTTTGATCCCAATACTTGGGAAGCAGAGGCAGGCAGATATCTCTGTGAGTTCGAGGCCTGCCTGGTCTACAGAGTGAGTTCCAGGACAGCTAGGACTGTTACACAGAGACACCCTGCCTGGAAAAACAAAAAACAAAACAAAAGAGTGGGAAATAGACCAAGGTTGGAAAGGCCAGAGGCTCAGTGACAGATGCTAGGCCATGACAGTTGCGACCCTCTATAGGTCATTTACATAGCACTTGCCTTTCCCCATCTGTATATTGGGATTGTTCCTTTCAAAAAACTTTCATAATTTGTTTTGTTAGAAGGTAGGAGTCTGTGTGCCAGTGTGGAGGTTCACCATATGTGACCCACCCAAGTGGCAAGTGCTTTTACCCACTGAGCAGTCTTTGCCAGCCTCTGTCTAGGTGTTTTTCTTGTGTTGTCTGTCCCTTACATGTCGGTCAGGGGTTCTCAGGATTTTTCTCTGACATATACCAAAATTCTTTTTGTCTCTCTCCCTTCCTAGTCTCTTTTCACAAGGAGTCACCCTTAGGACACACTTGAATAGGCCCAAGCAAAGGTATGGTGGTTTCAGTTAGTTTGAGATAGACAAACATGGCCTCTAGGTTCCTGAAAGGCAGCTGAGGCAACCATTGCCATTTGGGCCCACATCAGAGGCTTGCTCTGCGGGGGTATAGCTCATGGTAGAACATCTGGCTGCAGGGTGCCTGTAGTACTTAGCTTTGGGACTTCTGAAATGGCTGCAAGTGGAGCTGGAGAGCTTACTCGGACTCTCCCTGGGTTTCATCACCTCTATTGAGAAGATGCCTTTTTAGGTATAGTCATCTTTCTGTTGTCACTTCAGACTTCAAGATTAGCAAAAGAAATTATGTCTCAGACACTGTGGCCCAGTGTGTGGTTCTTATTAAATTCCAATTCATTTAAACAAAATGAAATAATAACAGCTACAGTAAGCATCATTGTAATCATCTAAATGTATTTTTAATGTTATCCAAGGTTGTAAATTGAAGTTCTGTTCCCACATCAGTACTTACTCCTTGCTGAAAGACTTCCTAACAAACTCCCCTTTTACATTTCCATGGGTCTCTGTGATCCCAACCAACCTCTACCCCAGAGGGAACTTAATGGCACATGAATGTGTCCCTTTATTACTGCCAGAGGGCTCTGAAGCACAGATTATAGAACACCGTGTAATGAAATCATTGATCTTGAAACATCTTCAGTTTGAAAGTCACATGAGTCTTCTAACATTTATTTGATTGATAAATGTCTTTAGCTACTGAATTTTTAATTGCTTTTAAGTAGAGGCAAGTTTACAGAGACATATGCACATCCACCAAAGACATCGGAATATTCATTTCCCTTTCTTTCAGCTCCTATCAAATCAAACAGGTTGACCTGCTTAATAAAGACCATCCTAGATGTTGGCAGATGTCTGTCTTTCCAGGTAGTTACCAATTCCTGGCCTTGCTGGGTATCTCTGGCCAGTGATGAGTCAATGCAGGGAACTGGCACATACATTAATTAGATTCCCAACGAAATTTCATCCCATTCCTCTATGGTTTGCCAGATTTACCAAAAGAGATTAAAAACAGAGTGTATTCAGTTAATGTTACATTTTGGACAAATAAAGAAAAGAAATTTTTAGTTTAAATACGTCCCAAATATTTCTTGGGGTATTATTTTTTTTTCAAATAATTTATTTATCTTTGTGTGCTGGTGTTTTTTCCCCTGCATGTATGTCTGTGTGAGGGTGTCGGATCTTGGAATTACAGACAGTTGTTAACTGCCATATGGGTGGTGGGAATTGAACCCAAGTCCTCTGGAAGAGTAGTCAGTGCTCTTAACTGCTGAGGCCTCTCTCCAGCCTCTTGGGGTATTACTATGACAAAAAATTATTGGATTTTTAAAGTTAACTTAACAGCCTCAATTTTATCTGACAACCAATCCTGTCAGGGACAAGGATAGAATCTCTAGTTAGTGGAAAAATACAGACCCCCGATAAGACAGGGAACTAGATCATCTTACAGTCAGGTTGCCTAGCAACAGGACATTGAGGCAGAGCCCTTGACCCTTTCACCCTGTAAACATCCTATACAAACATCCTGATAGCTTGCCCCACCTTATGCAGATGACAGCTTCTTGCTCCCCCCACCCTGCAGAAACTATATAAACCCTCTTGGAGAAAAATAAAGTTGCACCTTGATCAGAATCTAGACTTGGTGTATTTCCTTGTATCTCCTGTCTCTATCATTCCGTCCTTAGGGTGGTCGAGAACCCGTTGTAGCCCTGCAGGCGGGGCACAATCCCTCTTCCACATTGTAGTCCCCAGTATCCTTTCTAAGAACTGAGCTTTGGGGGCAGGAGAGATGGCTTTCAATAAAATGCCTGCAGCACAAATGTGAGGATATAAGTCCAGCTCTCCATCACTCACAATTAAAGCTGGGCACAGTGAAGTACATCTGTAGCTTCAGTGCCTGAGGCAGGGGAACAGAAGGACCCTTGGAACTCACTGTCCAGACAGCCTAGACAAGTAGAGTTCCTAGTTCAGAGAGAGATTCAGTTTCCAAAAGTAAGGTGGAAGATGTCTGCTGTGTTCACTTTCAAATGATCATGGACATACAAATCCCCATACTCCCACAAACACTACAAACACATACACACACATCCCAAAAAGCTGAATTTTGCTTTCTATTTTATTTGTTAGTGACTTGGGTTAAGAGAAATATGTGGGAATAATTAGAAGAAATTTCTTTTTTTTTTCATAAATCACAACAGTTTCCACCAATTCATGCAAGAATTCAATTTTTTATGCCATTGCAAACACAAGTCCTTTCTGCAGCATTGCTTGATCTATAATGGTGTACAATGGGCATGTGTTAAGTGAATGAATGAGTGACAAATGGCCAAATACCTGGTGTCTTGGTTAGGGTTACTATGGCTATGATGAAACACCATAACCAAAAGCAAGTTGAGGAGGAAGAGTTTATTTGTCTTAGGCTTCCAAATACATAGTCCATCACTGAAGACATTCTCAAGACAGGAACTCAACCAGGGCAGGAATGTGGAGGCAGGAATGATGCAGAGGCCATGGAGGGGTGCTGTGTTAATCCCACTGATTGAGAATAAGACCACCACCACAGTTTAAAGGCAAATTTGAAACAAGCTTTAATTAAATACTGGCCAGGCCCATACCCAGGTTCCTGGGAAATGGCCCCAAGTCACAGTTTGCAGCAGCTTAAGAAGGAAAACCCATAATTCATTGCATTTCCCATCAGGTCCAATCAGGGGCAAGAAACATCCTGACATACCTCCAGCCTACATCCAATCAGGGGCAAGTATATATCCTGATGTATTTCCTGCCTGTGAACCTCCTGCCCACATGTGATCAAGCACATCCAGTTTTGTTTAGGGGAGTGAAAAACATGTAGCTTGTTATCTCCCATAAAAAAATCAGCCTCCAGTATTTCAGTAACTATCTGTCCTTCAGCAAAGGATTTGCAGATCAGAGGCATTTTTTTCATGGATTTATAAGGAATAGTAATTAAAACTTAAAATGTAACTTTGACTCTTACAGCTGCTTACTGGCTTTCTCCTGATGGCTTTCTCAGATTGCTTTCTTATAGAACCCAGGACAACTAGCCCAGCCCTGGCCCCACTCACAATGGGTTGGGTAATTCTCTATCAATCACTAAGAAAATGGCTACAGGATTGCCTACAGCCCAATCTTATGGAGGCATTTTCTCAATAGGAGTTCTCTACTCTCAGATGTATCAAGCTGACATAAAAATATCAAGTACAATTGACACCTTGTCAACTTGACACACAACACTTTTTGTTTGTTTTTGTTTTTTTGTTTTTCAAGACAGGGTTTTTCTTTGGAGCTGGCTGTCCTGGAATCTGCTCTATAGACCAGGCTGGCCTCAAACTCAGAGATCTGACTGTCTCTGCCTCCTGAGCGATGGGATTAAAGGCATGTGCTACCACCACACAGTTGACATGTTTTAAGACATAACTGTTCCCTTTTTTGGTTCATCAAGATCTCAGATTAATGAATATCACAAACATAAAACATATTACAAACTTAAAAGTACCACAGTCTTTACCAATTCAAACACTTTAAAAGTCCAATCTCTGTAAAATCCAAAGTCTCTTTTAGAAATTCAAAGTCTCACCAGGTAGTGGTGATGCACACCTTTAACTCCAGCATGGGGGAGGCAGAGGCAGGAGGATCTCTGACTTTGAGGCTAGCCTGGTATACAAAATGAGTTCCAAGACAGCCAGGGCTACACAGAGAAACCTGTATGTGAATTTTAATTTGGGCTCACAAAAATCAACACAGAGACTCATTATTAATTATGAAAGTTTGGCCTTAGCTTAGGCTTGTCCCACTAGCTCTTAAGGTTTAAATGAACCATTTATTTTAATCAATGTTCTGTTGCATAGCTTGTTACCTCATCTCTCTGTACTGCCCATGCTGCTTTCTCCACATCTGGTTGGTAACCTTGCCTTTTTTCTTCGCCTAGTCCTCTCTGTCCCCAGAAGTCTGGCCTAACCTCTTCCTGTGTAGCTATTGACCATCCAGCTCTTTATTAAACCAATCACAGTGGCACATCTTCACACAGTATAAGGGAATAGTCCACAACAGAAAAAAGAAATTGTCTTGAAAAAGAAAACAAACAAACAAACAAAAATTCAAAGTCTCTCAACTGTGGACTCCTATGAAATAAAAAATATGTTAAATACTTTTTTGTTTGTTTGTTTGTTTGTTTTTTGAGACAGAGTTTCTCTGTGTAGCCCTGACTGTCCTGGAACTCGCTCTGTAGTCCAGGCTAGTCTCAAACTCAGCTATCTACCTGCCTCTGCCTCCTGACTGCTGGGATTAAAGGTGTGCATCACCACTGCCTGGCTGTTAAATACTTTCTTATTTCAAGAGGGAAGAACAAGGACACAGTCACAGTCTGAAAAGAACAAAGCCACACTCCAACAGTGTAAATAACTCAATGTCCAGTATCTGGGATTCATACAGGATCTTCCGGGCTCCTCCAATGGGCTTCAGTCACTTCTCCAGCTCTACCCTGTGTAGTATACACAGCTTACATTCTAAGCTAGGGCAGGTTCCACTCCACAGCTGCTGTTGTTCTTGGTCATCCCATGGTACTGGCACCTCCAAAATGCTGGGGTCTGTAGCCCTAAGTTTTTTCTGGTCTTGCCCAGCCACACAGACTTGTGTTCTTCCAGCCTGGCCCCTGCTGTCCTTCAGCTGCTTATAAAATAATCATTCAGAGCCTTAATATTAATTACCAATTGCATGGCCTATGGCAGGCTTCTTGCTAGCTAGCTCTTAGATCTTAAATTAACCCATTTCTACTAATCTGTGTTTTGCCACATGTTCCATGGCTTACTGGTCTGCTGGCATGTTGTTCCTTCTTTGCCTGTGACTCTTCTTTCCTGTCTGTGTCCTTGATTTCCTGCCTGCCTCTAAGCTGCCTTACCATAGGCCAAAACAGCTTTATTTATCAACCAATCAGAGCAACACATATTCACAGCATACAGAAAGACATCCCACAGCATTTGGCACTCACTGTTGGGCATTGATCCACAAAAACCTAAAAAAGCTTAAAGATTCTGAACGCACAGAAACGGAGCCACCCTAGGCTTCCTAGTCTCACAATCTCATGTCAATAGCAGTGTATAGAGACTCGTCTCCCGACAGCTGCCTGTGAGATGGAGCTGGCTCCCAGCTGCCATAAGCTAGCATCATGGCGCATTCCTGTGGGAGTACACAGTGTTGTCTCTAAGCCACACAGTGTACTGCGTGGTGGATTTAGCTTTTGCTAGTACAAACAAAAATAAATAAATAAATAAATAAATTGGTTTCTGGGCTACATGCTGCCTCCCAGAGTTAGCAGAAAGCATGTCTCCCAGAGCTAGCAGTAAATTACCTCTGCCATATTGGGAAGCTAAGGTGGGTGGAGTCAGCAGCCAAGGCTGCCACTTTTCATCCTAGCTACACAGTTTAACAGTTTAAAATCTCTCCTGGTCAGTAAAGGATTATAGATGCACAATAAGACAGATTCAGATGAAATAAATCTCTAAACTGTTTACAATGTGTGTAAAAATGTGTATAGGATTGGAAGAGAGAGAAAAAGGAATATATGCAGATAGTTTTAAAAAATAAAATCTTTAAAGAGACAATAAGAATAATATAAAAAAATAAGCCACATAAAGATGGAAATTACACAGAGACTCTGGATTATATTGTCTTTGGTATTTTTAACTGCAGAAAGACATTTGATTGTAAAGGCTACTGAGTTAAACCAGTATATGTATTTTAAAGGTATCTTGACTTCAAAATTTGTGTCTAAGGATACATTGCTTTGGAAAAGAGGTTCTGCTTTTGTTTCCATAGAAGATGAGAACCTGTAGATTGCTTCCAGGCTCATATGGTTTGATCATCCAAGACCCCTGAAAGGTTTCCGATGACACTATGGTCCAGATGATCCAACATCCAAAATGGCTTCAAGGCAACTGGCTCAGACAATGCAGCCTCACAGACTATTCCAGTCAGGACTTGACCATAATTCTTAATTATCTCAGGATCCCCATAAGATTACCCGTGCCCCCTATCAGCAGGAAGTAGTAGGAGAAACTACATCCAAATTCCCAAAATATTGTTTATAAATGTTTATTTTTATTTAAAGGGAGTTGATTACAAATGCCATCACTTTCTAAAGAAAAAAGGGGATATTATAGATCTGATAGGATAAAGAGTAACAATTTGTTTAAAATGTTTTACATTGCTATGTATTTTAGTTAATTGATACAATTTTAAGTTAATTTTTGTTATACTGTATGTATATTTCTATTCTTGTTTAAGGTATGTTTGTACAGCTCATTTGAAATTGTAATGTATAATTAAGAAATACAGATTAATAATTAGTCATCTGTGATAATCACACTTATAGTCATGTTAGTTAAGCTTTCTAGGTATACATAGATATATTTCAATTAGATAGGTGATCTCCAAACTCTTCAAAGACCTACAGAATATGGTATTTAAAATGTTTTAAAAACTTAGACTTTCCTGGACAGTGAGACACGTCTGCTCCTGGCAGCACCCATTTACTTCAAAGAGGAAGATGGGCATTGAAGACACTGTATATGGAGTTTATCTTCTTCTTGGCAGAAAATAGCCATTTGGGCAAAAAACTGTTCTTGCCTGCACTGCTTGACAAAATGTATAAACTTCACATGCAGGACCCATAGGAAGGTGACCACTAAACATTACAAGGTGAGATGATCCTTTAGGTTTCTGCTTCCCAGAAGAACCTGCCAGACATTCTACAGGACACAGAGAGAAGCAACTGAGAGACTCTAGGCCTATAGGCTAAAGAAGGATTCCCCAACATTGCAGAGGAACTGTCCAGGTAGCCAGCTGTCTCTGTCATTCTAGATTTTTGGAAGTTGCTTACAATGCATTTCCTGTTTACTTAGGTAATAGTGTATCCTTCTGGGGTCTCTGATGTAGTTGAAGACTAAATAGTTAGTTATAATTTTCCTTAGTTATGATAAGAGATAAATTAGATATGAAACTTTAGACTCACAAATATAGGATAGATGACATAATGTTTTCTTTAATTTTGGACAATGGATGCTGGTTAGCTGGGGCTAAAGAATCAGATGTGATTACGAAGAGGCCAGCATCATTGAGGTGCTGGAGCCAAATACAAATAGACTAGATATTGTAACTGTAATTCTTGCTTGATAACTATTTTATTATATATAATTTTACTCTGTTAAAGTTAAAAATCTTCCTTTTTGATTAACAGAAAAGGGGAAATGCTGTAGTATAATGTTCTTGTACACTGGTTTAATAAAATGCTGATTAGTCAGTAGCCAGGCAGGAAGTATAGGCACAGTGAACTGACCAAGAGAATGCTGGGAAGAGGAAGGCGGAGTCAGGAGTCACCCACCAGACACAGAGGAAGCAAGATGACAAGGTAGAACTGAGAAAAGGTACCAAGTCATGTGGCTAAACATAAATAATAATTATGGGTTAATTTAAGTATAAGAGCTAGTCAGCAATGAGCCTTAGATAATGGCCAAGCAGTTATAATTAATATGAGCTTCTGAGTGATTATTTTATAAGTGGGCCATAGGACTGCGTGGGCCTGGCAGGACTCAAGAAACCTTCCAACTGCAGGGGTCTTCTGCTGCAACTGCACTGCACTTTCCCAAATGGCCTGTCCTGGGCTCTCTTCAATGATAAAAAGAAGGCTCAAATTTTTTCCATGGCCTCTTCAATCCTGGGACTTCCACTTTTACTCCTGCTGTACCTTCACCAATGGCCTCCTCTGGGCTCTTACAGTGCCAAGCCTCAGGGCTCTCCATCACCCCTTCACCCCTTCAAAGCCAATACCACCTAGGAAATTCTTACACATGATCAAGTTTGGTGTAGCTAGAGTTTTCCTGCCTGGCCCACAGTCAGGACAAATCTCTCTCACCTGCCAGTCCCACAGCCTTCAGACCCAACCAAGTAAACCCAGAGACTTATATTGCTTACAAACTGTATGGCTGTGGCAGGCTTCTTGCTAACTGTTCTTAAATTAATCCATTTCCATTAATCTATACCTTGCCATGTGGCTTGTGGCTCGTGGCTTACCGGCATCTTCACATGCTGTTTCTCATCGTGGCGGCTGGCAGTGTCTCTCTGACTCAGCCTTCCACTTCCCAGCTTTATTCTCCTCCTTGTCCCGCCTACACTTCCTCCTGCCTGACTACTGGCCAATCAGTGTTTTATTTACCAACCAATCAGAGCAACACATTTGCCATACAGAACATCCCACAGCAGTTTGGCTGTCAGCTCAAAGTACAACCTTGGCCACCTCTGAACACAGCTTGCATGTGCTGGTTCCAGCACCTCAATGATGCTGGCCTTTTCTTAATCACGGCTGACCAGCATCCATTGTCCAAGCAAAACAAAGGTTGTACTTCAGTGTTCCTGGTTGTTTGTTAATCACAGCTGATTCTTCAGCTCCAGTTGACCAGACACCACAGATTTCTCACACAAATGGCCTAGGAGAGTCTTTGCTCCCCTCTGAAACTTCACAAACTAGGCCTCCATCATTTGCATTGCTTCCAACACTCTTATCTTCAAATCTACAGAAAAGCTCACTGAACTCTCAACACTCAATGGTTTTTCTAGCCCAGTGCTCCAAAGTCCTCAAACAATCCTCCCCAAAGCAACATGGTCAGGTCTGTCACAGCAATACTCTACTCCTAGTATAAATTTTTCCTAGTTTGGGTTACTATTGCTATGATAAAACACCATTAAATTAGTGAAAACACCTGGACTCAGTTTTAATCTGTATGTGATGCACATATTGAAAAATGGGGAATGCAATTTCAGTTAACATGATAAATTTCTATTGAGGCAAGAAAAGATACAAGAAAGAGGGGTATAGTGGACTGAATAAAGATATCTTAATCCCTTATGAGTGTGTTACCACATCACAAAAATGTGGGGTTTTTTTTGAGACAGTATCTCTTGTAGCCCAGGATGACCTTGAAATTTTTATACAACCAAGAATAACCTTGAATTTCCAATCCTTCTGCTTTAACCTCCTGGATGCTGAAATTACCAAGTGCTGAGATTACAGGTCATAGGGATGGAACTCAGAAGCAACACATTTGCTTTACATCATTCAGTTATTATTTGTAAATTGTTGTAGCCAAGATCAGAAAATTGTAATTGGAAAGGGTATGTCCTGATAGTTTTATGTCAACTTGACACAAGCTAGAGTCATATGAAAGGAGAGAACCTCAATTAAGAAAATACTTCCATAAGATCTGACTGTAAGACGTTTTCTTAATTAGTGATTGATGGGGGGAGAAGTCAGTCAATTCTGGGTGGTTCTGGGTTCTATAAGAAAACAGGCTGAACAAGCCATGGGGAGCAAGTCAGTAAGCAGCACCCCTTCATGGTCTGTGAATCAGCATCAGCTCCTGCCTCATGGTTCCTGCCCTGTTCTAGTTTCTGTGTTGGCTTCCTTCAGTGATGGACTACAATGTGGAAGTGTAAGCCCAACAAATCTTCTCTTCCCTATAGTGGTTTAACTAAGTGTGGCCCCCATTGACTCATGTGTTTGTATGCTTGGTTCATAGGGAGTGGCACTATTAGGAGGTGTGGCCTTGTTGAAGAAAATGTGTCACTGTGGGGACAGACAGTCTTTGAGGTCTCATATATTCCCTAGCTGTGCCCAACATGCAGTCTCCTGCTGCTGCCTGACATCAAGATGTAGAACTTGCTGGGTGTGGTGGTGCATGCCTTTAATCCCAGCACTCAGGAGCAGAAGCAGGAGGATCTCTGTGAGTTTGAGGCCAGCCTGGTGTACAGAGCTAGGTCCAGGACAATCAGAGCTATACAGAGAAAGCCTGTCTCAAAAAAAAAGATGTAGAACTCTTAACTCCTTCTCCAGCACCATGTTGGCCTGCCTGACACCATGCTCCTTGCTATGACAATAATGGACTAAATTTCTGAAACTGTAAGCCAGCCCCAATTAAATATTTTCTTTTATAGGAGTTGTGTGGTCATGGTGTCTCTTCACAGCAATAGAAAGTCAAACTAAGACAGAAGTTGGTGCCAGGGATTGGGGTATTGCTGTGATAGGCCTGACCATGTTTTTGTTTACAGGAATATGGACTTTGAGATTTTGGGTTAGAAAAGCAGTTGAATGCTTTAAGTGGAGTTTAATGGGTCACACCAGTAGTAATATGGAAGACAGTGATGCTGAGGGTGATATGAACTATGGGGGCCTGTCTCAAGAGGTTTCAGAGGAGAAGAATGTCAGTATGTGGCCTAGAGACTGGTCATGTGATATTTTGGTGAAGAATGTGGCTGCTTTTTGCTCTTGTCCAAAAAGTATTCCTGAGGCTAAAGTGAAGAGTTTGAATTAGTTGTGTTGGCAGAGGAAATCTTAAACCAGCCTAGTATAGACTATGTTGTATGGTTATTAGTGTTCATGCTTATGAAGATCTATAATGAAAAGGAGAAAGCTAATAAGAAAAGTTGCAAAATGTACAATTTGAGGAGAAAAGAGATACCAGGAAGTAGGATGGAGCTAAGTCCTGTGCTCAGCAAGATATACAGATTAAAGAAAAGCTGGATGTTAAATGGAATAAAAGGAGTAGTGACCTCAGGGCAAGACCTCACCCAGCTAAGCTTCCAACTTGTGAAAAGGAATTAAAGGAAAGTTTAGGTCCAGGCAGGTGGTACATGCCTTTAATCCCAGCACACAGGAGACAGAGGTATGAAGATCTCTGAGTTCAAGGCCAGCCTGGTCTACAGAGCAAATATTAGGATAGCCAAGCTTAGTGAAGGAAACCATGGAAAACAGAAAGCTGTGAAGATGTGATTAAACAAAGCCATGTTCCAGCCCTAGCAAGCAGCAGAACTTGGCTTTAGAGTCAAGGATAGAGGAAATAGGTTATAGAATCTCCCTCTGTGACTAAAGAAAGCCACCAAGGCCAGGCATGTGTCAGTGGTGTCCCTGTGTGGAGGCCCAGAGAGGCCATTATGTGAAGCTGTGAAGTTGAAGCCTGGATTGCCTTGGAGACCCCAAGATGTTGGAGATGCCAGAGTCATGGGATACTTGCAGAGGTAAGCTCTAACAGAGAGTTGAACAAATCTAAGAGAGAGAAGTGTGTTGCAGTCAACAAAGCTGAAAGGAGTTAGAGATCTGAAGAACGTTTTGACATCAGACATGGAGATACAGAGTTTGGAGTCTGTTCAGCTGGTTTTCTGTCTTGCTTGGGTCCAGTATTTCTCACTATGCTCCCTTTTCTCTGTTTTGGAATGGTAATGTATACCCTGTGCCATGTTGGGAGTATGTGATCTGATTTTTTATTTTGATTTTATAGAAGATTACAGTTAAGAGATGCATGAATCTCAGAAGAGACTGAACTTTGAACTTTTAAACATTTTTGAGACTGTGATAGACTATGGGGACTTTAGAAGCTGGACTAAATACATTTTGCATTATGTTACAGCTATAAGCCTATGGGGGCCAGGGAGTGGAATATGGTGTTTAGAATAAGTATGGCCCCTATAGACTCATGTTTGAATGCTTTACTCACAGGGAGTGGCACTATTAGGAGGTGTAGCCTTGTTGAAGTAGGTATAGCTGTTGTTCAAATATTAAATGGTCTTATTAATAGAAAACCCAGAGCCAGATATCAGGGTGAAAGCTGAAAGATCAGAGCAGAGCAGCCAGCAACTAGTTCTTACCTCTATGAAATTCTGTGTCCTCATACCTTATATGCCTTTCTCAGCCCTCCCATATTACTTCCTGGGATTAAAGGCATGTGTGCTTCTCAAGCAAAGGCATGAGATCTCAAGCACTGGGATTAAAGGTGTGTGCTACCACTGCCTGACCTCTATGTCTAATCTAGTGGCTGGCTCTGTCTTCTGATCCTCAGGCAAGTTTATTAGGGTACACACTATATCACCACATTTCCTCTTTTTTATCTAAAATAATAAAAGGTTATAATTAATATAAGAAAAACTATATACAATAAGTATATACAATATATATATAATATTTTATAATATACAATAAGTATATACTATATACAGTCAAGAATTATATTAACAATATCTAGCCCATTAACATTTGACAAATTCAGACAAAAAACTCCATTATTTATCCTATTTTGGTGAGCCAAAAATGTACCTAATTCATTTCCTATACCAACTTGTATTACCAACTGAAAACTGTCTTTTGATGTCTTTCAAACTTATACACTTTACACCTCTTTAGTGAGGTTCTTATCTGAATTTGTTAACAAGGAAAACTATAACTATAACTATCTAGCCTTCAACTCCCTCAAAGATCAGAAGGCAATAATATTAACTCAGTAAGCAGGAAGTGCAAACAAGCGGCTTCTAAAAAATGTGAGAAATGACAGAAACAGCTGGCTGCCTGGACAGTCACCCAAGGTTTCTCTGCAACATTGGGGTATCCATCTTCAGCCTACAGGTCTAGCATATCTGACAGACTCATCTGTGAAGTAGGATTTTCTAAAGGGCCTTCCTGCCTTGTGTTGGCAAGGTTTGGCAGTCCTTTCTTTTGTGTCCTGCTTGTCCATTTTGGACAGCACACTGTCAGCAGTCGAGGCAAGGACATTTTCTTGCCCAGTGGCTAACTTTTGCCACAAATAAAGTAAACTCTATAAGGCATTTCTTCAATGCTCATCATCTTCTCTGAAGTAGATTGGTGCTGTCAGGAGCAGACATGTCTCATTTTCATTAAAAAAAAGAATCCATGTTATGAAAACATCTAAAATGCCATATTCTATAGATCTCTGAAGTGTTTGAAGATGACCTGTCTATCTAAAATATATTTCTATTTGACCCTGAAAACATGCCTAATATGAGTTCAAGTTCAATTGTAATGAGTAACTACTAACTTGCATTTCTTTATATCCTAATTAGTTGGTAATAATAACTTTCAAGGACTAGAAAATTACATTACATTGTTAAATGAGTTGTATAGGTACAATACCTTGAACAAGGTTAGAAATATATATACAGTATTTTTTAACAAAATCAATCTCAAATTTGTATCAATATACATAATTTGTAGTCAATATACAAAAATCCAATCCAATGTAAAATATTTAAAACTAGTAGTTGCTTTTTAAAAGTAGATCCAATAATCTACTTTTTTATCTTATATCTATAGCCTCCCCTTTTTCTTGTCAGTGTAGATTCAATAATCTACCTCTTATCTATATCCTCTTTTTTTTTCTTTCTTTTTTTCCAAACAAGAACCTTGAATCTAATTTCCTTTGTAATAAAATACCCTAAACAATGACAATTATCCATAACCTATTGAACAACCAAAAACTATCCACTCCACCTCTTGGGAATGTGGGTGTCATTTTCTTAAAATTACTTCCTGCTTGGGGGTGAAGGCATCTTTAGGGAATCCTGAAAAGAAAATTTTTGGGTTAATTATCAAGTCCTGGCAGCAGTAGCTGTATCATTTGTTGTCCAATCTCTGCATAACAGGAAAGTGCAGGGTTTGTCTCAAGTCCTTGCTTGAGTATGAGGTTGGATAATCTCAGCTAGCCATCTCAAAATTGTCCTGAGCAGTTTGTAGTCCAAAGCCGATCTTTGAGTAGTGTTTGTCATCTTAGTGGTGTAATCATTGTCCTGATGGAATCATCGTTGTTGGGCCCCATCATCTCTTTGGAGACTTCAAAGTCACTGTTAGGCATGATCATGTTTTACTACAGAAAACTGATAGAGACTCAAACCTAAAATCATGGACAGGCAGCTAGATGAAGCCTTTTTTCTAGGATTAGTTAGTACTCTATATGACCATTAATATCATGACAACAATGTGGGGATTTAACAAGGCAACTTCACATGGTTTATTTGGTAGTTAAAAGGAGGTTTATTTTGGGGGTAACTTAGAGCCAGTAAAGGAGTTCGTTACAGGATCCAGTAGACGTGAGGTGCAGTCTAGCATGGTTCTCTGGAGAACTCTGACTTGGTCTGCAATTCAGCATCCATGATCCATTCCAATATAATAATTGCCCTCTGCATCAAAATATGTGTGGGGGAATGTCTGGTGGGCAGTATGACCAGAATGCATTTAAGTTCTGGATTCATAGGATCCACATGCGCTTCTCATATTGTCTTTTCTACTAGTGCCAATTCCTTCTCAGCTTCTGCTGATAATTCTCTTGCACTATATAATTCTTTGTCCTCTTTTAGAGTATTAGCCAAATTTTGTTGTCCATCGTTAGGTATTCCTATGATACCCAGTAACTTGGAAATCTTTCCTAACAATTTTTGAAAATCATTAAGAATCTGCAATTGGTCTCTCCTTAATTGTACCTTTTGGGGTCTAATTTTTTGTTGCTTTATCTTATATCCTAAGTAATTAATAGAATCTCCTTTTTGTATTTTTTCAGGAGTAATTTGTAGTCCCCAGTTAGGCAAAACTTTTTTTTACTTCTTCAAACATGCTTTCTAATGTACCTACCTTTGGATCAGCTAATAAGATATCGTCCATATAATGATAAATTATGGTTTGTGGAAACTTCATATGAATGTCCTCCAATGGTTTTTGCACAAAATATTGGCACAGGGGAGGACTATTTAACATTCCCTGTATATGGTGATATTTTATTTGTACTGAAATGTGATTTTACTCATATGTTAATAAAGTTGCCTGGGGGTCAGAGTTAATAGCAAGCCATAGCAGAAATCTGGCAGTGGTAGCACATGCCCTTAATCCAGGTCATGTGACAGGCAGGTCTCTGTATGTTCAAGGATACAGCCAGCATGGAGACACACACCTTTAATCTCAATGTCAACCATAGAAGACCTGGAGGTCTGTATAGACAGGCAGTGACAAGGAGGTCATGTGGTTGGGTTTACAACCAATGAGAAGGCAGAATAGAAAGTCAATAAAAAGACAGATACACAGGAAGTAGGTCTCTTGCTGAGGAGGGCAGCAGTGGCAGTGAAGGGTAAGGTTTTTAGCGCTTAGTTATTACTCTGACCTCTTGGGCTTTCATCTCTACATTGGCTCTGTGTTTCTTTTTTTTTTTTTTAAAGATTTATTTATTTATTATGTATATAGCATGTGTCCCTGCAGGCCAGAAGATGGCACCAAATCTCATTAAAGGTGGTTGTGAACCACCATGTGGTTGCTGGGAATTGAACTCAGGACCTCTGGAAGAACAGTCAGTGCTCTTAACCTCTGAGCCATCTCTCCAGCCCGGCTCTGTGTTTTTTATTTAACAAGGTGGTAACATCTACATTTGGCACCCACGTGGCAAGAATTCATTAAAAACCGCTTGGCTTGGCTTGGCAGCAGGTCCGGTTTTCCATCTAGGCAGCCTGGCTCCCTAGCTTGGGCTGGCTCCCTAGCTTGGGCCAACTCTCTAGCTCCGGCCCAGCTCTGCTTAGGTCTCAGGCCCGACTGACTGTAGCTACAAACAGTTACCCACAGCTAAAAATTTTCTAAATCTATAATTTATCATTATATGGATGATATTTTACTAGCTGACTCAAATGCAGATACTTTAGAAAGAATGTTTGAAGAAGTAAAGAAAATTTTGCCTGGCTGGGGATTACAAATTGCTCCTGAAAAGATACAAAGAGGAGATTCTATTAATTATTTAGGATATAAAATAGAACTACAAAAAATTAGACCCCAAAAGGTACAAATTAGGAGAGATAGACTACAGACTCTTAATGACTTTCAAAGATTATTTGGAGACATTTCTCATCTGTTGGGGTAAAAAATGATGAACTGCATAATTTGTTCAAAACCTTAGAAGGTGATAAGGACTTAAATAGTCCAAGAGAATTATCACCTGAAGCTGAGAAAGAATTGGCCTTGGTAGAAAAGAAAGTACATGAAGGACACTTGGATCGTATTGATCCAAAGCTGGATTGCATTTTGGTTATTTTACCTTCTAGACATTCTCCTACAGGAATATTAATGCAGAGGGAAGATATTATATTGGAATGGATATTTTTACCAAATAAACCGAATAAAAAAATGAAAACTTATGTGGAAAAAAATCTCTGACTTGATTTGGAAAGGAAAATTGAGACTTCGTCAATTAGTAGGAATAGACCCAGCAGAAATTGTCATACCTTTAACTAAAGAGGACATTGAAAAATTGTGGACAGAAAGTGAACCTTGGCAAAGAGCTTGCAGTAATTTTTGGGGAGAAATTAACAGCAAATATACCAAAAGTGATAGAATTGATCTTATAAAGAGAGCTGATTGGATCTTGCCTCGAATTTTATGGGAAAAACCCATATGTGGAGTTCGTACATTTTATTAAGATACCAACAAACAAGGAAAGGCAGGTTACAAATCAGAAAATTTAAGTAAAGTGGTTCAAAGTCCTTATAATTCAGTTCAAAAATTGGAATTGTATGCTATTCTGTTGGTATTAATGAATTTTTCAGAACGTCTCAACATAGTTACTGACTCTCAGTATGCTGAAAGAGTAGTATTACATATTGAGACTGCAGAATTTATTCCTGATGAGTCAGAATTACCATCACTATTTATTCAGTTACAGATACAATCAGGAAAAGGAATCATCCTTTATATATAACTCACATCCGATCCCATACTGGTCTGCCAGGCCCTCTAGCACAAGGCAATGATGAGATTGATAAATTATTGATAAGAAATGTGCTGGAGGCCTCAGAATTTCATAAAAAACATCATGTCATTAGTAAAGGTTTAAAAAAGGATTTTTCCATAACCTGGCAACAAGCCAAAGAAATAGTAAAGAAATGTCCTACTTGTTCCTTCTACAATCAGATGCCATTACCAGCAGGATGTAACCCAAAGGGGACTCAGAGGAATGACATCTGGCAGATGGACATGTTTCACTTTGCAGAATTTGGAAATTGAAATATGTACATCATACCATTGATACTGATTCAGGATTTCAATGGGCAACTGCTTTGAGTTCTGAAAAAGCTGATTCTGTAATTACTTATTTGCTAGAAGTTATGGCCATCATGGGTATATCTGCACAAATCAAAACTGACAATGCTCCATCATATGTCTCTGTTAAAATGAAACAGTTTTTTGCTTATTACAATATAAAGCATATTACAGGCATACCACATAATCCTACAGGTCAAGCAGTTATAGAAAGATCAAACAGAACTCTAACGGATATGCTAAATAAACAGAAAGGGGTAACAAAAACCCCCAGAAATAGACTGCATAATGCTCTATTAACTTTGAATTTTCTCAATGCTAACGAGAAAGGAACTACAGCTGTAGAGAGACATTGGATAATAGAAAAAAACTACAGAATTAAATCAGCCTGTATACTTCAAGGATGTGCTGAAATCAGAATGGAAACCAGGATATGTGTTACGTTGGGGACGAGGTTTTGCTTTTGTTTCTGCAGGAGAAGATAAGCTGTGGATACCATCAAAACTGATAAAGGTTCGATTTGAACAAGAAAGACCTCTTAATTAGAGGAAGTGATAGTTCATCAATCAGCATGACCATCCAATTTAAACTAACTTATACCATTAACACATGCCTTTTCATTTAACCAGATAATGATTTTCTGAAAAGGAACCTCCCCAAAAATTAGTCTTGGGGAAAGGCTTTTGTTTTTGTCTTTTAGGAGAATGAAGGCTAAGGAATCTGAAGAACACTGGACAAATGAGACAACTGAAAAAAAAAAGGACAAATCATCTGTCCCAGGAAACAGAGTAAAATGGCCTATTGGTATATCATCTATAAAATTTCATAAGTCTTCCTAAATGTTTGTTTCTGCTCTTCTCTAAAGAAATTTAACACTATTGGTCTTCTTGTAGTCCCAGTTCAATTAAAATTTAAAGCTGACTTTGGAGTTGGAGAATGGCTGTCTCCTTCTTTAAACTCAAGTATGTTGTTAAAAGGAAAATGCAAACTCCCTGTATCATGCCAGAAGAAAAGATCCATCTTCTGCTATGGGACAGGAGAAAAACCAAATTAAGTAAGGGACTATTCTATTACTAATCTCAATTCTTTTATTCTATTCTGATTCTTTAAACTTTTCTTAAAGTATGAATTTTATATCAAATTTATAAGATTAATATATATATTAAACTTTGTTAAGATATGAATGGTCATATAGAGTACTAACTAATTCTAGAAAAAAGGCTTCAATTAGCTGCATATATATGTCTTTGTGTTCGAGTCTCTTATCAGTTTTCTGCAGGAAATCACGGCCAGGCCTAACATCAACTGAAGGCTCCAGGAAGAAGATGGGCCCCACAACAACAACAATTCCATGTGGACAATAATAATACCACTAAGCTGACAAACATCATCTACAGATCAGGTTTGGACTACAAAGTACTCAGAGCAATTTTGAAAGGGCTAGCTGAAATGATCCAGTTTCAAAAACTACTTGAATAAGAACTTAAGATAAACTCTGAACTTTGGCATTATGCTCAAATTGGACAATGAAGGGTATAGTTACCTTTCCTAGAATTTGACAATTAACACAAAATTTTTCTTTTCAGGATAAAGATACCTTCACCCATACCCAGCAGGAAGCAATTTTAAGAATATGACACCCATATTCCCAAAGAGGTGGTGTGGGGAGTGGTTTTTTTTTTTTGGTCTTTTAATGGCATTTGATAGAGGGATGTTGGTTACAAGTTGTTGTCAAGGGTTAGGAAAAGGAGATTAGATTTAAGGTTCTTGTTTTAAAAAAAAGACAATTACTAGTTTTAAATACTTTACATTGGATTCAATTGTTTTATATTGTATACAAATTATATATATTGAGATTGATATTGTTAGAGAATGTCATACATATATTTTTAATCTTGTTCAAGATATTGTACTTATACCATTCATTTAACAATGTAATACAATTTGCTGATTCATGAATGTTATTATTACCAACTATTAGGATAAAAAAAATCAAAGTTAGTAGTTAGACATTATAATAGAACTTGTAGTCATATTAGGTGTGTTTTCAAGATCGAGCAGATATATTTTATACAGATCATCTTCAAACCCTTCAGAGATCTACAGAATATGGCATTTAGAATATTTTAATAACTTAAAAAATTTCTTTTTTGGCCGGGCGGTGGTGGCGCACACCTTTAATCCCAGCACTCGGGAGGCAGAGCCAGGCGGATCTCTGTGAGTTCGAGGCCAGCCTGGGCTACCAAGTGAGTCCCAGGAAAGGCGCAAAGCTACACAGAGAAACCCTGTCTCGAAAAACCTAAAAAAAATAAAAAATTTCTTTTTTGTTATGACTATGAAACATGTCAGCTCCTGGAAGTACCAATCTACTTCAGAGAAAATATGGGCATTGAAGAAACTGCATATGGAGTTAACTTTCAATGTGGCAAAAGTTAGCCACTGGACAACAAAGTATCCTTGAATCAACTGCTGACAAACAGGACAGACAGGACATGAAACAAAGGACTGCCGATTCTTGCCAAGACAAGTGTGGTTGTCGTTTTATCAAAAGGCATCTTCTGAGGCCAGGACAATATGGCACTATCCCTGAAGTGGCCTTTGCAATCTGGAAAAGGTACAGTGCCCTTTTCTTCAAAGGCAGCTGAACAGGCAGTGGGCCGATAGCTTCTGTGGTGCAGTGGAACAGCAGCAGAAATAGTTATTCTTGAAGAGTAACTAAGCTCACACCTCTCAATAGTAGACTGGCATTTAATAGAGGGATGTAGAGAAGAATGGGATGCCAAGATGAAGCCACACACACACACACACAGCCAAGAAGAATGGACAGCTGAATTCAAAAACCATCAACAATTTCCAGAATTTAAAATCCTGAATCATGACATGACACTAGTGGAATTCAGGTGTTTCTGGTACATGGGCTGCTCTCACCCAATGTGAGGTTGAACTGTTGACCTTGTGTACATACTACTTCACAAATGAGTCTGTCAGATACGCTAAGCCTATAGGCTGAAGATGATGCCCCAACACTGCGGAGAAACCTCAGGTGACTGTCCAGGCAGCTGGCTGTTTCTGTCAACTCACATTTTTTTTTGGAAGTTGCTTGCAAGCACTTCCTGTTTTTATTTTTGTTAGGTAATATTATTTCCTTCTTGGGTCTCTGAGGGAGTTGAAGATTAGTTAGTTATAGTTGAAGATTAGTTAGGATAGAAAGTGAATTAGGTACATTTTGGACTTACCAAAATAGGATAGATAATGGAATTATTTTCTCTGAATTTGTCAAATACAAATGGACTAGACATTTTTTAGGTATTTATTGCTTGTATGTATGGTATATAGTTATTGTTCTTTTGTATATAGTTTTTCTTATATTAGTTATAACTTTTTTCTTTTTATTAAAATAGAAAAGGGGAAATATGGTGATATTTTATTTGTATTGAAATGTGATTTTACTCATATGTTAATAAATAAAGTTGCCTGGGGGTCAGAGTTAATAGCAAGCCATAGCAGAAGTCTGGCAGTGGTAGCACATGCCCTTAATCCCAATCACATGACAGGCAGATCTCTGTATGTTCCAGGATGCAGCCAGCATGGAGACACACACCTTTAATCTCAATACCAACCATAGAAGACCTGGAGGTCTGTACAGACAGGCAGTGATGAGGAGGTCATGTGGTTGGGATTACAACCAATGAGAAGGCAGAATAGAAAGTCTATATAAAGACAAACACACAGGAAGTAGGTCTCTTGCTGAGGAGGACAGCAGTGGCAGTGAAGGGTAAGGTTTTTAGTGCTTAGCTATTACTCTGGGCTTTCATCTCTGCATTGGCTCTGTGTTTCTTATTTAACAAGATGGTTATATCTACACCTGTGCAAGGACCTTCCATTGATATCCCTTGACTAGCTGGGAATTGTTATAGTTAGGTACTGTGAAGGCAATTTTTTCTTTATCATTTTCTTGTAAGGGTATGGTAAGGAAACAGTCTTTTAAGTCAATAACTATTACAGGCTATTCTTTGGACACCCGAGAGGGCATTTGCATCCCAGTCTGCAGGGAGCTCATAGGCTGAATTACTATATTAATAGCTCTCAGAATTCCAAGGGCTCATAGATTCTTCAATGTGTTGAGCATTTAACTGCTCTTGAACCAGCCATTATAAAGCTTGTAGTTTCTCTTTTGTCAAAGGCCATTTTCCAACCCAGACAGGTTTATCAATTAGCCATTTTAAAGGTAAGACTGTTGGTACTTCTGAGAGTTCAATAGCAGTTTATGTATAGCCTGAATGTTTATGTACAGCCTGAATGGTTGGTGACTGCTTTTTATAGTATGTTATGATATTATTCCTAGAAACACATCTATATTCCCTTTCTGAGACTGTAGGAATTTAAATCTGGGTATTCCACTGTTGTCACAGATCTCAGCCCTAAAGATTCACCACTACACTTGCCACCTATGACTTCAGCCTTCCTCTCTGTCCTTTTGGCCCTGTGCATTCAACCCATCTTGAACTCTGTTTTATCTGAGATAGGGTTCCATTCCCTAGAAACTGGAATCTACTTCTTGCAGAGGCCAATTCAGATGCCATGATTTTGGTGTAATTATAGTCACATCTGCACCTGTGTCTACCAGACCCTCCAGAAAAACGTTATTAATTCAAATTTTAAACTTTGGTCTTTGTTCATTTATGGAAGTCTGCCATTTATTCACTTCATTGTGTTCTTTGGAACTTTTGATTTATCTATCAGAGCTGTTCTATCATCCAGTGCAGTATCACTCTTTACATTATACATTGGGTTATTTAATTGTCCTGGAGAGGAATTTCCTCCACAGTCGCTGGAAATGTTTGGACCATGTTTGATTTGGGGGCCTGCAATAGGCCCTTTAAGGTGTTTCCCCATGGTAAAGGGTTGCCTCATATATCTATTACTGATCTGCACTCATCGGTACAATGTTGGCCTTTGCCGCATCTTCTACATAGTACAGAAGATTGGGGTCTCCCATTTGGGTTATTTCTAGAAGAAGTATTACTTCTAGGAGCACTCCATGTACAGTTTTTACTTAAATGACCTGGTGTACCACCTTTAAAGCATTTGGTACCCCAGGGCCTTCTTCCACCTCTGGGAATTGCCTCTCCTATCCAAACCTCATTACTACAGATAAGAGACTCAACACTGTTAGTTTACTGAATCCATTCTTCCAACGGAACTGATCTGACCTTTAATGGCATAAGTATTCTTTTGCATTCTGTATTAGTATTGTTAAATACCAAGGACTCAGTTAATATTTGTCTTAATTCTTTATCTGACACAGCTTTCATTATAGCTGTGATCAGCCTTTGTAAAAAATCAGTGAAAGGTTCTTGCAGTCCCTGGAATATCTTTGTGTATATCTCAGTTGGTTTTCCTGGTTCTGAAATATTTCCCAAAGCATTTAGAGCTTCTGTATAGCACAGGATATTGTATGCTCATCATAAGTGGCTTGTAAATTCCTATCAGTGAAATGTCCCTCACCAAGAATTTCATCTTGGGAGATCTCAAAACCTCTGATCTTACCCTGCTGTTCCAGGTCCCTAGCTTCCTATCTCAACCAGCTTTTCCATTGCAAATGCTGGCAATATACTAGAACAGCTGAAATTAACTGATTCCAGTCATCTGGTATGATTCTATTTGACGTAGACCACGAATTTAACACCTGTCTTACAAATGTTGAGTGTATGCCTTATGTGACTATCACTTCCTTCATATATTTTAAAAAATCTCTTCTTGGAATAGGTTGTAATATATATTCCACATATGGCTCAGGATGTCTATCATCTGCTGGCCTGTCATGGATGGTGACAGAATAAGCCATTGTATGAGAGCCATCTGGAGATGTTTTTACCTGTATGGTCTTGCCCTTCTGCTTATTAGGTCCCTTGTCATCTGTACTGAGAGTTTCTTCCAGGGCTTGCAAATGAGCACCCAGGGGCTGTTCTAGCAAATGAACCTTCTTTGTTGTAAGAGATTCTGGGGAATCATGCAACCTTTTATGTTCTTCTGAAACACACGATTCCATAGACCTTATCTTATCAATTAATGATAATCTTTCTTTCTTATAAAGTGTCTGAATAGCAACAACTTCACCATAGAGAGTTATTGTTCTATCCATTAAGTATTCTTATTTGTGATCAATAAAATCAAATATGGCTATATATTTATTATTAATGTACTGAAGTTCTTGTAATAAGTTAGCAGACTCCAAAGTAAGGAACCTGTTTTGTAAATCTTTATTATTACTTTGTAAATCCTGGTTAGCAGCTTCCAGAGAAAGAATCTTTTTATGTAAGCTTTCATTGCTATCTTGTAAAGCCTGTATCAGTCCTAATAATGACTCATCTTTGTTATTATTATTAAACCAGTATTTGAATGCTGTGTGAATTATTATGATATATGCCAAAATGGTGCACGCCAGATACACTTTAGGAAGTTCGTATATATCCATGAAAATTACATTCATCATACAGGCAAAAAAGTTTTTAAATTCTTGTGAAGTAATATTTTCCACCATATTATGAGAAATATTCAAAATTTGTTAATCAGTTTCAAGGTGTAAAATTATCAAGTACCTGAAATGAAACACAGGCTTGCTTGTATTACCATCCATGTGATGGTTTTTTTTGGGTGTAGTAGTGCTTTTTGGCCAGCAAGTGTCACCAGCGTAGTGCTAAAGAAGGTCCTGTTGAAGACTTTGGCTGGCAGCAGCTGCAGGTAGGAGCACAGTGTCCGGTGTGCATATGAGGAGGAGTGGTAGCAGCAAGAATGCAGCCGATCTTTCCGTGTCTCCCTGGAGCTTCAGGACCTGGCTTGGCTTTCATGGCCTCCTTGGTCCCTCAGTGCCCTACCCTCAGCCAAGAGGACAGTGTGTGGGGTTGAGTGGCCTGAGCCAGGACACAGAGAGCTCCAGGCAGTGAGGACTATGGCTGGGGGCTGCAGCCCAGAGCCCCTCTCAGTGCCTATGAGCATCAGCGGGGGGCAGCACCTTCAGGGAGCTGGCCAGGCAGCAGCAGAGGTGGCATCTATTTTAACTGGGCAGCCTCTGAGTGCCTTCAGAGAGAGACGGTGAGATGGTGGAGCCTTGGGCTCGGGCAGGAGCAAGCAGATAGATGCATGCGCCCCCGAGCTGGGGAGGAGGAAGGAAGGGAAGGAGCAGTACATGGTGGTTATGGGCTGAACAGGTAAGTGCTTGGTCCCCAGGAGGGGCAGGAATTTTAAAAGAGACAGGGAAGAAAAGAGACAGGGAAGCATGGGAAGTGTGGAAACATGCCACAGCAGCCACAGAGGAGGCTGAGGGCAGAGGCCACCAGTCATTTGGAGTTTGCCCCACATGAGTGCCAGATAATGTGGGGATTTAACAAGGCAACTCCACGTAGTTAAAAGGAGGTTTATTTTGGGGCAACTTAAAGGAGTTGGTTACAGGATCTGAGAGAGGTAAGGTGCAGTCCAGCATGGTTCTCTGGAGAACTCTGACTTGGTCTGCAATCCAGCATCCAGGATCATGAGTAGCCAAGCAAGCCAGCACATAAGGATCTTGGGTCTTAAGGGTTCCCGGTCTCAGGCATGCCACAGGCGCGGGTCATAGGTAGGTGTGGCAGTTACTGGCTGCCTCACTGGGGCAGTGCTTCAAGGTCAAAGCTGGAACAGCTACCCACTACATGACAAAAGATTTAAAATATATATATATATATATATGGTGGTATTTTACTTGTACTGAAATGTGATTTTAATTGTATGTTAATAAATAAAGTTGTCTGGGGGTCAGAGCTATTAGAGCCATAGCAAGTGCGTGGCGGCGGTGGCATAAGCTTTTAAGGACCTGGAGGGCGGTACATCAGGCAGTGACGAGGCAGTCACATGTTTAGGTTTACAACCAATGAGAAGGCAGAACAGGAAGACTTTAAAGACATACACACAGGAAGTAGGTCTTTTTCGGAGAGCTCTCTTGGCTGAAGAGGATCCCTGAATCAGGAAGGGTGAGGCTCTTAGCTCTGACCTCTTGACTTTCCTCTCTGAATCGGCTCTGTGTTTCTTATTTAATAAGACCGTTGGTTACATCTACATTTGGCGCCCAACGTGACAAGAATCCATTAAAAACCACTTAACTTGGCTTGGCGGCAGGTCCGGTTTCCCGCCAGGGTGGCCGGCAGGTCCCATTTCCCGCCAGGGCAGCCGGCTCCCTAGCCCGGGCCCAGGTCGGCTTGGCCTCAGGCCAGACTAACTTTGAGCTACTTGCTTAAAGCCGGTGCTACAGACAATTCAGGCCTGCCCTGCTGAACAGGGCCCCTGCCTGTAAAGCCAACGCACGTGGTTGGAGCTTAAGGTAGCCAGAGCCAAGGCTTGACTAGGCTCAAGCGGGAACACGTGGCTGGATTCAAGTTCTTAGGCAGAACTTGTGGCTACAGTTCTTGCGTGTTCTCCCTCTCTCTCTCTCTCTCTCTCTCTCTCTCTCTCTCTCTCTCTCTCTCTCTCTCTCTGGATTCACACCTCAGACACTAGGAGGCTGTTTTGAAATTCCCTCGGATTGGTACTGTTCTACGAGGACTTGGTAAGTCACTTAACATATTGAATATTTTAAAGGAAACTATTTAAAAGAGAAATTTTTTTCCACATTTAAAAAAAAATGGGTTTTCTGTGTTCATTGGAAGAAAATTGGGCTTTGTTTGCAATTTTAGACAGTCTGACAATGGAACAGCTATATGAGAAGATTAATGTTGACCGAATTATGCATTTTATTACTATGCTTATTCTCATTTTACTATTTAAAAAGATAGTCAATTTAAGTGCCAGGATGACAGCTTTAGAAAAACTTGATAAACCTGTAAAAACTCAGACAGAAGAAACTAACAGTGAAGTTGCTTCAAGATTGGATCATAGGGTTACAGAAAGAAAGCCTGTTTTCACACAGTCACCCTTAGTTTGTCCAGTAACCGTACAGCAGTTGCCTGATCAAATGACTACACAAAATATTTGGGCTCCAATTGAAATGTTAGATTTACGAAGGTTTAAGGAGGCAATAGTATCTTATGGCATGCATTCCCCATATGTAAAGCAAATGTTAAACTCTTGGTCAACATATAATAGAATTGTACCACAGGATTGGCGGGAGCTGGCACAAGCTGTTCTTGAACCCAGTCAAAGGCTTCAGTGGCTAACTTGGTTCAAGGATGAAGCTAAAAACATAGAAAAACAGTGGAGGGATAAAGGAATACAAGTCTGCCAGGATCAGCTTATTGGAGAAGGTCAATATATTTCAGCACAAGCACAATGTTTATATGATGTCCAAACCCTAATTTTATGTCGAACAGCAGCCTTGAATGCATGGGACAGAGTTGAGGAACCAGGAAAAAAAACTGAGTCATTTACAAAGGTTGTACAAGGCCCAAAAGAATCTTTCACAGATTTTTTACAAAGACTGGCTTCAGCAGTAAAGAGAATGGTCCCGGATTCAGAAGCTAGTAAGATAATAATTGAATCTTTGGCCTTTGAGAATACGAATGCAGCATGCAAAACAATAATCAGGCCGTTAAAGGCAAGATCTGCACCTTTGGAAGATTGGATTAGAGACATGGTTAATGTTGAAGCTCATGAGCATGATGATACGTGGGTAGGAGAAGCAATTTCAAAAGGTTTGAGGAATGTTAGATGTTTTGGATGTGGAAAGCAAGGACATTTGAAAAGGGACTGTAAACAGGTCATTCCTAGAAACAATGTTTCTTCAAGGAACAATGGCAACAGACTGCCCCTTCCTTCTGGAGTATGCAGAAGGTGTGGTAAGGGAAAACACTGGACCAACGAGTGTAGATCAACAAGGGACAGACAGGGTAATCCTTTGCCTCAGTCTTTGGGAAACTCCCAGAGGGGCCTCATGCAGGCCCCAATAGCAAATCCAGTTCAAACCTTTACTGCAGTCATAGAGGAAACCCCTACTCAGAGCAATTAAATAACCAAATGCCTATTGGAATAAGTCATGCTGGTCAGGATGATGAAACAGAGAGAATAGAGAATTCAGGAGAAAACATAAAGAAAATTTTTGGCAGACTTCTATTAATGAACAAAGACCAAAATTATCAATAAAAATAAATGGTGTTTTGTTGTCTGGTCTGGTAGACACAAGTGCGGACGTTACCATAATTGCACCAGAATTTTGGCATCCAACTTGGCCTCTTCAGGAGGTAAACATTCAACTATTAGGAATTGGGACATTATCTCAGGTGAAACAGAGTGCAAGATGGCTCGAATGTATAGGTCCAGAAGGACAGAGAGCAAAATTAAAACCATATGTGGCTAACATAGCTATGAACCTGTGGGGTCGAGACTTGTTGCAACAATGGAATACTCAGATTAACATCCCTCCAATCTCAGAAACAAATCATAAACTAGCACATGTTTCTGAGAGAAATATTAGAAGGCGATATTCTGAATGGTCACCAACCATCCATGTTATACAAGAACAGGACACAACAACCGATGATCTTCCAAAAATAACAGCTCTACCTTTAAAATGGTTAACAGACAAGCCTGTATGGGTCCAGCAATGGCCTTTAACAACAGAGAAACTCCAGGCTTTAGAAGAGCTGGTAGAAGAACAGTTAAATGCTCAGCATATTGAGAAATCAACCAGCCCTTGGAATTCTCCTGTATTTGTTATTAAGAAGAAATCTGGTAAATGGAGAATGGTAACAGACCTTAGAGCAATTAACAAAGTAATTCAGCCAATGGGCTCTCTACAATCTGGAATTCCTTTGCCTACTCTGTTACCAAAAGGATGGCCTCTCATAGTTATTGATTTAAAAGACTGTTTCTTTTCAATACCCTTACAAGAAAAAGACAGAGAAAGATTTGCTTTCACAGTGCCTACTTATAATAATTCTCAACCGGTTAAAAGATTTCAATGGAGGGTCCTCCCACAGGGAATGTTGAATAGCCCAACACTGTGCCAGTATTTTGTACAACAGCCATTGGAAGTGATATGTAAAAAATTTCCTAAATCTATAATTTATCATTATATGGATGATATTTTACTAGCTGACTCAAATGCAGATACTTTAGAAAGAATGTTTGAAGAAGTAAAGAAAATTTTGCCTGGCTGGGGATTACAAATTGCTCCTGAAAAGATACAAAGAGGAGATTCTATTAATTATTTAGGATATAAAATAGAGCTACAAAAAATTAAACCCCAAAAGGTGCAAATTAGGAGAGATAGACTACAGACTCTTAATGACTTTCAAAGATTATTTGGAGATATTTCTCATCTACGAACTATTGTTGGGGTAAAAAATGATGAACTGCATAATTTGTTCAAAACCTTAGAAGGTGACAAGGACTTAAATAGTCAAGAGAATTATCACCTGAAGCTGAGAAAGAATTGGCCTTGGTAGAAAAGAAAGTACATGAAGGACACTTGGATCGTATTGATCCAAAGCTGGATTGCATTTTGGTTATTTTACCTTCTAGACATTCTCCTACAGGAATATTAATGCAGAGGGAAGATATTATATTGGAATGGATATTTTTACCAAATAAACCGAATAAAAAAATGAAAACTTATGTGGAAAAAAATCTCTGACTTGATTTGGAAAGGAAAATTGAGACTTCGTCAATTAGTAGGAATAGACCCAGCAGAAATTGTCATACCTTTAACTAAAGAGGACATTGAAAAATTGTGGACAGAAAGTGAACCTTGGCAAAGAGCTTGCAGTAATTTTTGGGGAGAAATTAACAGCAAATATACCAAAAGTGATAGAATTGATCTTATAAAGAGAGCTGATTGGATCTTGCCTCGAATTTTATGGGAAAAACCCATATGTGGAGTTCGTACATTTTATTAAGATACCAACAAACAAGGAAAGGCAGGTTACAAATCAGAAAATTTAAGTAAAGTGGTTCAAAGTCCTTATAATTCAGTTCAAAAATCAGAATTGTATGCTATTCTGTTGGTATTAATGGATTTTTCAGAACCTCTCAACATAGTAACTGACTCTCAGTATGCTGAAAGAGTAGTATTACATATTGAGACTGCAGAATTTATCCCTGATGCTTCAGAATTAACTTCACTATTTATTCAATTACAAGATACAATCAGGAAAAGGAGTCATCCTTTATATATAACTCACATTCGATCCCATACTGGTCTGCCAGGCCCTCTAGCACAAGGCAATGATGAGATTGATAAATTATTGATAGGAAATGTGCTGGAGGCCTCAGAATTTCATAAAAAACATCATGTCAATAGTAAAGGTTTAAAAAAGGATTTTTCCATAACCTGGCAACAAGCCAAAGAAATAGTAAAGAAATGTCCTACTTGTTCCTTCTACAATCAAACGCCATTACCAGCTGGATGTAACCCAAAAGGTACTCAAAGGAATGAAATCTGGCAGATGGACGTGTTTCACTTTGCAGAATTTGGAAAACTGAAATATGTACACCACACTATCGATACTTATTCAGGATTTCAGTGGGCAACTGCTTTGAGTTCTGAAAAAGCTGATTCTGTAATCTCTCATTTGCTTGAAGTTATGGCCATCATGGGTATACCTGCACAAATCAAAACTGATAATGCTCCATCATATGTCTCTGTTAAAATTAAACAGTTTTTTGCTTATTACAATATAAAGCATATTACAGGCATACCACATAATCCTACAGGTCAAGCAGTTATAGAAAGATCAAACAGAACTCTAAAGGATATGCTAAATAAACAGAAAGGGGTAACAAAAACCCCCAGAAACAGACTGCATAATGCTCTATTAACTTTGAATTTTCTTAATGCCAATGAGAAAGGAACAACAGCTGCAAAGAGACATTGGATAATAGAAAAAAACTACAGAATTAAATCAGCCTATATACTTTAAGGATGTGCTGACCTCAGAATGGAAACCAGGGTATGTGTTACATTGGGGATGAGGTTTTGCTTTTGTTTCTACAGGTGAAGATAAGTAATGGGTACCATCAAAATTGATAAAGGTTCGATTTGAACAAGAGAAACCTCTTAATTAGAGGAGGTGATAGTTCATCAACCAGCATGAACATCCAAATTAAACTAACTTACCAGTAACACATGTCTTTTCATTTAATCAGATAATAACTTGCCAAAAAGGAACATCCCCAAAATTAGTCTTGGGGAAAGGTTTTTGTTTTTGTCTTTTAGGAGAATGAAGGTTAAGGAATCTGAAGAACACTGGACAAATGAGACAACTGAAGAAAAGGGACAAATCATCTATCCCAGGAAACAGAGTGAAACGGCGTATGGGTATATATTATCTAAAAAATTTTATGTCTTCCTAAATGTTTGTTTCTGCTTTTCTCTAAAAATTTAACACTATTGGTCTTCTAATAGTCCCAGTTCAATTAAAATTTAAAGCTGACTTTAGAGTTGGAGAATGGCTCCCTCCTTCTTTAAACTCAAGCATGTTGTTAAAAGGAAAATGCAAACCCCCTGTATCATGCCAGAATAAAAGAGCCATCTTCTGCTATGGGACAGGAGAAAAGCCAAATTAAGTAAGGGACTATTCTATTACTAATCTCAACTCTTTGATTCTATTGTGATTCTTTAAAACTTTTCTTAAAGTATAAATTTTATATCAAAATTTACAAGATTAATATATAGATATAGATATATAGTTATATACACATTTTAAACTTTAAGATATGAATGGTCATATAGAGTACTAATTAATTCTAGAAAAAAGGCTTCAATTAGCTGCATATATATGTCTTTGTGTTCGAGTCTCTTATCAGTTTTCTGCAGGAAATCACGGCCAGGCCTAACATCAACTGAAGTCTCCAGGAAGAAGTTGGGGCCCCACAACAACAACAATTCCACGTGGACAATAATAATATCACTAAGCTGACAAACATCATCTACAGATCAGCTTTGAACTACAAGGTGCTCAGAGCAATTTTGAGATGACTAGCTGAGATGATCCAGTCTCAAAGACTACTTGAATAAGGACTTGAGATAAACCCTGAACTTTGGCATTATACACAGACTGGATAATGAAGGATATGGTTACCTTTCCTAGAATTTGGCAATTAACCTAAAATTTTTCTTTCAGGATAAAGATAACTTCGCCCATACCCAGCAGGAAGCAATTTTAAGAATACGACGCCCACATTCCCAAAGAGGTGGTGTGGGGCGGGTGGTTTTTTGGTCTTTTTAATGGGTCTGGGATAATTTTCATTGTTTAGGGGGTTGGTTACAAGTTGTTGTCAAGGGTTAGGAAAAAGGCTAAGCAAAGGAGATTAGATTTAAGGTTCTTGTTTAAAGAAAGAAAGAAGAAGAAAAAGACAATTACTAGTTTTAAGTACTTTACATTGGATTGGATTGTTTTATATTGTATACAAATTATATATATATTGAAATTGATATTGTTAGAAAATGCTATATGTATATTTCTAATTGTACTTATACCGTTCATTTAACAATGCAATTTTCTGATCCTTGAATGTTATTATTACCAACTATTAGGATATAAAGAAATGAAAGTTAGTAGTTAGACATTACAATAGAACTTGTAGTCATACTAGATATGTTTTAAAAATTGAGCAGATATATTTTAGACAGGTCATCTTCAAACCCTTCAGAGATCTACAGAATATGGCATTTAAAATGTTTTAATAACTTAGAAAATTTTTCTTTTTTGTTATGATTATGAGACATGTCGACTCCTGGCAGTACCAATCTACTTCAGAGAAAATATGGGCATTGAAGAAACTGCATATGGAGTTAACTTTCATTGTGGCAAAAGTTAGCCACTGGACAACAAAGTATCCTTGAATCAACTGCTGACAAAATGGACAGACAGGACATGAAACAAAAAACTACTGATTCTTACCAAAACAAGTGTGGTTATGGCTTTATCAAAAGGCATCTTCTGAGGCCAGGACAATATGGCACCATCCCTGAAATGGCCTTCGCAATTCGGAAAAGGTACAGTGCCCTTTTCTTCGAAGGCAGCTGAATAGACAGTGGGCCGATGGCTTCTGATGTGCAATGGAACAGCAGCTGAAACAGTTATTCTTGAAGAGTAACTAAGCTCACGCCTCTCAATAGTAAACTGGCATTTGATAGAGGGATGTGGAGAAGAATGGGATGCTGAGATGCAACCATATATACACAGCCAAGAAGAATGGACAGTTGAATTAAAAAATCATCAACAATTTCCAGAATTTAAAATCCTGAATCATGACATGACACTAGTGGAATTCAGGTGTTTCTGGTACATGGACTGCTCTCACCCAATGTGAGGTTGAACTGTTGACCTTCTGTACATCCTACTTCACAAATGAGTCTGTCAGATATGCTAAGCCTATAGGCTGAAGATGATGCCCCAGCATTGCAGAGAAACCTCAGGTGACTGTCCAGGCAGCTGGCTGTTTCTGTCAACTCACAAATTTTTTGGAAGTTGCTTGCAAACACTTCCTGTTTTTATTTTTGTTAGCTAATATTATTTCCTTCTTGGGTCTCTGAGGGAGTTGAAGATTAGTTAGCTATAGTTGAAGATTAGTTAGTTATAGTTGAAGGTTAGTTAGTTATAGTTGAAGATTATTTAGGATAGAAAATGAATTAGATACATTTTGGACTTAACAAAATAGCATAGATAATGAAATTATTTTCTCTGAATTTGTCAAATACAAATGGACTAGACATTGTTTAGACATTTATTACTTGTATATATTGTATATAGTCATTGTACTTTTGTATATAGTTTTTCTTTTGTTAGTTATAACCTTTTTCTTTTTTTTTCCTTTTTATTAAAATAGAAAAAGGGAAATGTGGTGGTATTTTACTTGTACTGAAATGTGATTTTAATTGTATGTTAATAAATAAAGTTGTCTGGGGGTCAGAGCTAATAGAGCCATAGCAAGTGCGTGGCGGCAGTGGCGCATGCCTTTAAGGACCTGGAGGGAGGTACATTCAGGCAGTGACGAGGCAGTCACATGTTTGAGTTTACAACCAATGAGAAGGCAGAACAGGAAGACTTTAAAGACATACACACAGGAAGTAGGTCTTTTTCGGAGAGCTCTCTTGGCTGAAGAGGATCCCTGAATCAGGAAGGGTGAGGCTCTTAGCTCTGACCTCTTGACTTTCCTCTCTGAATCGGCTCTGTGTTTCTTATTTAATAAGACCGTTGGTTACATCTACATATATATATATATATATATATATATATATCTTATAAATTTTGATATAAAATTCATACCTTAAGAAAAGTTTTGAAGAGTCAAAGTAAAACCAAAGAATTATGAGATTAGTGGCAGTAGAATAGTCCCTCAATTTTGGTTTTTCTTCTGTCCCATATCAGGTGGCTCTTCTGACGATACAGAGATATTTGATTTTCCTTTTAACAAGCATGCTTGGGTTTGGAGAAGGAGAGAGCTATGCTCCAACTCCAAAGCCAGCTTTAATTTTTAATTGAACTGGGACTACATAAAGGGCATTTATGTTATGTGTCTGTAGGGAACAGCAGAAACAAACATTTAGGAAGACTTATGAAATTTTATTGTTAGATATGTGATATACCAATAGGCCAATTTACTCTTTTTCTTGGGGCATTTTTTTCTGGATGATCTGTCCTTTTTCTTCAGATGTCTCATTTGTTCAGTGCTCTTCAGAGTCCTTAGTCTTCATTCTCCTGAAAGACAAAAACAAAACCCTTCCCCAACCCTAACTTTGGGGAGGTTCCTTTTTGGCAAGTTATATCTGAAGACTGAAAGATCAGAGAAACAGAGTAAGCCACAGCCAACCTCACCTCACCAACTCCTCAGCTGATCCTGTTTCCATGAATCCTCAGTCTCTGAGTTCTCAACTGAAAGGGTCTTAGCTGAACTGCTTTAGTTCCTGTTTCCTCAAGCCTTATATACCTTTCTCCACCCAGCCATCACTTCCTGGGATAAAAGGCATGTGTGCCTCCTAGTAGTGGGATTAAAGGTGTGTGCCACCACTGCCTGGCTCTGTTTCCAGTGTGGCCTTGAACTCACAGAGATCCTGACGATCTCTGCATCCTGAGTGATAGGATTAAGGGTGTGTGCCACCACTGTCTGGCCTCTGTCTAAACTAGTGGCTGGCTCTGTCCTCTGATTCTCAGGCAAGTTTATTAGGGTACACAATATATCACCACATGTGGCCTTGTTGGAGAAAGTGTGTCGTTGTGGGGGCAGGCTTTGATGTCAGATATATATTCAAGCTGCACCCTGTGTGGCACAGTGTCTCCTTCTGCTGCCTGCAGATCAAGTTATAGAACTCACAGGTCCTTTTCCAGCACCATGTCTGCCTGCATGCTGTCGTGCTTCTCACCATGATGATAATGGGACTAAACTTCTGAAACTCAAAGTCAGCCCCAATTAAATGTTTTCCATTCTAAGAGTTGCTATGGTCATGATGTCTCTTCACAGCAATAGAAACCCTAAGACATTCCCCAACTTGCTTTTTGGTCATGATGTTTCATTGCACAATAGAAACCATAATTATGACAGATTGTAAGTGGTAAACAGATAAGTTGCTGAGCTAGAAGCTTGCCTAACTGGGAAAATCTGACAGATTCATTTGGGACCAGTGGCAGATCAATGAGAGCCCTAGAAACCAGTATATGGTTAGTATGGAAAGTCAAAGCACACAGATATTGGCAGAGTCCAGGGACTGTCGAGGAAGGATGAATTAGTTTGTGTACATGGTGGGATAAATAGAAATGTATTTTCTTATAGTTCAGAAAGCTAGAAGGTCAAGGTCAAGTCTAGCTCTATTCTAACCCTTTTCTTTGGCTTATAGACACAGACTACTATCTTCTTCTCCCTTTCCTTCCAGTTTCCGTCTCCCTCACCTCCTTCTTGTAGCTGTACTTTTCCTGTGTCCTACCTGGTCTGCAGCCACTCAGACCCAAGTAAACACACAGAAACTTACATTAATTAAAACTGCTCGGCCATTAGCTCAGGCCTACCACTGACTAGCTCTTACATTTAAATTCAGCCCATTTCTGTTCATCTATATGTTTCCACATGTTCTGTGGCTTTACCTGTGTGCCATTACATGCTCCCTGGACAGCAGGCTGGTGTCTCCTCACTCAGTCTTCCTGTTCCCAGAATTCTCCTTGTCTGTTTTTCCTGCCTATACTTCCTGCCTGGCTACTGGCCAATCAGCTTTTTATTTATCAACCAATCAGAGCAACTGCTGGGGATGTCTTTCTGTATGCTGTGAATGTGTTGCTTTGATTGATTGATAAATAAAACACTGATTGGCCAGTAGTCAGGCAGGAAGTATAGTATAGGCTGGATAAGCAGAGAGGAGAATTCTGGGGAGTGAAAGGCTGAGCGAGGAGATGCTGCCAGCTGCCGCCACCATTAGAAGCAAGATGTAAGGATAACAGTAAGCCATGAGCCATGTGGCAAGGTATAGATTTATAGAAATGGGTTAATTTAAGATATAAGAACTAGATAGCAAGAAGGCTGCCAAAGCCATACAGTTTATAAATAATATGTCTTTCTGTGTTTACTTGGGTCTGAGTGACTGCAGTACCCGGGTGGACACAGGAAAACTTCAACTACAGGCAACACATTCACAGCATACAAAACATCCCACAGCACCTCTTTCCTTTTTAGTTTTTACTCCCCACTTCTCTGTATCTGTGTCTTTCTCTGTGTGTGTGTGTGTGTATATACAAGTGCACATGGCATGGCATGTGGGAAGCTCATAGGCAATTTGTAGGAATAAAATTTCTTCTTCCATCATGTGTGTTCTGGAGAGTCAAGTAAAGTGCCTTTTCCCGTGAGTCATCTTGTGTCCCCAATTTTTTTTTTTAAAGTCAGAGTCTATATGGTCCAGGTTGGCCTCACACTCACTCACTGTGTAGTTGGTACCCATCTTGATCTCTTAACTCTTATGTCTCCACCTCTCAAGTGCTAGAAATACAAGTAAGGACACCACAACCAGTCCAAATAGCCAGCCACCTTCTTGTCACGTCCTCACCCATAGTTTTTCTTCTGTGTGAATCCACCATGGTGTCTCTTGCTGAGTCCATTTCTTCTTATGAAGACATCATATAGATTGCATTGCCTCTCTCATGACTTCATTTTAACTGGGTCACTTCTTTAAGGTCTTTGTCTTCAAATACAGTCACATTCTGAAGTACCAAGAGTTAGGGCTTCAATGTATAAATCAGGGTAGGAGACAATTCAGCTTGTAAAAAATGACTTTTAGTTAGGGACAATCTTTGAAAGATTGTCTATGGTTCAGATTGGAGACCGAAGTAAAACAACAGTACAGCAGGGCAGGATTGGGTGCTGAATGAGAGAAAGGGACTTTCTGGTACCAGCTTAAGTAAGATTGACATGTGAACAGGGAACTCTATTACATCAGTTCTTATTTCCTTGTTTTGATCATTGTGCTATGGTTATGCAAGATGTCAACACTTGGGGAAGATTGAGTAAACAATATATGGTGGCTGGGCACTGTGGCAGAAGCCTGTAACCTTAGCTTGTAGGAGGCAGAAGCAAGAGGATTAGGGAGTTGAGGCTAGGCTGGGCTTCATGGCCCCTGGACTCAAACCAAACAAAACAAATGAACAAGGTTATATAGGGATTCTTTGTATTTTTGTTCGTTTTCTTGCTTTTGTCTTTTCAGATAGGGTCTTGTTATATAGCCACAAGTGGCCTTAACCTCTGGGCAATCTGCCTCACCAGCCCCCACCCCAAGTTCAGGCATGACAAGTTCTGCCTGACATCCAGCTTCCTTTGTATAATTTTGCTGCATATTTCCTAAGTCTGGAATTATTTCAAAATTAAAACACTGAGTTAGTGAGAGGATTTAGTTGATTAAGCTCTTGTCTCCAAGCCTGACTACCTGAAATCAATCCCCAGGACTTACAAAGTGGAAGGAGAGAACTGACCTTCACTACTCAAGGATCCAGGTTTAATTCTCAGCACCCACATGGCAGCAAATGATGGTGTGTAATTCTGTGGGCACCTGGTATGATAGTGATATGCAAACAAAACACGAACAGAAGACAGAGAGGAGAGATACTGGGTGAGAGAAGTTGAATATCATGGAAAGAGGGTAAGGCAGGAAAAGGCGTGGGGAAAATGGATTGCAGAAGGTCAGAGCTTCTCTTTGCTGCCCAAACGCCCACCTAACCTTGCTTTTGGAACTGGTACCATGGGTCTTCAAGCCTGTTTTGGGGTGGCAGGGGTCACTGAGACACAAGCTGAAGTGGGGAGAGTAATTGGCACATCATCCAGGATTATTTTATTCATGAAAGGCCTCAGCCTAACCTCTGACATTTGGCCCGCAGTGACATAGAAAGGCAACATATTGTGTGCTAAAAGAATGAATTCCCTGTCCGCAAGCACCTCAAGTACATTGACACTTTGGGAACCGAGCTAGCTTGCTTGCTTTATTTTTATTGCAATAGTTGGGAAATTGAAGCCAGGGCCTTCTGCATGCTAGGTAATCACTACTACATAGCTTCACATCAGCCCCGCATCTTTTGAAATAGTATTCACGTGTCACAAAATTCACCACTTTAAATTGGACCCTGTGGCATAAACCTATAATCCCAGAACTTGGGAGGTGGAGGCAGGAGGATGGGAGGTGAAAGTCGTCCTCAGCTACATAAGGAGTTGGGGTCCAGCCTGGAACACATGAGACCCCGTCTCAAACAAACACACAAATTCCAATTTTAAAGTGTAGGAGCCACTAGTTTTGGGCATATTCACAAAGTCGTGAGGTCATCTCCAATGCCCCGATGGCAGCCACAGTTCTTACAATGCCCGGCCTTTGGAAATGACAGATCTGCTTTTTGTCTGAGTGCCTCTCCTCCTTCTGGAGATTTCTTGGAAATTGTCCAAACCTTGTGGACTCTGCACATCGAAGAGGCTCCGCCCTCTTGGTGGCCAGTCGTCACGGGATTGGGCACGCGGGTTGGGTGTGCATAGTGGTGTCGAATCACTGCGGCTCAGTCAGGTGTGCAGGCGCAGAAGGCACCCCGGGTGGGTATGGCGAGCTGGTGGCGTGCGTTTCCACGCGCAGCACGGCGCTATCCGTGGCCCACCAACGTGCTGCTCTACGCCGGTCTCTTTTCAGCGGGTGATGCGCTGCAGCAGCGGCTGCGGGGAGGCCCGGCCGACTGGCGCCAGACGCGGCGCGTGGCCACTCTGGCCTTAACCTTCCACGGTAACTTCAACTACGTGTGGCTGCGCCTTCTGGAGCGCGCGCTTCCGGGCCGCGCGCCGCGCACGGTCCTGGCCAAGGTGCTGTGCGATCAGACTGTCGGTGGGCCGATTGCCCTCTCTGCCTTCTACGTCGGTGAGGGGCCTAGGCGGGGCTCAGAGTCTGGGATTGGGGCACTGGAGGCCGGGCAGGAGGCGCGGGGTGGGGGTTGGGGGGGTGGAGAGTGGGGACTAGGGGCCGCGGAGACCAGAGATCTGAAGCCACTGGGGCTGAGGCAGGAGGTGATAACTCTGCTGCCAGAGAACCAGGGCTAGAAGGAAGCTTTGAAGCAGCAACAGGAGGTCTGAACATTGGGGGACGTGAGGTTTTCATGAGGAAGAATTTTGGGAACTGGAGATCCAGCGTGCCAGGAGTTCAGGGGGTTGGTGTCAGGTTGGCGATGTTCAGGAGTGTGTGTGTGTGTGTGTGTGTGTGTGTGTGTGTGTGTGGTCTATTTTCCTTCAGAAAAGGGCACATCTAAGACACCCTTGCTTAGCCCCGTAGCAGCTGCATTCCTGGGCTCCACCTGCCCTGCGAAAAGCCACACCTGAGGTTCTGCAGCCAATACATCAACCCAAAAATGAGGGGATCGGTGACTCTGGGGGCAGAGTGGGTGGAACCTGTGATTATAGAAAAGTCATCTCCAGGGCCTTAGCCTTGCTTGGGCAACAAGATTTCCCTGCATGGGGTCACACAGAGAATGGAAGGGGGTTGTATACTTGAGAAGGAACTCTCATCACTCTGGCCTGGATGGTCTGGCCTTGGGAAACCTTTCTGCCTGATATACTGAAAACAACAAAAGGTCTCATGGTTTCTCTCCTCAGCGATTTCTGTACCCTCAAAGGCAGTGGCAGCTGGGGAGGGTCATTCAGTATTTGGAGAGTCTTCTCCAGGGCCTTGGGGATGTTAGATCACCAACAATTGAGTCTAAAGCCTCAGGCCTCAAGCTGTGTCAACTAGACTATATCCTCAGTCTTTAGTTTGTTTTTAATTTTGAGACAGGGATTCACTAAGTTGCTCAGGCTGGCCATGAACTTGTGATTCTCCAACTTCAGGCTTCCAAGCTGCTGGAATGACAAGCCTGCCCCACCTGTCCAGCCTGTCAATGTCTTCTTAAACCGACCGAGGGTTAGCAAACCATCTAGAAGAAACTTCCCCTCTGGGGGCAGGTATTTAAGGGAGACTGTATTCACTTCCTTTTCTTCTGTAGCCCACAGGAAACATCAAAGACCTGGTGGCCTGTTACAGTCTCAGCTAACGCCACGCTAAGGAGGTCAGTGAAGTCAGAATAGACAACCAGAGAGCCAGAGCCTTCTGATTTGCTCAAGCGCTGTGCCTTGTCCCCTGGTGTGGTCTCTCAGCTAGCTTTGCAAATGGATTCCTATACTCACTACAGCTTGGTGCAGTGGTGAAGGAGTTAGGAGCCAGGACTTGCCACTTGACAGGCCAGATTCCTATTGAACCTTTGAGCTACCACTTAGGCAGATATACTCACAATTCCCATGCTATATAATGAGAAAACAGGCATGGAGGGGTTTGGAAGTTCACCAGGAGACAGCACAGTCCAGGCTTTCAGCCTTGTTTTTCATCTTGATGTTGGTGGTCATAGTATGTGTGATCACCCTGAAACTAGGAAATGGTGCTGTCCCAGGGTGTGGGAGACGCTTGTGATGAAGGCCTGAGGCCTTCTGTTATATCACTGGTCTGGATTTTTGCTGGTTCAGTCTCCTCTGTTTCATGTTACAGTGGGGGGAGCATGGGTATGGGAGTTGAAAACTGATAGTTGGGCAGTGCACCTGGACAGGTTCTTGCTCTTCCACTCCCTAAAGCACTTCATTTTTAGACAAAGCCATGCTGGGTAGTGTAATCTGGCCTTGAGCTCATGGTAGTCCTCCTGCCTCAGCCTCTTGTTTGCTAATGTTACAGGGCTACCATGACTAGCTGTCTTTTCCTCCTTTTAACTCTTCTCATCTGAGTTAATTGTTAGGAGGGTCAAATAATGTGGTGATGTGAGTACTTAGCATTAACTGGGTAAGCAGATCACAGCACTACAATATTTGCTGGGTTTTGTTTTGAGTCTCATTCTTTTTTTTTTTTTTTTAAGATTTATATGAGTTTTCTATCTGCATGTCTTTAAAGAGGGCAACAGATCCCACAGATCCCACTAGAGATGGTTGTGAGCCACCATGTGGTTGCTGGGAATTGAACTCAGGATCTCTGGAAGAGCAGCCAATGCTCTTAACCACTGCGCCATCTCCCCAGCCCCCTTGAGTCTCATTCTAAGAATCTCCTGCCATTGGCTGTTAACTCTCATATCCCCAACCCTCACCCAAGTGCACAATCAGGGCTGTTAGAAATTTTTAAATGCTGTTATTTTTACACTCTCCTTTAAACGTGAGGTTTTGGCTCTGTTTCTTGAATGTTAAACTCTGGTAGGAATATACTGATGGGAAATGTGTAGTTGCTAGAATGTCCAGGGCCCAGTAATTTTTATTTGTTTGTTTATTTATTTATTTATTTATTTTTTTTTGTTTTTCGAGACAGGGTTTCTCTGTGTAGCTTTGCGCCTTTCCTGGATCTCGCGCTGTAGACCAGGCTGGCCTCGAACTCACAGAGATCCGCCTGCCTCTGCCTCCCGAGTGCTGGGATTAAAGGCGTGCGCCACCACCGCCCGGCTCTATTTATTTATTTTTGAGACAGGGCTTCTCCGTGTAGTTTTGGTGCTTGTCCTGGATCTCGCTCTGTAGACCAGGCTGGCCTCGAACTCACAGAGATCCACCTGGCTCTGCCTACCGAGAGCTGGGATTAAAGGCGTGCGCTACTACCACTTGGCTATTTTTATTTTTTAAAGGAATGGATTTAGGGTGAGAATGTGGCAGTGTTGCTCAGTGGTAGAGGGTAGGCTTACCATGCTTCAGGCCACAGGTTTAATCCCAGTACAAATAAAAAAGAACCAAAGGAAGGAAGGAGATTAAAGTGATTTTTGTTTTGTTTTGTTTTCAAAGTTGGTGCTGGGGCTGCAACTCAGTTGACAGAGTGCTTGTTTAGCACCTGGGCTCTGCCCCCAGCAATACATAGCTGGGCATGGTGGTTCCCATCCGTAGTTCCAGCACTTGGGCAGCAGAGGCAGGAGGATCCAATCATCTTTGGCTACCTAATAGTGAATTTGAGACCAACCTGTGACACTTGAAGTTCTGTCTCACAAAACAGCAAATAAGCTGGGTGGAGTGACTCACACCTTTAATCCCAGCACTTGGGAGTCAGAAACAAGCAGATCTCTGTGAGTTGGAGGCCAGCCTGGTCTATAGAGTTCCAGGACAGCCAGGGGAAAGGAAGGGCTAGAGAGATGACTTAACAGTTAGAAACACTTGTTCTTGCAAATACCAGGCTTCAATTTCCAGCACCCACATTGCAGCTTACAAGCATCCACAGCACTGTGGTGTGCATACATATGAGGAAAACATTCAAATACATAAAATAAATCTAAAATTTTTAAAATACTTTAAAAACAAAAACAAATAAGGGGACAGAAAGATGGCCCAGCTGGTAAAGGCACTTGCTAAGCCTGGCAACCTTGGAACTGACCCCAGAACTTGTCCTCTGACCTCCACACTTGGGCAGCGGCAAGTGCCAACACACAATAAATAAATAAAGCAAGCTCATTATCCAATGCAGAATTAGCTGCATTTTGTGGATTCTTCATTTAGATAATAATCATTCTGCTGTATCTTTTTTTTTTTTTTTGGGTTTTCGAGACAGAGTTTCTCTGTGCAGCTTTGCGCCTTTCCTGGAACTCACTTGGTAGCCCAGGCTGGCCTCGAACTCACAGAGATCCGCCTGGCTCTGCCTCCCGAGTGCTGGGATTAAAGGCATGCGCCACCACCGCCCGGCTACATTTTTTTTTTTTTTCTGCTGTATCTTTTAAAACTCGATATTCTCATTTCCTACTTGGTGTTCCTTTAAAACTTGGTCAATATCAAGAAATATTCTTCTTTTCCTGTTGGGTCAACAGCAACATAGTGAATAGTTGGAATTGGATGTCCCTGGATGCTGTTGGGATGAGAAACTTGAACACACTATTAGATAGTAACCATTCTGCTTCTAAAATCCTTGTGGTATATTTCTATAAATAGGTATGAGCATTCTCCAGGGAAAGGATGACATATTTTTGGACCTGAAACAGAAATTCTGGAATACATATAAGGTAAGATTGACTTTTGAAAATGTAATCATATCTTTTAAAATATTTTAAACATTAAAGAACACTTACTTTAGGGGCTGTTGAGAAGACTCAGTGGGTAAAGGAATTTGTTGCCAAGCCTGAGGACCTGAGTTCTATTCCTGGGATTTACATGGTGATAGGAGAGAACTAACTCTCACAGTTGTCCCTGAACTCCACATACTTGGTATTGCCTGCCTGCACTTGTGAATGAGTGTTCTCACAGGTAGGCACACAGACAGACAGATATCTCTGTCTCTCTCTGTGTCTCTCTCTCGCTTTCTCTCACACACACTAAATGAATGTGATTTTTAAAAAGAAACATTTTAATACAACTTTTTTCCCCCTGAAGATTGAACTTATGCCTAATGACAAGCACTGAGTTCCATGCCTGCCTCCTTGACTGCTTGCTTTGAGATGGGGTCTCATACCACCCAAACTGACCTTGAATTCTCGATCCTCCTGCCTCCACCTCCCAAGAGCTGAGATTACAGACATGTGCCATCATGCTGAGCTCCCTAGCTTTTCAAATTAATGACATTATTTATTTAGTGGAATGATGGGGTTTAGGAGTGTGGAAGTCAGAGGACAATGTGTGGGAGCCAGGCATTGAACTCAGGTCATCAGACTTAGCAGCAAGCTCCTTTTACCCACTGAACCACCTTGCTAGCCCACCTAGCTTTTCTTTTAGTCTCTTCTTTCCCTTTTCCTCCCTTCTTTCTTTTCTTTCTGTCTTTTCTTTCCTTCCCCCCTCCTTCCCTTCTTCCCTCCCTCCTGCCTTCCTTTCTTTCTTGAATCATGGACTCTAAGTTGACCAGATGGCATTCAGTTCACTGTAGCTCAGCCAGCCATGAACTGTTGATTCCTGGGATCCTCAATCTTTTGAGGAGCTGGGATTACAGTTGAGGCCACCAGGACTGGCTGTTTTAATTGTAGTTGTTTTAAACTACGATGAAATCAGGCTTACAGTTTGGTTGATCTGGGAATACAATATTTTGAAAAAGATCTGTCTTAATTTTGTTGTAGTTTGTTTTATTTTGAAAATGAACATCTTGTAATGTTGCCAAATTGGCGTACAACTTTTGGACTCAAGCAGTCTTCCTGCCTCAGCCTCCCAAGTAGCTGAGACTGTAGGTCAGTGCACTAAATGTTTCTAGCTTGAATATGTTGGGATGGATACATTTGAGGAGGCCTCAGGGCATCTGCTTCTCAGGGATGGGAAATAAACACTATCACTGCATTCACACAGGTGTTCACGATGATTTCTGACTTCATTAGATTTATTCTTATAAGCAATCACAATTTATTCAATAGGTTTCCAAACCTATTCACAAAACAGGATTGTAGGCCGTGGGTTGGCAAGGAATCATTCCCACTGCCAGTGCATCCAGGTGTGAGTTCTTTTGAGTCTTTGTGAAAAGAGCCTTCTAGATGTCACAAAGGTGTTTCCCGAGATTATTCCTAGTGAAGCAAATCCTCTGTTGTGTTCTTTATTCAGTACAAAGGTATATGTTGATGTTGTTCCAACACTACCCATCATTCAGTGACATTGTCTTCAGGCCTGGCAAAGTCAGTGACATTCTCAGCTCTGACACAGCAATTCAATTAATAATAACAATCAGATAGATAAATTTTTAGGATTCCAGGATATTCCTAGTATCTTACAGGTACTTAATCCCCTATTCAGAGCAGTGCTGAGGGGTAGAGCTATAGCTTGGAGGTAGAAGTGTTTGTTTAGTGGGAGTAGGGAGGAGAGCTCTCAGTTTAAAAACACAAAAGCCAAAACAAAATGAAACCATATTGAGCTATCACCTGCACTGTTTTTAGAATCTTCTGATGAATGGTTATGAGCCCCAGAAGCAACATTGCTCATTTGATGATTGAAGGCAAGGAGAGATTTGAAGCTGTAGAACCCCCTGAATCCCTATAGTTAAGGACATTTCCTGCAAAGAAGGGGTTCAGAACTTATTTATTTATTTATTATTTATTTATTTATTAATTATTAATTTTTTCATTTTTTTAAGACAGGGTTTCTCTGTGTAGTTTTGGTGCTTGTCCTGGATCTTGCTCTGTAGACCAGGCTCGCCTTGAACTCACAGAGATCCACCTGGCTCTGCCTCCTAAGTGCTGGGATTAAAGGTGTGCACCACTGCCGCCCAGCTGGGTTTAGAACTCTTGTTACTTCTCTTGGGGTGCCTCCACAGAGACTTTGGAATGTGACTTCCTTGTCCTTTATTTTAGAAGGGGGAGTATCAAGAGAGATACACACATATGACATGTTTTATTAATTTATATATTTATTGGTTTTATTCTCTGTTTTGAAATATGGTCTGACTGTGTAGCCCAGGCTGACCCAAACCTACTCTGTACTCAAGGCTGGTCCCAAAATGTACAATAATCCTCATGTCTCAGCCTCCTGAGTGCTGAGATTATAGGCATTGTAGGCCACCACACTGTGCTGTACATCTAATGTTAGAAAGAATAGGATGCAGGATTGAAAGTGCAGTTCATTGGTAATCTCCTCCCCCAGTGTTGCCTTGGGTGCAGAGTCTTGGGAATCCTGGCTTATCTTCTGTTTTTATCCCTTTTTGGGACTGGGATCAGACCCAAGTCCTCACGTATGTTAGGCAAGTAATTTATCACTCCCTACTTACCCTAGTCCTACCTCTGTTATTGCTATTATTGAAACAAGGTCTCATGTAGCTAAGGCTGTCATTGAGCTCATGTAGCTGAGGATGACCTTGTGTGCTGGGATTTGAACCCAGAGATTTGTGAATGCTAGGCACTCTACCAACTGAGCCATATCCTCAGCCCTATTTACTTATTTTTTGCAGTGCCAGAGAATGACCTTGGGCTTCAAGCATGCTAGACATGCATGCTACCACTGGGTTATACCCAGCTCTTTTTTTTTTTGAGACTTGGAACTTGCAATCCTCCTGCTTTAGTTTCCCAAGTAGCCTGTGCCTCATTCCCCTCCGTTCCCTTCCTTTCCCTCTTTTTCCTACAGTGCTGGGGCTGGAATTCAGGGCCTTGTGCATGCGCCATCTTGGCCTCTGCACCGTCTCTGATTCTGCCTGAGCTGCCCTGCGGTGCTGGGGTTGGGTGGTGAGTCTTCCCAGCACTGGTGTTCACCAGGTGTCACTCGGCACTGTAGTGTGAGCAACGGCCTGCTCTTCTGTCCCAGCCACTTCTTTATTGTGGGTGTGTACTCTGAGGTTCTTGTTTTTCTTCCAGGGTTTAAAACTCGTTACTGGGTTTAATTATTTTTGGTGCTTGCAGCATTCCAGAGTTGATCAGTGGGAGGTCCTTCAAGCTGATTTCTGTGTCCCTACAGAAAGACCCCCGTCTTTCACACACACACACACATTCTTCCTCCTAATGGCTAGGATTAAAGATTTGCCCTCACGCCTGGCTCATGTATGTATTTTCTAAAAATTAATTTTTGATACTTGAATTAATACTTATAACCCCAGCACTCAGAAGACTGAGGCAGAAGGACTGCCATGAGTTTGAGACCAAACTGAGGTACAGAGCAAGACCCAGTTACAAAAGCAAATAAATTAAAAAAGAAAGATTTTAAAAATTAAGAGGATGGCAAGATGGCTCAGTGGGTAAATGGGCTTGCCACCAGGTCTGAGGAGCTGAGTTCAGTCTCCAAGACTCCTGCAAGTATCTTCACACACACACACACACACACACACACACACACACACACACACACACATACACAGACACAGACACACACACACACACACATACACACACACACACACACACACACACACACTAAATGTAAGAAGAAATTTGTAATGTCAGCTAATCTTGTTCTGTACCAAGAGATAGCATAGATATATTGTTTGCATATTGTTCCATAAAGAACTGTTTGCAGCCGGGCGGTGGTGGTGCACACCTTTGATGCCAGCACTCGGGAGGCAGAGGCAGGTGGATCTCTGTGAGTTCAAGGCCAGCCTGGTCTACAAAACAAGTTCCAGATAGCCAGAACTACACAGTGAAACCCTGTCTCAAAAAACCCAAACCAGCCGGGCGTTGGTGGCGCACGCCTTTAATCCCAGCACTTGGGAGGCAGAGGCAGGTGGATCTCTGTGAGTTCAAGGCTAGCCTGGTCTACAGAGCAAGATCCAGGAAAGGCGCAAAGCTTCACAGAGAAACCCTGTCTCAAAAAACCAAAAAAAAAAAAAAAAAAAACCAACCAACCAACCAACCAACCAACCAAACAAACAAACAAAAAGAACTGTTTGGATAAGCCAGCTGTGGTGGCGCATGCCTTTAGTTCCAGCAGTGGAGAAGCAGAGACAGGTGAATCTCTGTGAGTTCTAAGCCAGCTTGGTTTATAGAGTGGGCAAAACTCCAGGCCAACCAATGACACATAGTGATACCCTATCTCAAAAAAAAATTGGGGGGCGGCGGGGGTTGGAATATACTTTGAAAAATTCACTGATAAAAACATATGTATATTATATGCTGTTACTCACTTGGAAATTATATAAATACATGTGATTATTTTTAAAGTACCTATTTCTTCCAGAATTTCTGACTGACTTTTCATTCTGTACTTATAACTAACAAAAGGTGTACTGGCTTACAAGTTGTGCCCTCAAGTCTCCACCTGCTCTATTCTCAAGGTATCAAGATGTCTTCATTTAATCAGTTCAGAGTGCAATCCAGTCCTACTGGGCACCCTACGTGCCTGGCATTTCTTAATCTCTTATAGAATGAACTGTGCTTGCTTTGTAACTAGACAGCATTCTAATGAGGGTTTTCTTTATTCCAGAGTGGTCTGATGTACTGGCCTTTTGTGCAGGTGAGTGCAAATCTACAGAGAATCTGGGGCTGGGTCTTGGCTCAGTGGTAGAGCATTTGCCTAGCATGTGCTGGGCCCTGAGTTCAGTCCCTAGCGTGGGATAAAAACAAAACCCAAAACAAACTCTGTTACCTGTCCATTTCTAATAGACTCTCTTTGCATTGCAGCTGACCAACTTCAGCCTTGTCCCTGTGCACTGGAGAACAGCTTATACGGGACTGTGTGGTTTCCTTTGGGCCACCTTCCTCTGCTTTTCTCAGCAGAGCGGTGATGGCACAGTGAAGTCCATGTTCATCTTCTTTCGCAGGAAAGAGGTGGGTGATGGGCCTCCAGAGAAATGAGGAGTCCAGGACTCCCTTCCAGACTCAGTTACGTTTCTCCATTGCTCTCAATCACCTGCGGCAGGCCTGCTTCACTGAGCAGTTGCTATGGGCTCCATAGGCCCACTTGTTTCAAAATGATTATTTTAACTGTTATCCAAATCCTTCCTATTCATTCCAGTCTGAAAGTCTTATTTCCCTGATGTTTTCACATCTCTAATGCTTTGGTTAAAATTACAACAGTGACAGGTGGCATTTTAGAGTTATTAATACTTTTATTCTAATATAAGACAAGTTGCATTTAAAAAAAAAACCCTCTAGTTTTGATTGTTTATATTTCTAGCCTAAACTCTCAGGCAATTTCCTACACACTTTGGGATCAAATTGCCTTTTGTCCTTATAGTAAGTTTCTATCTATATAGAATTCAGTCAAGAAGATTGAATAACCAGCCTCCTCAGATACTCAATAATAATTTATTATTATACCAACAATAAAATTCTGTAAGCAGATGTTATCTTCAAAAAGGAATAATGGCCGGGCGGTGGTGGCGCACGCCTTTAATCCCAGCACTCGGGAGGCAGAGGCAGGCGGATCTCTGTGAGTTCGAGGCCAGCCTGGTCTACAGAGCGAGATCCAGGAAAGGCGCAAAGCTACACAGAGAAACCCTGTCTCGAAAAAAAAACCAAAAAAAAAAAAAAAAAAAAAAAAAAAGGAATAATGTTGGATATCTTCTATATAGAATATTTTATTGTTGCTGTCTACTTGTTTTCTTTCTAAGATAGGGTCTCTCTTTGTGTAGCTCAGGCTACCCTGGAACTCACTATGTACCCCAGGCTGGGCTTCAGTCTACCAAGTGATGAGATTACAGGCATGAGCCATCATGTCTTACTCTTCTACTTTTATATTATACCATTCAAGTATACTACCCTTTAATTGATATCTTCTAGCTTTGAGAAGATACAATTGACAAGCACTCTAATTCCTACATACATGAAATAAAATATTTGGCTTCTTAATGAATTATATTAAATGAAAATTCTAGAAAACTAATCATTTCCTTCCTCTCTAAGGAAGAACTCTAATCTATACTCTACCAGTGTACACAGTTTGCAGTAATCCTCCTGCCTCTGCCTTCCAAATGCTGGAACTACAACATGAGCCATGCCTGGCTCTGTGTGTGTGTGTGTGTGTGTGTGTGTGTGTGTGTGTGTGTGTGTGTGTGTGTGTGTGTGTGTTTATAGTACTAGGAATAGAACATAGAGTCTTGCACATGCCAGGCAAAAGCTCTGTTACTAGCTACATCCCAGGATGCTGACAGTATTCTTTTATAATACAGTGCTTTAAAGTGGACTCAAGAAACATCAGCCAGTCTTTCACATTTATTCAGTTTATCTAATCTCAGCCAGTCACCATCAGGTTTCAAAATTATGTAAATATCAAGGCGTGGAGGTGTGTGCCTGTCTACTTGGGAGGCTAATGGAGGAGGATCACTTCAGCCTAGGAGTTCAAGACTGCACCGGACAAAACAGCAAGTCCCTGTCTCAAAAACCACAAAAACAGAAAATTTAAAACTATGACTGTCTCAAGAAATTTCAACAATCTCTCCTAAAAACGACCCCCATGGGTCTGTGGCTTCTACTGGCATACTTGACAAATTTCAAGATGTGAAACACTGAATTCTGAGTTTATCTTGAGAATGTATATTTAAGGTCATTTTTAGAATTCATACTTAAATTTCTAAGCAAGTAATTTATATGGTTTGTAATATGTTTGTACTGTCTAAGTGACTAAGTTATTGGAATGTAATAGATATGAATGTATTTTATGTTAGGGCAGTAGTAAGAACATTTCTTGGTGACTGTATGCTTTTGAAAGTTGGGTGGCTCTAGTGGCCGGCCTGTGTTCAGTAGGTGGGAATGGGATCCCTGGGGCAAGAGGGCTTTACTTGAGCAGCTGAATGGAATTAATGAGCTCAGGATTCAGCAGGAGATATTGCATCAGTGTGGTGGTTTGGATGAGAATGGCCCCCATTGGCTCATAGATTTGATGCTTAATCATCAGGGAGTGGAATTGTTTGAAAGGATTAGGAGGTGTGGCCTTGTTGGAGTAGGTGTGGCCTTATGGAAGAAGTGTGTCACTGGGGGTGGGATTTGGGGTTTCTGAAGCCCGAGCCAGGTCCAGTGTCTCCCTCTCTTCCTGTTGCCTGCGGATCCAGTTGTAGAACTCTCAGCTGCTTCTCCAACACCATGTCTGCCTGCATGCCACCATGCTTCTCACCATGATGAAGGGAGCAGGTAAAAGCACCTTGGCCTGAATACTGCCATTTTGACTTCAGACTCCATTTTACCTGCAGGGTTGAATAAAGTTCTGGTTCCCAAGTCCTAGGAGAGCTGAGAACTTTCCAATAGCTGATCCTACCTCTTTCTTAAACAATAGAAATAATCACTATGCATCTTTAGTTCCCTAGAAACAATATGACTGTTCCTAACAACAGAAGGAACAAATGAATCTGATTGGTTGGACTGAAAGGTTTGCATTGTATATTGATTAACAATGAAGGAACACTCTAATTTCTAAATCCTGATTGGTGAAAATTGTAACTGTAACTTGGCAACAAATGTTTGTGATTTTTGTGCTTATAAACCCCACTTCTGCCCCTTCTTGGGGCTGTCAGGAGAAACAAGGCTCCCAAGTCCTTGTTCTGCAGCCCTGATCAATCAGTGCCCTGTTTATGTGGTGACTTAATAAAATCTTTGGAACCATAAGTGTTGCCTCTCTCTTTCCTCATGGCACATAATGGGCTAGGTATGACACAATAAAGGACTAGACCTCTGGAACTGTAAGCAAGCCCTAAATAAATGCTTTCCTTTATAAGAGTTGCTGTGTTCATGGTGTCTCTTCACAGCAATAGAACACTGACTAAGACAATCAGTAATGGGGAGAGAGATCAAAGAAAGGTACCCTGTGTCAACCTCTGGCCTCCATGGGCATACATATACCTGTGAACATCCATACACATACATGCATACTATCTTCACATACAGACACACACACACACACACACACACACACACACACACACACACACACACACACAAAGATGATGATATGCCTGACCTCTGGCTTTCACACACACACACACATACATGCACACAACTATGTAACTATAATATTTGTAATATGTGTAAATATACAGATACAGAATGTACTGAGATGTAGCTCAGTGGCATGGTTCTTGCCTAGGGGCTATTCAAAGAAGGAGAAAGGGGAAAGAAGACAGGATAAAGGGAGGCAGAGAGAGAGGAAGGATGGACTAACAATATTCTCTGGCCATTTCTCAGCTTTGCAAAAATGTAGTGCTTCTGTACAGTAGCTTTGTAATTAAAAGCCATGTATAATTAGTACCTTATTGGAAGTTACTGTCTTATCCATATCATAGTATGGTGAAAATTAGACCATTTGAGAGCTGGTGACAATTTTTGTAAGAACTGAGTCTGAGAACTTGTTTTAGTATTTCCATGTTTTTCTCAGTATGTGTTTAGTGGGTAGTATCTGCCTACAGCAGAGTCAGTGAAATTTGTCAGTTAGGAATTTGTTTTTGGGAAAATTTAATTACTATCTGGTCTATAGCAGAAGAAATCATATAATGACTAAAAGAAATTAGAGATACTAGGCTGGTATGGTGGCTCATTCCTGTCATAACAGCAGGGAGACACAGGCAGGATGACCAGGAGTTCAAAGTCATCCTCAGCAAGTTCAAGGCCACCTTAGGCTACATGAGCCCCTGTCTGAAAGACAAAGCAAAAACAAAACAAAAGCCAATTTAGAAAAGAGAAGAAAAGAAAAGGAGGGCCTGGAGAAGTGGCTCATTGGTTAAGAGCATTGTCTGGTCTTGCAGAGCTTGGCAGTGGGGTTGGTTCCCAGCTCCCACATGGCAGCTCACAACCTCTTGTAACTCCAGTTCCAGGAGATCCAACACCCTTGGCTCCTCAGGCATCGAACATGCACTCAACACACTTATACAGATAAAATAAAAATAAATTAAAAAAAAAATCTCTGAGAAAGGTCAGGTGTGCCAGTCAGATCTCTGAGTTCAAGGCCAGCCTACTCTACATTGTGAGTTCTAGGTCAATCAGAGCTGCAAAGTGACACTAAAAACCACAGTTATGGTTACAGTGTAAAGAAGAAAACACTTTAACATTCTAGTACTTCACCAACAATTGTTACTTTTATTTTTAACCATTTGAGGAGGGAAATTTTCTTCCCCATTTCCTTTACATTAAAGTCTAGAGTTAAAGAAAATTAACTTCTGCCTTTGAAGTGTATCTAAATAGGGCCTTCATATTAACTATGTAACTGCACTGGACCAAATTAAATGTATCTCTTCTATAGACATAGATGACCCAAGGTACAGTTCCTAAGTCATATGCCCTTATGACTGCCTTGATTACTGTTTTCCTTTTAAAGACCATCATCCTTCATGATTGATTTGGAGCTATGAAAAAAATTACTATTTTTTTCTACACGGGCCATTTACTTTTAGCTCATTTTATATAAATTTCTACAGTGTTCGCCAAAACACATTATGTCTAGAACATACTTAACATATCCAGGAGGCAGCTTTCATTTACAATTAGGTTCATTGTTGTTGGGTTTTTTTTTTTTTTAATCTTTTGGCTCTTTACTCTTTTGGTCTTTGGGGGCCTGCCATCCAGCTCTCAAATAAATTCAATGTAGGCTTATTCTTTCTTATAATGCCTGGCCTTAGCTTGGCTTATTTCTAGCCAGCTTTTCTTAACTCAAATTATCTTGTCTACCTTTTGCCTCTGAGCTTTTTATCTTTATCCGATATACCTTTCTTTATTTCTTACTCTGTGGCTTGCTGTGTAGTTGGGTGGCTGACCCCTGGGGTCCAACTCCATCTCCTGCTTCTCCATCTCTCTTGCTTTTTTCTCCTATTTATTCTCTCTGCCTGCCAGCCCTGCCTTACCTTTCTTCAGCCTTGCTGTTGGCCATTCAGTTCATTATTAGACCAGTCAGGTGTTTTAGACAGGCAAAGTAATACGGCTTTACAGAGTTAAACAAATGCAACATAAAAGAATGCAACACATCTTTACATCATTAAACAAATGTTCCACAGCATAAACAAATGTAACACATCCTTAATATTCTACATTTCCCCCTTTTTGTCTAAATAAAAATGAAAGTTTTTTAACTTAATATAGTAAAACTATATACAATAAAAACAGTTATCAAGTAAGAATTACAATTACAATATTCAGTCCATTGTATTTAGCAACTTTAGAGAAAACATTCCACCATTCATCCCATCTTAGTGACTCCAAAGTTTTATACCTAATTTGCTTTCTATCATAACTAAGGAAAACTGAAACTCTAATTATTTAGTCTTTAACTCCATCAAAGAAGGGTGTACTATTACCTGAGTAAACAGGAAGTGTATTGCAAGCAACTTCCAAAATTCTAGAAATGACAGAGACATCTGACTGTCTAAACAGTCACCCAAAGTTCCTCTGCAATGTTGGGGCATCCATCTTCAGCCTATAGGCCTAAAATATCTGACTTTTCAGTGAAGCAGTAAATTTGAAGGCAAAGTTCATTAGTTGCTTTCCTCTGTGTCTTGCAGAATGTCTGGCAGACTCTTCCATGAAGCAGTCATTTTGAAGGACTGTCCTGCCTTGTCTTGGAAAGTTCAACAGTCTTTTTCCTATGTCCCTGCTTGTCCAGCCTTACTATGCTGTCAGCAGTCAAAGGCAAGAGCAATTTCTTTGCCTAGTGGCTACCTTGTCTTAGTGAAAGTAAACTCTGTATGGAATTTCTTTGGTGCCCATCATCCTTTTATGAAGTAAATTGGTGCTGCCAGGAGCAGATGTCTCTCACTGTCATGAAAAACTTTAGGTTACTGAACATCTTAAATGCCATATTCTGTAGATCTTTGAAGTGTTTGAAAATAATCTGTCTAAAATATACCGGTTTAACCTTGAAACATATACCTAATGTGATTACAAGCTTGATTATTATAGGTTAACTACTAACCTCATTTATTAATTACACATTGCATTTTAAATGAGCAGCATAAGCACAATACCCTAAACAAGAGTAGAATCATGCATTCAGTATAACAAAAATAACTTTAAATTTGTATTAATATACCAAAACGAGATTAATGGTTGTCTTTTTATCCTATATTCCTATATTCCCCTAAATGATAACAAACATCCATAACCCACCAATAACCAAAGACCACCCATCCCATCACTTGGGAATGTGGGCATCATGTTCTCCAGACTGCTTCCTGCTGTCTGTGATCAAAGACATCTTTAAGGGTCCTGGAGAAAATATGAGAGAATGGCCAAGTTCTGGGAAGATCAGCAGTAACCTTTGTTGATATTTATCACCTGTCAAGATTCAGGAGGTCTCCCTTGATCAAATCTGATCCATATCAACCTAGAACAAACCCACAGCCTCTTGTTTCCTGTGGAAACAAAAGCAAAACTTCTCCAAAGCATTTTTGACTTCCATTTTAAAGTTAAGGCATTCTTAAAATATCTAGATTGGTTTACTTCAGCGGTCCTTTCAATCCCATGTCTCTTAGCAGCTGTCATTTGCTTATCAACAATAAAAAAAATTCAAAATCAACACAATAATAAACAGGATCCAGACTCCCTGTGTATTTCCCATCTTACGAGGATTTTTTGTTTTAAATTACTTTTACTCTTTCTTTAAAGATACTATTATTTTTAAACTATTTCTTTCTTTCTATGATTGTCTATACCCATTTTCTTTTCTTCCTTAAGCCATTGTTAAACACACTGGCACCTGTTTAGAGGTTTTTTCCGTATGGACCTCTTTTACTGCGTACCTTTAGTCTTTTTTGACCATGTGAGCAAACTTTAAACTGCTAAGCTACAGCTGGGTCCTCTGAGAGGCCTTGGTGGCTGGTTCCTCCCACTTTTAGGTCCATGAGAGATGAGCCTAAAGCTCAAAGCCTGGTCAGAGGTGCATTTGATCAGGAACTGCATTCAACCCCCACCTGTGGATGCTAGTGCCCTGCACTGTGCAGGTGTTTTTACTTAGTTTTTTTGTTTCTATTTAGTATGAAAAAAGCTGTTTAAGTGCTCTGCTATAACCAGTTTCTTAAAGCAGCTATTTATTTTATTTGGTCAGCTTTCTCAGGCCCTGCCTATGTGGATATTTGAGAGCCTCCCATTGGTAGGCCAAAATGTAGTTGTTGTTTTTTTACTCTTTTGGCTCTTTACTGTTTTGGTCTTTGGGGGTCCACCACCCAGCTCTAATATTCTACAACGGTTCATCTTCCGAGAGTTAAAAAGCTAAAGGGTTTCTGTTCTTGAATTGTTTTTTTGAGACAGGCTCTAATGTAGCCCAGGCTGCCTTGCAACTATGTAGCAGAGATTCTCCACTTCTGTTTCCCAAGTATCAGAGTTTACTCAGCCTATCTTAGAATCTGAAGGGATTAAATTGATACAAATGTGACCAAAACTATAGAAAACAATTCTTTCAATATAGTCAGCAGCCTGAAAACAAAAAGGGAAATCTGAAATTTAAAGATAACAGCCTTTTAAGTTTAAAGATAAACATGAAGAAATGTGAGCATCAGCTAGCCAAATGCATAGAAGAGAGGTAACTTGTAGAGGGCATGAGCTCCTTGTGCTCACAGATAAGCACTAGAGCGACCAGGAATGGTAAACGTGTAGGGTTGTCTCTTTAAAGGAAGAAATTTATAATCTGTTTTCTGCCCAGAAGGCTGGGATGGATATGGTTAACAGCCTGGTGACCTTTGTGGTATCTGTATGACTGAGACTGAATCTAGCTCCCCTATACTCTTATAAACAGGACCAGAGGTGGATAATAGCCTAGGTGACCTCTGTACTATCTGTATGACTGAGACCACACCAGATCCTCCGCAGACCTTTAAGATGATACATGTAGTCTTCTACAGAACCCATCTTCATGGAAGAGGTGACATGTACTTTGGAAAGAGTTTCAATGTAATTATGCCTTAAGCTTTATTGTGCATACAGGATTGTGTTACACCAGGAAACTTTTCCCCAAATTATACTATGATTAAAATGCCTAAAATAGGGGTTGGAGATATGGCTCAGTGGTTACAAGCACTGGCTGCTCTTTGAGAGAACTAGGTTCAATTCCCAGCACCCTCACGAAGACAGGCATGCAGGCAAAACACCAATTCACAGAAAATAAAAAGAAATCATTGTTTTAAAATTCCTAAAATAAACTTTCTAGTGTCAGACTCTTGAAGTTTGAACCCACATCGGCTACTGAGTCATGTTGAGCCGGCCTTCCTACTTGCCTCATGCAGATTGACACTCTGTTGGCCATGATATTTTCAGACCCCCCCCCACACACACACCCACTGAGAAACCTTTGTGGTATAGATCCAATAAAAGCTGGTTCTGTCTAGTTCCCATCTCTTCCTTCACTGAATCTTTGTTCACCTGCCCCTCCCTCTAAGCCTGGCAGACCATTTTAACCTGTTGTGGATTTCCCACAATGCATGGTCATTCTCCATTTGCGTATCTGCCTGGCCTTTCAGGATTGAGAGTCTTTGAGGAAGACTGTACTTTCACATTTGGACCTGAGGTGTTCAGCATAGGGTAGGCATTTGATGGCAACTGCAGTATGCTGACTGGTTTACTGAGGATGGTGGAATTACTGTCTCTATTACTTTTTGCTCTGGTTGGTTCTAAGCCAGGACTAGTCCCTTTTTGTCTGCAGACAGCTCTACAAACCCTCTCCTTCAGCAGCTTCTGGCTACAGGTCCAGGGAATTCTATTGTTCCCTGGGGATGCCTTTCATTCTCTGGCTACATTTGCACACATCCCTCAGGCCTCTCCCTGACTCTAACGGGTTGGGTGGAATCTCAGTATTCTGGATCATTGAACAACCCTTGTTCACATATGTCTGTAATGTATGCAAAATAGGTGTGAGTGATACCCACTAGCTTACAGCTGCATAGAATTCTTTAGAGGCTGGCAAGGTGGCTTAGAAGGTAAAGGCAATGGCTGTGAAACCTGACGATCACTAGAGCCCAATTCAAGATGGAAGACACAACTACTAAAAGGTGTCCTTTGATTGCCACATGCACACTATGGCACCCGAGCCTTCCCCTCTACCCCACTCTATCTCACACACATTCACACAATAACAAGTTAAATTTTTAAAAATACTTGTGAGGATAAATGTGCTTGCCAAGTTTGAATGATGTCCTGAGTTTGATTTCTGAGATCCACATGGTAGAAGGAAAGAATTGACTCTCACAGGTTGACTTCAGATTTCCACCCAGGAACAAACACACCAATAATAATAATAAAAAGAAAGTGTCCTTTTGGGGATCCCTGACATCATATGTCACTTGTTTTTCTCATGTCTATTCCATAGGAACAAAAAACCTATATATCCTAAAGATAGACATTCAGCTAAGCAGCTAGGTGATTTTCCCCAAACAAGAGAATTGGCTACTTTCCCTTTTCAGTTATGAATGGTTGGAATGGGAATGTTATGGGCTCTGTAAGTGCTGGGGACTGAGCCTTAGTCCCTGTTAAATGACAGCCCCTTTGGGGCTGAGATTCTCATCATGTTTGATGATGGTTTTTAGCAAGCGACTGAGTGTGACTGATTTTCTCTGCCATGGACAAACACTTGGTTAAGTCTCTGCTGCATCTGAATACTGCCACTTCTTCACCATGATGAACACTTCTCTCTGTATAATCTATAACACCTGTGTTATCAGTGTCCTATTTCTCTGAACCATGGGCCAGGAAGCTTACTTCCTATTTTGTATGAAAAGTGAAGTGCAGCCGGGCAGTGGTGGTGCATGCCTTTAATCCTAGCACTCAGGAGGCAAAGCCAGGTGGATCTCTGTGAGTTTGAGGCCAGCCTGGTCTACAGAAGGAGATCCAGGACAGGCACCAAAATTACATGGAGAAACCTGTCTCAAAAAACCAAAAAAAAAAAAAAAGAAAAGAAAGAAAAGTGAAATGCAAGCAACATTACTTGCTTCACTTTATAGTTTAAATTTTCCTTGTAGAATGTGTATCTTAAATTTTGACATCATAGCCAGGTGGTGGTGGTGCATGCCTTTAATTCCAGAACTTGGGAAGCAGAGGCAGATGGATCTCTGTGAGTTCCAGGCCAACCTGGTCTACAGAGCAGGTTCTAGAACAGCCAGAGCTGTTACACAGAGAAATCCTGTTTCTAAAAATAAAGAAAAAAAAACACAAAACAAAAAATTTGACATCGTATGACTTAATAGGCATAAAAACATACATGAATCTGAATTAAGTGTGGCAAGTAACTGGCTATTTGTGTTATTGGTGATGCTTATTCTGGAAAAAAAAATGGAAGGATAATGGCATTTACATTCTGTAATCTTTCCTAATGGTTCTTATTGAAAATCCCTTTATTTTTAATTAAGACACAATGGTTTTATTTTTTCATTGCTTGATGGTTTCTTTCAAGTGATAGCTCACATTCTGTTCTGCCATGTATACCATACAGCTGAACCACGTGGATTGAAGTTGTTCTTAAATGACTTTACAAAAAAGATTTATTTATTTATTTTTGTTACTTTGTTTTGTTTTGGGAGAGGGTCTCTCTATATAGCCATACTATCCTGGAACTTACTATATAGACCAGGCTGGCCTCAATCTTGGAGATCCACCTGCCTCTGCCTCTGCCTCTTGAGTGCTGGGATTAAAGTTGTATTCCACCTCTGCCCACTACCCATTCTTTTTTTTTAATTTTTAATTTTTTTTTATTTTGCAATACAATTCAGTTCTATATATCAGCCTCGGATTCCCTTGTTCTCCCCCCTCTAACCCCCCTCACGTTCCCTCCAGCCCACCCCCTATTCCCACCTCCTCCAGGGCAAAGCCTCCCCCTCGGTCTGAGATCAACCTGGTAGACTCAGTCCAGGTAGGTCCAGTCCCCCTCCTCCCAGGTCGAGCCAAGAGACCCTGCATAGGCCCCAGGTTTCAAACAGTCAACTCATGCAATGAGTACAGGACCCGGTCCCACTGCCTGGATGCCTCCCAAACAGATCAAGCCAATCAACTGTCTCACCCATTCAGAGGGCCTGATCCAGTTGGGGACCCCTCAGCCATTGGTTCATAGTTCATGTGTTTCCATTCATTTGGCTATTTGTCCTTGTGCTTTATCCAACCTTGGTCTCAACAATTCTCGCTCATATAAACCCTCCTCTTTCTCACTAATTGGACTCCCAGCGCTCCACCCGGGGCCTAGCCATGGATCTCTGCATCCAGATTCCTCAGTCGTTGGATGGGGTTTCTAGCACGACAATTAGGGTGTTTGGCCATCCCATCACCAGAGTAGGTCAGCTCGAGCTGTCTCTCGACCATTGCCGGCAGTCTGTTGTGGGGGCATCTTTGTGGATTTCTGTGGGCCTCTCTAGCACTTTGCTTCTTCCTATTCTCATGTGGTCTTCATTTATCATGGTCTCCTATTCCTTATTCTCCCTCTCTGTTGTTGATCCAGCTGGGATCTCCTGCTCCCCCAAGCTCTCTTTCCCTCGACCCTCGCCCTTCATTACCCCCACTCATGTCCAGGCTGTTCATGTAGATCTCTTCCATTTCTCCATCATTGGGCGATCCCCGTGTCTTTTTTGGGTTCCTGTTTTCCAGGTAGCCTCCCTGGTGAGGTGAGTAGCAGTCCAGTCATCCTTGTTCCACATCTAGTATCCTCCTATGAGTGAGTACATACCATGTTTGTCTTTCTGAGTCTGGGTTACCTCACTCAGGTTGATTTTTTCTAGATCCATCCATTTGCCTGCAAACCTCATGATGTCATTGTTTTTCTCTGCTGAGTAGTATTCCATTGTGTATATGTACCACATTTTGTTTATCCATTCTTCAGTTGAAGGGCATCTAGGTTGTTTCCATGTTCTGGCTATTACAAACAATGCTGATATGAACATAGCTGAACAAGTGCTCTCGTGGTATGATTGAGCATTCCTTGGGTATATGCCCAAGAGTGGTATAGCTGGATCTTGGGGGAGATTGATTCCCAATTTTCTAAGAAAGCGCCATATTGATTTCCAAAGTTGTTGTTCAAGCTTGCATTCCCACCAGCAGTGGAGGAGAGTTCCCCTAGCTCCATATCCTCTCCAGCATAAGGTGTCTTCAGTGTTTTTGATCTTAGCCATTCTGACAGGCGTAAGGTGGTATCTCAGAGTTATTTTGATTTGCATTTCCCTGATGATTAGGGATGTTGAGCAATTCCTTAAATGTCTTTCAGCCATTTGAGCTTCCTCTGTTGAGAATTCTCTGTTTAGTTCTATAGCCCATTTCTTAATTGTACTGTTGGGCATTTTGATGTCTAATTTCTTGAGTTCCTTATACATTCTGGATATCAGTCCTCTGTCAGATGTGGGGTTGGTGAAGACCTTTTCCCATTCTGTAGGCTGTCGCTTTGCCTTGTTGACCGTATCCTTTGCTCTACAAAAGCTTCTCAGTTTCAAGAGGTCCCATTGATTGATTGTTTCTCTCAGTGTCTGTGCTACTGGCGTTATATTTAGAAAGTGATCTCCTATGCCAATGCGTTCAAGACTACTTCCTACTTTCTCTTCTAGCAGGTTCAGAGTAGCTGGATTTATGTTGAGGTCCTTGATCCACTTGGACTTAAGTTTTGTGCACGGTGATAGATATGGATCTATTTGCAGCCTTCTACATGCTGATATCCAGTTATGCCAGCACCATTTGTTGAAGATGCTTTCTTTTTTCCATTGTGCACTTTTGGCTTCTTTGTCAAAAATTGTATGTTCATAGGTGTGCGGAGTAATGTCAGGGTCTTCAATTTGATTCCATTGGTCCACATGTCGGTTTTTATGCCAGTACCAAGCTGTTTTTATTACTGTAGCTCTAGTCAGGGATCGTGATGCCTCCAGAGGTTGTGTTATTGTACAGGATTCTTTTGGCTATCCTGGGTTTTTTGTTTTTCCATATGAAGTTGAGTGTTAATCTTTCCAGGTCTGTGAAGAATTGTGTTGGTATTTTGATGGGGATTGCATTGAATCTGTAGATTGCTTTTGGTAAGATTGCCATTTTTACTATGTTAGTCCTGCCTATCCATGAGCATGGGAGATCTTTCCATTTTCTGAGATCTTCTTCAATTTCTTTTTTCAGGGACTTAAAGTTCTTGTCATATAGGTCCTTCACTTGCTTGGTTAGTGTTACCCCAAGGTATTTTATGTCATTTGTGGCTATTGTAAAGGGTGATGTATCTCTGATTTCCTTCTCAGCTTCTTTGTCCATTGTATATAGGAGGGCTACTGATTTTTTTGAGTTGATCTTGTATCCTGCTATGTTGCTGAAGGTGTTTATAAGCTGTATCAGTTCCTTGGTGGAATCTTTGGGGTCACTCAAGTATACTATCATGTCATCTGCAAATAGGGAAAGCTTGACTTCTTCCTTTCCAACTTGTATCCCTTTAATCTCCTTATGTTGTCTTATTGCTCTGGCTAGAACTTCAAGTACTATATTGAATAAGTATGGGGAGAGCGGACAGCTTTGCCTCATTCCTGATTTTAGTGGAATTGCTTTGAGTTTCTCTCCATTTAATTTGATGTTGGCTGTTGGCTTGCTGTAAATTGCCTTTATTATGTTTAGGTATGTTCCCTGTATTCCTGATCACTCCAAGACCTTTATCATGAAGGGGTGTTGGATTTTGTCAAATGCCTTTTCTGCATCTAGTGAGTGGATCATGTGGTTTTTTTTCTTTGAGTTTGTTTATATGGTGTATTACATTGATGGACTTTCGTATGTTGAACCACCCTTGCATCCCTGGAATGAAGCCTACATGATCATGGTGGATAATTGTTTTGATGTGTTCTTGGAGTCTGTTTGCCAGTATTTTATTGAGTATTTTTGCATCAATGTTCATGAGGGAGATCGGTCTGTAGTTCTCTTTCTTTGTTGTATCCTTGTTTGGTTTAAGAATCAGGGTAATTGTAGCCTCATAGAAGGAGTTTGGAAATGTTCCTTCTGTTTCCATTGTGTGGAACAATTTAGAGAGTATTGGTATTAACTCTTCTTTGAAGATCTGGTAGAATTCTGCGCTGAAACCATCTGGTCCTGGGCTTTTTTTGGTTGGGAGACTTTTAATTACTTTCTATTTCCTTAGGGGTTATTGGACTATTTAAATAGTTTATCTGGTCTTGATTTAACTTAAGTATGTGGTACCTTTCCAGAAAGCTATCCATTTCTTTTAGGTTTTCCAGTTTTGTGGAGTAGAGGTTTTTGAAGTATGACCTGATGATTCTCTGGATTTCCTCAATGTCTGTTGTTATGTCCCCCTTTTCATTTCTGATTTTGTTGATTTGGATGCTCTCTCTCTGTCTTTTGGTTAGTTTGGATAAGGGCTTGTCTATCTTGTTGATTTTCTCAAAGAACCAACTCTTTGTTTCATCAATTTTTTGTATTGTTCTCTTTGTTTCTATTTTATTGATTTCAGCTCTCACTTTGATAATTTCCTGGCATCTATTTTTCCTGGGAGACTTTGCTTCTTCTTGTTCTAGAGCTTTCAGGTGTGCTGTTAAGTCACTAGTGTGAGATTTCTCCAACTTATTTATGTGGGCAGTTAGTGCTATGAATTTCCCTCTTAGCACTGCTTTCATAGTGTCCCATAGGTTTGGGTATGTGGTGTCTTCATTTTCGTTGATCTCTAGGAAGTCTTTAATTTCTTTCTTTATTTCTTCCTTAACCCATTGGCAATTCAGTTGAGTATTATTCAGTTTCCATGAGATTGTATGTTTTCTGTAGTTTTTGTTGTTGTTGAAATCTAACTTTAGACCATGTTGGTCTGATAGAACACAGGAGGTTATTCCAATTGTTTTGTATCTTTTGAGATTTATTTTGCGGCCAAGTATGTGGTTGATTTTAGAGAAGGTTCCATGGGGTGCTGAGAAGAAGGTATATTCTTTTTTGTTAGGATGGAATGTTTTGTAGATATCGATTAAGTCCATTTGAGTCATGACCTCAGTTAAGTCCTTTATTTCTCTGTTAAGTTTCAATTTGGGAGATCTGTTCAGTGGTGAAAGTAGGGTGCTGAGGTCTCCCACTATTAATGTGTGGGGTTCTATATGTGGTTTAAGCTTTAGTAATGTTTCTTTTACATATGTGGATGCCCCTGTGTTTGGGGCATAAATGTTCAGAATTGAAACTTCATCTTGGTGGATCTTTCCTGTGATGAGTGTGTAATGCCCTTCTTGATCTCTTTTGATTGATTTTAGTTTGAAGTCTATTTTGCTAGATATCAGGATGGCTACACCCACTTGTTTCTTTTTTTTTTTTTTTTTTTTTTTTTTTTTTTGGTTTTTCGAGACAGGGTTTCTCTGTGTAGCTTTGCGCCTTTCCTGGAACTCGCTTTGGAGACCAGGCTGGCCTCGAACTCACAGAGATCCGCCTGCCTCTGCCTCCCGAGTGCTGGGATTAAAGGCGTGCGCCACCACCGCCCGGCATCACCCACTTGTTTCTTAAGACCGTTTGATTGGAAAGTCTTTTCCCAGCCTTTTATACTTAGGTAGTGTCTATCTTTGAATTTGAGATGTGTTTCTTGTATGCAGCAGAAAGATGGGTCCTGCTTTCATATCCATTCTGTAAGCCTATGTCTTTTTATAGGTGAATTAAGTCCATTGATATTGAGGGATATTAATGACCAGTGATTGTTCATTCCTGTTATTTTTTGGTGGTAATGTGTGTGTACTTCTCTTTGTTGGGGTTTACTGCTGTGGCTTTATCTATTGCCTGTGTTTTCGAGGATGTATCTTTCTTCCTTAGGTTGGAATTTTCCTTCTAGTGCTTTCTGTAGGGCTGGGTTTGTGAATAAGTATTATTTAAATCTGGCTTTGTCTTAGAATGTCTTGTTCACTCCATCTATGATGATTGAAAGTTTTGCTGGGTGTATTAGTCTAGGCTGGCATCCATGGTCTCTTAGTGTCTGCATTACATCTGTCCAGGTCCTTCTGGCTTTCAAAGTCTCCATTGAGAAATCGGGTGTTATTCTGATGGGTTTGCCTTTATAAGTCACTTGGGCTTTTTCCTTTGCTGCTCTTAATATTCTTTCTTTATTCTGTACATTTAGTTGTTTAATTATTATGTGGCGAGGGGACTTTTTTTGGGGGTCTAGTCTGTTTGGTGTTCTATAGGCTTCTTGTATCTTCATAGGCATTTCCTTCTTTAAGTTGGGAAAGTTTTTTTCTATGATCTTGTTGAATATATTTTCTGTGCCCTTGAGTTGGTATTCTTCTCCTTCTTCTACCCCTATTATTCGTAGGTTTGGTCTTTTCATGGTGTCCCAAATTTCTTGGACATTTTGGTTCATGACTTTGTTGGCTTTAGTGTTTTCTTTGACTGATGAATCTATTTCTTCTACTGTATCTTCAACGACAGAGATCCTCTCTTCCATCTCTTGCATTTTGTTGGTTATACTTGCATCTGAAGTTCCAGATCGTTTACTCAGATTTTCTATTTCCAGCATTCCCTCTGTTTGTGTCTTCTTCATTTTTTCTATTTCCCTTTTCAGGTCTTGGACTGTTTCCTTCATTTGTATCATTGCTTTTTCTTGATTTTCTTTCAGTACTTTATTGTTTTCTTCCAGGACTTTATTGTTTTCTTCTAATTTGTTTGCCCTTTCCTCTAGTTGTTACAGCGTTCTTCCCATTTTTTTGTCTTTTCCTCTACACAAGCCTCTATCTTCTTCATGATGTCATTCATAAGGCTGTTTTCTTCTGCTTCTTCCATTTTTTGATGTTCAGGTCTAGATGTTGGAGGAGGGCTAGGTTCGGGTGATGCTGTATTGCTCTTCATTTTGTTGTATGTATTTCTGCCTTGACGTCTGCCCATCTCCTTGTGGTTTGTTCTTGGTCTTATCAGCACATTTGGTTCAGACAGAGCTGACAGATTCAGGAAGTCTCTCTCTCTTGTCCAGATGGGAGCTCTCTTGTCCAAATGGGAACTCCGGGGCAGGATGAGAGCTCTTGTCCAGAAGGGAAGTCCGGGGCAGGATGGGAGCTGGGTGCCGGTCTCTAAGTCTCAGGAAGTGGCTGGGGTCTTGGGCGGATGGTCATGGGGGCAGGGTGTGGAGATTGCAGGGTCTGCCAGGGGTCTTGGAGAAGGGGATCCTTCCTGGTGGGGCTAGAAGGGAACCTGCCTGGTGGCCAGAACCTGGGGGCAAGTTGGGCAGGTCTTCCCTGGAGTGGCTGGTGCCCAGGGATGGGGTCTGGGCTGAGCCAGGACACTCACCTCTGGTCCAGAAGGGAAGTCCGGGGCAAGATGGGACCTGGGGGCTGGTCTCTAAGTCTTGGGAAGTGGCTGGGGTCTCGGGCGGATGGGCGTGGGGGCAGGGCGTGGAGATTGCAGGGTTTGCCAGGGGTCTTGGAGAAGGGGATCCTTCCCGGTGGGGCTAGAAGGGAACCTGCCTGGTGGCCAGAACCTGGGGCCAAGTTGGGCAGGTCTTCCCCGGAGTGGCTGGTGCCCAGGGATGGGGTCTGGGCTGAGCCAGGACACTCACCTCTGGTCCAGAAGGGAAGTCCGGGGCAGGATGGGCCCCATTCTTTTTTAATGTTTCATTTTTTTAAACTTGTATGTGTGTGTGTTTGCACATGGACACAGATGCATGTGTAGAGGTCAGAAGACAACTTTCCAGAGTCTGTTCTTTCCTTTCACCATGTGGATTCTGCCCATCAGGCCTGGAGGCAAGCCATCTGACTCTGTCAAATTAGTTTTTTATTAGTTATTATTATTGTCATGGGTGCATGACTGGTGGGGGACACTCACAGTGTCATGGCATACATGTGGACGTCAGAGGACAACTCTGTGTAGCTGGTTCTTGTCTTCCATCTTTATGTGGGTTCCAGGGATGGAACTAAAGTCACAAGGTGGGGAGGGAGCTAGGTGGGGAGCAGTACTGGCTGCTCTTTTAGAGGATTAAAGCAGGGATTTAACAAGGCAACTCCACGTAGTTTATCTGGTAGTTAAAAGGAGGTTTATTTTGAGGTAACTTACAACCAGTAAAGGGGTTGGTTACAGGACCCGGGAGAGGCGAGGTGCAGTCCAGCATGGTTCTCTGGAGAACTATGACTTGGTCTGTGATCCAGTATGCAGGATCACGAGGAGCCAACAGGGCTGGCACGTATGGATCTCAGGTCTTAAGGGCTCCTGTCTCAGCCACGCCCCAAGGACAGGTCATAGGCAGGCATGGCAGTTACCGACTGCATCACTAGGGGAAGTGCTTCAAGGTCAAAGCTGGAGTAGCTACCCACTACAGAGGACCTGACACCTTCTTCTGGACTCTGAGGATACCAGGTATGCATGTGTTTCACAGTCATACAGGCAGACAAAACACATAAAATAAATATGTACGTACATACATACATACATACATACATACATACATACATACTACTGTTGTTTGTTTGGGCTGGAAAGCTGACTCAAGTTAAGAGCACTTGCTGTTCTTCCAGAGGATCTGAATTTAGTTCCCAGCATTCATACTATGCAGCTCACAATTATCTGCTTTTGTTTTTGTTTTTTCAAGACAGGGTTTCTCTGTATAACAGCTCTGACGGTTCTGGAATTCATTTTGTAGAACAGGCTGGCCCTGAGATCCACCTACCTCTGCCTCCCTAGTGCTAGGATTAAAGGCATGCACCACCACTATCCAGTGCTTACAACCATCTGCAACTCCAGCTCCAGAAGATCTGGAACCCACTTCTGGACTCCATGGGCACTCGCACTCAGTTTCAAATATCCATATACAGACACACATAATTTAAAAAATAAAATAAATATTTTTAAAAGTCACAAGGCTTGTGCAACAAATACCTTTTGTGGGATATTAGATCACATTGTGAAACCCAAGACTGTGTTAATTAAATATAATCAACCTTGGGTCAGGAGGCGAATCCAGCAACTAGTTGACAGAAAGTAGTCACAGAGAGTCAGAGGGGGTCTGGAAGACAGATAAAGAGATGCACAGGAAGTAGCAGGGAGGGACTTTGCATGTGATGGTCTTTTTGGTTTGGCACTGTGGAAGGATACTCTTTTTCTGAGACACCAGCAAAGAGGGAAGGTCAGCTAGTTGTTCCTCAACCTCTCTGAGCTAGCAGGTTTTCACCCCAGCCTCTGACTCTGAGTCTTTATTGGTAAATAGAACAATAGAGATTTAGTTAAAAACTACATTTGGTGGCAGTGGCAAGAGGTGGTTCTGGTGGGACTTATGTGTCCTACCAGGCCCTGGCCTGAGCCGCAGCAGGTCAGTGATGATGGAGCTGCAGTCAGTAGCTGAAACAGCAGTAGATTTAGGTGTAATCACTGTGCTGATGATAAAACAACATTTTGGCACTGCAACATGTGGTATGACCACATAAAGAAGAAGTCACACCAGCTAGTACCACTGCAGTCACCACCTGGGCCTCTCCATGAGCAGCAGTTGCCTGCCACTTGAGAGGACTCTGAACTCATTCCACACAATTCAGAATTAACTTTGTTATTTATTCAATTATAACAAGTAATCAGAAATTGAAATCATCCATTTTATGTAACACATATCAGATTCCATATGGGTCTACCAGGCCCTCTAGCACAAGGTAATGATGAAATTTGTCAGGGACAAGGACAGAATCTCTAGTTAGTGGAAAAATACAGACCCCCGATAAGACAGTCGTCTCAGCGCGGCTTCTCTTCCTAGAGATCTAGGAATTGATCTGAGGAATAATAGGTTAGTCTAGGTGGAAGGGACCTAAGTGCCCTGAGTGGCAACACAGCGACCTGACCCAGTGATCTGCAGGTGTACTATGTATGATGGGATCGGTGGGATTCCTCTGCCATCAGTGTTACAGGATTTTTTAAAAGAGTATCATTATAAGCAGAAGGTTAGAATCAACTGAGCAAGGAAGATTTGGGTCTATGGCACATGCATGTGCCTAGTACAAGGCATCTTCTACCATTGCACCAATGAGGATGATGAGGGCTGGGGCTCCTGCACCTGCTCCTGCTCCCACTCCAACTGCTGTACCCACTGGTCCTTCATGGGTGCCCTCTCTTTGCTGCCCTGTTTGCTGTGCTACCTGCCAGCCACAGGCTGTGTCAAGATGGCCCAACACGGCTATGACCGCCTGTGACACCAAGGCCAGCAAGTCCGACAAGCCTTTCTGACACTTTGGATGAAAATTCAGCACTGCCCTTGGAAACATGACCCCTGCTGTCAGACTGGATTTGTGACAAGCAATGTCCCTGCTCAGCCCAGAACATGATTGACTATGGGACTTGTGTGCTGTGTGAAAGGTCTCAAACACAGTTTGCTGTAAAGTCCTGCACGGTCCATTGATTATGGGGACGCCCGTGGTGCTTGAGTCTGGAGAGACATTCCCTCTAGGACCTTTTTTCACAACCTTTAAAGGGACAGGGCCTCTGTAATCTTCCATGCAAAGCCTCTTTCAGAGCCCTCCTTTTAGACCATTTGAACCTGGTTTATGTTGGCCCTTAGATTTATTACTAAGACGGGGGAGATGTCAGGGACAAGGACAGAATCTCTAGTTAGTGAAAAAATACAGACCCCTGATAAGACAGGGAACTAGATCATCTTACAGTCAGGTTGCCTAGCAACAGGACACTGAGTAGAGCCCTTGACCTTTTTACCCTGTAAACATCCTACACAAACATCCTGTTAGCTTGCCCCACCTTATGCAGATAACAGCTTCTTGCTCCCCCCACCCTGAAGGAACTATATAAACCCTCCTGGAGAAAAATAAAGTTGCACCTTGATCAGAATATTGTCTTGGTGTATTTCCTTTGTATCTCCTGTCCCTATCATTCTGTCCTTAGGGTGGTTGAGAACCCGTTGAAGCCCTGCTGGCTGGGGCAGAAATTGATCAGCTATTAATAGGAAATGTGCTAGAAGCCTCAGAATTTCATAAGAAACACCAAGTTAATAGCAAAGGTTTGAAGAAAGATTTCCTATAACTTGGCAACAAGCCAAGTAAATTATAAGGAAATGTCCTATTCTTCTTTGTATAACCAAACTCTATTACCTTTAGAAAGTAACCCAAAAGGTACTCAAAGAAATGAAATTTGGCAAATGGATGTGTTTCATTTTGCAGAGTTTGGGAAATTAAAGTATGTGTACAATACCATAGAAACATATTCAGTATTTCAATGGGCAACTGCTTTGAGTTCTGAAAAGTTTGATTCTGTAATTACACATTTATTAGAAGTTATGGCCATCATGGATATACCTGTACAAATTAAGACTGACAATGCTCCAACATATATCTCTGGTAAAATGAAACAGTTTTTTGTTTATTACAACACAAAGTATATTACAGGTATACCACACAATCCTACAGGGCAAGCAGTTATAGAAAGATCTAATCTAACTCTAGAAGAATATGCTTAATAAATAGAAAGGGTAATAAAGACCCCCAGAGATATATTACACAATACTTGATTGACTTTACATTTTCTAATGCTAATGAAAAAGGAACAACAGCTGCAGAGAGACATTGGGTAATAGAAAAACTACGGAATTAAGTCAACCCGTATATTTTTAAAGATGTGTTGCCCTCAGAATGGAAACCAGGATATGTATCATGTTGGGGAAGAGGTTTTGCTTTTGTTTCCACAGGAGAAGAAAAGCTATGGATACCATAAAGACTGATAAAGATTAGATTTGAACAGGAGAGACCTAACAGCATGACCATTCAATCTAAACTAACTTGTAAGACTAACAAATGCCTTTCATTTGATCAGGTATGAAAAAAATAATATTTTTAAATGATAATTTACCAAAGGCACAATTAGCTTACTGGCATGAAAGGAAAAATGGGTTCCTTAAACCAGGTGTCTTAATTCTATGTTAGAATGTTAGACTGTAGATCGCCATGTGACCACACCATCTTGGACATCAACTTGGACATCAATAGAAAGGATATTTTTGTTGTTTGGTGTTAAAAACACAATTAAGATATTTAAAATGTTTAAAGTAAATTCAAAAGGTTGCTACAGTTCAAATTTGTTTTCTAAATGTCTGGAAACTAAAGTTGGGTCCTCTGTAAAAGCAGCAAGTGGTCTTAACCTCTAAGCTGTCTCTCTAGCCACAATAAAAATAAATCTTAAAATACAACAAAATATTCTTAGTCTACCAGTAAAGGTTCTTGTAGATCTAAGGTATTGTTTTAATTCCCAACCCTTCTTTTCTATTATAGAAAAACAAGACTGATGAGATGACTCAGAGTAAAGGCATTTGAAGCCAGGCCTGATGACCCCAGTACCCACTAGGTAGGAGGAGAAAACTAACCTCTACAAGGTATTATCTGACCTTCACATGTGCTGTGGCACATGAATGTACATGTGCATGTGTGAGTACACACAGGCACTCAAAGTAAAATATTATTTTTATAAAAAAGAGACTAGGTATGATAGCACACATCTATAATCCCAGGATTTTGGAAGTCAAGGCAGGAGCATCAGGACAAGGTCATCCTTGAATACACAGCAAATTTGAGACCAGCTTGGGCTATGTGAGACCTTATCTTTAAAAAAAACAAAAGACAAAAAAATGTGTGGTGGTGTATGTCTATAGTCCCAGTATTTAGGAGACAGAAGCAGTCAGGTCTCTGCAAGTTCAAGGCTACCCTAGTTTACATAGCATGTTCCAGTCCAGCCTGGGCTGCACAGTGAGACGCTGTTCCAACAAACAAACAACAACAACAGCAAAACAAAAAAGAAAAGAAATCAATCTCTTTATGCCTGGGTTGAATGCCAGAGAAAGTAATATTTAAAGGCTTTAAAAAACAATGTGAAGTACTAAATTAATAGACCAAGCAAAAAGATATAAACCTAGCACGCAGAAATAAACATCTGTCAAATTTCTGTAGGCTGTTCTTGCTCGGTAATGATAAATGATACCAAAGATAACCAATGATGAATTTCTGAGCATAAACAGCAGAGCATCTTCTGTGGTGATGTGCAGGTTTTCAGACACAGTGAAGGACTACAAGTTTATTGAATCTTCCAGAAAATTTTAAAGAGCTACATAGACATTAGAGTTATTTCTCAATAGTCTGTAGCAATTATACCTAGCCAGCCTGGTCTACATAGGTAATTCCAGGACAGTCAGGACTACTTAAAGAGACTTTGTTTCAGAGAGAATCCCTGGACTAGAGGTGGAGGCAGAGGCTCAATGCCATACTTGGCTAGCCTGTGATGGTACTCTCTCAAAAAAGCAAAACCTGAGCATGGTGGTGCACACCTTTAATTGCAGTACCGGGTTGCCAGAAGTAGGCAGATCTCTGCAAGTTCCAGGCCAGCCTGGTCTACAGAGTGCGTAGCCAGGGCTACGGAGAGCAGAGACACATTGTCTCAAAAAAAAAAAAAAGAATTTTTGTGTCTTATATACAGTTTATATAGTTGGGCTGGAGTGTCACCAGGTGGTACAAAATTTCCCTTTGCAGGTGTGAGGCCCTGTGTCCCATCCCTAGAATTGCCAAAGGGGAAAAAAGGTAAATTACAAGAGGAGGGTTACAGGAGGTAAGGCATCTTGGTGAACATGTTAGTGTGCAAAAAATGAAAGGACCGAGCAGACGCCATAACAAGCCACTCAGTCTTCTCTCGGAGATCAGTCCTCCATTTCAGTTTCCTGAGACTTGAGCAAGCAGTTTCTGGGAGGGCTATGACATAGTCCTTGCAGTAACCCCCTTTCTGCACATACTCTGACTGCTCAAGGTTCAATCAATTGTTTACTGTCTGGGACCCCTCACCAACTTAGAGTTACATGCATGAGTCAAGGACAGAACCTGGGCCACTGAGTCAGCCTCCACAGTCAGTACATGTTAGGCCAGCCAGCCTCCATGGAAGCTCAAGGACAGGGCCTAGGACTTATCCAGTCCTGCCCCCAAAGGATAACTGTAACCCCCAACCAGTAAATTCAAAGGTTACACACCCTCACTCAATCTTGTGACCCTAAGGCTTGTACCACCCTGCTTGCCGTTTTTCCCTTAAAAAATCCTCATTCTGAGAGCTCAGGGCTGTCCTCCTCCACCTGCTGTGTTGGAGGGTTGGACATGAACCAAGCCTGGGCTTGCTTGTTATTAACAAACCCCTGTGTGTTTTGCATTGGATATCGACTCTGTGGTGGTCTTGTTCGGGGGTCTCGGGACATGGACACAACAAAAGAATATACCTGGGCCCATGAGTTCAGCTACCAGCACATAAGACAAGCCTTCCTGAGGCAAACCATATGGACAGACATGAACATCCCTGATCAACAGCTTGTCATCCCTATTCTGTTTTCCCCACATGGGCCACTTCCTTGTCCCATCAGAGCATGTGATACTCACTCCCTTGTCCCCTGCTAGGATCTTGCTTCTCCTTATGTGTGAATCAAACCTTTTGTTGTTGCTAGGTTATTACTGTTTCATCTTCTCCAGTTTATGGGGAGTCGTGGAGCTCACTCCATTTCAGTGTTGGCTCCAAAAGCTTTCTCTTCCCTCTTCCAGATTTAAAGAAACAGAGCCACCTGTACCAGAGAACATAGTGGGCTGAGCCAGATCTGGGCTGTAGATGGATGTGTCTTGTGGAAAATGTACAGATAACGAGGACTGTTGTGTAGCCCCTGCACTGTAGTTGGTGCTCCCTCAGCTGTTGACCTGGGTGGGTTTTGAACTTTGACCTGTGTTTGTAGCACTGTAGTGCCTGCTGATTACTAGCAATGTGGTGTAATTGAGCTCTGTGCCTCAGTACCTCTGGACTGTTTGGATGTCATTCCTTTGGCTGGTGAAGTCCCAAGGCCTCTTTTAAAATCCCAAAGCTAAGAGTTGACTGACTTCTAGGTTATCTGTGCTTTTTCCCCCTTTTTGTTGGCTATCGATATGATGAGTGGTGGAGAGTAATTCTGGTTAAGAATTCACTTTAGGGCTGGGGAGAGAGTAATTCCAGCCTTGAAAAGTGGAGGGAGAAGGGATGCTCAGAGCAAACTGGCCAGCAAGACTAGCCATGTCATTGAGCTCTGGGTTTGACTGAGAGATTCCCCCTCAGTGAGCAACGCTTGCTCACTTGCATGCCAAAACATGCATATATATATATATATATATATATATATATATATATATATATATATATATATATATATATCACATACAAAAACAGAAAAGATATTTCACTATAATGCTAATCATTGATTCATCAATTTATTCAACAAACATCTATTGAGTTATGATCCCTGTATTCTAAAGTTGCTTTTCTTTCTTTCTGCACCCCTCCCCCTCTTTGAGACAAGGTCTCTTGTAGCCCAGGCTGGTCTCAAACTTATTATGTAGCCATGAGTATCCTTAGACTTCTGATTCTTCTGCCTCCATCTCCTGAGTGCTGAGATTATAGGCATGCTCCACCATACCCAGTTTACGAAATACTAGGGATTGAACCCAGGGCTTCCATGTATGTTAGGCAAACACTGCTACCAACTGATCTATATCCCCAGCCTCTAAAGTTGGTTTTGAAACATCAGCCCCAAGTTAAGCTTAGTGGGTGGGAATTTAGTTCCCATTATGAGATAATTTCCAGAAAGGTTTAGAGTACTTGGAGTTAGAGATAAACTGGGAAAGAGAAAGTGAACAAGACAAAATTGAGCAGGCTAGAAATAGAGTGAGTGTTAGCTAATCTCATAATCAGCAGCTTGTAAGACCAGAATTGCAGGACTCTAATTACCAGTCAGAAGATGGGATCTGAGTCCTCTCTTTTGCCCTGGGAGATATAACATCCTTAATTGTCAGGAAGCCAATATATTGCTAACTATCTAAACCTAGACCTGAAAGCCCTACACCCTGTGAGATTACTGTCTAGCAGAAGTCTTTCTGATAAAGAAAAGGACATTCTACTTCCTCTTTTAGGAGTCAGTCTAAACAGGCCTATCAATCATGTAGATAGGACCACAACCTTCAGGGAAGCTGCCTTTCTCAGATTTTAAAGTAGTATTTAAAATAGCATTTATAAAATATATAAATATAAAATAAAATACTATTGAAAACAGTATTCTCAGGCCAAGGAGATAGCCAGTGGGTAAGAGTATTTGCTGTGCAAGCATGAGGACCTCAGTTCGAATCACTAGTCCCCAGATAAAAAGCAAGATGTGGCCACTCATGCATCTGTGATCCCAACACTGTGGGGAGCCAAGACAGAAGGGTTGCTGGGGCTTGATGGTGGCTAGCCTAGCTCCAGGTTCAGTAAAAGACACATATGTAATCACACCATAAACACACACACACACACACACACACACACACACACACACACACACACACACACACAAACACAGACATACCCACTCAAGCAACAATAACAAAAACCCTGTTATAAAACCTATCTGAAATGTAGGCCAGCACAGTGGTCCCTTTGGTGTTGGCCACTACCATCCTCTGAAGGCAGTAAACTCCGACTGTCTTCTACACTACACTCTGTGTGTCTTGTGTGAATTCTTGAAGTGGCAGTCACAAGGACTAAGGAGGCAAGAAGTCATGAGCAAGATACAGTTAACATTAGGACAGTGTCTGGCTCTTCCTTTTTTAACTGTCATGAAGTTCCTTGAAGTCGTGCACATGCTTTCTGTCTCTCCAGCCCAATGTCTCGTTAAAATATTTCAGTCAATATCTGTTGGTTGGTTTCTTCATCAGAGCATTAATTGCATTCAGTCACAGAAACCTCCTAAAATGGAAAAAAAGCAGATGGTGTTGATGCTGCCCGCTAGTGAGTAAGTAATATGCCGTTGTTTGGCATGTGTGGTGGCTCACAACTGAAATCTCAGCACTCGGGAGGTTGAGGAGTCACTGCCAGTTCTAGGCCTGTCTGGGCTACATAGTGAGTTCTAGTGAGTGATACAATATCAAAAAGAAACAAACAAACAAGGCCAGTGAGATGGGTCAGCAGGTAAGGGTGTTTGCTGCCAAGCCTGACAAACTGAGTTTGAACCCCATAAAAGAGCAGAAGAAGAGAGAAAGCTCCTACTGTTAGAATTCTGCCCTCACTCCTGCTGCGTGACCGCACATGCAGTTCAGGAGTTAAGCAAAGGGTCTTGCGTCTTACATCAGCGTGTGCTGGTGATCACATACAAGGATCACTCAATCTGCGCATGCGTGGTGTGGCTCTGTAAGCCCGTCTGCGCCTTAAAAAGCCGTGACTCAGACCCTGCCCTCTCTTTTTGTTCTGTTCTCTCTCTCCCCACCATCTTCCCTCTCTCTGCACATGCTCCTTCTCCAGGCCTGGTTCTTTTGTCCCCCCGCCCCCATAAAGCTCTCTGTAGCTAGGTAGTCGTGGTCGTGGCTCATGACCATAAAGATGGAGGGTGGAAGTTGTCTTTTTTGTTTTGTTCTGTTTTTTTAAGTCAGGGTCTTATGCAGCCCAGGCTTTCCTCAGACTTGGTATGTAGCCAAGCATGACTTTCAATTCCTGATCTTCTGCCTCCACCTCCTAAGTGCTGGAATCTCAGGCTGCTCCAACCACCCTTGGCTCAGTACGGGAGCTGTAGGTTCAGGACAACGATTTGCTGGACTCAAATATAGAAATACGGGAAACCTAGTAAAATGTAAGTTACAGATAAACAATGGGTATTTTTTGCTATAGATTATCAGTATTGTGCCTGTTTTAGAATTGTTTTATTTTAGTTATTTACTTATTTGTCTGTGAGGGGTGAAGATGTGCTTGTGAGAAGATCAGGGACAGAGTTGGTTTTCTCCTTCCTCCATGTGTGTTCTGAGGATCAAGCTCGGGTTGTCAGGGTTGGCAGTAGGAGGGCCCAGCCCACTGTGGGTCACACCATCCTTAGACAGGTGTGTAAGGATTCTGTCCTTAATTACCAGCCTTCGATGGTGTCCCAGCCTAAAAAGCGGGTGGGCCCTCTGTGCGTCCCTCTTTCCTTTCCGCTCCTTCCTTCCATCTGTCCTCTCTCTCTCTCTCTCTCTCTCTCTCTCTCTCTCTCTCTCTCTCTCTCTCTCTCTCTCTCTCTCTCTCTCTCTCTCTCTCTCTCTCTCTCTCTCTCTCTCTCTCCCTCCCTCCCTCCCTCCCTCTCTCTCTCTCTCTCCCTCTCCCTCTCCCCCTCCCTCCCTCCCTCCCTCCCTCCCTCCCTCTCTCTCTCTCCCTCTCTCTCTCTCTCTCCCTCTCCCTCTCTCTTTCCCCCCTCAATAAAGCTCTAAAAAGGTAACCATGCCTCGTGACTCTCCTCCAGCACTCTCTTCCGTTGGCATGGCTGCCTCAGCAGCGGCCAGCCACAAGCAGCGTGCCGTTTAACCAACACAAGGGACTAAGTAAAGTTTATCCCTGTAATTAAGTACATCAGTACTTAGCATGACTGCTTTTAAAGAACTCGGTTATTTATAAGATGACTATTTACTTGTGTTCTCTAACCGTCTACAATAAATTGGCAGCTTCCATAAGACTAGGACTTCATATTCTATTCCTGTCAGGTTTAGCCTTAAAAACAGTGATTTTTAGCCAGGCAGTGGTGGCATAGGCCTTTAATCCTAGCATTCTGGAGGCAGAGGCAGGCAGATCTCTGCGAGTTCGAGGCCAGCCTGGTCTACAGAGTGAGTTCCAGGACAGACTCCAAAGCTACACAGAAAAACCCTGTCTCAAAAACAAAACAAAACAAAACAACAAAAAAAACAAAGCAAAACAAAACAAAACAAAACAAAAAAAACAATGATTTTTAATTGAAGCTCTTCTAGTATTAAATATGGGTTCAATAAAGACACCAAAATAGCCATTCCATGGGTAAAAACAGAACAAGTTTGTACCAAGCTGTTAAAGCTGTCTCCTGGAAAGGCAGGGAAGTGAAAAGAGAAAGATCTCAGGGCGAAATGGGAACAGGAGAAAGGGGTGAGTTAGGGTGTGACCCATGAGCAGGGACTGAGGGAGCCTAGGGACTCACTTTGTTCTTGACAAGTTCTAAGGCACCACAGCCATATGTTAATGGAAGGGACACAAGTTCCTTTTGCCAGAGATAAGGAGATTGAATCCCTTTTAGCAAGCAAGAACTTTCTCCAAGCCCCCAAGGGAATGGGAGCTTTATCTAAATGCCTGACCTTGGGAAAAGGACTTCGCAGTTTTATCTTTGTTAAGTATGAGCCTTAAAAAAAATAGGGGCTGGAGAGATGGCTCAGAGGTTAAGAGCACTGACTGCTCTTCCAGAGGTCCTGAGTTCAATTCCCAGCACCCACATGGTGGCTCACAGCCATCTATAATGAGATCTGGTGCCCTCTTCTGACGTGCAAGGATACATGGAGGCAGAATGTTGTATACATAACAAATAAATAAATTTTAAAAACCCAAAACAACAATCTCTCAATTGAGGCTCCTTTTAGAATCAATATAAAACATTTATATGACTCAATTTTCCCAAATAGCTTAAGCTTAACAAATTTAGCAATGACAAGAAGACTAGACATACCATTAAGCCTATTAAGCCTGAATAGATCTTGAATAAGGAGAAACATTCTCCAAGCCACTGGTTCTCAACTTTCCCAGAGCTTTGATGTTTCAACATAGTTCCTCCATGTTGTGGTGACACACCACCGCCCCCCCATTACAAAATTTTTCCCTTTGCTATTTTACAATTGCAGTTTTGCTATTGTTATGAATCTCAATGCAAACATCTGATGTGCAGGTGGTCCTAGGCTACCCCTGTAAAAAGCTTTTTCAACCCCCAAAGGGTGGAGACTATTGAGCTCAGAAGCTGTTCCAAGCCCTTTGCCAGATTATTTAGGTCATTGCTGTATCACAAGAAATGAACATCCCAGTTTCCGGTTAGTATTTGGTGCTTATGGCTGTGACTCTAATTTTTAGCCTTTTATTTTAAGTCCAAATATTAACATATAGAACATTTTATAAACTTAAAATGTCCCATAGCCTATAAATTTAAATATTTTAAAAACTGTTCTTAAAAAGGTTTAAAATCTCTCGTATGTCTTCTTGCAATATCAAAAATAAAGTACCCTCTTTTACTTAAACAAAGAGGAAGAAAACATGTCATAACCACAATATGTATAAGGCAAAACCAAGCTCCAAAGTGCAAACAGTCCCAAAGTTCAGCATCTGGAATTCATTCATAATCTGTTCTGCTCTTTTATTTAGAGACTTGGATCATTTCTTTGGCCCACCCTTGGCAGCACATATGTAGCTTGTCTTTTAGATCTCAGCCTGCTCCGTTTCACTGTGGCTGGTGCTTCTGGTGACTGTCACCTGGCGCTGCCATTTCCAATACTGTCAATTATTGTAATATGTAAGACCCACCTGCCCAAGGACCACGTAATTTCCTGGAATGCTGGGAGTTGCAGTTCTTGGAAAATATCAAAGCCACGTGGGAAACATGGTGACCATATAGTTTTGTCCTTGAAAAGCCCCTACAATATGCAACTCGTTGCCACTTGCTGGGAACACAGGTGTTGCCCTGATCAGAGTCCATGCTGGTCAGTACTTAATTAAAGCTTGCTTCAAATTTGGCTCAAAATTGTGGATCTGATTTTTTTCTTGCTAATCTCAGGATTAGCATTTGGAGGCTCCAGTGAGACAAAAAAGACCATTCCACCCCCAAATTCTGGAGCTAGGCTCTTCACTCTGGCTCTCGGACCTCCCACAGTGAATGCTGATACTCTAAAAATGAGATAGCAAGCATTGTTGGTAAGTCATGGAAGCCTTTTTAGCTTCCTATGACATTTTTATGCCTGGTTTCTGGATTCTGGTTCTGGGATACCCAGATCTGGGAATATGGGAAGGATCTGATGGGATCTGTGTGTAGCTGGAAGTTTTCCTGTTTCTCTCCATGTCCTCAAGCTTTTCAGGTCCTAAGTAAACACACAGAGTCTTATATTAATTATAAACTGTATAGCTTATGGCTCAGGCTCATTATTAACTAGCTCTTATAACTTAATCTCCAATTCATTTCTATTAATCTATGTTTTGCCACGTGGCTTCATGGCATTAGCTGTTCTCTCACATCTTGTTTCTCCTAGTGGTGGCTCGAAGCTTTTGCCTGACTCCACCCTTCTTCATCTCCATCTTAAGTTTGAATGTGCCACCTAACCTTATTCTGCCTGGCCATTGGCCAAACAGTTTTATTTATCAACCAATGAGAGCAACATATATTTGCAGTGTACAGAAAAACATCCCAAGCATCTGGGCACGTTCAGGGCAAAGGGAGATTTCCCACGACCCTCTGATTAATTCTGGCTAACTGGGAACTTCAGCCAGAGCTACCAGTTTTTCTCCTGACCTGCCTTGGAGCCCTGAGGTTCCAGCGCCACCTGCGCTAACCACAGAAGCATTCTATAACACCAGGGGCCAAACCAAGGGTTTGGAAAGGCCCAGTGTGGATCGGGGAGCCAAGGAGGACTCGAGGAGGCCTGGCCCCTGATAGGTTCGTAGCATCAGGGTTGTACTAGAAGGTTATAAGAAATTTTCTCTTGGTCAGACTGGTGAACTTCCGAAGCAGAGGATTCCAATTGTTGTGTTGTTCTAGCTCTATGTCTCGTCTAGTGTCTGTACTTGCTGTTATATGTTCTGACTTTATGCTGGTGAGCAGCTTTGAAAAACCAGGGGCTCTCTCCCATACAGAAGCCCTGATGCAGCACCACTGTGCTGGTGGAGAACTAGGTTCAGCAGCAGCAGCTGCCAAGCCATCCCCTATATCCAATGTACAACAATGGAGGAGGTAGGGAAGTTTTGTTTGTCTGTTTTGTAATATGTGAATGTATGGTGGCCACTGATTGTCTCTTGTTAGAAACCAGGCACTGTCCCAGCCCACCTTCAAAACTCAGTGCCCACAGCCAGGTCATCACCAGGCACCAGGCACCAGCCACCAAATATGATACTCATACCCTTTAAAAAGTCCCCTCTATCACGGACCACTCTTGCTCTCTTGCTCTGTCTGTCTGTGTCAGTCTGTCTCTGTCTCTCTCATCTCCACTCCTAGATGGCCTTTTGCTTCCCACCTCCTGCCCCACATACACAATAAATCTCCTGTGTGAGTTCTGTTGCACGGTGTGATTTCTGCAACATTCCTTGGCTTGGATCTGCCAAGGAACTATGCCTCATAAACCTTAACATCTCTGACTTGTTTTGAATGTATGAGCTTACTGTGCTGTCTCTCCTAGCTAGGGCTCAGAATTTACCTCTGGGCTTTCTGACCACTGGAACTAATGTACTAGGGATTCAAATGTCAGTTGGGTATGGATAATATTGAAGTTGTTTCATGCTGTTCTAGTCCACCCCCGTGGGACCTGCACCCCTCCCCTGCTCACGACCTCCCCTCCCCCCTGTGTGGTTTCTCTGTGTAGCCCTGGCTGTCCTGGAACTTGCTTTGTAGAGCAGGCTGACCTCAAACTCACAGAAATCCATCCACCTGCCTCTGACCCCCAGGAGCTGGGATTAAAGGCGTGTGCCACCACACCTGGCTGTTGTTCTAGTTTATTGAAAAACTGCCTCTAAAATTAGGTTATAGCTCTCTCTTTCTTGGACTCAGACATGCTTTTAAAATCCCTATGTCTGGGGTCAAGAGCTGAGAGAGGGAGAAAAGAGAAAAGCAGAATAGCGAAAGGGATTATTGGTTTCATTTAATTGCCTTAAACTATCATATGAACTTCCTTTGTTTAAAAAATCTGTAATATCTGTAACAAAAGTTAATTAAAACTCATAACACAGGGTTAATAGTTAAAAGACTGAGCGTAGGCATGATTCCATTTTGGGATATCAGCAACAAATGGCTGGCTGCCTTAGGTAGCCATGTAGCTGGCAGCCATCTTTGCTGGGTTTGCAGAAGAAAGATGTACTATGGCTTTACCATCATCTTGATTAAGAGTAACCACCTGGTATGGATGACCAAGGAGAGAATAGGTCTCCTGTAGACAGAGTTTTCCTGTCTTGAACACCTGCTCCCAAATAACTGACACAGGGGCTTAATATTACTTATAAATGCTTGGCCAATAGCTCAGGTTCATTACCAGCTGACTCTTACACTTAAATTAACCTATATTTCTTATCTATGCTTCGCCACATAGCCCATGGCTTGTTACCTCATTTTATATATGTCCTGCTCCCTCAGTGACTGGCTGGCATCTCTCCCGACTCTGCCCTTCCGCATCCCAGTACCCTCCTTGATTGTCACTCCTAACTTTATCCTGCCTTGCTATTGGCCAATCAGCTTCATTATTAACCAATGAGAGTAATACATATTCACAGTGTACAGAAGGATTATTCCATAGCATTTCCCGCTTTTTGCCAAATTAAAAAGGAGGGTTTTAACCTTAACATAGTAAAACTATATATAACAAAACAGTTATTAAGTAAGAATTATACTTACAATATCTAGTTAATTTGTATTTGGTAAGATTTAAAAAAATACTCTAAGCCGGGCGGTGGTGGCGCACGCCTTTAATCCCAGCACTTGGGAAGCAGAGGCAGGCAGATCTCTGTGAGTTCCAGGCCAGCCTAGACTACAGAGTGAGTTCCAGGAAAGGCACAAAGCTACACAGAGAAACCCTGTCTCAAAAAAACAAAACAAAAATACTCTATTATCTTTGTGAATCCAAAGTTTTGTATCTAATTTACTTTCTATTGTAACTAAGGAAAACTATAACTATTTAGTCTTCAACTCCATCAGAGACCCCAGAAGGGTGAAATGTTACCTAATGACAGGGACATCAGGCTGTCTGGAGTGTCACCCAAAGTTTCTCTGTAACATTGGAGCATCCAATTCTGACCTACAGGCCTAGCATATCTGACAGACTTTCCTGTGAAGCAGGGGATTCTGAAGGACTGACCTACCTTGTCTTGGCCAAATTTGGCAGTTGCCTTTCTTGTGTCCTGCTTGTCCAATTTGGACAGTAACTGTCAGCAGTTGAGGCAAGGGCAGTTTCTTTGTCCATATAGCTAGCTTTTGACATAAAGAAAGCAAGTTCTATATAGAGTTTTTTTTGATGCCCATCATCTTCTCTGAAGTAGATTAGTACTGTCAGAAGCAGACATGTCTCCCTGTCATGAAAAGCCATAGGCTATTAAACATATTAAATGCCATATTGTGTAGGTCTTTGAAGTGTTTGAAGACCATCTAGCTATATTGAAGACCATCTAGCTATCTAAATATATCTGTGTATGACCTTGAAAACATACCTAATATGACTATAAATTTGACTATTATAGAGTCCTCTTATTAATCTGTATTTATACATTACATTTTTAAATGAGCTGCACAAACATAATATCTTAAACAAGAGTAGAAATATACATACAGTATAACAAAATTAATTTTAAATTTTATTTATTTAATTTTTTAATTTAATTTAATTTAAAATTTGTTTATATCAATAAACCAAAATCCACACCAATGTAAAATATTTAAGATTAATAGTTGTTGTTTGGATTGAAGTAGATTCAATAATATACCCTTCTATCTTACCATTTCTATATCCTATCCCACTTTTTTCCTTTAGAAACAGATCTTTGAATCTTTTAGTTAATTTTTTTTTACTATAACCAATAATAATTTGTAACCAAACCCCCTAATCCAATTTTTGGGAATGTGGGCTTAGTTCTTGCTATTTAGAGGTACTAGTAATCTTTGGACTCTGAGAAAATTTAGGATAATTGTTAAGTCTTGGCTGTAGTATTTTGTGAGGCTGAATCATCTCAGTCAACAGCCTGAAAGCTGTTCTGAATGCTGGATCACCTGGGCCATCATTTTCATTGGTGTCTGATCCTCTTGTTCTGAAAATACATAAACTTTTAAAGGTAACATACATAGCTGTATTAATACAAGTATAGACTGTGCATTGTACACAAGTCAGCCAAAGATGATTTTTTTGTTTTATGTTTGAGCAGGTAAAATATACATCATGTGTCTTGTAGTTCTTCCATGTTTATTTTTTATGTCTGTAGCCAGGATTTCAGGGGGTCTTCCTCAACCAAACCTGATTTTCTTTAACCTGGGATGAATCCACAGCCTTTCATTTCCTGTGGAAATAAAAACATAACCTCCCCCACAAAGTAACACATCTTTTGACTTAAATTTTGAAGTCAAGTTATCTTTAAAATATATAGGTTGGTTGAATCTAGCAGTTTTTATAGTCCATTGTCTCTTAGCAGCCAAAAAAATTCAAAGACAACACAGTAACATACAGGATCCAGACCCTCTGTGTATTTCTCATCTTTGTGTGGCTTATTTCTTTTATGTTCCTTTACTCCCTCTTTAAGGACTTTATTTGTTGTTCGACTCTTAGATAGTCTTTTAATAAAAAACCCAGAGCCAGATATCAGGGTGAAAGTTGAAAAATCAGAGAAGCAGAGCAGCCAGCCACTAGTTCTTCCCTCTGTGAAATCCTCAGTCTAAAGAGGGAGAGTTCCTGTTTCATCACATGGTATATACCTTTCTCTGCCCAGACATCACGTCCTGAGATTAAAGGCTTGTGTGCTTCCCAGTACTGGGATAAAAGGTGTGTGCCACCACTGCCTGGCTCTGTTTCCAGTGTGGCCTTGAACTCTCAGAGATCCAGATGGATCTCTGCCTCCTCAGTGATAGGGTTAAGGATGTGTGCCACCACTGTCTGGCTCTATGTCTAATCTGATCCTCAGGCAAGTTTATTAGGGCACTCAATATATCACCACATTTCCCCCTTTTTGTCTAGAATAATAAAAGAAGGTTATAACTAATATAAGAAAAACTATGTACAAGTATATACAATATATACAGTCAAGAATTCCATTAACAATGTTCAGTTCATTAACATCTGACAGATTCAGAGAAAATACTCCATTATTTATCCTATTTTGGTGAGTCCAAAATGTTGTATTCAATTCACTTTCTATCCTAACTTGTGTTACCAACCCCAAACTATCTTTTGATGTCTTCCAAACTTATACACTTTACACCTCTTTAGTGAGTCTCTTTTCTGAATTTGTTAATGAGGAAAACTATAACTATCTAGTCTTCAACTCCCTCAGAGACCTAAACAGGAAATAATATTAACTCAGTAAGCAGGAAGTGCAAACAAGTGACTTCTAAAAAACGTGAGAAATGACAGAAACAGCTGACTGCCTGGATAGTCATCGAAGGTTTCTCTGCAACATTGGGGCATTCATCTTCAGCCTAGAGGCCTAGAATATCTGACAGACTCATCTATGAAGCAGGATTTTCTAAAGGGCCTTCCTGCCTTGTATTGGCAAGGTTTGGCAGTCCTTTCTTTTGTGTCCTGCTTGTCCATTTTGGACAACATACTGTCAGCAGTCGAGGCAAGGACATTTTCTTGCCCAGTGGCTAACTTTTGCCACAAATAAAGTAAACTCCATAAGGCATTTCTTCAATGCTCATCATCTTCTCTGAAGTAGATTGGTGCTGTCAGGAGCAGACATGTCTCATTGTCATAAAAAAAAAAAAGAATCTATGTTATGAAAACATCTTAAATGCCATATTCTGTACATCTCTGAAATGTTTGAAGATGACCTGTCTATCTAAAATATATTTCTGTTTGACCTTGAAAACATACCTAATATGACTACAAGTTCAATTGTAATGACTAACTACTAACTTGCATTTCTTTGTATCCTAATTAGTTGGTAATAATAACTTTCAAGGACCAGAAAATTACATTACATTGTTAAATGAGTTGTATAGGAACAATACCTTGAACAAGATTAGAAATACATGTACAGTATTTTCTAACAAAATCAATCTCAAATTTGTATCAGAATACATAATTTGTATACAATAAACAAAAATCCAATCCAATGTAAAATATATAAAACTAGTAGTTGCTTTTTAAAAGGAGATTCAATAATTTACCTTATCATATCTATATCCTTTTTTTCAGAGTAGATTCAATAGTCTACCCTTTATCCATCATTTCTATATCTTTTTTTCAGAGTAGATTCAATAATCTACCTTTTATCTTATCATATATATCCTCTTATTTTCTTTACAGAGTATCTTATATCTATATCCTCTTTTTTTCTTTTTTTTTTCAAACAAGAACTCTAAATGTAATCTCCTTTGTTTAGCCTTTTTCCTGACCATTAACAATAACAACCTGTAACCAACCATCCTAAACAATGACAATTATCCATAAACCATTGAAGGATCAAAAACCACCCGCCCCACCTCTTGGGAATGTGGGTGTCATTTTTTTAAAATTACTTCCTGCTATCTGGGAGTGAAGGCATCTTTAGGGGATCCTGAAAAGAAAATTTTTGGGTTAATTATCAAGTCCTGGGAGAGGTAGCTGTATCATTTGTTGTCCAGTCTCTGCATAATGGGAAAGTGAAGGGCTTGTCTCAAGTCCTGGCTTGAGTGGTCTGTGAGGTTGGATAATCTCAGCTAGCCATCTCAAAATTGTCCTGAGCAGTTTGTAGTTCAAAACCGATCTTTGGGTGGTGTTTGTCATCTTAGTGGTAGTACAGTCCTGATGGAATCATTGTTGTGGGACTCCATCATCTCTTTGGAGACTTCAAAGACGCTGTTAGGTGTGATCATGTTTCACTGCAGAAAACTGATAGAGACTCAAATCTGAAATTATGTACACGCAGCTAGATGAAGTCTTTTTTCTAGGATTAGTTAGTACTCTATATGACCATTAATATCATGACAAAAGTTTAATATATATATATTAATCTTACAAATTTTGATATAAAATTCAAACCTTTAGAAAAGTTTTGAAGAGTCAAAATAAAACCAAAGAATTATGAGATTAGTGGCAGTAGAATAGTCCCTCAATTTTGGTTTTTCTTCTGTCCCATATCAGGTGGCTCTTCTGACATGATACAGAGATTTTGGATTTTCCTTTTAACAAGCATTCTTGGGTTTAGAGAAGGAGAGAGGTATGTTCCAACCCCAAAGCCAGCTTTATTTTTAATTGAACTGGGACTACATAAAGGGCATTTATGTTATGTGTCTGTAGGGAACAGCAGAAACAAACATTTAGGAAGACTTACAAAATTTTATCCTGTTAGATATGTGATATACCAATAGGCCATTTTACTCTTTTTCTTGGGGCATTTTTTTCTGGGTGATTTGTTCTTTTTCTTCAGATATCTCATTTGTCCAGTGTTCTTCAGATCCCTTAGCCTTCATTCTCCTGAAAGACAAAAACAAAACCCAGGGGCTGGAGAGATGGCTCAGCAGTTAAGGGCACTGGCTGCTCTTCCACAGGTCCTGAGTTCAATTCCCAGCAACCACATGGTGGCTCACAACCATCTGTAATGAGATCTGGCACCCTCTTCTGTATACATAATAAATAAATAATTCTTAAAAAAACAAAACAAAAACAAAACAAAACTCTTCCCCAACCCTAACTTTGGGGAGATTCCCTTTTGGCAACTTATATCTGATCAATTGAAAAACATTTGTTAGTGGTATAAGTTAGTTTAAATTGGATGGTCATGCTGGTTGATGAACTATCACATCTTCTAATTAAGAGGTCTCCCTTCTTCAAATTTAACCTTTATCAATTTTGTTAGTATCCATAGCTTTTCTTCTTAAAACAAAAGCAAAACCTCGTCTCCAATGTAACACATATTCTGGTTTCCATTCTGAGGTCAGCACATCCTTGAAGTATACAGGCTGATTTAATTCTGTAGTTTTTTTCTATTATCCAATGTCTCTCTGCAGCTGTTGTTCCCTTTTCATTAGCACTGAGAAAATTCAAAGTTAATAGAGCATTATGTAATCTATTTCTGGGGTTTTTTATTACCCCTTTCTGTTTATTATTTTTATTATTTTATTATTATTTTAAAACTATATTTTTAGATCTAAGACTGTATATACTTTCTTTTCTTTCTCCCAAGCCTATGTATATTTTCAAACACACTGTGACCTGTTTAGAGGCTCTTTTTTGTCTGAATCTGGCCTTACTGTGCGTCTGTAACCTTTTCTGTCTTCATGAGAAAACAAAAACAAAAACAAAAACAAAAAAAACCAAACTGCTTTGTAAATTAAATCATGGTTGTTGGCAAGCTCCTCTGTAGATGTAACCAACCATCTTATTAAATAAGAAACACAGAGCCGATTCAGAGAAGAAAGCCAAGAGGTCAGAGCTAAGAGCCTTACCCTTCCTCCTTCAGCCAAGAGAGCTCTCCGAAAAGGACCTACTTCCTGTGTGTATGTCTTTATATAGTCTAGCTGTTCTGCCTTCTCATTGGTTGTAAACCCAAACACATGACTGCCCTCATCACTGCCTGTCTGTAGAGACTTCCAGGTCTTCTATGGTTGGTATTGAGATTAAAGGCGTGTGTCTCCAATGCTGGCTGTATCCTTGAACACACAGAGATTTACCTAGCTCTGTCCACCAAGTGCTGGGATTAAAGGCACCACTGCCATGCTCTTGCTATGGCTCTAATAGCTCTGACCCCTGGGCAAATTTATTTATTAACATACAATTAAAATCACATTTCAGTACAAATAAAATACCACCATGCTCCTCCCCCTTGGTTCCCTGAGAGGCTAGTCTCATGGTGGAGGTACATTTACTGCCAGCTCTGGGAGCCATGTTTACCACCCCAACTCTTGGAAGTTTTGGGGTTCATACTGCCATTAATCAGTCTGTCACCTGTCACTCACAAACACCATTTAAGTGTTTGGCATTAGGACCTCTCAGAAAAGCCACCCATTTTTGCTGCTAGCACTGAGCCAGAAAGCCATCTCTTAAAGGAGCTGCACCTCTGCTGACTGCCAGCAAACAGAGCCCACCTGAGAAAATGCAGCTGTCAAGAAACTGTGCTTGACTCTATTCTTGTGTGTCTAGAATCCTTTTTTAAGCATTGTCAGGTTTTATGTGGATATTTTTGCCACACATTGGAATACCATATGTAGGTAGAATATTCCAGTCCCAACTGCCTGCTCTCAAATAACCAACACAAAGGCTTAGTATTACTTATAAATGCTTGGCCTATAGCTCGGGCTTGTTACTAGCTAACTCTTACATTTAAATTAACCTTTATTTCTTATCTGTGCTTTGCCACATGGCTCTTAGCTTGTTACCTCATTTTCTACACATCCTGCTTTCTTGGTGGCTGTCTGACGTCTCTGCTGACTCCACCCTTCCTCATCCCAGTACCCTCAGTTTGGCTGTCCCTCCCTAACTTTATCCTGCCATGCTATAGGCCAGTCAGCTTCTTTATTAACCAATGAGAGTAATACATATTCACAGTTTACAGAAGGATTATTCCCCAGCAGTCTCCAAATTTTTCTCTTGCAAGTCTCAGGATTAACACCAGCTAGCCCCAAATTCATAATCTTCTTGTCTCAGTATCCCAAGTGTTAGGTTAACAGTGTTTATTCTGCAATTGTGGGGTTTGCATCTGTGCCCAAATAGCAAGCCTGCATCCCTGAAAATGCCTGTAAATTTATTCCCAAGGGGACAGAGACAATAGGATTTCTGGGCTTTTTTGATTTAGCTGAAAAAATGCAAACCCAAGGTTCAAGGAGAGATCCTGCCTCAAAAGAATATGTGGAGAGTGATAGAGGAGGATATTGGGCACAGACACTTACACTCATACACATACAAGCACAACACTCACACAGACACAGATACACACACAAAGTAAACCTTTTAAAAGAAGAGGGGGGAAAAAAAGGACTAAAACACCACAATAAACATTGAGAATACTTAGTCATTATCTTGTCCATTGATTGGTATAGATCATAAATGTGATGAGTGTTATTTACTAAGCTGTGCTGTTTACCATGTAAGAGAAGCCACAAAGCACAATGAAACCCACTATAAGAGTTTATTAAGGGAAGAGAATAGAAGGGGTGTACATAGGCCTATGGAATGACCGTGCAGGAAGAAGAGGGGGGAGGAATAAATAGGTGGAACCCACTTTTATAGGTTCCCCCCACACATGCGCATATGGGCTTACATAGCTATACCACACATGTGCATAGATTGCATAACCACACTGCACCCAAATTACATGATCGTGCAGCTCAGGGATTTCATAGGACGTAAGGCCCTGGGATGACTAAGCTTCTTGCCTGGCTACTGGACAGCGCACATGCAGTAATGTAGCTGGGGGAGTGGCTGGGAATTCTAATGGTGAGTTCCAGGAGTAATGTAAACATGTAGATGTTGTGTTTGTGATGTTTGTTTTTGTTTCACAGAATTTATTATGGTCAGGCTAGACTTTCAGACCTTGTTTATAATTTTTTCTAGACTCCAGATGTTCTATACAGACATTTATTGGTCAAGTTGACAAACTTAATAGCAGGTATTATCAAAGGGTAATAATATAACTATTTAGTTGAACCATGTAAATTAGTTTTCTTTTCAATTCTAGAATTGGGTGGACAATACTTCTCATTATAAAATGAAGTAAGTGTTCTGATGGTCCAAGCAGAGGAAGTTGTTTTTAGACAGGGAAGGGTTTAAAGGAAAGAAAGGGGGATCATGCTAGGCAAGCATTCTACTACTGAGCTACATCTTCAGCCCCATCTGGCATTTTTTTAAATGTAATTGTATTTTTATGTGCATTGGTGTTTTACCTGCATGTATGTCTGTATGAGTGTGTCAGATCACTTGGAACTGGAGTGAACAGTTGTCAGCTGCCATGTGGGTGCTGGAAATTGACCCAAGTTCTCTGGGAGAGCTGTCAGTGCTCTTACCTGCTAAGCCATCTCTCCAACCCCCAGTCTGGCATTTTAAATCAACTTTGCTTTGTGAAGTGGGGAGATAAAATAGTAGGAAAATAAAGGATTAGTTATTTCAGACTCCTTCTTTTATGTTAGGACTAGGACCAGGAACTTTGGTTGTCATGCTAATGGAGTTCTCTAATATTCATTTCCAGGAAGATCAGGTAAACAGTTTCATTTCAGCCAGGTGATGTGGCCCTTTAGCACAAGTGGTTCCATTTTGATTTTCAGCCAAATTTATGCAGAAGCTTAGTCCAGATCAGTGGCCTCTGTTATTTGTATCTAATAGCAGAGATAATGGAGCACTTGGTTAAGAGTGGAAGCAGAGACAGTTAAAAGTTAGACTAGAAATAAAATAGAGGAAATACCAGTTTGGACTAAAATATTTATTGAACAAATGAAAAACAAGCTCCTTGGAGTTTGTTGAGGAAATGGATGGCTGAGGCTTCCAGACCCCTCTGAGATTTGCAACACAGCAATGACCAGACTAACTGTCTTTCATTTCAGAGCAAATATTTACCCCTAGTATGAATGTGTAGCCGGAGCCATAGAACTCAGGAGGAGCGTCTGTTTTGGTCTGATGAAAAGCAAACCTTTCCAAAAACATTACTTTTGGAGAATGAGGCTCTTAAAACAAGGCTTCCATTTCAAGCAGGCCCAGATTCTGCTTAGACTGACTGAATACTGTCAGGTTGTGAGTCTTCTTTTACATAGACTGAGGGAGCAGGTGTGAGCCACTTACATGTCTGTGCGAGGTGTGAGACTGGAAGAGGTGTGAAGATAAGCATGTGCTGTTCTAGATATCATTTGGTGCTGGTGAAGGAAGCTCCCAGGATCCAGACAGACAAACAAACAAACCAGCAATTGCACATTCAACAATGACCTAGGTGCTTCTATTTTTTCTGCCACATCCTTTTTTTAATGTTTAAAATGAAAAAGTTTCTGTGATATTTTAGATTAGTAGCTGCAAACTAATAGTCTACAGGATGCTTTTATGATATCCAAAGGGTTTGAAAACTTAGAGAATTTTATATTAAAACCTTTAAAAAAACATGTATTTATGTGTGTGTGGATGTGCATGTCCACATGCATGCCACTGCATGTGGAGGTCAGAGGATAATTTGTAAGAATCAGTTTTTTTTTCACCGTGTGGGTTTCAGGGATTGAACTCAGGTCGTCAGGTTTGGCAGCAAGTGCCTTTATCTACTGAGCCATCTCATCAGCCGCATACATGCACATTGATCCCCACTTTTGTCTTTCACCTATTGTAGATGTATCCAACCTTCTTATTAAATAATAAACACAGAACCAATGCAAAGAAGAAAGCCAAGAGGTCAGAGCTAAGAGCTAAAACCTTACCCTTCCTCCTGCGGTGGTCCTACCTCTCCGAACCAGAGCTACCCCTGTGTTAAAGTCTTTATATAGAGTTCCTGTCCTGCCTTCTCATTGGTTGTAAACCCAACCACATGACCGCCTCCTCACAGCCTGTCTGTATAGGCCTCCAGGTTTTCCATGATTGGTATTAAGATTAAAAGCATGTGTATCCAATAATGGCTGTATCCCTGAATACACAGAGACTTACCCAGCTCTGCCTACCAAGTGCTGGAATTACAAGCGTACGCTACCACTGCCCTGCTTTCCTATGGCTTGCTAATAGCTCTGACCCCCGGGCAACTTTATTTATTAACATACAAATAATATTTTAATACAAATAAAATATCACCATATTTCCCCTTTTCTATTTTAATAAAAAGGAAAAAAAGAAAAAGCTTATAACTAATATAAGAAAAACTATATACAAAAGTACAATAACTATATACAATATATACAAGTAATAAATACCTAAACAATGTCTAGTCCATTTGTATTTGACAAATTCAGAGAAAATAATTTCATTATCTATCCTATTTTGGTAAGTCCAAAATGTATCCTAATTAATCTTCAACTATAACTAACTAAACTTCAACTATAACTAACTAATCTTCAACTCCCTCAGAGACCCAAGAAGGAAATAATATTAGCTAACAAAAATAAAAACAGGAAGTGCACATAAGCAACTTCCAAAAAATTTGTGAGTTGACAGAAACAGACAGCTGTCTGGACAGTCACCTGAGGTTTCTCCGCAGTGCTGGGGCATCATCTTCAGCCTATAGGCTTAGCATATCTGACAGACTCATTTGTGAAGTAGGATGTACACAAGGTCAACAGTTCAACCTCACATTGAGTGAGAGTAGTCCATGTACCAGAAACACCTGAATTCCACTAGTGTCATGTCATGATTCAGGATTTTAAATTCTGGAAATTGTTGATGGTTTTTTAATTCAGCTGTCCATTCTTCTTGGCTGTGTATATATGGCTTCATCTCAGCATCCCATTCTTCTCCATATCCCTCCATCAAATGCCAGTCTACTATTGAGAGGCGTGAGCTTAGTTACTCTTCAAGAATAACTGTTTCAGCTGCTGTTCCATTGCACATCAGAGGCCATCGGCCCACTGCCTGTTCAGCTGCCTTCGAAGAAAAGGGCACTGTACCTTTTTCGAATTGCGAAGGCCACTTCAGGGATGGTGCCATATTGTCCTGGCCTCTGAAGATGCCTTTTGATAAAGCCATAACCACACTTGTTTTGGCAAGAATCAGTAATCCTTTGTTTTATGTCCTGTCTGTCCATTTTGTCCTGTTGATTCAAGGATACTTTGTTGTCCAGTGGCTAACTTTTGCCACAATGAAAGTTAACTCCATATGCAGTTTCTTCAATGCCCATATTTTCTCTGAAGTAGATTGGTACTGCCAGGAGCCGACATGTCTCATAGTCATAACAAAAAAGAAAAATTTTCTAAGTTATTAAAACATTTTAAATGCCATATTCTGTAGATCTCTGAAGGGTTTGAAGATAACCTGTATATCTAAAATATATCTACTCAATCTTGAAAACATACCTAATATAACTACAAGTTCTATTATAATATCTAACTACTAACTTTCATTTCTTTATATCCTAATAGTTGGTAATAACATTCAAGGATCAGAAAATTGCATTACATTGTTAGATGAACGGTACAATTAGAAAAATATATATAACATTTTCTAACAATATCAATTTCAATATATATAATTTGTATACAATATAAAACAATCCAATCCAATGTAAAGTATTTACATTTTTCTTTTCTTTCTTTTTTTTTTTTAATAAGAACCTTAAATCTAATCTCCTTTGCTTAGCCTTTTTCCTAACCCTTGACAACAACTTGTAACCAACCCCCCTAATCAATGAAAATTATCCCAGACCCAAAACCCATTAAAAGACCAAAAAAAACCAACCGCCCCACACCACCTCTTTGGGAATGTGGGCGTCGTATTCTTGAAATTGCTTCCTGCTGGGTATGGGCGAAGGTATCTTTATCCTGAAAGAAAAATTTTAGGTTAATTGTCAAATTCTAGGAAAGGTAAATATATCCTTCGTTATCCAGTCTGTGTATAATGCCAAAATTCAGGGTTTATCTCAAATCCTTATTCAAGTAGTCTTTGAGACTGGATCATCTCAGCTAGCTCTTCTCAAAATTGCTCTGGGCACTTTGTAGTTCAAAGCTGATCTGTAGATGATGTTTGTCAGCTTAGTGATGTTATTATTGTCCACGTGGAATTGTTGTTGTTGTGGGGCCCCATCTTCTTCCTGGAGACTTCAGTTGATGTTAGGCCTAACCGTGATTTCCTGCAAAAAACTGATAAGAGACTCGAACACAAAGACTATATATGCGACTTTTTAGAATTAGTTAGTACTCTATATGACCATTTATATCTTTACAAAGTTTAAAATGTATATATATCTATATATATTGATCTTGTAAATTTTGATATAAAATTCATACTTTAAGAAAAGTTTAAAGAATCAGAATAGAATCAAAGAGTTGAGATTCGTAATAGAATAGTCCCTTAATTAATTTGGCTTTTCTCCTGTCCCATAGCAGAAGATGGCTCTTTTCCTCTGGCATGATACAGGGAGTTTGCATTTTCCTTTTAACAACATGCTTGAGTTTAAAGAAGGAGAGAGCCATTCTCCAACTCCAAAGTCAGCTTTAAATTTTAATTGAACTGGGACTATTAGAAGTTAAATAGTGTTAAATCTTTAAAGAAAAGCAGAAACAAACATTTAGGAAGACATAAAATTTTTTTAGATAACATACCCATACGCCATTTCACTCTGTTTCTTAGGATAGATGATTTGTTCCTTTTCTTCAGTTGTCTCATTTGTCCAGTGTTCTTCAAATTCGTTAACCTTCATTTTCCTAAAAGACAAAAACAAAAACCTTTCCCCAAGGTTTTTTGGGGATGTTCCTTTTTGACAAGTTATCTGATTAAATGAAAAGGCATGTGTTACTGGTGTAAGTTAGTTTAAATTGGATGTTTACGATAGTTGATGAACTATCACCTCCTCTAATTAAGAGGTCTCTCTTGTTCAAATCGAACCTTTATCAATTTTGATGGTACCCACAGCTTATCTTCTCCTGTAGAAATAAAAGCAAAACCTCGTCCCCAACGTAACACATACCCTGGTTTCCATTCTGAGGTCAGCACATCCTTAAAGTATATAGGTTGATTTAATTCTGTAGTTTTTTCTATTATCCAATGTCTCTCTGCAGCTGTTGTTCCTTTCTCATTGGCATTGAGAAAATTTAAAGTTAATAGAGCATTATGTAGTCTATTTCTGGGGGTTTTTGTTACTCCTTTTTGTTTATTTAGCATATCCTTTAGAGTTCTGTTAGATCTTTCTATAACTGCTTGACCTGTAGGATTATGTGGTATACCTGTAACATGGTTTATATTATAATAAGCAAAAAACTGTTTCATTTTAACAGAGACATATGATGGAGCATTATCAGTTTTGATTTGTGCAGGTATAGCTCTGACCCCCGGGCAACTTTATTTATTAACATACAAATAATATTTTAATACAAATAAAATATCACCATAACCTATATAATCCTACAATTTCTGTCAGTGCCTTAAAGATAGACAGACCTGTTGTTTGGTGCTGTGGCCACAGGGAGTAGACCCCTTCTCTGCCCTCACCCCCACTGAGCTATTGTGGTTGGCCCTGTTCTATTGGGATCCAAAGAATGAGATTACTCTGGCCACAAATCTGCCAACTATGTGAATTTGTGACATCTCATAAAATGGGAAGATAGCCAAGTATACTGACACGCACCTGTAATCCCAGCACTTGGGAAGTGGAGGCAGAAAAATCAGGAGTTCAAGGTCATCCTCAGCTACATGATGTGTTCAAGGTCAGCTTGGGCTACATGAGACCTGGTCTCAAAACATAAAATAGATGTATAGGCTGTATAAACTGACAGCACAACTGCTCCATGGTGTAGTTAAGGGAATGTTTTTATTGTAGATATGAGAGAGAGAACAGCCAGAGGCATCTGGAAGAGTTCAGAGCAGAGAAAGAAAGTAGACTGAACATGACCAGAAGACTGGACCTGGCCATGAGAAATGCAGGAACAGAAAAGAGAGAGAGACAGAGAGGAACTTAGAGAAAGAGGGAGATAGAGAGCATACATTGTGAAATAATCTTTTTGTACACTGTGAAGATGTTGATCTCATTGGTTTAGTAAAAAGCTAAATGGCCAATAGGAGGAGGTTAGGTGGGACTTGCAGATAAGGAGAGAGCTTGCTGGGATAAAGAAAGGCAGAGCTGCCGGCCAAACATAGAGGAAGCAGAATGTGTCCAAGATGAGGTAAAAGCCATGAGCCACATGGCACCAAGTAAATTAATAGAAATGGGTTAATTTAAGTTTTAAGTGCTAGTTATGTGTGCTATATATAAGGCCAAGCCTAAGCTAAGGCCAAGCATTTATAATAAGTCTCTATATGGTTATTTGGGAGCTGGCTGGTGGGACAGAAAAGTCTACCTACAAGCACACGTATCAAAAATAGCAGGAGAGTGAGTGCTGTGGAAAGAGAAGCCCATGAGCGGAGGGAGTTTAGGGGAGGAGGTGAGAAGGATTAGGATGCCAGCATGGACTCTGACATGTGTAATAGGTACTTATGATACTGAGGGAGCCTGGAGACCAGCATGTGCTTTGATATGCTAATAGGTACCACAGAAAGCCATATGCCCCTTTGGCCAGTGATAAGGGAAAAACCTCCCTTTGGTAGAGGGGGACCAGTTTCACAAGCTCCTGAGGGATGCTGGCTTTTATCTAACCACCAGAAATCCTCCTACAGTCCAGGTTGAGCCCATTTCTTGATATTTATTTTAGACTGCCTTTTAGAATTTGAGGAAATGCAGTTTTCTTTGGACCTGACAAAGTCTACACAACTGCAATAGTGTTCGATTAAGCCATAGTTCACCACAGATTTTACTTTCTCTTGTCTTACAATACATTTATCTCTATGATATATCTACAGACATTGGAGTTTGCAATACTGTACATTTGGCCAAATCACCACATATTAATGATAAGCTCATCTGATAATAACTTGAAATGACGATTTGTGCTTTCCTAATAGAAGAGGGGTGGGTGGCACAGCTCAATGGTAAAGTGTTTACTAACTCTGCATAAGGCTGTAGGTTCAAGCCCCAGTGCATTGCACATCCATGCAAAAGAAGTGATGCAGTACAGTGACAGTGTTCCTTGGACCTGTCTGCTGGTGGCATTAGCTGTTCATTGGTCTGAGGTGGTCGAGTTTCATCTTGCTCACTGTATCACTCGATGTATTAATAGCAGCAACATTTGCCATGGAAGAACATGATTCAGCTCTTGTCTTCCACTTCTAGTGATAAACGTTTTCCTTTTGAGTCAGCATTACTTCTCAAGTAGAGGCCATTAAAATTTGGCTCTTATATTTTTGACATTGTAAATGTTGAGTAAAGAAGAATTTTCCCAGCACTGATTACACACATCAGCTGAGTTTATCGTTCTGTGATAGATGTGCAGCTCCTTCGAGCCAGAGGGAGACACGCAGCAGCCTGTTCTCAGCTGTGCAGTAGTGCTGCAGTATAATGAGTAGGTAATACTCAATCAGGCTGATCAGTCACAGAATGGTAATCCAATATTTCCATTGCAAAGTCCCTGGGCTTTACATAAGGAAATCCCTTCTCCCATTCAAGTATTAGCCAGGCCTACTCTGCTTAGCTTCTGAGGCCAGACAAGATTGTCATGGTCAGGGTGCTATGGCTGCAGACAGGACATCTTTTCTAATGAGAAGTGTGATTCTTAGACAAGTGCCCTTAGTGCCATGTCCTCTATGAACTAGTGGTAGGATCTTGGACAAAAAGCTAAACTTTTCTTTTTTTCCCCCTTTTTTGGTCTTCTGAGACAGGGTTTCTCTGTGTAATGCTGGCTGTCCTAGAACTCACTCTGTAGACCAGGCTGGCCTTGAACTATTGATCCTCCTGCCTCCACCTCTCAAGTGCTGGGATTATAGACTTTCAGCATCACACATTGCTTGAAGCTAGACTTTTCAACCTTAAGGTAAGTTAGGGTTAAATGTGAAAGCTTGCAGACTGCAGAGATCTTTCAGTGAGTAAAGCACTTGTCTCATAAGCATAAGGACCTGAGTTTGAATCCATAGAACCCACATAAAAAAACAGACATACTTGCATGCAATGTAATCCCAGGGCTCCTACAGGAGATGTGGGGGGAACAGAGACAGCAGAATCCTAGGAGGCTCTCAGGCTGACCTGATGGCAAAAAAGGGACCCTGCCTCCAACAAGGTGGAAGGTACAGACCTATACTGAGGTTGTCCTTTGTCTTCAGTGAGTGCTGTGGCACAGGCATTGCCTTCCTGCCTCCTCCCACTTCCCCAAACCGCTCTGTACCCTGTCTGTCTTTCACACACCAAGAAACAAAACATGAAAGCCTGTCCAGGCACTTGTGGGACTAGTCACTGTTAGCGTCCACAGAAGACCAGGAAGCCTGCTGTAAACTGTGTGGTGTTTGGCTATAACCAAACATATCTCCCAGACACCTCACATCACCAGCAGCTTACTTATAATGCCCAGTACAATATTGATTCCATGTAAGTAGTTATACTGTGTTGAGGTCCCGCTGCAGCTGAGTTTGGGTTCTGAGATGGGGAATGGTAAACAGTGTGAAGAAGAGTTGTCCAACCATCAAATGAGTTTCGCACATGTAGTTGGTCCTGAATAGCTCAAGCCATCTTTATTTATACTTCAAAAACAAGCATGTTTTCTCCACCCTCCAGGATTAAGCTCTGGAAAAAACAAATTTTTTTTCTCCCAACTTTTACATCAAAACAACTTTTAAACTAAAAGCAATGCTCAACATTTTGCTAGCTTGGCTAAACATCGAGCCAGGCGCATCCCATCCTTACAAAGTTAAAGGGTGATAAACATAGGCACACATTCTCAAAAACAATATCATTCAAAACTTAACAAAGCTTATTTACAGAACTAGGGGTGATTTCCCATAAGCTGCCTGTATACAGTTAGCTTGTTTTTCTCCAACTGGCCCCTTGTCCTACAAAAGGGTCTTGCAGCCTAATCCTCTATAAAGGGTGAACTTTCATAAGGCACTCTTTTTCCATCTTAATGTTTGTCTTTATTTCCCCAGAATTAGGAGATATAATTAATATCTCATGTGTTGCTTCCTTATATGTGCCCATTAAATTTTACTGCCTCTGAATCTGCCCTTACCAAATCAGCAATGTTCCCAGGGTCTGGAGTGACAGCTGGTATTTCCAGATAAGAAACCTGAGAAGCATTAGTTCCCAAAGAATTTTTAGGGGAAAATATTGGAGAAAAAAAAGGGGGGTTTTCTAGGAATGATTACAGCCTTGTGCAGTGAATGGGCCTGTGAAGGGAGATCAATGTGTTAGCTACTGAATGGAGCCCTGGCAGCTAGTGAAGTATCCAGCACAGAATGATATTTGTGGAAAGAGTAAATGTTATATAGAGATCACAGTGTCTTGGGGGAAAGAATGTGAGCTTGATTTGGTTCAATGGGAGTAGACAGTAAGGGGAGATTACAGGTCAGTAAAAGTGAATGTACCTAGAAGAGTCAACAAGATGTGGGCCAACACATATACTTTCGGGTTTCAATAACTCACTAAAACAAAGCTGTGATAGAAAATACAAAATTTTATCTTATGTATGCACACATGTGTGTTTATATGTGCATGTATGTGTCATACGAATACTTTGGATTTTCCAAACTCATTAGATTCATGTATTATCAGATTATTTCTTATTCATTCCTCAAAATCTAGCTCAGATAACACACACACAAAGAGAGAGACACACAAAGAGAGACACACACACAGGCACACAGGTGCACACACACACATTTGTGGTTCTGCGGATCAAATCTTGGGCCTTGCACATGCCAGACTAGTGCATACTACTGAGCTATTCCCCCACTAAAAGGCAGGTTGTGGAGGTCAGGTTGAATTCAAGACACTTCTGGGACACTTATTCTAGAGGTCTTGACAACAGAAAGATGTGTAGACTCATCTGGAAGCACAGATTCAGTTCTCCATGAGACAGCCATGTGAGTGCAGGAATACTTAATGGATCTTCCTACCTCCAATTGGTGTTCCTGCTCTGACAGTGTGAAGGGAACGGATCACGCTTCCACCATGTCAGTACACTGTGTCATGTGACTTGTCATTAATACCAATGGTCACTGGTGAGTCCAGTTCGGTATAATACCTATAAAGGATTGTTACTTATTTTGTGGTGTGAGTGTGTGTTTGTGTGTGCATATACCACAGTGCTTGTGTGAAGGCCAGAGAATAGCATACCAGAGTCTGTCCTCTCTTTCCTACCGTGTGGGTCCCAGTGTTGAACTCAGGTTGCTGAGTACAGTGGCAAGAGCCTCACAGCTGAGCCATCTCACCTGCCACTGAGCCCATTTTATAGGAGTGAAAAACCTAGAACAATATGGCTGCCGATATTACACTCATAGCTTTTCTCCACTCTTTTTTATTTAAAATGGAATGATGGAAACAACATGGGAGTAGGAGGTCTGTCGTCTTTCTGGTGTTCTTTTATACATCATGTGCAACAGGAAATTTTTCTATGGCTGCCAGATGTGGAAGCAGACACAATCCTGTTCTCACATGGTCTGTTCCTGTGCTTGCACATCCCTAGGAGGAAATGGCTAGTTCCACAAAGCCTCGTGCCCTGCTGGACAAAGCACAGATTCAGGGGTGGGGCAGGAGGATGATGGGGTAGGATGACGGGTAGAGGAGTTTGCTCAGTTCGTTTTCTGTGAACTGGGACAATGCAATGCAACACTAAGTGGCAGCTCACAGGCCATGTCACAGTCATCTTGTTATTATTACAACAATTCACTGTGATTTAGAATATGTGGTCCTTCATGACTGACATGTGTCACTTATCATGGTGTTTTCAATATGACATAGCACATGTTATTGCTCTGTTGCTATGTAAGGTTGTGAGATCATGGGCCATCTCATCTAGTCATCATGATAGTACGCTTAATATACACACACACATAAGATATACCTCATATATATGTGAGGTAAAGTCTAACTATGTAGTCCTGGATAGCCTAGAACTCTCTATGTAAACCATTCTGGCCTCAAACTCATAGAAATCTGCCTGTTTCGGCCTCCCGGCTGCCAGAATTAGAGGTGTGCACCACCATGCCCAGGCTTATTTATTTATTTTTACAGGTTCTCTAGTCTGCCTGGCCTCAGACTCTCTAAGTAGCTGAGGCTGACCTCCTGCTTCATCTCCTGGACACTGGGGTTATAGTCATGAACCATCGTCTGGTTTATGCAGGGCTTGGAGTTGAACCCTGGGCTTATTACCTGCTAGACAAGTACTCTATCAACTGAACCACATCCCCGGTCCAAGGCATTAGACACTTTAAAGATAAAGAAAATAAAACACAGGAGCTGCGGAGGTGGCGTACTCATGTACTGTGTGAGCAGAACAATCTGAATTTGAATCCCAGCATCCGCGTAAAAGGCTGAGCATGGGGTGTGCCTGTGCCCCAGCGCTGAGGAGACAGTTCCAAGGTTTGACACCTTTGTAAATTAGTGAACTCTAGGCTCAGTGTGAGAGCCTGTTTTAAAGGTGGATGGGGCTGGACAGAAGGTCAGCAGTTAAGAGCACGTGTGGACCTGGGTTCAATTCCTAGCACCTACATAGTAGTTCAAAACCATCCAAACTTCAGTTTGGGGGCATCTTCTGACTTCCTCCCTTACTAGATACCCATGTGGAACACATACACACGTAAGCAAAACATTGACACACAAAATAATTAATTAAAAATGAAGATAAATTTAGTAGTTGAAGAAGAAACCCAGTATCAATCTCTGGCCTGTACATGCATGTGCACACACACATGCACAGATGTACCCACAAATATATATACATACATATACCACAAACCACGCAGTAAATCAGAGAGAAACTTAGGACTGCTTGTTTCCCACATGTCTGCAATCCAAGCACCAGGAGGCTGAGGCAGGAGGGTCAAGAGTTAGAGGCCAACCTACCACAGATTGAGATTCCCTCTCTCTGTCTCCCTCCCTCCATCCCCCCCCCACACACACACACTCTCTCTCTCTCTCTCTCTCTCTCTCTCACACACACACACACACACACACTCTCATACACACACACACATACACACACACACACACACACACACAAGCAGCAGGGAGAAAATAAAACTTAGAGAAATTAAGTGATGCATCACACAGGGAGCCACAGATGGCAAGTGGCAGGATCTGGCTCCGTCCAACGCAGTATTCCGTATGTCAAAGTCTATATTTTCAAAAACCATGCTGCTCTGATAAGCTCCATATCATTCACATTTGAAGCTGTCAACATGCTGATAAAGTTTCAAATTACCAGAATGATACTGCATTATTCTCCTTTTCAATCAACTGAGATGACAGTTATGAAAGTGTCTCATGCTGGTCCCTGCTGGCCTGGCTCCTAGTAATCATTCCTTGTCCCTCTGAGTCCTTGCCCTTCCCAACAGAGTTGAGTCCAGGACCAGGAGCTGGCAGAAGAGTGCCTTACTCTGCACAGGTGGCTGTGACAGGCAGCTATTGAACTTGAAGCATTATTGCCCAGCACTAATGGGAACAGACTGGCTCAGCCACACTGTAGCAGTGATGGCCTGGTCCTCCAGAATCATAGATTCTGTGTTCTTCACACAGTGTTAGATGCTGAATCCATTCATTTTTGAAATGATAGAGCATTGTCTTCTCAATATAGGTGCTTGGGAAATACAGAAAATTGAAAGAAGAAGCTTTTCCTCTTATCTCAACTTTAGAAACAACCATTGGTAACATTTTCTAGGTTTACTTCATGCACTATAAACATTATTTAAGGCAAGTGTGGTGGTACATGCCTGAAAGCCCAGCAGGAGAATCAAGAGTTAAAGGTCATTCTCAGCTACATAGTGACATTGAGGTCCCTAGGCTGTCGGAGACCCTATTTCAAAACAAAACAAAGTTTAGGACTGAGCATTCAATTACCATGTGTTCTCAGCAAAGTTGTCCTCTGATATTCACATAAGTACATGCATGCATGTGCGCGTGTGTGCAATACATACATTAATGTAATAATAATAAAAAAGAATGGCCCTGATCCACAATCATGGGTGTGGGAGGGGCTCATGGGGGCCTTATTCAATCCATGTTAAACTATTGCCTGCTGAAAGATCCTGAGAGAGGGCCAGTCATTGTCTTTGGAGTCCACCAAGCTCCAATGGACAGTTCCACACTCATGGCTACTAGTTAAACTCAGTGAGTCATAAGACATAACAAAAGGACATGAGTGTGGAGAAGGGATTCAGGATGGGCAGGGGTTGGCAGAGGTGGTCAGAGTATCCAGAATGCATTTTAGACATGTATAAGATGTCAGAGAACAAATTACATTAACAACAAGAACAAATAAAATCAGTTTTATGACTATAAAAGTAATACATATTATCTCATAGGAACATTGTAGACTACAAACAAAACACTTGCCATCATGGCATTATAGGTAACCATTATTAATATGCTGCATGTCACTTTTCCCCCTGGTGATGTGAGCAAATATGTAAACATATGAAGTGGGGAGTCATTGCTGGCCAAGGTGACACACACACCTATAATCCCATAATCTCAGCATTTAGGAGGTAGAGGACCTCTTCAAGTTCAAGTTCATCCTTGGACACCTAGCAACTTTGAGGACAGCTAGGGCTGCATAGACCCTGTCTTAAGAAAAAAATAAAAAAATTTTCATTTAATTACTAGTCCATGAAAGAACAGAATTGAGATCATGATGTACATTTAATGTTAAACAAGGTCAAGAACAAAGAAGGCCTGGTAGAAAAAGCCTAACATCCCAGCTGCTGTGGAGGCTGAGGCAAGAATGTCAAAAATTCTAGATTTTTCTGGGATTCACAGTGAGTCCAAAACCAGCCTGGGCGACATAATAAAATGAAGGAAAGAGAGACAGGAAGGAAAGAGAGAAGGAAAAGAAAAGGAAGGAAGGAGAAAGAATAGAAAAAACACAGTAAGATATTAGTTGATGGGTCACAAAAATGAAGATTAAGCATTACTGAGCATACAGAGAAATTGTACATTTGCATATTCCTGGCAGACAAGTAGAATGTTTTGACAGTTTCTCAAAAAGCTAAACACGGGATACTAGGTGGTCTGACAACTCTACTTGTAGGTATATATCCCAAAGAAACAGGTACTCAAATAAGTGCTTATACACAAGGCTCATACTGGGACTAGTCACAGTAGCTAAAAAGCAGGAACACTCATCTATTTATCAATGGCTGAATGGATAAAGGAATGTGGCATATCCTTACAAAGAAATACTATTCAGTCATGGAAATAGGTGAGCACATGCTGCAATGTGGATGAACTTCAAAAAGAGTGTGGTAAATGAAAACAGATAGACACAGAAGTCCACATGTGGTGGTGCCATTCCCATGAAATATTCAGAACAGGTAATTCTTAGGGGAAGAGAGCAGGGTGGTTGCTAGGAACCAGAGGAGGACAGAAGGTGAAATGACAGCTCCCTGGGTATGGAGTCTCCTTAAAGGGTGGTTGGTGAAAGTGTTTTAGAATTAGAGAGAGAAAGTACTCAACAATGGGGCTCCCCACCAGCCTGAAGGTGCACCCTGTTGCAAGATATTTGATTACACTGTGTAAAGATGTATCACTGTGATTGGTTTAATAAAAAACTAAACAGTCAATGGCTAGGTGGGGACAATAAGTAGGACTTCTGGGCATAGAGAAAAATTGGGGATGAATCTAGGCACAGAGGAGATGCAAGGAGAGGCAGAACAAGTCAGAGGCACAGAATGAAAGAAAAGTAAAAAGCCACCTGATATAACATAGATTTAAAAATATGGATTAATTTAAGATATAAGAGTTAGTTAGGAACAAGCCGGCTGAGTTTTCATAATTAATAAGAAATCTTCATGTCATTATTTGGGAGCTGACAGGACAGAGAAAGACTCATTACAGCACCCCCATCAAAATATCCTTTCATTGTAAAGTACTGAAAACATTTTTCCATAGTATTTTACCATCTTTTTCAATTGTGTTTTTCTTAGGTTCTTCACACACCTGGATTTGTGTATGCCTTTGTGCATGTGTGCACGTGTGTGCACGTGTGTGTGTGTGTGTGTGTGTGTGTGTGTGTGTGTGTGTGTGCGCACATACACATGTGCGTGTGTGAGATGGGAGGCTTGCAGTTTCTGCTTGGTGAGGCAGCGGTCTCACTGTGCTGTAGGGAAGCACACCGTATAACATTTCTGTAACAAGTCTTTCTCTGTCCTGCCAGCTCCCAAATAATGACACAGAGACTTATTACTTATGAAAGCTTGACCTTAGCTTAGACTTGTTTCTAATTAGCTCTTATAACTTAATTAACCCATTCTATTTATCTATGTGCTGCCATGTGACTCGTGGCTTTTACCTCTCCTCCTCCATGTTCTGCTTCCTCTGTGTCTCTGCCTTTCTTCTTCCCAGTGCTCTCTGTCTAGAAGTCCTGCCTAGACCTCCTGCCTAGCTATTGACCATTTAGCTTTTTATTAAACCAACCACAGTGACACATCTTCACAGTGTAATCAAACATCTCACAGTACGTTGCCTCTGTCATATAGCAAGATTCTAAATATATGTGGCTTTATTGGGGGGGCTTACAATTTTCTTCCTCTATCATCAAGCTTTATTTTCTATCTATCTATCTATCTATCTATCTATCTATCTATCTATCTATCTATCTATCTATTTATTTATTTATTTATTCTTGTCTTGCTGTGTTGTGGGTTTTTCTATTTTAGGCTTTTTAGTGTGTATGTGTGTGTTCTGGCTGTTTGTAGACAAGGCTGTCCTGGAACTTGCGATCCTCCTGTCTCCACTTCTTTTCTCCTAGGATTGCAGACATGGGACACCATGTCAGGGCTTACCATAAGGTTTGATATCTCATCATTACAGTTTCCCTGCCTTGCTCATTTTTTTTCCATGCTTATCTTGTCTATTCCTGGCGCTTTGTTCTTCTATGGAATTTTAGAATCAGCTTACCAAAGCTAATTTTAATCATGGATTTCCTATTGAAATCTCAACTGGAATTATACTGAAAAGAATTTCTTATCTTTATAATATTGATTCCTTTCATCCTCAAACACAAGGGCTAGGGAGTTGGCTCGATGGATGAGCAAAGCATGAGGACCTGAATTCAGATCCACAGCACCCATATAAAAAGCTGGGTGTTTTGGTACATACCTGTAACCCCATGCTGGGAAGGCAGAGATAGGAGAATCCTTCATGTTCCTGAACTGTTAGTTCTAGGTTCAGTAAGAAACCCTGTCTTAAAGAATATGGGAGAAGGCAATTGAAGAAGACAGCTGATTCTGACTTCCAGCTTCTAAGTGCACATGGGAACCCACCCCCCCCACACACACACAAAAGATACGTAACTTCATATGTCTTTGTTTTGCTTAGGTTGGATCCATGACCTTGAGTATAGTGCGAAGCATATACTCCAATACCCTCCTAGGCTCTCAGCATCTGTAGTTTTCAGTTCTTTGTTGCTGTTATTTCTTTCTGGTTTTGATTTTAAGTCAAGGTTACATGTAGCCCAGCTGGTCTTGATTCCTGACCCTCCTGTTTCTACCCACCAGGTGCTACCATGCTGAGTTCTTTCTATTTTGTTTTGTTTTGTTGAGACAGGGTTTCTCAGTGTAGCTCTGGCTGTCCTGGAACTCACTCTGTAGACCAGGCTGGCGTTGAACTCAGAGATCCATCTGCTGCCTCTGCCTCCAAGTACTGAGATTAAAGGCATGAGACACCATGCCCAGTGGCTTGGTTCATTTTATTTAAAAAATTTTTATTTATGTCTCTAACTGTGTATGTCTGCACATATGTGCCATGTGAGTATATGCACACATGAATGAAAGTCTCTAAGAGGCTAGAAGATGGTATCTAGTCTCATGGAGTTATAGTTACAGGGAGTTATAACCCACTTAATGTGGGTCCTGGGAACTCCAGGCCTATGCAAGAGCAGCAAATACTCAATTGCTGAGCCATCTCTACAGCCTCATCAATTGATTTTTTTAAATGTTGCTTAATAATGTGATATAAACCAGTTAATTAATTAACTTTCCAGGTGACATAAAATAACAATTTTCTCAAGTTAAAAATATTTTGATTATATATTTAATTTCTAATGCACATAAATACTATTTTATTATACTTAAATTTTTATTACATTTATTTATTCAGTGTGTGTGTGTGTGTGTGTGTGTGTGTGTGTGTGTGTGTGTGTGTGTGTATAGGATTGTATGCCATGTAGAAGTCAGAGAACAATTTGTAGGAGTTGGTTCTTTCCTTCTATCATGTGGGTTCCAGGCATGAAACTCAGGCCATCAGGCTTGGTAGGCTTACCCACTGAGCCATCTTGCCAGTGCTGAGCTCAGGGCTTTCTGGCCTATACCACCACACCCAATCGTATTTCAATTCCTTGGGTTTTTTTAAAGGTTTATTTTTGTTTATGTGTATGGGTTTTGTTTTTTTTTTTTTTTTTTTTGGTTTTTTCAAGACAGGGTTTCTCTGTGTAGCTTTGCGCCTTTCCTGGAACTCACTTGGTAGTCCAGGCTGGCCTCGAACTCACAGAGATCCACCTGCCTCTGCCTCCCGAGTGCTGGGATTAAAGGCGTACGCCCGGCGTGTATGGGTATTTTGACTGTGTGTCTGTGCACATGCATGCAGTGCCCTTGGAAACCGAAAGAGGGCATTGGTACCTTGGATCTGGAGTTGCAGACCGTTGTGAGCTGTCTTGTGGTGCTAGGAATGGAACCCTGGTCCTCTGCAAGAGCAGTCAGTACTCATAACAACTGAAATTCCAACCTCCTTGTTTCATTTCTCATGCCTTGATAATAAAGGAAATAAGATATTATTTTATGTTTTTATCTAATTAGATTAGGACCTCTCAGAAGTGGATGTTTTGAAGCTAGCTCTTTTAGGAGTTCACTGTTGATAACTTTTTTTAAATGGTAAAGTCATTTTCTTGAAAAACTGGTCTGCTTTACACTTCCAATTCATAAAAATAGATACCAAAGTTCCCAGATGACATCACAAAATAACTAACAAACAGCAAGCCAGCATCTCCTGACCCAGAGATGGGTCTGTTCCTCTCCCTCCATACAAAACATAACAGCAGTTGAGATGCTGCAGAGAAGGCTTGGCAGTTAAGAGCATGCATGACTCTTGCAGAGGACCTGAGTTTGGTTCCCAGCACCCATGTCTGGTGGTTCACAACTGCCTATAACTCCAGCTCCATGGGCTCTAATGCCTCTGACCTCTGACCTCTGAGAGCACATGCATTTACATGCACCTCCCACACACATCCCAGTTCATGCACATACATGTAATTTAAATATAACCACAGGGGCTGGAGAGATGGCTCAGTAATTAAGAGCACTAGCTGTTCTTCCAGAGGACCTGGGTTCAGTTCCCAGCACCCACATGGTAGCTCACAATGTCTGTAACTCTAGTTTCAGAGGATCTGACACCCCCCACACAGACATACATGCAGGCCAAACACCAATGCACATAAAATTAAAAAAAAAAAAAGAATTAAATATAACACAGTCAAGAAAATCAGGACAAGAAGAGGTGGAATCTGAATTCATATATTTTGGATTCAAGGACTGATTCCGATACATGGAAGTGTGGGGATTTGGGTAAGTGATCTCTCAGAACATCAATTCTGTCTTCTGTAAAACAAGGGGATCGGAGTGCTAGCTTTCACAGTGACATTGGTAAGTGTTTTATGTTTAGCAGTCATTCAATAAGTAGTATTAATTTTTATCAACCTAGCTGCTGATTATGCTTTATTTATTTATTTATTTATTCATTCATTCATTCATTCATTCATTCATTCATTTGAGACGTGGTCTAGGCTGGCCTCAAACTCCGTATGTAGCCAAGAATGATTTTGAATTTCAGATCCACCTGCCTCTACTTGTGCGCTAGGTTTATGCAGTGCTGGGGATAAGGACCCTAATCTTTGTGTGTCTTATGCAAGCATTCTACCTACTTAGCTGTGTTCTCATCCCTTACCTCTTAAATATATATATAAACACACACATATATTTAAAGTGTGTGTGTAGGTCAGAATTTGGTGCAAGGTGTCTTAAGGGTAGCAAGTCCTAGGGATCCTCCTGTCTTCACTCCCAGCGCTGGCATTAGAAGTGTACAGTGCTGCACCTGCTCTTAATGTTGGTTCTGGAGCTCAGATTTGGGTCCTCAGGCTTGGGCTGTGAATGCTGTACCAGCTGAACCCCACTGACAGCCCTGGCCCTATATTTTAATGCTGCCATGTTTGGTCATTATGATTATTCTCCAGGTTTGTAAAGATCAATGTTTCAAATAGCTTTGTTGGCCATGTGCCCCAAAATATTTTCGTCTCTCTTGTTCCTGTCCATACAAAACACACAAGATTCACACAGGTGTACACACACACACACACACACACACACACACACACACACACACACACACGGTGTCTGCTTCCCCCTTTTTATTCAAATCATATACATAAACTCACAGAACTCACCAGCTGGGGTCCACACTCCTTCACAAAGCACACACCATCAACAGATACACTCTGGCTCACCAATCACACTTGAAACCTACCAGCTCTCTGGCAGATCCCAAGCCACCCACAATGCTAGATCCATTCACGCAAAGCCTATTCACTGGCTCCAATATGGGCAGTTACCTTATTCTTGCTTCCTTTAGGGATGATTTTATTTTAGTTGTTTTTGTTTTTGTTGTTCCAGAGAGTTTATCATCTGTCCCTCCTTCTCCCTACCCAGCCCCCAAACCTCCCCCCTCCAGCCTCCATTGCGCATGTGTTATGCATCCCTCCCCCATCCTGGGTACCAGTTGGGCGCTTTCGGGTGCTGGCAGTTGAAGAGATGGAACAGCTTCCTCAGGAACGCCCAGCCCCTTAAAACGCTGCTGACCAGAGCCACCCTCCTCCCTGCAGCCTTCAGCAGGGATGGAATGAAAGGGGACCCCTTGACCTGCCTGCGGGGATCAGCAATGGAGTTAAAGCAATCTCTGTCTATCCATCTGGAAGCCGAGAAGCCTCTGAGGCGCTATGGGGCGGTGGAGGAGACAGCATGGAAAGCGGAGGGACTGGGAAGTAAGTGTTTGGGCAGGGAACGGGAGGGGGACAGTTGGAGACCCTGTGCTGAAGCTGGTGGCCCCTAGTGCGCGAGGAACGTGGGTGAGCAGACGGAGGAATCGCCCGGAGGAATCGCCCCCGCAGCCAGGCTTCCAGTGTTGCACAGCAGCGGTGTTCTCCCTACAAACAAAGAGGGGACCCTCCAGGGCTGGGCTGCACCGGGAGGCTCCTCGGGAAATCACAAGGCAGCTAAGCCAGGAGGAGCCTGGCTGGATTAGGGAGTCCTAGATCTGGGAGCCGGAGACTGCTCTTGCAAAGGACAATCTTTCTTGCAGCCTAGGAAGGAGGATGCTAGGGCGTTGAGATGCTTGAGGGCGCAGGAGCCAAGGGTCAGTTTGGGAAGCGCCCACGTACTGGAGATGGGGGAGTGTCTGTTTGCTCTTCCTGCCTTGAGGTCTGGGGCATAGCAGAAATCCCAGCATCTTCCCACCTCCTCCTGGGTCAGAGGAGAAGGGAAGGAGCAAGCAAGGGCAAGGTCAGCCCTGTGCACCGCCCCCCCCCCCCCCCCCCCACGCTTCTAGTCCTTGACTTGATGATCCGATTTGGTTTGAGTTCAGCCTTAGCAGGCGGTTTTGAAACACACCTCGGCACTCATCGGTTCTCTCTATGGTGTTTTGGTATCAACAGACATTGCTAAATAAATCCAAGACTTTTGCCTTCAGTTTGTTGGACACGATACTTAAAACTGCAAAGTGTGGAGGCTGGAAAGTCTAGAGTTACTGATGTTCCTGCAACCCTAGGGGCTTCCCAGTGTCCTCCACCCCCATCTCCTGCTCTGCTATGGCTTGCTCAGGAGCCTTGGTGTATGTAGCCTGCCAGGCTGGGAAAAGCCCTCTTGTCTACCTGCCCTGCTCTGGGTCTCTGGGCTCAGTGCTCATTCCCAGCACCATTCCCTGAGTTACATGTATTTAAAGTATTGTAAATACGCTTCTCTCTCTCTCTCTCTCTCTCTCTCTCTCTCTCTCTCTCTCTCTCTCTCTCTCTCTCTCTCTCTCTCTCTCTCTCTCTCTCTCTGTTTTCTTCATACTTGTAACTATGCACTCAACAGCTTAGCTATACTGTGTTTGGATTTCAAGTTCAAATGTCTTCATTACTGATAGGATGGGTGTCCTAATCCTTCTGATCTCTTTCCTTCTTTCATTTTCTTTCTCCTTTTAAGACCTGGGTCCATTCTTCTGCTTCATCCTTTCTAACTCATTGGCTTTGGCATTTTGAGGTAACCTCAAGGCTGCAGGTCAGTTTTACAAGCTCAAAATAATACCACCAATGGATGCCTTTTATTGTTAGGTTGCTATATCCTGAGAACTTCAGATACACCATCTCATTAATTACTGTTACCACCTTGTGTGGCCTGTAACACCGCTTGCATGAGAGGGCCAGGGCTTGCTAGGTAATGCAAACGGAATTGATAGACCCAGGATTCGGACGCAGGTTAGTTGGACTCTACACATTTTTCATGAAGGTTTACTGCTTTCACAGTTTCAGGAAACTTCCTAGGTCTATTTCAAAGATGGTCAGTGCTGGGCGGTGGTGGCGCACACCTTTAATCCCAGCACTTGGGAGGCAGAGGCAGGCGGATCTCTGTGAGTTCGAGGCCAGCCTAGGCTACCAAGTGAGTTCCAGGAAAAGGCACAAAGCTACACAGAGAAAGCCTGTCTCGAAAAACAAAAAAAACAAAACAAAAAAAACAAAACAAAACAAATCAAAGATGGTCAGTGATTTTATAAGCAGATAGTGGCCCTGTTGGTCCCTGCAGTCCACAATGCTTGAAAGAAGGTTGGGTCCCCATAGAGTAGAAGCAGAGCACAGTTGAGGAATCTCAGACTTGACTAAGACTTTCTGACTGACCATGTGACAAGGTATGTTTCTGTCATTACTTTGCCTCTTCTTTCAGAGTGGGGATAATATCATGGACCATATGGCTTTATCATGAATATTAAATAAGATGGTGCTCAGGTGAGTTCTCAGGACACAGCTATGTTTCAATAGTTCCTCCTCCATCCATAGAGGGAACTCCTCTCATCCTTTCCATGAAACTGCACAAAGTAAGACTGCCTTAAAACTGCAATATTGGGCAGATCTCTGTGAGTTCTAGGCCAGCCAGGTCTATTTAGCAAGTTCCAGCCCACCAAGGGCTACAAAGTAAGACCCTGTCTCAAAGTGAAAACCAAAAGCAAACTGAAATATTGAGCGGTTCTCTAACAGCAGCACCTGTCCCCAAGGTCTCATGAAACCCAGACTGGCCTCAAACTCTGTAGCCGAGGATGACCTTGAACTCTTCTCCTGTCTCTCCTCCCAAGTGTTGGGATGCAGGTGTGCACCAGCTCACTCAGCTCCTTCCTAGCATTTCTCTTACAGATTTTCATTTCTTGCCTTTTTATTGGGGAAAACCAAATTCAAGCATGTAGGGAAAACTGAGGTATGAATCCAATTTATGCCACATGAGTCCCTGAAAATTTTGTACTTCTGAGTCCTGGCTGTAAACTCCCTGACCCTTTCTGTTCCAAACCATCCAAGACTCTGAGACTTGCCTGGTGGTTCAATGGCAGATCAGTTTCTTATGTGCCTTGGCACAGATCCCCAAACATATCCCCTAGCTCTTTAAGCTATTCACATTTGAAATCTTCTCAAAGCTCACTTTGGAAACTGGAATCTGGCAAGTTTGAGTATTTTTTTTTCTTTTTTTTGGTTTTTTGAGACAGGGTTTCTCTGTGTAGCTTTGCGCCTTTCCTGGGACTCACTTGGTAGCCCAGGCTGGCCTCGAACTCACAGAGATCCGCCTGGCTCTGCCTCCCGAGTGCTGGGATTAAAGGCGTGCACCACCACCGCCCGGCTAAGTTTGAGTATTTTGATTCCTGTCTACAATCAGGCACTTTGGGATTTTTGTTTGTGCATAAACATCCTCTCAACTCCCAAGAGATCTATAGAGCCTTCCCATAGGTCTGGGCCTCTATTTACTTATTAATGAAGTGTGGAAATTGGTAATCCTGGTGCTGTGGCCAATCTAGTGCCAAGCCAGAGCTGTGACCCTTGACATGTTGAAGGAAGGAAGAGCCCATTAAAAAGGTTCTGCTTCACTTCTGCATGCATTCCAAGGTTTTTAAGAACTAACAGAGGGGAAAGGTGGTAGACGTGGTTGCTTTTAGCTGAGATTGTATTAACTGCTTCCTTTCATTTCAGCGAGAATATTTAGAGTATTTATGTACTCTGACTTATTTACAGACAGGGTCTCACGTAGTCCAGGCTCGCCTCAAACCTGCTATATAGCCAAAGATGACTTTGTAATGTAGAGGTAAGAGGACAATTTGTAGAAGTCAGTTCTCTTCTATCATGTAGATACCAATCAAACTCAGGTCATCAGGGTTGATGCCAAGAGTCCTTACTGGCTAAACCATTAAATTAGCTCTTGACCTTGAACTGATCCTCCTGCCTCTACTCCTAAGTTTATGGGTATAAACCACCATGCCTGGATTTGCATTGATGGGACTCAAACTTGGGGCTTTATGCATGCTAAGCAAGTGTTCTACCAACTGAACTACACCCCAGCTCTTAACTATAGCACTTACTTTATTTACTATCATTATTATTTGTGGTACTGGATCCTGAACACAAGGCCTTGTGAATGCTAGACAACCGCTCTATCACTAAGTGGTATTTTAAAGTCATCTAGGCCTTGAACCTACACTGTAGTCCAGGTAGGACTTGAACTTGGAACCCTCTTAGGCCTGTACCACCTGGTGCAGCTTCAGGTCCAGTTTTTAGATGAAGAAATGTAATGTACTATAGTTATAGTAGAAAAGAACAGAAGAGGGGTATCTAAGGGTAACAGAAGTGGCTGCCATCTAAGCACTGGGGTGGAGAGGCAGGAGGGACTGGAGTTCAGGCTCATGCTTGGCTACAAAGAGAGTTTGAGGCCATACCTGTTTCAAAAACAAATAACTAAAAGTGAAAGAATAGGAGTTTGAAGCCAGGTGAGGTGAGTTCAAACTTGCCCTTGCCCTTTCCAGCTCTGTTACGATGGGCATATAGTTGAAACTATACTACTGGTTGTTTTATCTGTAAAATGGTAATAAATGGGACTGAAGAGATAATTCAGTAGTTAAGGGCACTGACTAAGTTCAGTTCCCAGCACCCACGTTGGGTGGTTCGTAACCCTCTGTACCTCCAGCTCTAGGAAACCTGACACTGTCTTCTGAGCTATGCAGACACCCGCATTTGTGAACACACAAATAAATAAACTAAATGCTCTAAAATGAGAATAATAATAGTAATGGATGTGTGGGGTTCTTGGAGGACAGAATGAAGTCATTTAACACACAGCCCCAGGTCAATGCCAAATGGTTGTCATAATAGGAACCAAGTAGAAGCCCCTTGTATCTGCAGAGGTTATTGAAAAGCCGTAAAGTGTGGATAATGACTGTGCCTATGCTACCTTCTTCACAGAAGTGTGTGCAGAAAGACTTTTTAGTACCTCAGCCCTGCCTGTACTCTTTTTCAGTTTTAGGAATTGAACTAGGGCATCATGAATGCTAGAAAACCATCTAGTATTTCCTCAGTTGAAACAGAGTCAAGAAATAGCTTCTATTAACCCTTTCCCCCCCTCAACCCTTACCAGGTAGCCCAGGCTAGCCTTAAAGCTGAGCTTCTGGCTCCACTCCACCTCCCACCACCTTTGACAGCATTTTTCCATAAGCAGTGAGGTGTTTTTTTTTTAATAACTCAGTTGGAAAATGCATAGTGACATTTCACTGTGGCAAGATCTATAAAAATATTGCTTTCAACTGACTGTACTTAATTAAGGGAGACATGAAGACACGGTGCCTTTGAGAAAGCTTGGGGCTCTTAAAAAACACAGTGGTCTGTTGTCAGGGCCACGTTTTGGCAAATCTGAATGTGCCTTAAAGGATGATCAAGGACTGGGGGTTGGGATGGTGGAAAGATGACTGTGTGTGTGTGTGTATGTGGGCGGGGGGTGGGGGGGGGGGGGGGTGGGGGGTGGGGTGCTGAGGGCATCAGGGTAGGAGAGGCTGCAATAAAGCAGCCAGCCCAGGCAGCAATCTTCCCAGAAGCCCCTAGAAGATGACTGTTATTTACAAGTCCAAGGATGTGAAGTGACTAGCAATCAGATCATTAACTGACCAGTATCTCTGTTAATAAACAATACAGAGCTTGAAGTAATGTGACTTGCTGCCTATCTGTGAACACACTGTTGGGGGGAATGTTTTTGCACCATTTTTCTTGGTTTGGCTCATCTCCCCTGACTTTCTAATTAGGGAAGATAATTGTATTATTTCTCGTTTTATTTTTGGTATTATTTTGTCCTTATTATAAAATAATAATTTCACTTTTTGTGTTGTTTAGAGGCAGGGTCTCATGTATTCCAGGCTAGCTTCCATTCACCATAAAGTCAAGGATATCCTTGAACTCCTGATCCTTCTGCCTCCACTATGGAAGTGCTGGAGTGACAGGCACATGCCACCACTCCTGGCAGTGTTCAAGGAGAAGGGCACCAGCACTGAGCAAGGCAAACCTCTCCCATATTTAGGGGACATCAGGATTAGGAATGAGGGTATCAGATAATATCTAAACAGCATTCCATTCCAGTCATGTTAAATGTTTCCTGGGAATTCTCAGGGGAATACTGTTCATCTGGTCATCAGGAAATGACTGCTTGAAGAATATGACATTTTGACATGCAAATAGCTCTGGATGCAAAGATTTGGAGTATTCAAAGAAGAGGCAGGTGGCTCAGGCAGCTGGGATCCAGTGAGTCAGGGCAAGGTAGTGCTTAGTCAGGAAGGAGGCAGGCCAGATATGTCCTGTGGTTACGTTTTTAAGAGAAGTCTGAGGCTGGCTACCACGGTAAGACACGTTGTTGGGCCACGCTTTTTCATGTTTTAATATACTTATTTATTCTGTGTGGGGGGAGGGCATGTGGAGGTCAGAGGACAGGGATCCATTCCTCCTTTCACTATGTGGGTCCTGGGGTGGTCAGTCTTGGCAACAAGCTCATTTACCCACTGAGTGATCTTGCTAGCCCCTGCAGGGCCATTTTAAGCAAGGGAAAAAACACAGGGTGGCTTTTGGTTATTGAGGGAAAATAGGACCACAGAGGGGCAAGCTGTGATCCACACAGCAGTGCTTGAGCAGCTGAAGCATTCATTCTTCCTTCCTGATGACATCCATTTTGAGCAAATGGGGAATGGCCTTGAGTGTGAAGTGTTGACAAGGGACAGAGACAGCATGGCCAGCCTTGGGAGGCTGACCACTTAGTGAAGAGTAGATGTTGTTGTCTTGTTACCCTCAGCTGACAGGCACAAGCTCGAGTTGTGGAAACTATAGAAGTAGAAATTGGAGTTATAGTTGTGGAAACTATAGAAGCAGGAATTGGACGATGCTGGTATTAAAGAATTTGTTCTGCTTTTTTTGGCTAGCCTCAAACTCTTAGTGATCCTCCTGCCTCAGCTTCCTGACTGTCAAAATCACAGACCATCACCCTTGTATCTGATGTTTTGTGTTTTATGCTTTCTTTCTGAGTGTTAAGTAAAGGGGGAAATGTCAAGGGTGTTTATTCTTGGTATCTGGTTTTTTGTTTTGTTTTTTTCTGAGACAGGGTTTCTTTGTATAGCTGTCCTGGATCTCACTCTGTAGACTAGTCTGGCCTTGAACTCAGAGATCCACCTGCCTCTGCCTCCAGGGTGCTGGGTTAAAGATGTGCACAACCACGCCTGACCCTTGATATCTGAATGGTTATTAAATGCTTGTTAATAATACACAGTCCCTGAGAGTTAGCTGTGAACTCAAGCTCACTCACTTCTCATGGCAGTTCTGTGACATAGGCAGAGTTATAATTCCCATTTTATGCTTGGGGAAACTGAGGTATAGGGAGATCAAGGAAGTTGCTGAAGACTTTTTCTTTTTTCCTTTTCTTTTCTTTCTTTCTTTTAGTTATTTAAGACTGTGTAGCTTTAGCTATCCTGGAACTCACTCTGTAGACCAGGCTGGCCTTGAACTCACAGAGATCCACCTGTCTCTGACTCCTGAGTGCTGGGATCAAGGGCATGTGCCACTATGGCTGGCCTGCTGAAGGTCTTAAAGTCAGTAATTGGTGGAGCCTAATCTGATTTTAGGCTTCTTTGACTCCAAGTGCCTCTTTCCAGGGAGGTCTGGTATTCCTGGCCCAGTGAAGAGGCAGCAGAGGTTGGAAATAAAGTAAGACATAGCTTGGAACCTCAAAATGCATACAGATATGTAGCTAGAGTTTTCCTGCCTGGCCCACAGTCAGGAGAAATCTCTCTCACCTGCCAGTCCCACAGCTGCTCAGGCCCAACCAAGTAAACACAGAGACTTATATTGCTTACAAACTGTATGGCCATACCAGGCTTCTTGCTAACTGTTCTTACAGCTTAAATTAATCCATTTCTATAAATCTATACCTTGCCATGTGGCTCGTGGCTTACCAGCATCTTCACATGCTGTTTGTCATCGAGGCGGCTGGCAGTGTCTCTGACTCAGCCTTCCACTTCCCAGCTTTATTCTTCTCCTTGTCCTGCCTATACTTCCTCCTGCCTGACTACTGGCCAATCAGTGTTTTATTTACTAACCAACCAGAGCAACACATTTGCCATACAGAACATCCCACAGCCCAGATATGCAGAGAGGGAATGCAATGACAAAGGACAGTGTCAGTGGAATGAGACCGTTGCTCCATGGGAACACAAGCAGGAGTAAGAGGAGATCGGTGCTCACAAAGGGACTCAGGCCAACAACAAATAAGGATGTTTGCATTGGGCTGTGAACTAAGCAGTTTTTAGAAGTGGAGAGAGATGAGGAGGGTGAGAGAGGTTAACTGCCAGTTTGAAGAGAGGGCATCTCAGGTAAGCTGCCTGCTCAAGGCAGGGAGGAGGTGATTTCAAAGGTCGGAGTCCATGCACTGGCTTTGGGTTTTGCTTTGATTTTTTTTTTTCCTGGTTTCTTTTCCCTGGCTTAATGAAATATGCTTCCATTGTCTTATTGCTATTCCATGTGGCTCCCTTATGCCAATCATGTGTTTCCTCCATGCACATGTGGTCTGGAAGCTAACACAGAGAGTTTCTTCTGGTGTAGCCTTTCAGAACCCTGCTTGTGAGTGCCCTTGAAGAGGCTAGCGCATGACTCTCTATCCTTCACCATTCACTTGCTGGACAGGTTGAATGCCTACTGTGTACTAGCTTCAGAGACACAGAGTAGAGTAGGCCCAGCCTCCACCCTAGGGGAATTCTCTGCCTGTGTTCCCTTTTTCACTCTGCTGCTTCCTAGCAACTGGGATCTTAGGCAATGTACCTCACATCCTTAAGCCTCATTTTCCTAATCTGTAAAGTGGCCATAGTCCCCTGAGGATTAAACAGGGCAGTGTCAGTAAGCATGGGGTTTGACATATCCATGTCTGATGTTACTGAAAGTCCCAATATTAGGGTTCAGTCAGCTTAGCTGACGTTTATTAAGAAACATCAGAGGTAGGAGGAAGACTCAGTGGATGAAGGCACTTGCCATCAAGCCTGAAGATTTGAGTTTGGTCCCCAGAACTCACAAGTGAAAGGAGAGAACTGGTTCCCGTAGGTTGTTCTCGGACCTCTGCACATGCACCATGGTGCTCACTTTTTTAGTTAAAGGGGTATTTATGCCAAGCTGAAGAGATGGCTCAGCCAGGAAAATGCTTGCTGTGCGACCATGAGGGCCTGGGTTCAATCCCCAGGTCACACATGAGAACAATGGCTTTGGGGGCGTGTGCTTTTATTCTCAGTGCTGGAGAGTGGACACAGGGAGATCTCAGAGACTCTATGGCCAGCTCACCTCACCTACTTGGTAAGCCACAGGCCAGCGAGATACCCTGTCTTCAAAAGACAAGGTGGACAATGCTTAGGGAGCTGCTGGCACACATGCACACATCCACAAGCTTGCACACACACACATACATTTATTAAAATATGCCGGCTAGGTGGGTGGAGCTGATTGCTCAGTGCTTATCACGATATCCAGCACCTAGACCCTTATTATTCAATCAATAGTCACTGAATTGGGAGCCTGTTAATCCGTGAGGCCTAGGTGCAAATGTATTTGTAAACCTTCAATATCATGAAATTGAAAGTAAGTTGGGGTCTTGATTAGTCTGCATTGGCTGTCCATATGCTTGACATAGTTTTTTCCCGAGGCTGTGCTTAGATCAACATTCTTTCTTTCTGCAAGAAGCAATATTTTTTTTTTATTATTTTTTTTTTTTTTTGGTTTTTCGAGACAGGGTTTCTCTGTGTAGCTTTGCGCCTTTTCCTGGAACTCACTTGGTAGTCCAGGCTGGCCTCGAACTCACAGAGATCCGCCTGGCTCTGCCTCCCGAGTGCTGGGATTAAAGGCGTGCGCCACCACCGCCTGGCAAGAAGCAATATTTTAAGATCACATATATGGTATCTGGAATGGCACTGTTGTTGGTAACCACTAACATTGACAATGTGACTATGGGTAGAGGCTGGGGTAGACACACACACACACACACACACACACCCCTCATATATTTTGACCTAGCAACCTTACTGATGCTAGCCTTTATTAAATACATTCTGAAGAGAAACCATAAGAGTCTGTCCACTGGCAATAGGAACACTAGTGCACAAAGATACTTTGCTGGACACAAAATGAAGACATTTACAAATTATTGCTTATCCGCTATGAAATGCTATGTAGCTGTTAGTAAGGACAAGTTGTCTCAGAGGTATTTCTGAGGGATGGATGAGATCCAGGAAGTATCTGTGACAGGAGTTCTTTCTTGTGAGCCAGAATTCATGCTCTTTCCATATTTCTGTTTCAATTTCTCACTTGGCCTCTGCATATAAAGTATCTATATACCTATACATATATAGATCACACATATGCATGCATTTGTGTATATGATTTTATTAATATGGATAAAAATATATTAATCAGTTTTGCATTATGACAATAGAACACCTGAGGCAGGGAGCTTGTGAAGAGAAAAGGTGTGTTTAGTTCACAGCTTCAGAGACTGAAAAGCTAAAATTATTTGGCTCTATTAGTTTGGTCTCTGGTGAGTCAGCAGATACATACATACATACACACATACACACACACACACACACACACACACACACACACACACACACACACGAGACAGACTAGTGTACCACAGTCTCCTAAAGGTGTACCCCCAATGACTTAAAGACTTCCTGTTGGCCCGCACCTCCAGAAGGCACCACAGGACTCTTCAATATTGCAACTTGGATGACAAGCCCTCAGTCACACTGGGCCTGTGGGAAGACAGTGATCATTTTCCACTCACAGGAACATGACAGAGCGCACAATTCTTGCTGTTGGATGCTAGGGAGCTGGGAGTGATATAAAGGCAGAAACAGGAAGACACAATGGGGAGCAAATGAAATTATACACAAAAACGAGTTTCACTGGGAAAATACACATACAATCATAATTGTATGTTTATGCTAAGCTGTGTTTGTAGACTGGGAGAAGGGATCCTCACTTCAGAAATGTAAAAAGTGTGGGTGTGTTAAAAGTGTATGTGTGTGTTCATGTATGAGTGTGAGTGTGATGTGTGCTAGTATGTGTCTCAGACTTGAGGGAATTTAGTTTTATCTGACAGAATCCTTCTCACCCCAACTTTATAAGTATTGTCTATGTTTTTTAATTATAAATGGAAATCAGTTTTCAGACAAGATCTCACTGTGCAGCCCTGACTAGCCTGAAACTCTCTGTGTAGACTAAACTGGCCTTGAACTTACTAATTCCATTCATAAAGGTCTACTCTCAAGACCTCATCATTTTCCACAAAGCTACACTTATCCTATCATGTTGGGGTTTTGGTTTCAACATCTGAATTTCATGGACAGTCTGGGCTCCTTGGTTGAGACAGAAAAGAAGACAGCTGAAAGTTGGAAATGTGACCAGGTCTCACTTCAAGGGTGAAGTAGTTTTAGCTCTTAAAAGGAGCCGTCATTTTGACAAGGAGCAAAGGTGCTGAAATTATTTCCATTTGGTTCTTCCCACGTCCAGAGTGCAGGGGTGAGATGGGATGTCACTCCTCTGTTTACAGGTCTGTGTAAATCTGGAGATTTGTCACCCATCCAGGCAGGACCCGCCCATCTTCATCCTCTTTGGATGGACACTGAAAGTGTCAGTGGAGCTCTTCCTGGTGGTTACAGCTAGTGCAAACACGTCCGACAGAACTGTCTGCTGGGCCTAGCAGCTGGGCTAGGTACCAGGAGCTGGGCAGCCCAGTTCCCTAGGGATCAGTTCTGCCTTAGATATTTCCCAGAGGCTCATGGGAGGGGAGACTAGGCTAGTTTAGTCATCGCTGCTGAGATAGATCTTCTAATAAATGGAGGCATGATTCACAAGGTTAACCATGACCTGTGTCCCGGTTACTTTTCCTGTTGCTATGATAAAATACCTGATGAAGGCAATGTAAGGAAGGAAGGACTTATTTTGGCTGGCAGTTTGAGTTCATCTGGTGAGAACATCAAGGCAGCACCCACTTGAAGTGGAAGCTGGTCGAGCGGTATCCAGTCAGAAAGCATAGAGTGATGGATGCTGCGGCTCACCACACTTTCTTCTTTTTATTCAGTCCAGGACCCCAGCTCATGGGATGGCCCTGCCCACAGTTGAGACAGATCTTCCCACTTCTATTAACCTAATCTAGGTAATGCCTCACAAGCATTCTCAGGAGCTTGTCTCCTAGGTGACTCTAGTCTAGGTCAAGTTGACAATATTAACCTGCACAACTGCTTTTCAAAGTTTGCTTTTCTCTCTCTCTCTCTTTTGAGACAGGGTCTCAAGCTGATTTGGAACTTTCTAGGTAGCTGAAGATGATCTTGAACATCTGATCCTGCCTCTGCTTTCAAGTGCTGAGACTGCAGTGTGCTTTACCACACGTGGTTTTTATGGTGCTGGAAATGGAACCCTGGGCTTTGCACAAGCTAGGCAGGCACTCCAACTGATCCTAAAGTTGACAACGTGTTGCCGTTTGGTGCAGTCACAGAGTGGGGCAAACATTAGCTGTCTCACTCTGATACGTTTGTTCTTCCCTACAGGAAACTGATGGGATTACACAGTTCCTCCCCTTGAGTCTACAGGACAGGAAAAGACTTCTCTACCCTACTGTTAGGTTCATGACTGAGACTCCAATAACAAATGGTGATCCACAAGAGAAAAAGGTTAAGAATTTATCCATACAGTTGAATGTCCCTTTCCTGAAACATCTGTGACCAAAAGTGGTTTTAATTGCTGATTCTGGAATGTTTGCGTATGTTTGTATATGCACAATGAGATGTCCTGGTGGTGATGGGGCCCAAGCCTAAACACTAAATTCATTTATGTTTCCTATATATAGCATATACACACAGCCACGTCATTTTATACAATATTTTTAGTGTTCTGTGTTGATTATGACTCGTTATTCCACATTGGGTATGGAATTTTCAACTCTAATTGTGATATTGGTTCTCAGAAGATTTCAGGCTGGGGACATAGCTCAGCAGTAGAGTGCTGGCCTCACATGCATAATGCCACCTTTTTATAAGCTGGGCATGTAATTCCAGCACTTTGAAGGCTGAAACAGGATTACTGTAAGTTTGAGTAAGACTTTTGAGGTTGGTGTAAGTTTCATGGGACTGTTTGGAGGTCAGAGGTCAGCCCCAGCTGTTATTCCTCAAACATTGTCCACCTTGTTTTTGTATGTGTGACAGGGTCCCTCACTGACCTAGACTGGCTGGTTAAGTACCCAGCCCCAGGGATCCTTGGCCATCCAACACTGGAATTACATGCAGCTGGCTTTTTTGCATGGATCCTAGGGCTCAAAATAAGGTCCTCATGCTTGTGCAGCAAGCATTTTGCAGACAGCTTCCTCCAGTTCCTTGTATGATATTTCTTCCCTTTGGGTATAGGACAAGGCACCTGCCACTCAAAGATCCTATTCCTTCTATTTTCTCAAATGCTAAGGTGCTATATTTTGGAGTAACATGTTCTGAACCCCACTGTGGCCCCTTTCCAGGTCCTTAACACCCACTAGGCTCTCTTTCGACTCAGGGTATTTTTATATAAATAGAATGCATCCAACATGTGACCTTTTGTGTCTGGCTCATTTCTCTAGCATCATCTTTTTAAGGCTCTTCTGTGCTCTAGCAAGCATCAGCACTTCAAACCTTGCTGCTGAATGCTGCACTTATGGGAAGGAAGGAAGCTACGTTCTGTTTGCCCACCCATGTGTAGATGGCTAAGAAGAACCAGTCCTCACCCCATCGCTGGGCTCCACCCCATAGCCAGAAATCCCTGAGTTAGGATGCAAATACTCCAGTCTAATAGTGTTCCTTATCCCCTCTCTTCATCTCCATCCCTAGGATATTACTGTCTCAGTGTTCTGCACACACACACACACACACACACACACACACACACACACACACACAGAGCACTGACAAGCAAAATTGTTGCATGTGCTCAGAGTAAAGCCAAGGGAAACACAATTAGGAGCTTTTGGAAGCATGAAGAAGCTCCCATTCAAAATGGCTTTGATTTTCCTGCCTAGGAAATTTACAGCTTTCGACAAATTGAAGTGAAGGAAAATTGTCACTTCCATTTACAGCCAAAAATCCTTCAGATGGCTGACTAGAAATACCCTGCACACATGAGCCCTGGCTGCTTCCCCGAGTCTGCTCAGCCAATGGACTCAAAGCTATCTCTGGAACAGGATCAGTTCCCAGGGATGAACCATGTTTTCTGCATCGCCACCTCCCAAAGTACATAGGAAACAGCAAATAAATGAAAAGTATCCTGGGACATCTCAGCTTGCGTGTGTGTGTGTGTGTGTGTGTGTGTGTGTGTGTGTGTGTGTGTGTGTGTGTGTGTAAGTATGCCATAGCTCATTTGTGGAGGTTAGAGGACTATTTACAGAGATGGTTCTTTCCTTCCACCATGTTGGTTCCAGGCATTGAACTCAGGTTGTCAGGCTAGCCAACTCATAGCCTGTGCCCAGCACATTTATGTGAGTGCTGGAGTGAGACTCGGGTCTCAGTGCAAATGCTGTACTAATCTGGGCCGTCCCTCCACTCATTTCTTTTATTTTTTTTCCAAACTGAAATTAGCATTTATTTGATGAGGTGGTAGTGGAGGAGGAGGAGGAAGAGGAAGAGGCACCAATGGCCAATCTCACTAATATCTTGACATATCAGGTGCTCCTTGATCTCCTCGGGAGGCTGCCATGTACACATTTCCATGTTGACTTTCAGTTGCTCCTATTGCTGCTACCAGGTGTAGAACAAGTGGAAGATGCCGAGGAACATCTAGCCCTGTGGGAGCCATCTCTGGCTGCACATTAGAGTCCTTAAAGTCACATTTAATAAATCAACCTATTCCTCCACCTTCCTTTTCTAGAGGATTAGAGGCCTTTAGCTCAGAGGGAAGATGATATTCCCAAGGTCTGGGGAGCAACGGAAGTCAATCTGAACCACTTGTCACAAACATGCTTTTTTTTTTTAAGGAAAGAAACAAAAAGCAAGGCTGGGATATAGCTCATAATGTTTGCCTAGCATACACAAGGCCCTGTGTTCAATCCTCAGCACTGTGTAAACCAGGCATGATATCCAAGCACCTGGTGGCAGAGGCAGAAGGATCAGAATTCAAGGGTATCATCCATCACACATGAATTTGAGGCTAGATGGGCTACGTAAGACTCAGTCTTTAAAGGAAAAAAAGCTAACTTGAAAAAAAAGTCCCTTTCTCAATCTAATCACAGTGGCCAAACCCTGAATCCTCTCAGTAAAACATCTGACCCAATGTCCACCTGCTGTGGTTCCCGGGTGAAAGGAAGCAGATGTCCTAGACTAGACAGCCCTGGCTGATTACAAAAGATGCTAATGCTCTCACTACTATTTGTAAACATTCAAAATCTTGCCATGGATAGAGGGATGCAGAATTCATGTTTTGTGAGTCAAACCCTCCATTACTTTACTCCCTTTTCTAAAAAGAAGGAGGCGGCGGTGGCGGGGGTACGGGGGAGAAGAAAGACAACAAAGTGTATTTAGAAAGGGTAAAGATCCAGTAGTCATTACCATTCCTAACGACTCAATTGGCTACAGGCAGACACAATTGCTGTAGAAATGTGCCTGCACTGGACCACTAGGTTGAAGGTGTGTTTCAGGTGACACAGTGTGCTAGACGCTCTGTGTTGCTGTGGCGATCAGCCTGAATTAAGCTTATTTTGCTTATGCTTTGCAAGATTTTGGTCCACAGTGGGTGAGCTCTGTGAACAGCAAGGTGTGTGGTTAAATCAGAGCTGCTCACTTCAGGGTACTGGGAAGCATGGTCCCAGTGTCCCCTTCAAGACACGTACCCAGTGGCATGACGTCTTCCAATTAAGAAGTCCACCACCATAGTGGGTTTCCAGGCATTGAAGTCAGGTTGTAAGGCCATCTCATAGGCCTATAGGCTGACTAATCACCAAGCCTTTGTTGTGTTCTCTCTCTTTCTCTCTCTCTCTCCAGAGTCTTATGTAGCCCAGTCTATTCTTGATCTGATACTTCTGCCTCAGCTGAGACTATAGACGTGTACCACCATGCCCAGCTGGGTCTAGACCTTTAACACATGAGCCTTTAGGGAACATTTGAGATTCAAACTATAGCATATGGCCCAAACAAAAACAAAACAAAACAAAACCTTCTTATAGTATTATAAAAAGATAATTTTCAGGAAAAGATAAAAAGAAACAGAAGTTAGAAATTGTTGTCTGGGCCTGGAGCTAAAACTCATTTGGGCGAGTGCTTGCACAGCTTGCATTCTATCCCAATACCACCTGAAGCTGCCTGTGGTATTGAACATCTGTACTCTCTCCCAGCTCGTGGGAAGTGTTGGCAGGAGGATCAGAGGTTCAAGGTTTTCCTCAGGGCGCACCAGGAGTTTTGAAGCCAGCCTGGGCTGTATAAGACCCTGTAAATAAATAAACAACTACACACTGCATTCATCTAAATCCATGTGAGATCCAGGCCAGTGTGATAACAGGTTTTAAAGGACCTAACAGACCATGAAGGACCATGTAGTTGATAGGGATAGAGGGATGAATGTTCCCTGAGAGACTGACGTCTCATAAGCGAGGACAGAATCTGGATGTGGACCAGAATAATTTGTATGTTGTTATCACTTTCCTGCCATTTGCATTGCAAAGACAATAAAAGAGCAGACTCGATCACCTGCAGAGGTGACCTCTAGACAGTGTTTTCCACAGGAAGCACAGGGTCTAAGGGAGTACACACCTCCCCTATTTAATTGACTTGCTCTCCTGAGGAGGTAGTGAGTGCCAGGTACTTGATAACATCTCAGGCTGGTTTCAACTAGCCATGCAGCAGAGCATGACCCTGAGCTTCTGATCCTCCTGCCTCTACCTCCCAAGTGCTGGGATTTACAGGTGTGTGCAGCTGTGCCTGGTTTATGAAGTGCTGGGTCATGAGCCCAGAGCTTTGAGTGTACTAGTTAAGCACACTGCTAAGTAAGCTGTCAGAGGCCAGACCTGTCAAAGGGTTCTTGGGGGGAAAAGAGTGAGGAATAAGGAAGTATTAGATAGAAATACAGGCAGAAATGATGAGAAAGACAAAGACACAGGATAGCTTCGGGAGGGCCTGGGTCAATACCCAGTCAACTGAGTTTAATCATGATGGGCCTTTTATATCCTAGTAAAGGGAGAGGCAAAAGATTTCCCCCCTTCAAAATCAAAGCACAATGTACAACCAAGTGTGGATCTTTCAAAACACCTGGTAACCATGTCTTTGGCCAAATCATCCCATTATGCAGCCCTGCTGGGCAAAGCAAGCTCAGACTTTCTGACCTTGAGTAAGGCCTTACTAGAGAGCCTCTGTGGACCCCCACAGATTCCCCCTTCTTTATAATATAAAGGGTTCCTCAGACCCCTTAAATGGATTGTGCCTGTCTTAGGTCACCTTCTTCAACCATCCAGCCTTACTCATCTTTGAAACACACTTTCCAACAAGTGTGCAGGAAGGATTTATCTATTTTTGGCTACCAGCCTCTGGCAAGGGAAGGTACAGAGCCTAACTCTATGCAGCTCTGAAGCAGCTTTTCCACTAATAGCTTGCAAATAGCTGAAATAATCAAAGCAATACACCTATTCCTTATGGCTGCTATACCTTCTAGTAAAGGAGTAAAAAGGATGACCAAGATGGAATGGCCTTTTAAAATGGGTCCAGGATGTCTACAGCAGTTTTAACTGCCTCCAAACTTTTTTAAATCAATAAACTCCTGATGTAACCACATCAAATAAATCGGTAAACTCCTGATGCAGCTGCATCAAATCTAAGGACTCCTTAGCATCATCATATTATGATTCATTAACATTAACAAGTTAACATCATAATTCTAGTATGAATATTACTATATCCAATTATAATTCTCACAAACTTACATCCAAAAGCAAACTCTTAATAGAACTATTTACATTTCCAATACTTTAGCAAACATCCAAAAGCAATCTTTTAATAGAACTATTTACATTTTCTTGCTAACAAAACATAGTGTACATTAATACAGGCTAACATTATCCATAAAAAGAATAAGAAAATGTTTTTGCATTTGAGCTGCTTCAGTCCAGCAGCAAAACCTTCACACCAACTCCTACTCATCAGTACATTTTTTTTTTTTGAAATATGATGAGGTGACTGAGGATATAACTCCCCCTTTTCTTTATAATTGTTTAAAGCTGCATCTTGAGCCTGGGTAGAAAAAATAAACTTCTCTTTCTTACACAAAACAGTTCCATTTTTACACAAAACAATTCCACAAAACAGTTCCATTCCTGCACAAAACAGTTTGTGAGTCACCACAGTTGATAGAGTATATATGTGTAGGTAAAATAAAAATTGTCCCATTTCTGAGGTCTGAAAAGTTCAAAAACCACTTCTGATACCAGTCTTAATGTTCCACTGAAAGCTCAAGATCAGGGCCTGGCTCACCAGCTGCCCTGAAAGTCCTTGCCCTGAAAGTCCAAGTCATAATGAATCTGAAGCAAAAAGCTCCAAATACAAAGAGACCCACAACCAAAAATTTGTTGCAGTTCCCTTTAATGCAACAACCCAGTTCAAACAAGAGTCTCTGAAATTTTGCTCTCAGCTACAGAGGCCTTTTTCAGTCAGTACCTTTTCCCTAGGCAATCTGCCCAAGGCAAAAGTGGTGTCACAGTAGCTGAGTTGTTGCAGACCTCTCAAAAAAGATCTCCATGCACTGAGCATGAACCAGGAAGCCATCTCTTAAAGGAGCTACACATTTTTTTCTTAGCCAGCCAACAGAAGCTGTGAGGCTTTAGCTGCTGACTCTGTCACATTCGGCTTTCACAGTCCTGGTCCATCTGTGTCTCCTGTCTCAGGTCTGTCCTTTCTAGGACCCCAGTGTCCTAGGGCCTGAGGCTCTCTATCACCTTATGTCACAAGGGCTCAAGGTGCTTCCCTGCTGCTAGTGAGCTCCGACTCCCATTCAGTACTCTGTGTATTAGAGGTAACATCCCCTCCCCCCATGCTGTGGCCAGTAGCGGCCAGAGTTGCACCCTGGCTCTGTTACCTGCTCTGTGGGTGTCTTTGCAACCTCTGTGTACTGCCTTACTTGCATGGCCAAATGCCAACCTCAGGGTAGCCCCACAGCTCTGCCTCACCCTGCCACTGGGAGCTCGGGCTAGCCTGGGTTCCAGCGTGTCTCTGCTGTTCAGCCTGGAGCATAGCTCTGCCTCACCTCAGCAGTTCCAGCACTGCTGCTGCTGCTGCTAGGGACTCACTCTGACCCTGTGCATAAAACCTTCACTGCACTCTCCATGAGTGGGCATGTCTTGCCCAGGCATCCTGTCAGCCAGCAGTTTCCCCTGGGTCCATAGCCTCTGCCTCAGTTCTGCCCTTGGGGATGCTGCCTCATCTCTGCAGGGACCCTGGTGTCCCTGGAATGCACAACCAACTGGGTGCACGCAGACTCAGAGGCACCTGCTCCCTGGCCCGCCTGGTGCATGCCCTGAAGGTATCTTTCTCCTGAGGCTTTATCTGTGACACAGCCACCACGATGCCCTGTGAGCTTGGCCTCCAGCTGCCCACTGACAGATATCTGGGGTTCAAAGCCTCTGCTGCACTCTCCATGCCACAGTTGCTGTTTGCCTTTTGCCTCTCCTGCTGCATCTCTGCTCAGCTCATCAAGGCAGAATGTAGCCTCCAGGCATGTCAGTCAGGCTCTTGCAAGCACCGTGGCTGACTGTGCTCTTCTCACTGAGGCTCCTTCACAGCAGAAAATGTGCAGACCCTTGCTGCTCATGATGGTTCTCTCAGTGACTGCTGCCTGTGATGCGATAATGGCCCGAGGGTCTCAGTGATGCTGATGCTGGGTCAGCCGCTGCTCCTGCTGCTGGTTGTGGTGGGGGCTTCTGAAGACACTGCTCATTCTCGGACTGCTAAATCTGCAGTGGCTGCTCAGGAAAATCTATTCTACCCTAAGTTACTTTCTATTAAGCCTTCACAATATCCTTACACCTAAAGCCTATATTTTTCAAACTTCACCAAAACTTTTATGACTTACTTATATTACAACTTTAGACCTAACTTAGCAGATAGAGAGAAAGAGAGATTCTTGCTGCTGCCTAACTTTAGCTCCTCTGGCTATTTTTTAAACAGTTATCTTCTATTACTCTGTTCTATATTTACAATTTTACTCCCAAAAAAGAAAATCACTGCACCCCATTATTGTCTAAGCATGCTCACTGCAACCTGCAGTGTTCCTTCACTTTATCCTCTGTACCCAAGCCCCATGTTGGGCGCTATATGTTGGAGGCTAACTCCGACCTGGAGGGTTCTTGGAGGCAAGAGTGAGGAAAGAGGAAGTATTAGATAGAAATAAAGGCGGAGGTGATGAGAAAAACAGAGACACAGGATAGCTTCGGTAGGGCCTTGGGTCAATACCCAATTGATTGAGTTTAATCAAGATGGGCCTTTTATACACTAACAAGGAGGGAGGCAAAAGACTTTCCCCTTTCAAGATCAATGCACAATGTACAACCAAGTGTAGATCTTTCAAGACACCTGGTAACCAGGTCTTTGGCCAAATCATCCCATTATGCATCCCTGCTAGGTAAAGGAAGCTCAGACTTTCTGACCTTGAGTAAGGCCTTACTAGGGAGCTTCTGTGGGCCCCCACAGTAAGCCATATCTCCAGACCAACAAAATGATTTCATATGAAACCTGGTCCCATGAGCATCAGTGCTCGACAACCTGGAGTTTGCAGGGGCTGTAGAAAAGTAACTAAAAAATTTGGTGAATTATATCCAGATATCCTCATTTGATGCCCAGTGCCTCATGCTTTACTCACTTTGTATAAGCCTCAAATAGATGTATTCACCCCAGTCTTGCTGTTCACCCCAGTCTTGCTGTTACCAATTTAGCTGACCCACAAACTAAAAATATCCACTACATATACGTATTTTCAGCTCAGGGTCACAGCTGTGTCCCTTGTGTGTAACAATAACCAGCCTGCTTGGCTGGCAGATCAGATCATCCTTTTGAAGAACAACAGGGGCTGTCACACAGTAGGAATTCGACATATACCTGACGATGGACTGGAGATATTTGATTCCTAAGCAACCAAAGAAATCCATGTGTCAGTTCCTAAAGAAGTAGGGTTACTGGGCATTAACAAATCTCTAAAAATGACCTAGGAAGACAGATAACTTTGACCTCTGTGGGTTGGAACCAGGCATCCAGATTTCCAGCATTTACTCAGCTGCTGTTTCTGTTATCTAAAAATACAGTGAGAGCAGCTTGGAGCTGGCTTGTGGGCCTAACCTTTCTGTTTGCTAGCCTGACACACACCATGCTGCAAACCCATCAGAGGCACGGTTTAAACAGAATTTCCCTGAAGCAATTTACCTTTCTCTAAGACAGTGTTTCATAAATCCTATTCTGAGGAATCGCAGCTGTTAATAGGTTTTCTAAGAAAAAGAAGTGGGAGTGTGGTCAATAAATTTGCAAGTGGCTGTGTGAAAATGCAGGGGGTGGGGTTTCCTGGCTGTAGGAGTCTCTCAGTTCTGCTGTGTTGGGCCTCACACGTGCTAGGCCAAGTGTTCCATTCCTGAGCTGCAGCTACAGTTGGTGCAGATTAGAACTCTTTGAGGGTGCCTGGAACCTGTGGGAGTGAGGCCGAACTGCCTGTCCTCAGTCTAACCCTATCTGCTGTTGGCTTCACATTAGTTATATAGTTGAGCATGACCTGAACTTTGATCCTCCTGCCTCCACCTCCGATGCTGAAATTACAGATGTGTGCCCCAGGCCTGCTTTGCTATTTGTGTCTGTGTGTGTCTGTGTGTGTGTGTGTCTGTGTGTGTGTGTGTGTGTGTGTGTGTGTGTGTTTTGAGGGATGGTTCAAATTTTCCATGACCCTGAACTTCTGGTCTTCCTGCTTCTACTCCTGAGTGCTGGGATTATCAAATCCATGTCCATTTTTATTTTCATTGTTGAGGGTAAAATCCAGGGTTTTGTGTATACATCCACCAATTGAGCTTTATCCCCAGCCCTGGGACCAACATTTGAAAAATGAAATAAAAAAGAATAGAAAATTTGAGGTTGCATTTGGGGTACTAAAGGACATTTTTTGGTGCATTTTTTATTTGCCTTATGTTTATATGGCATGTGGGTACTGGGTCATTGTATAGTTCTTTTTTTTTTTTAACATTTATTTATTGTGTGGGAGGGCATGTGTGTGAGACCACATAGGTGTGGAGGTCAGAGGACAACCTGTGGAGTCATTTCTCCCTTTCTACTACATTGGTCACTGGATGCCTTTGGTCACTTAACTGCAAGTGTCTTTACCCACTGAGCCATCTCATGGGCCCACACTGCATATTTATTACTGTGGGTCACAATAAATAAATTTACCTAAATAAATTTGCAAAGCCAAGGACCCTAAGGAGAAAACCAAATGTACGGAAGGAGGTGGAAATCTTTCCAGAATAAAATAAAAACCAAACAGTCGGGAATCAGGAGAGAGGCTGTGCTGTAATGAAGAAGCCTCATCACCAAGCTGCCTGTGTCTCACTGCAAATGTCTCTGACACACTGTGTTCACTGTTAAGATCGGGGAGAGGGGAGAAAAGTATAGTGTTAACTACAGTCACTCTCTGTGACACACTGTGTTCACTGTTAAGATCGGGGAGAGGGGAGAAAAGTATAGTGTTAACTACAGTCTCTCTCTGTGGCTAATAATCCCACCTCCTGTGTGTGAAAGCTCTGAAGATAAACACCTCTAAAAGGCTGCTGAATCCTGCACACTCTCTCAGGGTCTCAGAGCCTCCCATCAACTGTTAAGCAGTAATATTGCAAGACTTCTTGGGGGGACATGAACAAACATCTGTTCACCCCAGATTCATATCATGGTACTGATGACAAACCATAGAAAAACATCCATTCCAGACCAGCTTGGTGAATCAGTGAGCTTAAACTCAAGGAGCTGCATCTTTGGAAAGCCTTCTTACCTCTGCCTGGGTAATGACTCATGAAAGCTGCATCTCTGGAGCTCCACAGTACCACCATGCCACCAACAAGGAAGAGTCTGATGTCCCCACCCCAACCCCATTTCTGGTTACTACTTATGTGGCTTTGGGGACAGGTTTGCTGAGCCTTGAAACTTTCTTCAGAGTTATTTAAGTTTCTTCTGAGTTTCAGGGGTCTCTCCTTTCCCCTGTAGGTGGAAAAGTTTCAAGCTGGAGGAAATAGCTATTGAACAGCAACGGATTTCCCCAGTTCCCTTCATCCACCCTTAATTCTCCCTTCCCCTTTCATGCTGTGCTCCAGGTGTGTGTGTGTGTGTGTGTGTGTGTGTGAGTGTGTGTGTGTGTGTGTGTGTGTGTGTGTGTGTGTGTGTGTGTGTGTAGGGGGGAAGGAGGGAGGTAGTTTTGGATTCTGTGAATTTGGATTCTGTGCTATTACCCTCTCTTGCTCCTCTCTCCCTCTAGGCCCCTCCCCCCACATAGCCATACTTGCATATATATGATATAATATTAACTTCATATATATGGCTCTGAATATGAGGGAAAACACAAATACTTATCTGAGTTTATGATGATGGGTGCCAGTTCCATCCATTTTATTCTTCTTTATGAATAAATACTCCTTTGTGTTTGTATACTATATTTTCTTTGTCCTGCATGCTGGAGATGGAGCCCTGGGCCCTGAGCACACTAGGCAAGCACTCTACCACCAAATTCCATCTCCAGCTTGTTCTTGGTGCTTAGAACCAGGAACCTTGTCTTTGGGGTTGTTCTACTTCGATTTCTCTTTCTCACCTTGTAAATTCCTTCATACTGTTAGGTCTCAGACATCAGTACCCGCTTCCCTGATGTCTCCCCAGTCTCAGCCCCTCTCCCTTAGCACAATGTCTTCTTTGGATTCACCTCCCCATCGTAGAAGTTGTTACATCAGTTTCCTTTCCATTCTGTCCAGGTGGGAATCACGCCTGGTATATTTGCCTAGCATTTATCTATATTCAGTTAATATTCATTAAATGCATGAAAAGGCAATGACCATGTTAATGAAATGATACACTCTTAAGGAGCAAAGAGAGTGGAGGCTAGTAGTTCAGATCAAGACAGGTAGCTAGCCAGGCGGTGGTGGCGCATGCCTTTAATCCCAGCACTCGGGAGGCAGAGCCAGGTGGATCTCTGTGAGTTTGAGGCCAGCCTGGGCTACCAAGTGAGTTCCAGGGGTGCAAAGCTACACAGAGAAACCCTGTCTCAAAAAAAAAAAGACAGGTAGCTGCTGACAGAGATTTTGAGAGCAGCATGGGATGTTGTGTTGGGCCTTTGAAGGGGAAGGGGCCGTGAGTGGGAAGACTGGTAACTTTGAGCCAGTGTGAGGTATTAGAGCAATGTTTAGATAGGTGCCATTTTCTATACAGTGTTCATGTTAGTGGCAAAGGGAAGGCTGAGGAGGAGCTCTCTCTACTACCACTACGGGTCTTTGGTAAATCTCAGTAAAACTCAGCCCTCTGGTGTAACATCCTTTCCCACCTTCCTTTAGAATTCCCTTCAGAATGCTGGTATCTATGACTCTTTTTCTGGTTTATGTGTTTATGTTTCCACAAAAGCACATATGTATGTGTGCGTGTGAGGTCAATCTTTGAAGTAATTTCTCAGGAGTCAGCCACCATGTTTTTTGAGGCAGGGACTCTCACTAGCCTAGAGCTTGCTCAGCAACCCCCAGGAATCCACCTGCTTCCACCTTCCTAGCTCTGTGAATACAGATACACGACATTGTGTTTGGCTATTTATGTGGGTCCTAGGGACACACAGGTCCTCATGCTTTAGTGTCTGAGCCATCTTCTCAGCCCTCTTTTTCTTTTGAAGTGAACGAATAAGCAACTGACTTATCACATTAAAAAATTCTGGGGGTCCCTGCAAGCTCTACTGTTGGCAGAGAAATGAAACTTGAGAATCAAGAGGGAAACTCAGTTCAGCATGATTTAGCCGGGTTGATTCAAACTTCAGGAGTCTAACTCAGAGAAGCTTATTATAAGCATATTTAAGCACAGTGCAATTTGGAAAAAAAGTTTCCTAGTGTAGTTTCGCAGTGCACATGGAGGCATAAATACATGGAAACCCAACTGAAAGTACATGCCATTTCTTCCAAGAACATGGGTTCTGCAGATAGGCTACCTGTGCTAGCTCAAGGGCCTAGGGAAGGAGCTGGCCTGGTCTCTGTCATACAGATAGCACTTGGCTGTTAGCCTGGCTATGGGAGCCTGGGGGAGTCCCTGGTCAATAATGCAAAGGTCACCTAGATCCTGCCTTGTGGGAGCTTGATATGGCCTGGCCCTTCAGATAACCAAGCTATTAATCACCTCCAATTCCTAGCCTTCTGGGTGGGCAAACAGGTGGTACATTTTTTTTTTAAACTGGAAAAACAAAAAACAAAACAAAAAAAATCCCTGAGAGCTTAACATTCCTGGTTTTGCTGGTGGTCTGTAGGCAAAAGGACCTTTGTGCTCCCAAAAAAAATGAGAGGAAAAATATGAAAAGTTTTTTTTCCTTTTTGTGTGCCAAGTTCTGCTATTTTTTTGCTTGAGTTTGACCATAACATAGTTTGTATTTTTCAAGAAAAATATCAAGCCTCCCCCTTCTCTTATCACAATTTGAAAAGAGAAATATGGGGGGATGGGGGTGTGGCTCAATGACGATATTTTCCTTGAATGTTCAAGGGGTTTGATCAGTGTGCACGCGCACACACACACACACTTTAAAAGAAAAAGAAAAAAAATCTCCTTTCAAAATTTAATTTCTGTTCAGACAAATGCACGTAGTTAATAACATATTTGAACATACTTTGTAAAGTCAACTTATATTGAAAGCAGACCACAGTACCTGATTCATTCTGCTAATACCTAACTGATTTCTCCTTCTCTGTTTTCTAGGTTGTAATCATTATAAGATTATCTATGGCCTGTGATTAAATTTTAACTGCTTAGGTACAGAACTGTGAAGTCTTCACACTCTAGTGAGAACTTCTCAAGCCATCCATTGGAAAGAACCAAGAGAAAGAGCCGCACCTCATGTCCTCCCTGTCTTTCACAGGGTTAGAGATTTTTCTTCCCTGGTACATACTAAACTACCTGTCCCTAGAGAGCACCTAAGACCAATTAAAGGGATCATTACTAATGACTGGGAGTGAGCATTTATGACCATAAATAACTTTTCAAGAAGCTGAGGAGTTAAGATAGCCCATCTGTTAAAGTTTGCCTTACAATCACAAGGACCTGAGTTCAATTCCCAGAACCCGCATAAGAAAGCAGGCCAGGCATGGTGGTGTTTTCTTGTAATCCCAGAGCTGAGGAGACAGAGACAGGAGGATCCTTGGAGCTTGTTAGCCAGCCAGCCTTTGTAGCCTACTTGATGAATTCTTGGTTCCAGTGAGAGACCTTGTCTCAAAAAAACAAGGTGCATAGTACCTGAGGAAAATGACAGCTGGTGTTGTCCTATGGCTTCCATACACAGGTGACCATCAAGGCACTGTACCTGTGCTGAGCATGCGCATGCACACATATACACACACATGCACAGGCACACACACACGAACATATGTCTACACCTACTGTTATTTATTAAGTGGTGCTGTTTACCATTTGAGAGGAGCTACGAGGCACAATGAAACCCATGTGCATAGATTACGTGACCATGCTGCGCTCAGATTATGTGATCACGCAGTGCATGGATTATGTAGGATGTAAGGACCTAGGATGACTAAGCATCTTGCCTAGCTACTGGACAGCACATGTGTGGTCATGTAGCTGGGGGAGTGGCTAGGAAGTCTAACACCTACTACAGACATTTTCCACATGGAAAAAAGCATCAAGATGGATACTCTCTCATACTCTCCCTCAGGCTGAACAGGAACAGTGGAGTGACACCAGAAGACTGCAGCACAGCCACCTTTGATTGATTGCTAGAATTGGGCTATAATGGACAAGCGAGGAGAGGCATGTGTGAGGCTGTGAAGCCCTGACAGATCCTGCAGTAGAAGAGCAGAGACGCACAGGGGAAGGCAGGATAAAGGACATCTGAAAAAGCACCCAGTGACGGCAGTGCTGTGCCAGCAGCCATGTCTGGCTTGCCCGAGACTCTCCTGGTTTCAGCACAGAACCCACTGGTTGTCACCAGAGCAGCTCAGGTGACAAACTCTGGTGAAAAGCACTCCAGCACTGACCTGCTTTGTGGAAAAATGTTGAGATTTGTGAAGTGTTGAGAAACAAACCCAGGCTTTGTGCATACTGGGAAGCCCATTACCAGCTGAGCCACATCCTTAGCTCCAGGCTTCATTTCAAAAAAATGCACCATTCCAAAGGTCTTCACTGTCAAGAAATTTACCCCACATACTCTGGCCTGACCTTCACTGTGTTCTCTGAAAGGACCATAGTTAATGCCTTACTATTCTTAACAGCAGTTTCTAGCTCATCAAGTTGAAATCTTCCTTTCTCTTCCAGTGGCTGAAACATCTACTGAATTAATTCCTTGGCATTCTTATACAGGAACTGTCAGGAAGCTTTTATGAAATCATTTTGAAGTAACAAATCCTCATTATAACAACTTAACTATACCCAAAGGGCAAGAAATAAAAGTCATTCCCTGCTTCGTGTTTCTGTCCCCATCCAAGCCTAGTGTACAAACTCCTAGGTTCTTATTGGATGGTTATGAATGTGTTTATTATTTGAGACAGAGTCCCATGTAGTTCAGGCCTGCCTCTACTGGCTATGTAGTTGAGGATGACCCTGAACTTCTGATCCTCCTGCCTTTACCTTCCAAGTGTTAAGATTATTGGTGTGCATCACCACACCCAGTTTATAGGGTGTTGAGGCTCAAACCCAGGGTTTTGTGCATGCTAGATAAGCTCTTTAAAACTGAGTTATATCCCCAGCCCAGACATTTATTGATTTGTATATTTTAATTTTTTTAAATTACATTTATCTATTTATTTATGTGTTATGTGTGTGAGCGGATTTGCCATGAAGTACATGTGGAGGTCAAGGACAACTTGCAAGAATGGGTTCTCTCCTTCCACCATGTGGATCCTAGAGATCTAAGTCAGGTCCTTAGACTTGGTGGCATGTGCCTTTATCCACTGAACTGTCTTGTTGGCCCTTCCTCTACATGGATCCTTCAAGTGGACTTGCTGAGTAAAGATTCTCAGTAAGGCTGTGAGTTAAAATAAATGAATAAAAAGGAAAAGACACGACTGTTCCTAGGTATGGTGGAGGAGAAAGTTTATTATAGACAGACGAGAGAATGCAGACAGAGACAGGGACATCTGGGAGTCCAGAGTGAACATGACCTGAGCCAGGCCATGCAAGAAGCGGGAGGAGAGTGGAGAGGATAGAGAAGGGAACCAGGTGCAGGAGCCTGGAGGCCAAAGGTACAAAAGGACCAGGTAACCAAATGGTTGGATCATATAGGGAAGGGCAGCTGAGGGAAAGGCAGGGTATACCAGCTGGAGGGGAGGGACAGGTAGGGACTGAGGGGTGCTGGGAGAACCTGGCGGCCAGGTTCGCTTTGATATGTTAAATGGGCACCTCAACCTTTTGTCCCAGGTTTGAAACTTAACAGGCTGAATGGTGGAGGCATGTATTTCTGATTTCATTCTAGGAGGGCTCATTTTTTTGACCCAATTAAAACTTCTTAAGCAAGAAATGAAATACAACTTCAGTGGCTCAGTGGCCCTGGGTGAAGCCCTGTTCTCCTCCCAGCTGGCCAAACCCCCAATACTTTTCTGGGCATTTGGCTCTTGTCTTATGGAGTTTTTTGAATAATCGACCAAGTCATTTTTAAAAAGTTTGTGTTCACCTGTGTTTGTGTGTCCATGTATGTTCACGTGGAGGTTAGAAGATGACTTGGGGTGGTAGGTCCTTGCTTTCCAGCTTGTTTGAAGCTGATGTCTTATCTTTTGCCCTTGCACAAGCCAGGCTAGCTTCTTCAGATTCTGCTGCCCTTGCCTCCCATCTTGCCATAGGAGATCCAGGATTATAGTCACAATCACCACATTCAGTTCTATGGGTTCTAGGGGTCTGAACTCAGGTCCTCACAATTGCTCAGCAAATGTTTTGTCAATGGAACCATCTCTGCACCCCTGACAAAGTTATCTGCAATGTAAATATGATCCTCATTAAGCTCAGCAGTTCACCATTGTCTTTAGAAAGAAGATAAAATGGGTTTACAGCAGCCACTGTCTTGTTCTCAAGCCCAGCCAAAGCCTTTGATCCCATTGCCCTGCCTCTCTCTACTTCACAGCCTGCTGCACCTGCAGGTGTAGGTTCAGATTGTTCCCATTTTTCTCACCAACCGTGTCCTACTCATTTGTCAATGAATAACTCGGGCATCTTGCCTTCTTTGGAAGCATTTCCTGACTCCTATGGTTTGAGTTGAGTGCATCACATTCTTGGGGCTTAATCACATCAATCACATTGTGTCTAAGTTTCTCTTCTGGATTTATTTACTCATTATTTATTTATTTATTTATTTATTTATTTATTTATTTATTTTTTAAAGATTTATTTATTATGTATACAATGTTCTGCCTGCATATATGTCTACAGGCCAGAAGAGGGCACCAGATCTTATTACAGATGGTTGAGAGCCACCATGTGGTTGCTGGGAATTGAACTCAGGACCTCTGGAAGAACAGTCAGTGCTCTTAACCTCTGAGCCATCTCTCCAGCCCCCTCATTATTTATTTTTGAGACAGGTTCTCCTGTAGTTTAGGCTAGCTTCAAACTCACTATAAACTAGAGATGACCTTGAATAGTTGATCCTCCTGCCGCCTTACTGGGTACTGGAATAGAACCCAGGGCTTTATGTATACCAGGCAAGCAGTCCCCAACATTTAACATAAAATAAGGCAGTGACACAGAAACACACACACAAACAAAAAGGACACAACACATACAGAAAAGCAGCAAGGCAGCAGGTGTAAATCAACCATGTCAGTAATTATATTAAATGTCAATGGGCCAAAGCTCGGTGTGGTGGTTCATTCCTGTATTCCCAGCCCTTAGGAGGCGGAGGCTGCAGAGTTCAAGGCCAGTCTCAGCTACATAATCAGCATGAGGCCAGCTTGAGCTACATGATACCCTGCCTGAAAAAAAAAAAGAAAAGAAAAAGAAAGAAAGAAAGAAAAGAGAAGTGGGCTTCGGATGTAGTTCAGTAGTAGAGTACTTGCTTAGCATGTAAATTTTATATTTAAAGACACAAATAAAAAGAAGATGATGAAAAAAAATAGTTGGGATGCAAATGTAGGACCATGGAGGTGCTGTACATCTGTCAGAAAAAAAGACTGTAAGCTTTCTAAAAAAAAAAAAAAAAAAAAAACACCAAAACCAAAACAAAGCAAAAAGCAAACAGGCAAACACACAAAAACCCGAAACATGTTCTTATAGCAAGGATGGACACTTCACAGTGGGGCTGGGTAGATGGCTCAGTGGTTAGGAGCTGTCTGAGTTCAGCTACGAGTGACAAGGCAGGGCTGACCAGTACGTGCGTGCATGTAATCCTGGTGCTGTGGGACATGGAGACAGGAGGGTTACTAGCTTGTTGGTCGCCAGCCTAGTTGAAAACAAAAACAAAACAGCCCCCCACCCCCAACTCCAAGTTCAGGAAGAGACTGTGCCTTAAAGGAACCAGGCAGAGCATGACTAAGACACCTGACGCCCTCTTCTGGCCTCCATGGGTACTTGCACACATGTTGTAAGATGACAATTACATCATGCATACACTAACCACAAAAAGAGAAAGGAACTCTAGGATGAGTTGTGTGTGTCCAGATACATCCCTTACAGCGTCCCCAGCTTTTTTTCCTAAGTAGCTGATTTTCCTCTCTAATCCAAGGCATCATCATGCTCAAGTGCACCCTAGTGGCAGCCTTAACGGGGTAAGGAAATCCGCTGTAGTAAGGGCATGCTGCTGTCTTGGGTGTAGGGGTCATGTGCAAAAGCCCATTTTCATGATCCAATCTTCTGGTGCTGGGAGTGCAGTCCACTTTGACTTAGTTTCTTTCCATCCCTCTCTTTCAAAAAAATCTTTTTGCATGTGTTATGTGAGAGGTGTGTGTATATGCATGATCCACTCTACTACCTTTGGTTTTCAGATAAACAGCAAGTAGTTTGGAAAGTTAAGTATACCCCATGCAATAGTTGAGATATACATTACCTTTATCTGTTTGCTTTATTTGCTTATCCAAAGGGAACTGAGTGAGCTATATTTTCATGTGTTCAGTCTGGCAGCCTCAAGTCCAAGATGTCATGAGCCATGTGATGAAAGGGCCCCAGCGCAGTGAGGGTAGGGTGTGACAGAAATGGTGAGATGCTGGATTGGGGTGGGGAGAGGGTGGGGGAGGAGGAGAAGATGGCAGGGTCTGGGAGGCCTCCCCGGAGCTCCACAGATATTTAACTCCCTGGATAACAGAGATGAGGAAAGAAGCAATTAGGAAGCGAATAAGTGTATTTCACATTTCAGGAGGGATGCCGCACAAGTGTCAGGTGCAGTGACTGAGGTTATTAATTCTAAGATATGCATCTGTGGAGCCGGGCCAGGAGCACACCCCGCCTATCTGTGGTCAGGTGGCAGGAGCATGGCCAGCATGCCACTCCAGCCAGTCATTCCCTAAGGGCACCTGACTTGGCCCATTAACATGTAACACAGAGTTTCAAAGCCTGGGAAGGCCCAGGATGTTTGCTTTTTGTTGTGGAGCTGGAGATGACAGCCTTGGGGGTAGGCACAGGTAGCCATGTACATTGAGCTGCATCTTCAGCTCATTTCAGTTTCAACATAAAGTGCAGCGGAGAAGTTGGTGAGACAGCTGGGTGGGTAAAGGGCTTGCTGCATAAAGATGCCTCAGAGAGGCCGAGGCAGGGCAATCCAGAAGAAGCATGTTCTAACATCAGTGAAAGAGTGGCATGGGAGTAGAGTAGATGATCTTGCCAGCCAGAGTAAGAGCAAGCAGGCAAAAAGCAAAAGCTTCCTTCTTCCACACTCTTTTATGTGGCCTGCCACCAGAAGGTATAGGCCAGTTTTAGGGTGAGTCTTCTTATTCACATGATCTAGATTTAGTGTGGGTCTCCCACCTCCAATGATCCATCCAAGAAAAATCCCTCACAGCTATGCCCAGCTGATTAGGTTTTAGTTATTTCCAGATGTAGTCAAGTTGACAGCCAAGATTAGCCATCACAAGTCCACTTCTTATCAAGTTGACACAATCATGTCTCCTTATGTCATGGTTAATTTACAAGTGAAAACAATAATCAAGTCATAATGACAGCCAGGGTTTGTAGAGAGACCCCGTCTCAAAAAATTCAAAACAAAACATTGTGTGTGTGTGTGTGTGTGTGTGTGTGTGTGTGTGTGTGTGTGTGTGTGTGTGTGTTTAAAAAAAAGAAGAGGCAGCAGTTGTTGCTTTCCATGCTCAGCAACAGGCAGCTGAGTTCTAGTTCAAGGGCATCTAGAAGCCTCAGTGACTCACTGCTACCTCAGTTCCCAACTGAAGGAGGGGTCACCTAGAGGGCACAGAATGAGGCAACTTCCAGGGGCTCCTATGTTTGCAGGGGTTGAGAGGGGTTTAAAATAGCATGTATTGCTCATGTTCCAAGTTATAAAATTAGTGCAGGTGAAATAATCAAGCAGTTCCATGTTTATTGCATGGTCCTGTGTGGTCGAGTATTAGTGTGCCAAAATTTGCATATATTACGTGTTAGTCTTCATGAGAATTCCATTAAGAAGGTTCTGGTATGTGTTAATCCCAGAGATAGAAGGAGAAAGACCACTGACCCAAATCATCATGGTCAAATTAATAAAAAACATGTACATGGACTGTCTCCCCCTAAAGGTGGAGTTCAAGAAGTCAGCATTGAACGAGGAAGACTTCCAAATCAGGAATTTGGCAAGCAATATAGGCATGGTTACAGGAGCAGAACATAACAATGTAGTCATAATAAGGTAGCCACAACAAGTTTTTGAAACAAGAGGGTCATTACAATTTTTTGAAATATAAATATGATTACTATAAGATGGCTTTTAAGTTCAAAATGGAGGCAGGCTGGTTTATCATCCCCCCTTGTCTTAGGTGTCCTTGATAGGGTTCTTTATCTGGGAGTGGGATATGACAAAATTTATAATGCATGCCCCTTTTATAAATTATACCTGTTTAGTTAGCATAGAAAGGACAAAGTTTTTAAGGCCATTATCATCTTGGTATGCCAAAGGCACTGTAGGTAGTCATTTTGTCTTCTCTGCCTCGGACCTGTTGATCTAACATTCCAGTCCTCTGTTGAGGATAAGGGGTGATGGATTCTCTAAACTATGTCCTACTGAAATTAGAACACCGTTGACAGGTCCTGGGAAGGATGAAATGTTAGTCAAAGACCAGGAGGGGATTAGAGTGATGGGGCATTCATCAGAAGCATCTGGTTTGAAGAGAGCAGTCACTTGGGTTGAACTGGTTTACGTCAGCTTTCAGCAAAGCCTGGGCTTTCCGATTTTATGGGACTGGTGTGGTGTGGAGCACCTTTGGAGCAGTTTGTAGTTTGAAATCGATTTCTGGATGGTGTCAACTAGATGAATAAAACTCTTCCAAGACAGGTAAAGACTAGGGACAGAAGTTAAAGTTTAGGCACTTAAGGGAAACTGACATTTGGAGCTTCCCCCTCAGGAATAGGCAATAGGCAAGGGAGCTTGGGCTGTTGATTGACAGCATTACTTATCTGGAGTCCTTCTGACCTGTGAGAGATGGATCCAATTGTTATGACTTTCTTGATTCCCTGAAACTTACATTATGATGTTTGTAATCTGTACTAAAATCCACATTATAGAAAAAGCAGCCAACAGGTGTCCAGAACAGCTGGAATAGACTCACACACTTGAGTCATAGCAAGAGCTATGGCTTTGTGCTAAAAAGCACGAACATTCTTTTCTCTGTCCGGAGGGCTATATATAGATTGGACAGAGATGTGTTTAGCATGCATCTTAAAGTCTATATTTAGAAGACAACCAGAGGGAATCTTTAATCTTGAGCCTGTGACTAATAATAGCAGCACTTTACCAGGGCTAGATTAATAAGTTATCAGAACTCTATTGATTAATGTTAAAACTCTGAACTTTTGAAATCTTAGTATAACAATAGCATAGAATAACTTGTATTTATATATTTTAAATAACTTTCTTAGATCTTCATATTTATTTAGATTTTTATATTTTTAGAAGTTTATAATTTATATAAACCTTAAACTTTTTATCCAATTATTTACCATTAGATATACATAAGTGGTTGATTTCTGAGAGCAGCCTTTGCAAAGCAAGTAAAAGTTACCTCTAAAACCAGTTTGTCCTTTAATATGAAGCCTGTTTTTAAAGCAACCCTGTCTGTGAGTTCCCTTTTTCATCAGGTGATGTAATAGCTTTAGAAAAGCTAGGCCTGGTTTTTATATATGAAATGCATTGACTGGGCAGCTGCTACTAAATTGATGAAGCTAGAGTTAGCTGTCTCTGAGAAGGATAAATTATATCAGGAAGCATAATCCAAATAATCTATGTATCAATTAAAATGACAGAGACTTACCACTGTCTGGGTGATTACCAGAGGCTCCTGTGGTATTGGTGGCTTATTTGGGGGCAGTGGCAGTGTGTCTTCAGCTGTACTGTCACACAGGACAGCAGGACATCTTCAGCTGCTGCACAGGGCAGCATAGGCCTTTGGCTGTCAGACCCGGAAGGTCCAAGAGATTTTCCTGTGGAAGAGTCCCTTGGAAAAACTGACCTTCTGTGATTAGGCAGAGCAAGGCAGTCAACCAAATTGTGTTCACAGTGTGGGAAGAGCCCTGGTGGTGTTCGCAGTTTTGCCCAGTGGTTAGTGTTACCATAATTCAAGTGGAGTTGTCTGTGCCCCTTTACCTCCTTGAAGACCTTAGGATTGCTGCTAGGAGCTGGCATTTCTCTCTATCGTGGGAAGCTTTATCATTAAACATTTTAAATGCCTTATTCTGCAGATCTCTGAAAAGTTTTGAGGACCATCTATAAGTACACCTGAATTTAAATAAACTTCACTTGTTTTTAGTTACTTGTTTTATGTTTAACATTGAAAACATATACACGAGGCTAAATAAAGCTTGTCCCTGTAAATGAATTATATGTGTAAAGAATTTGATCATTTATAAGGTGACTATTAATCTACATGTCTTAATCTTTAACAGTTTACAATAAGTTAGTAGCCTCTTGTTTTTGTTTTGTTTTGTTTTGTTTTGAGACAGGGTTTCTCTGTGAAACAATCCTGGCTGTTCTGTAGACCAGGCTGGCCTCGAACTCAGAGATCCACCTGCTTCCCAAGTGCTGGGATTAAAGGCGTGCACCACCACCGCCCGGCCAGTTACTAGCTTTTATAAGATTAGAATTCTACAGTTTTATCTCTGTTAAGTTTAACCTTAAAAAGATTGCAAATCTTGAAATGAAATTCTTTTAGTATAAATCATAAATATAGTCCATAGGGAGACTGGCAACTTTACTTTTCTGGTCCTTTTATAGTACACCATTGCACAATATCACAGTTTCTTGTATGACTCAGTTTATCAAAATAGCTAAAGCTTAACAAAGTTAGCAAAGACAAGGAGGTTAGCTTGAATAGGCCTCAGGTTTTTCTTATACCTTTTGTTTCACTCACCGCCGTATGTGAATCTTGTCTGAGAGTCAAGGATCAGAGAGTCTCCCAAGGATCAAAGGCCCATGCAAAACTTGGTTCAGTAAACCCAGAAAACTGTGGTACCTGAGAAATCAAGGGATTTGCACTTGGCATTTTATCTCTGGGAGTTCCTTTCAGGTTGCTTTGAAGGTATGAAAATTAACTGTCTAAACTGTAATTAGACAGTAAATAAAAATGCCCTAGGCAAAGGGAAAGTGCTTCAGTCCTTCCAGAATGGACCCCCCTGCAGTCATGAAAGGCTAGATTCATTCTTAAGATGCCTCTGAATCTTCTTTCCATGGATCCGTGTGAACCCACACATTGGTGCCTAGACTACAGCGACATTTTCTCAATTCCTCCCTGCACAACCCAGGCACTGGGAACCCACTAGAGGTTTCCCAGTTTGGTTAGGCGGGGCCTCTCTGGTTTCTGACTCAACTCCTGGTAGTGCCTGGCATTCCCCGTTGGGCCTATCCAATCTCTTGGCTCCTAGTGTCATGGAATGTCTTCAGGGTTCCCGGGCTCTATTGTGCAGCCAGGGTATTGAAACCCTGCCAATGGATGCTTAGGTGCTGGGCCTCTCCAATTTATTGGCTCCTAGTCTCACCAGGGCATCCCCAGAGTTCCAAGGCAGGTCACAAAAAGAACTGGCCGAACTCTTAAGTTAATCAGATGGTCATGTGACATCTTACTTGTTTCCCTTGATGGAGGAATGTTGGATCTCACAGACAAACACACCCACATGCCTCCAGATCAGGATCCCACAGAACCAGAACAGAACCAAATGCCACAGAGAGTATCTATGACTTATCAGAGGCGGCCTCCAGAAACTGGTGCTTGCTGCTTTCATTTTTTTTTTTCCTTTTTTCATCCTGGCATGATCAGACACCTGATGGCCTGGGAATTGAACCCAGGTCCTTTAGAACATCAGTCAGTGCTCTTAACCGCTGAGCCACCTCTCTCTTCTGCTGCTTCCATTTCTTAAGGAAGCTGTTCCTTCAGAACTGAAGGTGTGCCTCAGGGTTTTGGAATTTCTCGGGAGGGAAGGGTTTGTCTTCTGAATTTGGTTTGGGGTCTCGATCTCACTGGGGAGCTCCAAATGTTAATCCCAAAGATGTAAGGAGAAAGACCACCAACCCAAGTCATCATGGAAAAATAAATTAAAGCAAGCTTTTTAAAAACTTGTGTATGCAAGCTATCTCTCCCTAAGGCAGAGTTCTAGAGGTCAGCATTGGATGTGAGGAAGACAAGGTTTTTATAAAGCTCAGGGTAGGAGGTCTCCAAATGGGGCATTTGGTGGGTAAAACAGGTGGGATTATAGGAACAGAACATGAGCATAACAAGTTAGTCATAAGGACTTCCTGAAACAAAGACATGAATGCAAGGTGGTCATAACAAGGTAGTCATAACAACCTTTTGAAACAAAGGTAGGGTTGCAGGATGATCATAACAACTTTTTGAGACAATGGCATAGTTGCCATTTCCTGGAACAGGCAATACAGAGCCATTTGTATTTACAGTCACAGGTGGAACATAGCCCAATCCTGGAGAAGCAGTTTTAATCATAAACAGGAATGAGCCTAGTTTGTCTTTCTATAAGATGGCCTTCAAGCCTCAAAATGTCAATATATCATCAACAAACCAGTGGATGATACCACCAAAGCCCATCTTAGGCAACCAAAGAGTTTATTGTGCTCACTTAGGAACATGGTGACCCCAAAGCAGGTGCACTATTAGACAGTCTCATTCCCATAGATGCACAGATAGCAAACCCACTTCAATTAAACTTCCAGCACCTTGGGATATACACCCCAGCACCTCCAGAAATGATAATGAGGGTGCATGTATTTTTTGCAGAATTACATACAGCTGGCTAAGAGGTGCTGGCAGGGGTGACTGGAATCTTAAGCAAGATGCCAATGATCCTTCCCCCTCCTTCCATAGGGGAACACCCAATGTTGAAGCCAATGTTGAAGATCTTTTGCAAGTTGTTACAGCTGCTCTGATGATTTTGTACTTGGGGATAACACTCTACAGCAGGGGGAGAGAGAGATGGGGTGCTGATTTCGTTAGAAGTCCAGACTTTGCCTCTTATCTTACACTTGGCTGATCTTCCCAGCCCGAACCAGTTACTGTGGTAGAGAACATGGAAGCAGCTGGTTCTGATTGGTCAGATTCTGGGTCACTTCTCATTCCTAAAGGAAATGGGTGCATGGAGGGCTAAAAGAATAGATAGGTCCCTGGGCTGAGGAGCTGCCCTCAGAGTATTCTGATGACCTGGCCACTCAAGCCCCCACATTGCCCCTTTGTAAAAGGGCATACCACCACCCATTCAAATCTCAGTCCATCCATATCCCTCCCCTCTGTCTATCCACTCTAGGAAGCCAAGCCTCTTTTCCCCATCCACTTTTCTAATTCCATCAGAGAAATATCTTAGAACTACCTCCGCTTTGAGAGATGGGGCTTAGGAAACTCTCAGAGCGCTTGGAGTCACTCTGGTCATTTCTGTAATTGGCTATGAGACACCGTCTCTCCAAGCTCCCTCTTGAGTGGAGACAACACTTGCAGCTGAGTCATTGGAGGGAAACAGGGGAGGTATTTGTTTTCTTTTCAGAAAGAAAATAAAGGAAGCAAACAAGTAAGAATAAGAGAAACCAAAGTGAAACCCAGAGCTCATTTGTTGCCTCAGCTTGTCCTGAGCACCATTCTAGGAATTTTAACTAATTAATCCATCTGCAAGCCATGGGAGCTGGCCTAGTTCTTGTCCAGCCAAGAAAATAAACCCAGCAAAGCTATCATATGAGAGGCCCATGCAGATGATTCAGATAATATGAAAATGGCTGGGTTGTTTTACTTTTCACTGAGCAATGTGTGTGCCCTAAGGATTTAAGTGTGAAAGGCTTAATCAGCACTCCAGGTACCTTGCAAGGTGGAGGAACTTTCATGACTCAGTGGGAGGGGAGACTCTCTTACAGACATACCCAGAGGTTTGTCTCCTAGGTGAGTCTAGATCCTGTCAAGTTGACAGTCATCACACCAGGCGTACACAGAGCCTGGGTTCAATACTGAGTACTGCTCAAACCAAAATGAGCAGAAAACTGCAACAGGATGTGTTGGATCATGCTACCAATTACAATTTAGACTAGAGAAACCCCCAAAGTTGAGATTATTTACCCCATAGCATAGCCTAGTTTCTAGGTCATAATGCAACATGAGTCTTGGTTCCAGCATTCACCAGCTCTGAGACCTTATAAAAAGCACTTCACCTGAATGTTTTAGTTTTGTCTTCTACAAAATGAGTCTAGTAATAGGAACTGCTTGAGAAAAAGGTCGGGTTGTTAAAGGTACTGATGAACAGAAAGTGCTGCTGATGCTTTCTGATGCATGGCAAAAGGCTAGAAAAGTCACAGCGACTACAGGACTGGTGGGATAGCTCAGAGGGTGGAAGCACTTGTCTCACAAACCCAAGTTCAATCCCCAAAACCCACATAAAAGTGGGAGGAAAAACCACTCTACAAAAGTTATTCTCATAGATATGTATGGATATGTATCCCTATGGCATGTATGGCCCCTCATTACACACACGCGCACACACACACACACACACACACACACACACACACCCCAAAAATTTAATTAAAAGTAGTGACTGTTATTTCTGTCAGATTCATTTCAATTATGGCTTACAATATAAGATTATACAAAATACAGGTGATGTAGTTTGTAACACTATAAAAATGGGGCTAAGTGACCATTATAAAATTGAATATACCATTGTTGTTGCCCTGGGGATTACTATTTAAATTCTAGATGGCACGTTTGCTTTATAACTTTAAAAGCATCAATAAGCAGGCTTATATAAAATATTAGCATGGCAATTTCTTGCCCACCTGGCAAGAAATATCAAATGTTTCATTAAGTTTCCCAGCACAGTATGAGTGGATTTTAAAAATCCTGAATGCCTTGGTTTATAAGAAACAAGTTAGAGATGTGTGTGCCTATGTGTATGTGTGTGTGTACATGTGTAGGCTTGTGTGTTTGTGCATGTTGTGTGCATGTGTGTTTGTGTGCCTGTATGCATGTGTGTTTGTGTGTGTCTGTACATTTGGAAGCCAGAGGTCAACCTAGGGTATTTTCCTCTGTTGCTACCCTTTCTGATACTATGAGATGGGGTATTTCATTGGCCTGGAGCTCACTAATTCAGTTAGACTGAATGGCCAGTGAACCCCAGGGTCTATCTCTATCTTCCCAGTGCTGCATGCTGAGCACTTGCTATCATACCTGGCTTCTTCAGTTGTGTTCTGGGGTTTGAACTCAGGTCATTTTATTGACTGACCTATCACCTATTCAGTTTTCGCTAAATGTCTTCAAATACATAACACAGTCACTGGCTCACTTAGGAGAGGGGCCTTTTCTTCAAGGGTTGATAGTAAATATTTTTGCCTCAGAGGGCCATATGGTCCCCACCCAGATACTCTGCTCTGTTGTAGCACAGAGTAGCCATGGAGACAGTACATGACAACTGTGCATGGCCCCATTCCAATGATATTTTCTTTATGGGCACCAAAGTCAGAATTTTGTGCCATTTTCACATCGTGATCTGTTTTTCCCCCTCAACCATTTGGGAATGTAAAAACCATTGTGACTCATAGGCTGAACAAAGAGAGGCAGATGGTGGGTTGGACTAGCCACCAGGCCATAGCTTCCAGACCCAGCTTTAGCAGAAACTGTCTCCTCCCTTCTCCCCCTCTTCTCCTTTTTCTGAGTCGTGGTCTCGTGTAGTCCAGGCTGCCTTCACACTTGCTATGTAGCCAAAGATAACTTGAACTTCTGGTTCTCTTCTTCCACTTTCAGAGCACTGAGGTTCCAGACATGCACCACTGTGGTTTATACATTGGTGGGAGCACTGAGGTTCCAGGCATGCACCACCATGCCTGCTTTACACATTCATGGGAGCAGAACTTTCCAGCTGGACTCAAAATAGCTGTTTCTGACGTGGGGTTTCCATGACTCATGCTGGAGTTTCCTAGCGTTGGGGTATTGTGGGCAGCATATTTCACTCACTCCCACACTCACTCCCAGAGTCTAGACTTTTCTGTCTTTCCCCAAATGTAACTAACCACCTTCAGTTTAACCCAGGTACCTGTCATTCCAGCCCTATTTGTTTTTAAGGGGGTGGTAGTCCTTTGTTTTGGTGTGTGTGTACACATTCATGTGTGCATGCACAGGTGCACATGGAGGTCAGAGGTCAAAGTCAGGTGTCCTTCCTCATTTTTTGTTTTGAGAACAGGATCCAGGACTCATGACCTTGCTAGCCTGGCTGGCAGCCTCCACCTGTGAACACAAGCAAGCATGTGCTACCATACCCAGCGCTTCTTAAGGGGTTTCTGGGGCTCAAAGTCACGTCCTCATGTTTGTGTGGCAAACATTTTCCTGACTAAGCCATCTTCTTGCCTTCCTGACCCTATTTTCACTGGAAATGACCTCATCATTTAGATCCAATATCTTTCTCTCTATGCTCTGTTAAATTGAGACAGTGACCCCCCAGTGGCAGGTGGCCACTTCATGAACTACCAAGCAAGACACTGAACATAGTCTTCACTGGGACCCAGACCAGGGCTCCAGACCCAGTTTTTACAGTCAGCTATGATGCTAGAGTTTGTGTCCAGAGATGCTCTGGCTCCCTGGGGCTCAGCCTGCGTTCATTTATCTGTCCAGTGGCACTGTGTGTGAGAACAGCACCCATGGCAACACCTCACTCTCTGCACAGAACCACAGGAAGCAGGAGCAATGAAGTCGTTCATGCCCAAAATGAAAGAAATGGCTAACCCTTTTTCAGAGCCTCCGCCCAATTCCCACATTATTCCCATGGTCTGGAACCTTCTGAATGAAAACCCTGTCATCCACATGGTTTACTTCCATGACAGGTTTCCAGGCTGTGAGAATTCAATCAGCAACATGCCTTTCAAGCTGAGCAGTTTTTAAAACCTGAAGTCTGATTTTTGACAGTCCCAATCACTTTCTCCCCAGATTCTCATTGTAGTCCCACTGAGCACATTTTTCTGAGGCACCATTTGGTTTTCTAACAATCCTTGCATGGCCAGGGCCCTCTGCTAATTTTTGACTTGGTTTTCAAATTAGAAGTTGGGGAGTCATGGTGAAGATTCGTGCTTCACAGCTCAGGATGTATTTATAATTGTCTGGATTCATGAAGGAAATTGAAAAAAAAAACATGAATAATAGAATGAACCGTCGTGCTGTAAAGCATTGGTTGTCTATGCCATTCTAATCAGCCAATTGTCCTGTTATTATAGGGTTTTTGTTCCACAGTTTTAACTCAACAGCCAGAATAACATGCTCTCTCTTTTTATTTTATTTGTTTTTGTATTTTGAGGTGGAATCTCAGGTAATCCTGACTGGCCTCAAACTTGTTATGTAGCCAAAGATGACCTTAAACATCTGATCCTTCTGCCTTCACCTCATCAAGCCTTAGGTCACAGCACGTGCCGCCATGTCTGGTTTATGCTGAGACTCAAACCTAGGACTTTGTGCATGGTAGATGAGCACTCTACCCACTAAGCCACATCCTCAGTCTCAGAACAGCTCTCTTGGTTATTCACTTGCTTGGTCCCAACAGGTCTTAGGAACCAATCTGAGCCCTTCTACTTAGGCTTAGGCTTAGGAGAACTATGTCATAGCGGCCCAGTGACTCACCGAAGGTCATCTGGAAGTGTTGAGGAGAGGACATTAATTAATGCAAAATGACATTACATATGGTCCAGTAATCCACCAGGACTCAACCATCATCTCATTTGGAGTGCCAGCCCTCTGGTACACATTCACAGAAAACCTTTTGGAAGTCCTACTTGGGAGCTGCAGTTTCTGTCTGCCAGAAAGTCTCAGGAACATTTTACATGGTGATAAATCTTCTTTGCTTTGGGAAGATGTTCAGAACAAGTTGGACCTTGTGTGATAAATAGCCCCAAGGTGTCATGCAACCAAAAAAAAAAAAAAAAAAAAAAAAAAAAAAGCCGGGCGGTGGTGGTGCACGCCTTTAATCCCAGCACTCGGGAGGCAGAACCAGGCGGATCTCTGTGAGTTCGAGGCCAGCCTGGACTACCAAGTGAGTTCCAGGAAAAGGCGCAAAGCTACACAGAGAAACCCTGTCTCGAAAAACGAAAAAAAAAAAAAAAAAGTAGATAGATACCAGACAGAGTTCAGCAAGGACACTGAGTCTTAGCAAGCAGGTCGTGTTGTCTGTTCAAGGTCAGCAGTTAGAAAGAATCAGAGCCAGGATTGGGGTCCAAGTCAGTCTCCTGAAGTCCCAGTGTCTGAGTCACATTGCTGACTATGCCCAGTCAGTGTTCTGTTAATGTAATGAATGTATGAGACAAAGCAACTTACAAAGAGAAAAAAATGGGGACTGAGGAAATGGCTCAGTAAAGTGTCTGTTGTGCAAACGTGAGGACCTAGGTTTGGATCCCAAGCACACACATAAAAAGGCATGTAAGAATATATTGTAGGATTATAATCCCAGCATTGAAGAGGTGGAGACACAACAGTCACTGGGGCTCTCTGGCTAGTCAGCCTAACCTACTCAGTGAGTTCCAGGTAAATGAGAGACCCTGTCTCAAAAGCCAAACTGGATGGCTCCCGAGGAACACCTGAGATTGTTCTCTGGCTTCCATGTATGTATGTTCATGTGCACACATACACACACAAACACACACATGTACGCATATACTCAAAAACACACACTAAAAGATTTATTTTAGCTCAGTTTTGGAGATTCAGCGTGTGGTCACTGCCTTGGGCTTGTGGCCTTCAGCTCTCAGGTAGGAAGTGGAGGAGGGGAAGAGGAAGGACTGGGTGCCCATTCACAGCTCCAAGCCTGAGCCCCACCTTTTCAGTTCCCACCATCTCCTGATAGCACCCTTCTGGGAGCCAAGTCTTTAACATGGGGCTTCAGGGGATGCTATGCGAACCATAGCACCTCAGATTACCTTGATGTTCTTGGAGAGGTCAGATGAGGCTGAGAAACTAGGAACTCAGAAAAGTTGAAAAATGTGCTTGAGGCTGAGATGGAGAATAACACTTCTGGAAGGGTACGGAGGCATTCTGGCTCCAGAGCTGCCGTGCTCTCCTCACAGGTAACTGAGTCAAAGAATACATTGTGGATGCTTCAGTGTGCAGCAGTATGCTTTCTCTTGGGCCTCAGCTTCATCCTTCTTCTCAAGACAGGCCTCAGGGATAAAGCAGTCAGGAGCTTTGAAATTTAAAGCAGTTAATTCACCTCCTTGGAAAAGAATGATTCATTAAAAGGCAACTGGCTGCTTGCTTCTCATTCTGTTAACATCAGAGAGAGAAGAGCCTCTCAGCCCACCCTGAGACAGAGTGCTTGAGGACTGAAATGGGTTCACATGGACAGCTGATGACAACCACCGGTGGGCTGCCACCAGGGTTTATTGGGCTTAGATATCTATTCCCTGATACATAAGACTGTCTCTTGGGTCAAGGTCAGGAAGATGTTCCTGTGGAAATGTGAGTTTAGGGACTAGAGTTTAATTGGGTTGCTACATTTTCCCTAAAGAAGATGATGGACTGGGCTGGAGAGGTGGATAAGAGTGCTTGCTGTTCTTGCAGAGGACTGGAGTTCAGTTCCCAGTACCTATGCTGAGTGGCTCACAATTGCCTGTAACTCCAGCAACAGGAAATTCAGTGCCCTCTTCTGGCTTTCATGGGCCTCCACGTATGTGTCTGCATACTCACACACGTACATTTTTTAATTATTATTAAAATAATTTTTTTTTTGTTTGTTTGTTTGTTTTTGAGACAGGGTTTCTCTGTGTAGTTTTGGTGCCTGTCTTGGATCTTGCTCTGTAGATCAGGCTGGCCTTGAACTCAGAGATCTGCCTGGTTCTGCCTCTCGAGTGCTGGGATTAAAGCAGTGCGCCACCACTGCCCAGCCATTTTTAAGTTTTTAAAATGTTTTTAAAAACATTTTATTTAAATGTGGTAAAACATTTGTCTAGCACATGTGAGGCCCTGGACTCCCCACTCCCTAGCACCAAAACCAATAACAACTATAAATACTTTCAAAACAACAACAACAAAAACCCCACAAACAGAGTCAATATAAAATAATAATAATAATAATAATAATAATAATAATAATAATAATAATAATAATAAACCTAGGTAAGTGTGTGGAAGTTTCACCTTGACCAGTTGGCCCTGTTGGTTTAGGCCTGTTTTGAGGGCCTGTGTTGAGGTGACATGTCCTGGTAGGAACGTGTGAATTCTATGCAGGGTCTGTAGTTTTAGTAGTTCTTTGATCTAGCACAAGGGCTTTCTAATTAAGTCTGGATTGGAGTCTCAGCCCTGCCACTTATTTACAAATCACTTACGACCTCTACAATTCTTTTAGATTAAAGTAGAAAGAGATGGGTATGAAGAAGAGTGTTGAGGAGAGCAAGGAGCCTTCATCCTGAACACCAGGTATGGAATGTAAAGTGACAGCAAGGTCCTGGCCACCTGTGCCTGCGGCATATGCTAAGGGATATTTCTTTTGTCATTAGCTATTTTATTCTCTGAGCTGGTCTTCATGGATATTTCAAACTGGGAGTGATAGATGGCTGTTATCTCTCCCCCGGGGAGGCTGAGGCTGGAGGACTAAGAGTTTGAGGCCAGCCTGCACAAATAGCAGTTTCTAGATTGCTAGTTCTCATTGACTGTCACCCCATTGCTGGGCATGGGTTCCTTGGGCATATACACTCTCAAGATAAATGGCTGAACCTGTTGGCCCATCCCAGCCATGCCTGGCACTCAGCTCTTGTTTGCTGCTGCTCGTGAGGCACGTGTGTCTCTGGGGTGGCATTTGGGGATAAAAAAGATGGATTTAGCTGCTTCTTCCCCCAGGAATGACTCAATGGCAGTTGGAGCTCAGGATTTCTGTGCCTTAATGCTTTGTGCTCATCCCCAGCAAGTAAGCTCAGCTGGGAAACATTGCCAACTTTCCTAGCCAGGCCGGACACTTCCTGCTCCTCTCATAATTTGCTTTCCTCAAGTGTCCAGCTGTTCACAGCTGATGGATGTCTCTCAAAATATCAGAAGGGAGTGTAGAAACCATCATGTGAGACTCATTTCTCTACTTCCTGTATCTGCCTTGCTGAGGTTTGAAGTTTTTCTCATGTAAAGGACATGACCTTTGGCCCAGGTTATCCTAATCCTTGGGGAATGCCCTTTTAACAAACTTCCCATAAAATTGATGTCTTGAAACCTAAGAAAGGCCAGGCTTGTTTGGGCTTACAGTTGGAAGGGACACTTATCATGGTGGAGAGGGCAAGGTGACAGGAACCGGGAAACAAAGGATCACATTGCATCTGCAATCAGGAAGGAGACAAATGCTGGTGCTGGTGCTCATGTCCTCCTTTTAATTCAGGACCCCAGCCCACAGCAGCAGCCACATTTATGATGGGTCTTCTTACTTCTGTTAACCCCTAGATAGTCCCACACATGCATGCCCAGAGGCTAGTTTCCTGGGTAGTTGCTGAGCCTAGCAATAGCCATCTTAACCATCACTGTGCTCACTAGCCTGCAACTGGCCATTTTGCATGTTCCAGAGTCAATACCACTGACATGCAGATGGCCTGTCTCTTGTTTGAAATGCTTGGGACCAGAATGCACTGCAGACTTTGGAGCTTTCCAGATTTTAGACCAGAATCCAAAATGTTCCAAAAAGTCTTCTAATCTTCTGGGATCATCTTTTCAGATCATTATGGATTATGGATGCTCAACCTGTGTTGTTTTCTTTATTGATATAATGATGATGGTGCATTTCAAGTAGGAATATGCTCCTTAAATGAATAGAATGGATCACAAGGGTTTTGGAGTAGGACTCATCTATCTATCTATCTATCTATCTATCTATCTATCTATCTATCTATCTCTCTCTCTCTCTCTCTCTCTATCTATCTATCTATCTATCTATCTATCTATCTATCTATCTATCCATCCATCCATCTATTTATCAGGGGTCAAATCAACGGCCCCATGCATACCAGATAAATGCCCTACTACTGAGCTACATCCCCAGCTCATAGATCTCAGTTTTAACCTCAGCCTCATCTCTTCTTTTTCTGATCCTCAATTTCTCCTCTGTGAAATGGGATAACAGTTCTGACATCCCAGGGCTATTTGAAAATTGAATAAGGTCCCAAGGCTCCTGGTATGTGTGTGATACAAAATGCTCCATCAATTTTAGTTGTTGATGTTATTGCTGAGTATGACAGTTCATCTTCAGTACCAAACAGACTGGACTTGGAATCACCTAAGAGATACACTTGTGGGTGTGTCTGTGAGTGAGTTTCTAGAGAGGTTTAACTGAGGAGGGAAAAGCCACCCTGAATACTGGCAGCACCATTCATGGGTTGGGATCCCAAACTGCATAGCTAAGCATCAACATTCACCAATTTCTGCTTTCTGACTGCAAAATACTAGGACCAGCATCTTCATCCCCCCACCTCCATGCTTTTCCCATGATGGACTATACCCCTTCTTAAACCTCGAGCCCAAGCCTTTCCCCTTAAGTTGTTTTTGTTAGGTATTTCATCACTACAACAAGAAAGTAGCTAATACGTGGAATAAACCTGGTTTTCAAAACAATTATTTTTATTGTGAGGGGGTGGTGCACACATACCGCAGCACATACATCTCCATGTCAGAGGACAACTTGCAGGAGTCAGTACTCTCTTGAATTCAGATCATCAATCTTGGTGGCAGGCACCTTTACCCACTGAGCAATCTTGCCAGAACTCAAGTTTCTGGTGGGGGTCGCTATAATGTTCTTGGTGTAACGTTTAAGAACTGCCCTGGTGTGTTGCAATTTTCAGCTTTTGTATCCTCAAAAGCAGGTTGGCTAACTGAACAGTGCCATAAAACACAAGGAGGGTTCTATTGTGCTCTGGTTCAAAGAACATGCTCACAAGTACAGATATATGTAACCTGCACCAGGAAATGGCCTAGTGTGGGTAAGATGTGACTCATGGTTTGGGGAAGAATGAGGGAGAAAGGGCTCCAGTGAGCTGGGTCTGTTTGTATTCCATCTCTCCAATGTATTGGTGCTGGAATACATGCTGGGCAAGCCACTTTTACTTCACTGTGTAGCTACAGATGTGTTTGAACTTTTGACTCTCCTGTTTCCACCTGCTCAGTTCTGGGATTAGAGGCACACAGTGTGTGCTGTGCTGGGGCTGGAACTCGGGGCTTTGCACATGCTAAATAAGCACTCTACTAACTGAGCCACATGCTCAGCCCATCACTTGTCTTTTCTAATCCCAGAGTCATTGTTAGGGATTAGGTGAGATAAGACATAGAATCTGCAGCACAGCATCTCTGTTTTGCAGAAGAAAAAAATTATTCATCAGGGAGGGAAAGGACATTTGACATTGTGTAGCTGATGATTTAGAGCAAGTTTACTAACTTGGGTCCCTTGCTGGCTCTAGGAAGACTCCATTTCCCTTCCCATGGTCCCTCACACCTCTTGGCTGCTTTGTGAGACACCTGCAGCTTCCAGCCTGGCTTCTGATGGTTTCTGAGAGAGTGGCATTCTGATGCTGGGTGAGGGCAAAAGGTAGCAGGTTAAGCAAGCGCAGTGGTCCTTCAAAGGATCGTTGTGACCAAATACAGAGCACAGCATACCTGGGCAAATTCATTCCTTACGACTGCCAGTGTGGGGGACTCCCTGACTTTCTGGTCACAGAGCTGCTGAGCCAGAGTGATTGACGGACTGCCCAAAGTCCTACAGGGAGTGGGGTGCAGGCCTGGAGCTCCAGCCCATGTCTTTAGATTCCAGAGAGCCCCATTTATCCACCATCCCATGTCACCCTTCAAAAGCTGGGTACCCAGAGTCAGCAAAGTTGCATAGGGTGATGTTCAGCCAATATGAATGTTATAATTATTGTGTGTGTGTGTGTGTGTGTTGCAAGTATAAGTGTGTGCACACATGTGGAAGCCAGAGGTTGACGTTAGGTGCTTTCCTCTATTGCTCTCACCTTAGTTTTTTGAGACAGGGTCCCTCACTGAACCTGGAGCTTATTGATTCAGCTAGGCTGATTGGCCAGCAAGCTCCAGGGATCTGCCTGTTTTCACATGCCTCTCATCCCCATTGCTGGTGTTACAGATGTCTGCTATCATAAGTCATTATGCCAGAACATGTTTGTGCCTTTCCACAATGTCAGAATTTGTCAAATAACAATAAATTCACATAGTTTATAGAGTTCAACAACAGCAATTTATCATATAATCCACCTGGCTTGGTAGTCTGGCTGAGGTAAATGTAGGTTCTTCTATTCCAATATTAATTATGAATATTAATTCTCAGATCACCCAGAGCACAGTAAATATATTTATGTATCTGTATGCACATGGGCTACAGAATGAGTACAAGTTAAAGAAGCTGCAGCAGAGTTTAAGAGGGTTCAGAAATGGGCTGAGAAAGAGTCAATCTCAGTAAGACAACGAACTGAAGGGCACTGCTGCTGGAGTTGGTCATGTTAGAAAGCAAAGCTGTGGAATTCAGCTGTGACGTAAAAGGTCAAACCAGATTTGGAGCAGGAAACAGGTCCAGGCCCAGATGGGCAAAAAGGTGGGCTGGCAGGCAGTTGATGAGGCTGCATCAACAGCAGAGGTGGAGGAAGTTGAACCCAAGCTTTAGGCACAGAGTTCTTGCCCTTGACCCACATGCCAAGTATCAGATGAGAGGTTGCTGTGGCACCATGCCATTGCAGTGTTAAGTGTGTGTTACTCTGTGTGATCCATGAAAGGGAGCTCCCCCCTTTCCTTGGTCTGATGTGTCTCCTAAGTTCTTGAGCCCTGTTTCCTGATAGGGTTTTAATATACCCATGTGCTTCTACATTCCCAATTCAGCCCTATAAAATTATAGGGATGTCATTTTTCAGTCTGTGCTGGGTAGGTGGTCCTGGCAGATGCTGTTGTTTCTAGGTCCACCCAGAGGCAGTCATCCTCCCTCAAAATGGAGGCAAAAGCTGCCTGTATAATGGAATATCCTGGGGCAAGGCATGGCCCACGTGGAGTAAGTTAGAGCAGACAGGGCACAACTGGCTCTCAGCACTTGACATGTCCACATGGGTGCATGGCAGGCACTTTATCAGCAGAGCCATGCTCCCCAGCCCATCCTTTCTCCTCTCTTCAGTAGAGCCTTATTGCTCCAGTCCAGGAGCATTTTGGTGTGATCCCTGGAGCAATGGGACCCAGAATATGATTGTGGGGTGGTGGGTGGGGGACTGAAGCACAACCAGATGGCCCTGACCAGCCCTTTGTCCAGCCCATAATGCTGGAAAATTTCCTGCAGATCCTCATATACATCATCACCCTTCCTTAGCCTCAGGCAGTAGTGTGGAAGAAATCAGCACATATATCTTCAAACAGGCTGCCTGTACCACCATAAAGACCTTAGAATATTGCATCTTTTATCAACCTCTATTCCCTCTGGAAATGTAGCCAGAAGGACCCCTTCATTGAGGGCTGGCTTTGGGAATGGTCACTACAAAGCCGTATATAGGGGTGTGGGGGGGGGCACCTGAATTTTTTTAAATAGGGAAACAATTTATAATATAGTTACAAATAGAAGGGGCTCGGGCTTTCACATCACTGCAGAGGAGCAGCTGAGGACAGAAAATACATGTGACATGTGCTGAGTGAGAAGAGAAAGGATGAGCTATTGAGATTCACCAAATCCACAGAGCAGTGGATGCATGTGTATGTGTTTAATGGTTTATATACGCATTATATATGTATTAACATTTCTAACTACTAACATTTTGGTAGCTCCTTATTAGTCTTTTTAAGTATGTTTGAGGTTGGAAGGTTGTCTCAGAAGACCAGAATTCAGTTTCCAGCATTCACATCAGATGACTCACAACCTGTGACTCCAGCTGCAGGGGAATTTGACACCTCTGGCCACATGTAGGTAATTTTATACAGAGGTCAGGTGTGGAATTGTCCCCTATAGTGTCATGGTGGTGCTCAGAAAGTTTGGACTTTGGATTCCAGATTTTTGGTTTTGAATTAGAGATTCTCAACCTCTGTCACCCTAACATGACATCTCATGGACTACCATAGGGAGTGATGAATATGGAGGCACAGGCCTGTCATCCCAGCATGTAGAAGGTGGATACAGAAGGATGGGAGTTCAAGGTCATACAGTTAATTTATGTGTGTGGGTGTTTCCCCTGCGTGTGTCTGTGTACCATGTATCAGCCTGTGCCTGTGGAGGCTAAAAGAGGGCATCAGATCCCCTGGGGCTGGAGATATGGAGAACCGTGGGTGCTGGGAATCAAACCCAGGTCCTCTGGAAGAGCAGCCGGTGCTTTTAACTGCTGAGTCATCTCTCCATCCTCAGTATAGTTTCTTATACACAGTTCTTATATATGGTATGTGTATAACTGACCATAGTGGACTGGAAGAGGACTAGGGTATAGCTCAGTAGCCTAGTGCTCACCTACAAAGTCCTGCATTTGATTCTTAGCACTGAAAGTTTTTAAAAAAGAGAATGAAAAAGAAAAATAAAAGCCTGAAGGGATGTCCACTAAAAGGTAATTAGTGACTCTCTCTGGGCAGTGTCATATGGATATTTATTTATTTATTTATTTATTTTTATTTACTTTATTCATTGTGAGGATAGGGCACATGTGTGCCACAGTTTATGTATGGAGGTCACAGGACAACTTGTGGGGGAGGGATTGGTTCTCTCCTTCCATCTTGTGTGTTCTGAAGCTTCAATTCAGGTCATCAGTCTTGCCAGCAAGAGCCTTTACCCCCCTCACTGGCCCCAGATTCTTTTCCTGTGTATTTTTTTCCTACCAGCATTCTGTGAATTTCCCACAACAAAACTGTTACTTTGTACTATTACTACTTACATTACTTATTAGCACCTTTAAACAATTAAAACAGAGTTTTCTTTCATCTAGAATCATCCTCAGTCTTTGAGGCTTGGGGGATGCAAAATGGCCACCGTCAAAGAGGCAGACTGAGGGGCTGGAGCAAGCAGAGACAGACAATGCTTTGGGAAAGTTCCCATGAGCCCACTGAGCCTCTGCAGACATCCCACCAGGCTCCACACATGTCTTAGTTCATTTTCTGTAATTAGGACAGAATACCCAGGAATGGGTGATTTGTAAAGAAAGGAGTTTGATTCTGGTGAGGGACAGAAAGTTCACGTGTGGGTGATGCCTCATGCTGCATCAGGGCAGCAGGTGCATGCAGGAGAGGTGAGTGAGCCAGGAAAATGGAACATGCTTTATTACAAGCTGCCTCCTAGGTAACTAATCCAGGCCTGTGAGAGAAGGAGCATACCTTGATTATTTCTAATCATATATCACAGGCCCCACTTTCTCTCCACTCCATTATGCTTGGGTCCAAGCCTCAACACAAGTCATATTAAAACCATAGCACCATGGGTTTCCTGGATTTGGAAGGCTCCTTCTCTCATACACACTCTCAGCCTAGTTCATATCTCTGCCCCTGTGGTGTGTTGTGGCTGCTGGGGCATGGTTGCTACCCAGGGAAATAGTACAGTTTCCTTGTAAGAATTCTTATTTTTTGGAGAGACAGGATCTCACTGTCTTCCAGATGGAACTCAAACTCTCAACCCTCCTGCCTCTGCTTCCCTAGTAGCTGGAATGAGGAACCACACCCCATATGTCTGGTGGGAATTTTTGAAAGCCCTCATGGCATTAGAGTCCTGACACCAGTTTCCTGTTCACACAGGCCAGCTGGACATCATCTCCATGGCTGAAACCAGCATGATGCCAGAAGAGATTGAGCTGGAAATGGCGAAAATCCAGCGTCTCCGTGAAGTCCTGGTCCGTCGAGAGTCAGAACTCAGGTTCATGTGAGTGAGTGGGGAAGCAAGGTGGAGGTGTGGAGAATAGAGGCAGCCTGGAAAACATAGGTGACTGAGTATCATGTGCGAACATCGATCCCTCAAGACACCAAGAAAACCTCTCATGTATGCCACATATTCAAGGAACTAAACTCAGTTTCCTCCCTCCCTCCCTCCCTCCCTCCCTCCCTCCCTCCCTCCCCCTTTCTTTCTTTCTTTCTTTCTTTCTTTCTTTCTTTCTTTCTTTCTTTCTTTCTTTCTCTCTCTCTCTCTCTCTCTCTCTCTCTCTCTCTCTCTCTCTCTCTCTCTCTCTCTCTTTCTCTCTTTTCCTTTCTTGGTTTTGGTTTTTTTAGGATGGTTTCTCTGTATAGCCCTGGCTGTCCTGGCTTGCTCTGTAGACCAAGCTAACATCAGACTCAGAGATCTGCCTGCCTCTAACTCCCAGGTGCTGGAATCAAAGGTGTTGCCACCATGCATGGCTTAAACTCCATTTTCTTAATTAAAAAAAATTTAAGGAAAGAAAATAGAATACCAACAAATTATATATATATATATATTATATATATTTGGTTTCTTTGTTGAGGGGAGATAGATTAGGATCACCATAGAAGATAGTATACAGGTGGCATCTACAGTCTTCTCTCTCTGGAAATCCCAGGGTTCCTGGAAGCCTTAAGAAATTTGTCTTTAGGGCTGGGCAGTGGTGGCACACATCTTTAATCCCAGCACTCAGGAGGCAGAGGCAGGCAGATCTCTGAGTTTGAAGCCAGCCTGATCTACAGAGCAAGTTCCAGGACACAGTCAGGGCTACACAGAGAAACTTTGTTTGGAGGAAAAAAAAAAAGAAAGAAAGAAAAAAGAAAGAAATGTGTCTTTATGTTTTAACTTTGCTATTTTAAGTGGGAAATTCCAGAAACTTGTTACTTATGGCATTTCTCAAAAGCTCTGCTCTCTGGCCTGACCTGTGATAGGTGCATTTTGCTGTATTGAGAAATGCTTTTAACTTCCCATGTCCTTGGTGCTGAGCTGGGATGGCTTACCAACTCACAAGAAAACATTAGAATGTTAACAATGTGGGGTCCTGTGTGTGTGGGTGCTGCAACAGCCGCAACCCAGATGAAACGATGAAGGTATGTGTACACACAAGTGTGTATATGCAATCATGTATACATGCTAGTGTGTGTGTGCATATGTGTGTGGGGAAAGGCTGGTTCTTATTTTGAGCCAGGAGAAATAGAAAGCTGGTTGCTGGGGAACTAGCAACAGCATTCCAAGAAGTGGCACTATCAAGGTGAATAGTCTGTGAACGTAAAGCCTCTGGCTTATTTTAAGGAGGTGTGGTATGACATTTAGAGGTAATTTTTAAATTATGTAAAACACGTATAAAATATATGCTTTGCACAAATATTAATTTTATATGCAAAAAAAGAATTTTAGATTCTCACTGTAACCTAGAGGAGCAGATATTGTCATCTACTATTTCTTATTTTGTTTGTGTGTGACAGTGTCTCGCTATGTATCCCAGACTGGCTTCTCAAATGCTGAATAAGTGCCTAAGTGCTCCACCATGTTCAGCTGTTACTACCATGTCAAACAAGGCCTCTGGGTTGAGTTCAGGCTAGCCTCTTCCAAAGCTATAACTCTTTCCCTGTCACTCATTAGGGATGGGGATACCCACAGGTGCTGCGCTTGTGTGAGCTAAAGAGGCAAATTGGACCATCCAGGCAGGCTTTGGTGCCTTCAAGTGCAGAAGGGGAGAAAATAGCGGCTGTGGGCCGCAGGAATAAATTATCAGAACTCAACTGGTTATGGCAAAGCCACTTACCTGAAGGGATCAAGGAATTCTTTCAGAGGAAGCTAAATTCCAAGGAGCATTTGGTGTTATTTGGCTTGTTATATATCAACTGTCTTCTGTTATAAAAATCATGTGTGCCCTCATAGTTTTCCCAATTGATTTTTCCTTAAGAACTGCTAACAGTATGGACTGATCACTCTCTGGACATACACATTCAGGGTATTTGGAGAACAGCCTCAGGAAAGGCTTCCTTCCCCCAGCCCATCCGTTTCTCCCCTTTCAGCACTGGAATCAGATTAGCCACATTCAAGGACTAACAGAAATAACAGTCCAGACCACCACATGCTAGTCTCCTGACTTAAGGCAAATTCCACAAGGAGACAGAGCCTAGGTCAGCTGGACCTTAAGTAATAGTTTCGCACAATTTAGCTCGTGCCCTCCTTCTCTTGCAGCCTTACTAACTTTATGGACCTCTAACTCCTTACCTAACCACTTCCAGGAATATTTAGATAGCCTTCTGTGCTGACAGCTATGCACAGCCAGAACCCCAGTTCAAGCCTCCCTGTAATTATCGTCACTGGCAGCATCCGGCCAGGTCCATCCCCAGAGGGAAGAAAGTACCTTATTACAGATACCTCTGTACTCTCTAAGAACAGACTTAATCATCCAGACTACCCCTTTGAGAAGGCCTGGCAGATGTGCCAATTAAGCTTAACTTCCTCCTCTCCCAAATCTTACCTCTAGTTCCAGATCTTCCTTTAACTATCACCAGAGGCATCTAGCTGTACACAGGTTGCCCAGCGACCAAGCACACTTTCCCCCACCCTGCAGAAAAACGGCAGATAGCTTGGACAGATAGGAGCCACAGAAAAAAGAAGGCAGTTTTATTTTCTCCCATTGACCTAGCAACTTATAGATTCTTAACATTTTCTCCCAATCACATTTAAGATTATTTATAGTTGAGCACATAAGATCCCTCTTCTTAGATATTACCCGAATTTAGCCTTTAGTTAATTCATTTCCCCATTAATCACTTCCCTTTTGGGTTGCAAATGATAATTAACAATTACTGCTTCTCTTTGTGATTCTTATCACCCCTCCATTTGCCCCTGGAAGCCTGGCTTTGCACTACCAAGGGATTACTGCTTATAAGTAATATATAATATATATAATAATATACCAGAACTCCCAGGGCACGGGAGGATGGAGAAGAAGATTTGGGAGAATAAATGACTGGACTAAGAGCTCGGTGCACTGAGATTCTATGTCCTAAAAATAGTCCTCACTGTTCATAATTTTCTCTCCTGAGCCCCTGGGATGTATAATATTAAGGCTGGTCCCTCTAATACTACACAAGAAATAGCACTGTTTTCTAGGGCTGCCTGGTGATCCGGGTCTCCAGAACTTGGGATTCCTGGGGATGAGCAGGGAGTCTCCCAAGAGAATATATGTTTTCCCCCCTGTTTTTTTTTTGTTGTTGTTTTTTTTGTTTTTGGGGTTTTTGTTTGTTTGTTTGTTTTGGTTTTTCGAGACAGGGTTTCTCTGTGTAGCTTTGTACCTTTCCTGGAACACGCTTTGTAGACCAGGCTAGCCTCAAACTCACAGAGATTGGCTTGCCTCTGCCTCCCAAGTGCTGGGATTAAAGGCATGCGCGCCGCCATCCGGTGTGAGAATGTATGTTTTTAAAAACTGGATTCTAACAGGCATACAGTGAGCATTTAGACTTGAAGTGCATCATAGAGTTAGGAGACAGGGACTCCTTCTTACACCTTGGAACCTAGGAGAACCGAAGCAGCACTTCCAAACAACAGGGTCTGCAAGGAGGAGGTGCAGCTGTCTTTCCTGGCTCTGTGAAGGGTCTCTACAACCAAAGGGAACACACAGAGGCTCCTAAACTTGAAGATGCTTATGCCCAAGTGAACTTAGTTCCATCAAGCAAGGGCTGTGCTTGTGTGTGAGCTGCAAAGTCCCTTAGCCCATGCATACAGCGGGCTAGTCCTGGTCAGATTCCTAAGCAAGCATCCTGCCCAGGCTACTGGACATGGAACGCATGGGAACTCTAAAAAGACAGTAAGTGCAGCTAGATCTGGTCCTTCTAAAATAGAAAACAACAAAACAAAGGTAGCTGGGCTGGACGAACATCTCAACTGTCTGTCAGTTCAGTTCCATCCTCTACCAGAAGTGGAACTGGGGAGCATCACCCTCCAAACAGGCCAGGGCATCTTCCTTTGGTGATTTTTTTTTTCAGCCCCACCTGTTCAGCAGGGTGTTTGATCATTTAGCAGAGGAAGAGACCAAGCCTCAGGGGTTAAAGGAGCTGCCACAGGCCTCCCATCTGGGAAAGAGGGAGTTAGAATCCATGCCCAGTTCCCCTGCTTCAAACCTATGCTCTCAGTTTAACACTCTGGTATTGTCTCCTACTCTGTAAAATGGAGAGCAATACTGACTGCAGCCATTCACTCTATTCTGCATGTGCCAGAGTGTGGCTTAAACAGAGGGACTGATGCTTCATGGGCATGACTCTGCTGATGGGATCCTTTGGAGGAAGGAAGGCTTCAGAACATTCCCAGTTAACAGATAAAACAAACAAACAAACAATGTTCCCTTTGTCTGGAAATAAGCAAACCGAAACATAAGGATTCAGAAACAACCCTCCACCCTCCCCTCCCCCATCTCCACCCCATCCAAGCATTAAAAGTAGGACAAAGAACACAGGCTGCTTTAGAGGACTGAGGACCCCTTCAGCCTGGAGTTACATGAGATGGCTGGAGAATGCGTCTGCTGCTGCAGGGGCAATGGCTGCCAGTCTGTGAGAAAGGAAAGAAGGGAGGGAAGGAGAGAAAGAAAGGAGGAAGATGGGAGGGGAGGAGGGGAGGGGAGGGGAGGGGAAAGGAGGGGAGGGGAAAGGAGGGGGGAGGGGTGCTGCAGAAACTACATTTGAATAAGCTGAATGGTTTGCTGTGGGGGGATGGAGGGGGAGGGGGACGGGGTGGGGACCTTAACCATCTCTCTTAATGTAAATCTCTAGCATTCTGAGCAGTACTGAGTACTTAGGCCAATTAATATTTCTCAAATGTGCAATAAATTACCTTTCTCAACCTTACCCATCCTTATCCCTCAGAGTCTTGTTATTTCTCTCTCTCTCTCTCTCTCTCTCTCTCTCTCTCTCTCTCTCTCATTCATGTGCATAAGACCCTTGGTCTAGAGTAAGAGGGAGACAGTGTTAAGACTCTGTGCCCTGTTGAGCACTTTCAGGCTCATGGCAGAAGCTCTGCCTGACCTGAACCTAGCAGCCTTTGGCAGAACCAGTGGCAGTCATGGCCACAAGGAGACCAGTTCTGTTACACCCGCTCTGAGGCGATCTTTAAGCCCACGCTGCTGTGGGACCTGTGAATTAACCTGTATTCCACAGTCCAGGTGGCCATGCGCAGATCCTTTTCAGACCAGGTGTGGTGGCAGCTGCCATCACTCCCTCTGTTTCTTCCTTGGTTTGTTACTGCTCTGTCCTCTGGGATGCACAGCCTCTCCTCATCTTTCTTCTGCCAGAATGTTGAGTAGTATGAGAGAGAGACTCAGGAGCTTCTCCTACTACTTGGGCCCAAGGCAAGGCAGCTAAGAGCTACTGTTTCCTGGGGGCTCTGAAATGTCACACAGTGTGCCCTACACATGGTATAATTCATTCACAGAAACCAACAAAATGTGGTTTCAACTTTTCCCCATGTGGATATAGAAACCGAGGCAAGAGAGACATGACTGACTCCAGGTCAGTAGCTAGTGAACAACAGAAGCACAATTTGAACCCGTGATGTCTGTCTTGGAGGCAGAGCCTTAACCTGAAGCTACTCCCAATGCAAGGATCCCCTGTCCCTTAATTGTCCAGCCCTTCCAGAACAGAGCAAGCTCCTGCCGGGGTGCCTGCATGCCCACATTGGGTTTTGTCTTGCTTCACCATCTTCGTTAGGTCCCCAAGAAACCCCTCACTCAATCCCTAGACCACGCATTGCACTACAGAGCCCTCCCTGCCTTATCCGCCAGTGCCAGCACCCAAGGACTCTCACAAGGAGTCTGGGGGACAGCTTCTTTCCCATCCACAGCACTCTGACGTTTCCAGACCTTACCTAGAGCCACTTGATGACTTCTGGGTGTGCTAGGCTTCTGACAGACACCTACCAACATTTTCTAGTTCTCCTTTAGCTGAGCACTCCCCAGCCTCTCCTGGATTCTCAGAGACAGCACTTCCAGTCAAACAATGAAGGAGCCATTGCCTCACACTTACTCAGTGTAGCCTCACCAACCAGCACTGACTCAAGTCTCCAAGCTGTGGCCAATGCTCTTCATTCATTCATCATATCCTTCTTATCAACATTTCCCACCCACCTCCTGGCACCATGTGCCTGCTCACTCTGTGTCCCAAAGAAATTCAGGACAAATGACTAACTGAGGTGTCTATTAGCCTAAGCAGATGCTGACTACCAGGTTCTCCCAGCATCACAAGTGCATGTTAGAGAGTCCTGGCTCCTCCCAGCTCTTCTCACCCAGACCCCCTACCCTAAAACCTCTCCAGCCCATGGACTGGGCTTTGCTTCCTTTCCTCCAGCTTCCCCTTTTCTATATAACTCAGTCATTTTGGTCATGTGCCCCCTGGATCCTCTGCTCTTGGCTCCTGGTCCCCTCTCTTGCCTTCTCTCTTCCCCACCCCTCTATCTCCCATGGCCTGGTTCAGTTTGGAGCCTTTCGGATACTTCTGCTGAACTCTCCCTCATATAAAAACTCTCCCTCATAAAAACTTTCTCCCTCCATGTGTTGAGTTGAGAGCAGATACAAGTCATATTGGACAGTGTCTTTGCTTTGGACAGAAACCGAGCTAGGCAGCTTTCTGTTACGATAACAAATACCTAGGATAATGGATTCATAAATAGAGAGGATTCTCTGGGCTCCGGGTTTCAAGTTTCAGCTGTGATCAGTTGGCTTCATTGCTATGAGCTTGGAGGAAGCAGAATACCCTGGAAAGGAAGTAAGAAGAGATGGGGTCCCAAAATTCTTCTGCAAAAGAATCCCCCCATGGCCTAACTTTCTCTCACTAGGCTCCACCTCTTAAAGTCTCCACTGCCTTCTAAAAGCACAATCCTGGGACTATGCCTTTAACATGTGGGACTGTAGAGGACATTCTAGATCTAGGATACAGAATGACAGTTTGGGACTTGCAGATCCTAAACCCCAAGTTAGTAAAGACACTATGACCTTGCTGTGGAGCCCCCTTTCTGCAAGGGTTCCTGGGGACCTCTTAATGGTTTTCATTGCCAACTTGACTGGATTTAGAATCTTCTAGGGGACACAGCTCTAGGAGCATCTAAGAGAGTTTCTACAGGGCTTTAACTGAGGAGGGAGACTCACGTTCAATATGGGCAGCTCCACCTGTTGGGCAGGGAACACAAACTGAATGAAAAAGGAGACAGGAGAAAGCCACCTGGGCAGCAGGCAACTCATCTCTCTGCTTCCTGATGGTGGATGTGATGTGACCAGTTGTCTCATGCTCCTGCTGCACCTTCAGACAGTGAGACTAAGTAAGCCCCTCCAGTCTTCTACTGCTTTTTGCCAGCTGTTTTGTCCTAACAGGAAAAGTAACTATGACACTCACAGTATTGGTACTTTTTTAGTTCTCCTGGGCCGTGGCACACACTAAGTGCTTCCTAACAGGATATATCAAGACACTCAGGCCCATGCAGTCAAGTTATACACCACAGTCAGGTTCATAGGCCGTGGTCAGATACATAGCTTCGTCATAAAGGAGCCCCCAGCTGTGTGTTTCCCAACCTGAATACCCAGCATGGCTTCTCTGTGTCTCCCTTTAGCTTGCCCTCTGGCTTCAAACCTACAAAATGCCATTTTGAGATCTCTTTGCTGAAGTTTGTTGAACTTTCCTTCAAAGAAGTTAGGGAGCTCCTGGGTCTCAGAGAACCCCATCCCCTGCAGCAGCCAGCAGGTATCTGGGGGCTAATGCTTGGGACTGTCCTTCTCCAGGGCATTCTTGTCTCTCCAATCCTGTCTGCTGCTACAGCCTCAGGCACATTCTCTTTTCCTTCCCAGCCAGGGATTACATCATTAGCTTCTAATAACTCCTGTAGCCCTTGGCTACCTGGCTCAGCTCTCTATCTCATATCCCTCCCTATTCCTGCTTTTTATCTGGGTTCTAGAAAATAAGTGCCCTCAGCCTTCCAGGGGGCTGGGCTGGTTATCTCCACTCTCCACATGCTGGTTGGATTTTCATAAAAGGGATGTGTGGCCCTCCTCTCAGGTTGCTCCAGGCAGTGGCAGCTTTTAATGGCATCAGGCAAGGGAAAATGATGGCGTGAAGGGCATTTCTCAGGAGTGAGGTCCTGGATTCTAATATTTTCCCAGAACTATTTAGAAATATAAGGTTTGAGGAAGAGCCCAAGTCCTAGGAACCTGGCAGAGATCCCAAGGGCGGTGGCAGATGCACACACTGCAGACCCCATCCATTCTTGAGGAAGATTCTCTGTGTATTGGTGTATTGATCTTCATCATAGCTCTTGTGGTAGTTTGAAAGAAAATAGTTCCAAAAGGGAGTGGCACTCTTAGGAGGTGTGGTCTTGTTGGAGGAAGTGTGTCACTGTAGGGGTGAGCTTTGAGGTCTCCTTTCCCCCAGCTTCACTCAGTGTGGCAGTCAGTCGACTTCCTGCTGCCTTCTAGTCAAGATGTAGCACTCTCAGCTCCAGCACCACATCTGCCTGCATGCCTCCATGCTCCCTATCATGATAATAATGGACTGAACCTCTGAAACTGTAAGCAAGCCACCCCAATTAAATGTTTTATTTAAGTGTTGCCGTGGTCATGGTGTCTCTTCACAGCAATAGAAACCTTGACTAAGACAGCTCTGGAGGTGGATGATATCACATACTCATTTTATAGATGAGAAATGGGGGCACAGAGAGATTTAGTTACTTGTTCAAGCTTGCATGGGTTCTGATAAATAGAGGATGGTGGTATGACCTGAGGTCTCTGGGGAGTGAGGGTAGGGACAGATCAATGGTCTCAACCCTTGAGCTTCTCAATGATTTTAGGTCTACTTTCTATTGCCAACTATGTGGCCTAGAACAAATATTTGTCCTGTTGGAGCCTCAGTTTCTCCATAAGTACAATGTGGGAGGCCTGCTCCCACATTTTGAAGTGTTCTTACGAGAGAGGGATAAGAAAATATTAGATAGAAAGAGAGACCTAGCTGACGAGAAGAAAGACAGAAATATAGGATAGCTTTGGGAGGGCCTGGATCAATACCCAACAGCGTCTTCTGTTTATTCAAAAGGGCTTTTTTGTTTGTTTGTTTGTTTTTGTTTATTATTATCATTATTAAGAGATTTTCTATTCATTTTATATACCAACCACAGATTCCCCTCACCTCCCTTCTCCCACCCCCCAGCCATTCCCCCCAACCACATCCATTCCCACCTCCTCCAAGAAAAGGTCTCCCATGAGGAGTCAGCAGAACCTGGCACACTCAGCTGAGGCAGGTCAAAGCCCCTCTGCCCTACACCAAGGCTGTGCCAGGTGTCCCACCATAGACACAAGGCTCCAAAAAGCCAGCTCATCACCAGGGATGGGTCCCAATCCCACTGCCTGGGGGCCCCCTAAACAGTTCAAGCTAAATGACTGTCTCACTTATCCAGAGGGCTTAGTCCAGTACCATGGGGGCTCCTCAGCTATTGGTCCACAGTTCATGCATTTCCACTAGTTTGGCTGGCTGTCTCTGTACATTTTCCCATCATGATCTCTATGTCCCTTGCTCATAGAATCCCTCCTTTCATTAATTGGACTCCTGGAGCTCAGCCTGGCGCCTGGCCATGAATCTCTGCATCTGGTTTCATCAGTCATTGGATGAGGGTTCTATGATGACAGTTGGGGTATTCAACCATCTGACCACCAGAGTAGGCCAGTTCAGGCACCCTCTCAACTGTTGCCAGTAGTCCAAGGTGGGGTCCTCCTTGTAGATTCCTGGGAACTTCCCTAGTACTGTGTTTCTCCCTATTCCCAAGGTGTCTTCATTTATCATGGTATCTCTTTCCTTGCTTTCCCACTCTGTCCCTGTTCCAGCTCGAACCTCCCATTCCCTTATTTTCTCATCCCCCATCCCTTGCCCTCCATAACCTCCCTCACCTCCAGTTTGCTCATGTAGATCTCATCTATTTATTCTTTGCTGGGCGATCCCTGCTAGCTAGCCTCCCTGGAGCTGTGGGTTGCAGTCTGGTTATCCTTTGCTTTACATCTAGTATCCACTTGTGAGTGAGTATATACCATGTTTGTCCTTCTGAATCTGGGTTACCTCACTAAGAATATTTTCTAGTTCCATCTATTTACCTGCAAATTTCATGATGTCATTGTTTTTCTCTGCTGAGTAGTACTCCATCGTGTATATGTACCACATTTTCTTAATCCATTCTTCAGTTGAGGGGCATCTAGGTTGTTTCCACATTCTGGCTATTACGAATAATGCTGCTATGAACATAGTTGAGCATGTGTCCTTGTGGTATGATTGAGCATTCCTTGGGTATATGCCCAAGAGTGGTATAGCTGGGTCTTGAGGTAGATTGATTCCCAATTTTCTGAGAAACTGCCATACTGATTTCCACATTGGTTGTGCAAGTTTGCATTCCCACCAACAGTGGAGGAGTGTTCCTGTTACTCCACATCCTCTCCAACATAAGCTGTCCTTAGTGTTTTTGATCTTAGCCATTCTGAGAGGTGTGAGGTGGTATCTCAGGGTCATTTTGATTTGCATTTCCATGATGACTAAGGATGTTGAGCAATTCCTCAAATGTCTCTCAGCCATCTGACATTCTTCCGCTGAGAATTCTCTGTTTAGCTCTTTAGCCCATTTTTTAATTGGATTGTTAGGTATTTTGATGTCTAGTTTCTTAAGTTGGTTATATTTTGGAGATCAGCCCTCTGTCAGATGTGGGGTTGGTAAAGATTTTTTCCCATTCTGTAGGCTGTTGTTTTGTCTTATTGACCATGTCCTTTGCCCTACAAAAGCTTCTCAGTTTCAAGAGGTCCCATTTATTAATTGTTGCTCTTAGTGACTGTGCTGCTGGTGTTATATTTAGGAAGTGGTCTCCTGTGCCAATGCATTCAAGACTACTTCCGAATTTCTGTAGTTGGAGGGCTTCTCTCCAGCTCCCGCCAAGCCCCAGCAGTCCTGCAGCCCACTTATAAAATAAACACACAGACTCTTATATTATTTAAACTGTTTGGCCTAATGGCTCAAGCTTCTAGCTATCTAGTTCTTACATCTTAAATTAACCCATTTCTATAAATCTATACCTTGCCACATGGCTCATGGCTTACCAGTATCTTACATATTGATACTCATGGCAGTGGCTGGCAGCATCTCCTGACTTAGCCTTCCTGTTCCCAGAATTCTCTTCCCTGCTTGTCCCACCTATACTTCCTGCCTGGCTACTAGCCAATCAGCATTCTATTTATACAGAGTGATAGCCACAGCAACTTTTTCTTCTATCAAGTTCAGTGTAACTGGATTTATGCTGAGGTCTTTGGTTTACTTGGACTTGAGTTTTGTGCACGGCAATAGATATGGATCTATTTGCAATATTCTACATGTTGACATCCAGTTATGCCAGTACCATTTGTTGAGGATGCTTTCTTTCTTTTTTATGATACAGTTTTGACTTTGTCAAAAATCAGCTGTGGATTAATGTCAGAATCTTCAATTTGATTCCATTGGTCTACATGTTGGTTTTTATGCCAGTACCAAGCTGTTTTTATTACTATAACTCTATAGTAGAGCTTGAAGTCAGGGATGGTGATGCCTCAAGAGGTTGATTTATTGTACAGGATTCTTTTAGCTATCTTGGGTTTTTTGTTTTTCCATATGAAGTTGAGTATTGTTCTTTGCAAGTCTGTGAAGAATTATGTTGGGATTTTGATGGGGATTGCATTGAATCTGTAGATTGCTTTTGGTAAGATTGTCATTTTTACTATATTAATCCTACCTATCCATGAGCATGGAAGATCTTTCCATTTTCAGATATCTTCTTCGATTTCTTTCTTCAGTGACTTAAAGTTCTTATCATATAGGTCCTTCACTTGCTTAGTTAGAGTTACCCCAGGGTATTTTATATTATTTGTGGCTATTGTAAAGGGTGATGTTTCTCTGAGTTCTTTCTCAGCCCTTTTATCATTTGTATATAGGAGGGCTACTGATTTTTTGAGATAATCTTTTATCCTGCCACATTACGGAAGGAGTTTATCAGCTGTAGGAGTTCCCTGGTAGAATTTTTGAGGTCACTTATGTATTGTCTGCAAATAGTGAAAATTTGACTTCTTCCTTTCCAATTTCTATCCCTTTGATCTCCTTTTGTTGTCTTATTGCTCTAGCTAGAACTTCAAGTACTATAGTGAGTAAATATGGGGAGAGTGTACAGCCTTGTCTTGTTCCTGATCTTAGTGGAATCGCTTTGAGTTTCTCTCCATTTAATTTGATGTTGGCTGTTGGCTTGCTGTAAATTGCCTTTATTATGGTTAGGTATGTTCCTTGTATTCCTGATCTCTCCAAGACCTTTATCATGAAGGGGTGTTGAATTTTGTCAAAGGCTTTTTCAGCATCTAATGAGATGATCATGTGTTTTTTTCTTTCAGTTTGTTTATATGATGTATTACATTGATGGATTTTCATATGTTGACCCATCCTTGCATCCCTGGGATGAAGTCTACTTGGTCATGGTGGATAATTTTTTTGATGTCTTCTTGGATTCGGTTTGCCAATATTTTATTGAGTATTTTTGCATCAATGTTCATGAGGGAGATTGGTCTGTAATTCTCTTTCTTTGTTGCATCTTTGTGTGGTTTGGGTATCAGGGTAACTCTAGTCTCGTAAAAAGAGTTTGGTAATGTTCCTTCCATTTCTATTGTGTGGAACTATTTGAAGAGTATTGGAATTAGCTCTTCTTTCAAAATCTGGTAGAATTCTGCACCAAAACCATCTGGTCCTGAGCTTTTTTTGGTTGGGAGACTTTTAATGACTGCTTCTTATTCCCTTAAGGATTATTGGTCTATTTAAATAGTTTATCTGGTCTTGATTTAACTTTGGTATGTGGTACCTATCCAGAAAATTGTCCATTTCTTTCTGATTTTCCAATTTTGTGGAGTACAGGTTTTTGAAGTATGATCTGATTATTCTCTGGATTTCCTCATTTTCTGTTATGTCTCCCTTTTCTTTGCTGATTTTATTAACTTGGATTCTCTCTCTCTCTCTCTGCCTTTTGGTTAATTTGGATAAGGGCTTGTCTATCTTTTTGATTTTTTCAAAGAACCAACTCTTTGTTTCACTGATTCTTTGTATTGTTATTTTTGTTTCTATTTCATTGATTTCAGCCCTCAATTTGATTATTTCCTGTTGTCTATTCCTCCTGGATGAGTTTGCTTCTTTTTCTTCTAGAGCTTTCAGGTGTGCTGTTAAGTCACTAGTGTGAGATTTCTCCATTTTCTTTATGTGTGCATTTAGTGCTATGAATTTTCCTCTTAGCACTGCTATCATAGTGTCCCATAAGTTTGGGTATGTTGTACTTTGGTTTTCATTGAATTTTAGGAAATACTTAATTTCTTTCTTTATTTGTTCCTTGACCCATTGGTGATTCATTTGGGCATTATTCAGTTTCCATGAGATTGTAGGCTTTCTGTAGTTTTTGTTGTTGTTGAAATCTAACTTTAAGGCATGGTGGTCCAATAAGATACAGGAGGTTATTCCAATGTTTTTGTATCTGTTGAGATTTGCTTTGTGACTGAGCATGTGCCCAATTTTAGAGAAGGTCCCATGGGTTGCTGAGAAGAAGGTATAATCTTTTGTGTTAGGGTGGAATGCTCTGTAAATATCTATTAAGTCCATTTGAGTCATAACTTCTGTTAGGTCCCTTATTTCTCTGTAAAGTTTCTGTCTGGCAGATCTATCCAGTGGTGAAAGTGGGGTGTTGAAATCTCCCACTACTAGTGTGTGGGGTTTGATGTGTGATTTAAGCTTTAGTAATGTTTCTTTTACAAATGTGGGTGCCCTTGTATTTGGAGCATAAATGTTCAGAATTGAGACTTCATCTTGGTGGATTTTCCCTGTGATAAATATATAATGTCCTTCCTCATTTCTTTTGATGGATTTTAGTTTGAAGTCTATTTTATTAGATACTAGGAAAGCTACACCAGCTTGCTTCTTAAGTCCATTTGATTGAAAAGTCTTTTCCCAGCCTTTTACCCTGAGGTAGTGTCTGTCTTTGAAGTTGAGGTGTGTTTCTTGTATGCAGCAGAAGGATGGATCCTGTTTTCATATCCATTCTGTTAGCCTGTGTCATTTTATAGCTGAATTGAGACCTTGATATTAAGGGATATTAATGACCAGTGATTGTTTATTCCTGTTATTTTTTGGTGGTAATGTTGTGTGTTTCATTTCTTTGGTATTTGTTGGTGTGGGATTATCTATTGCCTGTGTTTTCATTGGATTTTTTCCATCTAGTGCTTTCTGTAGGGCTGGATTTGTGGATATGTATTGTTTAAATCTGGTTTTATCATGGAATATTTTGCTTACTCTGTCTATGGCAACTGAGAGTTTTGCTGGATATAATAGTCTGGGTTGGCATCCATGATCTTTTACTATCTGCATAATGTCTGTTCAGGACCTCCTGGCTTTCAGAGTCTCCATTGAGAAGTCAGGTGTTATTCTGATGGGTCTGCCTTTCTTTGTTACTTGGCCTTTTTCCTTTGCAGCTCTTAATATTTTTCTTTATTCTGTATGTTTAGTGGTTTGATTATCATGTGGCAAGGGAACTTTTTTTTTGGATCCAGTCTATTTGGTGTTCTGTAAGCTTCTTGTATCTTCATAGGCATTTCCTTCTTTAGGTTGGGAAAGTTTTCTTCTATGATTTTGTTGAATATATTTTCTGTGCCTTTGAGTTGGTATTCTTCTCCTTCTTCTATTCCTATTATTCTTAGGTTTAATCTTTTCATGGTATCCCAAATTTCCTGAAAGTTTTGTGTTATGACGTTTTTGGCTTTAGTATTTTCTTTGACTGATGAATCTATTTCCTCTATCGTATCTTCAGTGTCAAAGATTCTCTCTTCCATCTCTTGCATTCTGTTGGTTATGCTTGCATCTGTAGTTCCTGTTCATTTACTCAGAATTTCCATTTCCAGCATTCCCTCAGTTTGTGTCTTCTTTATTGCCTTGATTTCAGTTTTCAAATCTTGGACTGTTTCCTTCACCTGTTTAATTGCTTTTTCTTGGCTTTCTTCCAATTTTTTGTTTGTCTTTTCCTCAATTTCTTTCAAATTTTTGTTTGTATTTTCTTCGATTTCTTTAAGGGAAAATTTTCATTTCCTCTTTAAAGGCCTCTATCATCTTCTTAAAGTCTTTTTAAGGTCGATTTCTTCTGTTTCTTATGAGTTGGGATGTTCAGGTCTTGCTGATATAGAACCACTAGCTTCTGATACAGCCATATTCATCTTTATGTTGTTGACTGTATTTTTGCACTGGCACCTACCCATCTCTTCCTCCACTCAATGCAGACAGTGTCTGTGTCTGAGGGAGCCTCTGTTGGTCCAACTGAAACTCTTGATCCATTGGAAGCTCTTGGTCTAATTAGGGCTCTTGGTACAATCGGTGCTGATGGAATTTGTATCTTAGGGAGGAGCTCTTAGTCCAATTGGTGATGGGGGGGGCTCTGTCTCAGGGAGCAGTTGCACTGGGAGGATAGGGTTTGGGGGAGATAGGGCTTGATGGCTACAGGGTCTGGTGGGGGCTGGTGGTAGTCCGACCTGTCTGCAGAAGACCTGCCTACTGGCCTGAAACTGGGACTGTAATGGGTGGTGGTGTGGGAGCTCAGGGTTGAGCTCCTGGGCCCAAAGCCTAGAGGCTGGGGTGTTTGGCTATGAGGACAAAGACTTACCTCTTAGTCCAATTGGTGCTGGGGGTCAAAAGGGTTTTTTTTATAACATTGCCAAGGGGTGACCTCCCCCTAGTAAGATCAAAGCACACCACACAGCCAAGTGTAGACCCTTCTAAACACCTAGTAATCATGCCCATGGTCCAGTCATCCCCTTATGCTGCCCTGCTGGATAAAGGAAGCTCAGTTTCTCAGACCCTGAATAAGTTCTCACTAGGAAACCTCTGTGGGTCTCCACAGTACAATGGGGACAATGATGTCTCCCTGGCAGTGCTGTAGCAAGGGGAAAACAGGCATGATACATATGAAAATGGGCAGCTGTGGTGATATTTTATTTGCACTTTAATAAATAAAGCTTGCTTGGAGATCAGAGGAAAACCGAGCCAATATAAGGAAACACAAAAGTCATGCAATGTTAGCACATGCCTTTAATCCTATCACTTGGCAGGCAGGGATCTGTCTGGATCTCTGTTAGTTCAAGGCCATACTAGAAACAGAGCCAGGTGTGGTGGCACATGCCTTAAATTCCAACACTAGCTAACCATGAAGGTCTGGAGGTCTGTACAGATAGACAGGAAGTGACAGAGCTGGGCAGGAAGAGAAAGTGATACAGCTGGACAGAGAGAGCAAATCAGATGGCAGAACAGCAAGGCATATAGACATGGACAGATAGGAAGTATCTCGCATTTGGAAGCTGAGGTATTGGTGAGGAGAGGTTAGCTTGTGACTGTTCCTATTCCTCTGATCTCTCTCAGACTTTAACCCCTATATCTGGCTCTTTGTTTTTTATTTAATAAGACAGTTTAGAAATTAATCTACTGATGGCTCTCCTTTAATCCCTGACACTGTGCTCTGGGGGAGGGTGGAAGACCATGAGGGCTTCCTCTTCTTCAGATTCCCCTCTTAAAGTTCCTCCCCTGGAAGAAGCTGGGGCTGAGGGCCTGCCCCAAGAGCTCTGATGATGGGTTGGCTCTGGATGTGGTTCTCACAAACAAATCTGTGGTGTTGGGGATGCAGTAAAGATGGTAGAATGCTTGCTTAGTTGTAAAGGAAGCCCTGGGTTCATCTCCCCACACCACAGGCCAGTAATCCTATCACTCAAGGATCAAAAGTTCAAGGTCATCCTTACCTAGATAATAAGTTCAAGGCCAACCTGGGCTACATGAGACTCTATTTCAAAACTGAACAAGTCTAACTTTATCACTGAGCCTGAACTTTATTATTCTTTTAATTAACAATCTGTGTTTTTTGCTTCCATTTAACCTGTTAGGAAGAGCTTCAAGCTAAGAGCAAAACAAAATACAGTGAATTTATGTAACTTGACATGTCTTAGCCACACTCTGTTGCACTCTAATTTTAAAAAGCATCTCTCAGAATGGGTCATTGTTACCACAGCCAGGTGGGACAAGATACCCTTAATTGCAGAAGATCTAAAAAGCATCTCTCTTGGACAAAATATTCAAGAATTGGAGGAGTAATAAGGGAACTGAGGGAAGAGGTCTGGAGAGAATAGGAATGGGACATAGGAGCAAGAGAGAGAAGAGAAGAGAAGCAGGCCACAAAATAGCTAGATTTCTTTTTCATTTTGTTGTTTGTTTGTTTTGAGATGGGGTCTTGCTATGTAGCCCAGGCTGGCCTCAAACTCAAGATCTTCCTGCTCCAACTTCTTGAGTGCAGAGATCATGGGAGCACACTGCTGGCCCCATGCCTTACTCCCCTAAGGATTTTTCTGGATGTTTTGGGGGTTGTATTTGGACTATTTTTTGGGAACCAGCTCCAAATAATGACACAGAGACTTATTATTAATTATGAAAGCTTAGCTTTAGCTTAGGCTTTTCCCCAACTAGCTCTTAAAACTTAAATTAACCTGTCTCTACGTTCTGCCACGTGGCTCACTTACCTCTCCTCTGTACCATATGTCTGACTTCTTCAGTATCTTGCTGGTGTCTCTCCCATACCTAGATTTATCCCCAGTTTCTATCTTTGTCCAGAAGTTCCCACCTATTCTCTCCTGCTTAGCTATTGGCCATTCAGCTCTTTATTAAATCAGTCACAGTGACACATCTTCACACAGTGTAAACAAATTTTCTGCAACAGGGGGTTGTGGGGTGGGTTTGGGTGGGATGAAGAGAGAAATGCCCCTTAATTAACAAGCCCTTGGTGTTCCAGCTTCATGGTCAGAGCGAGGGTCAGGAGGCCATGTTTCTCTGGTAGCTCCATGTTACCATAAACCTGTTTCAGGCCTGGGGCTGTGATCCAGGGTAGTATGCTTGCCTAAAGCCTGCACAAGGCTGAAGGGTCAATCCCTGGACCACAAAAAATTGTCGAGGAGCTGGGTGTGTTAGTGTACACCTGTTATTCCAGCACTTGGAAGGCAGAGGCAAGAGGATGGTGAGTTGGAAGCCAGCTAGGTCTACTTAGTTAGACCCTCCTTTCCATCCATAAGCCTACTAAACCATCTCTCCAGTTTTTGAACTAGGATCTTGAACATGCTAGGTAAGTGCTCTACCACTGAGCTATGTCCCAAACCCAATACTTTGATTTTGTTGTTGCTTTGAAACAGGTCTTGCTATATCACATCAAGAAATAAAGGAAGAAAAGTACATGGGGGGAGAATTGCCCTACAGAAATTCTTAAACATGAGCAGCAGACAAAAGACTCCACAGTCTTCATAGGAGCCTTGTTTGCAGTAGAAAACTCAAAACAAAACCAGAAGCAACTCAAATCTTATTAGCAGTAAAAAACACAAATTGATTATAGCCTGGTTATATAGTGAAATAATATACAGACATGCACAGGCATCAGCATCAGGCATGCACATGGTACACAGTAACATGCTTGGTTCAGAAACATGAGGACCTCAGGTTAATCTCCAGAACTGATGTAAAAAGGGGTACATGGTGGTGTTGGTGTTGGTGGTATATGTCTGTAATTCTAGCCCTAGGAGGTTGAGACAAGAGGAGACTTATCAGCCAGCCAGCCTAGCTTAATCAGTGAGCTCCAGTCCAATTCGAGAGCCTGTTTTGTAAAATAAGGTAGATGGTATCTGAGGAAGGACACCCATGGCTCCCACTGGCCTCCACATACATACACACATTCAAATTCACAAAAACAAAAAGCATGATAGGTAAAAGACTTGTGTAAAGATGGAAATATATGAAAATCAAAGTCTATAACAATACAGGCATTCAATATGGATAGCACATGTATGAAATAAAATATTAACATAAACAATTTGCTAGCTTGCTATGCAGCTTAGCTCTAAGGGAACAGGGGAGCTATGAGGAGGTGGGGCAGGGTGCCAAGCATGTTGTAGTTCCGTGACTCTACTGACTGTATGCTTTATGCCTGCTTTTTGTGTGTAGTTTACAAATACACAGTTTCCCCCAACTTTTAACATTTTGGTAAAATCAACATAAAATTTTCTCTCTTAGCCATTTAAGAATGTATAGTTCAGGACTGGAGAGATGGTACAGTGGTTAAGAGCACTGGATGCTCTTCCAGAGGACTTGGGCTCAATTCCCAGAACTGACATGGCCACTCACACCTGTCTATAACTCCAGTTCCTGGGCTTCTGACACCCTCACACAGACATACATGCAAGTAAAACCCCAATGAACATTTTTTTAAAAAAAAAAAAAGAATATATAGTGAAATTCATGGCCCAGGGGATGTCTTTCTCCAAATAAATGGATAGATTTTTCACAAGAGTGAAAAATGGTCAATGGTATTGTATAACAAGTCTTTTTCTGTCCTGCCAGCCAGCTCCCAAATAATGACATGGAGACCTCTTATCCATTATGAAACCTTGGCCTATAGCTTAGGCTTGTTCCTAGCAAGCCCTTAATAACTTAAATTAACCCATTTATTTTAATCTACATTCTATCACATGGCATTGCCTCTCTTCCATCTTGCACCTCCTATAACTTCTCTGTATCTCCTGGTGTCCTGCTTGCCTTGATTATCATCTTTCCCTTTCTGCCCAGAAGTCCTACCTATGTCTCCTATCTAGCTATTGGCCATTCAGCTCTTTATTAAACCAATCACAGCAATGTATCTTCACAAAGTATACAAATATCCCACAACAGTGTTGGGTACATTTGTGCTGTGTGACACCCCACCTTGTCTCAATAGTGAATTTCTAAGGAGATCATTGACAGCAGGGGGGACATTAGTATCTGCTGTCTTCTTTGAGACATTAAACATACTGTGGTCATTTGAATAGGAATGGCCCTCACAGGCTTATACATTTAAATGCTTAGTCGTCAGGGAATGGCACTACTTGAGAAGGATTAGGAGGTGTGGCCTTGTTAGAGTAGGTGTGGCCTTGTTGGAGGAAGTACATCATTGAGGGTGGACTTTTGAAACCTTAAGCCAGGCCAATGTCTCTCCCTGCTGCCTGAAGATCTAGATGTAGAACTCTCAGCTACTTCTCCAGCACCATGTCTGCCAGCATGCTGCTATACTCCCTGCCATGATGATAATGGACTAAACTCCTGAAACTATAAGCAAGCCCCAGTTAAATGCTTTCCTTTATAAGAGTCACTGTGGTCATGGTGCCTCTTCACAGCAAAGAACACTGACTAAGACACCCACCATATCCAGAGACCCCTCCAACCCCCAGGCCCTGCCAATTTTCCTTAGAAAATGGCTCAGCACCTAGAAACATACAATTCTGAAATTGGGCATCACCTTTGTCCCCTTCTTACCCCTTACCTTGCATGTTAAGTCCATGACAACATTACATCCCTGTCACTTCCTAAGCCTGCTTTCAGTTGTCCACTGTTTTCCATCTGATAGGCTTGGGCACTGCCACCAAGGTGATCTTCCAATCTGCACATCAGAGTTAACCAGACCTGCTGCTGTAATAAAAACACATTAGACTAGGTAGTTCATAATTGGTGGAAAGTAATTCTTCTGGTTCTGAATAGTGGACAGTCCAAGATCAAGGCACAGGCAAACTTATTATTGCTCTTCTCTGCTTCTAAGATGGACCCTTGCTGCTGTGTCCTCCAGAGGGGACCAAAGGGACAGAGAGCACAATGGACTCCCTCAAGCTCTTTTTAAAAAGTTATTTGTGTATGTGCATGGCAAACCCGCAGGTGCTAAGGCAGGTGAGGAAGTCACAGAACAATGTTGAGGAGTCAGTTTCCCACTATGGATTCTAGGGATCAAATTGGCAGGCTTGTGCATCAAGTGCTTTTACTAGCGGAGCCATCTTGCTGGCCCCATCCCACAGGCTCTTATAAGGGCACTGACCCCATCCATTAGAGCAGAGATCTCTGACCTATCACCTCATGAATGTCTCACCACTTAATGCTGTTGCTGAGGCTTGAGTTCTGTTCAACACTAACGCCCACCTCTCTGTCAGCCATTCCTTTAACCCTGATCTTCCCTCTCATCCTTCCTTGGACTTGTCACTTCACACACATGCCAGGCCCCCTTCTGCCATGGGGACCTTCATGTCAATACCTTGTCTGTGTTCTCCCCATGCTCAGCTTAGATCCCTAGTTTCTGCCCTACTTCTCTTCCCTAGTACTGTGGTCTGAACTGGGAGCTTCCGGGGATCCCCACAGGGAGAGCATTTAGGCTCAAGCTTTTAATGAGTAAATAGGAATTGGTGTCTGTGGTGGTTAATCTTCTCTGTCAACTTGACAGGATCTAGAGTCACCTGGGAGACAGAGCTCTTGGCATGTCCATAAGGGAGTTTCTAGATTGGGTAACTGAGGTAGGAAGACTCATTCAGAATGTAGGCTGGGCTTTCAGCCTTGTTGTTTATAAACCGCCCAGTGTTTTATCACAGTGGCCCCTGAACAATGCTTCCTCTTGCTGCAGAGCTCAGCTCTAGGGTCACACTAGGGAAGCCACCCGTACCCTTCCCAATCTGTGCCCAGCCCTAACACTGTCACTCTACTCCTGGGTATATGTGAGTTGGTGTATGTGGAGGTCAGAGAACATCCACTTTAGGAACAATGAGGCAGGTTTAGGAACTTTGAGGCAGGTTCTCTCATTGGCCTGGAGCTCACCAATTTAACTAGAATGGCTAGTCATCAAGCCCCAGAGGTTACAGGCACCACTATCAAGCCTGACATCTTTACTTGTGTACTGGGGATCAAACTCAGGTCCTCATGCTTGTGGGACAAGCATTTTATCAATTAAGCCATCTCCCTGGCACTTGATCCTCTTCTCAGAAGCCTTTGTCTGTGTTTGTAAATCTGATTTATCTTCCACGTGTCTCTTATTGGATACTGATCTCAACAAGGGCCACCAACATTGAGCCATTTACACTCATTGTTTACAACACTAGTGGCAATGTTGGTGGCCCCAGACATATGGCCAAACCCATCACTGGCACTCAGTGAAGATTTAATGAGTGGTGAGGTCTCACCTTCCTGCTTCTCCCGTTGTCAGACTGTCCCATTTCAAGCTGCCCTGGGGTCAGTGGATGTGGGCAATATGGCTCTAATGGCCAGGGGAGGGCATGCCCAGGCTTCAGGAATGGACAGTGCTGCTATAGCTCTCAGTGTAGACACTTTAAAAAGCAGATTCGCCTCCCTGTGGCTGTGGGGACAAGGTATAGAGACCCAGTCTTTATGGAGTGGCCATTTGTTCTCTTTACAGTCTTGGAAGCCAGAAGTCTTGGCAATTACCTCCCCAGTCCTCAGTCAAGGCATCTGAGACATGCCTCTCTTAGCTGAGGCTTCTGGGTGAGAAGCTTTCCTGGCTTCTGCAGCTCTGTTTCTTGCTGTTGTGTGAATTTTCCCTGGGAAAACATGAGCAAACATTTACTCACCCCAGACAGGACCCACTGACCAAAGTAAAGATTTTGCTAAGCTAGCTTGGTGAACCAACAAGCTTATTGGGCCTATTTTTCAGGAGCAAGGGTGAAGGGTTACTTACAGGAATGTGGATGACCCCAAGCAGCCACACCCCTGAAAAGTTTCAAGCTAGCATGGATGACCACTCACTCAGGGTTGCATAGATGAATATCTTCAGGTAAATTTCTATGTACGCCATACAATCCAGCACCACCTGAGACCCCTTGCATCTGGGGCATAATTAGGTGCAGCTGGGAGTAGCTGCTGGAGATGGTGGGATCTCAGGTAGACCCTCCTCACACCCTATTATGGGGCAATCCCAAAGGGCCCCATCCTGAGGGGCATTTATAGGTCAACACAGTTGTTCTGATTAAAATGGTCACCACAGTGGGCCAGGGAGATGACTCAATGGATAAAATGCTGCTGTGGCAACCAGAGTTCAAATACCAGCACCCACGTAAAAGCTCTTCACGGAGGCTAGCACCTATAACTAGGGAACAGAAACAGACAGGTTCCCTAGGCTCGCTGGCCACCAGCTCTAGTTTCAATCAGAACTGTCCCAACAATGGAGATGGAGAGCAATAGAGAAAAATCTCCAACCTCTTCAGGCTCCACATATACATAAACATGGAGCTCATCTGCACACACACACACACACACACACACACACACACACACACACACACACACACACACACGATAGCCATGGCCATTCTCTCAGAGAATAGCATCCTACAATGCTTGCTTTTCTTGGCTTGAAGCCCCTTCCTGAAGTCCTTGATTTACCCTCTTTAAATCTCTCTTCAACTGAGATTGTCCTGAACCTCTCTCTTCTGTGTCAAATCACCTTCTTAAAGGATACCTGTGTGTCCATCTATGGCCCACCTGGATGATTCAGGGTTATCTGGATCCTCATTTTAGTCATGACTGCAACATTCCTTTAGCTACATATAGTAGCAGGCTCACAGGTCACTAGCATAGTTATTGTTAGGACCATTATTCAGTCTTTTACACTAAGTGGCCATAGCAATTCATTTAAGGACTAAGCCAAGAGGGTGACTCTCAGGCTGACAGAGGCAGAAATGGGCACAGCTTGCTGAGTGAATGGGAAGGTCACTGCTTTATTGGTGCTCAATTCTCAACTTTCTAAAACCTGAGAAACAGGCATTTTTCAAAGACAGGTGGAATGGTGGGTGACACTATGACATCATGATGCCCTTTACTGGAAGGCTGGTTATTTTTAAAGTTGGGTTGGATTTTGTTGTTGTTGTTATATTTGACTTTTATTTTGCTTTGCTTTTTGAGACAGGGTATCATGTAGCCCAGGCTGGCCTCAAACTTGTTATATTAGCTGAGGATAACCTTGAACTTCTGATCCTCCTGCTTGCCTGCCTTCCTTCCTTCTTTCCTTCCTTCCTTCCTTTCATTTTTTGTTTGTTTGTTTTTTGAGACAGGGTTTCTCTATGTAGCCCTGACTGTCCTGGAACTTTCTCTGTAGACCAGGCTGACCTGAAACTCACAGAGATCCACCTGCCTCTGCCTCCCAGTGCTGGGATTAAAGGTGTGCACCACCACCCCGACCCTACTCTTTCTTGGCACCTCCTTTTTCATGATCTCCTTTCTGGTTTCATAGCCTGTCCATCCACTCACTCACTTAGATACAAAGACATGAACATGGAAAAGGAGGGTCTGCATATGAGAGCATACGATTTCTGTTCTGAGTCTGGGTCCCTCATTTACTATAATAGTTTCCAGATCCATCCATTTTTCTGCAAACCTCAGCATCCAGTTCTGACACTATCTCCTGGAGTAAGCATTAGATGACTCTGTCCCATCAACCTGCTGCAGATGCTGCCTGCGAGGGTCTCTACCCTCTGCCTTTCTGACTAGTGCATCAGAGATCACCTGATTTAATATTTACTAAAATGACTCCACACTCAAGAAAATGCCTGTATTTCCTAGTTTGTAATTAAAAAATATCACTCAGGAACAACCATGTAGAATAAACACATGAGGTAAGTGTGGGCATAGGAGCTGAGTGGACCTCCCATGGCCTCCCTGTATGCTACCACTTTGTCTGACCCCAGTGTGTCCATGACCTCACATTGCCTGAAGCTTCCCGCAACCATTCCTCTCCCCATAGGTCTTGGGTAGCAATAAAAATGCCCCTCCTGTAACCAGTGGTCTTTCTGGTGACCAATCTCCCTGCAACTAAATAGGGTCAACCCAAGTCACTTTGGTATAAATGTGAGAGTAGTTAAAAGGGAAATGCTGTGAGAATTGGTGGTTGCTTATTGCTTAGAAAATCTCAGGGGTTGGAAACTTTGTGACAACCCGGGACAGAGGCTGGGTTACACTTGACTTCCTCAGAACGAATTGAGGGGAGGGGGAGATACATGGGCTACAAAGACGGTGCTGAGAGGAAGTTAGACAAATAGAGTCCAAGTTGTTTACACTGAATTAGATACAAAGATCAGGAGGTGATGTCAGTGCAGAAACAGCTCGTAAACAAAGAAATGAGTATGACCTTTAAAAGGATTGGTTGGTTCCTTCCACCCCCTCCTAGGGTTTTGAGGTTTTCTGCTATAAAAGAAGCTTACTGCCTAATAATAAATGAGTTCTTGCTTGACTTGACTCCCCACTGTGTCTGATTGTCTCCTGGTAAGAGGAAGGCTGGGAAATGGGTGAGCAGCGCACTTACCTTTCCTCGGTTCCAGGCCACCTCTTCAGTGGTGACCTAAGTTTCTGGTGGGGCAAGACCCCGCGTGCGCGAGCACACACACGTGTGTGTGTGTGTGTGTGTGTGTGTGTGTCTGTGTCACAGATGAGATAAGACACATTAAAAAGTTATTACAGGGTTGGGAAGATGGCTTAGTGGGTAAAGAACATGGAAAACTGTAGGAATCTGAGTTCAAATCCCTAGAATCTGTGTAAAGCCAGATTTGGTAGTGAAGGTCTGTAACCCAAAGCTTCTGTGATGAGATGGGAGGCTGAGGTAGAATTCTCAGGATTGCACTGTTCTGCTAGCCTGACATAGCAAAGAGACCTGTCTCTCACAAGGTGTAGGGCAAGAGATTGTCCTCTGACTTCCACAAATACACTATGGCATGTGCACACTTATACACATGCACTTAAAAAAAGTTATTACAACAGGGCCTAGTTGTGGAGGTACCTGTAAGCGTCATGGCTGACGAGGAAACAGTCATGAGAGACAAGAAGGAAATCAGGTCAGCATGACTTAGCCTGGCTGGTTCAAACCTCTGGAGTCTGACACCAGGTAGTTTATTTCAGACACATTTAAGTACAGTACAACTTTGGAAAAAAGTTCCTTGATAACAATTGTCTCAATCTCATGTGCACAATAAAGCTTAAGGTATGATTATATCAAAACTCGTTTGCAAAGTACATGTGACCTCTACCATGAAGGTCAGTTCTATAGCTTAAGGGACTAGGATCTGATATGGTCTCTGATGGAGATAGTGTAGAGATCACCAGGCTTTAAAGTACATGTAACATCTCCCCTAAGGATGGGTTCTATTGATGGAGAAGCAATGCTCAAGATAAAGGTTTAGGGAGGAAGAATTTGAGATAAACATAATAGTCTGGGGGATTCAGGCTGTAGGCCTGGCCCTACAGATAGCAGAGATCACCAGCCTAATACCAATATCCACTCCTAGTCTTCTGGGTGGAAAAGAGGTACACATCCCTTCTGTTGAAGAGACAAGCCTGTGTGCTTGACTTTCCTGGTTTCTCTAGTGCTTGTCTCTAAGCATGAGGACCTGTGTGTTGGTTATGCCGCCGAGCTGCCCCTTGTGGCTGGTCACCGCCCGCGGCGGCCATGCCCGCGGAGGAGTGTGCTGATTGAAAGAATCTTAGCCATGGTTACCTTTTTAGAGCTTTATTGGGGGGGGGGGGGAGAGACAGAGAAAGACAGAGAGAGGGAGAGAGAGAAAGAGAGAGAGACGGGGGGGGGAGGGAGAGAGGGGGACCGACGGGGGTAAGGAGCGCAAAGGAGAGGGGACAGAGAGAGCCCACAGAGGGCCCAACCGCTTTTTAGGCTGGGAAGCCGGCGAAGGCTGATGACGTAATTAAAGGACGTAAATAAGGACCAAAACCTTACATCCCAGACTTTCCCTTATTATAAAAAAAAGCAGGTAGATGGGACTAGGGGCGTCGTTCCTCTCAAAAACTGCTTCCAGCTGACTTTTGGACGTTGGTTGGCTCTGGGGGGAATGGAGAAGGGGAGTCTTCCGAGGTAGACAGGCGTTGTGGGATGTTGTCTGTCATCAGTTTGCTCTGGAGACATGTATCCCTCTTGGCTGTGACTGGGAACCTTCTGTTTGACAAGATGCTGGTGACACAGAAAAAACTTAGAGAGAGAAAAGAATCATTATTATTTTATGTTGACATTTATCTGAGGTAGATCCGGCCTGTCCCTATGGATTTTGAAACATGTTAAGCTTTATCAGAGACAGATTAAAGTACCTGTTTACTGGTTCAGCATCTAGGAGACAGGTGATCAATTGTTAAAAGCATCTCATAGTAATAGATGTTTACATTAAAGTCTTTTTGTAGCGCCCAGACGCTTTTGGGTCTAGGGGTGTAAATACCTTTTAGCTGTTACAGTTTCTTATTTGATGATCTCTGGTCTCCGGTTCTGTGGTGGTCCTGTACCATTAGCTGAACAGTGAGTTAGAACAGGGAACTGGGAAGAGAAAAGCTTGTGGTACATGAAAATTTTTTTTTTTTGAATTAGGGACAAGGCAAAGATCAGGGCCCTGTCTGTATGCACATGAGAAACACAGGCAGTGGATCTGGAGTGAAGCAATGAGCTCTTATTTTAGGTGGAAATCTTTTTCATTAAGTAACTCTGAAAGTGCAATTAAATCTGGTGAGGTGGTAAGGCTGTCCTCTGTACCTGACAATAAAGGAGAGGTGGCATCCCAAAACTCCCAGGACTGAGTCAGTGGCTTTGGTGTCCAGAAGGAAAGAATCGGATCACTTCCCTGCTGCGTTCTGGGTTCCCTGCCATGTCTGTAGCCAAGCCTAGGTCTGCTGAAGGTCTTAGCTTGATGTACCCATGCATCTTGGTGCCTGGGGGCAGTCAGCTGACTCTGTCTTTCTAGGTGGCACTTTTAACAAGGCTATCGATGGCCTGGCAGGGCATTCTCTAGCCTGTGGCCTTTTCCTCACCTAAAACAGGGACCCAACAGCTTTTGGGAGTCAGCGAGTGCCAGCACTTGGCAATTTTGTTTTCGGGCTTTTATCTCTTCCCTGGCACACCTTAAATGCCACAGATGACTCTTTTGCCTGTGGGGTCAGGAGCCTTGCTCTCCAGATGCTTAAGTTTTAGTCGGGGAGGTCTGGGGAACAAGAGATGAATTTTACTCTATGTCCTGAAAAATTTTTTTTTTTTTCCTGCTGATTGATGGCTTAAGGACAGCTTTTGGAAGATCTGCCAGTAGGCAGACTATAAACCGATCCTTTCCGGAAGACTTGTCTGAGGCTATAAGCAGTTTTTTTGGCTTATGAGCCATCCTGACTACTGTAAACTTATTTGTATGGATCTTAGCCGCTTTTAGACCCGTCTGTGCTTCTCAAGGCAGTTTGAGAATGAGTGGGTGGAGTTAAGGTGAGTTAGGGCGAGTCCTAGAAGCCGCCCAAGCCCGCCCACTTGAGCCCGCCCACCTCCGGCGGAAGTCAGACAGTAAAGGTTGCACATGGAGACGCAGAAGTGGGGAAGGAGCAGGGTTTCAGAACTTTAGCAGAAAGCTTGGAGATAAAGTGACTCTTATTTGCCCGTTCTCTGGCAGAAGTTCCCGCGACTCTGTTATGCGGCCAGATTTACACTGTTATGAGACCAGGTTTACCGGTGCCCGCCCCTATCCACCAATATATCCGCCCTTTTGTCGCATGGGTGTAGCCGAGAGAAAAAAAAAATAAAAAATTAAAATAACAAACCGGGATCAGACTACAATCTTGGGCGTCCCCAAAGAGTGGAGAGAGATCCATGAATCAGCTCAAGTTCACCATCCTCTTCGTCAAGGGATGTGAAGGGCTGCAGCTGCGCCACATTGATCCACCTGGTAGACCAAGACAGCATTTACTTTCTCGTCAGAAACGGAAATGTGCCGGTGCTGGTGCAGCTCGAGGACACCCCCGGGGTGTCCGTCGCAAATAATATAGCTCAGACTACAACCGTGCGAGAACAGCGGACTTACTGTGGTGAAGAATCATGGCGGTGGCGGTGTGGGGGTCCAGCGGAGGCGGCGAGGGACGCGCGCGCGCTCGCAGTCTCGCAGTCTCGCTGGATGGGGGAAGAGGCGGCAAGCAGCAGCAGTCAGCAGGTCCTCGGTGTTCAGTGGTGTATCCGAGTCACGGCACCATTGTTGGTTATGCCGCCGAGCTGCCCCTCGTGGCTGGTCACCGCCCGCGGCAGCCATGCCCGCGGAGGAGCGTGCCCGCGGAGGAGCGTGCTGATTGAAAGAATCTTAGCCATGGTTACCTTTTTAGAGCTTTATTTGGGGGGGGGGAGAGACAGAGAAAGACAGAGAGAGGGAGAGAAAGAAAGAGAGAGAGACAGGAGGGGGGGAGGGAGAGAGGGGGACTGACGGGGGTAAGGAGCGCAAAGGAGAGGGGACAGAGAGAGCCCACAGAGGGCCCAACCGCTTTTTAGGCTGGGAAGCCGGCGAAGGCTGATGACGTAATTAAAGGACGTAAATAAGGACCAAAACCTTACACTGTGCCCTCTACACCTCCTGGCACAAATTTGTAATCCCAGTTATTCAAGAGGCTGAGAAAGGAAGATTATGAGTTCAAGAACTGTCTGGGTTCAAGGCCAGCATGACAATTTAATGAGACTTTAAAATAAAAAGAACAAATATGACTGGGCCTATCCCTCAGCAGTGGAATGCTTCTCCAGACCACTCAAAGCCCTAGCACAATAAACAAGAAGCCATTATCCCAGTATCTAACTGTACAGACACTACACACACACACACACACACACATACACACACGTAGTTTTAAAATAGTAAAATAAAGTCCTTAGAAAGGGGAGTAAAGTAATATAAATAAATGAGCCAGGTGATGATGGAAAATGCACAGAAAGTCTGGATTATGTATATTATTGTGTTGTCTTTAAATTTTTTGACCGCATGAGACATTTGATTATAAAAACTGTTGAATTAAACCAATCTACATATTTTAAAAATATCTTGACTCCAAAATTTAAGTCAAAAGGTATGCCACTTTGGGGGAGAGGTTGTTTTTGTTTCCACAGGAAATGAGAGACTATGGATTCATTCAAAATTAAAGATGATCAGATTTTATTGAGGAAGATGCCCTGAAATCCTGACTACAGACATAAAAACATAGACCTAAAAGAACTGCAAGACACGTGATGTATAATTTACCTGCTCAAACACATAACAAGAAATTATCTTTGGCTGACTTGTGTACAATGCACAGTCTGTACTTGTATTAATGCAGATATGTATGTTACCTTTAAAAGTTTATATATTTTCAGGATGAGGGGACCAGACACCAATGAAAACAAGTTGCCCAGATGATTCAGCTAGCTCAGTCAGTAGAGCATGGGACTCTTAATCCCAGGGCCGAAAATTCGTGCCCCATGTTGGGCTCCAGATATTGCTGAATGGTCCACAGATATTGATAAAGGAATTATTTATTTAGAAATTATTTGGGGGAGAACAATTCACAAAACAGGATAGGCAAATCTGTCATAGAGTCCTGGAAGGCTGGTGGTCTGTCCCATGCTGCTTCTGCTGCCTGAGTCAGTCCCCACCATCCAAGTCCATGAGGGAGAATAGAACAAGGTGTACATGCCCTCAGTTCTTAAGGGTAGCCCTGAGGCCACTCCCTAGGAGCTGGTACTTCAAGGCCATAGGTAGAACAGGTATCCACTACACCAACCCCTTCCCACCAGGGTCATTTGACCTATCAGCTGTATTTGGGTTTTGCCTCTTCAGATCAGGGGATCAAGTTTCTAGAGCATGAACTTTTGGGAAATAAGCCATATTCAAACCGTTATAATGTCCATATCCTGACTCTGATTGGCTACTGGTTTCTTCTCTCTCTTTCTCTCTCTCTCTCTCTCTCTCTCTCTCTCTCTCTCTCTCTCTCTCTCTCTCTCTCTCTTTCAGGCTTGTGCTTCTCATTTGTTTCTACTGTACCTTTTTTATTTTAAATTTAATTTGATTTATTTAATTACTGTGTGAATGTTTTGCCTGCATACATATATTTGCACCACATGTGTGTTCAGTGCTTGTGGAAGTCAGAAGAGGGTATTGGATCCCCTGGAACTGAAGTGATACATGATTGGACCCAGATCCTTTGCAAGAGCATTATGCTCTTAACAGCTGAGACATCTCTCCAACCCCCTAAATACATCTTTTAAATTATTTATTTATTTATTTATTTAGTTAGTTAGTTAGTTAGTTAGTTAGTTAGTTAGTTAGTTAGTTAGTTTGGTGTTTTGCCTGAACGTATGTCTATACATAATGTGCATGTGTGGTACTGGATGGAAGCACTGGGCCCCCCTAGAACTGGAGTTACAGACAGTGGTGAGATGCCATGTGGGTGCTGGGAATTGAACCTGGGTCCTCTGGAAGAGCAGTCCCTGCTCTTAACCGCTAAGCCATCTTTCCAGCCCCCCAAACACATTTTTCATTGAATAGAATTATATCACTTTCCCCACTGTTTCCTCCCTCCAGTTTCTCCTTTCCATGTTCCCCCAGTATGAGGTCTCTGTGACCACCAACGCCAGAAGGGTAACAATCAGTGAGAGATAAGAAGCCAGTTCAATTCCACTGACTCAGTAGAAGGTGTTGGTTCAAATGTCAAGAGTCTGACCCCAATTCATTTACATTTAGGCTTAAATAGTACAGCACAATGTGGTGAAATTTCCAGGTGATAATTAACTCAGTCCCATGTGCACAGTAAAGCTTAAGATATGACCATCAAAACTCTTTGTAAAGTGCATGTGACATCTTCCATTAAATAAGTTCCAAGATAAGGGCCTGAGGAAGGATCTGATGTGGTCTCAGCCACACAGATAGTGCAAAGGTGGCCAGGCTGTAAATCAGCTCCACTCCCAGCTTTCTTTCCCTTTGAAGAGACAACCCTGTGTGTTTAACATTCTCTGTTCCACCAGTGCTTACCTGTGAGCACAAGGACCTTGCCTCACACACCCCCACCCTTAAATTGATAGTTTCTTCTTTTTCTTTAATTATTATCACATGTATATACAGCTTGCTGAATCTGTTTCTGTCGTTTGTGTGTATATGATTTCAGGGCTGACCACTCTGTATTAGACAACCAGTAATGGGCTCATCCATGGCAAAGGTCAATTCTCCTTCTTCCAGCTCCCACTAGTCAGTCACCGGTGTCCCCTTCCACTTTAACATGCCCGTTAATAGTACCATTTTTCTGTTTTTTTATGCCACCATTTCTAGGAGAGTGTTTTATATCAGGCTTCCTGGTATTCTGGGTCTTACAATTTTTCCACCCTCTCTTCCATGATGTTCCCTGAGCCATAGATGCAGGAACTGTGGTGTAGATGTACCTGTTGGGGCTGGGCTCCCCACAATCAGTTGATCTGTGCATTGTCTCCACTTGTGGTGGAAATGGTCTCCGCTTGCTGTAAATGTAGACTTCTCTGGCGAAGTTGGCTGGTGCACAAAGAGGGTTACACAAAGTACCGGTTGGTGGCGGGGAGGAGTCTTTTCATGTAGCTGCCTCAAGTCACACAGTGAGCTCCAACTTCCCCAGGGCAATATGAGCCAATTTTTTTTTTTTTTTAGTTTTCCAAGACAGGGTTTCTCTGTGTAGTTTTGGTGCCTGTCCTGGATCTTGCTCTGTAGACCAGGCTGACCTTGAACTCACAGAGATCTGCCTGGCTCCGCCTCCTGAGTGCTGGGACTAAAGGTGTGCGCCACCACCACCCGGTGAACAAAGGTCTCTTTACTCTAGACAGTGCACCAAGACAGACCAAAGACACAACTGTGTGCAAGTCCAGCTTGGTGAACCAATGAGTGTGTTCAGGTAATTTACAGGAATACGGGTGACTCAAAGACATCATCCCAAAGCTCACCCTAGTATAGGTGATGACTCAGGAAAGCTGGAGTTCGCTGTGTAACTTGAGGCAGCTACATGAAAAGTCTCCTTCCCCCACCAATTGTTTACTACATATATAACCTCATGGAGTGGGGAGCTGTGAATCTTCCTGGGTTTCCTTCTGGAGTCTCCGAGTCTCCCTCCAAGAGGGAGTGTTTCAATGCTTCCATCTGAGGAAGAGCCCCACAGCAGCCTTAAAGCTTTCTTTTCTGGTTTTACAGGATAGGATGATTAAGTCACTTCTCTGAGAATACCCCACTTCCTGACAACCTCCAACCCAGGACACATGACCAGTTACTGTAAACTGTCCCCCAGAGCATCTAACACAAGTGTGAATTTTATGTCTGTTCTAACATCCCTCTTACAGAAATCTGTCCAGAAACAAATGAAGGCAGAAGCTATTCTGTATTCATGGGAAGTGCTACAAGAGTCACCAAGGTGTGGGAAGATGGAGAAAAATGCATTCATTGGGATTTCCCAAAGCGAGAGGGCTCAGGGTGGTGTCAGGAACACTCTGAAAGTCAGCAAGATGGCTCAGCAGGGAAGGACACTTTCTGCCAAACCTGGCAACATGGGTTTGATCCATGGGATACAAATGGTGGAAAGAGAATCAACTCCCAAAAGTAATCCTCTGACCTACACACACACACACACACACACACACACACACACACACACACACACACACACAAAAGGACTTTTTGAAAGGACAGGCTTGGAAAATGACCACAGGATCAGTCTGGCCAGGACAACACTGTCATTTTGCTGGACCCCACAATATATTCACCATGGTCAAGTGGTCCAGGTCTTACCTATGAACCTCTGGCTGACAGAGCTAGGGCAAGGCCTTCTCCCTTGCTAAACTTCCCTAAGAACAATTGACTCATTCTAATTCTTCCATGTGGAGCAGTGGAAAATTTAGTCTTCTGCCCACAAGAACACTAATCCCCCAGCCCTTGCAAAGACTGAGCAAATACCAATAGGTGGTCTCCAAACTGCTTTAAGTCAAGCAAGGCCTGCCATCTGCAAGACATGGGTGTTAGGATCCTGCCCTCACTCCTGTACATGTGCAACTCGGGGTCTTGCATTTTCCATCATCAGCGGGTGCTGGCGACTATGTACCCGCCTTAAAAAGCCGGATGCGGACTCCCACCCTCTCTCTCTTTGCTCTCTCTCTGTTCCCTCTCTGCTCCCTGATCTCTGCTCTGTTCCCATCATCTTTCTTTCTCTCCAGGCCTGGATCTCCTCCCTCCTATCCCCTCCTTCTTTCTAATAAAGCTCTTTGTAACTCTGGAAGTCATGGCTGTGGCCCGTGACTTTTCCACTGGTAACCAGCGCTGCCACCAGTGCTATTTATCATAACCATCATTTGGTGCCATGACTTGGATGGCGGGAGCAGAGCAGAGAGCAGGGAGCAGAGAGAGAGGGTGGGGGTCCACGTCTGGCTTTTAAAGGCAGGTATGTAGTCACCAGTGCCTGCTGATGACAGAAGACTCAAGACCCTGAGCTGCTTATGTGCAGGAGTGAGGGCAGGATCCTAACATTCTAGACTTTTTGCTTATTATAAATAAAGCAAGTGAATAGGAATAGGGGCGTCGTTTCTCCTGGAAACTGCTTCCAGCTGACTTGGTGGGCATCAGTTGGCTCTTAGGAGGTAAGGAAGGGGGCTTCTGAGGTAGACAGGCGTCCTGGGATGGTGGGCTGTCCTGTTGCCCTGGAACCATTCATCCCTCTTGGCTTGGCACCCTGGCCGCTTTTGTGTCTGACAGGATGCTGGTGAGACAGAAAAAGCCTGAAGTAGATCCACCTGTACAGATGAATTTAACCTGGTTTCTGGAGCTTGGGAAAAATTTTGAAACATGTTAAGAAGCTGTCATGAGAAAATTGGTGACCATTGTAGTGTTTAGTACTCTGCTTGTATTGGTTAGTCTGTCCCCCTGCCTCTTGGTGCCTGGGTGCAGTCAGCTGACCGGTTGTCTTTCTAGGCAGCACTTTGAATAAGGCTCAATTGATGGCCTGGCAGGGCACGTACTAGCTTGTGTGGCCTTCCCCCCCCCCACACACTTAAAACAGGGACCCAACAGCTTTCGGGAGCCAGCGTGTGCCAGCACTTGGCAATTCTGTTCTCAGGCTTTTTCATCTCTCCCCTGGTATACCTTAAATACCACAGCTGAAACTTCCACCTGTGGAGTCAGGAGCTTTGTTCTCCAGATGCTTAAGTTTTAGTCCTATGTCAGGGAGGTCTGGGAGACAAGAGACAGATTTTACTCCATGTCTTGAATGTTTTTTGATGTCTGCTGGCTTGAGGACAGCTTTTGGAAGACCTGCCAGGAGGCAGACTATAAACTGATCTCTGGCTATAGAGCCATCCTTATTACTGTGATCTCCATGTGGGTTTTGATTGTAAACAGACCCACCCGTCTGTGCTTCTCAGGGCAGCTTGAGAACGAGTGGGAGGAGTTAAGGTGAGTTAAAGCCCGCCCAATGCTGGAGAACGGAAAGCAGAAGTCAGATAGACAGAAGTGGTTGCACATGTCAGAGAAAGAATCAGAAATGGAGAGGGAGAAGGGTTCAGAGCGTTGGTAGAAAGCTTGGGGATAATGTAACTCTTTTCATTTGCCTGTTCTCTGACAGAAGTTAGATAATTCCCATGAAGCTGTTATGTGGCCAAATTTACTGGTATCCGCCCCTATGTCCCATGGCTGCAGCACTGAAAGAGAAAAATAAAAAATTAAAATAACAAACGGGATCCCAGGCTCCTATCTCAAGCATCCTTGAGAATAGGCAGTCTGCAAATCGGCATTAATAGCACAGGTTACCTCAACCATTGTCATGATAAGGGTAAAGGCTGGGGCATATGCACCGGAGACCCCTCTGGGGGGACCAGACAGCATCCTATACTTTGTCAAGATAGAATGTGTCGTGGAACACGACAAGGAACCCCCAGGGGTCTGGCGCGAGCAACATAGCTCAGGCTGCAGCCGTGGGAAATGGAGGGGGACTCATCAATCTTGGGGAGATGTGGCGGTGGTAGTGGTGGGAGCATAGTATCATGGTGGCAGGCAAATGGGTAGTGGGCAGTCACAAGTCCTTGGTTAGGTTTCTGACAATGTTCAGCCCCGGACGCTGAGTGAGCAGAATTTCCTATCCGAGTCATGGCACCAAATGATGGTTATGATAAACGGTACTGGTGGCAGCGCTGGTTACCAGTAGAAAAGTCACGGGCCATTGCCACGACTACCAGAGTTACAAAGAGCTTTATTAGAAAGAAGGAGGGGATAGGAGGGAGGAGAGCCAGGCCTGGAGAGAAAGAAAGAAAGATGACAGGAGCAGAGCAGAGATCAGGGAGCAGAAAGGGAACAGAGAGAGCAGAGAGGGAGGGTTGGGTATAGCTGGAGTTTTCTGGAGCTGCTGGGCGCCATTTGTAGCTGGAGTTTTCTCCAGTCACAGGCTGGCGTCTCCTGATTCAGCCTTCCACTTCCCAGAATTCTCTTCTCTGCTTGTCCTGCTGATCCTATACTTCCTGCCTGGCTACTGGCCAATTAGCGTTTTATTTATCAATCAATCAGAGCAAGACATTCACAGCATCCCCAGCAGTGGTGGTCTGAGTCTAGCTTTTTAAGGTGGGTATGTAATTGCCAGCGCCCACTGATGATGGAAGATGCAAGACCCTGAGCTGCACCTGCGAGAGTGAGGGCAGGATCCTAACAATGGTGAGTTTTAAAATGGGTCAGGCTGAACTTGTGTCAGCTGAATAGCTTGGAATAGCAGTGAGCTCCACATGGTACCTGAGTCAGGCTGTCAGCATCCTGGCTCCATCATTTAAGCAGCTGGGTGATTCTGTGCCACTGTCAGGGTTCAGGTTCAGGTCCTGAGATGGGGAAGGGGCACTGGTGCAAAGAAGACTCTGACCAGATGAGTTTCACACAAGTGGTGGCCCTGAGTAGCTTGAGCTATCTTTATCTATATTTCAAAAACAAGCATTTTTCCACCACCACCCCCCAGCATTAACCTCAGGCAAAAACAATCATGTGTTTCTCAACTTTTTGTTTGTTTGTTCGTTTTTGTTTTTTGGAGACAAGATTTTTCTGTGTAGTTTTGGTGCCTGTCCTGGCTCTCACTCTGTAACCAGGCTCGCCTCAAACTCACAGAGATCCACCTGGCTCTGCCTCCCGAGTGCTGCGCCCTGCCCAGTGCTCAACTTTTAAATTGGAACAACTTTTAAACAAAAAACAATGCTCAGTATTTTGCTAGATTGGCTAACTATTGAGCCAGGAATAGCCTGTCCTCATGAAGTTAAAGGTGGTAGATATAGGCACACATTCTCAAGAACAACAATATTGTTCAAAACTTAACAAAGCATATTTACAGAACAAGGGGTGATTTGCCATAAGTTGCTTGCATACAGTTAGCTTGTATTTCTCCAACCGTTCCCTTGTCCTACAAAAGAGTCCTGCATGCCTAAGTATCTCTGTAGAGGGGGAATTTTGATAACACACTCCTTTTCTATCATGTCACACTGTTCTTAACGTTTTCCCCCCATAAATAGGAGACATAGTTAATGTCCCCTGTGTTGCTTCCTTATATGTGCCCATTAACTTTTGTTTCCCTCAATCCTGCCAGCACTGAATCAGGAAAGTTCCCAGGGTTTGGAATAATAGCTGATATTTCCAGATAAGAAACCTGAGAAGCATCAGTTCCCAAAGAATTTTAGGGGAAAATATTTGAGGGAAAAAATGGGGTTTCCAGGAATGATCACATCTGTCCCATGCATGACTGACAAAGGGACACTGACAGCCACCAAGAGAATCACCAATATTGTGAGAGAGGAGAGAGTGCAGAACACTGCAGTCCCAGCAATACTCTGTCCTGTCCCGAGGCCCGCTGGTTCTTGCCGAGTGATCAAGTGCTGGAGAGAGATTTAAAGCTTCCATTGCTTGTTTATTGATTCTAGCCAGTGATGTTATATTTCTAAGAATTTTTCCACTCCCTTTGGCTTTCTGAGAAGTTTCATGTAGCCCAGCCCACTTCAAACTCCTATTCCTCTGCCTCAATTTAGAGTGCTGGGATTATTGGTGTGCAACATCACACTTGGCTTGTGATAAAGAACATTTCTATCAATCCCTATTTCTTTTGTACCTCTTGCAACTCCTAATCTGCTGCCACCATAATTAGACTCCCTTGTTAATGAAATACTATATCGCATGGTCTTCAGGAACCAGCTTCCCTCACTTAATGCCATTCTTTAGATTCTGGATTATTTCAATACATATTCTTCTTCTTTTTGATGAATAGTATCTCATTTATACGTGTTGGGGATTTTTTGTTTGCTTGCTTTCTTTGGTTTGAAATTTTGAGGTGACTCACTACATAGCCCAGGCTGGTCTCAAATGCACAATCTTCTTATAAGAGGCTAAGATGACAGGTGTCTGCCACCAGACCCCAGCTCAATTTTCAGGAAACTTGTTTACCTGCAGTAAAACAGGGGACAACTTAGGAGCTGCAATAATGACATCACAGAAACTGACAAATAACTCAAGCCCAGAACCAGACTGTACTCCCCACCCCAAGCCAGTTAATACTCCAGCTTCGGGACCCCAGCAGAGGGTACTCACTGAGCCTTCCTGGTTCAGCAAGCCCCAAAATCCCTCTCATGGATGGTGCTGAGTAAACATTAATTATCACTAGAAGTGACCCTACATCTGCTGGTGCAGCGGCTCTAATGAGCTTGCAGGAGGTGCCAGAGACAGCCTAGGGATTCAGAGCTGTGTGCTTTGGCGTGGGCAGGCTCCTGACCCTGTGGGCAGAGTGGCACGATTCACCAGTTTTGCAAGAGTAGGTGGGAGGGGGCAGGAGGTCTGTGAGCTGAGACTACTTTCTTCCATCCCTTGACTATGCCCAGCCCAAGCCCATCAAGTTATTTAACTTGGGATTTGTGTGATACAGATCAATTTTTAAAAATAGCATGACTCTCAGCCAAATGTTTCACTTACATACTGTACAAGACAGATATGTGTCTGGCTACCCTCCTAGCAGTCTCAGCACTTGAGAGATAGAGGCAGGAGTTGGAGGCCAGCCTGGGCTACATGAATCCCACCCTTCCCCCCATTAAAAAAATCTTATACAAAATTGGAGAAAATATTTTATTGCTTATGTCAAAAACATTTTCAAACACTGAAGAGGTTTTGAGTGATAATAGAAAATATGGGATGAGACTAAATTATCTTCAAACCTTGCCAAGAAAACCCACCTCTTAGACTTACCCCTAGGGCATTATTTACTTATTTGGTTTTTTTGGAGATAGAGTCTCTATACATAGTCCTTGCTGTCCTGGAACTCACTATGTAGACTAGGCTAGCCTCAAACTCCCAGATATCTGCCTGGGTATATTACCATACCTGGCCTGATCCTGGGCCTTCTAAAAGGCTCATGAGTACAACAAAGACAAGGGGAAGAAATCTGGGTGACATGTGCACATAGTGTTACAGTGGCAATTGTCCCAGATTATGTTCTCTTTCTAGAGATTCTTCTCGCCAGCTGTATGATCTTGGTTGGCTGACTTAACCTCTGTAAGATTGCTAGAAAGAATGGGAATGTGTGCCCTATAGGCAGTGAGCATTGTCCTAGACAGTGCTGGGACCAGATACAGGCTGGTAGGACATTGTCAACTATGTGTTAGCTTTTGTTGGTGTCAGTGTGAAAGATGGGTGGATTTTGGGAGTGGGGATGTAGTATGTAGGAGAGAAGACAAGGCATTGACAAGAAGTCTTGGCAGGTGATTGACCATGGAAGGCATGGGGGGAGGCAGTGACTTCAAGAGCTCATTGACAGAATGCAAAGCTACATTACTCGAACTACCAGTGTTTAACTGGGTTTCTTCCAGAGTGACTCACTGCCTTTGGTAGATGTTATTATCCTCCTGGTGTCTCTTTCATAAGATCTGAAAATTTTCACTTGCATTGGAAGCTCTAAGCTTTGTTCAGTGGAATCCAGGACTATATGCTCTGTGCCCACCTGACAGCTTGTCTGCTTTCTTAAAAAAAAATCACATATTGATTGAGATGTGCCACACAGGAAACAGAACTCAAGTCCTTTAAGGAGGGCAGTCTGTTTGGGGAAACACAAAAGCTGAGCTATCATGAAAGAGAGGAACTAAACCAGCCTGGGAACATAGAGAAGGTTCCAGAAGGAGGCACTTGGCCGTTTTGAAGGCTGCACAGGAATTAGTTTGAGCAGCAAAGGTGCTATGACTTAGGAAATGTTTGGTCAAAGACTGGGAAGATGTGGGGCCATAACTCATAGGCTTGTAGAACAGCTACTGGGCCATAACTCAAGCACTCTGAGGCAGAAGAGGCCAGGGAATGGAGGAGCTGAGATGACTTTGGTCTCCAAAGAAAGGAGTTGCCCATGAAATTGAAAACATAAAACCTTTCAAAGTTATCCAGACAGGAGCTGGGTGGGTCAGGTAATTCAATGGCCATGCTCAAGCATTTATCTAGCTTGAGCATGGCCCTGGATTCCATCTCTAATACCATACATGCACACACACACACACACACACACACACACACACACACACACACACACACACATTTATTATTATGATTATTATTATTATTGTTGTTAATAGTGATAGTACAAATTTTAAAATTAAATAACATAAACTTATTGTAAAAATAAAAATAAAAAAAACTACAGAGAAGGGAATGGGGAATAGCTTGGTCAGCAGATTGCTTGCCATGTAACCATGAAGACCTGAGTTCAGTCACCAGCAACCATGTGGGAAAAAAAACAGGTGCAACATTGCAGTCTTATAATCCCAGTGCAGGGAAGGTGCAAACGGGATTTGGGGCTTTTTGACCAGCCAATCTAACCCAATCAGTGAGCTCCTGGTTCAGCGAGAGACTTTTTCTCAAAAACTAAGGTAGTCCCTCCTCTCCCAGGCTCAAGGAACATCTCAGAAGAGTGGGTGATAGAGCATAAGGGGTGGAGGATGGGAAGGAGTGCTGTGAGATGCTGTCTTCTGGAAATGACCTGGCTGTTGCACCCATAAACTCACTACAGCTCTGGTAAGTTCTTACCTACACAAGAGCAAGCCAACAAGATCAGCCAGTATTCCAGCAGGTAGCACTAAATAGACTTAGTAGGTTTTGAGAGAGAGAGAGAGAGAGAGAGAGAGAGAGAGAGAGAGAGAGAGAGATGTAGCTGGAGAGTTTTCTCTCCGGGTCCTGCCAAGCCCCGGCAGTCCAACAGCCCACTTATAAAATAAACACACAGACGCTTATATTATTTAAACTGTTTGGCCTAATGGCTCAGGCTTCTTGCTATCTAGTTCTTACATCTTAAATTAATCCATTTCTATAAATCTATACCTTGCCACGTGGCTTGTGGCTTATCGGCATCTTCACATGCTGCTTGTCCTGGTGGTGGCTGGCAGCGTCTCCCTCATTCTGCCTTCCACTTGCCAGAATTCTCCTCTCTCCTTGTCCTGCCTATACTTCCTGCCTGGCCACTGGCCAATCAGTGTTTTATTTATACAGAACGATATCCACAGCAGAGAGAGAACATGAAGGCAGGAGGTGGATGCATTAGAGTTGAGGTGGATATGATCAATGTATACATGCATGAAATTTCCAAAGAACAAATGGAAGATAAAAATCAAAAGTTGGTAGGCTGCTGGGGTGGTGGCTAGGTCGATAAAAACACCTGTCAAGCAAGCATGAGGACCTGGATTTGGATCCCTATCTAAGTAAAAAGCTAGGTGTGGTGGCACACATCTGTAACCCCAGAGCCAGAGGAGGCAGAGACAGGAGGATCTGTGAAGCTCATTGACCAGCCTGCCTAGCCAGACTGAGGAGTGACAGGTTCAGTGAGAGACCCTGCTTCAAAAAAATAAGGTGAAGAGTAGTCAAGGAAGATATCCAACCTTGACCTCTGGCACATCCACATTCTTGCACAGACACACATACATACACGCACACATGCACGCATGCATGCACACACACACATACACATGAATACAGTCCCAAAAGATATATCCAACATACACATACACACACATGAATACAGTCCCTAAAGACATATCCAACATACACACGAATACAGTCCCCCAAAAGACATATTCAATACACACACACACACACACACACACACACACACACACACACACACACACCCTCAGAGAAGCTTAAGAAGCTAGTGAAGGAAATAAGTATTCTTTCACAATAATGTAACACTGTGAATGGAGCCTCCCTGTCTCTTTTTGTGCAGACGCACCTTACAGAACGGGACAGTGATCTTTCCTGTGAGCTGCTTTCATGTGGTTTACTCTCCCATACTGCTAATGTCTTCAGAGAACTCTCCTTCTGCACCATAATGTCCAGCCATGCTCTGCTGTTGGACATCCACTTGCTTCCTTTTTTTCTATTATAAACAGGCCGTAGCAGTCACAACTACATTTTCACATGCCTATAAGCTCCCTGGTATAAAAATTCATAAACAGTGGAAAGACTAAAGGATTTAACTGTCTTCAAAGTGTTGGCATGGATTGTCAGTGTTTGTTCACTGGACAGCTCCACAACTCCTGTGTATGCTCATGACTGTGCATGTGTGGAGGTCAGGAAACAACTTGCCAGACTCATTCTTCTCCTTCAACTGCGTGGATCCAAGGTATCATGTTGGTGGCAAAGCCCTTTACCCACTGAGCCATTATACTAGCCCATCTGCCTTTTCACTGATGTCCTCCCAACTCTCATACAAATGGAAATTCTTCCACATGTCACTCTTCATCAGAAGTGAGAAGATAAGACTGGGATATCCTACCATTATCAGAACAGCCTCAGAGGCTAACCACAGCTTACAAAGTCTAACTAAGCCCCTGTCTTCATCTGTGTTGTTCCGCCATAACAAGACAGAGATTAGAGAGTTCATAAAGAAAACAATTAGCAGACACAGTAGTATATACCCTATAATCTCAGCACTCAGGTAGCTGAGGGAGGAGGCTCCAAGGCCAAGCTGGCTACAGAGTGAGGTCCCCTATTCATTAAAAACATAAGAAATTGGCTTCACACCCAAGTCACAGTCTCCCATATCATATGAAACACTGATTAGGTTGCATTTTTTAAAAAAAGATATTTATATTCTTGAAGTCTGTGTAGGTAGAGTTTTCCCGCCTGGCCCACGGTCAGGGCAAATCTCTCTCACCTGCCAGTCCCACAGCCACTCAGACCCAACCAAGTAAACACAGAGACTTATATTGGTTACAAACTGTATGGCCGTGGCAGGCTTCTTGCTAACTGTTCTTACAGCTTAAATTAATCCATTTCTACTAATCTATACCTTGCCACATGGCTCGTGGCTTACCAGCATCTTCACATGCGGCTTGTCATGGTGGCGGCTGGCAGTGTCTCTCTCACCCAGTTTCCTGTTCTCTCAATTCTCCTCTCTGTTAGTCCTGCCTATACTTCCTGCCTGGCCACTGGCCAATCAGTAATTTATTTATTGACCAATCAGCAACACATTTGACATACAGACCATCCCACAGCAGTTCTGGCTGCTGGAAAATCTCTGGAGAGGCAAGTGAGCATGGCTAAGACTGACAGACAAAAATCACTGGAAATAAGGTTTAGTTGGGAACCAAGTCCAGGCTAATGGCTGGGAGGCGTTCAAAAGGGCCATACCCTCCTAACTGAATCGCCTCTCTCATAAGACAAATACATTTCAATGACTGCTAAATCTTAACACAAGTTGTGGAGGGAACATTTGAAGCATACAAGATTCTTAGATGGGGCTGGCAAGGTGGCTTAATGGTTACAAGCACTGGCTGCTCTTCTAGAGGACCCAGTGACACCTACATGGCAGCTCAAAACATTATAGCTATCTGTAACTCCAATACCAAGGAATTCAATGCCCTCTTCTGGCCTCCATGGACACCAGGTACACATGTGGTAAACAGGCATTCATGCAGGGAAGACATGCATACATGTAAAATAAAAGGTAAACTAAATTTAAAAGTTTAAAGTTCATATACACACAAAAGAATCAAAACTCAGTCTAGAATATTCTTTTAAGAAAGAGTAAGCTGTTCTCAAGGGGATATGGTGTTCTTTTGGGGAATAAGTGTCTCATCCAGGAAAGATCTGGTCACAACCCAGGAGACAATGGAGATTAAGATAGAGATCATTTTTAAAAGCCCCAAGGAGGAAACTGACAGCCGGACCTTCAACGATGTCCCAGGGGCATCTCTTTCCTCTCTGTACTGTGGCCCCTAGCATGATGCTGGGAAATAGCTGGGCCCGGGCTCCCGGGAGACTTGTCCGCACATCAGCACAGTGTCATCAGGGATAGCATTGATACTTGCATGTCTAGTGTGCTGGGTATTGAACCCAGGTTGTCAGGTTTGCCTGAAGGCATGTTCAGAGGTTTGTCTCCTACATGATTCTAGAGCCAGCCAAGTTGACAGTATTAACCATCACAGCTTCTAAATGGCATTCTGTCCTCTGAGTGTGTGTCGCACCTTCTCAGGCTACTCCATTTCCTCAAGCCAAATAGTTCTGATGTGTGAATGTGGGCGTGGGTTTAGCCTTGGCCAGATGTGCTGGTTAGGGTTTCTATTACTGTGATAAACACTGTGACCAAAAGCAGCTTGGGGAGGAAGGGGGTTGGTTCACCTCACAGTTGTAGTCTAGGGAAGTCAGGTAGGAACTGAAGCAGAGGCCATGGAGGAATGCTGCTTACCAGCTTACTTCCCATGACTTATTCAGCCCGATTTCTTACACCATCCAGGACCATCTGTCCAGGGTACACTGCCTACAGTGGTCTGGGCCCTCCCACATCAATCATCAATCAGGAAAATGCCCCCACACACTTGCCCACAGGCCAATCCTGTGGAGACATTTCCTCAGCTGAGGTCCCTTCTTTAGATAACTCTACCTTGTGTCAAGCTGACATAAAAACTAGCCAGCATACTAGACATGCAAGCATCAGTGTTATCCCTGGAGTGCTGATGTGCTGGCAAGTCTCCAGGGAGCCCTGGCCCAGTCATTTCCCAGCATCATGCTGAGTTATTGTCTGACTTCCACAGATGTGCTGTGACACTCATACACGTGTACCCCCCACATGCATACATACACGCATACATACATATAAAGGCAGATAGTAAATAAATGAAAAAAAAAACAAAGATGAAGGTAGTGAGACTTGGGGAAGTGAAGCCCCTGGTGCATGGCTTTTGGTTCCCCAGCTCTAGCTTCTCTCTATCTCTGTCTCTCTCTGTTTCTATTTCTGTCTCCGTCTCATTTTCAATAAAATATCAGAGTTTTGAATTTTAACTGGGTATTGCTGACCTTCAACTTGACTGACAGTTCAGACTAGATCCTTCTCTGTTGTGGAGCACTTTTCTATACACTGGCAGGTGTTTAGCAGCACCCTGGGGCCTCATTCAGTAGCAACACTGTCTACCCAAAGGAGTTGTAATAGCAAGTATGTCTCCAGCCATATCAATTGTCCTTAGAGATCATATCACCCCATTAAGGATCATAATTTAGCTGGATTTCTATTAGTTGGGCATTCCAGAGACCTCCAGCTGAATACTTGCTGGGAGAAACCTCTTGTGGGGTATTCACTATAGAAGACTGCTCAGACATGGGTTTAAGCCAATAGAAAGTCTTAGTCAGTCCACTAGCAACTACACAGAGTGTTTGGGATCACAATGGAGCATTGAACCTTTTTCAGGATGAGCTTTTAAGCACAAAAAATACTATGTTCTGGGTTGACATACTTCTATTAACAAGAACAGTTAGCCAGAAATGGAACTACAGAAGCCAAAAGGCAAGGTTAGTACATTTAGAGACTTTCTCAGAACTATGGACTTTGATGGATTAGAACTTTGTTTTCATTTTAGCAGGTGGTGCTGTCTACATGATGAGTTTTATGGCCTGAATGGTATTTCCATCATGGAGGCAGTTGTGCTAAGATCTAGGAGTCTACTAAGGTGTGGGGCCCTGTTACAAACCAGCAGGAAGCCTGTGCCCTTCTGGCAAGCCCTGGCTCATTCAAGGTAGCCTGCTAGGATGTTCTAGGCAGAGTCTTGAAAAAGGCCTGGCATGCTTCTGGCATGTAGAGATGCAGACTGAAGCCCTGAATCCCTGCCCCGGTCCTGGGATCTCAGATGTTAGGAGTGGAGTGAAAACTGTGTGCATCTGAGGCCAGCCACAGGTGGGCCCACACTGTTCTGTGGTCACACTTCGGGAAGGAACTGCAGACTGAGGCTTTTGGTAAAGGTGTGGTGATGAGTAGGCAGGTGGTCGGAGTCAGACTCAGAGAGTCAGGCTCTCATCCTGATCCTGTCCTGACTAACATGTGGTCCAGCTAAGTCCCTTAACCTAAGTTTACATTGGTAGCTTCTCTCTACCTATTCCCAGGATGGTTGTCAAGACCAACAGAGTGTTGTTTCCAAAAAGACCCATCCTCCCTTCATCTGCTGCCTTGTTCTTCAGAGCACCAGAATCAAACCCAGGGCTTTGAGCATGCTGGGAGAGCATTCTACCCACTGAGCTATAGTCTTGGGCCAGAGTTAATTTTTTTTATAACACACACCCTGCTATGACACACAGCAGAATTGTAGGGAAGCCCAGTTTAAACATAGCCCCTGGAAGGAATTTGTAAATTCCTATAGAAATATAAATGTTCACATTGGTTGACCAGTGGCTTGCTTGTCTAGGAATTTATCACAGAAAAACCTAGATGTGAGCAGTGGATCAATCACTGTATAGCAACATAGTGGGATACTGTGCACACACACACACACACACACACACACACACACACACACACAAATCAGTTGACTTGCATGTACTGACAGGGAACCATGCCCAAGATGTATTATTAAATAGAATTACATATAATTTGATGTAAAAAGGTATTTATTAAGAAAAAAGAGCAAATTGCTGAAATATTCTGTATAGTAACAATGTCATATGATATTTATAACCAGCACCTGTAAGAATCAGTACTAAACTGGAGGCATGAGTGGTACTCTGACTCAGTTTGTGTCTGGAAGCTTCAGAACTTGGAAGTGGGTGATCAGTCCACAAGTCAGCCCCTGGGTATCAATGGTACAAAACCCACAATCCAAGAGGTGAAAATTTTGGAGTTATATCTAAGGGCAGTGGGAGGGAGACAAAGAAAGAGAGAGAGACAGATCAAGAAAAGACAGAGAAAAATAGTGACAGAGAGAGTGGACAACCCCCTACTTCTTCCTTTTCATCCTCTTCCCCTAGCACCTCCAGCTGCCTGGATATTGCCTACATGAGGGCAGGACTTCGTTAAACATTTCAGTGACTCACAAGCCAACCTCTGGGGACATCATCACAGACTGTTGTCGTTTAAATGTAAACTATCCCTAATGTCAGGCTTATCTGTTTGACCCCAGCTGGTGGTACTGTTGTGGAAGGTTATGTGATTTTGGAGATATGGGGTCTAGCTAGCTGTGGGGGCAGGCCTAGAGGGTTCTATATGCCAGGTTTCTGCCCAAGCTCTGTTTCTTGGTCTGGACTGTGTAAAAGTAGCTTCCAGGCTCACATGGCTACAGAGCTGCCTGGTGGTGGTGTAGTCCCTAGGACTGTGAGCCTAAACAACAACCCCTCCCCTAAGTCACTTGTAAGTTAGGTATTCCATCACAGCAAGGAGAAAAGTGATGAAGACCCAGACTTATTCAGAAACAGGCTGGTCACTGATCACCCAGGCCTCCTTCAATCAAGTTAAGCAGTCAGCATAGCCCTTGGAAGGGGCACCCACTCTCACCAGCTGCCTGTGTTTAAACCAGGCTAATACTGATGTATGTTCTGCTGAAGTAACTTATTGTGTGTCTCCTCCCCCACAGGATGGATGATATTCAGCTCTGCAAGGACATCATGGACCTGAAGCAGGAGCTGCAGAACTTGGTCGCCATTCCAGGTAATGTGGATGATTGCACCCTCTCTTAGCCACTGCCTAGGGCTCGTCATCTGCCCTCTGTACCCATGTGTCCGGCTGACCAACGGGTAGGATTGAGGCAGGACCGGTGCGGCCGGTCTCTCCCTGGGGCTGAGCAGGATGGTGAGTGTCGACAGCCCAGACCTCCCCTGTCCACCAGAGAGAAGCACACTGAGCTGGGAGTCTTGTCAAAGCAGGAACTCATTTTATTACATCAGGAGTGGACTTATATAGGTTGGGGTGATGAGGAATAGGTTGAGGATAGCAGGTCAATGAGATGATGCCATCTCAGCAGTTACTAGGCAGAGGCAATTCTAGGTCAGGTTGAGCTGAGTCACTCATATGTAGAAGTCATGTCCAAAGACAGGTCGCCAAACTTGAGCTAGGCTCAGGAAGTTATACTGGGCCTCATGCCCAGGCCCTTTGGGGGTCAACATCTCCCCCTTTTGTTTTTTGTAAGATATAGCCCCTGTATTAGGTTGTCCCCCACTTGGAGATCTTACCTGTCATTGAGTACCATGTATCATAAATAGGAGGGGGGTGGGTCACTCCATAACCTGTCATAGGTCGTCGCAGCCTGCTTGAGAGCTTACCTGTCATTGGTCAAGTGGAGAGCAGAAGAAGGCGCTCATAGGAGGATACCCAGCCATGGGAGGGACCAGACTCCTGAGTGGCTAATTTTGGTAGTGTACCTCAATCTGATTTATCTTAATTGCCTCTAATCTCTGGTGGATAAATTGTGTGAATTTATTGAACACACAAGGCCCAATGGTGAAGAGGACAATAAGGAGAAGGAAGGGTTCAAGGAGGGGAAGTAGGTAGGGTAAGAATCCATGAAGACCTGTCCACAGAGGACTGTCTTGAAATTCCCATCGTCTCCTTTCTAGGTCTTCCTGGAGCCTCTTTCTCTTATCCTGGATAATCCCCGACTTGTTAGCGTATTAGCAGCATTTTTCCTGTAACAACAAAGGCCCCCCTTTTCTGACGTTAGCAGATCTACCCCCTCCTATTCTGGAGGACTACTTCAGCCAGAGAGTCTAACTGACTCTGCAGGTCAAGAATGGTGCTGGAGATGGCCTTTACATCATCAATTAACTGAATGGATAATTTCCTAAAAAGATGTGAGGACAGGCCTATCCCCAAGGCTCCTGTGGCCATGCCTGCAGTTACTCCCAGTCCAGCAAGGAGGGGTATCATTTGAATGGCCCTCTTAGACCTTCCTCCTATGTAGTCAAAAGAGGGTACTGGAAGAGCCTCATCACTGGATGATATCTGCATCTGGTATCAGCATGGCAGGGGCGCAAAGGCCTGTCCATGACCCAGGGAAAAAGCTAAAAGCCATTCCTTCTCAGCACACAAAAACCATTCCCATGGGGGGACATACCTGCTTGTGGGGGTGCTAGTGTGGTTGCCAGCACAAAAGAAAGATGAGACCTGGCCCACATCAATGGCATCCATACTATTCTGTGGAGCCCAGAGACAGGAAATTAGCGGGCAAAACATGGAGGGGCTGGACCATAATAGGCAGGGTAGGGGAACAGCCCGGTGGGGGGATGGTAGAGGAAACATCAATTTCAAAAAAGGTAAGGTTGGAATGGGAAACATTAATAGGCAATGCCAGTGGTCATGGTGGCCCCAGGCAAAGGCAGAGCCAACAATTCTCAGCAAGGGAGGGATTGGTCTGATTGAGTGTGGAGAAAGATGTCTCCAGGATGGCTTGAGGTTAAGCCATGGCGTGAGGTTAAGATCCCTTTCTGATTAGGGAGGGCTAAGAGGTGATAGAAGAGCTTGGGGAACTCAGATTTAAGCAATTGTTCCACTCTCTTTTGGATCTGTAACTCCCACAACTGGCCCTGCACTCCCCCACCATCAGAGTAACCCATGGGGGCCTCCAATTCCCCCAAAATTGGTGGCCGAAACAGGGTTCAGTTCCCCACTGGATGCCTTCCAAACAGAACCAAACGTACCTGAATGGCCAATGCCATTTCTGGTGGTGATCCAGTAGGTCTTATTATCAGTCTTTCTAATGCATTCATGCACCGTGGTGTAGCAGGTGGCATGCATGGATTGGTAAAAGGAGGTGCAGGGGCAGGGCCCAAGTTTGCCATTTACCATAGGTATGATTTTAGGCTTATCTACCCAAACCCATTTATGTGAGGCAGATTCAATAATGGTGGTGCTGGTATGAATACTGAGGTATGCAAATTTACCACCACAATCTACTGTGCTAATCAGCTGTCCAGAGTATGGTGAGGCCTTGAACACTCCACCACCACAATCACAGGGTTTTCCGTATATCAAGTTCAGGGTTTCTTGTGCATCATAATGACCCCCAAACCCTTTTTCACTGGGCTGGTCAGTCAACATCAGCATCAGGACAAGCAACAGCATCTGCATCTTTGGTCATTACTGAGGAAGAAGCAAAAAGACTATCCTCCATGGTGGAACACTCCGTGGAGCCATCATTATCATTGTCCCATTGTTGGGGTAAATATTTGAGGTCTCTGGCTGGTACCCAGATGGGTCTCTTTTCATTTTTAGGAAAGACACATCCGAACCCTCTTCCTGCAGTGAGGAGTGGGTCTGGCCCTCTCCAGGCCCCAGTTAAGGGGTCCCTCCACTTGACCCAGATGGTACTATAAGTAACCAAGGAGGACCAATGTTTTTGAAAAGGAGACAAAAATTTATCTTCCTTAGAAAAATTTAAAATATTTAAGGTTAATAATGCCTTTCTTAGTTGATCATGTGGGGGTAGAGACTCCCCCTTCTGTTTTGTAATTTGGACTTAAGTGTTTGGTTGAATCTTTCCACAATGTCCTGACCCCTAGGATTATAGGGGATGCCAGTAGAATGATAAATTTTCCAGGTGTGTAGGAAGTTTATAAAGGCTTTGCCAATAAAGCATGGGCCATTATTTGTTTTGATTTGATTTGAAACATGCTTGGATTTTTCCCCGGCATGAGCTGATGCCCAACAGGCATGGGAGAAAGTATCTACAGAAAGAAAAACATATTTAAGTTTTCCAAATGGGGAATAGTGTGTGACATCAATCTGCCAGAGATGATTGGGACGAAGTCCTCGGGGGTTGCTCCCCATCTTTTGGAGGGGAGGGATTTGAAGGAAGGGCTGACAAGACTTGGAGGTCCAGACAGTTTTTTTGAAATCCTTAATCGAGGAAACTTATGTTTCAGGCCTCTCCAGTTAGCATGGGTAAGTAGGTGGAAATCTGTGGCCTCAGTAACAGTATTACATTGAGGCATTGAAGCCAGATGGTCAGCCAACTGATTTCCTTTGGAGAGAAATCCTGGCAAATTTTGGTGACCTCTAAGATGTTGTAAATAAATGGGATTGAGTCTCTGTTTAAGTAAGGAGTGAGCCTGAATCATAAGAGGAGAAATGGGATTGAAATCTAATTTAATATGGGCTTCAACCAGGTTAGGCAAAAGATTTACAACATAAAGGCTATCAGAGAATAGATTAAATGACTCTGATATGGAATCTAGCACCATAACAAGAGCAAACAGTTCCTTAAACTGTGCAGACCTCTCCATCTTGAGGAAGATTGTTTTTATAGGTATAGGTTCCTCTCCTTGTCCAAGGGGTGGGAACACAACTAGGGAGCCCCCCAAGTATCCCCTGTTGGTAAACACCATAAGAAAATTGGGGTTTGGGTGAGGCAAAAAAATTCTAAGGGGCCTCTACTCCAGACGGGAGAAGGAACTCATCCATTTATAAGGGCCATAATGGCAATCAGCCTTCTCTGGAAACCCCTCAAGGGCTAAGGCAATTCTGCTATTATTTCCTTGGGGCCAGGTAAAGTCAGTAATTTTAAATGGAACAATAACAGAATGAGGTTCTGTGCCAAATATCCTGACAGGAATATCCTTGCTCTTAATAATGCAATTGGCTACCTGGTTGGTCAGGGAGTAAACCCGGAGGGGGAGTGGGGGCTCCACCCACCAAGAGGTGAACCCAATGAATGGGCTCCCACTCTTGTGCTAACAGCGCAGTGCATAAGGTTTCCCCAGGAAAAACACACAGGGAGACAGGCAGGCCAGAGTCAAATCTCCTTAGGGGCGCTGTATCAATGGCTTGTTGAACCTGTTGCAAGATTTGCAAATGGTGGGAGGATAAGGTAATCTGGATAAAAGATCAAGGCCCTTAAGGAGTTCATTTAAAGGGGTAAACTGCTCTGTGGGCACAGAGATCCGTGATCTCAGCCAATTTATTTCTCCCAGCATCTTTTGAAGCTGAGTTAAGGTATAGGTCCCTTGAATCAGCAGCTGGGGTTTAGCTGGAGAAACTGTATTAAGGGACAGGAGAGCACCCAGAATTTTAAAGGGGGGAATGGACTGTACTTTATCTGGAGCCACCCTAAAATTATGATCTTTCAAGATGGTAAGGCAATTAGTGGTCCTGAAGGCCTGTCAAAGTGGGGCTTCCTAGAATAATATCATCCATGTAAATATAAAATAAAATGTTGGGGCATCCCATTAGGGAGGAAAAAATATGTGACATAAAGTACTGACATATAGGGGGGGCTGTTAGTCATCCCCTGGGGCAAAATGGTCCACTTGAACCTTAAGTCCAGGCCCTGGAAATTGGTAGAGGGCAGGGAGAATGCAAACTTCTCCATATCATCTGGATGTAATGGAATGGAGAAAAAACAATCCTTAATATCAATAATTGTCAGATAATAGGTATTAGGGATGGCAGATATCCAGGGAAGTTCCCTTTGGGGGATCCCAAATGGGATCATTCTTTCATTGATTTTTCTTAAGTCATATAGAAATCTCCAGGAACCATTAGCCTTTTTTATAACAAAAACAGGAGAGTTCCAGGGTCTGGTAGACAGCCCAACATGCCCCAAGGACAATTGTTGTTTAACCAGAGCATCAAGCTGTTGTAATTTAAAGGACAATAGAGGCCATACAGATTCCCCAGGTATCCACTGAATCTTTGGCACCAGGGGGCGAGCAGTGGCCCTTAGGATTGGCGGTGAACCTGGGAAAAGTCTCAGTCTGAGCTTCTCAAAATAGGGATCATCCCTGTAATTGGGGTGTGTTTCCTGCCCCTCCTCAAACTGCTGTTGGTACTCTTCAGTGTCAAGCATGTCCTGATAAAAGGCCTTATGGTCGGTGGTGATAAAGGAGCTTCCCCGAGGATGTCCAGGCCAAGAAGGTTGTCAGTTACACCAGGAACCACAAGGGGGTGCACTTCCCCATAATTACCATTGGGGTCGGTCCAGCACAACCAATTAGCTGTCTCCCATGACATAGAATGCCCTCCCCACGCCAAGCATGTGGGGTCTGGGAACCAACCGCCTCCTTTCGGATGACCGTATGGTCAGCCCCAGTGTCTATGATAAAATTAAAGGTTTTTCCTTCAATGGTTAGGGTCATCTTCGGCCTCAATCCAGGCACCAAAGGTACGGTCCAGTGGGCTTTGACCACCTCTTTCCCCTTATTTAACAGGGCTGGGGATCACCCCTGGGGGAGTTTAAAGGCAACCGTTGGAGGTTGAATTTAGATCTACAGTCTTTGGCCCAGTGGAACCCCTTCTTACACCTGGGACATGGGGTGTGGGGCAGGCCCGATCGGAGAGGAGCCATGGAGGCACCCTTAGCGCATGGTTAGGACACTCTTTTAAAATGGCCTTCCTCCCCACAACTGAAGCAGGACCGTTTTTCCCCCATGGAGACTAAGGTTGTCATCTGTTCCCTATTAGCTGCTGGCATGGCTACGGCCATGGTTTGAGCCTGGTGAGAAGTAGAGCCAACATCTCGGGAGGCCACAATCCATTTGCCAATGCCCTGATCTCTCAATCCAGCACAGGCAAACTTATGATCAGTGTTCACGCCGTCCCACACCAACATTTTAACAAATTTATCCCTTGGCTCTCCGGGAGGAAACTTTCTCTGGAGGCTCTTACTGACCCTTTCAACAAACGTCACTAAGTCCTCGCCTGATCTCTGATGGACCCCAGATATAGGAGCCTCCATGGGGCCTTCATTCAATTTTTTCCAAGCAGCTATCCCAAGTGCCCTAACTTGATCTTGATAGGGGGCAGGGATGATGGCCTGCTGGAGGCCAGTGGAGTACAGGTCGGAGGTACCAGATAGCATCCCAAAGGTGATAGGGATTTGAGGGTTGGCCGCTTCATTTCTCTCTGCCTGGACCCTGCTTCCTCTAGATAGAAGGCATCCCATTTCAAGTAGAGGGGTCCAGAGAGGACTGCTTTGGCAAGGGTCTTCCAATCCTGAGTGGTCAAGGCTTGATGAGCCAGATCCAGAAGAACAGTTTCAGCCCAAGGGGAATGTGGCCCGTCCTCTGAAACGGCCTTTTTAAGGTCCTTAAGGTCCTGAGCCTCCCAGGGATACCAAGCAAGGGGACGATTGCCAAATGGGTTAATATTAACAGGAAAGAGGTCAGTCACATCCCCTTGGGTTGCCCCCCACCCAGAGTAGGGCAGAAGTGCAGACGGATTTGGGGGAATGGAATGCGGAATGGAGGGGGTGAGGAATGGATTGGTAGGGATAGCGGACGTTGAAGGGTCCTTTGAGGGCCAGGTGTGTGTGTGTGTGTGTGTGTGTGTGTGTGTGTGTGTGTGGCATCAAAGGGATCAAGAGATGGAGACAATGAGCCAGATGAGCCAGGCTGACTCAGGGATTTTGGTTTGGGTGTGGCCTGAGTTTTTATGTCTCTTTTCTCTCTGCGTATTGGGGACTATGGGGGTCCAGCACCTTGATAGTCCCCTCCCAGAGTCCAGGAAGAATATACAACCAGCTGGTAATTAATCTTTGATTAAAAGAAATTAATCTATGTGCACGAAACGCCTTAGTCCATATACTTCATTATTCTGTCAGTTCTCTCTTTATAAGCTTCTATTCTGCTCTCATTTTTAGCTCCTTTCTTGCCTGATTTCTCTCTACATGTATCTGCTATCCCCTCTAGGTTTTATCTAAATTCCTTCATTTTAGTTCTGCCCCTTCTAGGTTCTCATCCATCTAGTTCTTTCTCATACTGGTTCCTCTCCCATCTCCTTCTTTCTCATCTTGTTCTTCCATCTGGCTCTTTCTTGTCTTTCATCTTGTTCCTCTAGTACTCTCTTCTTGCCCTTTAATCTAGTTCTTCCCTGTCTCAGTTTTTTTCTCTCCAATTCTTACCCATCTAGTTCTTCCATTCTCTTTTCTCCTCTCTGTCTCCTTATTATCTCAGTACTCCCTAAGTCTCTCAGGAATCCAGTTATAAACCCAAGCAATATCAATCCTCTGACTGAGCAAGGTCACCAGGCTTGAATTCTTTGGGGTCATAAAGGCAGGTAAGAATTTTCCTCAGGCAGTGACCACCAGGCTTTCTTTTACAAACCAAAATGGGAGTGGTAAAAGAGGAGGTCAACTGAGTGCTAATGACCAGTTAGTATATGAAAAGGGGGATCTATGTGCTCAGTCTACATTCCTAGAAGTGGTTAGGTAAGAAGTTAGCGGTCTAAAGTTAGTAAGGCTATAAGAAAGGAGGGTCTGAGCTAAATTGTGTAAAGCTATTACTTAAGGTGTCTCCTTGTGGAATTTACCTTAAATTAGGAGACTTATTATGTGGTGGTTTGGACTATTATTTCTGTTAGTCCTTGAAAGTGGCTAAGGGAGGTATCTGATTCCAGTGATGAAAGGGGAGAAACAGATGGGCTGGGGGGAAGGAAGCCTTTCCTGCGGCTGTTCTCCCAATACCTTGAATGTATATGTCCAGAGAGTGATCAGTCCTTCTTAGGAAAAAATCAATTGGGAAAACTATGAAGGCACACATGATTTTCGTAACAGAAGACAGCTGATATATAACAAGTCAAATAACACCAAAAAGCTCCTTGGAATTTGGCTTCCTCTGAAAGAATTCCTTGATCACTTCAGGTAAGTGGCTTTGCCATAACCAGCTGAGTTCTTATAATATTTTCCTGTGACTTGTAGCATCTGGGCTCTGTTTCCTCTCCTTGAGGTCTTCCTACAGGCCCCTTCTCCTTGTAGGGCTCCAGACTTATGTCTCCCTCTTAGAATCTTCTGAGGTATCCACAGGCCATTTCTCTTTAATGGGCCTTGGTGGAAAGCAGCCTTTTAAGGCAGTACCAATGCAGATAACTCCCAGTGGAGGAATCTCTCCTCTGTCAACCTGGGCCCTGTGAATCAGGGTTTCTATTCTATCCAGGTATCCCAGTTGAGAAGACTGCCATCAGGCAACCATGGGGCAATCTTAATGAGGTTAAGCCCATGTCTAGAGCGCCTGACTATTAGAGAGGTTGAGACCCCTGCTCTTTAGTAGTACTTGCAGGGACTCCAAGGCAGGATTTAGCTTAGAAGAAGACTGTCCCATATCCTGTGGGGTTACCCTCACCTGTAGACATTGGCCTGTCAGCGTTCTTCCGTCGACAAAATCGTTCCTCACATGGGGCACCAGTCTGTTGGGCTGACCAACAGGTAGGGCTGAGGTAGGACTGGTCCAGCCAGACTCTCCCTAGGGCTGAGCAGGATGGTGAGTGTCGACAGCCCAGTCCTCCCCTGTCCACCAGAGAGAAGCACACTGAGCTGGGAGTCTTGTCAAAGCAGGAACTCATTTTATTGCATTAGGAATGGACTTATATAGGTTGGGGTGATGAAGGATGTGGTGAGGATAGCGGGCCAATGAGATGATGCCATCTCAGCAGTTACTAGGCAGAGGCAATTCTAGGTCAGGTTGAGCTAAGTCATTCATATGTGGAAGTCATGTCCAAAGACAGATCGCCAAACTTGAGCTAGGCTCAGGAAGTTATATTGGGCCTTATGCCCAGGCCTTATGGGGCCCAACACCCATGGGATTGGGAGGAGTGGGGTTGTCTCTTTTCCTAATGAGGACTCAGTCTTGAAATGGAGGCTCCATGAATTAAACACAAGTTCATGCAGGGTATGGTGGCACACACCTATAATCTAAACACTTGGGAGGCAGGAGGCAAGAAGATGGCCCACACATTTGAAACCAGCCTGGGCTACTGACTTCGACTGTATCTCAAACAAACAAGATAAACACAAGTTTATGTCAGTCAGGGCCAACTTTGACTTCAGGCAAGCCACTTTATTTTTCCAAGTCTCTATTTTTCTTTCTCTGAAAATGGAATAGTAAGTAGTATACCTAGCATCAGTCTCATGAGGGACTGAGAGGAACAGTTCAGTAGCAGAATACTTTCCTAGCATGTGCATGGTGTCTGAACCCCAGCACTGCAAAAGTAGGATAAAGCTGCCCAAGTCTAATTATCCCAGAGGTAAATGTTTGACTCAGAGTCCATTAGTGCCATTTTTATTATGTGTGGAAACAGGGAGAATAGAACAGTCATAGGTTAATATTGGGGTCAAACCTACATTAGTTATCAGTGGTACTGATTATCTCATCTCTTTTCCCCCTAAATGACTTACCTCCCCAAACACTCTGGGTTAGGTGCCCCATGGGCCTTCTGCTTATCAAAGGACTAACCGGTCAAATGTCTGTTATATTAGTCAGGGTTCTCTGGAGGAGCAGAAACTATAGGATGAATATATATTTAAAGGGGATTTATTAGGTTGACTTACATGATATACTCTGATCTCTGTGCACTGAGGAGGCCGAGAGCCCAGTGGCTGCTCAGTCTATGAGGCTGTATTATGCCTCAGTAGCCCCAATCTCTCCCTGAGGGCCTGGCAGATTCCTGTAGAGCCACTGATTGTCAGTTCACATTGGAAGGCCAAAGAATCTGGTTCTGAGATCTGCAAAGGAATGTAACAGCCACAGCAGCAGCAAGCTGTGTGATGACTTCATAAATGGTAATAAATAATAGGCAAAAGCCAAAGCTTTCTTTCTCACATTACTGCAACCAAATGGTGCCAATCACATTTGATGTCAGTCTTCCCACTTTAGATAACCTGATTAAGAAAATCCCTTATGGCTGTTCATGGTAGCTCTCCTTTGTTGACTCAGCCAATGCATCTCTCTCACTTCATGCCACTGACAGCATGTGTGGAAGTCTGGTAATGCTAAGGAAGGATTATTAATAGACACAGCTTCATTTTCAAGAACTTGACCTTGGCAAGTGTTTTTACTTGATTTATTTCTCTTAAAACTTGGGACTGAGCCGGGCGGTGGTGGCGCACGCCTTTAATCCCAGCACTCGGGAGGCAGAGCCAGGCGGATCTCTGTGAGTTCGAGGCCAGCCTGGTCTCCAAAGCGAGTTCTAGGAAAGGCGCAAAGCTACACAGAGAAACCCTGTCTCGAAAAACCAAAAAAAAAAACAAAAAACAAAAAAAAAAAAAAAAAACTTGGGACTGGTTGGCATGGCTGGTGCATATAACAACTGTTTACTGAATGTTTGTACATGTCCCATATTATAGGCAATCTGGAAGTGATGTAATGTATACAAGAGGATATTCAGGGTCATATGTAAATACTAATGATGTCAGAACTTGGAAAAGCTGATGCATAAGAATCATGAGTATGAGGTCTGCCTATTTCAAACCAACCAACCAAGCAACTTACAAGAACTCTATGACCATCTGTATTGAAACACTGGATGCTTAGAGTGGTCAAGGAATGCACCCAGAGTCACATATCTGGGCAGAGAGGGCAAGTAGACCATAACAGCCATCCTGTCTGTTCCAGACAGTAAAGGTCACAGGTGAGACAGGAGCTATGGGCCAGGGAAATCAGACAGGAAGCCATAGCATTGTTTAGGGAGGATAGATGGTGGCCCCATCTGAGGGAATGAAAGGAAAAGCGAGCATGTGGGGGCATTAAGGACCCGGGTATGTGGCACAATAGGTGAGGTGGCTTTCTTTTTGCTAAGTGAATGAAAATAAGGACATGACTGCTCTGATGTATGGTTGAGGATAAGGTTTTTATTGTAGATATGAGGAAGAGGAACAGCCAGAGTCACCTGGAAGAGTCCAGACTGAACATGGCCAGCAGAATAGACTAGACCACTAGAGGAGGGAGATGAAGGAGGAGCAACAGAGGAAGGGAAGAAAAGAGAGAGCCCATGGTAACCAAGAGAACCAAGAGAGCAGGCGTGGCCAAAATGGCTGAGTTACATAGAGAAAAATAAGCTGGGAAAAGGGAAGCAAAGGCCAGGTCATGGGTTGGAAAAGTTTTAGGGTAGGAGGTGGGGCTGAGAAGTGCTGGGAGGAGCCAGGACTCTGTAACAGGTACTTGCAATGCTGGGAGAACCTAGCAGCCAGTGTCTACTTTGATATAATAGACACCTCAGCTAGTCATTTGTCCTGAGTGTTTTGGAGAACTACCATTTCAGCATTTTGTTGATGATAAGAGGTGACATAACCTCTTCTGTAACTACTTCCTGCTAAAATTAAGGCATTGTTGTTGTTGGTCCAGGAAGGCTGGAATGATGGTCAAAGGATGGGAAGGGAGATAGGAGTGTAGGCTGGAGGACATCTGTTTTGCTTGCTGCCCAGGTTCCGTGAGACCACCTGTGGCTAGTGAAATGCAGGCTGCTTTGGAGCCATCTGGTATGTAGGTTCCAAGGAACACTGCAGGCAGCTTTGGAGCAGTCTGCAGTTGATTGGGAATCTGTTGGGGCAGATGGAGACTAGGGACTGAAGGTAAAGTTAAGGAGTTTAGGGGAACTTTTTCTCTTAGGTGTACATTTGAAACTTCCAGGCCTATGGTCCTGGTAATGGGAGCTGGGAGGAGTCCCCAGACAAAGAGAGAGACAGAGACAGAGATACACAGAGACACACAGAGAAAGAGACACAAAGAGAAGGACACAGAGTCAGACAGAGAGACACACGTACACACACACACACACACACACACACACACACACACACACACAGATCCCACCCTCAGGAATAGGCAGGTGGGGAAACTTAGGCTGTTGATTGACAGGAGACTGGGGTCTGTTTGACCTGTGACAGGTGGACCCAAGTCTCATGACAAAAAGAGAGAAAAGTTTTAGCTATGCTGGCATTACCACTGTTAGTAATTGGTACTGAAATCCACATTGTAGAAAAAGCAGTTGACTCACACTTTTGAGTCATAGTAAAAGCTTGGGGACCCAAAAAATAATTCTGGGTTAAAAGCATGAACACTCTTTCCTCTGTCCAGATGGTTGGATACATAGATTGGAAAGAGATGATTTCAGCACAATGAGAAGTACTTTAGTCAGTGCTTTACCAGGGCTGTATTAATAGCTTATCAGAACTCCACTGATTAATGTTAAAACTCTGAACTTTTGAAGTCTTAATGTAGCAGGAATCTTAAAGAGTCTTATTAATAAAAACAAACCTGGGGCCAGGTATTGGGGTGAAGGCTAGAAGATCACAGAAGCAGAACAAGCCACAGCTTCCTCTCCTTGCCAGTTCCTCAGCTGGTCCTGTTTCCTCACACTGGAAGCCTTTGAGTCCTCATCCAGAATGAATCTCAGCTGAACTGTTGCTCAAAAGCCTGAATGCTTAACCAGTCAAATGCTTCTAGTTTCTGGTCTTCACACCTTATATATCTTTCCTTTCTACCATCACTCCCTGGGATTAAAGGCTTGCTTTCTGGGAATAAAGGTGTGAGTCACCATGCTTGGCTGTATCCTTGAACAGATGGATTTCTGCCTCTGGAATACTAGGATTAAAGGTGTGTGCTACCACTGCCTATCCTAAGTATCAAATGGCTTTTCTGTTCTCTGACCCCAGATAAGTTTATTAGGGTACACAATATTTTGGGGAACCACATCTTAATATAACAATAGCATAATGAAGGAAAGAAATCTGAAACATTTCTCAATTTTCACATATCTTAAATCATTTCCTTTACAACTTGTGCTTACATACCTTAAAGTTACTTTCTTCAAGCCAGACAGTGGTGGTGCACACCTTTAGTCCCAGATTTCAGGAGGCAGAGGCAGATGGATCCATGTGAGTTCAAGGCCAACCTGGTCTACAAAGCAAGTTCCAGGATAGCTGGAGCTACACAGAGAAACCCTGTCTCAAAAAAAAACAACCAACCAACCAAACAAACAAACAAAATTACTTTCTTAGACCCCCACAACTTAAATAAACATCAAAACTTTTCTTTTTCCATTTAATCATTTATCAGGAGACACAAGTGGTTGATCATTGAGAGTAGTCATTGCAAAGAAAGTTCCTTTAAATAAAGGAATAGTAAAAATTACATTGAAACCTGTTTTGTGAGTTCATCTCTTTCAAAGTGAAGTCAGTCAGCAAGGTAAACTGTGTCTGTGTCTGCTTTTTTCAGCAGGAAATCTAGTGGCTCTACAAAAGTGAGGCCAGATTTTACATAGGAAATGAACTGTCCAAGCAGCTGCAGTCTTGAGGGGAGGAGCTGGGTGCTTGCCACTGCCAAACTGACAAAGCTACAGTTGGCCATCAACACCATCAGAGATCTGAGCAGGATAAATTGTAGCAGGAAGTATAATCCAAACGGTCTATGTAGCAATTAAAATGACAGAGACTTACCTACTACCTAGACTCCAGTGGTCTTGATGGCTTCATTAGGGGACAGAGATTGTAGGTCTTTGGCTGTCACACAGGACAACATTACATCTTCAGGTACTGCACAGAATAGCATCAGCCTTCAGCTGCCAGACCCAAAAGGTCTGAGAGATTTTTCCTGTGGAGGGGGAACTTGGAAACTGACCTACTTTGTTGAGGCAGAGTAAAGCAGTCAACCCAACAGTGTCCTTAGTTTGTTCAGGGCCCTGACAGTGGGTGAGGCATGTGGCTGTTCTTTGCCTAATGGTTAGCATTACCACAGTCCAGGCGGAGTCATCTGTGCCCCATCTTCTTTGGACCTTAGGGTTGCTGTTAGGAGCTGGCATTTCTTCTATCATGGGAAACTTTTTCTATTAAACATTAAATGCCAAATTCAGCAGATCTCTGAAAAGTTTGAGGACCATTATCTATTAAATATATCTAAGTTAAACAAAATTTACTTGCTTTTAGTTACTTGCTTTCAAGGCTTAACCTTGAAAATTTATATAGCAGGAAGCTAAATAAAGCTTGTCACTGTAAAGGAATTTCATTTGTAATTAGCATGACTATAAGCATAGTTCTGAGCACATTAAAGAATTTGACCATTTATAAGGTGACTGAGCACTAACTTGCAGGTCTTAGTTATCTAACAGTTTACAAATTAGTAGCTTTTATGCCTTTAATCCCAGCACTTAGGAGGTAGAGACAGGTGGATCTCTGTCAGTTTGAGGCCAGCCTGGTTTACAAAGTGAGTTCCAGGACAGCCAAGGCTGTTACACAGAGAAATTCCACCTCTAAAAAAATTAAGGAGGGAAGGAAGGAAGGGAGGAAGGGAGGAAGGAAGGAAGGAAGGAAGGAAGGGAGGGAGGGAGGGAGGAAGGAAGGGAGGGAGGAAGGAAGGGAGGGAGGGAGGAAGGGAGGGAGGGAGGAAGGAAAGAAGAAAGAAAGGAAAGAAAAGGTATTTATAATTTTATCTCTGTTAAGTTTGAGTTTTAAAAATTTGAGTTAAAATTTTAATTGAAGATCCTTAGATTCAAAACTTTAACCATACATGCAATAAATTTTAAACCATAAATACAGTCCACAGAAAGGCTGGGAACTTTTTTGATCTTTTTTATAGTGTACCATTACAGAATATCAGTTTCTTGTATGACTCAGTTTATCCAAGTAGCTCAAGCTTTGCAAGCTTAGCAGAGACAGAGAGACTAGGCACACATCTTCAAATCAGTTACTGTAAACCTGAGTAAACCTTGTGAGTTTATAAACCTTATTTATCAAACATATATTGTTATTTATTGTCTTTGTTTGGGTTTCTGTTGGTGTAAAGATACACTGCAACCATGGCAATCGTTATAAAGGAAAACATTTAATTGGGGCTGGTTTACATTTTCAGAGGTTTAGTTCATTATCATCATGGTGCAACATGGTGGCACGCAGGCAGACTTGGTGCTGGAGAAGATGCTGAGAGTTCTACATCTTGATCCACAGGCACCAAGATTTGATCTGAACTAGGTGTAACTTGAGCATAGGAAAGCTCAAAGCCCATCCCCACAGTGACACACTTCCTCCAACAAGGCCATACTTACTTCAACAAGGTCACACCTCCCAATAGTGCTACTCCCTATGAGCTTATGGAGGCCAATTACATTCAAACTACCACACTTAATCTAAAATTTTTAGAAGCCTGGTGTTGAACAGTTAGTAAGGACACATGTGGTTAGACATACACCTCTAACTCAGTTTCTGTTAACCTGTGTAGACATTTATATACTTATATCCTTTTTTATAAACTTTATAAACTTTTTTTTTAATAAACTTTAGCAGTTTATCATCATACAAAAATCTATCCTAATCCAAGATATTTGGGAGACCTACTGTTACCTCCCTAGTCTAAAAAGGAGATACAATGATAAGCAGAGGGCTCAGTAGGACTAAGAAGTTTTATCATTGTTGCATTAGTTAGTTTATACTATGTGGTTACCTTAAGATGGTGGTGAAGTTACAGTGCATGTATTCTCTTTTAACCTTAGTAAAGATGGCTGCCAGCCACATGGTTGCTTCTGTCTTGATGAGGTCATCAGCCAAGATGAAGGAGAGCCATGTAGTTGCTATTTAAAAATATCTACTTTCTAAACAAGAGTTGAATCCAAGTTTTACACACACACACAAACACACACACACACACACACACACACACACACACACACACACACACACACACACTCACGTAGTTGTAGATCTAATTTTGCTTGTTTTTCGAGACAGGGTTTCTCTGTGTAGCCCTGGCTGTCCTGGGACTCACTTTGTAGACCAGGCTGGCCTCAAACTCAATGAGATCTGCTTGCCTCTGCCTCCCAAGTGCTGGGATTAAAGGTGTGCACCACCATCACCTGGCGTAGATCTAATTTTAAGAGTTGAATCACATGTAGCAAATTAAGATTACCTATGCTTAAAATTTTAACTGTCAACTGCTGTGGGATGTTCTGTATGGCAAATGTGTTGCTGATTGGTCAATAAATAAATCACTGATTGGCCAGTGGCCAGGCAGGAAGTATAGGCAGGACAAGGAGGAGAATAAAGCTGGGAAGTGGAAGGCTGAGGCAGAGAGACACTGCCAGCCACCACGATGAGAAACAGCATGTGAAGATGCCGGTAAGCCATGAGCCACGTGGCACGGTATAGATTTATAGAAATGGATTAATTTAAGCTATAAGAACAGTTAGCAAGAAGCCTGCCACAGCCATACAGTTTGTAACCAATATAAGTCTCTGTGTTTACTTGGTCGGGTCTGAACAGCTGTGGGACTGATTTGTCCTGACTGTGGGCCAGGCAGGAAAACTCTAGCTACAGTCAACCTTTTGTTATAAGTTTTAAGCTAACTTTTTGTTACAGATTTTACAGATTTTTAACCATAGCCAATGAATTTACAAATCTTGAGATAGTTTACAGCATGGTCTTAAGAGATTTTTGGCTGGGCGGTGGTGGTGCATCCCTTTAATCCCAGCACTTAGGAGGCAGAGCCAGGCAGATCTCTGTGAGTTTGAGGCCAGCCTGGTCTACAGAGCGAGATCCAGGACAGGCACCAAAACTGTACAGAGAAACCCTCTCTCGGGGAGAGAGAGAGAGAGAGAGAGAGAGAGAGGAAATTGTAGAGATAAAAGATTTTTAGGGGAAGGTGAGGGGGGCAGGAGGGGGGAGAACAAGGGAATCCATGGCTGATATGTAGAACTGAATTGTATTGCAAAATAAAATATATATATATAAAAAAAAGATTTTTAGGAGTGGAAAGTTGAAAAATCTTAGAGATAAGGAACTTTTGGAAGTGTAGAGCAGAGACAGTTTAGAAATAAGAGATTTGGGGTTCATTTGTTTGTGCAGTAGCAGAGGTTGCTAGCATATGAGAAAATTTGAAAAATTGAGTGTGTCATCTTTGGCTATTGATTGAGCTGTACTGAGGCCGAGCCATTTCCAGTAAGACAGTGAGGCTTTAATAAAATTAATAAATTTAATAAAATTCCAGAAGAGAAGGAGAAAGAGCTGCAAAATGGAACTCCACCAGAGGGAGGGTGCCAGGAGGTGGGTGGGAAATGTTGATAAGAAGGATGTGATGAATAAATGAAGAGCATTGGCCACAGCTTGGAGACTTGGGTCAGTGCTAGTTGGTGAGGCTACACTGAGTAAGTGTGAGGCAATGGCTCCTTCATTGTATGACTGGAAGTGCTGTCTCTGAGAATCCAGGAGAGGCTGGGGAGTGCTCAGCTAAAGGAGAACTAGAAAATGTTGGTAGGTGTCTGTCAGAAGCCTAGCACACCCAGAAGTCATCAAGTGGCTCTAGGTAAGGTCTGGAAACGTCAGAGTGCTGTGGATGGGAAAGAAGCTGTCCCCCAGACTCCTTGTGAGAGTCCCTGGGTGCTGGCACTGGCGGATAAGGCAGGGAGGGCTCTGTAGTGCAATGCGTGGTCTAGGGACTCACACCTAGGCCTCACTGAACAGGAGCCATGTACTTTCATCCAATGGGTGATAGTTGGTGACTGTCCATGCTTGCTGCATGGAGGTAGTGGTGGCTTTTGGGTCAACAAGAAATCTTTACCTTGCCTTCCCTTTCCAGGCAGCTCAGTGTGTCTTGTGTGTTCTACATCCACAGATCTAGCCATGAATGGACTGAAAGTACCCCTGGGAAAATAATATCTCCTCTGAAAGTTGTACAGATCTTTTCTTGTCAGTATCCATGGAGGATACACATAACTGTTTACTAAATGTTTGTGTTGTGTTCCATGTTGCAGACAACCTGGAAGTGATTTAATATATACAAGTATTTGGGGTCGTATACCAATACTGTGTGTGCGTGTGTCAGATCTCCAGAAATATTGTCCACCTCCCTTGAGACAGAGTCTCTCAGTTGCCCATTAATTATACTAGACTGGATGGCCATCAAAACCCAAGGATATGCTTCTCTCCACTTTCCCAGCACTAAGATCATAAATGGATGCCACTAGGCCTGGCTTTTCTGCGGGTCCTGGGGATTGAACTCAGGTCCTCAAACTTGAAAGCCAAGCATCTTACTGTAAACTGAGTCATCTCCTGGGCCCCATATCATGACCTTTCCAAAGCTCTATGTCCCCATCTGTAAAATACACACAAGAAGGTTCATAGTGCAGTCATATTAGCAAAAACAAAACACAAACAGAACTGAATACATGTCCACAGGCCAACCTAGATTACGGCTTAGCCTCAAGGCCAACAAAGCATGACCCCAGCTTCTGTTGGCATAGGAAGTGGGAGGGACATGGCATTTGTTGAATACCTACTGCACACCCTATGTTTCTGTGGCAACCCCTGGAGCTTGGCCTTGGATGGAACTCAGAAAACAGTGATGATCCAGCAGGGAGGTTCTAAGGTAGGAGGTGGCCAAGAACTCAGGTTGGAGGAGACAGTTGGAAGCTGCTCTATGTTGAGGGTTAAAGGGTTCATCTGCTAATGACAGCCTTGTTGCAGATATGAGGGGCCCAAAAAATAGAAAGAGGGCTGAAGATGAGACTAGGAAAACTATGAAACTTAAAGCCACTGTGCACTCTCTTGGTCCAGATCTCTAAGGATTAAAATGAGGGACAGCGTGCCCATCTGCCTGTCCAGGGATGGACACTGACAAGTTCTTTGAGATCTGGAAACAAGACTAGAGGTGAGAACACAGCATACTGTCCCTCAGTGCCCATGGAGGGCTGATTGCAGAAGGCTATGAAGATAGGAAGGGAAAAAAAAACCCCTAAAGTTGTATTTTGTATGTTTGTTTTTGTTTTTTAAACAGGCTGATCTCAAGCTCATGATCCTCCTGCCTCAACTTTCCAAGTGCTGGCATTACAGTTGTGTGCATCATCATATCTACCAGTCCATCTTATATAAGTCCCTTCCATAAAACAGCATACAAGGACTGGGAAGATGGCCCAGTTGGTAAAGTGCTTACCTTTTAAGCATGAAGACCTGCATTTAATCTCCAGAACACACACACACACACACACACACACACACACACACACACAGAGTCAGGCATTACACCTGTACTTGTGATATCAGTGCTAATGTGGCAGACACAAGAGGAAACTCTATCTAAAAAGAAAAGTGGAGGCTGGAGAGACGGCTTAGTGGTTAAGATCACTTGCTATTTCCAGGGGAACTGGATTCAGTCTCCCAAACCCACATAGAGTAGCTCACAACTGCTTATAACTCCAGCTCCAGAGCATCAGAGGCCTTCTTCTGGCTTCCACAAATACCTGCAGCCATATGGTGCACACTCATATTCTCAGGCACACACACATACACAGCAAAACAAAACAAACAAACAAAGCTGGACATGGTGGGCATGCCTTTAATCCCTTCACTCGGGAAGCAGAGGCAGGCAGGTGGATCTCTGTGAGTTCGAGGCCAGCCTGGCCTACAGAGCAAGATCCAGGACAACCAGGACCACATAGAGAAACCTTGTTTCTAAAAACAACACCCTCCCCCTGTGGTGGTATTGTGTTCCCCAAAATATTGTGCACCCTAAAAAATTTATCTGGGATCAGAGAACAGACAGCCATTAGATACAGAGGCTAGAAAATGGTGGTACTCACACCTTTAATCCTAGCATTCCAGAGGCAGAAATCCATCTGTTCAAGGATACAGCCAAGCATGGTGACTCATGCCAAAAAGTGAGCCTTTAATCCCAGGGAGTGGTGGTAGAAAGCAGAAAGGTATATAAGGCATGAGGACCAGAAACTAAAAGTATTTGGCTGGTTAAGCTTTTAGACTTTGAGCAGCACAGTTCAGCTGAGAGGCATCCAGTCTGAGGAAACAGGATCACCTGAGGAATTGGCCAGGTGAGGAAGCTGTGGCTTGTTCTGTCTCTCTGATCTTCCAGCATTTCACCCCAATAACTGGCCTCAGGTTTGATTTTATTAATAAGAACTTTTAAGATTCCTGCTACATCCCCCCCCAAAAGCAAACAAATCAAAAATGTTAGACAGAACCTGAGGAACAACACCTGTCCTAGTTAGGATTACTATTACTATGATGAAATACTGTGAGCAAAGAAGCTTGGAGAGTGATGAGTTTATTCAGCTTACATTTCCATATCATTGTTCATAATCAAAGGAAGTCAGGACAGGAACTCAAACAAGGAAGGATCCTGGAGGCAAGAGCTGAGGCAGAGGCCTTTGAGGGGTGTTGCTTACTGACTTGCTCCCCCTGGCTTGCACAGCCTGCTTTCTTGTAGAACCCAGGACCACCAGCCCAGGGATGGCACCACCCACAATGGGCTGGGCCTTCCCCCATTAGTAACTAATTAAGAAAATTCCCTCCAGGCTTGCCTACAGCCCTATCTTATAGAGGCATTTTCTTAACTGAGGTTCTCTTAGGTGATTTTAGTTTTTGTCAAGTTGACATAAAACTATCTAGCATAATGTTGAGCATTATCCTCCACCTGCATGCACACATATGAGTGAGCACACAGACACATATATGTGCCCATTCATACACACAAACAAACACATGAGGTCATGCTGCCTCTTCAAGTTCACCTAGTGAATGAAGTTGCAGAGCCACATGTCCAATCCTGTCCCCTCAGACTCAGTGTTTCTACTACTTACACTCACTGTTTTGTTCTTTCTTGAGACGGGGTCTCACATGTTGTCTCTGGCTAGCTTCAAACTCACCACTCTCCTGCTTCAACCTCCTTAGTGTTGGGATTTCAGACAAGCACCATCATAGCTGCCCCCCTCTTTTCTTCCTCCCAGAAAAGGAAAAAACCAAGCTGCAGAAGCAGAGAGAGGATGAATTAATCCAGAAGATCCACAGACTGGTGCAGAAGAGAGATTTCCTGGTGGATGATGCTGAGGTGGAACGGTTAAGGTGGGGCCCAGGCCATCAGATCCCAAGCCTCTACTCCCTGCACCACCCTACAAACCCATTGTCTGCTCCTGGGACTTAGGGCCTTGCCTAACAGGCGTGGCCTCTGCCATTGCTCCCCAGACACTGAACCCTTTTGACAGCAGAACCTATTTCATATTCAAGAAAAACGCCATTTCATCCCTCAAAGTCTTGCAAAGTCCTCTATATCTCAGCTGATTGCCTTCTAGCAGGTGGGCAGGAAGGAATTCCATCATGTGATAGAGGACAAAGTGCCCTACATACACATTGTCTGGATTCATCAAAACTACTGTCAATACATACAAACACTGCCCCCATGACAGTGTCTCCCAGTTCCCAGCTCTGTGCTTTCCTCTCCTTTTCTCCCCCTCATGCTGTTTCCTATCTGTTTGTACCTGGAAATCTTAGCCTGGAGCACCCCCCAGCTCTGGAGCTGTAGAGGCCCCTAAGAATGCCAGGTCTGGGTGCAGTTGTGCGTCTTAGATATTTTGTCCCAGGACAAAGCCTTTGGTGTCTCTCCCCATGTAGGGGGCAACTTCTCTTCACTGCCTGTGTTCTCTGAGAACTTTGCCAGAGTCAGCTGGGCTGCACAAAACCCATTTTATTCTTAGCAGCCTTAAAGGCAAAGGTGACTTTCTCTCTGAGATGGGCCCTGAACCTGTGGGAGTCAGGGTGTGTGGGCTAGCTTGAAGGCACAAGGATGCTTCCCAGTTCACTGAACCCCAGCAAGGTGCCTGGGTCCTAGAATGTCCTTATTTCTGCCTTGAGGTCTCATTCTAGCTCTGGGCCATCATTTATACAGTGGTGTGTGTCTTCATTAGAGATACGGTTCACCTAGCACAGACTCACACACCATATGTACACATTACACAATAACATATCCACACCACCCACAAAGCTCAACATGTCTGCTCTCACTTAGCCCCTTTCTGGGTATCACTGGCATTTTCTTTGCTGACTTTATTTCCCTCTTCTCTTTCCCATGTCCATCTTCCCAGGGAACAGGAAGAAGACAAGGAAATGGCTGATTTCCTGAGGATCAAGTTAAAACCTCTAGACAAAGTAACCAAATCTTCAGCCAGTGAGTGCCTGCATGGTTCCCCCCTTCCCTATGACAGAGAAGATTTCAAACAAGTGAGGGCAGGGTGTATAAGACACGCTTTATAAATATAGCTCAAGCATGGGATGGCAGCAGGCAGTGCCAGGCTCATGAGCCTGCAGCTTGTGCAGTTTCCCAGGTCCATGCCCTGATGTGCTCCATGCTACAACTGTCTTGAAACTTGTAGTAATTTTGGTTTCAAGAGCCTTGTGCTGTCATTTCCCCAGTATAAGCAGCTGGCTCTGCAGAGCTGTCCTTCCACAGTCCCATTTGATGTGTTTCATTAAAGGAGGAGCTCCAGCTGCTGTTAGGGCTGGAACCTGAAAGAGCCAGAAACACAATTCTCAAAATAATTATTAGCTTTAAGAAACACCCAGAGCAGAAAGAGTTTTGCATGAGACAAATTTGGGAATACCTCATGGCCACCAGATGTTAAAGTGATCAGGGCTTCTGTTGCCAATGTCTTCTCTTTTTTGATATAATGTTTGGTAGATATCTCTAACTGCTACATTAGTGAGGTCCCTTTCATTTTTAAGAAGTAGATATCCTGCCAGGGGGTAGTTGCGCACACCTTTAATACCAGCACTCAGGAGGCACAGGCAGTGGATCTCTGTGAGTTTGAGGCCAGTCTGGTCTACAGGACTAGTTCCAGGACAGCTAGAGCTGTTATACAGTGAAACTCTCTCGAAAAAGCAAAAACAAAAACAAAACAAAAAAATAAGTGGATATCCTTGGATATTGGTGGTGTACATCTTTAATCCCAGTACTTGGGAGGCAGAGACAAGTGGGTCTGAGTTTGAGGCCAGCCTGGTCTACATACATAGAACTAGTTCCAGGCCAGCCAGGGCTACATAGTAAGACCCTACCTCAGAAAAAAAAAAAGTACATACCTTATTAAATTAAGACTAAAAAAATGGGGAAGTGTTGTTCGAGAAAGAAGAACTCAACCTCTGGGACACAGCACTGTTAGGCCTGCCTTTCCTTCTCCCCACAACTCATGTCCTTTTACACTAGCTCCATTGCTCCTGTGTACTGGACCTGCCAGAACAACTTGAAGGAGTAAAGGTTTATTTGAGCTCCTGGCTTCAGAGGTGTCAGTCCACCATGATGGAGGGAGCATGATGGAGAAGAATAGTTGACATGATGTCTAGGAATAAAAGAAAAAAGATCATAGGAAGGGGCCAGAACAAAATGTATCTCCCAGAGGCATGCCCCAGTAACTCAATTCCTCCAAGTGGGCCTTGCTCCACCTTCTTCCAACTCTAGCGATGCTTTCATATTAAGAATCCTTCCAGGGATGACTCCATTGATTAGGCCAGAGCCTCACATTCTAATCTTCTCTGGAATACCACCATAGACACATCCAGTGGTATGCTTTACTAAACAGATAATTCTCAATCCAATCAATTTGAAAATTCATATGAACCATCATAATCTGATAAACAGGTCTCCATGGGCCAGAACCCAGAACCACAGCTTGGCAACTCCAAGGTAATGCCAGACTTTTTTTTTTCCTTTTTTTGGTTTTTCAAGACAGGGTTTCTCTGTGTAGTTCTGGTGCCTGTCCTGGATCTTGCTCTGTAGACCAGGCTGGCCTCGAACTCACAGAGATCCGCCTGGCTCTGCCTCCCGAGTTCTGGGATTAAAGGTGTGCTCCACCGCTGCCCAGCACCAGACTCTTTCTTGTACTTTAGTCAGGGTTCTCTAGAGGAACAGAACCTATAAAATGAATCTCTCTCTCTCTCTCTCTCTCTCTCTCTCTCTCTCTCTCTCTCTCTCTCTCTCTCTCTCTCTCTCTCTGTGTTACTTTATTCTATCCATGTTCCTACATAGAAGGTGTATGTCTCTGCTCTCTCACCATGTTATTAGGTGGAGTCTTTCTATTTGATATTTTATAGAAGAGAAAGGCCTGTGAGGAAACTGATTTTAGGCAGGGATGTGTACCTTGTGGTTTTAGTGACCAATACAAGAGAGCCCTTCTGTATTCCCCATACTTGACAACCATGTTTTCACAGGTCATTAATGGGTGGCACAAAAAAACTGGACTTGTAGAACTTCTCAAAGTGGTGCACACATCTCATACACACAGCCTTCCATAGGCAACAACCTCTAGGAAGATTATCTCACAGTAAAATTTGAATGGAAAATTAAATCATCATGATAGGAGTCAGTGGATACAACAAAGAAAATGACTTCCCAAGAACCTGATAGAAGAAGCCATCAAGATGGCTCAGTGGATAAAGACACTTGCTACATAAGCCTGACAACCTGAGTTTGATCTTCAGCACCCATGTAAATGTGAGAGAACTTCACACAATAGTCCTCTGCCCTCCACACATATGTGTCCCACCACATCATCTGTGTGTATACATATAAATTATAAATAAAGTTTTTAAAAAATATTTTTAAAAAACTATCTTGAAGAGACAGTGCACTGGGCATATTGAAATTATTAAAGAGACAAGAAACAAAACTCAAGATGAAATAGAACAACATTATGAAAAAGAATAAACAGACTTGCAAAAATATTAGCCTCATTAATAAAACTTCTGTGGAAGAAAAAAATTAAAAGGATTAAATAAGGAGACACAGTTGAAAGCATGCTTCATAAAATGGAAGGCAATTCTGAAGAAATTACTCAGGATACAGAACAAATAGGAAGCAGTGGAAAATACAATAGCTTCTACAAAGAGAGAGGACAGAATGACAAGGTCTAACTTACATTTAATAGGTATTCTGAAGAGGATAAAATGGAGGATGACCAGTAGAGCATTCTGAAAAGATAACATGAGCATTTTCCTAAATTGAAAGGTGTGAACCCTCGGGTTAAAATGCCTTGAACAAAATTTCCCATTTATCCTGCACTAGGCCTGCAAGCTAACATGATGAGAGGAACTGACTAGGAGATAGGCTAAAGCTTCACTTGAAACCTGAGGAATGAATGACATGAAGGTCCATGGATGATAAACATAAAATGCACAGCCATTCTCCACAAGGCCTGGTCATGGGTTGGTTTTGGGTTGGACTGCCAATGGTCAGGGCTTTCTTGTCCTTACCTTTCTCTCTTTCCCTCTGCTTTTCCATTGCTGCAGGCTCCCGGGCAGAGAAGAAGGCAGATCCCCCACCTAGCAAGCCAACTGTGGCCAAGACAGGCCTGGCACTCATCAAGGATTGCTGTGGGGCCACCCAGTGCAACATCATGTAGCCCCTATGTGGGGTACCCCAGAGCCATGGGGACCATCCCTCCCACCCTCTTGTCCTCATAGCCCCCATTTTACAGGGGTTTAAGAGATTTCCAAGGCAGAAGGGGTTGAAGGCAAGCCCATGACTGCTATCATGGGCCATGGGTATGGCAGGTGGGCCCAGCCACTGCTGTGCAGAGTGTAGCAATAGAAAGCCCCTCACTGTCGCATGGCCCTCCCCAGAGCATGCCCAACCCAGGAGTCTGTCTCATTGTTTATCTAACCACCAAGAAAGCCCCTCCCTTAAAACAGTATACCCTCACAAACCCATCATGTGAACAAACTGGGAAAGGGGCACGCCCCCTAGGTGTGTATGGCTGTGAATTCCAACAATCTAGCACCATGTTGGATCCATTCCCCATCCACCCTCCCAGCTTTGCTGTCAGATACAAGTCCTGCTCCCTGTTTGTCCTCTCCCAGGGACTATAGCCTGGAGGGTTCCACACAGCCCACACTCCTCTTAGGTTCCATTATGATCACTTTCCTAGAGGCACTGGCCTGTCTGTGAAGGCTGAGCTTGTGTGTGGTGTTGGGTTTATGCCTCCAGCTCCCTCCCATCCTGTATCTGGTCATAGTTCATATCAGGCTCCAGGTTCTTTCTCAGTTTGCCATATCCAGCCCACAGTGGAGCAGGGTGGGGAGGAGTGGCCAAGAACAGTTGCAGTGCTTGGACCAGGTTGCAGAGAGCTGCAGGTGCCAATGTCAAGGTTGAGTGGTCGAGAAAGGGATCCAGAACAGATGCCAACCCACATCCTCTTCACCCACTGAGGGATGCTGCAGGGAGTACCAGTGAGGGGTCACCCTGCTGGCCCAAACACATCTCTGTAAAGAACAATTGACAGGCAGGAAAGGAAGCCTGACCCAACTGTGTCCCGTCCGTCTGATGGTGTGTTTGAACCAGCCCCACAATTCCTCCTGTGTAACTTGATGTACATTTGCCATGGCCAGCCCGGCACAGCCTGTGTGACCTCTCTGTGCATATATGTGTGTTGTGATTGGCCTAAGTAGTTAGCACCAGTCAAGATTTGCTGATGTGCAAACTATTCATCAGAGAAAATAAAATTGAAAAACACAAAGCATTTTATAAGTTCTTACCTCTTTCTTTCTTGATTATGGACATGTACATAGGAAATCATTTTAAAAGTACAGAAAGTATATAAAAAAAATTTAACCACTCACAACTTTCCCAAGACCTCTGATATTTTGACATATTTCTTTGAAGCCTTCTCATACATTTCTTTTGTAATGATTGGCATCCATATTGAAACATTTTATACCCAGCTTTCCTTTTGGTTATTATTCCACATAGGTTCTTCCTACATCATTAAAAGCTCTTTGTTAATGTTAAACACTCTTCATAAATATTTATAATGGCTGTTTAGTACTCCATCTTGTGGACATACTATCTTACCATTGCCTCATTACTGACATCTAGACTGTCCCTACCTTTTCCCACATTACAATAAGGTCATGATCAATATCCTGAGGAGATAAACCTTCATCTGAATTTCTGTCTTTTTTTTTTCTAAGATAAACTAGAAGAAACATTGTTAGACCATTAATAAGAAGCATTTTCAAAATACTTGTAAACTTGGCTTGGGGTATAGCTTAGGTAAACTGCTTGCCTCACATGAACAAAGCCCCTGGGTTCTATCTCAACTTGTGTGTAACCTGGGTGTGATAGGGCATGTCTGACTCAGCACTGGGGGGAAGTGGGGAAGTGGATATGGGAGGTTAAGAAGTTCAAGGCCACCCTTGGCCACATGTTATATTTAAAGCTAAATAAGACCTCCATCTCAAAAAAAAAAAAGTAAATTTGGAGTGGATCTGTAGTGCCATCACAATGGCTTTGGAATTGACTTCAGTTCCAGCTGTGGGACCTGGTGTCTTGGTAGGGTGGACAGTGTGTGTCAGACCAGACCATGCACTGTCCCAGATGAGTTTCTGCTTCAGCCCACAGGCCACATCCTGACATCCTATCAGTGAAGACGCTCAGTAGGGCATCTGTCAGAATACTGGCCTCAGGGGACACTGTGTCCTCCTTCAGTACCCTAGACCACATGTGAAGCCAGGCCGTATGTGTGTCCTAGAACAACCATAATAAGTGAGCACAAACTGGGGGCTCAGTACCACAGAAACCCAGCATGAAGTCAAAGGTCCCTAGGGCTTTCCCTGCCAGGGCTATGTATGGGCAGAGTCCCTCTTGGCTTTGTTCAGTTCCTAGGAATCTTGGGCCTTGGTTGGTTTCAATGCTCCCATCCCTGCCTGTCTTCAGGCATTCTCCTTGTTCATCATGTAAGACACCAGTGATAGAGTTTGACTTCATGATCTTCTGCAAAGACCCTACTTCAGTTAAGGCTGGATTCTAAATGTCTGGCTGTGTGGCACAGACTTGGTTGCTGTGATGGAATGCCTGATGAAACAGCTTAAAGAAGGAGAACTGTGAGTTCACGGTTTCTGAGGGATCTACCCATGGCTGCTTAACTCCATGCACTTGAGCAGGACAGAATGCAGTGTAGCATGTTGGAGGAGTCCTGCACCTCACAGTAGGCATCAATGTCCACCTTATCTGACTTCCCACTTCTGTTCCACTAGGGCTCCCAACCTGTAAGATGGGATTCTGCCACATACGGGGTAGGTCTTTCTCTCTTTGGAAACACCTTCATAGATACAGTTAGAGGTGTGCCTTGTTGATCCCTCAGGTACCTCTTAATCCAATCAAATGGACAAGATGAAACCATCAGAGGTAGACATGAAATTGGGGCAGATGTAATTCAACTTCCTGTAGACTCTTTTTACACTCTAACACAAAAGACTAAGACTACATAAAGGGCTCTCTGCTGTCCCTTTCCCCATAGAAAACACAGCAAGCCAAAGGGCCAAGAAGAGCCAATCCCTTACAATATCCTGCCTCCAGTACTCACCTCACTAAGCTCCCAGCATCCAGTACCACTAAATTCCCAGCATCCTGTATCTCACTAAGCTCCAGCATCCATTACCCCACTAAGCTCCTAGCAGACCAGTATTATTTTCTGCTATTCCATTATTGGTTTTGAAAATAAATATCTATGGCCAGTAAGATGGTTTGGTGAGTAAAAAAGTACTTGTCACACAAACTTGATCATCCCCATAATCCACTGTGTTAGTTACTTTTCTATTGTTATGATAAAACACCATAGTCAAGGCAACTTCTTTTTTAAAAAGCATTTAGTTGAGCTTATGGTTCTAAAGGGTTAGAGTCCATGATGGTGCAGTGAAGGCATGGTGGCAGGAACAGTTGAGAGCAAACATCCTGATCCACAAGCAGAGAATCAAGAGTACACTGGGAATGGCAGTGGTCTTTTGAAAGCTCAAAGCCCACCTCCAGTGACATACTTCCTCCAGGAAGGGCGCACCTTCTAACCCCTCCCCACCAAACAGCCACCAAATGGAACCAAGTATTCAAATGCACAAGACTTATGGGGTACATCTCATTTAAAAAAAAAAAGTCAGATGCAGTGGCAAGCCTCTGCAACCCCAGCCCGCTGGCATGAGACGAGAGGCAGGAACAAGACACTCACTCGCCCAGAAGCTCTTGGCTCGGTTAGCTTGAAATACACAGCATGACAGAAACAACAAGAGATCCTGCCTCAAAGAAGAGACCTGCCCTTGAAAGTTGTCCTCTGACTTCCAATGGATACCTTTGCACATGTGCATTCACACTCACGGCGTATTTCACACACACAATTATAAAAGTTATAAAACAAACATTTATTTGTGGTTTAGCAGGACAGGGCAGGATGAAATTGAGAGATGATGCTCTCAGATTACCAGGGCTACCACAAAGCTGGGGAACCTTGAAGACCATAGGACCCTCCTCACCCAGACTCCACCCCTGTGGAAAGCATCAGAACTCTCGGAATAATCTCCTCAGGGCAGGCCCCCAAGGAAATTCCAATACCCATTCATTGTACTGAGTAACATACACACATTGGCTTGCTTGCAGATCCTGTTACTACCTCCACTATGCAGTTGAGGAAATGGCAGGACTCCATGGCCCAAGTCCCATGGCAGTTAGTAGGGGGAATCATCTTTCATTGCTCATGCTCCTATATCCCTGGCAGTTCATTTTCTTCTTACTGCATTTAAATACATCTCCCATTTAAGCAAATGCCTCTCCCCTCTCGTTGCTGTCTTTCTCAGCATCTTCACAGCCTTACATATTTTGAGGTGGCCATAGCCTTGCCACCTCCACCTTCCCAGCCTCCTGAGTCTACTTGTTTGTCCTTCTGGGGTTGGGACTTGCATGTGTTAGTGCTCTACCATGGAGCTGCTGCCAAATCTCTTAAGTCTCTTTTAATCTGATTTTTTACACTCACCAGGAATACAGCTATGAGGTTACATCTGGCTCGAGCACATGAGCCAGCCTAGTCTCTAGTGTCTATCATAGACTCGTGCTTCCTACCTCCCAGGAGCACTTCCCTTTATTTTACTTGCTTTTGAACTTTTCATTTACAGATGTGTGTATATGAGTGCAGGTTCCTGTGCAGGTACCTGTGCAGGCCAGAAGAGGGTGTCAAAGGCTATGGAGCTGGAGTTAGACAAGGTTGAGAGCTGGGAACTGAACTAATACCCCTCTCCAAAACAACCAACACTCTTAACTGCTGAGCCATCTTTCTGGCCTCTTATTACATAGTCTCCTGCCATGTAGGTCAGGTGAACTCAGTACCTAGACTGGCTTGGCCACAGGCTCTCTCAGACTTGCAGCATCCTGTTCTTGCTTCTCAAATGCCAGGGTTATAGCCCAACGTCCTAGTCTCCTTTAAAGCTTCCTGGTCCTGGGGACCCTCAGCAATTCTGCTCTTTTCTCTCTTCTACTCCTCAAACATCTTGGCTAGCCAACTACACTCAGACAGCTTCCTAGACATGTTCTTCAACCAAGATCTCGCCTAAACTCAGATCCATCCTGAATCTGCACTGGAATACAACATGTGCATTAAAGTAACACATCCTAAGCCAAGGGCTGGCAAGCTGCTGTCTAAGGCCTACTGCCTTCTGTCTTTGTAAAGAAAGCTTTCAAAACCTTGACCTTGATGTCATATATATATATATGGGTGTTTGGCCTGCATGTATGTGCACTGCATGCATGCAGTACCTATGGAGAAGAGAGTATTAGATTTCCTGGAAGTGGAGTTGTCACTGCCATGTGGGTGCAGGGAATTGAGCGAGCCCAGGTCCTCTGGAAGAGCAGCCAGTGCTCTTAACCATTGAGCCACCTCTCCAGCCCCTGGAAATAAAGTTTATTGTAAAAAAGTCACTCTCACTCATTCACAGATCACCTCTGGGTACTTCTGTGCTAAGTGGGAGAGTTGCCTATTAAAGAACACATGGTCCACAATTTAGTCTCTGAGCCTTAAGACAAAATTGGTCAACTTCAGGCTGACAAGACAGCTCAGCAGGTAAAGTGCTTGCCACATAAGCCTGATGACCTGAGGTGGGTCCTGTGTGGAAGGAGAGAACTGATTCCTGAAAATTCTCCTTTGACCTCCATACTCATATTGTGGCATGAGTCTCCCAACCCTCATCCATGCCCTATACACTAATAATCAATCTTTGGAAAAATCAGTTGACCCAGTCTAACTTAGTACTAAGTTTCTTCTAAGTATTTCCATGTTGGAGAAGGGTACCCCTGCCCCGGCCAGCGGGGTGTCAACGGGAGCGACCCACCTGCGGGGGAGAATGAAAGGGACGGGGGAGACATGAAAGAAGACAGCAAGACAGTGTTCTGATCAAGCTGCAAATTTTATTCTCCTCAGCAAGGCTTATATATGGAGGGGGAGGGGGCAGGAAGGAGGGAAGGCGTGCACGATGTGCCATACATGCAGGTGAAGGACTACGTGCAAGTCATGAGGCTGCTAGGTGGTAAGGTCACTGGTCAGGGCCCATTGTTCTGTTGCTATGCTACCTGACCTGCCTGACCTGTTCTTTATCTTTGGGGGCATCTAGTTTAGGGCAGGGGCTTGTTCTCTGGCCTAGCTAGTACTTTTCCATGGTCCATGTTTGGTCCCTGACATACTCCCTGTTCCCAGCTGCCCTGTGAGAGACTAGCTCCCACCTTTTACAGGGTTCCTATGAGGAGGACAGAGGCATAAGGAATTTGTAGATAGATAGTGGAGATGAAACAAGAGAGAAACACAGGCTAGCTTTGGAAGGACCGGGATCAAAATCTACTGGCCCCTTCTGTCTCTTCAAAAGGGCTTTTTATAACAATGCCAAGGGGTGGGGCAGAAGACTTCCCCCTTGCTAGATCAAAACATAACACACAGCCAAGTGCAGAGCCTTCCAAACACCTGGTAACCATGCCCATGGTCAAGTCATCCCCTTATGCAGCCCTGCTGGTAAAGCAAGCTCAGATCTCATTAGGAAACCTCTGTGGGCTCCCACACTGCCCAGGGTTATCCCAGGACTTGCCCTCTTGTCTTTGGCTTCTTTATTATACATTTCTACTCAACTGCTACATCTTCAGCATCTACTTCATACGTATCTCTAGAATGTGGCCTCTCCTATGGTAGCCACTGTCATTACTTTGTCAATTTTTGTCAACTACAACCACTCATTAACCCTTCATTAACACTCATTCCTTAAATACCTTCACACAGCAGCCTATTGATTTTTCCTAAGCCATTTTTATGGTGAAAGAAGAAAACTGGTGCTCTTCCATGCAGCTGAGACACAGAGCCCAGAGGTTACTTAGCTTCTCTTGCCACCTTCTCTGTTGCCTTGTCTCCTAGATCTTCATGTTATTTCCCCTGCCAAAGACATCTCGCGTTCCTCACCAGCACTTCTTCCTGCGGCTCTGCCTTCAGACGGATCATGCTGTGCTCTACAGCTGAAGTGATCTTTGCAAAGCATAGCTGTAACCAGGGTTGCTGCTTGTGGCCCTCCTGTGCTTTCCCACAGGCCTTAGTGGGAGAGTCCAAGGTCCTAGGCCAGCTTTCTCAGGTCTACACAATCTAATTCTTCTGTCCACCCTTTTCCCAGTCCCTCTAGATTTGTGCCTTGGTTCACAGTGACTTAAGGGAATGAAGACAAACTGAACAGGAATTGCCAGTGAAGAAGGAAGACTGTGCAGAGTGCCCAGTGGTAGGAAGAGGTGCTGTACAGCACCCAGTAAAGTACTGGGGTAGAAGCCAATGCATCAGACAGGGAACATTCCCTCTCATTGCAGTGCTGCAGGGCAGTAGGGCCATCATCCCCCATTGGTAGATGGGTAAACTGAGGCTCAGAGTGGGGAAGTGATGAACTCTAAGTCACATAGCATGTATATAAGTGATGGAGTTTGGTTCAGGGACCAGAAGTCTTAAGCTGTCTATGTGAGAGTCTGTCAGATCTGGTGTTCACTTTATACATATGATTCCAGCATCATCATCAATACCCTGGCTGTGAGGGACCAAAGGGAATTAACTCATGGTCATGTCAGTAGTCAAGTCTCAAAGGAACATTCAAGTTCCATATCCCTGACCCTCAGGGCATGATTCAGCTCATGCACAATGTAGAAAGCTGTAGTTCCACTGAGCACAGGGGACACCACCAGCCAGGACTTAGACACCTGCCACTCCTAAGACAGCAGAGTGCTGAGGCTAGGTGGCTTAAGGAACAGACATCAGGCATGTTTCAATTTGTGGATATGTGAGGTAATTCCATTGGTCAGTGCAGTCCTTGGCAGGTGCTGGGAAATGGATTGTGTGAACATTATATCCAGTGAGAAAGACAGAGGTCAATAGGGAACTTGGAATCAATGGAATCTCCTTGAGTAGTGGGGTTAGCCAAAGGGACTGAGGCTTCACCATGGAGCTATATTGCTCAGAATTAAACCCCAGTGGAGCTCCCCCTGAGTGAACATAGGACACTGTCTTCACGTCTCTTCACTTCCTGTATTCAGCTTTTAAGATACTGGAATGCATAAGGACCAAGGGAGCTTAGAGTCAGGCATGTGATAAAGGAACCTGCCACCAGCAAGCCTGAAGACAGGAAGCTAGAAATGGGAAGGCTGCTAAGCTTTGCTGTGGTTCTCAAGAGGTCAGCAGGAGAGATGTTTCAGGGGAACCACAAATGATACAATTCTGATACCAGCCAAGGCCCCATGCCATGCACTTTCTCAAGATTCTTGCATGTCCCCAGGGCAGGTCCCATGACAACCTCTGAACCTCAGCATCTTCTGGCATGAGATTTGCCTCTCTTGTGTGACCTGACACAGGGCTCAGGTCCCTCTTCTCCATACACTCCAGGATCCAAAACTGCATAAGGCCCCAGGACACAAAGCCAATCTTCCAGAATGTCTATGAAAGTAGAAGAGTTTCTACCATAGCCACCTACCTGGGAAGAGACTGACCATGAATTAGATTTCCTTTCTCCAACAGTTCTGCCACCTTCCGTGTCCTCACCCACTCCACCAATTTCCTTCCTGCTTAATTAGAACACTCGAGAGCAGTGGTTCTCAACCTTCCTATTGCTGTGACCCTTTAATATAGTTCATGTTGTGGTGATCCCCCCAGCATAAAATGATTTCATTGCTACTTTATAACTGTAATTTTGATACTGTTATGAATCATAATGCAAATATCTGATATGTGACCCTCAAAGGGGTTGAGAACCACTGCTCTAGGTCCTTTCACACTCTGACAACTCAAGGCTCCCTCTTGATTTCTCTCTTCCTTCCTCCTTATGGGCCATATAGCTATGTAACACTTGGGGTATCATGAATTGTTTTCCCTAGTCCTGCTGTGGAACTAGAAGGTGCAGAGGCTGTAGGAATGTGGAAGGAGACCTTACATTCTAGAGTTCAGATTTTCTGAGGAAGGAATGATAGGAATGAGAAGCTGAGGGTAGGTACTTTGTACACACACACACACACACACACACATGCACACACACACGCACATACAGGCTAGAGGTCAAAATCAGGTGTCTAATTACACTCTACTTTAGTTTTTGAGACAGAGTTTCTTAAAGAACTTGGACCTTAACTATGGCTAGACTGGCTGGCCAGTGAGCTAGAGGGCTGACTGTCTCAGCCTATTAGTGCTAAGATCACAGGCCTGGATGCCAAGTCTAGCACTATAGGTGTTTGCTGGGGATTGAAGTCAGGTTCTCATGCTTGTGCAGTCAACACCAGATCCACTGAGTCATCTCTCCAACTGCCTCAACTTTTTCTGCAAACTTCGCTATGGTGAAAGGTATTTTGAAGGCACTGCCCAGTGGTCATTGGGAGCTTGTAGCACTGAATTTCCCATACACTACACCTACTGAGAAGCAACGTGTCTTTCTTTCCAAGGAGGTAGAGGTGGCGATGGGGTGGGGACTCCATAGCTGAACCTGTGAAGGAAGTCCTTCCTTCCCAGACTTGTTTATTGGGAAAGTAAGCTTGCCAGGAAGCACAAACCAGACATACAGGAAGTACACGTCTCCAAGGAAGAACATAGAATCCATCCTGGCTCTAACTGAAAGGATCTCCTCCACACGAGGAACAGGAAGCAGGGCTGGAAAATGCAGGTTGTATTCACATGGAACCAACAGCCCAGCCACATGCCTAAGCCCCCAGCAACCCTTAAATGCCACACCATCTCACCCGATGCATTCCAGACTCAGTTTGCTATACAGCTGATACAACTTTCCTATCCTCTTGATAAATGATTTATATGGTGGTGGGAATAGAACCCAGGGCTTCATGAATGCTAAGCAAGCATTCTACCAACAGGGCTACCCACATCTTCAACTTATACACTTAACATTTCAGGAGAAGTGAAAAGCTGAGGCCACTGGTGTAAGGTGACTGGTGTAAGGCCCTCAACCACGAGTGGTCAGGGCCTTCCCTTGAGGACCTCCAACTGCCAGGTTCCATTCACAGAACACTCTTAACTGCCCTAACTGCTGGACACAGCCCCCCCCCCACAACCTTACAGAGTAAAAAGCCAAAGCTCTGGATGATCCCACCAATGTCTACCTTGGAAAGCTCCACTGCCCTGTAGCCTGTTCAGTTTGCTGCTCTTTCTCACCTGAGCAGAGGCAGTCACTCTCCTGGTTTTTTTACCTCCCAGTAAATCTCACATGAAGTTTGTTGTGCAGTGTGACTTTGTGGTATTCCCTGACTCCTGACTGCCAGGATACCTTTTCATCTGAGTTGTAATGGTTACAATTGGATAGGCACTACTAGTGCCTGCATTTCCCCTCATGGTCTAAGCTGCACTGTGACCCTATCCCTCATCTCCAGTTCACCAGCAACAGACTCACATTCCTGCTCACTGATTGCTCAGCACCCCATCCACCAGCAGCAATTAGGTAAGTTTCCCCTCTGGTTAGTATAAACGTTTCCCTGAGTCCAAGGAAGTAATAGATACCCCTCTGGAACTCTTTCTTGGAGGTGGAGGCACCCCAGCCATGGTCTTTAAGGCTATGGCTAGCCTTCTTCACCTGACCCCATCCCCTCACACTTGGAGCTGCAATCCTACAGTTTCCTTAGGCTAAACCAGGCTATTGTGTCTCTTCCTGCCCTTTTCTCCCATCTTCCCCACAAAGCAGAAATGGCAGAGCAGAGCACAGAACACAGAACACAGAACAGAGCACAGAACACAGAGCACAGAAGAGAGCACAGAGCAGAACACAAAACACAGAACAGAGCACAGGAAACAGAACAGAGCACAGAACAGAGGACAGGGCACAGAACAGAGCACAGAACACAGAACAGAGCACAGAACACAGAGCAGAGCACAGAACAGAACAGAACAGAGCACAGAGCACAGAACACAGAACCGAGCACAGGGCACAGAACAGAGCACAGAACACAGAACAGAGCACAGAGCACAGAGCAGAGCACAGAACACAGAACAGAGCACAGAACACAGAATATAGAACAGAGCACAGAGCAGAGCACAGAACACAGAACATAGAACAGAGCACAGAACACAGAACAGAGCACAGAGCAGAGCACAGAACACAGAACAGAGCACAGAGCAGAGCACAGAACACAGAACAGAGCACAGAACACAGAGCACAGAAGAGAGCACAGAGCAGAACACAGAGCACAGAGCAGAACACAAAACACAGAACAGAGCACAGGAAACAGAACAGAGCACAGGAAACAGAACAGAGCACAGAACACAGAACAGAGCACAGAACACAGAGCAGAGCACAGAACAGAACAGAACAGAGCACAGAACACAGAATAGAGAACAGAGCACCGAAGAGAGCACAGAGCAGAACACTGAACAGAGCACAGAACACAGAGCAGAGCACAGAACACAGAACACAGAGAACAGAACACAGAACACAGAGAACAGAGCACAGAAGAGAGCACAGAGCAGAACACAGAACAGAGCACAGAGCACAGAACACAGAACAGAGCACAGAGCACAGAAGAGAGAACAGAGCAGAACACAGAGCACAGAGCAGAGCACAAAACACAGAACAGAGCACAGGGAACAGAACAGAGCACAAAGCACAGAACACAGAACCGAGCACAGAACACAGAACAGAGCACAGAACACAGAATAGAGAACAGAGCACAGAGCAGAGCACAGAACACAGAACATAGAACAGAGCACAGAACATAGAACAGAGCACAGAACACAGAACAGAGCACAGAGCAGAGCACAGAACACAGAACAGAGCACAGAGTACAGAGCAGAACACAGAGCAGAGCACAGAACACAGAGCAGAGCACAGGGCACAGGACAGAGCACAGAGCACAGAACATAGAACATAGAACAGAGCACAGAACAAAGAACAGAGCACAAAACACAGAACAGAACAGAGCACAGAGCACAGAGCACAGAACACAGAACACAGAACAGAGCACAGAGCACAGAAGAGAGCACAGAGCAAAACACAAAGCACAGAGCAGAGCACAGAGCAGAGTACAGAAGAGAGCACAGAGCAGAGCACAGAAGAGAGCACAGGGCACAGAGCACAGAGCACAGAAGAGAGCACAGGGCACAGAACAGAGCACAGAGCAGAGCACAGAACGCAGAACAGAGCACAGAACACAGAGCACAGAGCACAGAAGGGAGCACAAAGCAGAACACAGCACAGAGCAGAACACAGAGCACAGAGCAGAGCACAGAACACAGAACAGAGCACAGAAGAGAGCACAAAGCAGAACACAGCACAGAGCAGAACACAGAGCACAGAGCAGAGCACAGAACAGAACAGAGCACAGAGCACAGAACACAGAAGAGAGCACAAAGCAGAACACAGAGCACAGAGCAGAACACAGAGCACAGAGCAGAGCACAGAACACAGAATAGAGCACAGGGCACAGAACAGAGCACAGAGCACAAAACAGAGCACAGAGCACAGAACACAGAGCAGATCACAGAACAGAACACAGAACAGAGCACAGGACACAGAACAGAACACAGAGCCCAGAACACAGAACAGAGCACAGAACACAGAGCACAGCACAGAGCAGAACAGAGCACAGAGCACAGAACAGAGCACAGAGCAGAACAGAGCACAGAGCAGAACACAGAGCAGAGCACAAAATACAGAACAGAACAGAGCACAGGGCACAGGACGCAGAGCACAGAACAGAGCACAGAACATAGAACACCGAGCACAGAGCAGAACACAGAACAGAGCAGAGCCTAGAGCACAGCAGAGAGCAGAGAGCACAGAACGAAGAGCACAGAGCAGAGCACAGAACAGAGTGCAGAGCACAGAACCGAGCACAGAGCACAGAGCACAGCCCAGAGCACAGAACACAGAACAGAGCAATCAACAGCTTTTGCCAGAGCAGAACTGAGGGAATGGAGCTGTAGCACTTCTGTTGGGAAAGCCTTCCCTTCAGCAGATCTGGCTGGTCTTCACAAGGCCATCCTTAAAACGGTAAATTATGAAAAAATCCAAGAGGTTATCCAGGACAAACATGATAACCCATCTCAATTACTAGACCACCTTACAAAGGCCCTCTTACAATATAGCAATCTGGATTCCGAGACCCCAGATGGAAAGCAACTCCCAATGACCTACTTCTTCTCCCAGTTTCCCTGATATTAGGGCCAATCTTAAATGTCTAGAGAAAGAACCCCTGACTCCACAGGCAGAAGTCTTAGCAATGGCCTTTAAGGTATAACATGGGAGAGATGAAAAGACTCTGAAAACAAAAATACCTGGTGCTAGTGAAGGCCTTTCAACTGGCCATAGCAACTACCCAGGCTCCTTGGTGTCCCAAAGCCTGAGAACCTTTGAGTTCCTATTTCAAAAGCAGTCAGGAGGTTCACTGGGCTTGGGCCTGTCTGATCCCTTATAAATCATCCAGACTATGTCCAAGGTGCCATCAAGGGCAGTGGAGTGTTGACTGCCCCCATGATCCTCATGGTGTGGGGATATCAAGCCTAAATGGCCCTTCAGCCGACCTCCTAGGTCTGGCCATGGACTACTGACCACTGCCATCTCTCACTGGGAGCCTCAGGTAGACATCACAGTATCAGGGCGATCTCTCTCCTTCTGGACACTGGGGCCACCTATTAAGTCCTGACAGTTTTAGAGACCTACATCTTCTTGTTCCCCTATTGTCAGGGTAGGGTGATGACTTTATCAGCCTGACCAAATATATCATCCAGGCTCAATACCCACACTCCCTCTACAGCCTCAGGGGACTTAAGCCTCTTATCTCTGACCTCTTAAGGTTCTTCGACCTTTCCTTGGCCCCTTTCCCTTGGAGCTACCCGCTCGCTCTCTCCTAGTGCCCTCCTGGGCCTATGTTTCAACTTTCCTTGCCTTCCAAAAGGAGCTGCCTGCTAAGTCCCACAGCTTAAACCCTTCTGGGCCTCTGTGAACTTGTCCCTCTTGCCTCAGTTCCATCCTGGAACTCTCACAGCTTCTCTATGCCCTCCTGGGCTTCTCTTGTGCCTCTCAGCTCCCATTTGGAGCTTATACAAACTCCCTCCAGCAGAGTTTGTTTACAGCGGAGTTCATTTTGTGACCCTTCCTCTTCCTCCACTAACTCAGATTTTATTAAAGCCTCACTCTGTTACTACAAACAGAAGAGAGTGGAGGCCTTTGTCTCTTCCACAGGGAGGAATGCTTCTCTGTCAACCAGTCAGGTACAGTAAAAGACAAGATCGAACAACTCTAGATGGATCTCCAAAAATGTAAAGACAGCCTGAAGCCAGTGGCTCACTGACAGTCCAATATGGAATTGGACACTACCCTTCTCAACCCCCTTCTCCTTTTCTTAATCCTATGAGTCAAACCCTGCTTTATAAACTTGTCTAGATTTTTTCAATAACAGATTCAAAAGATTTCTAACCAGACTTTTAATCAGTTGCTATTATAGGATTACTGGCCCCCAGCTACAGAGCCAGAGGCCAGTGACTCCCGATTATACCTATGGTGAAAATCAAATTTGCCCAAAGGACTTCGATGCCCCTACTCAGCAGGAAGTAGTTTAAGAACATCACCCCTCTTTCCTGTGACCTGTTTATCAATAATAGGTGGGGGAGAGGATGTAAGCCCCTCAAACCACATGCGTGGCCAGGCCCATCCCCCAAGGACCTACACTGCTAGTTTCCACCCACAGAACACTCTAACTGCTGGACCCAGCCCCCATCCTACAGAGTAAAAAGACAAATCTCTGGACATGAAATCCCACTAATCTCCAGCCTGGAAAGCTCCACCCTAAAAAGTTCCACCTCCCCCACTCCCCGAGAAACTCTATATAAGCCTTGTATCTTGTCAAGTTTACTGCTGTTTCTCACTTGAGGAGAGGCAGCCACCTGTTATGGAATATCATTTTAAGGTGTGTTACTTTTGTTTATGTTGCATTTGTTTAACTCTGAAGCTGTGTTACTTTGCCTATCTAAAACACATGATGGTCTAATAAACGGCCAACAGCAAAGCAGGAGAAAGGATAGGCGGTGCTGGCAGGCAGAAAGACCATACAGGAGAAATCTGGGAGAGAAAAGGATTGAGAGGAGGAGGATGCAAGGGGCCAGCCACCCAGCTCACAGCAAGCCACTGAGTAAGAGGAAGATTTACATAAGCAAGAGAATGGGAAAAACCCAGAGGAAAAAGGTAGATGGGATGATTTAAGGAAAGTTGGCAAGAAACAAGCCAAGCTAAAGCCAGGCATTTAAAAGTAAGAATAAACCTCCGTGAGTGATTTATTTGGGAGCTGGGTGGAGGGTCCCTAAAGAGACAAAGAGAAAAAACAACCAACATCAGCCACCCTCCTGGTTTTTTCCCTCCCAATAAATCTCATGTGATGTTTGTTGTGCTATGTGACTTTGTGGTATTCCCTGACTCTGACTGTCAGGATACATTTTCATCCAAGCTGTAATGCTTACAATTGGACTGGTTTTTAACCTAGCCCCACAAACAAAAGCACTCATAACAGATGCTTGCTCATAAAGTTTATTGACAACTGTTTGGTCCCAAAACACAAACAGCACTTGAACCACGGGGGGGGGGGGGGGGTTCAAACAAAATAGTTAAGAAAAACATCTTGTCCCCCAAGCCTGATCAAAAGAAACAGTGCAGGATGGGAAAGGAAATTTTGGTGATAACTTTTTTCTTTTTTAACAGATAAATCTAATCTGGTACATCTTTCTAGCCAGAAAGAGTGTCTCATTATCTCCATGTGCATCATCATCTAAGCATCATCATAGCATCATCATTTAAGCCTCTGGATAAAGAAGGAGTGATTGGACTGGTCACTGTGGGCACATCACAGACTCAATGCACTTTCACTGAATTTTCACATCTTTAAACAGCAATGGTTAGTTACACTCATCCCAGAAGCATGGGCAACTCCAGCAAATGGCAAAGAAATATCCATTCACTGTACACAAATACTCTTTGTTGCCCACAGAACAAACTGACCTTTGAGATGGCTCCAAGTGACTTTAGTGACACCTGGTGTTTTCAAAGTCCATAATCCCTTCTACGCTTGCAAACCTTAAGTCTAAGCAAGCAAGCTTATCCTTAGGATGTCTGTGAATAAGGCAACTCATGTTCTCAACACTATTACATTGCTTAAAAGCCTCAGAGAAATTGCACACATGCCATCTTACTTCCTATGTACTAATCTGTAGAGGAAGTGCCATGAGGCCTTGAAGAGGAAGTGCCGGCAGGCTTTGCACAGTGTAGCAAGCCTGCAGAGCACTTCCAGTGCAGCTTCATTTTGGGCAGGTCATGTGCTGAGAACTGGGAATCACTGGCTTCATTTAAAAGATTTTGGCAACAAAAATCCAACTGGTAAAAATATCCCTCTAGTGCCTTTAATTTTGTGACATTTTTTCAAAATGCTGGCTATGGAATAAAAATCCATTTTCTGGCTTTCTAGAAAAAACCAAATATAAACATTTCCCACCAAAGAAACCATCTAACTAGTGGACGACTGTGTGCCAACAGGTTCTTTCTGCTCTATGAATGGATCTGCCCTTTTTGCCCAACAAATACAATCCATTGTAAATGTCAGGTCTCTCCAGCAGGAGTGAGAGGCCACTCATGAGCGGACACCTCAGGCACTCAGAGAGAAAGTCATTCCACAGGGTGGTGTCCACAAAGGCTGGCTTTTCCTAAATGCCAACATCAGACACCACAAAAAAACAAAAACAAAAAACGATCCCAAATGTGCTTCCAATAGTGAGAAGTAACAGAAAAACCAGACATTATTAAAAGATGACAAGATGAACTAACATGGACACACATCGTCACATGGAGAACTTCCCAGATTTACAGCCAACTTTAAAGTCACAAAAACAAAAGGTTAGGTTGATTAATCTTGGCCTTCACATTACAGATAGAACTCCAGTCTCTTCCTATAGTGGAAATAGTATCAAACCCACTCTTTTTGAAGCACCTTGCCACTCAGCTGATTTACAATCTATGCGTTTGATGCATAGTTAATCAGACTCTTTGCAACACCACCTCTCAACACATTAGTAATGTGTGCCATCATTCAAACACTGACTTTAAATTTGTGACACCGAGACCATCTCCTTTCCTTAACTTGATCCTTAGCAAACTGGGACAGAGAAAGGAAGCGTGAAACAACTTTACAGAAAGCTCCTAAATGGAATCCCTAAATGGAAACATTTAAAAATTGAAATGAAGCCACATTGGTCAACCACAGACATAGTTAAATAAAAAAAACAAGGCACACCAACAAGTCACCTGGAAACCAGGAACCTTCCTATGTCAGTCTGAAAATGGCCCTCCTGCCGCTCACTCATTCCCCAGTGTGTGACCCACAGGCTCACAGACATACATGCTTGGCTTTTCCAACAACCATAACAACATTTGCTTAAGCAAAAGACAGAGGTTGCTCAATGGGAGTTAAGTCACTTCCTGCTGAGTGATCAACCGCTGCTGCTTACTCCCTCCTACCCACATTTCATAATAGTTTAGAAACATTTGGTAAATATATTATGGATTCCTTAATGAAGGCCAGAGTTCTTTCGAATTACTGAGAGAAATAAAGGGAAAAAAAGTTCATCTGAAAGTTCAAAAGGAACATTGCCCTATGGACCATCTATAAAAGTGGCTTCTGGGGTCAAGACAGAAAATGAGGTTTTTAAGCCCATTTCTGTGTGTAGAGTCAGGTTTTTTTTCCCCCCCATCCTAATTTGATTCTGTGTTTAAATGGGAGTTAAAGCTTAGTTATAGGTGCAAAAGAAAAGTTGGCTGCCAATCTGACTCTTTTTTTGGGCTGCTTTTTGGCTGGGCTTTCCACTGTGTCCTTGCTGAACAGTGGTGTGGGGGCTTCCAAGGAGGGACTGGGAGGAGCAGGGGCAGATGCTGGGCTGCAAGGTGAGCAGGAGTCACAGGGCAGTGTCCCCCCCTCCTTCACTGGTACTGGAATTTCAGTTTTTTCTTCTTGGTTTAAAACTACAATTCCTAGAAAGACAGAAAAGTAAATAGATTTAGTTCTAGGTCTCATAAGCAGCACTGGTTTTCAGTCCATCTGTATTTAAAAAACAAAAACAAGCTTATAAAACCCTACCAGAACCAGGTGTGATAGGCAGCTTGTTATTCCAGCCCTCAGGAAGCTGAGGCAGGATTACCACAGTACCAGGTCAGCCTTGGCTACACATCAAGATATTGTCTAAAAACACAACAAAACAAGCTAGTCGTGGTGGCACACGCCTTTGATCATAGCACTCTGGAGGCAGAGGCAGGCAGTTCTCTGAGTCTGAGGCCAGCCTGGTCTACAGAGCGAGTTCCAGGACAGTCAGAGATACACAGAGAAACCCTGTCTCAAAAAAAAAAAAAAAAAAAAAAACCTAACAAAACAAACCAACAACCAAAATGTCACATTTATGTCACAATTTAGATATTAGCTACATGGTCAATAGTATGTCACAAAAAGTCAAATATTTATAAATGACAGATCACCTCTCTTTGGATTACAAATTTTAGATAGGTCATATTTGACTACCTATCAAAGGTTAGGTTTTCATCCTCAGACTCTTTGCTTCTTCATTTCTTTGTTTGGTGACCAAAGACTCATAGGCCTCATGTGAACTTTCTGAGGCAGCAGGGACCTGCCCATTCTTCTTACAGAGGTCACATGCTCACCATGGTGTTGACACCAGGGACAAGAGGAGAGTCACATGGAACCATAGCTACTTTAGAAGGTCAACTGTCTTAGAGCACATGTAACCCACATATGTTTGAGAAAGACAGACCACTGTGCCTTAGATGCCTTCTGTGTATAGCAAGGGACCCCTGATGCCAATGACACAGGCCAAGTGATGGTGACAGAGCCCCAGCTTCTCCTCAGGAGATGGGCAGAGAACTGTGTTCCTTAGGTTCTAGCTCTCCTCTGTCACAAGCATTTGGAAGAGCTCCTGTGTACATGTGCCAGAGCCCCATGAAGAAGCAACTCTCCAGCTCTACCCCCCCCAACCCCTCATTTCAAAGAAGCACCGCGAGCCTGTGCTCTTACTGTCTTTCCAAGCAAACACTCTTCAGGCCCTGTCTAGGGTCACAAGTGTCAAACCCTGCTTAAAAAGACTATGGACAGTGGAAGCCTAGAGTAGAGAAGAAAGTATGGGCAGAAAAAGGAATAGTCAGAATACAGTGACAAAGAGGGGAAAGTGAAGGGTCTCAAAGAGCAGCTGGGACTCCTCAAAGAAGGCAGAATGACAGACCGACAAGAGGCCTTAGTCACTTAACCTGTGGAGGTGGAGGCCCCATTAGCCCCAACACCTGACACCAGGCTAGCACTAAGTTAGGATGTTAAGAAGTCAACTTTCAGGCAGGCATGATGGCACACACCTTGAATCCTCGCACTCAGGAGGCAGAGGCAGGTGGATCTCTGTGAGTTCAAAGCCAGCCTGGTCTACAGCGTGAGTTCCAGGACAGCCAGAATTACAGTGAGACTCTATCTTGAAAAAACCCAAAACCAAAACAACAACAAAAAGGCCAGTCAGCTTTCTTGGCTTTCAGGTCACAGGATATACTCTAGGGCCTCAAACCATAGGTACCTTGCTCAGACCAGCTTCCTAAAGCCCTAGTATCCACTGGACCCAAAGCAAAGGCTTGTGTAGCAGGTGACAGTTGTTGTCTAAGGAGCAGCTGAACCTCAGACATGGTGGGAAGGCCAGAAGTCCCAGACGACCTGAGATAGGACTCACTACTCAAAAGGCTCTTCCACAGCCTGGTGACATTGGCCCCCAACTTCAGATTATACTTGATATATAAGTTAAATTTATTAGTCAAAACCCCAACAAGGAAAGGAAGAGTCTGAATAATCAGCACAAGTACTTTTATACCCTTTGTCCATCAGACACCTTCTACACTGGCATCATGAGTCATTTGCTAAACCCACAGACAAGTGACCAGCATACACGGTGTGACCTACCCAGAGGCTCTTGAGGGTATTCCTCAAACTGAATGAGATCCGTGGCTTGCAGGATGACGGGATCTGGTCTTAGTTGAGGGGATGGCAGGCATGAAGGGACAGGAGCACAGAGGAGGTCAACAGGGGAGCTGTTGGTCAGGTGCAGGAGCTCCTGCTCCATCTGGCTGGGCCCTGCACAGAGAAGGCAGGCGGCTACATTCAGCACAGGCACAAAGGTCTGCTCCTGTAGCTTTCTTCAGCCCCAGAAATCAGCATGAAATACTCAAGCACTCGTTATGTGTGTATATAATATATATAATAAACAAAAACAAAGCCATTATCAGAATACTCCTGGAAAACAATATCTGCTGAAGACTTGTGTTCTTAAGAACACTGGTCTCTGAAGAGGCCCAAAAAGGAAGAGCCTTTGGAAGAGAAACCAAACTGCCGAGGATTGGGGCAGTAGAAGGAGCCAGGGCCAAGAAGCTTCAGCAATGTCAGATGCTGGAAATAGCTTTTCTCAAAGCACAAGGCACAGTAATCCTTCTATCTACTCGTGATGTTATGTGAAGACCCCTCTTACATTTAATGATTGAGTTCAAGTCTATAGGATGCTGGAGTGGCTTCTGTGATACAGAGCTGGCTCTACATAAAGCCTATGACTCAGTAGTTACCTGGAGGAGCACTTTTGGACCACTGTATGTCACGCCCCATGTCAGATCCCTGAGCCCCTTTCCTCATGAGGCATGTGTGCTGTGTCCTTTCCACATCTAGTCTAGCAATGACCCAGCTCAGCATAGCCCATCAACCTTGGTACCTACTCACCCTGACCAGGCTTTAGCAGAACTCTATTAGACTATCAGCACAACAAATTCACCTACCCTTCCATCCACCTCTGTTTAGCCTTCCTGGCACTCTGTCCCCAGGTCTTTGAGGCTAGGCTTTCTTTCCTTCTATCACCACAGTTTTAAACAGTTATTTAGTAAACATCAAAAAACACCTGAATTGGGATATTCTTTAAGGATCTTACTTAGCCAATCACTCAATACTACCACATATAGACCTGTTAAACTACACACCAAATTGCACTAGGAAAAAAAAATTAATGTTTCGGTCTGGAGAGATGGCTCATCAGTTAAAAGCATGTTGTTCTTGCAAAGAACCTGGATTTGGTTCCCAGAACCCACATAGTGGCTCACAACCATCCATAATTCCTGTTCCAGGAGATCCAATGCCCTCTTCTGACCTCCTCAGTCACCAGGCAGGCGTACACATGATGCACAGATACATGCAGGCAAAACATTCATACACATAAAAATGAAATACATCTAATTTTTTATGAATGCTTAACTTAATGAAATTGCCCACTGTCCTCTTTCCTCCAAGTGTCTTACCCCAAGCCTCCTCCTGGAACTTTAAGGCTTTACCTACTTTGTTGCTTTTCCTCTAGTACCCAGTACCTGTTCTGAGCTGGAGTTCTGATGCTATTCGAGATTCTGAGACCTCCAGGATCTGTCTGCTAACTGCAGGCTGGTTTTCATGACTGGCAGGGAACAGGCCAAGGGAGCTCAGCTGGTCTAGAAGAAAAGATCACCCATCAGTGAGAAAGGTCAGTGAGAGAATCACAATTGAGTCAAGGGAGGGGAATGGGGGCTTGCTTACTTTTCATGTCATTTTTTAACACTACAATTCTCTTATAACCATGTCCCTTTATCCAGACGACCTGTGTAAAGACATACACATCTGGTTAAGCAGTAGAAAAGGAGGCGAAAGTACACTAACATTCAGGTGAGTGGGGCTTCAATGCCTGCTTCTCACACACCAGAATCAGAACTCAGTAAATGCCAACAACTTTTCTATGTCCTTTCTTTAGCTTCACAGATAGCAGAGGATAGAAACACCCTCCCTCTGCCCCCAGAAAAAGCTGAGTAACCAGAATCACAAGACACAGTATAAAAAGTACTTATGACTCTTCAATAATGTCTACTGTAGTTTTGGGACTTAAATCCAGAAACTTCCCACATCAGAGTACTTACATTTCTAATAGAAACTGAACTCAACCTCAAAGGACAGCATCTCCCAGACTCTACAACGAACTGCTGATCCTGACAGTAAAACAGCAGCCCTGACCTAGTGGTACTGCTCTCCACCTTCAACCAGGTCAGGGTGGGAGTAAGCTTTGGTTCCCAGGGGTCTCTACCTCAGATCTATCACCAAATCCCTGTCTTCAGCTTCCAGGCATTCTTCTACTGTTTCATCAGAGGCCGAGCACCCTATGTCTCAAATGCTTGGAATCAGAGGGGTTTTGGATTTGGGAGTATTTGCATATACCTAATGAGATAATTTGTGGTCTGGGTGCATTTAAACTAGAAATTCATCTATTATCTCATAAGCACTGTACACTGTACATAGCCTGAAGGCACTTTAGATGTATTTTCCCTTGTTTTTATAGTAAAAAAAAGTGTTTTGACTGCAATTCATCACAGGTGGTCAGGGTAGACTGTCCACTGTGGTGTCATGTTGCTTCCAGAATTTTGGAATATTTTGGGGTTTAGAATTAGACTACAGGTGCCCCCATGTGTTTCAACCCAGCTTCACCTCCTTCACCGATACCTTCTAGGGCCTTGGCATCAGTCAGGACCCTGCATAAGTTCCCTCCTCCACTCCAGTATCTCTTAGTTCTTCTGTGGACAGCAGTGATGCTTTTCCAAAGGTAAAGCTAAGCTTTCCTGCCTTCCCCACAGCAAAGGGAAGCTCCTACCTGGAGGAGCAAGGCCCTCAGAACAGCTCCTACTCTAGCAGAGGCTCTAGCATTCTTGCATTTTTTCATTTCTATTTTTTGCAGTACTGAGGATCAACTCAAAGCCTTGCTGTAAGCCCCACGAGCCACTGAAGTGGCCAGGCCCCTTCCACGAGGACCTCTAACTGACAGGTTCCACCCACAGAATACTCTAACTTCCCTAACTGCTGGACTCTGCCCCCACACTGCAGGAGTGGCCAAGTCCCTCCCCCACCACCCCAGGACCTCTGCCAGGTTCCACCCACAGAATACTCTAATTGCCCTAACTGCTGCCCCCCATCCTGCAGAGCAAAAAGCCCAATCTCTGGACATGAAATCCCCGAAAAGTTCCACTCCCTTCTCAAGAAGCTCTGTATAAGCTCTCTATCCTGTTCAGTTTGCTGCTGTTTCTTGCTCGAGCAGAGGCAGCCATCCTCCTGGCTTATTCCCAATAAATATCTTGTGTAAGGTTTGTTGTGTGGTGTGACTTTGTGGCATTCCTTGGCTTCTAGCTGCCAGGATACCTTTCCATCTAAGCTGCAATGCTTACACTTGCCATGCAGCTAAGCAAGCACTCTCACAATAGATTCTCTTCCTCTCACAGCTACTGGCTGTTCATCTGTGCATGCCACCTTACCTACCACAACAGCCTGTGCATATTCCTTGCCACATGGTAACTCAGACATCTGTGATGTTGCCCTTCCAGGATTCCTATGCTCACGAAGTGGGCCCTGCCTGGGCCATTGTCCACCCTCACTGAGCCACACTCTACTTAGGACATCTGCTTAAGTGTCCTATCTGGTTACGTGACCACTGAGCACACTTTTAGGGAGGACAGCCTGCAACTTACTTACCTGACACACAGGAATAAAGGTTTAGAAAATCACTGAGAAACACTAAAGTCATTCATCTTATCTGGCAGCACTCTGATGGCACCTTACATCTCTGATCAGGAGTCAGCGATGGCTCTTCAGGAAGACACTTTCTCGGAAGCTGAGGAAAACACCTACCTGTGGGATGGCTCCCAATAGCTCCTCCACACTACTGAAGCCATATGTTTTGGGCTGCAGTGTTTCTCCAACATACTTGGTATAGGCCACGGAAAATTCATGAAGGAAAATCTGCTGGTAGTGATAGGTGTGAAGCAAAGACCGCACATTCTTTGCAAACAAGTATAGGCTTGTGAGCTTCACACACTCTTCTGCCTTATCATTTGTAAACACCTGGCCCAGAAGAGAGAGAAGGATTAGAAACTTCCCGAGTGACCACCTCTGTCCCCTCTGGTTGAAGGCCTTCTGCCAAGAACACTCTGAAGGCCCCAAATCAACTTGGTTTCTAGGACGGGCTCACAGAAAGGTCTCCCAGGGCCCTAGGAGGGGTTCATGGCAAGGCCTTCCAGAGAGGCTAAACAACCCAGGGCAACTTTGTTTTCTCTGCAGTGTAATTCTGTCAAGTTTGAAGAAACTGTGTGAGCAAGGAAGGAAAGCAGGCCCAAAGCAAGCAGACAGGAAAGATGAGACAATCTCAATAGACACACAGTGGCTGTGGCCACTAGCTCTCATCTTCCAGAAATAATGTGAGGCCGAACAATGGTGGTTATCCTTGCAAACACACACAAAACTCCTGTGTCTTCTGGTACCCAGCTTTTGAAACTACATGTGGAGACTGCAAAAAAACTAGGAGTATAAAAATGTTTCTGAATCCCAACAATCAAAAATTAGTTGGAAAGTCAAACTCATAATGAACCCAAGGTGTTTCCACAGCACTTCTCCACACTGTATCACACACTCAGCGTTACACATGCTGTCCTGCCATGCAACACCAACAAATGCTGCCTGAATGACCTCAGTCAGATTTGCATCTATATGCTATTAATGTAGCGTTTTTACTGCTCACTCCAACCTGCTATTATTTAACTCTGAAAAACATCAAAGATGCTCTAGGTCCTACAGTTTCAAGATTCAGCCAAGATTCTTTTACAGGAAAACAAACAAGAACATCCGTCTCAATATGCAAATCTCTGTTCTTCTTTTGTAAATGGTAAAACCGTATGCATACCAATCAGTTATTCTCCAGTTCCATGAGCTCCAAAGCCTTTTTCTGACTTCTGTGGGCACCAGGCATGCATTTGGTACACATACATAAATGCAAGCAAAACATTCATACACATAAAATAAGTCAATCTAACAGTAAATAAATAAATGCAAATTTTTAAAAAAGAAAAGAGCCATGAATGTGAGAGAGAGCTAGAAGGGGGTATATGAGAGGGGATGGGAGATGAAATGGAAGGGGGAAATAATGTGATTATATTTTAATTTCAAAAGATAAAAAATTACTAAAAGAGGTGGGCAATGGTGGTACACACTTTTAATCCCAGCACTTGGGAGGCAGAGGCAGGCAGATCTCTGTGAGTTCAAGGCCAGCCTGGTCTACAGAGTGAGTTCTAGGACAGCCAAGGCTACATAGAGAAACCCTGTCTCGGAGGGAAAATAAAATTAGTAAAAAAAAGAAAAATGGCCAGCCAATTTCAGAACCTCCAGTGTTCCTCCAGCTCTACAATACTAATGCAGACCTAACAGGACTCCAGAAGAGCTGGGCTGAGAAGCTTCCAATATGATGGGTCTAAAGACCCATTCACACATGTACCTCCACTAAGTAAGGCAGACTCTTCAGTAGTTCAGTCAAGGTCATGAATCCATATTCACAGGGGTTAAGAGGAGTACTGTGGGTGGTTTCGTAATGTCTCCTAAGCTCATCAACAGAAAGATAGGTATCTTCTTCCCAAGACATCAATAACACCAGCAACTGGGCAGTGAGAGACCGCAGAGACTTCTTGTTGATCAGCTGGATCTGTTTGCCAGACTTCAGATCAGCAACCTAAAGAAAGGAGAATGCAAACCCAGTTCAGATCATCTCATTCTGACTAACAAGACCAACAGAGGCTCTTACACACAACAGAGTGAGTGGGTTTCTTTGTGACAGCAACCAACACTTGGAACGAGACTGGAGCAGAAACTGCTTTCACCCTCCTACGGTTCAACCCATAAGCCCAAACTCCACCCATTCATCTTTCATGCAGTATTTGGAAGACACTGTTGTGGTTCTCTGCTTCTGTGTTCTTTCTTTCTTGCTGTTTTCCTTAAAGACAGACAGGTGAACTTGTTAGAATTCTACCTTTACTCCAGCTACACATGTGCAGTTCAGGATCTTGTGTCTTACATCATCAGTGTGTGCTGGCGACTATGTGCACGCAGTGTGGTCACACAATCTGCGCCTTAAAAAAGCCAGATGCAGGCCCCCCCTCTCTGCTCCCCCGCCCCATCTTTCTCTCTTTCTTCCCCAGGCCTGGTCTTTTTATCCCTCCCCCCTTCCTAATAAAGTTCTCTGTAACTAGGTAGTTGTGGCCATGGCTTGTGACCTTTCCACAGCACCACTTATCACTCATTTCATTGGTGCCGTAGACTCAGATAGGACATTCTGCCTGCTCTGTGTCCAGGGTTGAGTGTTGTCGGAAACCTATACTGAAGACCTGTGACTGCGTGCTCCACTTTTTTCATTTATCCAGCCACCGGACCGCTCTGCACACACCACACATGCCACCAAGATTGGTGAGTTCCCCTGCCGTTTCCCACAACTGCAGCCTGAGCTATATTCCTCGCACTGGATCCCTGGGGGGTCCTCGGGCTGCACTTGCACCAACTCATTCTCTCTCTTGATGAAGAGGTCAATGCTGTCGGACCCCCAGGGGGTCCTCATGCTGCATATGCTCCCAGCCCTTATTCCTCTCTTGATGAAGCGGGGAGTAACCTGAGCTGACTCATAGATCCTTCTCCAACCTCGGGGTTGACTAGGACTGGAGTCTGATCCTGTTTCTTTATTTTAATTTTTTATTTTTCTCTCTTGGCACTGCAGCCATGGGACATAGGGGCTTCCTTCTCATGGTTCCATCCCTCCTCTGACAAATGCCTTAAATATCCCCAGATACCATTAAATTTGGCTGCTTGAACCCTGATATTTCACAGGAATTATCTAACTTTTGCCAGCAAACAGGCAAACGAAAAGAGTTACCTTATCCCCAAGCTTTCTACCAAAGCTCTGAACCCTTCTCCCTCTCCATTTCTGATTCTTTCTCTGCCACGTGCAACCACTTCTGTCTACCTGACTTCTGCTTTCTGCTCTCCGGCATTGGGCGGGCTTTAACTCACCTTAACTCCTCCCACTTGTTCTCAAGCTGCCCTGAGAAGCACAGACGGGTCTGAAAGCAGGCTAGGATGCAGGCAAATAAGTTTATGGTCAGGACCCACATGGGGATCACAGTAATCAAGATGGATGGCTCTTCAGCCAGAGATCAGTTTACACCCTGCCTCCTGGCAGGTCTTCCTAAAGCTGTCCTCAAGCCAGCAGACATCAAGAAAAAAAAAAATTCAAGACACGGAATAAAATCTTGTCTCTTGTCTTCCAGACCTCCCCAACATAAGGGCTAAAACTTAAGCATCTGGAAAGCAAGGCTCCTGACCCCACAGGTGGAAGTTTCAGCTGTGGCATTTAAGGTATACCAGGGGAGAGATGAAAAAGCCCGAGAACAGAATTGCCAAGTGCTGGCACACGCTGTCCGACTGGCTCCCAAAAGCCGCTGGGTCCTTGTTTTAAGTGCAGGGGGGAAAAAAAAAGAGGCCATGCGGGCTAGTACGTGCCCTGACAAAGTTCAAAGTGCCTTGTTCAAAGTGCTACCTAGAAAGACAACCGGTCAGCTGACTGCACCCAGGCACCAAGGGACATGGGAGCATCAAGCTAAGACCTCCAGCGGACCTCTAGGCTTGGCCACAGGCTCGCTTGCAGGGAACCCAGAACGCAGCATGGAAGTGATCCATTTCCTTCCTTCTGGACACCAGAGCCACTAACCCAGTCCTGGGAGTTTTGGGGTCTCACCTCTCCTCATTTCCCTATTGTTGGGGTAGGGAGGACAGTCTTAGATTTAATTGTACTTTCAGGGTTATATGGGAAAAGGTTTTCCAGCTAAGGTAGGAGCTTTCATTTCATTGCTCCCTCCATGTGCCTCACTCCAGACCTGTCAGAAGTGCTTCTTCTCCTCATGCACACAGACAGGGCACTGATCTCTGCCTTGTCCCTAATTCCAGAAGAATGAGGTCTCACCCCACAAGCTTTTCTCTTCCTGGTTCCCTCTTCTAATTAACTGCTCAGCTAATGGTTACAGGACCACCACAGAACTGGAGTCCAGGGATAATCAAGTAAGAAACTGTAACAGTTAAAAGGTATTTACACCCCCAGACCCAAAAGTATCTGGGCTCTAAAAAAAAAATTTAATATAACCATCTATTACTGTTAAATGCTCTCAACAATTTATCACGTGTGTCTCCTGGATGCTAAACTAGTAAAGGAAACAGGTGCCTTAAAATAATCTGTCTCTGATAAAGCTTATCTCAGGTTAAAAAAAAAATTAAAAAATGTTCCAATCTCTCTGTCTCTCTTGTTAACACTAACCAATACAAGCAGAGTACTAAACACTACAATGATCACTAATTTTCTCATAGCTGCTTCTTAATATGTTCAAAACTTTTTCCAAGCTCCAGAAACCAGCTTAAGTCCATCTGGACAGGTCAAATCTACTTCAGATAAGTGCCAAACACAAACTCCCCTGGTCTGGGAACACTCTAAAGAAAATAAAAATACTGATTTTTTTTTTTCCTAAACTTTCTCTGTCTTACCAGCATCTTGTCAGACACAAAAGCAGCCAGAGTGTGAAGCCAAGAGGGATGAACAGCTCCAAGGCAGCAGGACAGCCCACCATCCCAGGATGCCTAACCCCCCAAGAGTCAACTGATGCCCACCAAGTCAGCTGGAAGCAGTTTTTCTGGGAGAAACGATGCCCCTATTCCTATTCAAAGCCCCTTGCTTTTTTATAATAAGCAAAACGTCTGGAATGTTAGAATTCTGCCCTTACTCCAGCTACACATGCACAGCTCAGGGTCTTGCGTCTTATGTCATCAGTGTGCACTGGCGACTACTGCACGTGGCATGGTCATGTAATCTGCGCCTTAAAAAAACCAGATAAAGACCCCACCCTCACTCTGCTCTGCTCCCTCCGGCCCCCACTCCTCTCTCTCTTTCCTCCCCAGGCCTGGTCTTTTTATCCCTCCTCCCCTTCCTCCTAATAAAGTTCTCTGTAACTAGGTAGTCGTGGCCATGGTTCGTGACCTTTCCACACGGTAACCAGCGCTGCCGCCAGCGCCGCTTATCATTCATTTCAGAACTGACATGCCTTAGCCAAGCTAGTGACTAGGCTTGGTGACCACAAGGAGAACTGCACTTTTCTGAGGCCCTACAACTAATTTTAAAGCTGGCATTTTCATCTGCTATGTATCTAGTTGATCATTTCAGATTCTCAAGGAGACAAAGAACTTAAGGGAAGGAACCTGTAAAAGATATATGGCATTGTCTGGGCACCAAATACCAAGGCAAAGACAAGTGCTTGGTGACTGAGAGAGATCACTGGCCTTCAGATGCAGGACCTGCCATAAACCTTAACTGCAGGTAGTAGAGCTCTGTGCACTTGTACCACCAGCCAGTGGATCCAGTCTTCTCCCTTAGGCTTCTTCCCCTTTGGCTTTGCTTTCTCTGCAAGAACCAAAGGGCTCATCACCCACATTAAGACCCGAGGGATCACATGCTTGTCCTCTTTAGGACTCTTGACTCAGCCCAGCATCAGCACATCTTTATTTTTCAGATGCACTCTGGACTGGACACAAGTCCAGAGGGTTCAAGTCACTGTCTTAGGATCCCAGACCAATTACCAATACTGTTGCTTTTTAAGAAAACCAAACAAAACTCTGTTTCTTTGATTCTGCTGAAACCTATCTCTTGATCTCAATCATCTAGGACATGGTTCAGAAGTAACAATGTTTGGAGCACACTCAGGGATCTTGTAGACAGCCTGAGAAGCTGTGCATAGCATTTCCCTCAAGCTCCCCATGAGGCTCCAGTGGGCAGCCAGGATTGCACTGGGTCTCTCACCTTTTCCTGCCTTTGCTACTTGAACCACAACTCCCATTAATTAATCTTTGGCTCTGGTTCAGAGTCTTGATTGCGTTTTTGTGGTTTTGAAACAGGGTCTCATGTAGCCCAGACTGGCCTTTGCAGGAAGCGAAGAATAAGTCCTTCTCAACCCTTTAAGGAATGGAATCTACCTCAACGTGGAAACACACCCTTAACTCTTCCCTCAGTTAAGATAAGGGCTGGAGAGATGGCTCATTGGTTAAGAGCACACTGTCTGCTCTTCCAGAGAACCAGGTTTCAATTCCCAGCATGACAGATCACAACCATTTACAACTCCAGTCCCAGAGGATCCAAAGTCCTCTTCTGGCCTCTGTGGGCACTGCAAATACGTGGTGCACACACATACATGCAAGCAAAACACCCATATACATAAAAAATAACAAATGTTCTTTAAAAACTGTTTATTCAGTTGTTCAAGAAAAAGACTCAGCTAAATGATGTGTGGGTTCATCATAAGACAAAGTATTTTTCCTTTCCAGAATTTCCAACCCCCACCCACAAGTCACCATGAGGCATGGCTGCTTTGTCTACCCACCTTTCAGTCTTGACTTGGAAAGCTCTATATTCCTTTTTCTCTTCTGTCTTTTCTTTTGGATGCAGCCAGAGCCTAGGAACATGTTCCCTGGTACTCTGAGCTTCCTTATACTTTCTGTAAAACTACCCTCCTTACCATGTGGCTGACCTCTGTGCCAGCTTTTCAAATGGCTTTGTCTCCTCTCTTTTCCACTCTTCTATTCTAGGTACAGCAAAATTTACAGCCTGCCTACCTGGTTTTTCTTTTTTTAAACTCTAATTGACCTCAAGCTTCCATTTTGAGTCTGTTTTTATATTTTTTCTTCAATAAGACTAAAAACCCCAAGAAGAAACTCAGATGTACTATTCCTTGGGTATCAGTGCTGGCTCTGCCAGACTCCTCAGGGTTTCTGGCAATACTAATTGCCTGCCTTTTAATGATGTAACAAAGGAAAAGATGGACCTGCTCCCAAACCTCTAGACAGTACTACTTTCTTCAATCTCCCCTGTTTTCTCTCAAGTCTCAGTCCTTTTTTACTTGGTTCTGTTTCTCCTTGTATGCAGTACTGAGGACTGAACCCAGGGCTTTGCAAGCTGAGCAAGCTCTCTACTACTGAGCTGTAATTCCAGTCTTTTTATTTTTTTCAAAATCAGAGACAGAGTCTTGTTAAGTTGCCCAAGCTGGTCTTGAATTTCAAGTATTCCTGCTTTAGCCTCCTGAGGTCCTGGGATTATAGGCCAGGCTTCTGTTTCTCATGTTGCTGAACATCTTAGCACCAAGGGGCCACTAGTTCACTCGTATTCCTGTCAACAATTTAAGTTCTTCTGCCCCTAAGTCCTTTTTGTTGTGGTCATCTAGCCAGGTCTCACCATGAGCCCAGCCATCCGCTTCTGAACCCGCACCTGTGTGATATGCCAATGGTTGCTGTCTCTACCATCCATCTGTGAGCATCAGCTCGCCATGTGCACAATGTTCCTCATCCTTGACTCCACACATCAGACCTTCTCTGAGCTCTTCTACCTTAAGTCTTGACTCCTCTTCTCTTTAAACAGTTACCGTAACCTTCCATTTAATGATAACATAGCACTCTTTTCCTGGTGACAAATGCCAGAATTAGTTTTACTAGGGCCGACCTAATAGCCCTCATTCTTGTGAAAGATTAAGGCAGTCCTTCCTTCTGGTCCACCTCCACCTCCTCATCATACTACCCAGAAGCCCTTTCTTCACCTGTGTCTGCTCATTTCCCAGAAGCCCTTCTTGCCTGTGTCTGCTCATTTCTCAAGTCATCCTTCTTTGATACTCCCAAACACACTCAATTGCAGCACCTGAATATTAGCCCAGCTGCTCATTAGTTAGTTCCCTTCATCCCCCATATCTAGCTGTGGCCATCACGTTTTTCCTCTCACAAGCAAGCTAGCCAAAAGCTGTGGCAAATCCTGCTGCCATTTTCCCTTGACATCTCATTGCTGACCCTACTCTAAGTGCTGTTCTCAGCAGCAAGCCAGTCACCTCCACCCACCTAAGTCTCATGGAATGCAACTGGCCAGTCCCCTTCTGTTTCCTCTAACCTATCGGCAATCAGTATATAACCAGATTCTCTCTGTGCCTCTGACTGATGGTGCCACCACTTCCTGCTTCCCTTTCCATTTCTTCCTCCTGGCAATTATTCCCTAGTCCTGTGCTATAGATGTTCTGGAAACTGTCCAGCTGCTCTACCTATAAGTGGGAAAGTCAGCTCAGCATAGGAGGGCAGGGAAGAGGAAGAAGGTGCCCTCTAAAAGGGTTTTGCAGCCATAAGGGTGCTGCAAGCTGCAGGAAAACGTAATGAAATTCAGCTATCACAAAAGCTACTTCTCTTCTCAAGCCTTGGTGGTATTTTAGCTTTTGTATGTATATTAGCTGGTTCTTGCTGGTTCTTACAGTGATTTTCTTGTAATGCTATGCATGCTTCCTAGAACTCCTAACAGTGTATTTATCTAAAATATCTATCAAGCATTCAAGGTCAAACAAAACAATTCCTGTCTCCTAGGTCAGGCAATAGCTTTATTTCTTGTGCTATTTAGGGTGAGACCCTCCTTTCTTATATAACCTTACTAATAGATCCCTAACTTCTTACACTTCTAGGAATGTAATTGAACACATAGATCCCCTTTTTGATATACTAACCCACCCTTAGCACTCAGTTGACCTCCTCTTTTACCACTCCCATTTTGTGTTGTAAAAGAAAGCCTGGTGGTCACTGCCTGAGGAAAATTCTTACCTACCTTTATGACCCCATAAGAATTCAAGCCTGATGACCTTGCTCTGGCAGAGGATCGATATTGCTTGGGTTTATAACTAAATACCTCAGAGACTTGAGAGGACTCAGAGGTATAAGGAGATGAAGAGGAAGAAAGGAGTAGAGAACTTGAGGATGGAGAATGGAGAGGGCAAAGGAGGATTTTTGATCAGAGAGTATGTGTGGATGGGATGGAAGATGAGGAAGAGCCAGACTGGGAAGTACTAGCTGGGTAAGAATGAGATGAGAAGGACCAAGATGAGGCAGAAGTAAGACTAGAGAAATTAGGCAAGAAAGGAGCTAGGCATGAGAATAGAACTAAAGCTGTGTTGATAGGATTTTATCTCAGAGGAATAAAGTAGACGGACAAAGAGCTTGGTGTACTTAGATTCATTTTCCAAAAATAATTCTCGCCATTTGTAGTTTCTCTCCTGAGTCCCTGGGAAGTATAATATTAAGGCTGGTCCTTTTAATATTATACAAGACAAAGGCAATTCTAAGCTTGTGCTTATTCTTAAGATGACCCCTAAATGAGTCAGGATCCATGGAAGATAAATGATACAGTTTCCCAGGAATCTTGGAAACGAAGAACTCTCTGGAAGGATTCAACTTTACCTGAGCATACACACCCTAGGGTAAAAAGTGACCTTGTCAAGTTCAGAATGGTCATAAATAAAAGATATAAAAGGAAGACCATGAATCTAAAGTATCAAATCAAGCTACCTTGTATTACCTAGTAAGGCACACAGCTGTGACACACAGAGTACAGAAATGCTGCAGTACACACAACACCCCATGTGGACCATGACACAGCCTACTCAGTAGAAGGACATCGGCTTACCTTTACAACATGGCAGAGCTTTTGTGTCAAAGCAGAGACTGAGCTGACATTGTAGTCTTGAAGACGAAATGTATAGCCAAAAGTTTTAGCATATTCTGTAAGCAGATCTGTCATCATAAGGCAGTTATCTTTTTGGGACCGTAGAAGCTTAACAAACTGGGCAGCTAGAGCTTTGAATCGCTCCACTTCGGTCAAAGTCAGGATTTTCTCTTCTCCACATTCCAACACCTTAAAAAACACATAGGGAGAAAGGAGGAGTTTGAATACATGATTGTATGTAGAGTTAAATGGCATGGAAACGTACACATTGGTCACTTAAGATGGGAATGTGGTTATGGAGGTGCAGTTCTGCAAGATCAGAAAGTTCTTCCCTGGGCACTCAAATACACATGTAAGACATTCCTTTTTCTGGTGGTAAATTCTGGTATATATATCTTACAACAATAAAAAGTTTTAACAAAACTTTTGGAGTCAAAGACCATGTTGATAAAATTAATAACAGAAATCCAACCCCACTTGGAAGAGTTCATCATGAATCCCCCCCACCTCCAGCCAACGAGATTTGGGAAGCATGGTACTACTCAAAAAATACCCAGTTTAACATTTAAACAATCTCATCCTATTTTCAGTGATTACTCTAACACAAGTTGAAGATTTTTGTTTGTTTGTTTTTGTTTTTTCGAAACAGGGTTTCTCTGTGTAGCTTTGCACCTTTCCTGGAACTCACTCACTCACTTACAGTCTGGCCTCAAACTCACAGAGATCACTTGGCTCTGTCTCCCAAGTGCTGGGATTAAAGGTGTGCGCCACCACCACCCGGCGAAGATTATTTTGCTGTTTAACCCAGGCTGGCTTCAATCATAGAATTCTCCAGCATTCACCTTACAAATTCTGGGATTACAGAACAAATCCCCCATTTACCTAAAATTACTAACAGTTTTAATGATGAGACTATTTCAAACTCATAACTAAAAACAATAACAATACCTTCTATACATTGCTCAGAAAAACAAAGAATTAGAATCTCTTCACTTACTTGTAAAATCTCAGGTATGGCTTCCAAAAGTTCCACCAGCTTGGTAAATCCATAATATGCAAGTTTGCACTGCCGGCCAAAGTGGTGGTGGTAACAGGGAATGAACTTGTTAAACGGCATCCGGAAGTGGGGCTGGTGGCGCAGCAAGTCCACAACATCCTTGGAGAACTGCTTTGTCCTTTCTATCTCATCCTGAGTTCGTTCTTTAAAAAAACAAAGCACCTTAGACATCAGGCTTCCACTCACTGTGTTTAGTACCGGCCTGCAGGGTGTTACTGGAGTCACAGAGGTCAGCTTTGCCTTCCCCAGCCACACAGCCTACAATCAACTAAACACTTGGTACTAGGTTCTTTGCCAATGGTTCTTTTTTTTTTTTTTTTTTTTTTTTTTTTTTTTTTTTTTGGTTTTTCGAGACAGGGTTTCTCTGTGTAGCTTTGCGCCTTTCCTGGAACTCACTTGGTAGTCGAGGCTGGCCTCGAACTCACAGAGATCCGCCTGGCTCTGCCTCCCGAGTGCTGGGATTAAAGGCGTGCGCCACCACCGCCCGGCGCCAATGGTTCTTATACAGGCTCAAGGCATAATCATGAGAAGTGAGGTTGCTACTGTGGGAGGTGAGAGACACATGTATCATCACCTACAAGACAGGAACAATTTATAAAACCTGTCCACTACACCTATGTGAACAAGACAGACAGAGGTCTAGGTTTTCGAGCAATACGATGTTACTTCTATGAAATCACACTTCTAAACATTCACACATTTTTTGTTTATTCATTTGATCTTCCGTTCAAAGTTGCCAGCAGAAAAGACTATCAGGCATCAAAACTTTAACAAAATTAAAGAAAAGAAAATTAAACAATGATCTTCATTTCTATTAATTTTAAACTGACTAGAAGAGAACTGGGAAAAGACATACATTCTAAGTTTTATTTAACTCTGGAAACCTGTGACCTCAGGGACACAAAGACACTCTACCTAGTAAGGCAGGGGGGTATGATATAATTAACAGGTCTGTCTCCCAGACTTGATTCTACTGAACTACTACAACTGGAAAGACAAATGCCACATTTTGATGATTTGTTTTCTTCCAAAGTATGCATGGTGAAATAATTCTCAGAGCTAAGACAGAGTCTCCATCAAGTGACATGGACACTAGAAACTGGGGCTCACAGTTGGGAAGCATTTAACAAAGTGTTGGTTACAGCTTCTTCTCCCCTTTGAGTAGATTCTTAAAAACCAGTGTGCTTTCTTATAGGACACATGGCTTCCTTTCCTCCAAAGAACACAGGTTCTGTGTACCAGGCAGTTTTACAAACCACACTTCCCAGGGAACCATTAAGAACCATAGAAAGGGAGAAAAAAGGGCACCCTCCCCTAAAAAAACAAAAAACAAAAAAACTATTTCATTTAAAAGTAGTCAATGACTAGGATCATGTCTGCAATCCCAACACTTTGGGAGGCTGAGGTCAGAGTACTACTCTAAGTCCAAACCAGCCTGGGCTACACAGTGAAGTTGGGTCTCAAAAGTACAATAAAAACAAAGGCACTACTGAGATAGACAACATCCCTCCACATACCTCTTTTGCGGATACAAATGACCATGTTGTCATCTTGTTGGGACAAGCAGATGGTTGTGTCTGGGATCTCTGATATGATATCCATCAACTCACAGACACCATATTCTGTGACATCCCAGTCCTTTGAGAAACACCTATGTTTTAACGTGGGAAATGGGTAAAGAATGGGTAAAACTGTTGTCATAGTAACAAGTTTTACAAAAACACTGCTTAACAGAGATGTGAGAGGACTGTTTAAAGCCACAAGGAAGAAAGAGCATTAAAAAATGTTTGCTTTTTTTTTTTTTTTTTTTTTTTTTTTTGGTTTTTCGAGACAGGGTTTCTCTGTGTAGCTTTGCGCCTCTCCTGGAACTCACTTGGTAGCCCAGGCTGGCCTCGAACTCACAGAGATCCGCCTGGCTCTGCCTCCCGAGTGCTGGGATTAAAGGCGTGCGCCACCACCGCCCGGCTGCTTTTTTTTTTTAAAGCTTCCCATCAACTCACCAATGATAAGCCTGTGAGAATTCTTTCACAACGACCTGCTTGCTGGCCTGGGACTTGAGAAGTTTTAGTAAATTCTGAGTAAAACGTTTCACTTGGGCCCTATGAGTAAGGGTCAGCAGACGCTTGGAGCCCATTCCAAGAATCTGAAAATGAAATGTTCTTATTACTTATACTATGAAGAACTCAAAAGATATGTAGCGTCAACCTCGTCTGTCTTCCTTGCTCTTCTTACTCTCAGACTATCTCCTTCTATGTACAATGTTTGCATTTGAAATGGACACAATTCAACATGTACAGTTAAAAAGAACAATGGCCCAGCTGTCTGGGGCCAGGTTCATTTGTTTTCAAAGTGCTATTGTCTCAAATGATCATGTGAGCACAAAGAGAAAGAACACATGCTCAGTCTGGATGACTAATTTCAACTCTAAAAGATAGCTAAAGTTTTTCAGGCCTTTTTAACAAGTGGGAAATTACGAAAACACTGTCATCAGGGGAAGTTACAGGCAGCCTAGATAGGATTTAATGCTAAACCCTAGTCCAGTGACTAATGTCCAACTTATGAAGGGTAAAGCCCTCAACTCCCTGGTAGGTACCAAGCAAATGATGCTTACAGCAGCCCCTTGTAATGAGCATCCCAGAGAACACTGCTGGAAAGGTACCAGCCCCTAGACACCGGAAGGAAAATGCCCACAGGCCTCTAGGGAATTCTTCCAGGTTGGAAATTTGTAGTTTCTTCAAAACTTGGGAGGGTGCCTGCATTTTGAAGCAAGCTCTGACAGGATGTTTAGTGCAGTATAGCTTTCTGAGAAATGAGGTTACTATTTGTCTGTGTCTGGCTGTGGCAGCTGAAGTCATGGAAGAACACTCCTTTCTTTGAACAAATAACCCCTCCTACCCTTTACCTGTAACACATGAGGCACTGCTTCTAGTAGCTCAATCAGCTTGGAATATCCATAATCTGAAACCCGGCACTGCTTTGCAAAATGGTGATGGTATGAAGGGATGAAATTGCTAATTGGTAGTATACAAGATGGTTGGTTCTTCAGTAAATCAATGACTTCTCTGCTGAACTGGATCAGCTGGGGATTACCCACAGGACTTTTAGAACGCAGAAGCCAAGGGTCTAGAGAAGGAAAAAACACAGAAGACCTCAGGCATAATTTTCACTGACACAGTGAACATAGTGTGTTCACTATGCAGCAAGCTGCTGTTTCAAGTTTCAGCTTACACACACAAGTGCCACATAACCAAACAAACAGGCCATCTTACTATAGGCAGGCAAACCATTCCCCCTAATTCTCAAAAGGTGTCAAAGGAAAGCACAGAGTACTCTAGGGTTATGGCAGAAGTGAGGATGAACAAGGATTTCCCAAACTACACTGGCTATATTTCAAAGATCCATTTATAATTTGGACATATCGGTAATATTTTTCCCACAGACATAGTATAAATGGGCCCCAGGCAGGTGACCCATGAGAATGGAATTAACCAATAATGGAGCTCAAATATTAACCGGAAAGCTATGGGAGGCAGTAACTAGAGCAGGACGGAAAACAGACTGAGAAACAGATCTAGCTACCTACTTCCTTCCTGAGACAGTCTCACTATGGAGCCCTAGCAGGACTGGACCACACTATGAACAACAAGCCTCCCGTCTCCTAAATGCTATGATAAACAGGTCTGCACCATCACAAAAACAAAAACAACTTAAGTTGAGCTGGAATAGTGGTAAATGCCCTTAATCTCAGCATTAGGGCAGGGAAGGCTGAAGCAAGAGGATCCATGAGTTCAAGACAAGCCTGGGTTATCCAAGTAAGAAACTATCTCCAATAATAATTATTATTATTAGTAGTAGTAGTAGTAATAATAATAATAGTAATACAAAACCTAAAAATAAAACCTAAAAAAAAAATCAGACAAAAACCTTTATAGAAGTAGAAGGGATTTGTGGACTCATGTCACAAGACACAAAGTGGGCCTCCCATGGGTACTATGCAGCTAGAGACAGAGGGAGGAGAGGATGGATTCAGGAAGGGGCTCCTGCAGAGCTCCCCAAGAGCTGCTGACTCAAGCTCCCAGTTACCTTCTCACCTTTCCTGTACAGGAAACAGGTGCAAGCCTAAAAAGGAAGACACATTAGGGCCAAGGAGAAGGGGTTGTGGGGGAGGGAGAGAGAGAGAGTGAGAAAGAGAGAGAGAATATGTGTATGTGTGTGCATGCACTCATGGCATGGCACAGCTTGTGAAAGCTGGTTCTCTGCTTCTACCATGTGGATCCTGGTGCTCAAACTCAGGTTGTCAGGATTCATGGCAGCTGCTTCTACTCTCTGAGCCATCTTGCTGGCCCGACGCTGGTATTTTCAAAAGTCAGATTCTAACAACCCCTTAGCATCTGGGGAGTTTTAAGATCAGAGGAGACACTTTGGTGAAAATGGTGCTGCTGTTTGAAATCAAAACCACAACTTCCTCCTGGCCTCCCTGTAGACAGGTTGGAGCTTAGGCCTTAATCCCTGATACCTGCCCACCTACCAGTGTTGGGAGGCGGGGGCTTGTTGTGAATCCACTTCACTACTTTGACACCATTCTGGGCAGTGGCAATGTTCACTCCTGGAATGCAGGTGATGAGGTGTTCTAAAGGGACACCCCTGGGGCTGTCTTGCATTATTTCTAGGTCACCAAACTCCGCAGCATAGCAATCTGGAAAGCTGAAGCGGGTAAAGGTTAAATGAAAATAATAAAAAGGGCAGTGCAGGCTGAACAGCAGGCTTTAATCTGTATCTGCTGAGAAATAACTGCTGTAGTACTGGCCTCTGTGACACATTCTAACAGCTCTAGAAATTCTTGGGCAGTGTTCTGTAGGGAGTTAAGTATGGAATTGGCCTTTGGCTGTGGCCTGGTGTACTCTGATGAATGATTTTCTCTCAGCCTTGGAACCTGAACACAGATGAAATGATGCACTTTATTGGCACTTGTACAGCTTTCAATTTGGATGCACCTCTTTCCTGCAGAGAAGAAACTGTCCTCGTTTTTATGAAATTCAACATAAACCCAGTTTCTTGTTGAAATATTGAGTGCATGGATCCATTTCTCAAACTTCAACCCCAGGACAGAGCCCTATTTCTAATCCTTGGTTCAGTCAGTAGGCAAACTGCAGGAATGACCCTACAACACTCTACTTCCAATGGCTAACATGGCTCACCTTAGCAAAGGCACAGTGCCCTCATGGGTCTGGAGAAGACTATGAACTTGAGGTGCAAACACTTTCAAAGAGAGGACCACAAAAGGAATCTTGTAAGAGTCTGGATCAAATTCATGTTCACTGCAGGAAAGACAGCAAGCAGTGAGCTGACGCTTCTCAGGAGTGGAAAGCATTCCTTGCTCACACTCTCTGGAGGGCGCTGATGTACCTGAAGTTCTTATTAGAGCAGTGCTGCCTGCAGACAGGTTCATGATACTCCAACTCTTCAAACAGAACTGGGCTGCAGTTTGTGGAGGAGCCATCATGTGACTGGGAAGAGCCTAGGGGGCTCTGGCGGGCCTGGCTGCTGGGTAAGAGACGCACCAGCGGCCCAATTCCCTGTTCACGGATTGCAATCGTGTCTGTTAATTTATATAAATCAGACACATTTAACTTGTGTCCATACCTAAGAACAGGAAAGAGATGTTATCTTAGAATACTTTTCTTTTTTCTTTTTAAGATTTATTTATTTATTATACATACAGTGTTCTGTCTGCATGTATGCCTGCACACCAGAAGAGGGCACCAGATCTCATTATAGATGGTTGTGAGACACCATGTGGTTGCTAGGAACTGAACTCAATATCTCTGGAAGAGCAGTAAGTGCTCTTAACTTTTGAACCATCTCTCCAGCCCTAAAACGTTTTCTTATGTAGAAACACCTGACCTGTTTAAATAAACATAGAATGGCTTCCTCATCTCTCCAAGAGTGACACGAAACTACTGAGCTCATTCAATCCTGCAGCCATGTGGTTCCCTGCCAGCTACAACAGTACTCTCATGTGTTAGCCCCTTCCCCCTCCAGTGTCCTCACCTTAAGTGTCTAAGATGTGAGTTCTCTCAACATGTGTCACTCCAACCACTGCCCTCTGAAGTATACTCCTTTTGAGAGATGTTCTCACCCACACTGACCTCAACTGTGAACCACTGTCCTCTATACCTGGACTCCTCAACCCTGACTTGGATTTGCTATAGCTGGAGCATAATGGCCCAGGCACTGGAAGCAGACAGATTTGAGTTCACATGCTGACTCTACTGCAGCCTTTGTAAACTTAGTCAAAATAAACAACCAGTTTGAGCCTCAATTTTGCTGTCTTTAAAACACTGTGATAACTTGTACCTCACAGTGCTGAATGAGGATAGTGTGTGATTAGGCATAGGTGGGGCTTGGCCTGGGTACTAGCAATTCCTTCCTACCTCTCCAGGTTCCATTGCCAGTTCTCCACATCCATCAGGCTTCTTTGGGGTCTCCCCACAGGGGGAGATAAACATTATCTCTATGCTCTCTCACTGTTGGTTCTAAACTCTCCATTCCTTTAGAGTGAAAATAATTGATCTCTCAGGATTGACATTTGCTCAGACTCTAAACCCCTTCCCTCCTGGCTCTATGTCACCAGTAGTCCCCAAACCTCACCCTGCTTCCTCAGCCCCCTGAGATTCCCCATGTCTGGCATGTTCTCTTTCCACATACTTTCCTTATCCCACCACCCTCACCACTGGGACCTCGCTTGCTTCCCCGGCCTTCCATTGACTTCTACCTCCCTCGCACCTCTTCTGGACCTATCTGCTTCCCTGCCCATCACAATGCCTCTTCAGCAAATAGCAACCAGTACTTTCAGAGCCAACATCTCTCTCACAGAGCCTCCAAAATAGCACTCTAACTCTCTAGATCGAGACTCCAACAGTGCCCCAAACTTCTATGTCCAAGACCTAACACTTACTGTGCCCCACTCAAGCTTCATGCCCCTGGTTCCTATTTAACTGTCCCACCATGTTCCCAGATCAAATGTTTTCTACCTTTTACCTTGCCATTTGGCTTCCTACCCAACACCAGTCATCTGTTCCTGATCCACAGGCACTTGAATTTCCTCTTTCTTTAAAAAAAAATTATTTCATGTGTATACATGTTTTGCCTACATGTACATCTGTGCACCACATATGTGCAATGCCCTTGGAGGCCAGAAAAGAACATCATATCCACTGGAGATAAAGTTATAGGTGGGTGTGAGTCGCCATGTGGGTGCTGGAAATTGAATCTGGGTCAACTGCAAGAACCTCCTAACTACTGAGCCATCATCTCTCTAGCCCAGTGGTTCTCAACCTTCTTATTCTGTGACACTTTAATACAGTTCCTCATGTTGTGGTGTCCCAGCTCAGCGTAAGTTATTTTTGTTGCTACTTTATAACTGTAATTTTGCTACTGCTATGAATCATAATGTTAATATCTGATATGCAGGATATCTAATATTTGACCCCTGTGAAAGGGCTGATTGACCTCCAAAGGGATTGCTACCCACGAGTTAAGCTCTAGTCCACCCATCCATCCTTCCATCCATTTACTTAGTTTTTGAGACAGTATCTCAGTCTGTCCTTTGCACAGCTGAGTATGTCGTGAACTCCTGATGTCCTGACCTCCACTCCCAAATGTTGGAATTACCAATATGTGCCACCAGGTCTCAAAGGGACTTAAAACCTCTGTGGCACATAGTTCCTGTAGTCTAACTGCATCAGCACAGAACTGGCCCAATGCAGAACTCTTCCTCTTTTTCCCTCTCCTTGAAGATGGTTCTGACCACCATACCTCTCTGCTCACCCCCATTCCTCCATCCATGCAACAGCTCATTCATTACTCATGGAGTAACTGCCACACCCCTGTGCTGCCTTCCTTTGGATCTCTAAAGCATTCTCTCTTCCCTGAACCTCCTTTTCACTAACATTTCTCTTTGATTCACAGAAGAATTTGTGAGATTTTCTCTTTCCTTCTAACAAACTCTCTGGACACAGAACCATGCCCTTTGCAAATCTGCATTTTCTGCAGTGTCTCAGCTTTTCATAACACCTGTTGTGCACTGCACACTGAAGATTCTAGTCCCTGTCTAAAGTATAGAGCAAGCTCACAAGTGCCATTCAAACAGTAATAAAACTAGTTGGTAAAACAAAATAAAAAAGCTTAGCTTTGAGAACTGTGGTGGTTTGAATAAAAATGACCTCCATGAACTAACTCATAGGGAGTGGAACTATTAGGAGATGCGGCCTTGTCAGAGGAAGTGTGTCAATGGGGGTAGGGCTTTGAGGTTTCAGAAGCTCAAGCCAGGCCCAGTCTCTCTCTCTCTCTTCTTGCTGCCTGTGGATCTGGATGTAGAATTCACAAGCTCCTTCTCCAGTACCATGCCTGCCTGCCTGTGTGTCATCATGCTTCCCTCCAAGAGGATAATGGACTAAACCTCTGAAACAGTAATCCAGACCCAATTAAATGTTTTCCTTTATAAGAGTTGCTATGGTCATAGTGTCTCTTCACTGCAATAAAACAGAAACCTGAGTCTAAATTTGCTAAAAATGAAAGTTTAAAACAAGTGCTAGATACAAATTTCCAATCTGGTCAGCACTGTCTCTGTGAGAAGTTCCTTAGGGGTGAGCATGATAGTTTTTCACATAAAGTCACCAATCACTACTGACTGTATCAATGGAACAGTAAGCAGAACTTACCTCTTTTCATAGATGTCTATAAATTTAAAGAGAGGCAAACAACAGGCGGGAGCATCCTGAAGAATAGAGATTGTTTCTGCACTGCAGGACAAAAACCACGAGTTAGAAGGGACTAGTCCTGTATATTACAAAGTGTATGTATATTTTCTTCTTCTTCTTTTTTTTTTTCTTCAGTTTTTCAAGAGACAGGGTTTCTCTGTGCAGCCCGGGCTGTCCTGGAACTCCCTCTATAGGCCAAGTTAGCCTTGAACTTGTAGAGATCCTCCTGCCCTGTCTCCCAAATGCTGGCTGGGATTAAAGGTGTGCGCCACTACCACCCGGCCAAAGTATGTTTTTTAAACGTTCACAAAACTAACACAATGTACATGCAGAGTGAACTTTCTAGTTTCTGGTATGTCAGAGTTTACTTTTCAGAAAAGTTAAAAAGAAAATCAAAAGGATTTTAGGGACAAGTCAATGAAAGATTATCAAGTCACTCCCTGGGATTCTGTGGGACTCAGTAACAGGACCACATCAGTGCAGCAGAAAGACATGGGGTCTCCTGAGAACAGGGGCAGGGGCACACACTGGGTTTTAACTCAGAGTGAAGGCAGAATAGCTTGAGTTATCTCTTGCCATGTATGTCTTATGTGTTAGATGTATGGGACTGGGATTCCTGCATGTGGTTGGACATGTAACTGCACACTGTATCTTCATCACTCTTCACAAAAAACATACCAAAAGTACTCAAAGAAAAACAAACAAACAAAAAAGCCCAACCTGGAAGGGTGATTAGCCTGGAGCCACAGGATTAGAGGGCTTTTCTCCAGTTCTCTTACTTCCCCAAATACTGCAAAAACCTGAGTATTATTTTTATTCTAAGGAAAAAACAAAAAACACCAACAACTTCAAATACTGTCCAAGTACAAATCAGAGAGGTCCTTAATATTCCAACAACACTCAGAGTGAATCCTATTTCACTAGCTCCCCACCACAGCGGGAGAGCCAAAGCAGCACATACTGACCCAGTCATCAGGGAGACTCTACACAAAGACTCCAGCCAGTACTTTATCCTTTTCAGGCTTCTGGGAGTTACTGTAGGGGTGTGCTAGTCTTAGAACCTGTTCTGGGTATACAGTATGCTACTTCACTCCCAAAGGCCTACCAAGTTCAAGCTTGAACAAGAGCCAGCGGGTGGATTTCAAACCCTATTAATTCACAATAACCTTTACTGCATACAAGAAGATTGGAAATGTGATAAAATATTTATTTATTTTTCAAACTGTTTGTGAGTCAGTTGTTATGTCATGAAGTGAATGTCTTGGATGCTGTTTTTTACCTTAGTAAAGATAGTGACTTGCTGGCAGCTCCTGTGGAGAGTGAGACCAGAATCTTCTTGCTGCCAATCTTGTGCCTCTGGAGGCTGGTCACTGCACAGATTGCTTCTTGCAGGTTTCCCATCTGCACAATGGCCTTAAGCTGGTAATCGGTATGGGGACTGAGCTCAACACTCTTGACCTACAATAGGACAAAATAAAACAGAGCACTACCAGTATCTACCCAGAGCCTGTCATCTTAAAAAATGAGAAAGAACTATTGAGGAATATGCTAGTATATGTCAGGGCCTGCATGAGGAAACTTGTCTGAATGAGGTACTATAGGTGTGACCAGAGTGCAGGTGATCTTCAGAGAAGCTAGCCTGGCCAGTCTGCCTGTGTGCTCTGGTATATGTCACTCAGAGACCAGTGTTTCTGTGACTCTGCAAAATCCCAGGTTTATAAAAGGTGCACTTTTTAGCAAACTGCACCTAAACACTGGGCTGGGTACATTAAAATATAATGAGAAATAGCCAACATTCCTTTAGACCAGTAGTTCTCAACCTGTGGGTCACAACCCCTTTGGGGGTTGAATGAACCTTTCACAGAGGTCATATATCAGATATCCTGCATATCAGATATTTACATTACAATCCCTAACTACCGTTAAATTACAGTTATGAAGTAGCAATGAAAGTAATTTTATGGTTGGTGGTCACTACAACATGAGGAACTGTACTAAAGGGTCACAGCATTAGGAAGGTTGAGAACCACTGCTTTAGATTTTCTGTACTTCTGGATGTATGCAGCTCTTAGTCCCTCTATCTATTAGACAGGCACTTCCCATGACTAGCTTCATTTTCTCTGGGGTGATGTCCTAAACTGTGTGTTCTATACTTCTTCCAACACACAGAAGGGAAAAGAAGTTCAAACCTGCCCAGTCATACCCATGTCCTGGCTGTGGTTCTGTGTGTCCATTAGACCCTCTGGTTGGTACACCAGGGGTAAAACCAGCAAGGACAGGAGTGAAAGGGTGGTTGGGGAGCAGAAGCTGGAGGAACCACTCAGCAGTTAAGAGCTTACATAAATTACTCTTCCAGAGGACCAGAGTTCAATCAAAGCATCCATGTTGGGGGGCTTAAAACCTCCTATAACTTTAGCTCCAAAAGACCTGACACTCTGGCAACCACATACATCTGCACATACCCACACAGATACACACACATCCACATAACTAATTTATATCTTAAAAAAAAAATAAAGAGAGAAACTGGGTACTGTGGCTTATGCCTTTAATCAAATCAACTGGGAGGCTGGGGCAGAAGGATCTCATACACCTAAGACTAGTCTGAGCGACAGAGTTGAGATCCTGTCTTAAAAATGCCACCCACTCCCAAAAATTCAAACTAACTACCCTAATAACAAGAGTGAAGGTACCTGGCCATGCCTGGAAAAGGCCTCCTGGAGGAGCTGCTGCAGCTCCTTCCGGGACAGTCGGTAGTCCACGTTGCTGACTTGGATGTCAACACCATTTGCAAATGGGTCTGGGCAGTCATCACTGCTACTAGGATTAGCAACGTTGAAAGCAAGTGGCAAGGCTCTGTTTAAAAGGTTTGGAGACATACTCCTGCAGAAAACACATAAGGTGTGAACAGTTCTAGGCAGTGGGTTCTGCCAGTTCGACTTTGTCTAAAACTACCAATAAAAGACCTTCCTATTTGATTTTGCAGTGGATTTTACCTTAAACCTATGCTGATTTAGGCTTACTGTCTAAAGTACTATGAGTTGACCTCAAGAAAAAAATTATTCAATATCAAATGTTATTTCACAGAAATATTTAAGGCAAAACAGAGAAAATACAGGAAGCCTTCCTAAATTAAAATTCTACTCTGGGCATTTTAGTCTTACAAACTTAGTCTCTAATGCTGACGTAAGGCTTAACCTCCTCTGATTTACAAGGCCTACTATCACACATAAGGCAGGCTCTGGTGACAACTGTTACATGAAATTGTACATTCCCTTTCTGCAGTGATTTAATTTTTTTTCTAAGATAAGATCTCACTAATTAGCTCTTGCTGTGCTGAGATTCAGTATGTAGACCAGCTGAACTCAATCTCAGAGATCTAAGATCACTGCCTCCCAAGTGCTGGGATGAAAGGCATGTGCCACTGTGCCTGGCTTTTCCAGTGATTGTTAACCAGCTCTGCATAGCAAATACAGTGTAAAAACAGGCCTTTGTGGCAGCTCTGTCTGCCAAGTCTCACAGCAGCCTCCCACAAAGCACCATATTAAGAGCAGCCAATGCACATCTCATTTTGGCTTCCCTCAACACAAAGAGTGTTAAAATGTTGGTTGTTTTTATTCAAGGTCTTACCAAGTTAACACAGGTTGGCCTTGAACTCACTTATGTAACCCAGGCTCATGATCCTGTCTCAGCTTCCCAAATGCTGGGAACATAAGTATGTACCACTATACCTGACTATAAGGACATCTTAACGTACTTCCCTGTTGACATGGAATCGCCTCGATTTCCAAATGGAGGAGGGAACAATGGAGGAAAGCACTGCCTCTGAATGTCAGCTATGGTAACCTTCAGGGAGGGTCTGGCAGGGAAAATGGCAGACCTGTCTCAGTGTCTAATATAGTGACCTGTAACCTTCCTGCTGCATATTCACCCTTTAAGTGAGAAAGCTGGACTTACCTCGGAGACCAAGACTGAGAGGTGAGCAGAGGGCTGACTTGCCTTGAGGCGATTAGCTTGCTGAATGCAGATGGATAGCTCACTTGAAAGACAGTCTCCTCTCTCTCCTTCTTCTCTACAGGAGAGCTGGCAACACTCCAGGAACTGAGGTTCTCTTTTCTAGCAGGAGGGAGAATTTGTAAATGTCACAGGTCTCCCATGGTTTCATAGAAGCAGTGACCAAGAAAGAAAAACTGGACATACTTCTGACTGCTTCTGTAAAGTGGCTCCATCAAGCCTGTGTTCTTCAGGGTGGGCACTGAAGTACTTAGACTACCATTAGGTAGTGCTGCCAGTCTCCCATGGCCTTGCTGGTGGTGCTCACTGTTTCTGCTGCCAGTCTTTGACTCCATTCGGCACAATTCCTTTAAAGACACAAGTGCAGCCGGGCGGTGGTGGCGCACCGCACCCCTTTAATCCCAGCACTCAGGAGGCAGAGGCAGGCGGATCTCTGTGAGTTTGAGGCCAGCCTGGGCTACAGAGTGAGTTCCAGGAAAAGTGCAAAGCTATATAGAGAAACCCTGTCTCAAAAAACCAAAAACAAAAAAAAGACACAAGTGCAGTGGCCTTAAAATCTAAGTACCAGCTGGGTGGTGGTAGCATATGCCTTTAATCCCAGCACTCAGGAGGCAGAGCCAGGTGAATCTCTGTGAGCTCGAGGCCAGCCTGGTCTACAGAGTGAGATCCAGGACAGGCACCAAAACTACACAGAGAAACCTTGTCTCGAAAAAAAACAAAAAACAAAAACAAAAACAACAAAACCAACCCCCCCAAAACAAACAAACAAACACCTAAGTACCTCAGATGGGTTAGATCCTATATAGAGAGTAAAGCGACTGAGTCTCAGCAAAAACAAGAGGACACAACAGGAACTGGTAGGCACAGGACATACAGAAAGAAACCAAACCTATCATAAACTTCAAAATGCAAGAGATATCAAAATTACCTGTAAACTTTTAATGTTTATGTTTTTTGTAGCAGATCCAGAATTTGCCTGCAACCCTTTTCCAGGCATGGCTTTGGCACTGGGTGACTGTTCACTTGTGTCTTTGATGAGGCACAACTTTGTGTTAACTTTTTTCGGTGACTTCACTTTATCAGCAATTGCATTTGAATTCTTGGCTTCAAGGAATTCTCTATGCTTTGGAGTTAACGACACAATGATCCTGTTACCAAAGACATCTTCATTTTCCATTCGCTTCTGGGCCCGCTCTGCGCTGTCTTGGTTTATGAAGCGGAGAATTGCACTGCAGCCTGTGATACTCAGCACTTTGCCACCACAGTTATCAGACAGGCGCCTAAGCCTGTTGCTGATGCTCTTGCCATCTTTATTTGCTGGTAGGTTATAAACATAGAGCAGAGTGTGGCACTGCAAGCACAGGGAAAGTGTTACTTCAGGGTCAGTCAAAAGCACACATTCAATTTCAAAACAAGAACAAGTGTGGTCTCCACTTCCAACTAACTCACACAAGAGGTAGGGACAGCAACTCTGACAGGAAAGGGTAAACCTATTCAGTATAACTAAATTATGTTTCCAAACATCAGTTAGGCATAGATATACTGAGTGATTCTGTTTCTATACATTGTCCAGAAGAGACCAACCTAGAGACCAGTGACTAGCTGCCTGGGGTGAAAAGGGGGTCAACACCAACTGGCAGACATCACATGGAAACCATTTAAAACTGCAAGTGCAACTTAGTAAATATTAAAAACTAATGAGCCAGGCTAGAGAGATGGCTCAGAGGTTAAAAGCACTGACTGCTCTTCCAGAGATCCTGAGTTCAGTTCCCAGCAACCACATGGTGGCTCACAGCCATCTGTAATGAGATCTGGTGCCCTCTTCTGGCCTGCAGTCATACACACTTTATACATAATAATAAATAAATCTTCAAAAAAAAAAAAAAACAATAAAAACTAATGAGCCTACAGAGTGAGTTCCAGGACAAGCTCCAAAGCTACACAGAGAAACCCTGTCTCGAAAACCAAAAAATAACAACAAAAAACCACAAAGAAAAATAAATAAACAAAAAAACTAATAAGCTGTACATATCAGTCAATAGCTGGTTACTTCTGTGGTCAGAACCCTTCCAGATATCTTGGAATGTATGTATCAAGAAATAGGGCCAGGCAGTGGTTGCACACGCCTTTAATCCCAGCACTAGGGAGGCAGAGACAGGTGGATCTCTTGAGTTTGAGGCCAGCCTGGTCTACAGGGCAAGTTTCAGGAGAGCCAGGGCTAGAGAAAAACCCTGTCTGGAAAAACTGAAAATAAATAAGTAAATACAGAAACAGGGGTTGGGGGTTTAGCTCAGGGGTAGAGCGCATGCCTAGAAAGCAGAAGGCCCTGGGTTTGGTCCTCAGTTCCGAAAGAAAGAAAGAAATAGAACTGTGAAAATGCTAGAATGAAGATATTCAAGGGCAACAGCAAAAGAAAAAGATTTGCTAAAAAATGTTTAGTAAGGCCAACTATAGGCAGATACCACTTTTTTTTTAAAAGATTTATTTCTTTATTATGTATACAGTGTTCTGTCTGCACGCCAGAAGAGAGCACCAGATCTCATTACAGATGGTTGTGAGCCACCACGTGGTTGCTGGGAATTGAACTCAGGACCTCTGGAAGAGTAGCCAGGGCTCTTAACCTCTGAACCATCTCTCCAGCCCCCCACTTTTTTATCTGTCACACTGGTAAACATTTTAAAGAGCATTCTCATTGATAAGAATAGGAATCAATGTCACCTTCTTGGAGGACAAGTAAGACCTTGCCAGTGACTTCTGACCCAGAGCTACCACAGGTGAGAATGACAGCCTGGGTAAGCTGCTGTAGACAGTAAAAACTGAGTAGAAAACTTGTCCAATAATAGGCAGACTGCTTTAACAAATCAAGGGCCAGCCACAGACATGCTGTCAGTCAGCATTCTTTTTTGTTTATTCATTCTATTTTAAGACAAGGTTTCCTTGTGTAGCCCTGGCTGTCCTAGAATTCACTCTGTAGACCAGGCTGGCCTCAAACTCAGAGATCTGCCTGCCTCTGCCTCCTGGGATTAAAGGTGTGCACCACCACAGCCTGGCTTGTCAAGTCAGCATCCCAATGCTTAAAATTACGGGCAATTTTTACCAGTATTCTATGTGGACATGGAAATACATCCAAGATAAGATACTAAATTTTAAAAAAAGACATGTGACTTTAAAATTTCTATATATTTTTAACATTTAGAGAACAATGCTAAACTGTTACCAGTGGTCCCTCCCACTCAGGGTAGGGCTGAGGTTTTGTACTCTAAGCACACTGTTCTTGTTTTCACACTGACATTACTTTTGCAATTGGTAACTTCCTTTTTACATAAGTTATGTCAATCATCAACAAAATCTCACTCTTCCTGTGACACCTAAAACTCAAAACCCAGGCAAATACAACTTACTAAAGGGCTGGGCTGAATAACAGGAAAGAAAAACTGTCATTACCACTCTAGTAAATGAGAAAGCTTCCCATACAACTCCATGTTTTGGATAATTGATCTTTTTTAACCATAAGGCCTCTTACATGGGGCAAGCTCTGCCAAAATATCAATGGCATTTCTAGTTGGAAAGCACAAGATAGTTACAGAAGGAAGGTAATGCAGCTCCAGCCACAGGTCCCCAAAACAAATATGGTGAGATAAGAAAGAGGCTCAAAAGACTGCGGTAGGCTGTGACACTATTCCTTCAACCAAAGTCTGCAACCCGCAACTGTGAACGGTCCCTCACATGGTTTTGACTAGGAGAGACCCTGGGCTTGCTAGTAACTGGGACTAGCAGATGGGCTGGAAGACCTGAGCCCAGCCTCTGCTTTGCTGTGGTTGCCAACCTGCTTCTTTCCTAAGTACTAACTTCCACCTCCTCCAGGGAGGATGCAAGGTGCCATCCTTTCTCCTTGTTTTTGACAGGATCTCACTAATGAGCCCTGGCTGAACAGAAGCTATGCAGCCCGGTTGGCCTGGAACTTGTGATATCCCTGATGCTAACTACTAAATGCTGAGATTACAGGCATATTTCACAAGTACTAGGCTGGACAGTGCCATTTATAAAATATACTTGCAACTGTAAAGTTATTAAATTGTATATTTAAATGCATTTAATGTACGGGAATGTCATTCTCCTGTAATACCCACACTGGAGGTCCTTTCCATCACTGTTAGAATTTTTTTCAGAGTTACACATGCATTCCCCAAACAGCGTACACATGGCTCAGCACTGTGGCAATCATTCTTATCCCAAATCAAGTCTAACTTCTGCTGGGAATGTGTTCACACTCTCCTAGTATGTATGGACTACAACATCCAATGGCACCCATGCATGACAAGAAACAGTGTAAAAAGCACGGCCTCTGCAGCCTGCTGCAGTTTGGGAAGAAATCACCAGAAAGATACACAATTACTCTGCTTATCTGTAGCCAGACACTCAAGTGCATATGAGCTCTCACCATCTTCTCCACCCATAATACCTGAAAGCAAAACAACTTATAACTCTTCCACTGTTTCATCCATTTGATATAAAGTGCCTTTAGCCTTGGGGACAATAGCAAGTGCCTATCTCTGAGATAAAAACACAAGTTGGTTCTCTAGGCAAGTTTGAAAAGCACTAAAAGAAAACTCATCCATATTTATTCAAGACAAGAATTTGAGGTTTCCAAGCTTATTTCAAACTCTGATCAAGCTCTTGCAAAAAAATAGCACCTCGACCTGGTGACCCCTTGCTGAGGGCTGTCTCTCAGCCTCTAAAATCTACCACTAGAAACCAGCAGAGGCAACAGAAACCCACTCACAGGGATCTTCAGTGGTAACCTGGGGGGTAAATCAGAAATGAACTCTTCAAATCTGATCAGCTCGTTAGCATGATGCAGCAAGGCTTCAGAGGCTTGGTTTTTGTGCACCAAAATGATGTGAAAACCGTGCCTGTGCCTCAGGTCACTGAGTTCCAATGCAAAATTGACATCAGCTGAAAAGAAATGACAAGTTATTAGAAACATTCAACAGAAACAGCCCTGAACAGCTAGTGACGTGACCAAGGAAACAGGCAGGCCTGGCTCAGACTCAATCATTCTCCTCCTCCTTTTGAACAGGAGCACATTTTTTTTGTGAAGAATTAACGTGACAGGGCAATCATACCACACACCCAAGACATAACTTTCTTCTAATATTAACAGGGAGCAGGTTGCAAATCTGAAAATTATTCATCTTGCATTTTTTAAAGTTATAATACTCCCCCAAAAAAACATTTTCTTGAATAAACTGGCCTGCAATATCTCACAGAGAACATAAAGAATCAGACTCTTTTTTTTCTTTCTTAAATTTTTCAGACAAGTGCTCACTATGTAGCCCAGGCTGGCCCTGCACTCATCCTCCTGCCCTAGCCTCCTAGATGCTGGGATCAGAGGGGTGAGCCACCACACCAGGCTGTAGACTCAGCTGTTTCCCTAAACAGTTGTCAGCAATCATCACTGTATGCCCTGTGTTCACCTCTCTGTGGTTCTTTGGCTTGTACATTTCTGGTAATTCCCATACAGTGATTATGGCTGAAACCAGCAGATGCTTTGACACTTACTTGACACAAGAACCACAGTAGCTGGAGCAGTGTGTGTATTTGCAAACCTTCGAAGGCTCTGACGGAGTTTATCATCAGCAGCATTCTTTGCAGTAGCGTTTATATGAGCAACGGTTACCTGTGATCATTTATCAAAAGGGTCATTGAACAAGAGCTGGGGTTAGAAAACTGTCATACACTTGGTCCATATTTTTTTAAAAAACAAGGTCTCACTGTGTAGCCCAGGCTAGCCTTAAATTCTTGATCCTTCTGCCTCAGACTCCAGAGTGCTGGGATTAAAGAAATGCACCACAACACCTGGCACCTAGTGGATAACACACAGGAAAAAAAGCTCTTCAATTACTGTTGGGAATATGGAGGTTACAACTAGATCTCAATAACTTCAGAACTGGTTCTCCATATAAAAAGTGGAGAAATTAGCCCAAGTCTCATTTCTAATTGCTTTTGAACTTCTTTTATCCCCCTTTTAAAAAAGAAGAGGGAAAAGAAGTCAAATTCTAAGTTATCAAGCTTTCCATGATACATTTTGTCCACAATCTGAATGTGGTATGGTTAAGGTACAGTGTGGGTCATTTTATCACCCGTCTATGTCATTCACTGTCTGGAGCCTACTGGACCCGGGGCTGCATGACAGATGGAAGAGGAAATAACATTCCTAAGAAAGGCAAAAACTCTGACTCCTATTAAAATCCTATAGACTTACACAAAGCTGTCTCCAAAGCAAAGTGCCTCAACCACATTAATTTTCATTTGGATTTGACTCTGTGTGTGTGTGTGTGGGTGTGTGTGTGTGTAAAAATACATATTTGTACGTTATATGTGAATATATAATTCTAAGCAGAAACATGGAATGTCAATGGTATTATTTATCCAAAAGTCAAAACATTTGGATTCTATCTTTAGCTTTATAGCAGACTTTAAAGTCAGACAGCCTTGATTTAAATTTTAGTTCATAATGCTGTGCATCATACACACCTTTAATCTCAGCACTCAGGAGACAGAGATAGGTAGATCTCTGTGAACTCAAAGCTAGCCTCACCTACATACCAACTTCTAGGCCAGCCAGGGTTATCTGGTGAAACTCTCTCTAAATAAATAATTAATTATTCCAGTTCTTTCATTTATTGGCAATATAACCCTAAGAAAGTGGTTTCCCTTCTTAGAGCCTCAATTTAATCTGTAAATTGTAACTACATCCATGCTGTATGCCTGGCTCAGAAAGCAGAGAAGAAGCTGAGGCAGACAACACATGCAGCCACTACAGTGCACATCGCCAAGGAACAAGCAACTTAATGAAAGATCAAATGTTTCAATTTCAGCATTCTAAAAAGAAAAAACTGTGTGTGGCTTTCTCTCATTTGAAAATGGCATAAAAACATCACTAAACCAAGCTGGAATTGGAATTTTAAACAAAACACCCCCAAGTAATCAGGTCAGCTATAGTGGCACATTCCTTATTCTCAGCATTTGCGGGGCAGAGGCAGGCAAATCTCTGTGAGTTCGAGGCCAGCCTGGTCTACAGAGAAAGTTCCAGGCCAGCCAGGGCTACACAGAGAAACCCTGTGTCTTGAAGAATGGCAAAAAAATAAAAATAAAAAAAAATTTTTTTTTTAAATTATGTGTGTGAGTATCACATATGTGCCTGGCACCTGCAGAGACCAGAAGAGGGTTGTCAGATGCCTGGAACTGGAGTTACAGATGGTTGTTAGCCATCTTAGGGTTCTGGGAACTGAACTCCAGTCCTCCGGAAGAGCTGCCAGTGCTCTTAAATGCTGAGCCACTGCTCCAGCCCTCAGCAGATTACAATTCTTTCTTTCTTTCTTTCTTTTTTTTTTCACATTACAATTCTTTTTTTTAAAGATTTATTTATGTATATGAATGTTCTGTCTGTATGTAAACCTGCATGCTAAAAAAGGGTATCAGAACTCACTATAAATGGTTGTGAGCCACTATAGGGTTGCTGGGAATTGGACTCAATTGGACTCAATCTCTGGAAGAACAGTCAGCGCTCTTAATCAATGAACCATCACTCAGAAGATTACAATTCTTAACAAAAATAAATAAATAAACAAATAGATAAATAAATAGATAGCTAGATAGGTAAATAAACAAACAAACAAACAAACAAATAAATAAATAAATAAATTTACCTGGCAATTATTTAGTTCTTGAATAACTTCCTTGTTTTCTTTACTGATGTCGCACACACAAATAAACTCTGCTTCTCTGTGTCCTCTAAAAAACCTCTCACGGATTCTCTGTACAACAGTCGTTGCTGACCGGCCAGAGGGGACTGAGCAATTTTCAATATCCCAGAAAACGCCAATTGGGGGAAGAGCCTCCAGTACCTGTCCGGTGACTGCAACTTCTGGTGACCCTTAAAAAATATTAATACTTCCAGTTCCAGTTACACATAGTGAAAAAGAAAACAGTGAGCTAAAATGCAATAGGTAACTACCCATCATTCTAAATAGCAGAAATATCAATGTCATTGCTTGCCATTAAGTTTAAGGATAACAACTTCACTGGCCAGCCCAAGAAGCAACCACGATATCCCAGTGACATACTGGGAGCACTCCTACTTTTTTCCCCCGAGACAGGGTTTCTTTGTGTAGCCTTGGCTGTCCTGGAACTTGCTTGGTAGACCAGGCTGGCCTCAAACTCAGAGATCAGCCTGCCTCTGTCTCCCAAGTGCTGAATTAAAGGCATGCACCACCACCTGGCCACTCCTACTTTCAATAACAACAAACCTACAAATCAGTGGTGCCAAAACAACTCTATGTTAACAGTAGGACTTCACCCTCTGCTGACCCATGATGGCTGTCTGCTGGGTATGGAAGAGCATGAAGAGACCATCAAAGTGAAACTGGCACTGAGTCTTACTTTAAACTACTCTAATGTCATTAACATCTGTTTTAACCTTTCAGAGATGTTTTTGGATGATAAAATATCACAGTAACTACTTTTTAGGGAAATAATTTTGATTTCAAACTCTAAGGTTTCAAATACTACTAATAATCAGCCACTACTAAATTTTTCTAAATACTAAATATGTCTAGGGAGTATTAAGAACCTAAGCTGAGTTCAAGCATGGTGGCCCATGCCTTTAATCCCAGCACTCGGGAGGCAGAAGCAGGTGAGAACCTCTGTGAGTTCGAGGCAAGGATGGTCTATACAGAGGGTTCCAGAACAGCCAGGGCTATATAGAAAGACCGTCTCATAAACATTAAAGTAAACATACAACCTGAGTGAGCCCAAGTTTCCTACAGCACTTAATCTCTCCAATACACTCTCCATATTCTTATTCTGGTCTCAAACAGCCACAGCTCAACATGAAGTCATAATAATAGGACAGATATTTGCCAAATGAGGGAAAAGAAGACTCACATATACTTTGAAATGTAAATGCACAAGGAAATCTTTATAGGCAATTAAATACATTTGTGTCAGATACTGAAAACTCAAATGGAGGCTGTATAGGTGGCTCAGCAGTCAAAAATACTTGTTGCTCTTGCAGAAGACAAGGGTTCAGTTCCCAGCATACACATGGTAGCTGGCAACCTTTAGTAACTCCAGTTCCAGGGGATCTAGTGCCCTCTTCCGGCCTCCACAAGCACCAGGCACACATAAGTACACTTACATACATGCATGTAAAACACCCAAACACATAAAAAATAAATAAATGTTAAAAGAAAAAGACAAATGCACTCTTTAATGCTACACCATTATTTACCAAATTTCGAAGCAGCATGGCCTAGACTGGTTGCCAACAATGAGGTCTCCTTCTCCATTCCTTTTGTTCCACAGCCATTACACAGAGGGATAGCTCGAGGTGCAGGCTGAGTACTTGGAGGTAGTACATTTGGCCAGATTTTAGCATCATCAATTACACTATTTCTTGCTGGCTGTTTTAACATTTTTTTTAAAGGAAGAAATTTTAGACACAATTATAAAGAACTTAGACTCATATACAAGTGAAAACACCATTCTAAGCTTTTCACTTTCCTACCTGATGACCTCTGATAAATTGTACTTTCAAATCTTTATCAGAACTACCAGCTACCAATTCACAGTCTCATCTCAAGAAGCAACTTGAAATGATCAGGGACCTGTTCAAATACTCAGTCGTTTCCAACCTGGGACATGCATCTGTTATGAAAGAGATCTTACATGCACCTCCCATAAATAGCAGAAAAACCTTTCTTTGAATACTAGTGCGAATGGGGCCAAGCTTCATGTTCCTCATATTACAAAAAGACATGAAAGGGCCAGTGTAAAAGCTGAGTTTAACTTATAAGAACTCAACCACCTCTGTCCTAGAGAAGGATGAAAGAGATCATGGACTTGGCAAACTAAGATGTCCTGTAGGACATGGCTTTCTTGTGACCAGGGGCTCTAAAAGCACAAGCCACACACCTAACAACACTACTTTTCTAGATGGTCTCTCATTTTAACCTTTGCATCTTTCAGTATTAGACGAAGCTATGCTAAGGGAGTTCGAGCTACACCATGAAGAATCTTCAACCCCATGCACAGTAAAGATATGGCAAGATAAAGGCATTTCTAAATAGAACCTCAAACTTCATTATCTGCCCCCAGGTTAAAGAATAAAAAATACATACCTTGTTTAGACAGTCTTCACAGTAAAGTGAGCCCTTTAAACAAACCGGAGGTGCCACATTTAGGTGAAGAGAGTTGGTGCACAAGTGAGGTGTAAGCTCTGACTGGGAAAGACGATCTTCCAAACGCCCACAAACCCCACTTGGGAAATCAGAACAGGGGAAATAGCCAGCAGAGGTGCAGCTCTGGAGAGTCGGGAACTGATGCAGCTTGTGCATGTTACTATGACATGACTGGAAATGGAGCTTCCCACAACATGGTAGGTACTTGCAGGAAGGTAGGTTACTCTCTACACACATGCTGGGAAAGCCACTCGCAAGGCCCACCAAGTTGCTCCTAGCAGAGGCATTCTGCAGTGAAGATACAGACTGGAAAGCAAACCCTGACCCTACTTGACACGTGACTGTCCTGGTGCTTGGTGAGTCTAAGAGTGAGCCTGTGTGAATCAAGCTCCCAGAACCTCCACTACTGCCGCCATCACCACTACCAAAATGCATGGGTGAAGTGGAGGGTTCATTAGGGCAATGAACACAGCAGCTTACTTTGGGAACAGCTGAGAGCTGTACTTTTGGTTGCTGAAGAGAATGACTATCAGGAAGTGGGACTGCTGGGAAAAGTTCAGAGTCAACATGAAGAGGTGATGGTATATCCTTTAACTCCACAGCAGCTTTCTTATTCTCCATGTACTCTTCCTGAGGAGAGATCAGAACACAAGTCAATTTTTGGAGACCACTGTATTTTGTTCTCTCTACTAACACTACTAACACTACTGTGTTAAAAAATGAAAAACAATGTTCAACTCTCTTTACACCACTTAATCATAACTGAACAAATATAACAGCATCCAACTAAGACCAGGGACAATCTTCAGAGAGGTCTGCAGGAAGGCAACACAGAAACATACAACTAAAATTAATGCTATGTCAGAATCTTAAGACAGTTAGGCAGGGGGTTCTGTTTAGTTTCGGCAAGCCAGGTTAACCACCATACCTCAGAGACTATATGTAACTTCCCCTTGCTTCAAAGTACTGTCTAAAAAAAACTGGGGCATACAACCAATGATTTCACAGCATTAAAGGAAGGTGGCTTATAAGCAAGTAGCTTCCTTTTATTTATTCCTGTAGTTGTTGAGTAAAGAGTTTTAGTTGGGTTCTCCTAAAGGAGGAGAGTGACGTTCCAAACACTATGAATGAGACCAGCCATCTACCCAAAGTGGTCCAGCTGTGCTGCTGACAGCACTGAGGAAACACTGAAGCCTTAATGCAGCTTTTATACTATGGCCAGTGCAAAGATACAGTGATTAATTAGAACCACCCATTCTCAGTTCAAAACCCAGCACCACCAAAAAGGAAAAGAAAGAATATACTTAATGTTCTCAAGAAATCCTGAACAGAACGGTATTGTCAATATTTTCTAACTTAATAGACTTAAAACTAAGAGGGTGAGCCAGGGACAGTGATCACATCTGTCTGTAATCCTGCACTTGGGAGACCAAGGCAGAAGGATCACAAATCCAAAGCCAGCCTCGACTATATAAGAAAAATTTATCTCCAAAGCCACAGGCCAAATCCACTTAAGAAAGTTATAGTTAAATACAATTTATTTTATACTTTTCACTAATTTTATGATGCAAGCTTTTGGAATTTGGGGCTTTAACAAGAAATCAAATTCCCCCCAGTTTTAAACCTTAAAACCTGTTACTCAGAGTGGAATACAGAGTTTTAGCAAGTGTGTTTCTTGTTGAATGAGAGATCATAAAAATGTGCAGGGTGTTATATGGGCAGGAAAGACTGTCCCAGATCACCTGTACCAATTATCTATTCACAGCATGCTAAGTCTTGCACATAGTTACCGTTTGGGGACTAAGAGGCAATGTCTGCTCAGAATGAGAAAAGCAACCAGAGAACTTCCAAAGCCACGGCTTAGCATCATTATCTTGGTGAAGCCATCTAAGTGTTCTACTGCAAGGGTTCTCAGTTCCGTTCCCTTCCATCACATAGCCAGACAACGTGGTTCAACATTCTTTCATCTTTCTTTTCTCTCTTCCACCCTGTTAAAAATGAGTTGTCTTAGTTAGGGTTTCTATTGCTGTGACAAAACACCATGACCAAAAATCAAGTTGGGAGGAAAGGGTTTATTTGGCTTACACTTCAGCATTACTGTTCATCACTGAAGGAAGTCAGGGCAGGAACTTAAACAGGGCAGGATCCCGGAGGCAGGAGCTGATGCAGAGGCCATGGAAGGGAGCTGCTGACTGGCTTGCTTCCCATGGCTTGCACAGTCCACCTTCTTATAGAATCCAGTACCAGCAGCCCAGGATGGCATCACCCACCATGGGCTGGGCCCTCTACCATTGAAAACTAAATGAAAAAAAAAAAAATGCCTTATAACTGGATCCCATGGTGTCATTTCCTCAGCTAAGGCTCCTTCCTCTAATGACTTTGACTTGTGTCAAGTTGACACACAAAACCAGGCAATACATGGGTCAATATCTGTTACTTCTTTACACAAGTACCCATTTTATGTTAAAAATGAGACCACAGCTGTGTTCATGGCACAATGGCTCTCACATTCAGACCTTAAAGAACAAGGGCAGCATGGATATCACAGCTCAGTACAGGCTACTAAAATTTGGTATACTTGGTTGGTTCTAACTATTTAAATTTGATTTAGGAAAAAAAAATCTATGATCTGAGGCTGGGAGATGGTTGAGAAAAGTATTTGCTACACAAGGATGAGGACCTGAATTCAGATCCCACTCTTACAAAAGACAAGCATGCAACTGTAACTCCAGCACTGGAGAGGTGGAACTAGGCAGATCCCTGAGTTCAATGGCTACCCTTCCCAGCAAAAATCAGTCAACTCCAGATTCAGTGAGACTAACTCAAAAAATAAGGTAGAGGGGCCAGTGAAAGGGTTCACTAAAGGTGATTGCCTCCAAGTTTGACAACCTTAGTGCCATTCCAACTTATTAGAGAGAACTGACTCCCACAAGTTATCTTCAAACCTCCACATTTAAGCTATGGTATGCATACACACACACACACACACACACACACACACACACACACACACACACGCACGCACAAATAAATGTAATTTTTAAAAAACTAAATAAAGGGGCTGGAGAGATGGCTCAGTGGTTAATAGCACCGACTGCTCTTCCAAAGGTCCTGAGTTCAATTCCCAGTACCCACATGGTGGCTGACAACCATCTACAATGGGATTTGATGCTCTCTTCTGGCATGCAGGTGTATATGAAAATAGGGCACTCATATACATAAAAATACATATTTTTTTAAATTAATAGAGAATGATGAGGGATATACCCAACATCAACTTCTACATATAGGTGTACATATGTGCACCTGCATACACACCCACATGAACATGTACATATACCACACAAATCATTTATAAACTGGCATTCTTCATATCCCAGGTTTTTTTTCTATGTGTGCAAATGAATGAGCAAAGGAATCTCTTACATGTGTGTACAGGCCAGAGGTCAGCCTTGGGTGTTTTTCCCAATCTATCACCTTTTTTCTTCCTCCTCTTTTTTAAGGACAGGGGTTCTCACTGAACCTGGAGCACACCAATTTGCCTAGACTGGCTGTCCAGTGGACACTTGAGATCCTCCAGTCTCTCTCTCCATCACTGGGATTACAAGCACAAGTTATCACCTCACCCAGCTTTTACACAGGTGCTGGAGATTGAACTCAGGCCCTCATGCTTGTGCAACAAGCACTTTACCTACTGAGCCACCTCCCCAGCCACTAGGACTTTACAAATGAGAATGGACTACAGATGAGTCCTACTTATTTTTAAGACACAGCCATGCTTGAAGGACAGAGCCAAACCATGGACTCTGCACATCTCTAGGTGAGAACTCTCCTCTTCACTTGGCTGAAATAAGACTCCAGGTTCTAAACAGGTATGATGGCCTACAGCTCTTCTTAATTTTCAGATATTCTTCCTATAAGTTCTGCTTAGGAGAGCAGAGAAGTTAACAGTAGGGAGCATCTAATATAAAAAAAGAAACACAGTATCAACCTTTCTGCTCCTGATATGAGCAAAGGGACAAGTTAAATGACCTCTGAGAACTTTGAATTCTATTCTACCAGAGAAGCCATCCAATCGATTTCTTCATTTATTTACAATGAAAGTGCAATGTAACAGACTGGATTACCAAACATCCAGCAATTAAGAAAGTCACAACTCACAGAGTGAGATCCAGGACAGGCACACCAAAACAACACAGAGAAACCCTGTCTCGAAAAAACCAAAATAAATTAATTAATTAATAAATAAATAAAGTCACAACTCACAGATGTATTTTACACCAGCATGAGTACACTCTTAGTAGTAGACCAAAGGCAAAGCCAACGCACACTCTTTGAGCAGGAAGGAAGCTAGTAATGGTGAGAACAACCATTAAGGTTTTTATTTGTAAGTCCTCTCCACAACAGCCCAAGAGTGGCCATTTTCAGTGATTATTTTATCAGAAATTTCATCTGTGCATGTAGAAAATAGGTTCTTTCAGCTGTTATCTCTGATAAGACACTTCTAAGAGATTTTACATCTCTATGACAGGGTGAGGGGAGAATGGTTGAAAATGTATGTCAAGTATGGGTGGACTGATCACATAAAGAAGTCTGCCAGCCAAAACCAGCCTGCCGCCTGTATGCATGTGTATGCTTGTGTATGTATACCTAATGCTTCTTGGACAGGATCTGATTCTGTAATCCTGAAGGCTAGCCTCAAACTTTTAACAATCTGCCTACCTCAGTCTCCCAAATACTGAGATTACAGGTGTGAGCCCCGGCACACCTGTATTTAAATGGCCTGTGAACTAAGAATATTATTTTGCATATTTCAAATTCCTGAGAAAGCATTCTTAAATATGAAATTCAAACTTTAGTATCCATAAAGTTTCACCAAGACACAGCTATACTCCATTTAAATATTATCTATGGCTGAGTTGAACTGTAATTGAGACTTGAGTCTTTGCCACATAATCTGGTTATAAAGCCCAATATATTTACTATTGAGCCAGTGTGCTGAAACTATAAAGCTTAAGTTTCTGTTTGAGGCTGGGGGTGGGTGGGTACGGAGCTTAGTGGCATATGAAAGGTTCTGAGTTTAATCCCAGACAGACAGAAAGAGGGGAAGGGAGGCAGAAAAGGGGGAAAAAAGGAGAGAAAGTAGGAAGAAAGAAAAAGATGTTTGTTTCTTTGTCTGTACACTGTCTCAATCTGCCACAGCACTATAAAAAATGAATTTAAAAATGCATGCACTGTCCATTTTCACCACTGTATCTTGTAGTCAGCCCAAGGCCTATTCCATGGTAATCACAAATTATTGGTCGAATGAAGGAATTAACAGAATTAACCTAGTACACAATTGAAAATAATCTGGAGACAAAGTTAACTGCTATCACTGTTTGAATTACAATGTTTTTAATTATTAAATCCAGGTTGTGCCAGGTGGTGGTGATGCACGCCTCTGCACTCAGGAGGCAGAAGCAGGTGAATCTCTGTGAGTTCAAGGCCAGCCTACAGAGCGAGTAGGACAGCCCAGGCTACACAGAGAAACTCTGTCTGGAAAAACCAAAAACCAACAAAAACCCAAGTGTATCACCCAACAAGCTCCTCTCTTATTCATAAGAACTTGTGATGTTCACAGTGTTTATAATTTCAGCATGCTCAGACCTTCCAAAGCCAAATCCTAAAAGTGTACTACCACTTTCAACACTTCACTGAGAAACAAGAAACTTAAGTTTCATAGCTAGCTTGAGGTCAAAAGGCTCACCTACCTCTTTCTACTACACCAAGGTGCCATCGACATTGTTCAGTCAAAGAACCAGGAATAGTGGCACATGTCTGCTATCCCAACAATCAGGAGGCAGAGACAGGAGGATATCTGCCAAGTTGAAGAGCAGCCTGGGCTACATATCAAGTGCCAGGCAGCCATAGTTATACAATGAGACTTTGTCTCAAAAAAAAAATTAAAATTAATACATGTATTGTTGATTTTTTTTTTACTCTTATTCTTTGCTTTTTGGGGGCCCACCACCCAACTCCCAAATAAACACACAGAATCTTATTCTTTCTTTCTTATGAATGCTCAGCCTTAGCTTGGCTTATTTCTAGCCAGCTTTTCTTAAATTATCCTGTCTACTTTTTGCCTCTGGGCTTTTACCTTCTATTTCTGTATATCTTTTCTTTACTTCTTACTCTGTGTAGCTGGGTGGCTGGCCCCTGGAGTCCTCCTCTCCTTCTCTTGTTCCTTGAGCCTCTCCTCCCAGATTTCTCTTCTTATTTATTCTCTCTGCCTGCTAGCCCCATCTATCCTTTCTCCTGCCTGGCTATTGACAGTTCAGCTTTTTATTAGATCAATCAGGTGTTTTACACAGGCAAAGTAACACAGCTTCACAGAGTTAAACAAAAGCAACATAAAAGAACGCAACACATCCTTGCATCATTAAACAAATGTTACATTATGCAGCAGCATAAATATAACACATCTTCAACCAATATTCCACAACATATAGGAACATATATAGATTACTCAGTACAAATACATATAAGGAAAAACATTAGTGACCTGCACCCTAAATTTTCCTCAAATACTCCTTGGAATTCCATTAGGCATCTGAGCTAGCCAGAGGAAGCTCTGGCTAGTGAAGAGTCTTCCCTTCTGCCACTCTTTGTCTTTGAGCAACTTAGACACTGGCTGCATTCTCAGCCAGTGACATTGCATTGCATGCATGTTGGTCTTCCTATCTGTGTAGTTGTGGGCAACTCATCTTTTTGAACCTAAGGCCCATCTCCTGTGAGTCTAACAATCATCGCAACCCCCTTACTTCCAGAGTTATTTGTGGTTTGATGACGAGAGATAACTGAGGATGAGCTTTTTCTCAAATGGCCTCCCCCTACCACAAACTCCCATACTGTGCTAATCCACTTTATTGGTTCTGTGTATTTATTTGTTTTCTTATTTATTTGGTGTTTTATTACTTTTCTCCCCCACTAGAATATAAATTCTACGTCAGTATTAACTGTATTTTCTTATTCACTACTGTATACCCTGAACCTACCACTCCTCCACTGTGCCTCACAAATGTCAATAAATGACCGCTGGTAGAGCTCACTAAATGTGAAGGAAGACCATTAAGCTGACCGTTTCCTTGTATGCAAAACAGAAAGATCCTGGAAAGTCCAAAAGATACTACTAGTACAACTAGAAAGCTCTTGGTTACACCAAAAAGGTGCTTGGCAAACTCGTGCTAGAATTAATGGGGGGAGTGGCTGAAACTGAAGTTGCATCCAAAGAGGCTGCTACGGGACCGCTCAGGAGGGCTGCAAAAACAAACAAGCCAAGGGACGCAACTCCACCACTGTCCCTTTTCTCAACTTCCTAACTTTGCACACCCTGCGAAGGTTGCTGCTGACACCTGGAGGGCCCGGGAAGGAGCAGGGAGGCAGGCGCCGGCAGGGAGCCAAACGCCCGGAAGACACCGCGCGGCCCCTTTGGCGGGTCCCGGACCCCACAGTATCAGTCTGGGAAAAAGGGCGCTGTTCCCGGGCCAGCTACGCTGCTGGCCGAACAAGCCCAGCAGAGGACTCACCTCAGCCGCCAGGTCCTTTTCCGCTCACATTCCGACCCCGCCGCCTTCCCCCCGCCCCCCAGGCCCTTTGTTTTGATTCCCGACTCCGCACCTCCCGCCGCCGCCGCCAAGCACACCCTCCACTTCCGCTTCCGCTTCCGCGCCGCACCTCCCCTGTCGTAAAACCCACTCTCTTATCTACTACTAGCCCCGCCCCTTTCTCCATTCCCCCCCCACACACACACACACACTCACCTCTTCCTCCATGTTACCACACCCTTCTCTGCACCTCCCCTATAACCACGCCCTTTCCCCCGCCCATCCCCAATGCGTCTCCGCCTAGCCCTGGTCCTTCCTCCTCTAGCCCCGCCCACCTCCCCTCCCGCTCTTCCCATCCTCTGTCTAGCTCCACCCCTTCCCTCGTCTCGCCCAGTCTTTTCTTCCGCCCCGCCCTCGCCTTCGCGTCTTCTCCGCGCGGAGCACGGTGGGAACTGGAGGGGGGGGCGGGGCCTCGCGGCCCTGCAGCCTCGTCAGGCTCAGTCCCCTCCCGATAAACCTCTAAATAGGGTCTTTACCCGGGGGCAGCCTCGGTTTTTTTAGCACGAACACCCAGTTTAGGAGTCCTCTCCCCTGGCTTGATGATGCCAGGTCAAATGGAGCCTCCAGGCGGAGAACTGAAGAACTTGTGTGATGAAGGCTAGAAAAAGCCTGCCAAAAGAGATTTGCTAGGGTCCAGCCCTTTACATCTTGGGAGGGAAGACGAAGGAGACCAGATTTCTGTGAAATAAAGCGTGTGGTGGCTTTTTAACGTTCTGACTCCTCACGTGATAGTCCTGTTTTATTTTTACAAATTAAATTGTGTATATTGCACAGCACATCTGCACAACCTAGTGGCGAGTGCAGAAAGAACAATAAAACCTACCAAAAGAGCTTTGGCAACTTCTGTCCTGCCCGCCGAGTTTCGGCCCAGCTGGCGCCGATTAAGTAAATGCGAAGACTGCTGAATATTGTCACCAACAATAAAGAATACATGATGACCTATCCATTTTTTTTTTTTTTATTTTTGGATGTAGCATCTCATCTGTATAGCCTTGGTTGGCCTGGAACTTGCCGTGTAGACCAAGCTGGCCTCGATCTCAGATTCTCTTGCCTTTGAGAAGGCACTGAGGTGCTAGGATTAAAGACGTTTGTCTCACCTGGCAAACTTTTCATTTGAAAAAACCTGGTGCTTTGTTTCAAATGAATACTTTTCAGGTGACAGGTTGGGAACGAAAAAGAAGATGTTAAAGTTATAAAAACTTAGCGAAACCAAACTGTGAGCGGCCATGTGAGTTCTGGGAATTGAAACAGGGTCCCTCTGGAAGAGCACTCGGTGTTCTTAACTGCTGAGCCATCTCTCCAGCCCAAATACTTCATGTTTTAAATGGATAAACGATGCTCTGTATTTTCTCCCCCCTCCCCAATTGAGCCTTGCAGTCTTCATTTTTTTTTTTTTTTTTTGGCTTTTCGAGACAGGGTTTCTCTGTGTAGCTTTGCGCCTTTCCTGGAACTCACTTGGTAGCCCAGGCTGGCCTCGAACTCACAGAGATCCGCCTGGCTCTGCCTCCCAAGTGCTGGGATTAAAGGCGTGCGCCACCACCGCCCGGCGCAGTCTTCACTTTTATTTGACCTAAATATAAGTTAGGGCTTTCTGCTATTGTTTGTTTTTTAGAGACAGGGTTTCTCTGTGTAGCACTGGCTGTCCTGGAACTCACCCGGTAGATGAGGCTGGCCTCGAACTCAGGGATCTGCCTACCTCTGCCTTCTGAGTGCTGAGATTATACAAGTTTTCAGGACTCAGCGGGGTAAATTTCTGAAATCGTCAGCTGTTTACTATTTCTTGTTGCAAGTTATGTTTTTTAAAAAAGCACATCTAAATGTAGGCACAGTTTAAAATGTGTTAGCTGAGTAGTGCTTTTAAATAGTTTCTGCTTAAAAGTCTGCCAGGAAGCCAGGTACAGTGGCACATGCCTTTAATCCAGCATTCGGGAGGCAGAAGCAGGCAGATATCTGAGTTTGATGCCAGCCTGGTCTACAGAGTGAGTTCCAGGACTGCCAAGGCTGTCTGTCACACAGAGAAATCTTGTCTTGAAAAACCACGGGTGTGCGTACACACGAACACACACACACAACACACACACAAACTGAAGGGTTCAGGAATAGGAAGATAGGAATATAATAAGATAGAAATACTGAAATAAGATAGGAAGATGGAAGCTGACAGCTTTAACTAGGGCTGTCTTTATTTTACGATGGGCAACTCTGTTAGCAACCCAAATGTTAGCTTTTTACGATGGCTCTCTGTAGCTTGGGGTTAGATGACAGCTGCAGTAGACCAAAGTTGTCCTTTAGTGAGTTCTACCTGACAACCTGCTTTGCATTGTTTCGTAATCTCCCTGCTATGAGAAACCAGCTATGTCAAGAAAGCTATAAGTCTTGGTATATACTGTTAATTATGTCAAAAGGGACTACAGGGTTATACAAACATCAGTTAGCTGGAACCCTCTAAAACCTTGTCAGCAGGAAATTGTAAATACTAAGATGCAATATATCTCTAAAAGTTTAACTTCGAAACTATAAAAATTCCTTTGTCCATGCCTAATGCTTGCCTCCTACTACAAAAAGGGGCTCATGACCCATCCTCAGCACCACAGCTCAGAAACCGAGATTCTGGCTGTGGTCCCAGTTAAGTGGTATTCTCTCTTTTCCCCACAGTAATTTTTAAAAATAAAGTTTGCTTCTGGTTTTAGACTTTGGTGGTCTGTGCCTCATTTTTTTGTGCACCCTTGGACCTAACAACACAAAAGTCTGCCAGGAAACAAATGAACTTTGATAACTAATTAGGAAGCAGAATTACCAAGAACATTTTTCTTCCCAGTCTCCAGATATGCACTTCTACTTAAGGAGGATGAGTTCAAACACGTTGTTGAAGAATCCTTTGTGCTTCTATTAAATTCTCCAGAAGGCACGCCCAAGGTGTTTGTTATTGCTAAGGACACTGTTGTGTCTGTGTATAGGTAGAATTTCCCAAGGGAGAATTGATATCGATGAGAAAGATACTAGTTGCTGTTTTGTTTTCAAAGTCTCAAACAAGTATGGCACTCTTCGTAGGTGTTTCTTTTACCTCCATTTTATTCTAGCTATTTTTAAATACTGACAATATTAACTAAAAATATAAAATGGGAAAAAAGTAATTGTGATGTTCAATTGCTATTTGAACAAATTTTAGCCACCAAACATAAAAGAGAAGACATTTTCCTTTGACTTTGCTTGGCATTTTTTTCTAGTCAAGAGGTAGACTAGGGTCAACAGATATTATAATAAATTAAGCCAGCAGTTAGATTAAATGAAAAGCTTGAAAAAAAATGAGAATCATGAGTGCTTTTCAAAACACTCAATTTTGGGCTGGAGAGATGGCTCAGCTATTAAAGTCTACGCTCACAACCAAAAAAAGACTCCATTTTACTTTCTCTACAAACTAGGCCAAGGGCTGGAGAGATGGTCAGTGGTTCTTCCAGAGGCTGGAGTGGTAGTGGTGGGGGGGGTGTTCTATTCTGAGTGTCCAAATGGCTTAGAGTAGTCTGTTGAGTCCAGTCCAGGGGGATCTGACACCTTTTTTGGCCTCCCTGGGCACTGCACACACAGTACATGAAGGAGACCACCCCCTTTCACACAGCAGAGGTTCTTTCCAGGACCCCGGATTAGGCACAAACCACACACAAGCACCTGTTTTCACAGAGAGATCCTTTACTAAAGGGGAAGGAAAGTTTAAGTGGCTGCTTTCTGACTCAGGCAGAAAAACAGCAGCAGGTGTGATTTTTAAGAGGAGAAAAAGGGGGGACAGTCTGTGTTAGAATGGGCTAGGATTGGGCATGTTAATTAGGTGAATCAAAGGGGGATTTTGATTTCTAGACTTTAATGCTTTGATAGCTGGACCTTGATAGTCAGCCTCAGGAGGAGGAAGTGGCCAAATAAAGGAATAGACCTTGATGTCTAACTTTAGGAATGTAATCTACCGTTTCTTTAAGGAGGCAAAGGGAACTGGGTAGAAGAGCAAGGCCTGCCAGAGCCACATGTTCAAGTGGACTAGTGTCCCTTCAGTACACAGACATACATGCAGCCAAAACACCCATACACAATACATAAATAAATTTAAAAAAAAAATGTCAGCCAAGGAGAGGATAGATGGGTGAATGGAAGCACAATTTAATCTTTCCAGAAGAATGTTTCCAGGGCTGGCAAGATGGTTCAGTGGTAAACCAGTGGCTGTACAAGCCTGACAACCTGAGTTCAGATTCTCAAAACCCATGTGAAAAGCCAGAAATAGCACAGTTGTCTAATCTCAGTATGCCTACAGGTGATGGAAGGCTGAAGGCATTGGACTGGGTAACCTGGTGTTATCAGAAGTGTTGAGACCTTATCTCACACAAAATGAAAGGCAAGGACCAACATCTGAGATTGTCCTCTGAACCCCCTATCCCCCTCCTCCAGCTTTCAAATTTCTCTTATTCACTCAGGAGGGCTAGGAGGATCATGTGTTTGAGAGAAGCCTAAGCTACATAGGAAGAGCCTATCTGCAACAACAAAGCCAGAAGGAAAGAAAGAAGAAATTTATTATGAAAAGATATAATTTCCTAAATACCCTGTTAATTTTATTTATTCCGTGTGTGTGTGTGTGTGTGTGTGTGTGTGTGTGTGTAAGAGAGAGAGAGAGAGAGAGAGAGAGAGAGAGAGAGAGAGAGAGAGAGACTCTGTATAGCCCTGGCTGTCCTGGAGCTCACTTTGTAGACCAGGCTGGCCTTGAACTCACAGAGATCTGCCTGCCTCTGCCTCCTGAGTGCTGGGATTACAGGTGTGTGCCACCAACTTCTGCTGGCCCAAACTTCTGTTCTTAATATTATTATTCTGTTCTTATTATTATTTCAGGGCTTTAAGGAGAAATTTGAAAATTGTCAACCATGTAGTTAAAACGGGTTGATTGATATCATTTGGGAAGGATTCATACAGACACATTTCTACTTTACACTTTTGCTTATAAACTGGGTACTGATTCCTGCCCAGCATCCTCACAGAGTGGTATAATCAAGTAAAATTCTGAAGGCAGCAGGAAAAGGTTTTCATGGTTGGTATTTGAAAATTTCCTGAAAAATACTGAGGGAGGGGCAGGGGGCACTGGAGAAACGGCTCAGCAGTTAAGAGCACTGTCTACTCTTCCAGAAGACCCAGGTTCAGTTACCAGCATGTACATGGAGGCTCATAACCATCTGCAACTCGTTTCTGCAGAATCCAATGTCCTCTGGCTTCTGCAGTTGTCAGGCATGCATGTGGTGTATATACACATAGACAACACACCCATACAAAGTAAAGATAAATAAACATGAACACACTTTGATACTTTCCTCAGTTTGGTATAGGCAGTGGGGTTCCTGTGGGGTTCTTTGAGTGCTTTTAAGGAACTATCGAGTAATCACCGTAGAATTAGAGATAGGCCACCCTAACGGGAGGCAGGAGGTGGGAGGCATTACTTGTGTAGCCCACAAGCAGAACATTGTAAGAGTAAAAAAACAAAACAACAACAACAAAAAAAATCGTGGATCTGAAGTTCCTTTTGTTGGCTACAAATCGAAATACCTTGGGCAACTTAATTTTTTTATTTTTTATTTTTTTCCTCAGCTTTATTTTCTCATCTTTTAAATAACTACAGGAGGCTGGGGACATAGCTCGGTGGTACAGTGCTTGTCTAACATGCCCAAGACCCTGGGTTCAAGCCCAGAATTGCCCCAAACTGTAAGATAATGATGCCTTTCTGTGGCTCATCAGTCTCTCAAAGAATAAAATTTGGCAGCTGAAATTGTGTATCTCTTTACTGTGTTAGGCCTTTGAGATTAGACTTTTTGGTTTATTCACCAGTTGTAAGATTACCTTGTGCCTAACAGTACTCAATAGATACATTAGTGAACAATTGGAGTTGCTTAATGTCAAGAATTAGCAGGGCCTAAGATCCCAGCAAAAAAAAAAAAAAAAAAAAAAAAAAAAAAAAAGGCTGAGGCAAGATGCTCAGGAATTGGAGGCCAGCCCAGGCTACAAAGGAAAAAACAAAAACAAAAACAGAGGGCTGAGATGTGATTCAGTTGGAGGAGCACTTACCTAATATACTTGGAACCTTGCTTCCATCCCCAGCACCTCATAAAATCCTCCAGGTGGCACACACCCACACCCATAATTCCGACTTGGGATGTGGGGCAAGACTACAAAACTTCAAGGTCAGCCATACAGCAAGTTAAAGGCCAGTCTGGAGTTAGCATTGTGCCTGAGACACATGGTCATTTAACTAATGCACATATTGTAGTTACTATTTACAAAGCACTGCACAAAGTGTTTTACAACTTTTTTAGCCATGAGCAAAACCCCATTTTATCCACGAGCAATTAAATACCTTGTTCCAGTATCACTCAGCTAATAAGGGGGTAAGAGGTAGAATTCAGACAATTCTTCTACACTAAATTATGCTGTCTCAGAAGAAGCTATTGTTAAAGATTCTATTTGGGGTATAAAGTTATGGGACGAAAAAGTGCCCTGTAGCCTGGGCAAAAGTTTGTTGTTTTCTATGCCAGTTTTGTCTCTGTGCATTCTAGAGTAGTATAGCATTTCTGGACTTGGGTAGGGTGCTTTCAAGTGTAATCCGATACCAGCTAATCCTAAAACCCGGGGTTCTCCGACCAACTGCACCTTTGTCTCTTCGTGGGCAAGAGCAAGAGCGGATATTTGTAACCAGTGTGAAGGAGAGGCATGCGGGTATTCCTGGGTGCGTGGTACCACATGCACGGAGCCGCCTGAAGGCCCTCTTCACACCGGCCTTCCGGGCCAGCAGCCCGCACCTCCCGCGCCCCCTCCCGCCCGGCACCATCATAGCTTGATGGCGACGCGCCCGGGCCTAGAAGGAAAAGTTTCCAAACCTCGCTTCTCGGCGCTGATTGGCCGAGCCCGACGCGTCCTGGGCGCGGCAGCCAATGAGAGGCGCGGGCCGCGAGGCGCGGACCCGGCTGGGATTGCGGTCAAGCCCTGTCGGCCCGCGCCGTGCCGGAATCATCGTCGCCGCCTGGGCGGGGTAAGTGGAGCCAGGTTGCGGGCCGAGGGCCCCCAAGCCCGCAGCACCCGGCGGACGAGTCCCCCCAGGCCTGACCCCAGCTTTCAGCCTTCCACCTGTGAGCTCCACCTCTCCCCCTGGCCAACTCTGTTCCTCTTCTGCTGGCCGCTTCCCTTCCTCAAGCCCGGCGCTTTTCCTGCCCCTTCATCCCACAGTCGTCGGGTCCCCAACTGCTGCCGCATGGGTACCGGCCTGTGTCCAACCTCCCCCACGGCGCCTCCTGGGTCTCGGCTGCCGGACGTTTCAAATTTCTCTAGACATCACTTTGGATCAGATACACTTTATCCGATAAAGGGTGAGAGTGCTTCCCCCACACCTTGAATGTTGGCTCAGCTCACCTACCCCTTTGAGGTCGTGGGTAACCCAGAATCACCTTGGCTTTGGAGCGACTTTGTCTTCCCCAAGTCATCTTGGTTTTGTGCCAGGCTGTGCATCCTCCTGCTTTTTAACCTTCCTCGACTTACCTGATAAGAAGAAGCCTTTTGCCGCGGGTGGAGGTTTGTAATTTTCTCTGCCACCTGTGTCTGTGTATTGTGTGTTAGGATAACCTCTTAGGATTGGGACGGGTGCTTTTGAAGTACAATCTGACACAACCTACTCTCCAAACCTGAGGTTATCTAACCATTCACCGCTCCTCCCCAACACACTGGTATTCAACTAGTTTTGAGATTTAAGTAATTCCTTTTACAACGTTATGTATGGAGTTAAATACCTGTGGCCAACCAACCCTCTTGAAGTCGCAGGGGTAACTTTTATATTTTACCTCGACTTGGTTAATAGTTTTCTAACTTGATTTATCCTGTGTGGATATTATTTTTCCTTCCAAAGTGTGTTCTACCTTAGAACTTGTGAACTTGATGAGATTAAACCCCCTTTTCTTCAGAGGGAATTTTCTAGTGTGAGCCTCTACAGCCTGCACTGGGGTTGCACCAGTGTTGTGATGGAAATGCTTGATATATATATAGCCCAACTCTCAGTGGGTGTTAAAGAAATGATTGAAAAGACCTGGAGGGGGGCCCAGACCACAGTGGGAAGATTGCCTGGCACCTTGACTAGTAAAATGAAATGACCTCTGAACAATAGTTACTCTGTTCTTATTCTTATTCAAATATAAAGTCCGTCCCCCACCCCCACCCCCTAGTAATGAAGAATGAACCCAGGCCTTGTGCATTCTAGGCAGGGCTCTATTCCTGAACTACATCCTTAGCCCACCAAGTGTAAACCTTTAAAATTTCAAATGCAACCATATTTTCAACTCAAAAACACAGTTCTCACCTTAACAGAATAATAGTTCATTCTTGAACCCAATGTGAATGACAGTGTCCCAAGAGCACAGATTCCAGTTTCCTCAAACACCATGTTTCAATGTTGGTTGCGTGAGATCTTACTGGCTACAGAACAAAAAGTAGTAAGTTAAGGTGTTTACCAAATACAGTGTTAGGGGTTACAGATACAGGTTACAGCAGGGAAAACCCTAGTAGAGTTTAAATTAGTGGAAGCTAGAAGTGTGCTCCAAACATATTTTAGGTTTGATACTTACAAGGATGTTAGGTCAGATACTGGAATGGGCAATGAATAGCTTTCAAAGGTACTAAAAATGGCACAAGATAATTTAGCTCTGATCTGCAACATTTTAACTCTACATTATCTTCAAGTTCAGTTATTTGGTGTGTAGAATCTCTAACATAGGTGCAGCTAGCCTTCCTTCCTTCCTTCTTTTCCTTCCTGAAACTTGAGTTCACAATATGTTTGCTGTAAATTGTATTTTTTTAGTTTCTTTTACCAAAAAGTCCATTGTAAAGAAGTGTGTCAGGTAGAAGTACTTAAGCTCAGTGCCTGTTGTAGCCCCACTCTGGCACTTAACTCCAGTCCCTTTCTATCCCTGCTGCAGAGAGGGAGAAAGCAGTTACTGTAATGCTTTTCTACTGTAGTGCATACAGTTCTTATTTAACAGCATTATAGTTTCCAGTTGTCCTCTGCTGGTAGTTCTCCATGTTAGAGAATGGTAAGGACATGTCTTTGCATGTCTCTGTACTTAAGCTTGAGGACAGAAGCTAGGCTTACTGCCTCTTGATGTGTTTCACAACAGTGACATCATTTCTGTAAATGCACACCATATTCCCATCATCATACAGGTTATGTGTGAATATTTGCCTACTTCTTTCTTTTTTCTGCCTCTCCCTTTCAGCTTTTGTGTTTGTTTTGAGACAGGGTTTTCCTGTGTAGCCTTGGCTGTTCTAGAACTTGCTCTGTAGACCAGGCTGGTCTTGAGCTCACGAGATCTATCTGCCTTTGCCTCCCGAGTGCTGGGATTAAAGATATGATCATTCTCCACTTGCTTTTTTGACAATTTTGTACAAGTGTATAATACATTGTGGTCATACTCAACCCTACACGCTCTCTTTGATCCCCACCCCTCAAATTCCCATTCCACTTTCATGTTTTTTTATTTTTATTTATTTTTATTTTTTTTATTTTGCTTTGTGATACACTGGTTTAACTAGGGCCAACTGAGTCTCCACCTTCTTTTTTGAGAAATGGTCTCCGTGAATCTGGAGCTCTCTATTTGGCTAGACTGGCTGGCCAGCATGCTCTGAGGATCCTCTTGTTTCTACCACACAAACCTCCAGCACTGGGAGTATAGCCTAGCTTTTTACATGAGTGTTGGGGGTTGAAACACAGGTCCTCATGCTGTGTGGCAGACCCTACCCACTGAGCCATCTCCCCAGCCCACTCCCTGCCCCCCACCTCTTTGCCAGGTTGGTTTCAGATCCCTGACTTGGGCTGCAGCTCTCCTTTCTTGGTCTCCCAAATGGCACCACTGCACCAGGAGCCTGGTATTTTCCAAGGATCCCTGAACTCTTCTTCTCCCTTCACCTTTATTCTGACTTTTTTTTTCCTGGATCGCTGCAGAAGATCACCATTTTACACCTTGGCCCTCCTCAGCCAGCCACACCACCAGGATGAACTTTTGAGTTGAAGAATCCATCTGTCACTCTACTCAGAGTGCTCCAGTGGCTCCTTGTGGCAGCCAAGCATTCCTCCCTTTCTCTTCTTTTTGTCCTTTTTCCCTTTCATCTTTCTCTGTGGCCCAGGTTAGTTTAGGATCTCTCCTTTCTCCTGCCTCAGCTTCTCAAGTGTTGGGATTACAGGTGTCTACCACTACACACAAATGTGTTTGAAAAGTTGGCTGTGACTTAGCCCCTGGGTTTTAATCTGTGCTGCTCTTTCTCATCCTCTACTGTCAGCCTTCTGGACTTCCTCAACTCCCCCACAGCCTGGCTACTCCTCTACTGTCTACATGTTTAGTGTCCTCCTTTTCCTCCTCAATCTGCTTTCCTATTCTGGTTTTTTTTTGAGATGGGGTCCCAGACTGACCTTGAACTTGCGACCTTCTTGCCTCAGCTTCCTGAGTGTTGGGATTCCAGGAGTACAATGCCCAGCACTTTGCCGTTTCACACGCTACTCATGGGTCACCTTCCTAGGAAGCCAACCTTGACTTCCAGGTTGAATTTTGGACTCCCTGTGTTCTCAGATACTGCAGGAATGCATATCACAGTGCACTGGTGGCTTCTCAGGGACACATCCATGTCTAAACTCACCAAAGTATGCACTCCACAGCTAGGCCATTTGTTGTGGGTCAGCATCCTGTACAGAGTTCTGTCTGTCCCTGTGCTCACCCAGGGCTTTGCAGTAATTTACATGTAACTTGCATCTCCTTCCCAAGTCCCCTTGAGAGGAGCAGGAATCTAGAAGATACCGTATTTGGATCTGAGGGTCCTATGCTAGGTACTGAATGTGGGGCATATATATAAGCCCTAGGCTGTAACAGGGGGTAGGCTACTTTTTATTTAGTTTTAGTTTAGTTTTTGAGAAAGCATTTTTTTTCCATTTGATCTAGCATGAAGTTCAGGGCTTTTACATTTATTTATTATTTATTTATTTATTTTTATTAAAGACCATTTGTTTATCCAGAAGTCACTAATGATTTTTAAACTTTTCTCATAGCATCATGTCACAGGAAGAGTGAGCTCCTGCCCATTTTACCATGGAGGACTCGGGAAAGACTTTTGGATCAGAGGAGGAAGAAACAAACTATTGGAGAGACCTGGCCATGACCTACAAGCAGAGGTCAGTCCTGCAGTGTCCTTCACTGCTTCCTACTGGGAGGATGGTGGCTGCCACTTCTGCAGGCCTCTCATGTGATGCTCTGAAGCCAACAGTACTGACCCAGGAAGAAACTAGGATCACCTTGCTCTACAGAGGCCCCTAAGCCTTAGGGAAGGCAGACAGTCTGCCTAAGGCAACAGCTGTGAGAGGTAGAGTTGGGATGTTAACTACAAACACCTGAGGCACCTAACCATCCTAACATCTCATTGTATATTCTGGATGGGTCTTTATCTATTCCTGGATGTCCGGTCTTTTGTAGGGGAGAAGATTTACCTGGTCTATCAAAATAGACTGTTGCTGGAAAGATGGTTCGAGGTTAAGAGCACTTGTTGCTTTTGCAGAGGATCCAGGGTTAAGTTCCAGCACCCACATGGTTGGTGCCTTACAACCATCCTTAACTCCAGTTCCTGGGGATCTGATACCTTCTTCTGACCTCCTTGGGCACCAGGCATGCAGGCAAAACACTCATACACATAAAATAAAATTGAAAAAAAGGTAGGCTTACTTTAAAATTTGAAACTGGTGTTTCAGTGCACATATCTATTGTGTGTGTGTGTGTGTGTGTGTGTGTGTGTGTGTGTGTGTGCATGCGCGCGCGCGTGTGTGTGTGTTTTGGGTTCAGCACTATGTAGTTCAGGCTAGCCTTGAATTCTTGAGCCTCTGGCCTCAGCTTCCTGAATGCTAAGATTACAGTTGAGTGCTTCAATGCTAGCTCTAACAAACTGTCTTCTTGTCCATAACAGTGGGAATAACGGTGGCTGAATAAAGTCATGATCCACACACATCACTGCGGCACAAATATCCAGCATCATTAATTCTGTGATAAATATATTTGCAAACCTGCTACAGGGCAGAGAGTACACAGGAGGAACTCCGAGAATTCCAGGAAGGAAGCCGGGAATACGAAGCTGAATTGGAGACTCAGCTGCAGCAGATTGAAACCAGGAACCGGGACCTCCTGTCAGAGAATAACCGCCTTCGAATGGAGTTAGAGGCTGTGAAGGTGAGGGGCACGGGAACATGTCTACAGGTAGGGATGGCTTTGTGGCAGGCAGATGTCGTATGGCTGAAGCAGCAGTCATGTAGGGTGAAGTGACCGCACCCAGGCCACTTCAGGTGTCTGTGTCACCGCTCTTTCTGCCCTAGTGGTGGAAATCTGTGGAAAGCAAGTCACACACATGCCCTACAGCCCTTCTTGGTGGTGGTCTGTACTGATTTCACAAGAGACATGGTAAGGAGAGCTCGTCAGAGGCCACAGTGTCATTAGAATTGCAGATTCTTGAGACTGAGTCAGTAGCCCAGGCTCACTGTGACCAGCCCTGAACTTACTATGTAGCTGAGGGTGGACTTGAACTCCTGATCCCCTTGCATTCACCTCCTAAGTGTTAGGATTAAAGGTAAGCACCATCATGCCTGGCTTTAGAATGCCTGGTTCTTGTATATTACAGGGTAAAATGTGGTATCTCTTAGTGACATGTGGCTATTGAAATGAAAGCTAATGAGGAAAAAAATAATTCAACACTAGCCACAGTTCAAGTGCTCTATAGCTACAGTGACTCATGGGTTTCACTTCTGGACACAGATCACAGAATATCTTCTAGAACATTCTGTTGGGCCATGCCAGTCATAAGCAGGTTTATTAACTGGTTCTACTTGGACCCCTTGTCTGTGGCTTTATTTTTTTATGGATTTAGTTACCAGTGATCAAACAAAATCCAAAAATATTAAATGGGAAATCCCAGACAAATTTATACATTTTCAATAACTTATTATGATGTAATGTTAATAATCATTCTGTTTTATAATTGTTAACTTTTTTTTTTTTGAGATAGGGTTTCTCTGTGTAGCCCTGGCTGTCCTGGAAATTGCTCTGTAGACCAGACTGGCCTTGAACTCAGAGATCCACCTGCCTCTGCCTCCCAAGTGCTGAGATTAAAGGGGTGCATCACCACTACCTGGCTATTGTTAATTTCTTACTTTGTAAGCTAAGCTTTATCATAGGCAAACATGGGAATAACAAAGCATGTATAGGGTTTGGTCGTGTCTGAGGTTTTGGGGGATGTAGCAGAATGTCTTGGAATGTGTCCTCTCACATAAAGAGCAGGCACTGTGTTGCTTGAGAATGGACATTGTTGTGAGGGGCTGAGCTTACTTCTGGCTTTCATCTGCCAGAAACAAATAGCACTCCCAACTTCTGAGGTTGGGACAGCCAAAAATACTCTGGGCTGTCGAGATGTTTCAGCTGGTAGAGGTGCCTGCCATCAAGTCTGATGCCCTGAGTTTAATTCCTAAGAGTCACATGGTAGAGGAAGAGAACTGATGACTGCAAGTTGTTTTCTGGCCTCTGTATCCCTGGGAGTGGGTTCTCTCCTTCCATCATGTGGGTCCCAGGGATCTAGCTTAGGTCATCAGGCTTAGCAGCAGTTGCTTATTTCATCAGCTCAGTTTCAAGGTTTAAAAATATGTATTTAAAGGCCGGGCAGTAGTAGCACACACCTTTAATCCCAGCACTCGGGAGACAGAGCCAGGCAGAACTCTGTGAGTTTGAGGCCAGCCTGGTCTACAGAGTGAGATCCAGGATAGGCACCAAAACTACACAGAGAAACCCTGTCTGGAAAACAAACAAACAACCAAACAAAAAAATGTATTTAAGGGGCCTGGAGAGATGGCTCAGAGGTTAAGAGCACTGGCTGCTCTTTCAGAGGTCCTGAGTTCAATTTCCAACAACCACATGGTTCTCACAACCATCTATAATGAGATCTTGTGCCCTCTTCTGTTGTACAGGAATGCATGCAGACAGGACACTGTATACATAATAAATAAATAATATATATATTTAATATCAAAAGCTAAAATTTATGAAGCTTCCTAGAAAAAAATCAGAATTTCTAACTTCCTTTGAGAGATGAAGACCTGGCTTCACAAGGCCTGCATTGTCCACACCAATGAATAGGTGAGCCCAGCCTGTCCTGGTCACTGTATCATGATACCAAAGACTGTCTCTTGCTCCTTGTCCTATGTAGGGTCCAAATTTCTTGTTGACCCTGGAAGTATTTTCATTTGACCCTTGAAACAGGCAATGAAGAATCCTTCTGTTTCTCACATTGAAGAGGCCTAAGGACTGGAAGCTATGAGGAGGAAGGTTTATGGCATGAACAATGGCTGGGGGAATCCTAAGGGGCCTTTCATAGTGCTGCATACATACCCTTCAGTTACTGTATGTGCTTCAAGGCTGACCCTTGAGCTTGCAGAAAACCTCTTCATTACAACCTCTGGCCAGAGGCATGAAGCTCAGCACAGAGGCTGAGGGAAGAAACACTGTGCAGAGAGCCTGCCACCTGTAATTGCCTATCAATCACCTATGGCAGATGGGTCAGCTGTTTGTCAACCTTGACTTCAGCAGCCTGTGAGGCATCAAACAGCATTTACTGAGGTCTCCATCAGCTGACAGCTTTTTACAGTCAGTCCCAGATGAAAGCTCAGTGAGATAGCAATTTTCATGTCCCACATTCAAATATCTGAATCTATGCAGGCAGAGGTTCTGGGTCTCCACATCTTCCTGGGATCGAGGTTAATGATCTAGGATCCAGTTTCTTTTTGCTTAAGTGCAGATACTTGCTCTCTGATGCTTGCCAGGAAACCCCAGCAGCCTTAGGATATTGAAGGCCCCTTCCTGTTGTCATCCTGCAAATCAATTAACAGCGACTTTGGTTATTCTTTTGTGGGGGTTCTTACCCCCCTTCTCAGGCATGGGCAGTATGACATCACCTCCTGGCACATCTGACTGATTCTCATAATAGCTTTGTTTCTTGAATCTAGTCAGGAAGAGGAGCTAGCCTTTTATTTATTTAAACTTTCTTGACGGCCTGCATGGAATGTTTAGTATTCTTGCTTTAACAGTACATGCTCTGATGGCCCTGATCTTGGCTGTTATTTATTGCAGCTCAACGTTGGGCCAGGCAAGTAACTGAATCTTAGTTTATGTATCTCTCTCGGGGGGATCAGATGAGTTCACACATTATAGCCCAAAGGCTGGCACACAGTAGCCCATGAGGTGTCATCTGGACTGTTCCTTGCTCTGGGAAAGCACTGGCCAGTCAACTTGAGCTTCTTTTCCTTACACTGCTGGGGAGTGTCTTGAATCAGAAAGTTAGGATGGTTGTCACACTAAGTATCTGATGTCTCCTTTTGTGAGATAAAAGCAGCTAATGTCATTCTTGCTATTTTGCTAAAGTACAGTGCTCATGAGTGAAGCAGGGTCATATTAAGTTGTAGTTGAGGCCTGGCCGAGTGCATGTGGCTTCCTTTGGCTATGGACACCTTGAATGAAGGTTGTTGGGTACTGAAGGGACAAGGTGAGAGAGGTCAGGATGACAAGTGCTGAGAGGATTAGCAGTCTCATGGTTGGGAAAGTTAGGGCATGCATACTTTGAATGACTGTCACTTACCCCAGCATCTTCTGTTGTCCTGGCTAGTTTTATGTTAACTTGATACAAGCTGGAGTCATCTGAAAGGAGGGAACCTTAAATGAGAAAATGTTGCTATAAGACCTGACTGTAGGGGTTGGGGATTTAGCTCAGTGGTAGAGTGCTTGCTATGCCCTGGGTTTGGTCCTCAGCTCTGAAAGAAAAAAAAAAAAAAAAGATCTGACTGTTGCATTTTTTAAGTTAGTGATTGATGGAAGAGGGCCCAGCCCATTGTTGGTGGTGCCATCCCTGGGCTGGTTTTAGGTTCTATAAAAATGCAGACTGTGCAAGCCATGGGGAGCAAGCCAGTAAGCAGCACTCCTCCATGGCCTCTGCATCAGCTTCTGCCTTCAGGATCCTGCCGCATTTTAATTCCTGTCCTGATCTCTTTTGATATGGAAATGTAAGCCAAATAAACTCTTTCCTCCCCAAATTGCTTTAGTCATTGTGTTTCATCAGAGCAATAGTAACCTTAACTAGGACAACTGCTTCTTACCTGAAATTTCATGTCTGTGGAAAGAAGGTTCTGTTGACTGAGCTTAGGGGAGGCTAGGAGAGGAAGCCTGGAGCTGCCTTGCAGGATGGGTGTGAAGGGATAATGCAGGGACCTGAAAATGAAGGGAGAGACATTCCTTAGGATGTTGAAGTCATGCTGAGGATGTGCCTCAGCTGGAGACTGAGAATACTTACCTAGCACACATGAAGCCTTGGGTTTGATCCCCACCACTGCATAACTGGGTGTGGAAGCTCATGCCTATAGTCCTAGCACTTGGGAGGTGGAGGCAGGAAGATTAGTTCAAGATCATCCTTTCCTTCTTGGGTACATAGCTGGTTTGAGGCCAGTCTAGCATACATGAGACACTCTCTCAAGAAAAGATGAGCTGCTGTTGCTGGGGTGGGAAGAACGTAAATTCGGTGCCTGAAGCCATCAGATGTCTTCTACAGGTAGATGGCACTATCCATGTGTGGTGCCCCATATATGATGTGGTAGTGGGGTGATGATAGGCAAAGGATGTGAACATGGATTGTCAAAGTCTTCACTGAGCTGGCTTCCATTCTGTCCTGCAGGAGAAGTTTAAAATGCAGCATTCAGAAGGCTACCGTCAGATCTCGGCCTTGGAGGATGACCTGGCTCAGACAAAAGCCATTAAAGATCAACTGCAGAAATACATCCGGGAACTGGAACAAGCCAATGATGACCTGGAGAGAGCCAAACGGTAGGTGGGGTGAGGAAAGGTTTATGAGGCGGCAAATACAGAGCAAACTCAGAAATGGATCGTGAAGAACTTGGTACTGAGCAAAACGAAACCCGAATGGATCATGGGCAAGATGGAACATGTTTACTGTTTCTGGTGTTCTTCCCACCTTCCTGAAGATATGAGTTTCTATCTGGTTTCTTCTTCCTCCAGTTTGAAAGACTACCCTCAGGATTTCTTATAGGTAGGACTACTTATGACAGACTTTTGCTTATCTGAAAATGTCTTTAGTTTGCCTCCGTTCACGAATGTATGTGTGAATACCCATGGGCACCTGTGAGCATTCTTGTGTGTCAGAGGACAACCTTGAGTATTCAAGGTTCTTTGCTGTTTTTGGTATTTTATTTTTTTAGGTGGTCCTGCCACCCAGCTCCCAAATAAATCGTACATGGAGGCTTATTCTTAATTATAAATGCCCAGCCTTAGCTTGGCTTAGTTTCTAGCCAGCTTTCTTTATCTTAAATTATCCCCATCTACCTTTTGCCTCTGGGCTTTTCCTATTTTCTTGCATAAATCTTACTCTTACTCTGTGGCTTGGTGGTTGTGTAGCTAGGTGGCTGGACTCTGATGTCCTCCTTCTTCTTTGGCTCCTCCTCCATCTCTCCTTCCTCCCAGTTTTCTCCCGCTATATATTCTTTCTGCCTGCCAGTCCCGCCTATCCTTTCTTCTGCTTTGGTATTGGCCAGTTCTTTATTAGACCATCAGGTGTTTTACACAGGCACAGCAACACAGGTTCACAGAGTTAAACAAATGCAACATAAACAAAAGTAACACACTTTAAAATAATATTCTACTACATTTCCCCCTTTCTGTCTAAATAAAAATGAAAGGGTTTTAACTTAAACATAGTAAGACTGCATACAATAACAGTTATCAGGTAAGGATTATATTCACAATATCCTCTCCATTTGTAGTTAGCATATTTGAGAAAACAATTCATTATCTATCCTATCTTTGGGAATCTAAAATTTTACACCTAATTTACTTTCTATCGTAACTAAGGAAAACTGCAACTTTAACTATTTAGTCTTCAACTCTATCAAAGACCCAGAAGGATGTAATATTATCTAACAACAGAGACATTTGGCTGCCTGGACAGTCACCCAAAGTTCCTCTACAACATTGGGGCATCTGTCTTCAGCCCGCAGGCCTAGAGTATCCGGCAGACTCTTCTGTAAAGCAGGAATTTTGAAAGACTGTCCTGCCTTGTTTTGGCAAAGTTCGTCAGTCACGCCGGGCAGTGGTGGTGCACGCCTTTAATCCCAGCACTCAGAAAGCAGAGGCAGGCGGATCTCTGTGAGTTCGAGGCCAGCCTGGTCTACAAAGTGAGTTCCAGGAAAGGTGCAAAACTACACAGAGAAACCCTGTGTTGAAAAACTGAAAAAAAAAAAAAAAAAAAAAAAAAAAAAGTTCGTCAGTTGCTTTTCTCTGTGTCCTGCAGAATGTCTGGCAGACTCTTCCTTGAAGCAGGAGCCCTGAAGGACCATCCCACCTGTTTTGGCAAACTTTGGCAAGTCTTTTTCCTGTGTGTCCTCCATGTCCAGTCTGCACAGCACATTTTCAGCAGTCAAAAGCAGGAGCAATTTCTTTGCTCAGTGGCTAACCTTGCCACAATGAAAGTAAACTCCATAAGGAGTTTCTTCAATGCCCATCATCTTCTCTGAAGTAAATTGGTGCTGCCAGGAACAGATGTGTGTCATTGTCATGAAAAGCCCTAAGTTCACAAAACATTTTAAATGCCATGTTCTATAGTCTTTGAAAGGTTTGAAGACCATCTATCTATCTAAAATATATCTCTATATTATCTGGAAAGCATGCCTAACATATCTACAGTTTTGATTGTTATAAATGACTAGCCACTAGACTATGTTTCCTGATTATTCTATTTAGTTTATAATAGCTTTTAAAAACTAGAACTTCAGCCGGGCGGTGGTGGCGCACGCCTTTAATCCCAGCACTCGGGAGGCAGAGCCAGGCGGATCTCTGTGAGTTCGAGGCCAGCCTGGTCTCCAAAGCGAGTACCAGGAAAGGCGCAAAGCTACACAGAGAAACCCTGTCTCGAAAAACCAAAAAAAAAAAAACAAAAAAAAAAAAAAACAAAAAAACTAGAACTTCACCCTACATTTCCAAATGAACTGCATAGGCACAATACCTCAAACAAAAATAGAAACATACATACAATATGTTGTAAAACAAAAATAACCTTAAATTTTTTTTCAATATACAAAAATTCTTTAAACAAGAGTAGGAACATATGTACAGTGTAACAAAAATAACTTTAAATTTGTATTAATATATTATATTCCTCTAAATGATAACAAAAATCCATAACCCACCAAATAACAAAAAACCACCCACTCCCCCCAACTCTTGGGAATGTGGGTATAGTTTTCTCCATACTTCTTCCTGCTATCTATGGATGAAGTATCTTTAGGGTTCCAGAGAGAAAATTAGAGATAATGACCATGTCCTGGGAAGACCATCAGTAACCTTTGCTGATGGATGTCACCTGTCAAGTTCAGGAGATCTTGCTTGATCAAACCTGTTCCATATTAACTCTTAAGAAATCCATAGCCTCTCATCTCCTATGGAAACAAAACTCCAAAGCATTTTTGATTTCCATTTGATAAATATATTTTTGACTTCTTTTTTAAAGTTAAGGCATTTTTAAAATATCTAGGTTCAATTTATCAGTCCAGTTCACAATCCCATGTGTCCAAAGGATAGAAGCAGCTATCCTTTACTTCTCAATAGTCAAAAAATTCAAAATCAACACATACAGGATCCAGACTACATGTGTATTCTCTTTTATATTACTTTACTTCTCTCTTTGAAGACTCTTATTTTATAAACCATTTTTTTTCTATGACTATACCCTTTTTCTTTTCTTAAGCCTATGCCCATTGTTAAACACACTCTAACCTTTTAGAGATTTTTCCATCTGGATCTCTTTTAGTGCGTATCTCTTGGATCTCTTTTAGTGTCTATCTCTAGTCTCTTTTGACCACATTAGCAAACTTTTAAGCTGCTAACATACACCTGGATCCTCCATGAGTGGCTCTCAGTTTGCTCTGCCCACTTCTCGGAGCGGGGTGGAGGGTGGGGAGAGAAAGCCAAGCATGAAACTCGAGGCCTTTGGGAGGTGTGTCTGACCAGGAACTGCATTCCACCTTCCTAGAGCTCTAGAATGCTGATGCTTGCACTGTGGCATGCGTTTTTACTTTGTTTTTTGTTCCTACTTAATATCTTAGCTGTTCAAGGGCTCAGTGACTGGCGGAAACTGTCTGGCCGAAACTCTTAAAGGAGCTGTATCCCCTTTTTTGTTGTTGTTCAGCTTTCTCAGACTCTAGATGGATATACAAGAGCCCCTAGTCGGTATACCAATTTGTTGTTGGGGGCTTTTTCTCTTTTGGGGGGCCCACCACCCAGGTCCCAAATAAATCACACACGGAGGATTATTCTTAATTATAAATGCCCAGCCTTAGCTTGGCTTAGTTTCTTGCCAGCTTTTGTTAACCTAAATTAGCCCATCTACCTTTTGCCTCTGGGCTTTTTCTATTCTCTTTCTTCCGTAAATCTTATTCTTTTTTTTTTTTTTTTTTTTAAAGATTTATTTATTTATTATGTATACAGCATATATGACTGCAGGCCAGAAGAGGGAGCCAAATCTCATTAAAGGTGGTTGTGAGCCACCATGTGGTTGCTGGGAATTGAACTCAGGACCTCTGGAAGAGCAAGCAGTCCTCTTAACCTCTGAGCCATCTCTCCAGCCCTAAATCTTATTCTTACTCTGTGGCTTGGTGGTTGTGTAGCTGGGTGGCTGGACTCTGATGTCCTCCTTCTTCTCTGGCTGCTAGATCCTCCTCTCCTCCCAGATTTCTCCCTCTATATATTCTTTCTGCCTGCCAGCCCCACCTATCCTTTCTCCTGCCTTACCATTGGCCAGTTCTTTATTAGACCATCAGGATTTTACACAGGCACAGTAACAACGGGTTCACAGAGTTAAACAAATGCAACATAAACAAAAGTAACACACCTTAAAATAATATTCTACTACTGTCCTTGTCTTCCATCTTAGACTTAGAGTCTTTCTTTTTGTTTTACCCCTGTATATGTCAGCCTAACTGGTGTGAGCTTTCAGAGATGTTTCTGCCTTCTGTTTCAACCCACTATCTCTCTGTAGGAGAGCTGAGACTGCAGACTCTCTCACTACCAGGTCTGGCTTTTACATAGGTTCTGGAGATTAGAACTCAGGTCTTCACACTGTGAGACACTCTTGTCCAAGTGTTGACAAGTTTCTGCTGTGCCTGAAGATAACGGCTTCTCATCTATATATATTTTTTGTGACAGGGTTTCTCTGTGTAACAGCTCTGGCTGTCCTGGAACTCACTCTTTAGAACAGGCTGGGTTTGAACTCACAGAGATCTACTTGCGTCTGCCTCCAACTGCTGGGATTAAAGGAGTGTATCACCACCACCCTGCTGCTTTTCACTTTTATTATGTTTACTTATTTCTCCTTATGGTTAGAATATGATGCCAGTCCAGTTCGGTTTTCTTCAGATGGATACACACTATTTATTTGCCTTTCATCGTTTCCTCTAGGGTATTGAACTCAGCTCCACTGCATGTTAATTTTTTATTTATCCTGGTATCTATTTCTGGATTTATTTTTTTTTATTTTTTGGTTTTTTCGAGACAGGGTTTCTCTGTGTAGCTTTGCGCCTTTTCCTGGAACTCACTTGGTAGCCCAGGCTGGCCTCGAACTCACAGAGATCCGCCTGGCTCTGCCTCCCGAGTGCTGGGATTAAAGGCGTGCGCCACCACCGCCCGGCTATTTCTGGATTTATATTTGGTTCAGTCTATAGTTATGGTATGTGTCCTGGATAGTTCTATGTCAACTTGACATAAACTAAAGTCATTTTAGAAGAGGACCTCAGTTAAGAAAATGTCTCCATAAGGACTGTAGGCAAGCCTGTAGGACATTTTCTTAATTAGTGATTAATGGGGGAGGGCCCAGCCCATGATGGGTGGTGCTGTCCCTGACTTGCTGGTCATAGGTCCTATAAGAAAACAGGCTGAGCAAGCTGTGGGGAACAAGCCAGTAAGCAGCTTCCCTCCATGGCCTCTACATCAGCTCCTGCCTCCAGGATCTTGCCCTGTTTGAGCTCCCATCCTGACTTTCTTCAGTGATGAACAGAGATATGGAAATGTAAGCCAAATAAACACTTCCTTCTTAAGTTACTTTTGGTCATGATGTTACATCCCAGTAATAATAACTCTTACTAAGACAGTATATGAAGCTACATTCTGAATCAAGCCACTGTCATTTCCACACATACATCTTAGATCAAAAGCAAGTCATGTGATCACACTGAGTCTGAGGTTGAAAGAGTATATTCCATCCACAGTGCGGCTCCAGCAAGGGTGTGGTTGCAGGGACAGATGAAGAAATAGTACCAATAATGCAGTTTCCATGCTGGAAGGTGGTGGCACACGTCTTTAATCCCAGCACTTGGGAGGCAGAAGCAGGTGGATCTCTGTGAGTTCAAGGCCAGCCTGGTCTACATGAGTTCCAGGACAGCCAGGGCTACACAGAGAAACTCTGTGTTGTATAATCAATCAATCAATCAATCAGTGATGCAGTTTCCCACAAGAAGTTAGTACATTCACACAGTTCACAACTAATGTAGGTGAGAGTAGGATTCCTTTCCTCCCCCACCCCTGCCGTCCCCCAGATTTATTCTTTTTGTTGTTTTTTTTCGAGACAGGGTTTCTCTGTGTAGCTTTAGGATCTGTCCTGGAACTCACTCTATAGACCAGGCTGGCCTTGAACTCATATAGATCCGCCTGCCTCTGCCTCCTGAGTGCTGGGATTAAAGGTGTGCGCCACTACTGCCTGGCCCAGATTTATTCTTATTATTTTTAAGTATGTGTAAATGCACCTGTGTATGGGTACCTGCAAAAACCAGAAGAGGCTTCAGATCCTCTGGAGCTGGGAGGTCCAAGGAGAGTGTTAGCTGCCTGATGTGGGTGCTGGGAACCAAACTCAGTTCTTTGCAAGATCGGCAAGCACTATAGCATTTTTAATCACTGAATTATTGTCACCAGCCCAAGATGGGTTTTTTGTTTCTTTGATTTTCTTTTCTTTCTTTCTTTTTTTTGGTGGGAGGTGGTTCAAGACAGAGTTTCTGTGCCTCTGCCTCTGGAGTACTGGGATTAAAGGCAGGTGCCACCATGCCTGCCTTGTTTCTTTGAATTTTTAAAATGTTTTAAATTTAGCTGGGCAGTGATGGCACATGCCTTTAATCCCAGCACTTGGGAGGCAGACCCAGGCAGGTCTCTGAGTTTGAGGCCAGCCTGGTCTACAGAGTGAGATCCAGGATAGACACCAAAACTACACAGAGAAACCCTGTCTCGAAAAAACAAAAAAAACAACAAAAAAAAAGATTTTAAATGTTTATGTTCACAGTGTTACAGTGCCTATAGAGGCCAAAAGAGGGCATGGATCTCCTAAAACTGGAGTTACAGACTTGCCATGTGGGTGCTTTGATTGAACTCTGGTCTTCTGGAAGAACAGCCAGTGCTTTTAAACACTGAGCCATCTCTACAGACCCTTTTTAAAAGATTTCAATTGTAGCCGGGTGGTGGTGGCACATTCCTTTAATCCCAGAACTTGGGAGGCAGAGACAGGAGGATGTTTGTGAGTTCGAGGCCAGCCTGGTCTACAGAGCAAGCTCCAGGACAGGCTCCAAAGCTGCACAGAGAAACTGTCTCAAAAAACCAAAAAAAAAAAAAAGATTTTTAATTGTATCTGTGTGTAGATATGTATATGTAGGTGTCAATGGATGCCAGAAGTATGGATCCCCTGGAGCTGGAGTTACAGGCATTTGTGAGTCAGCTGACATGGGTGCTGGGAACTGAAAGTGGGTCCTCTGCAAGAGCAGTACAGTATGTACTCTAATTGCTGAGCTATCTCTAGCCCCAGGGGTTTTTGTTTGTTTTTAAATGGAAATTCAAACAAATAAAAAACAAATACTATTCAGCACTGTCATGAAAGTGTGAGGTGCTCGTGAGACCCCCACATCTTCCCGAGAATTGACAGGTAGTTAATAATTACAGCTGAGACTTTCCTTCAGTGGACAATACTCTACAGTGTCCATAACCCTGGAAGCAACCTACATTGGCTCATTGGGTCATGCACGTTAAAGACATAGAAACAAAGGAATAACATAACACAGGAAGGGGTGGGGAACAAAATAGGGTAATGAGTGGTCATGGTAAACATGATCAAAATGATGTTCATGCATGAAAATGTTATAAAGAAATCTTTATGTATCATTAATATATGCTGATAGAATAAAACAAAAGGCATTGTTATCCCTCCACCTCCGGTTCCCCCATAACAGAGCACTTTGTACTCAGAGTTGTACATCTTGCTTTTTCACTTAACAATGGATGCTGGAGATATCTGTCTGCTGAAGGACACAGAACACCCTTGTTTGTCTACTGAGTGGTTGATATTGGCTGATACCATGATGACTGACTTATCCAGGCTCTTGGGCCTGGCTGTCTCTGTAATGAGCAATCTCCTGTGATGTGCACCTTTGCAGAGGGGTCCCATAAGTCGAATGGCCCTGTTAGAGGACACATGCCTGTGTGATTTGGATAGGACCAGTTTATATTCCCAGTGGCTTAACACAGTGGTTTTTAGACTTAGGATGTTTGCTAATCAAATAGATGAGAAATGGGTTCATCTTAGCTTTGAATTCTAAAAGACCTGTAACTATGGTATTCATTTTCTATGAGCTACATTCTCATTCATTCTCTCTTCCTCTCCCTTCCTCCCTCCTTCTCTCCCTTCTAATTCAGTATTTGGAATAAAATCCAGAGCCTTCTGCATACTGGGCAAGTGTTCTGCCACCAAACTACATCTCTCACACTGTTTTACACATTTTGAAGTTGGAGTTTTGGGGAGAGTGAAAGGGTGGCTTCTAAAAATCTAGACAGGGTTTAATATAGCCTAGAATGACCTTGCACTCACTCTGTAGCCAACTATAACCTTGAGGTCCTGATCCTCCTACCTCTACCTCCTAAGTGTTAGAATTAAAAATGTGTCTCCCTACCCAGTATATTGAAATTGGATTTGTGTTGGTATTTTCGTTGTTTCTAAGAGACTTTCATCTGTTTGTCTTTGACATGAGTCCAAAGTATCCAGAGGTTCTTTTGGTTTCCTCTATTGTGTGCTTTAGTTAGTGTGCATGGGTTATTTGACTGTTCACAGTTGTGAGGCCTTTTGTTGTCTAGTCTTTTAAAACACTTGGCTTGAGCCAGGCATGGTAGCACTCACCTTTGATCCCAGCACTTGGGAGGCAGAGGAAGGCAAACAAACAAACAAATACAGAGAGAGAGAGAGAGAGAGAGAGAGAGAGAGAGAGAGAGAGAGAAAGACCCTTGGCTTATGTTTTGATTGGTTGTTTTTCTAGTTTGGGAAGGGTCAGGGGATTGAGACAGGATTTCTTTATTTAGTCCAGTCTAGCCTTGAACTTGTAATCTTCATATGTTAGCCTCCCAAGTGTTATGATTACAAGGATATATCATTATACCTGGCCTATTGTTTGTTTTTGAGACTCAAGAGAAGTGTGAGCTTCCTACCTGTAATGATTCTTTACCTTTAGTCTTTCAAGTCTGTCTCTTTTGTATCCACTACAACCCCCCTCCCTCCCCCCAAACTCCCTCTCCCCACTCTCTCCCCCCCCACTAACACCAATTGGTATTTTTCTTAAGGTGGTAACAATTTAACATTAGCTTATTGAAGAATTTTCATGTATGTGTGGTGTGCATGTGTGTACATGCATGTGTTCATGTGTATACACATGCATGTGCAGCCTGAGGTTGATGGTGGGAACTCTCATTTCTCTTGCACCTTATTCAGTGAAACAAAGTCTCAGTCAAACCCTGAGCTCACCTACATGGTCTAGTCAGCTTGCTCTGAGATCCTTTGTTGCCACAACCCCAGACAGAAACTGCAAGTAGGCCACCACACACACCTGGTATTTACTTGGCTTCTCAGGATCCCAACTCTGGTCATTGTGTTTGTAGCAGTTGCTTTAACCATTGAACTATCTCCCCAGCCCAGAGGACTAGTTTCTTTACCTCTTGAACCTCCTGAGTCCTGAGCAACTTCTGTTTTTCAGAGACATCCACATCCTTCTGATCTTCTTCATTGTCATGTCAGAGATACTGGGACAGATTGTGTGATAGTTTGTTTGTGCTCTAACAAATAAAGCTTGCCTGGAGGTCAGAGGGCAGAGTAGCCTCTAGTTAGCCATAGAGGCCAGGCAGTGGTGGCACACATCTTTGATCCCAGCACTTGGGAGGAGGAAGCAGGAAGATCAGGAGTTCAAGGCCACCTTGGGCTAAAAGATCCAGTCTAAAAGAGAAACAGAGCCAGGTGATGGAGGCTCATGCCTTTAATCTCAGCACTTGGGATCTCATACCTTTGATCCCAATACTTGGGAGGCACACGTCTTTAATCCCAGCACTAGGGAGGTGGAGACAGGAAGTAATATGGCTGGGCCGAGAGAGGAATATAAGGTGGGTGGAGACAGGAACTCGGCCCCCTTTTCGGCTGAGGAGTTGATGAGGTGAGAGGTGGCTGTGGCTTGCTCCTTTGTCTCTCTGATCTTTCAGGATTTACTCCAATATCTGCTTCTCTGGGTTTTTATTATTAAGACTAGTTAGGATTTGCACTACAACAGATCCTGACGTTAGACTCCGGAATGTTTTCCTTTTGTTGTCACTAAAGTAGGCACTTAGGTGATTTTATCTCGTTTGCTTTCTTTTAAGACCCGTTGAGAACAAACAGGTGCTAGCATGATGTTAATAGGGAATGTTGAATAAGTTAACAAATTCAGCCTTCCCCTGCAGTTGAAGGAACAAGACCTCAGTGAGCTTACAGGAAGAATAATGTGTTAGCTCTGGACTCCAAACCTGCTTCCTACTGCAGAAAATGCAGTTGCACTGCAGTCCCCCAGATGCCTTCTAGGGGCAAACACAGGGCCTCTAATTCTAAGTGCCATCATGAACATATCTGTATGAAAAGCCTGTGGTTTACTGTGTGGACCACTTTATTCCTGCCTCATGTCACAGAGATGCCCTTACTACCTCTGCTTTCTGTATGAGGAAGCAGATTCAGAGAAAGTAGCTGGTCCAGAGTTAAACACTAAATGGATTCTCTTTATTATTATTATTATTTATTATTATTATTATTATTATTATTTTGAAGTTACAGCCCTTCTCAGGGCCTTTACCACTATTTAACACTGTGTTCTAGTGAAATACCTACCCTGTTCACAAAGGAGTGGCTGTTGGAGGGCCGCCGGATGGGACATTGAATGCCCAGAGCTTTTGAAACTTCAATTTTTTATCATTACATGTGTGCACGTGGAAGGAAGGGTGGCAGAGGTCAACAGCAGGTGTCCTCCTCTGCTGTGGGATGTCTTTCTCTGCACTATGAATATGTTTTATTACCATTAGTTAATAAAGAAGCTGCTTTGGCTTATAGCAAGGCAGGATATAGCCAGGTGGGAAATCTAAGTAGAGATATGGGGAGAAGAAAGGTGGAGTCAGGGGAGATTCTGCGAGCTGCCAGAGGAACAAGATGTAATAGAACATGGGTAAAGCCACAAGACACATGGTGATACATAGATTAATAGAAATGGATTAATTTAAGATATAATAGCTAGCTAGCAATAAGACTGAGCCATAGATCAAACAGTTTGTAATTAGTATTAATCCTTTGAGTGATTATTTTATAAGCTGCTGCAGGGCCAGAGAAAAGCCATCTGTCTATACTCCTCAATCACCCCTGCCATGTTTTTGAGACAGAGTCTAGGTGAACCTGGAGCTCCCTATTCTGGAGAGGCTGGCTGGGTGGCCAGAAAACCACCCAATACTGGGATAACAGGATCATGCTGTGTACCCACCCAGCTTTTTATGTGGGTGTTGGGGATCTTAGCTCAGGTAGGTGCTCAAGCACTTAGTGACAGCCATGTGTGCAGCATCGCTTTCTTTAAAGTCACTATGAGATGAATGCTGTGTGTGTGTGTGTGTGTCTGTCTTGGACTGTTCTGAATGCTAATTAGCATTCCTAGACAAACTGGAGTTGGTTGCTGTCAATGATGGGGCAGAGCATGTAGGTCATCACTAAAGTGCCATATAGAAATCATCAGACTTGACCCTCAAGACAGCCTGGTACATGTTCTCAGCTCTGATGATTCCATTTTGTAGGTGAAGAGCCTGAGGCCCAGGAAGCTAATGGACTTGACTAGGCCTGTGGTGTTTAGGATCGCCCAAGCACATCTGTCACATCCTCCAGGTCTGTGGGCACCAACAGATGCTGCTATTGCTATCTTGGACAACTTTGTGTTTCTTTTACCCAGAGCCACAATCATGTCCTTGGATGACTTTGAGCATCGTTTGAATCAAGCAATCGAAAGAAATGCCTTCCTGGAGAGCGAGCTGGATGAGAAGGAGAATCTTCTTGAATCCGTGCAGAGGTTGAAGGATGAAGCAAGAGGTCAGAAGCTTCCCTGCCTTCCCCTGCATGGTACCTCTCTATCCAAGACAAAATTGTTCCTTGGTCTTGCCTAGCACTGCCTTTCCAGGGAGCCTGGAGCTGTTCTGTACATGAGCGGGTCTCCCAGAGACTGAGGGACATTTGCCAGGATGGGTGCTCTGAATTATCAGCTGCTGTCAGTGATTACTGGAGTGGCTGTCCGACACCTTATGTCTGCAGGAAAAGCCTTGGGGTTGACAGATTCAGCTTTGTTGATAGGTTTGTCCTCCTTGGTTCAGGAATGACTCTGTGGGGAATGATCCCATGCATGCCAGGCAAACTTGAGGCCTAGCAGAAGCACAGGGTTTCTTGGGGATAAAAATGCCATTGTATTGCTGGCCAACTTTTGGTTGTTTTTCCAGGCATGAAGTTTTTAGACTAATGGAACCTTCATTGGTGAGCCAGCCAAGCTGAGTGCTTAAGAGAGTTTGTTCCAAGTCTTAATTTCTTTTTTGTTTGTTTTGTTTTTTGAGACAGGATTTCTCTGTATAGCTTTGGAGCCTGTCCTGGAACTCGCTCTGCGGACCAGGCTGGCCTTGAACTCACAAAGATCTGCATGCTTCTGCCTCCCGAGTGCTGGGTGAGCCACCACTGCCAAGCCTCCAAGTCCTAATTTCTTGTTTACTTATTTATTTATTTTTTTCAAGACAGGGTTTTGCTGTGTAATAGCCCTGGCTGTCCTGGAACTCACTTTGTAGACCAGGCTGGCCTCGAACTCACAGAGATCCACCCGCCCCTGCCTCCAGAGTGCTGGGATTAAAGGTGTAAGTGATCACACCTATCCCTTCATTCTTTCTTCCTTTTTTCCTTCCTTCCTTCCTTCCTTCCTTCCTTCCTTCCTTCCTTCCTTCCTTCCTTCCTTTCTTTAAATGACAATTTGATTTCCAATGATGCAGTTACTAGATAGGGTTTTAAAGGCAACAGTTAGAGCTGGAGAGATGGCTCAGCAGTTAAGAGCACTGGCTGTTCTTCTAGCGGTCTTGAGTTCAAATCCCAGAAACCACATGGTTCTCACAACCATCTATAATGAGATCTGGTGCACTCTTCTGGTGTGCAGGCACATGCAGGCAAAACACTGTATACATAATAAATAAATAAATCTTAAAAAAAAAAAAAGCAGTGGTCAAGTTTAAATAGTTTTAGATTTCAGAACATGTTGGATTCCATTAGGAGTACTCAGTGGAGCTGGGCATGGCGGTGCATACCTGTAATCCCTGCACTTTGGAGGAGGATCAATTGTTCAAGGTCATCCTTGGCTTCATAGCAAGTTCAAAAAAAAAAAAGAAAAAACAAAACAAAACCTTGGATGGGAGAAATTCTCAATTGATTGATAAAGTCAATCAAATATCACAAAATTTAAAGAACTCTGAAATCTGAAGCACATCTAGTCCAAAACATTTCATATAAGAGCTACTAGCCTCTTGAACCTATAGCCATCAGTAATGAAGACACCAATAAATCACAGAAATTCATTTTGTGGAATGTTAAACAGTTATTAAAATGAATGGGCATTGGTAGACATGTTGTCATGGGAAAGATGGGCCAGACCCTTCATGGAAGGGGAGAGAATTAATTAGTCACAGATAGGAAGTGGCATATCCACTGCTAATGTTTCCTAAAATCACTTGTATTGTGCTCAGTGGGAGTTTCCAACACATGTGAACTGTGTACAGAGGAGGTCTGGAAAGTTAGGTAGTGGTGGACACTTAGAATCTAGTGCTCAGGAGGCTGACTCGGGAGGATCAAGTATTTGAGGCCATCCTGGATACTTAGCAAAATGCAGTCACCTGCTGAGCCATCACCTTGCTCTGCAGGTCTACCCAACTTTCTCAGGTACTTTTCCTTGTTCTCTGTCTCTTTCCAGTACTGGCTGGAGCCTGGCACTTTGGGCTCCCTTGCCATTGCTGAGTGTGCTGGCCTAACTCAAAAATGTGGCTTTCTCTCTTACTTTCTCTTAACTTCCATCTGGTAGCTGCTGAGATTTCAAGCTTGTCTGCTTTAAACTCTAAAACAGCAACAACACACACACACACAAAGAATACTTGGCCACGTGTTCCAGGGAGAAGGGACCTCAGGGAGCGGGGATTTTCACTTGGAATTCTATACCATAATGTGAAGTCTTTTTAACTGTTAGCATGGTGAAGCATGTACCATAGTTTTATGTTCTTCAGTATTTCATGCAGAAGGAAAGTGTGTTGTTTTGCATAACTGTTAGGAGGGCATGTGGGTGTCCCTCCAGTCAAGGTTTCCAGGTTGATTTCTGGGTCGTAGCACTCCTGTTTTGGCTCCTCCTCATCCAAAAGTAAGGACTCATAGGATTCTGGATCCTTTCCCTGCACAGATCTGCGGCAGGAATTGGCTGTGCAGCAGAAGCAAGACAAGCCCCAGACACCCATGCCAGGCTCTGGGGAAACAGAAAGGACAGATATGGCTGTGCAGGTCACAGGCTCCGTACCATCCACTCCCATGTCTCACCGAGGACCCAGCTCTGGTTTGAACACACCAGGAGTATTCAGACGAGGTGAGGAGATGGGCAGAGGGAGATTTTTCTTTGATTCAATGAGCTTGCCCTTAGGCCAAATGTGGTGGTACATGCCTTTAACCCTAGTACTTAAGAGGCAGAAGCAGGCAGAGCTCTGAGTTCAAGGCCAGTCTACATAGTGAGTTCCAGGATAGCCAGGGCTTTGTAGAGAGAACCTGTCTCAAAATGAATGAATGAATGAAAAATTTGCTCTGGTAAGAACCTAGTATGGGTCCTGGGTAAGATGGTTTGGGTCTGGCTCAGGGTTAGGGAGTAGTATGGGGATGCTCAGTGGGGCAGGCTGTCATGATGTATGACAGAAGGGTCTTGAGTGAGGCAGAGCATAGCAGATTCTGTGGTAAAGGACAGAAACTGTCTAGAAGGACAGTATGTTGGTTTTAAATGCGGTGCTTTTACTCTGTGAGGAAAGGTCACGAGGCACAACAAAACCCATTATCAGAGCTTTATTAGGAGGAGGGGGAGGACAGAAGAGAGCGTGGCCAGGCCTGTGGAAGAGACACGTGAGGAGAAGGGAGAGGGGGGAGGAGTCTGTGACCTGCTTTTTAAGGATTCCCCTGTACATGTGCATGTAGGCTTATGGAGCTATGCCACACATGTGCAGATTGTGTGACCACGCTGTGCACATTGCACATTCACACAGCGCACGTAAGACCCCTTGCTTGGCTACTGAACTGCGCATGTGTGGTCATATAGCTGGAGGAGTGGCTGGAATCCTAACATAGTACCCTCTCGACTCATGCCACAGAGGATGTGGGTCCATCCTAGCAGACCACTTTGGGCACCCCAAAGGCCAGAAATCCAAAGGTCTAAATGCTGTATGCAAATAAAAGTCAGAAAAATCATGGGTTGGACATGATGGCACATATCTATAATCCCCGTGTTCTGGAGACAGAGGCTATAAGATTGAGAGTTCAAGGCTAGCCTGGTCTACACAGTGAGTGCCTGTCTCATAAATAAGTAAATACTTACGAGGCGGAGGAGGAGTTCTGCAATAGATCTACCTGGAAACGGGCCCAATGTAATTGGTGTGCTTAAAACTAACAAAATTGAGTTCTCTTGGCTGATAACCTGATGAGGCAGGCCACTGAAGCCAAATAAAAATTATCAAATGCTCATTGTGTGCTCAACAGTCTTTACAACACTTCATAGTAGGACCTCACAGAGCTTCCTCACAGCCTGCATCTTTCAGATGCATTGGCTAATGTCCCTGAGGTCACCTTTATCTGTTATAAAGGCAGAGTTGAGGTTCACAGCCAGGCAGGCTGGTTCTGTTATACCCATGTTGTGAAACCTCCAGAGACCACCAAGGAGCTGATTTCCAATGTAAGCACACAAAGGTCTTTTTATTGTCAGGTTTGAACCTGGGCCACTGCCCAGCAGAAGGGAAATGCAGTGGCAGCTGCGGGCCCAGGGGTAGGAAAGTTTTTAAAGGGAAAAACCACAAGCCGGGACTTACATGCCTTGGTATCTTGGGATTGGGTAGAAGGGATATGAGGCAAGTGATTTTTTTGAAACTATTGGGTTAGACTTTTGGCGCAGAACCACAACCTGCTGACAGGATATCTGGATATCTATCTGCAAGGGCCATAAACTTCCAACAGGATGTCTGCAGGAGCATCTGGATCTTGTTAAACTTTACTGTCCTATTTCTTAATTGACTGCTTCTAGGGTATCTGTTCAAGTTGTCATGGCACATTTCTGAGGTTCTTCCTGGAACTGATTACAGCCCCCAGTCACTAGGTGGTCTAAGATGGTGGTTCTTCCCCAAGATGGAGTCTGTAAAGTCAAGTCTAGGCCTTCATAATTCCAGGGCATAAGCCCTGATCAGTTCACAGTGTGAACTTTGCTGAAGACTGGTGTGGTCTCTGGGGTTCCAGTCCAGAGCAGTTTCCTGTGTTTCGGTGTTCACATTACTCAACTTGGTGTCTTAGTTGCTGTTCTATTGCTGTGAAGACACCATGACTAAGGCAACTCATAAAAGAAAGCACTTAACTGGAGGCCTGCTTACACTTTCAGAGGTTTAGTTCATTATCATCATGGCAAAGAGCATGGCAGCAGGCAGGCACTTCCTGATCCACAAGAAAAGCTACTGGGCCTAGCATGGGCTTTTGAAACCTCAAAGCCGACCCCCAGTAATACTTCCTTCAAGAGGACCATACCTACTCTAACAAGGCCACACCTCCTAATCCTTAATTCTTTCAAACAGTTTCACTCCCTGGTGACAAAGCATTCAAATATATGAGCCTATTGGGGCCATTCTTATTCAAACCATCTGGGGATGAGTTAGTAGTTCAGGCTCAGCTGGTCTCAAATGAGGCCTACAGTTGTACCAGCTGTGTTGGGGAGGGGTTCATAACTTTAAAAAATTTATATTTACTTATTGGGGGTTGCTGTGGTATGTACATGGAAGTCAGTACCACTGAGCCATCACTGGCCATGAGTGGTGCTGATTCATGAGGACTGTTCAGCTGGCTGTGGTGATGCATGACTGCAGTCCTAATGCCCAGACTGACAGGAAGGATCCTGCCTCTCCCTCCCAAAATTGTGGCTATCCTGGTCATTGTTAATGTTAACATGCCTTAACTTGGTTTAAAAAGACTGACCTGTGAAATAGATGTTTAAGATAATCTTACCAAGAACTCAAAAAGTAGACTGGTAGACTCTTGGCATGTTGTCCAGTTAACTCCTTAATGGTGACCAGAGTCAAAGGGGAGGTGTCTGAGTTCATCCCCACCCTACACAGACTGTAGGATACTGTGTGACCCATGCTTCTTCTTGTACACCCAGGTCTGGACAGTTCTAATAGTGGGACTCCACTCACACCTGCAGCCCGGATATCAGCCCTAAACATCGTTGGGGACCTGCTTCGGAAAGTTGGGGTAAGCTCCAGCCTTTGAAGGGTTTTTTGTCTGAAGGTTTTTCTAGACAGGGCTTCTTTTTCCACTTTCACAGAGACCTGAGTTTTAGATGTGCCTGATCCTTCTACACCTCTGAGCATCCTTTAGCTCATGAGGTGAGAGTTTCATTGCAGAGGGGTAAGGTGCTCAGAATCCAGGTCCCCTTTTCCTTCTCAGGCAGCTTCCATTTTTCCTCCCAAGTAATTTGGGATAATAGGGTGGTGTCTGTGTTTGTGTCTCTTTCTTTCAAGATTGGGTCTCATTTTGTATCTCAGGCCTCATACTGGCTGCAGTCCTCCTGCCTCACAGTCTCCCAAATTCTGAAATTATAGTTGTGGGCTACAATGCTCAGTTATAGGTTGTTTCTTAATTTGAAGGAAAAAAAAATCCAAAGGCCATTTAAAAATGGGTTGGTCCTCTCTCCGTCTATGATTATAGAACATCTTAAGAATAGAGAGCCTTGACCTTCCTGGCTCTATGTTAATCACAAGGAGGGGGCTTTTGTCCTCCTACAGCCACAGAGAATCCTTTGTAGTTGTGCTTTCAGTTTTGGAAACTATGCCTGAAGGCCATCTAATGTCAGCCAGGCCTGGCCTGAGGCAGAAAGAGAATACGCACATGCACACGCACATGGGTCTGCTTGCATACACTGTTATGCCCAGATCACGGGGACCCCCAAAAGACCACCATGGAGACCAAATCCCATATGTAAAAGCAAAGAGCCTTTATTTCAAGCTCTGGAGCTTGGTCCCTCTGTCTGTCCGACACAGCGGTGAGAGCAGGGAGCCTTGAGCTCAGGTGGGGTGGGGTTTTTATCATAGCAGAGGTTGGGGTGAGGGGATTTCCAGGGTTCAGGACCCTGAATGGATGACAGTTGTCTAGGGGTGTCTTGGTAAGAAGGGGAAATAGGTGCGTACTAGTCGCAGGGACATCTGGCCACCTTATCAGCTTAAGGCTTTTCCTGGATCTGGGTGTTGCCTACCAGTAAGCTTGTCACAGAAGCTGTGTGTAGGCCTCTAAGCCTGTCACAGCAGCTGTTATGGTCAAGCTGTTTTGGGGCCCCGCCACATACACAGATCTGTAGGTCTTTGGGTTTTTAGGCTTGTTTCTTCCAAGTTCAAGGCCTTGTTTGACCCTCTGTGCAGGGTTAATGATGTAAACAAGTGAATGGTTCCAGAAGATGATTAGTACTATTGTTAGTATTTGGTGAGGGTAGTTCTTTTTTCTTTTTTGTTTTTTGACACAGGGTCTTGCTATGTCACCTAGGCTGGCCTAGAACTTACAGTAATTCTCCTGCCTCAGTCCCTTGAGTGTTGGGATTACAGGTGTGCACCACCATGTGTAGCTCATATTTCACTAGGTGGAGTTAATGATTTTCTGGGAAGCTTCTTGATATTTTAGGTGGGGAGTTTTAGTCCTTGTAGATGCACTAAGTTCCACTGAGGACCCCTCAGAATCTTGGGAACATAATTTTGGTAGTTTTCTCTTCCCTGGCTCCCATGCTCTATTTGGTTTTTTGATAGTCTCTCTCTGTAACTCTGGCTGTCCTGGAGCTCACTATATAGACCAGGCTGGCAAGGGATCTGGAATTTGGTCTGACTGGACTCACATCGATCTGCCTGCCCCTGCTTTCTAAGGGCTTGGGTCAAAGCCATCATGCCCAGTGGCTCTTATACTTTTATGTTCCTGTCTTTTTTGTTTCCTTGAGGGGTGGGGAAGGGTGTGATAGGAATAGGGTTACATGGCCCAGGCTGGCCTCAAATTTGCTATGTAATTGAAGATAACTTTTAACTTCTGATTCTCCTGTCTCTACCTCCTGAATATTGGGCTTATAGGTATGCCATACCTAGTTTATGTACCACTGGGGATCAAACCCTGGTCTTCATGCATACTTGGCCAGCACTCCCTCCCTCTTCAAGCTGGCTACTTCTACAGCCCCTTGTCTATACCTTGACTGATGAAAGTATGTTTCTTCCCAGGCCCTGGAGTCCAAACTAGCATCATGCAGGAACTTCGTGTATGATCATTCCCCAAGCCGAACAAGTGGTCTAGCTTCAGGGCGAGGAACCAAAAATGGTGGTGACAGACGGCCAAGCAGCACCAATGTAGGAGATAAAGGGTCAGTACCTTTGATAAAGTCTATCAGGAGGTACTAAGCTGCTCCAGATCAGACACTAGCCCACCTGGTCTCTAGTTTTAAGGTTGTAAGATTATTGCAGCAAACCTTAGCCTCTACTTCCTTTTAATGTCACAGAGACTTCCTTTGTAGCCTAGGCTGGCCTTGAATAAGCCCCTTGCTTAAGGCCAAATGAGATGATGTCTGAATTTTGACAGGCAGATAAGGAGAGAGCAGTGTTTGTAATGTGATTCTGCACTGTGAGAAGGTCCTGTTCAAATCCTTTTGTTGGGGAGTTGCACTTCCCCTAGAACATTTTGTGAATTGGGATACACTATGTACTTGTGTATGTGGAGGCCCATGGTCAACTTTAAGTGGTGTTCCTCAAGTGCTGTCCACCTTGATTTTTGAGACAGAATCTGACTGGCATGGAACTCATCAAGTAGGCAACTAAGCCCCAGGGATCCACCTGCCTCTGCTTCCTCAGTGCTGAGATCAAAAGCATGAGCCACCATATTTGGTTTTTTTACATGGGTCTTGAGGATCAAACTCAGGTCTGCTGCAGGGTTTTGCCACCTGAGCTGTTGCCCAGCCTTTGTTTTTAAATCTGTAGAACCTTCAAGAAACTAAATGGACTGAGTCTGTCCAGTCGGACCAGATCCTGAAAACAGCCACAGGAATGGGAGACAGAACTGACTGCCAATACTTCTTTTATTTTCTTGCCTAAGGGAAGCCCATAGTGGCCTCTAGAGCTAGGAATTCACCAAAAGAAGCATGCATTGCCCTGGGACCCAGGCCATGTCAGTCTGACAGGTGTGAGGCAGGCACACAGGGAAATGAATTGATCCACAGTGCACACTTAGCTTCTGGACCTTTAAACACAGATTTTTAAGTGTATTTATTTATTTTTACGACCAGGCCTCACTGTGTAGCCTTGGCTGGCCTGGGGCTTGAAGGGCTGTGCAGACCAAAGAGCTGCCTGTCTCTGCCTCCTGTGTGCTAGGATTAAAGGCATACATAACACCATGCACAGTCAAAATTTTTATTTAAAATAAATTTTTTCATTACATTTCTTGTGTGTGTGAACACACACATGTGCCCAAGTGTATTTTCCATAGTGCACGTGTGAAGGTCAGAGGACAACTTGAAAAAGTCAGTTCTTTTTACTGTGTGGATTCTGGGATTGAACTTAGATCTTTAGGCTAAGCAACAAATATCTTTACCTGGTGAGCCATCTCTTCAACCTTAATTTTTTTTTTTTTAATTCAAGGAACTGGGAATGTTGCTCAGTAGACACAAGTCCCTGGGCTCACCTCTAAGCACTCCCCACTCTGAATGAAATGACCAAGAAGTGACATGTGACACTTTTGTAGGGTCTTCTGAGATTGGGGACTTTTCTGCAGCTTTTGGAATCAGGGAACCAGGTAGCCAGTATCCTTTTCTTCATTTCACAGGAGAGAAAATTGAGACCCTGTGAGACTTGTTCCTGTTCTTGACATGCACTCCTAGAACCCTGGGGGCTCTGTGCTAGGCACTGGGATACTGCTGTCTCTCTGTTAAATATGATTTGCTCTGTCTGAAGGTCAGGAAAACGCTTGGAGTTTGGAAAGCCAGCCTCACAGCTCTCATCACCAGCGCTGCCATCCACCCAGGATGTGGTCAAGCTTTTGCTTTAGGACCAATGGGAACTGCGCCCTCACCTGCCTTACTGTCTTACCCCCTTATATTCAGCTTTTGGTTGTTGAATTTTCAAGTTAATTTGAGAAATAAGAGCCAGCATCACCAGCATTTACTTTGTGCTGTGCAGCCTAAGCTGACTAAGGCTGTTGGCCATAGACTCAGCGTCATCCCCGTAATGTGTCCCAGTCCCTGGCAGTGTGTGTGCCATAGAAATGAGCTGGTATCCTCCTCACCCCCCAGAGCAGGCAGTTCTAAGGTATGGATGATGGGGCTACCCTGTCATTGGCTACCTAGGGTTTTAATGGCCTCCAGAGGTGTTTTGAATATGCATAATATTCTTCAGGGGGACTAGAGCCCAGTTCAGGAGCTCTCCTCTGCAGCCTATTTCCAACTGGAGCTGTCTTCTGGAATATTCTGCCAGTGCTTTTACAGCATGATTAAATTGTGTCTAGGACTGGGAGATTACAGAGGCATAGGGCTGTTTTAAACTATGATTGTGTACTTTTGCCACCTTTCTCTGTCCTGGAACTTGCTATGTAGACCAGGATGGCCTTGAACTTAGAAATCTGCCTGCCTCTGCCTCCCAAGTACTGGGATTAAAGATGTATGTCACCACTGCCCAGCCCTTTGACACTTTTAATCTGCCTCAGGATTTTAGAGGTGTGTCTGACTCTTAGGTCAGTGGGAGATTATCCTCTGTAGATAAATCCTGCCTCCTATCTTTCCTGAGTCCCTTGCACTAATGTTGGAGTGACTTCTGCATCAGGACAACTCAGAGTTGGACTGGCCTTTTTTATGCCATCCCTAAGAACAAGACTTCATCCAGACACCATAGAATAACCAGGGTGACTAAAACATCAGATTGAGATCGCTGGCGGACTCTCCCTTGGGATGTGGAGAAATCAGTGCAGGAACTGTCTGGTCTGGGGTGAAGCACTGCCTCATGCTTGGTCCTCAATGGGAAGCAATCGCACACTAATTTCCAGAGCTAAACGGCCTTCACTTTGCTACTAACTTATTTTCTAGTAGATGGGGCAAAACTGGCCTTGAATTGGACCTAGAACTTGGAGTGCTACTGACATTCACAAAGTGGTTTTAAGCTCTGTGGCTATTTGTTCCACTTAGACATTCTAATCTGGAAAAAGATGGACTTTATTTTTTATATTAAAAAAAATAATAAAATAAAATAAAAAAAATGCCTGCTTTGCTGTTGTGTTTGGTCCTTCCATGTCTGTGCACATGGCCCTGAAGTTAGTTTAGCCAAGTAATAAAATATTGGGATAAGTGTTTTGTGTGTGGGTATATGTAGTTGCTTGTGTGGATTTGGAGACACATGTGTGCACATGTATGGGGATCAGAGGTCAGCATCTGGTACCTTCCTCAGTTGTATGGGTGGTGTATGTAGGTGTTTGGGTGAGTGTGTGGGGCACGTGTGCACAGAGGTCAATGTTTGGTGTCTTATTTTTGAGGTAAGTTCTCTTACTAAACTTGAGTTCATTTAACAAGCTCCAAGAACCCCCTTTTCTCTGCCCTGCAGGGTAGGGTTACAGAAGTATACCATCTTGCCCAGCTTTTATGTGGGTACTAAGAGTAGTCAGGGCCTCATGCTCAATCTGTTCACACTGAATCTGTTCTTTAACATTTTCTATTGAAGTCAGCTTTTTCGCAGCTATTTGGGGGAAATGTTTGTGTGTCATTCCAGTTATAGTAGCATTTAGTAGAAGGATTGGCTTTTTCAGTATCCGTATTCCCTGTCTCATTTTTTCTTTTCTTTTAACATATTGAGTTGGGCTTTGGAAAAGTTTGTGTGGACTAGAACTTTTGCAGAGCATGTCTGCCTATAGTGCTATAATTGGGAATTAATGGGCCCTGGCCTGCTTCTGTAGGGTCTTCATGCTAAGAACAGTTTCTTAAATGGTTACGGGGGGGTGGGGTGAGATAGCTTTGGACTTATGGTCATCCCTGTCTCAGCCTTCCATGGGCCACCATGCCTAGGTGTTTGGGTTTTTATTTTATTTTTTTAAACAGATCTGCTTGAAGATGAATGTGTTTTAGAGGCAGATGTGGCCTGCAAGTCTGAAATATTTATTTTTAAGTCCATTGTGTGTGAGCCATAACACTCATATGAGTGTATGCCAACACTCATGTGATGTTCAGAGTACAGCTATCTTTATGTATTTGACACAGGATCTCATTATATAGATCATGCCATCCCAGAACTATGTAGCCCAGGCTGGCCTTAAGTTTTCAGTCCTCCTACCTCCCCCTCCTAAGTACTGGGAGTACAGGCATAACACCCCTGTACCTGATGCCTGAAGGTAATTTTATACAGTAATTTTAGTGTGTCTGAGTTTTGATTATGGCCCATTCCATTTGGGATTTTCCAGTGTTGGTGGATAAGAGTCTTCAAAGGTGTTGGGGACATTTGGATTTTCAGACTAGATACTCAACCAGTACAGAGACAGGTTTGGTGGTAAAATGCTCTCCTTAGTACCTCAGTTACACAGCCTGGTACACAACCTTCTAGCTGCTTATGCCCAGTCAAGCATGTTGTATCTCCATGATTGTTTCCTCAGTTTATGAAAGAAATAAAAAGTTCACAGGGTCACTGAGAGGATTAAATAAGAATGTCCTGCCCCATCCTGCAAAAGACAACAGCTTGATAGAATAGCCAACTCCATCTCGTGACTTATAACCTTTTATTAGTGAAAGTGTCCATGGGTACAACCTGGGTGCAATAAGACAGTGTGATCTCTCTGTTTTCAGCCCTTGGAGCAGTGTTTCCTTTTTAATTCACATGACAAAAATAGTCACTTGGTCTTGGTGAACTGTGTGTGTGTCTGAGGTGTGGCAGCCAGAGAGGAGAAGGGAATTTTCAAACAAGGGCTTTCCTTCCTAACTGGAGCGGTCAGGGAATGATTTGGGAGTGGGCTGGGGGCAGTGGTACCCATTTAGGTAATTTACTCATTTCATGTAAACAAAGTTGCTGGTGACTGGTGACTGTGGCTATTTTCCTAAAACCTATCTTCGCAGTCCCACGGAATGCAAGGTCTGGCCTGCATCTCTTATTTGGGTTTTGTTTGATAGCACATCCTAAAACCTGAATTCACACCCTTTGTGTAGGGCTGTGGTGTTGAGTCATTGTGAGGGATGGAGTGATGTCTGCGGCAGAGTCTGCTGGGTTCTGCTGTCTTTAGTGTTTTGTTTTCCCTGCCATGGTATATAATTCTGAATTTATTCACTGGCTTTGGTTCCATTGAAGTCTGAGTCCCGAGCGTCCATTTCTTCTTCAGAACCATCTGTGTTTTCAATAACTCTACGGCCTCCAGCCCTCCTGGAAGGAACAAAGGAGGCCTCGTTTCCTCGCCTGTGGGTTTTAAGCAGAGAATACACATGTCGTTAGTAAGGAAATCTCCCAGCAAATTGGAAGAGCTTTTTATCAAGGGCTGAGACCAAACACACACTTAACATGAATGAATGAGTCACAAACAAATTCAGGGTGAGTCCCAGCCAGTCTTAAAAGTCTGGGTGGTTCCATTTATTCAGTTGGCATGGGATTATTGGCTTTTAAAATATGTCTGGTTTGGTCATTTAATAATACTTAGGATTCTGGTCTGCCAGAGTGTTGAAGACCTGGGAAGAGAAAAAGGACAGGATAGGTGGAGAGTAGCTGACACAGGCCTAGTGAGAAAAGGTGCTGTTTTATCTGTAAGATTTCTGTCCTTTGTGGGAATAATAAAGGCATGGTTTTAGGTTTTCAAAATGGACTCCAAAGGCAGAGTGGAGAGAGAGTGACACAGAGGACACTCCTTAGTTGAAGGGTAACAACAGCATCATTTCCCTGTGTGGAACTTCCTATCCTGAGTTCTCCCATGGTAGAGAGACTTGAGTGCCTGCCATGGTATCTGCCTTGAGTGTGTATTTTCCTCATTGTGGTCACATGATACATAACATAAAGTGGATGCTCAATGAATATTTGAAATTGTTAGTCTGAGGTACATGTTTGTTTCAGTGGGCAGCACAGCCCTGAATCTTCACAACTCCTGTCTTCAGCCTCTGGCCTGCTCCATCCTGGCTATCCAAGTCCACCGGATTTTATAGGAAGGGCTAATTATATAGAGTGTGGCTTTGGGTGAGAGGAGCAGGTGGGAAGAAAGGGAGAATGGTCAGTTTACTTACAGCTAACCTTTGCTATTTCACAGAAGGTTATGTGGATGTTCAATGACTCAACACATGATCTTGTTGGGCCCCCACCAGCACAGCCCTATTTGACCTGAATTTGAAGACAGGTGCTAACCCAGTTTAGTACAGTTAAGAAAGCCAATGTTGGGTAACAAAAGCAACTTGCTGGTCATAGGAAGGCTAGAGGGAGAAGCCATGAGGGTGTGCCCACCACTGACCCATTCTGTAGCCAAAGGAACAGCTCGGACAGATGACACACCAGAGGCATAGGCAGGCCCAAAGGTTATGATCGGCAGGTGGGGGAGCTCCCAGTGTGAACCTTTTGGGGTTTCCTAAGATGCAGTGATCAGGAATAAATACTTCAAAAGTTGTAGCCACTCCCAAAATAAGACACCCTGGCCAGCTTCAGAGGGTCGCTTCAGAAGGGCCACTTCCTTGCCCATTTCTTCTCAATGCTGTGGGTCAGAGAGAAGGGGCCTAGAGTGCAGTGTGGAGAGGTGACTGTTAGTGGCCCTCTCCTCACAGCTACATTTTTGCTTGGGAACCTGAACCCAGTGGGTGGTGGCCTGGGCTGGAAACTGTTTAAGTCTACATTGAGGTTCTAGTCACTTTGTGTCTTTTGGGAAAGTCTGTATTTGCTGACTCAAAAGATTTGTCCCTTAACCTTAGAAACAAGTCATGACCTAGTCATCAAGAGAGTCTGCAGGGGCATGGTTCCAGTGCAGGGATCACTATTGGAAAGAGTGGTTCCAAATCCTAAACAAAAGGTTGATACCACCTGGGTGGTGGTGGTGCACACCGTTAATCCCAGCAGAGGCAGGTGGATCTCTGAGGTCAAGGCCAGCCTGGGCTACAGAGTGAGTTCCAGGACAGCCAGGGCTACTCAGAGAAACCCTGTCTTCAAAAACAAAAACAAAAACAAAACAAACAAACAAAAATAAACAAACAAAAAGGTTGATACCAACTCTCAGTTATAGGAAATAAGGGACCCTGCCAAAGGTTTTCTTAAAGGGTCTCTCCTCCTGGAGGGTTGTGAGTATTTCCAAGCTCTTGGAGTTTATTCTAGGCACTGTGAGCAGAACAGGCCTCCATAGGAGAGTGGAAGCCTCTGCTATTTTGCCAGGACATTGTTTCCTGTTGGCTAGAGAAGGTTCCTCTGCTCTCCCCTCGAATCCTTGGGGATGCTCTCTGCAAAACCTCAACCAGCTTTAAGTATTTGGCAGCAAGAGCAAAGTTGAAGTTCTACAAGGAACAGGTAGATAACAAGCAAGGGTGTCCTTATCCTCAGTGTGGGGACTGGGAACTCCATTGGGCCTTTGTTGCCTGGCTACACCATACCAGAAAAAAAAAAAAAAAAGATGTACTTTGAGTCCATTCCCCTGACCGTGAAAATGTGCAAGCCCATGAGGCCTCCAGAAAAGGTTCCTACAGGTAATGTCCAATTCCCACCCTCATGTACTGAAAATTGGGCAGTAAGCATTGAGCCCAAGATCAAGCCATTTGAAGGCCTGGCATCTGTGTCAGGGAGTGCTCATGTCCTTTGGACAGGACAAGTTTAACCATGAGTAGATGAGTTTCTGGGCTGTGGTCAATGTGGCCCTGTGTTTATTTTATTCTGGACTATGACCCAGGCCAGCCAGATAGAAGCCAGATCCATTTTCTAGGGGTTATGCAAAGGGGAAGGTATCTCACCTGTACAAGGAAAGTGCACTGCTGAGTATCCTGACAGTGTATGAGTGGCCTCAGCATGCAGCTAAGAAGAATCCCTGCAAGGGCTAGGGCTGTAGCTCAGTTGGTAAAGTACTTGTCTACCATGCATGCATAAATCCCTGGGTTCCGTCCTCAGTATCACATAAAACAGTGTAGTGGCACATGCCTGTAACTGCAGCACTTGGGAGACAGAAGCAGGAAGATTTCTAGCTTAAGGTCACCCTTGTCTACATAGTGAGTTCAAGGACAGCCTGGATCATATGAGACTGTCACAAAACAACAAAACCAAAACCAAAACGAACAAATAAAAAAAAACAAAACAAAGCATGCAGACTTTTAAAATCTAATGGAGATGTGATCAAGGTGTTTTGCTAGAAGCCATGTTTGAAAAAATGCCAGAAGGAAGGGCAATGACTCAAGAGATGAGGTCTGTTCCTTACATTCACAATTCTGAACTAATCCAAGCCTTCAGATTGGGGGATCTCACAGAAATTTGCAAGGACTTGGAAAAGGGAGGACACAGGGAAGGAGTGCTGGGCACAGAGGAATGGGGACAAGGAAGGGGTGCTGGACATAGAGGAATGGGGACAACATGACACACAGGAGCTGCAAAGCTGGAGACACAAGATACCTGGTGGCTCACTGCGAAGTTTCCTGTGAGGGGGGCCCTCTGAAACAGAGAGAGTCCCCAGAGGTTACCATCCACACTTGGGAGGGAGCCAGTTAAGTATGCTAAAGGCACTAGCTTCAATTGAGTAATGAAAGGTACTTCTAAGTCAACATGAACCAGAGAGCCAGCCTGGAGAAACTGGCACTAAAAACAACGACAGGCACTATTTAAACTTCTGTCCTCCCGAGTCACGTGAGAACCACCTAGAAATCCCGGCATTGTACAAAGGTAAGAAAAGGCCAGTCTGAAAGGCCACAGTGTTGGACCAGATGCATGTGCACGTATGTGTGCTGTGTGTGGATGTCATCTTCATGAACACTACCTATCTTGTTTTTCAGACAAGTTCTCACTGGCCCAGAGTTCACCCATTGGGTTAGGCTAGCTGGCTGAAAAGTCCCAGGAATACTCCTGTCTCTGCCTCCCCAGAACTGGGATTCCAAAATGTGCCACCATGCCCAACTTGTTTTATGGACTTGAACTTGGGTCCTCGTGCTCGAAGAATTACCAAGTGAGCCACTGGCCTAGCTCTGGTCTCTGTTGGCTTTGGCAGCTAAGTGGGAGGTGACAAGCAACATGGCAGATGTTTCAGGCGCGTAGAAAGCCATCTACCTGGCCAACACCACTGTGAAACTTGCTCAGTGGTTTCTTGTCTGCTGATTCCTATTTGATTTCTTGCCATACAGCTCTAGGGTGTGAGCTCATGTGTCTGTGCACCTAGACTTAGAGAATGTGGTACATATTGGCATGACAAAATGGTTTGGTTCTATCTTGGGCCCGTACCACCACAGGTCAAGTAAGTGGGCAGAACCCACAGAGATGGTAAACATGACCTCAAAGAACCATTAAGCCTAAGAGAGAAGAGAAACATCAGTACAGGGGCAGATAGCTGAGGTGACTGTCCTCCAGCTCTGCTACTCAGGGCACATTCTTTGGGTCACTGTGGAAACAGCTCTTGTGTACTGAGCCTTCAGCAGTGGAGCATCTCCTATACCTTTACTAGACTGGAAAAGTTGGGAACAATGGTTTCTAGCCTGTCAAGTAGGAACCATAACATTCTCATCTTGAGGGATTCGAGGCTCCTTTCAAAACAGATCACTGAAAGTAAAAAGATGAAAAAGAGACCAAGATGGAACCTGGGTAGTCCCATGCATAGTGGGTTTGTGATGGAGAGAGAAGGGCAGCCAGGGGAGTAAGCCCTGTGAGGCCCAGGGAAGAGGTCCTGTGATGGTCACTCTACCACGGGCTGTTTGCAGCCATGTTGTAGCCTAAAGAAGGCCATTGATTGATGCTACCTGCACATTGTATGTGGAAAGGGGTGGCAGAAAAGCAGGATTAGGATTTTCACTTAACGGAATAACTGAAGGAGAGTGAGACAGCACCCAGGTGCACACAGGGGCTGCAAAGCTGATGAGGGCCAGGTTTAACAAGGCCTTGGCTCTGCTACATAGTTCAGCACAGACGTCAGGGTGATGTAGGGGAAGACTGGTGTGTATTTCACTATCACTTCTGTTTTCCAGTTAAAAAAGAAGTGAGATCGTCAGTGGAAAGTGAGATGGGAGATAAGAAATCTACTTTTTGGGGAGATTTAGTTAGCTATCAGCACACTCAGAATGGAAGTGGCAGTGGACTGTCATCCAGTTTGTGTCTCGGCTATGCAGAAGGTGTTACACTAGGTTGGGCCTGGCACCAGCCTAATGAAGCCAGAAAAGCAAGAAATGGCTACAGAGTGATGAGGCATAAAGGGCAGGTGCATGGTTGACCATGGAAAGGAAGCTGGGGCCACTGGGGGCCATGGAAGAAAACATGGAGGGAGCAAAGAACACAGAGCTAGCTAGATAGCTACCACTGGCAGGATGCCTACAGTGCAGTTAGGAGTCTAGAGTCTCTTGTCACATCCAAGAGTGCAACAAGATCAAGGGACAGAAAGCAAAGCTCCTAGGATATTAAAATCACAGAGAACAGTGGAGGAAGAGAGGCTAGAAGGCTGGAGTGTCCAGAATGACATGGTATAGAGCAGGAGGCAGCCTTGACCAAGAGGACTGAATCCAGTCGCCACAATAGTGTGGGCAGGGCATCTTCATGAGGGGCCACCTGGCAACTTCTGGTGACATTTGTAGCTGTCACAGTGTCGGATAGATGGGCCTGCTGAACACCTTATATGTATAGCCCAGCCCAACCCTACCCGACACAGCAGTGTGCTGAGGGTGAGAACCTGAGACAGAAGGTTCAAAAAGAAGATAAGAAGTGAGGGTTGGTAGTTATCCATCCTGCAATGAAGGATAGGCTTCTGGACTAGTAAAAATGTCCAGTGACTCACAAAGGTGGGAGGGAGTTGAGGGTACTGTTGGGTATAGAGATGCAGGGGAGTGGATGCAGGGATGCAGGGCAGGCACTTCAGGCTGGCAAGCCCGCCCCCAGCTGCCCCCCCCCCAATTCCTCACCTGAGCTTGCTCTTGAGGGCATTCACCTCTCGGCCCATGGCCTCGTTACTCTCAGTAGCCTCATCTAGCTCCCGCTGCAGCTTCCTGCGGTTGGCATTGATGCGCTGGGACTCTTCCTCTGCCTCTTCCAGCTGCCTCTTCAGCTGCTTGACCTTGGTATTTCCTTTCTCTGCCTGCCAAGGGAAGGACAGTGGGTCAGCAAGGCTGTACATGTGGGGCCCCAAAGCTCTGGGTAAGGCCAAGACAGGGAGGAAGGGGCAGCAGCTGTGGCTACCTGCTCCTTGTACTGTTCTGCCATCTTGCGCTCATCCTCCACCTGCAGCAGGACCTCCTTCAGCTTCTTGTCCTTTTGCTTCAGTGACTTGGTAGCTGCCTGTTTCTCTCTGTCATAGAGAGGAAAGGAAGGTAATTTCAGATTGAGATGGCATCCTTATAGTTGGTATGTTAACCTAGACATGGCATCCCTGTAGTAGAATATTATTTTAAAGTGTGTTACTTTTGTTTATGTTGCATTTGTTTAACTTTGTGAACCTGTGTTACTGTGCCTGTGTAAAACACATGATGGTCTAATAAAGAACTGGCCAATAGCAAGGCAGGAGAAAGGATAGGTGGAGCTGGCAGGCAGAAAGACTATATAGAGGGAGAAATCTGGGAATGGAGAGGACTCCAGGGGCTAGCCACCCAGCTACACAGCAAGCCATGGAATAAGAGTAAGTTCCAGAAGTAAGAGAATGGGAAAAGCCCAGAGGCAAAAGGTAGATGGGATAAGTTAAGTTAAGGAAAGCTGGCTAGAAACTAAGCCAAGCTAAGGCCGGATATTCGTAATTAAGAATAAGCCTCCATGTGTAATTTATTTGGGAGCTGGGGGGCAGGTCCCCAAAAGAGTAAAGCCAAACAATACATCCTAACTTCCTCAATCCCCAAATCAAGAGTCACCCCAAAGAGAGCCAGATGTAGAATAAAGAAAGGTGAGGTATCAAGGCATGATACAGCCCACTGACCTAAGAACCTCTTGTGAAGAAATGAGCCAGCCACAAAAGGTTTTCATTGATGTGAGATGCCCCCACAGGCAAATGTTTGATACCCAGCAGGACAGGCCATTTGGCAAGGTTGTAGAACTGAGCTTAGTTGTGGGTCACGTGGCTTAGCTAGCTGAATGGGTCAATAGAGGCAGGACTTAAAGCTGATATTTGCTTCTGGTTTAGCCCAAACTCTCTGATGCCTGATCCACCAATATGTGAGAAGCAGCAGCGGCAGGTGAGCTGACCCCAAACCAAGCTTCTCCATAATGCCTTTCCCACATGAGGAACCAAAACAAACCCTGTCTTAAGTTGCTTTTGGTCAGGCAGCTTGTCAAAGTGAGAAAAGTCATCAATAGACTCAGCATGAGCCATCCTAAAGCAGACAGCTATAGTTGGGGATGATGGGGAAGGAAGGACAAAGGATGTTTTTGTTGTTGTTGGGTTTTTGTTTTTGAGATGATGCAAATGTTCTAAAAATATGATCATTCTACACATCTGCAAGTAAACTAAAAACCACAGGATTGTGTGAATCATCCAGAAAGCTGGTATAAGTAGCTCAGAATCTTTAAAACATTAAGTTGTAAAGATGCTGTGACTCATGATTAAGCAAGAAAGCTTTCTTGTGTCTGTGGGCTGGTGGTTAGACCTTTCATGTACCTGGTGGCAGGCAGGCACCCATCAAGGCTGGCGCATGTCTGGAGGACTATCACCATCCTAACAGCAACTAACATTTGGAGGGTTTGCTCTTGTGTCTCCATTCTGTCCTCAGCACATCCCTGCAGTGTGGCCACCAGTGAACTCCATTGTCATACTCCAGAAATGAGGCTCTTAGGGTAAATGATTCCCCCAGTGCTCCCTTCTGGTCTCCAGAAAGCTGAGACTGGAGCTCCAATGCCCCATACCTGGCCTCCTGCTCAACCTGCTCCTCCAGCTGTGCAATCTTAGCCTCCAGGGCCGCAACAGTAGACTTGAGTTTGGCTTTGACGGCACCCTCTATCTCCTGCAACTTGCTACGGAGTTCCTTGTTTTGGCGCTCCAGCTGCTGCCGGGCACTCTCATTCTTCTGAGCTGCACTGCGCTCTGTGGCCAGCTCATTGCTCAGTTGCTCAGCCTGGGGAAGAGGAATGGCCATGAGGCAGAAATCATAGAGCTGGGGTGGGTATCAGAACAAGTCTACTGCCATGGGCCCCTAAGACTAGAGCACCTGCATTCTCTCTCTCTCTCCATCCACTCCATTCCTCGTCACTCCAAGACTCAGCTCAGAAGCCTCCTGTGTCACCTAGACTGAGCCAGGGACCTCCTGTTCAGTTCTTCCCATGTTCCCTAGCCCAGACACTGAGGGGCTACAGGAAGGTCCCTGGCACCTATCACAGAGAGATGCTTAGGAAGCTTCCACTCCACAGAGGCACTAAGGACTCTTAGGACTGAGCAAAGAGCACTGAGGGAAAACACTAGAGTCATTTATAATGGCCATGTGGTGGAGGGAGCCAGATAAGACCCTGCAGGTCTGTCCAGAGACTTCTGAAGATAGCAGACAGGTACAGGCATGCCACTAGTGACAAGGAGGTTTTGTGTGTCAACTTGACACAAGCTAGAGTCATCACAGAGGAAGGTGCCTCAGTTGAGGAAATAACTCAATGAGATCGAGCTGGAAGGCATTTTCTCAATTAGTGATCAGTGGTGGAGGGTCCAACCCATGGTAGGTGGTGCCATCCCTGGGCTGATGGTCCTGAGTTCTATAAGAAAGCAGGCTGAGCAAGCCAGGCAAGCAAGCCAGTAAGCAGCTCCCCTCCATGGCCTCTACATCAGCCCCTGCCTCCAGGCTCCTGCCCTGTTTGAGTTCCTCTCCTGACTTCCTTCAGTGATGAACAGCAATGCTGAAGTATAAGCCAAATAAACCCTTTCCTTCCCAATTTGCGTTTTGGTTATGGTGTTTCCTCACAGCAATAGAAACCCTAACTAAGATAAGGAGGAAGAATCCTGCACCTTATTTCCAGGTTTCCTCTCTCTCCTCCATCCCTGGAGCTGACACAAAGCAGACCTGTGGTGCATGCTACTTAGTCACTCTTGGGCTTCACCTAGACCCTGTCTCAGGAAACCCAAGGAACTTTGCTCCTGTGTGGGGAACATGGCCAAGTGGTCTTGCCTCACTGTAGCCCCCAGGTGGTCTGCTATTTTGAGTCTAGTGGCTGAGTGCCCAGTATAGGCATCCTGTGTAGGGCAGAAGCAGCCACCAAGAACTAAATGGGCACAAGACAGGGGCAGGTTGCTTACTGAGTCCACCGTACTAACTTAAATGGCCCAAGGAGTTGTCCCCTCCCTTTCCCTTCACCCTAACCTCAGTATCTCCTACCTGTAGGGTGGCCTTGCGGACCCTGTCACTCATGGCCTCCATGTTGCCCTGCTCTTCCTCCAGCTCCTCCTCCAGCTGGGCGATTCTTGTCTCCAGGCGGCGCTTCTCATCCTGCAGTGTATTCCTGAGGGGAATGAAGTTGCCTTGGGGACCCACGGACCTTACCCAATTATAGGACACTCTCCCTGGAAAGGTGCTGTTTTAGGTGGCCCTGATTCTCTAAACTGGGGAAACAAGCTCAGAGGAGACTAAAGTCACCCAAGATCACCTTGTGTCATGGTTTGAATATGAAGTGTTCCTCACAAACTCATGTACTGGGGGCTTGGTTACCAACTGCTGGCCTCTGATAAGTGACTAGATTCTGAGGCTCTGGCTTAATAAATGGGTTAATTCCTTGATGGATTCAAAACATAATGGAATTCCTGGATGACGAGAAGTAGGAAATGGAGGTTAGTTGGAAGAAGCAGGTCACAGTGGGGTAGGGTAGATGGGTGTCCTTTGGGACTCCACTCCCTTCTTAAATTCACAATTTCCTGTCTGCCCTGAGGTGAACAGCCTCTTCAGCATGCTCCTGCCACCATGATGTCCTGTATTAGCCTGAGTCCAGGATCAGCAAAGCCGAAGACCTTGGACTGAATCTTCTCAGACCATGATAAGCCCTTTCTCCTTTAAGCAGCCTCTCATGTATCTGAGCCATAGCAGAGCAAAATTAGATACATCTTGCTAGGAAATGGTGAACTGGGACTTACATACAGACCAGCACCAGGTAAGCCAGAGTGGGGCAGGAACAATGTCTGTCTTTGCCCCTGCCCCTACTCACACAGAATGAATGAAATGACACATTTCCAAATCAGTGGATGGGAAGGCTGTGGGGTAGATCCTTTTCTAAGCCCCAGTCTGTTCTGTCAGGGCTCTGGTTTGCTGTCATTGAAGTGAGGGTCCCGGTGCACATTCATGCTGGTTGTTCTCTCACCCCATGTCCACCTGCCTCCCCTGCAGCCTTACCTTCCTGACAGGCTGCTGGCCAGCTCCTCAGCCAGCTCCTCCTTCTCCAGGTCAGCTTGCTTGCGAGCTCTCTCAGCTGCTGCTAGGTCCTGAATCAGGAGAGAGAGGCTCTAGCTACCTGGCACATTGGAAATGTAGTTACCCTTCTGAGCTCAGGGAGGCTCTCTTTGCTCTTTGTGGGAAGGAGGGACACTCATTTAGAAAGAAGCGGGCAAAGGGAAGGAAATCTGTGTGTCTGAGCCTAGGGGAGCAGTGTGGGTCCCGCCACAGCTTCATGAGAAGCTGTCATCAGCAGGAAAAGCTGCTACCTCCTGGAGCTGCATGAGGTCTGCTTCCAGGCTCTTGGCTTTCTTCTCATTCTCTTTTGAGGTGGCAAAGATCTCATCTCTGGAGGCACGGGCATCATCCAGCTCTCTCTGGAAGTCCTTCATCTGAGCCTGCATGAGTCAACAGGACAAGCAAGACCTGTTTCACTCACCTGATTCTGCACAGGGAGACTTACCTCTGCATGCCAACCCCTTGGAATTTCCAGTTTATCTTGGTGTATTCCTGATGCTTGGCTGGGCCCCAGGCCTCTAGTGTTAGAATCCTCCATGTGAACTGAGGAGAGTGGACAAGAGCCCAGTAATGGTGCCTCACTCAGAAAACAAACATCTGTGGCTAAATAGTGACACAGAGTCAGCTGCTGGCCTGCACCTCTGACAGAGGCAGGCTGCTTCCTGAGGTCTCCACACTGATGCACCTGGCCTGGGGAGCTGCCTCTTCTTCCCCCTACATTCCTTCTTCCCTGAACACAGCATCACCCACCTGCAGTTTTCGAAGCTGCTTGATGGCTTCTTCCCTCCCTTTGATGGCCGAGTCAGCCTGAAGCTCCAGGTCTTTCAGGTCCCCTTCCAGCTTCTTCTTGGCTGCTGCTGCCAGAGCCCTCTGCTTCCGTTCATCTTCCAGTTCTGTTTCATACTCATGCAGCTGAGCCAGGAAGAAAGGTACAGGCTACAGGGATGCCCCTCAGAGCCTGGGCTCACTTAGCTACTCCTTGAGCTCCCAGGGACTCAGAACAATCTGGTGGGGTTAGGGGTGTCCACTGTTTCCACCAAGTAGGTTTTAGGGGCTGAATTTAGGTCATGAATCTTGGCAGCAAGTAAGGATGGAGGATGGGGTTGTCCCCAGTCACAGATGAGAGCTGACTCACCTGCCGCTGTAGCTGCCTCCGCTTCTCCTCATTCTGCTCATCTCGAGCCTGGAGATCTCGTTCAAATTGGCCCTTGAGGGCCTGCATGTTGACCTCCAGCCTCAACTTGGCATCCTCAGTGGCCTGCAGCTCATCCTCCAGCTCCTCCAGCTGGGTTTTCATCTCTTCCATCTGGGTCTCCAAGGCACGCTTAGATTTCTCTAGCTCATGCACCTGGAAAGCAGAGTGGGTAGGGCCTTTGCTTAAGTGAGGTTTCACCCTCTCAGAATGGAGGCTCATGAGACTAGAGCAGTGGCCTAGGCTGCTAGAATCTGCCATGACTCCTGATGTCTCAACCCCTGCTGCTATTCCCTGGCCTCCTGTGCCCACAGCAGACTGATGCACCTCAGTGAGGCACCAGTTGATGAGATTCAGAACCACTTACATTCTTGCCCACATCATCCTTGGAGCTGACCAGGTCTTCCATCTCAGCTTTGAGCATCTTGTTGGTCCTCTCCAGCTCCTCTTTGGCTTCCAGGGCCTCCTCGAGGGCCCGGGCTAGGGACAAAGCCTTTGTTTCCTTTTCCCTGGCCTCTGCTTCAGCTCGGTCCCTCTCATCAGCATACTTTGAAGAGATGTTCTTTTCCTCAGCTAACAACTGAAAGAACACAAGGCTCAGAGGCATCCCCAGCATACTTGAAGCTCATTGAACACCAGATGTGAAGAAGCCCTGTCACACTGCATGTGCCCAGTGCAAGTGCAAGCAATTTAGATACATGTGGAAGTCAGTTAGGATAATCTTACTTTCTCACTGCTAGATCAAACTGCCCATTGGGCTAGCACATCCACTACTGAGGACAAAGTGACACTGAATGATGTTTTTGTTGCATGGCCACAAGTATCTTTCTTACAGAGATAGCCCATGCACCATCCTGAGGGTGTATGGTTATGCACATGCTTGGAGAAAAGTCAAAGATGACTCTGTTTCAACTTAACACAACTTCATCTGATGGAAGATGGAGCAACATGTTACAGATCGTAGCACCTAAAACCAGACTTGCAGAATTCAGTAGAGATAGATGAGCAGCAGGGACCTTCTAACAGCACAGGGGACACCAAACCCCACAGAATATCAACAGACAGTGAAACACAACTTCTGGCCCTCTATTGGATAATGAGACCATGGCTGCAAATGACTGTCCAGAGCAGAAGGGCTCCTGGGAAAGGGAGGAACCAGGGTGTCCTGTACGAGCTCAACACGATGAGGCCTGTCATGGGTAGCAGTGAACCCTGAAGCCCTAGCATTTGGACTCACAGCACAATCTGTAAACTGAGTTTTAGAATAACCCTATATTACATATAAAATCGTGTTTATAAGTATGGGTAACATATATTAGAGCTAGTATTTAGGAGTTTGGGTCATAACAGGTGCATTTATCAGAACAGTGTGACTGCACACTTAAAGGATGTATGCTTTGAAGCATATGTAAATTTACCCCAAAGATATAAAATAAAAAAAATAATAATAATAGTGTTTTGAGACAGTCTTGCTATGTATCCTAGCCTAGGCTGACCTTAAATCCATAAGCCTTCTGCTTCATCTTCCTGAGAGTCAGAATTTCAGGCCTGTCCCACCATGCCTGGCTGCAAAACTATTTTTAAGTCTTTTTTTTTTTTTTACATTTATTTATATTTATTTGTGTATGTGTATATATGTGTGTGCCACAGGATGACCAGAGGACAATTTGTGGAAGTCTGGTCTCTCCTTCCACGAAGTAGATTTGATTTTTGATTTTAGGGACTGAATTTAGGTCATAAATCGTGTCGGCAACTTTGTAAGTTGAGTCATCTCACCAGCCCAAGTATCATATAATATGTAATGTGGCATGTTAAGGGAGAAGGGCACAGATGTCTGTGATTTGCTTTGAAATGCGCCCAAAAGATTAAATATGTTGGGTTGCTGTGATTCATCTTTATTATAAGTAACTAGAATAGGGCTAAGCATGGTGGTGCACACCTTTAATCCCAGCACTCGGGAGGCAGAGACAGGCAGATCTCTGTGAGTCAGAGGCCAGCCTGGTCTACATTACAAGTTCTAGGCCAGCCAGGGCTACATAGTAAGATCCTCTCTCCACCCCCCACCCAACCCCAAAGAAAGTAGGACAAAAGGCATGTAGCATAATGTTAGTGATTGATTCTGGCAGTGACTACTCAATTGCTTTAAATTTCACATAATGAAGCATTTGGGGAAAGTGGTATTAACAAGCATATACTTTGAGGGAAGGAGCTGTGCCTCAGTTGATAGAATGTTTGCCTACCATGCAGGAAGCCCTGGGTTCAGTCCCCAGTACTGCATAAAACTGAGTATGGCACACCAATGACCCCAGCACTCCAAAGGTGGAAGCAAGAGGACTAGAAGTTCAGAAATTAAAAGTCAACTAAAGCTACATAGTGAGTTCAAGGCCAATACGGCCAACAGGAGACCATCTCAAAAAAAAAAAAAGTGGAAATTAAATAATATGTTCTGAAGAACAGATGCTTGGAATTACTTACAACATCCAGCAGTGCTTCTGAGTATTCACTGAGTGAATGGGATAAATGACCCTCATTTTGTTAGGGATTGTTCCAGCCCTTAAGGCTATGTCTGTGAGCAGTTTTCACAGTGTTTGTGCCTAGAAAAATCTCAATGTTAAGCATTCTGATGTGTTCATGCCTTGACCTAGTGGCCCTTATATGTCATAGCCACCTAAGATGAGACAAGATAGCCTTCCACTGCTTCCAGCAAAGTCCAGATGAAATTCAGACTCCCAGCACCACCACAGTGCCTCACAGAACTGACCTCACCCCATGTTCAAGGACAGGGCAGTGAGCTCTCAGCCCTACCTGATCAAATTTCTTCTGCTTCTTTTCCAGATTGGACACCAGTTGCCGCTGGTTGTCCAAGTCTACAACCAAGTCATCCAGCTCCTGCTGAAGCCTGTTCTTAGTCTTTTCCAGTTTGTCATAGGCGGCAGCCTTTTCCTCGTACTGCTGGCCGAGTCCCTCCATCTCCTTCTGCAACCTCTTCTTTCCCTCCTCCATGGCCTCCACGGTGCTTGTGAAGTCCTGCAGCTTCTTCTTAGAGTCCGAGAGCTGGAATGGCCAAGAGTTGGGCCCTGAGAAGTGAACCCTCTTCCTCCTCACTGAGGAAATCCAACAGCAGAGGGAGCTAGTGAGCAAACAAACCACATGGGCCCAGAGGAGAGGAGAGTCGACCCATGGGGACCCCAGAGAAGAGTCACAGCAGACCCTGTAGGTGAGGAGGGGACCCACTGCGGTGGGCCTCAGAAGAGAGGCGAGGATGCTCGGTGGGCCACAGTATGCTGTCCATACCTGAACATTCAGGGTGGAAACATGGCGCTCCAGGTTTTGCTTGGCTTCCATCTCCTCATCTAGCTGGTCCTGCAGGCTGTTCCTCTCATCTTCCAACTGACGCAGCTTGGTGGACACATTGAGCTTCTGCCGAGTTTCTTCTTGAAGTAGCTCCTACAAGGAAAAGCATGCATGGTGGTCTCAGGAATTCCCCCAAGGAAGCAGGCACTCCAGGTCTCCCAGGTGGTGCAGTAGGATACTTACTTGAGTGTCTTGAAGCTGGGATCCAAGGGATGCCACATCCTTGGTCAGTTTGATGGCCTTGCCCTCTGCCTCATTGAGCATGCCTGTGACACTCTCCACTTCATTCTGAGAAGGGTGAGAGACTGGTGAGTTGAAACTCATATGACACATCAGCAAGAGGAGCTTTTTTTATTCAGAGTACATCACACACCTTTGTGGGATAGGACCTGTGGTGGCCAGTGACAGAAAATGCCCAGGAAGTGAGAGACAACTGTGGCTCCTTCTGGAACCATCAGCTACAGGTTGAGAATCCTGGCCTAGACTCTGCAGTTCTAAGAACCTATCAGAGCCCCATCGTATTGACTGGGCCCAGTTAGGATCCACCTTATTGGATTCCAAGTCTACACTCAGGCTGGCAGAGATGAGCTGCAGATCTCAGAGTCCCAGTGTTGAAAGTCACTCCTGACTTGTTCACTCCTTACCACTGGGGAGGAAACTGTAGGTAGGTCCTGCTCTCACCCCTACTCATTGCTCTTTCATGACTTTTATGGCCATCACCAAAGAGGTGGCTGCTAAAGGCATGGAGCAGAGCCCCTTCCTGCATCTCTGCATTCTATACCAGCCCTGGCAGCTCTGCACAGGTGTGCCTGGGACGTACAGCTGTAGCCCCCACCTCACTTTTCCCATTTATAATGAGGCTTTAAGTGTCACTGTATATTGGAGTAGCAAACCCCTGTTCTCAACTTCAGGGAACCAGACCTGGGGTGTTTCCCTGCTCCCTAGACCTAGCTTGTGAGTACAGTAAGTATTTATCAAACTTGGGGCCATTCTTTGGAAACTGAAACTCAGGCCAAATGTGTCTCTGAAGCTAAATCTAAAGATACACAGGCTCTATCATTCATCAGCTTCAGTCGCCTCTGTTACTTGGGATAAACACCAACATACATCTAATTGGGGCATTAGGGGCCCTTTGTTATCTGGCCACAGCTTCCTTCTCTGGTCCTATTCTGTACCATTTCTCCTCCCAACTTGTCAGCACTGCTGGCCCTTGACCCCTTCTACTTTTTACCTTTACCACTGGGTCTTTGCATATACTATTGCCTCTGCTTGAAAACATATGCATCTGAGTGTCAGTGCTCCTGAGGGCAGCCTTTCCTGACCCCAGGCTGCCCTGTATTTGCCCTTGCAGTATGATGTGTGTTTTCTGGATTTTCTCTCTGTGTTTGTGGCCATCTCTCTTACCCTCAGCAGGCTGGAGTTCAGATGGCACAGAGACAATCTGTCTTCTTCCTTGTTCTTTTATCTCAGGATTAAGCACAATGCCTGGCATCCAGTAGGTGCTCAGTAAATGTTCATTAAGTGTATACATGAGGTTTTGACAAAAAGAATTCACACAGGGAATGCAAGGATGTGTCTCAAGGAAGCCAACTCGCTGGCAACAAAGGGACTTGGAGGCTGAGCAGAGGTCTCTTGCAGTAGAGCAGCTGCCCTTACCTGTAGCTTGTGAACCTTGTCATTCAGTTCAGACCGGGCACGCTCTCCATCACTGCACTTGGACAGCAGCTCCTGCAGCTGCACCTCCAGCTTCTTCTTCTTGTGTTCCACCTCCTGCTTTGCCTGGCCCAGGACACGCAGCTCCCCGGCCAGGTCCGCGTTCTCCTTCTCCAGTGTCTGCTTGCTTTTATCCAGGTTTGCTTTGGCCTGCCGAGGGAAGCAGAGGGAGGTGGGCTTGTCTGTTCCTCTCCCTGCCCCTCCCTCTAGTCTATCTCATCCAAGGGAAGGGATGGAGGGAGCATAGAACTTCTGCAGGACTCCTGGGATTCTAGTTCCCAAACTCAGCAATCAGATCTCAAAACACATCCAGAAGCCTCATCAACCTGCATCCATGTCCTACTCTGTATGGGTTATCAAATTTTAGGACATTTCCCAGGAAAATATGGATTCCCAGCTCTTCTTTAACAACTTCATGTTCTGTCTTGTGTAATCCCAGCACTCAGGAGGCAAATCCTGAATGTGAGGCTAGAGTTATCTAATATGATCCTGTCTCAAAAGAAGAAATAAAGAGAAAGAAAAAGAAAGGAAGGCAGACCATGGTGGCTTATGTTTGTAATCCCGGCACTCCATCTGAAGCAGGTGGATTATTATGAGTTCCAAGATAGACTGGGCTTAGAATGAGACCCTATCTAAAAATAAGAAAAATATGTGTGTGTGTGGGGGGAGGTTGGTCTGTTTTCATATTTCAATAATTCTGACTCCCAAAAAACAAACTAAAGACCTTTTCTCAAGGCAAAGACCAGCTGATCTAGGCATGGCTACTTTGTTAGTGGGGCAGTCCCACTCCAGTTGACCCCACTCCCTGTTTTCTTTCACATTCATTGTCTAATTTCCCCTGCTCTTTCTGTGTTCGTTATTTTACCTAACTAGTTCCTATACATATGTGGGTCACCTAAGCAAAAAAGTGTTTGGATAAGAACAGGAAACAGGAGGAGGACTTCAGCTGGCAAGGAGGACAGAAGAGAAAACCATCCTGGAGTCTGAGAAAACCATCCACCTTCCAGACCCCCTACAACATATCTGGGCTACATAATTTCTCTAAATCTGAGAGTTGTGAATTTCATAGCTTTTTGGGTTGTAGGATATTTGTATCTATACATAAAGAAGCACCTTGGGGAATGGACTCAGACTGAACATGATTTGCCTACTTTTCATAGACAATGTCCCCACAGCCTGAAGATCATTTTATCAAGTATCTTGGTACACCTGCATTCTGACTATGACCCATCTCATGATCTGGGGTAGAATTTTCACTTGTAATGCTCAGAAAGTTCTGGGTTTTTGGAGCATTTCAAGTCCCAAAGTTCTAGACAAGAGTGGGTAAATTCTGCCATCATAATATGGTTTCTGGGATGCTTCTTGAGCACACACCCTTTTGAACTGCTCCAGCTGCTCCGTGAGCTCCTCCACTGCCTGTGTATGCTTCTGCCTCATCTCCTGGACCTGGGCCTCATGGGACCGTGTCTCCTCATCCAGGGCCTTCTTCAGCACCGTCACTTCCTGTTCCCTCTTGGCTCTAGGGAAAAAGAACACAGTGGATGACACTCAGGCCAGAAACAGGGGTTTGCCTGTGACAGTACTGTGCAAGAGGACAAGAAGTCTCCTGGTACCCAGAGCCGAAGTCCTCCTTTGTTGTGTGAGCCATAGTGACTTGCCTAACCTCCCTAACCCCACAGTGTTATATCAGCTGTGAAACGGGGAGCATGTTACCTGCTCCCAGAATCTCTCAAGGATGGCAAACGGGCATAGAAAATATAAGTAAGAGTGTCTGTAGTCTGCAGATATCCCTTAAATAGTAACACTGTTGGCTTTATCCAGAACTTACTATATGCCAGGTCCTAAGCTAAGATTTTTTTTTTCTTGAAACAGGATTCCACTCACTACATAGCCCAGGCTAGTCTCAAATTCACAATCCTTCTGCCTCCACTTCTGAGTGCTAAGATTATAAGCATGAGCCACCAAGCCCAGCTGGACCTGTTTTTCCATACACAGCATCTCATCTTCATAGCAACTCTATAAGGCAGCGATGTCATTTGCAGGCTAAGGGGGGAAGCACCTTACCCATGGGGTCCCAACCACTGTGTGACAGAGCTACAGCATGAAGTCAGCCTGGCCTGGAGTTTTTAGCCACTGCTCTGGGTCTTTCTGTATCTCCAGACAGGTGGGAGGGGAACAAAAACGTGGAACTAACCTTTGGTACATGTATAAAACCCCAAGTGTGGGGAATACTGGGTTGCAGTTAACAGAGACCTTACCATAGGATATGCTCAAAAGGTTTATATGCTCATTAAATGAATAAATGACCTGTGTTCACTAGAGATAGAATATTGTCTGGGATATGGTTGTTTGTTTCCTCTATTTACTTTTAGTGAATCTTAAATTTGAGACCAATTTGATGAATGTTATTTTTTAAATTTAACATAAAACATATATACATGCACACATACAGAAGAAGAAATTATTTAAAAATCCTAACTAGGAGTAGAACTGGAGGAGTTGTTCTTGAATTATGCACTATTGCTCTCCTGCAGATAAAACTAAACATACTCGTGTTCTAGGCACAATAAGGAAGGCCAGTGATTTCAGATCTGCTTGGAGTCAGTGGTCCCTGGGGCCCAGCCCATGCACCTGAGCTCCTGTTGTGTGGCTGTGCTGTCCAGTGTATCCTCCAGCTCTGTCTTCAGTGCCTCCAGCTCCTCCCCCAGGTCTCGCTTCTGCTTCTCAGCCTTGTTCCTGGCAGCCCGCTCTGAGTCCAGGTCCTCCTGTAGGTCTGAGACATGGCCCTCCAGCTCTCGAATCTTCTTTAGGGCATTGTTTTTCTGGGCGATCTCTTCATCAAGCCTGCCCAGGATAGAGCACCCAGATTAAGACCTCACAGCCAAAGCTATCCAATGCCACCAAAAACTGTTCTGGGACTAGCTTCTGTGTCCCAAAGTGTAGGAGGCTCAGCTTAAAGAAAGCACTGGAGAAATCAGGATTGTCAATCACATGGGCCTATTTCCTTCAATGGAAGGAAATGAATGATGCCACATGGAAAAGTGGTCAATCAACCTGGTGATTCTTTGCCAGCCTCCACCTGAATCCCCCAATATCATGAACATTGCTTAGGCCCTGATACTTCAGTGAATAAAACACATCCCTATGAAAGAGGTCCCTTGTACTTTACATATTCCACCAATAAAATCTGTCCTTATCTCATCACAGATCCTTTTCTAGGCCCTAACCCTGAGCTCTGTCCTGGTGCATGGTGGAGCTAACATCTGTTTATTTCCACAACAGAATCTTGCTTATGGAACACAGGCTATCCGTAAAATTGTGGTCCTCCTGCCTCAGCTTCCTGAGTGCTGGGACTACATGTATAGACCATTACATTCAGCTTTGCTATCCAACTTGACTATGATGAATGGGAAGGCCTAGGATGAGAGACAGGCAGGTGCTCTGATGTTATGTTTACAGCCCAGCAGCTGCCAGAGAGATCAGGGTCTTTCTAGGTAACCCAGCTGCTATTCCAGCACAGACTAATGCACTGGAGTAACATTTTTATTAGTCACCCAACCCCTGCCATGCACTCCAAATTAGAAAAGAGATGAGCCAGAAGACTAATCAAAAGCCCTGGGTTTGAGCCCCAGCTCTGCCTCTTACAAGCAGTGTGGGCAGGTACCTCCTCAACTCCCAAGAGGAGTCTAAGAGCATCAAGGTGTCTGAGGGTGCTTCTGGGAATGAGCTGAGCACACAACAAATGGGGAAGTAGTCATTTCCTGCTGCCATATCCACAGCTTGAGGCCAGCCAAATGCCAGGAAAAAGGAAGCACAGAGGGAATAGGAGGGGCAGGTGACTTAGGCTGTGTGACTGGGAGAAGTATGGTCAGAGACTGGGGAAAAGAGAGTAGGATGGGGAAGATGAAAGTCATCCAATCTAGACATGCAATGTTTGTGATACAGACAGAGATGGACTCAGTAGGTGACTAGAAACTCAGAACTGGGGTTCAGATGACAAATTCTGGGCACCCCAGATGCTACAAGACCATTGGAGTAGGGGCACTGCAAAGAGGTTGAGTTTGGAGGGAAGAAAAGTTGAGTGTGAGGTTTAGGGGTGAGAGCATAGTTGGGAAGGCTTGCAGGAGACCTGGTCTGAGACGCAACATCCATCCCAAGGGCCTATGGCCACCTCAAAAAGCAGAGGGCCTCTGGACACACACACACACACACTCACACACTAGGACTGGGACACACACACACTCACACACTAGGACTGGGACACACGTATACTCACACACTAGGTCTGGGACACACATATACTCATACACTAGGTCTGGGACACACATATACTCACACACTGGGACTGGGACACACACACTCACACACACACACACACACACACACACACACACACACACACACACACACGCACCTGGCCAGGGCTGCTTGCAGCTCCTCCTCTTTCTTTGCTAGCTGCATCTTGAGCTCCGCAATCTGTGCCTGCAGGTCAGCGATTTGCTCGTGGAAATCACTGGCATCACCCTCCAGTTTCCTCTTCAGTTTCTCCAGCTCCTGTCGGCTCTTCTCCTCTTTCTTCAGCCTCACTGCAACAGAGCCAGGGGTACCTCAGCATGGGGACGACACCAGGAAGAGACCTAGCTAGGCCTTTTTGCCTGGGCTGTGGACATTGCACAATCAGCCCTAGACCCTTTTTCAGTGAAAGGAATATCAAACTTGGAAAAAAGCTTTTTTTTCCCCCATCAGAGTGTATTGCACACAGTGTGGATCCAAGATCGAGTCTCTTTCCCAGGATAATCTTTCCAAAGTTTCCTTTCTGATTTTTCTGGTTTTCAGGGTTTTTTTTAATATTTATTTTGTCTCTCTGTGTGTGTGTGTGTGTGTGTGTGTGTGTGTGTGTGTGTGTGTGTGTGTGTGTGTCTGTATGAGTGTGTATGCACATGTGTGTAAGGCCTTTGGAGGCAGAAGAGGCTATTGGATCTCATGTAGCTGGAGTTAACAGGCATTTGTGAGCGACCTACTGTGGGTGCTGGGATCCAAACTCTGGTCCTCATGATTTAGCAGAAAGGACTTAACTGCTAGGCCATCTCTCCAGTCCCTGTGTATTACTTTTTAAAGAGGCTATATAGAATAGTGGGCTTTGTGAGGACATTTCATAGATACACACGGTGGGAGTTTGCTTATACTTGCCTCAATTATTCTCTCTTGTCCCTCCTCCCCTCCCCTCTCCTTCTAGTCCCCTTTCTTTCTTTCTTTCTTTCTTTCTTTCTTTCTTTCTTTCTTTCTTTCTTTCTTTCTCTCTCTCTCTCTCTCTCTCTCTCTCTCTCTCTCTCTCTCTCTCTCTCTCTCTTCTCTTTTTTTTTTGTTTCTCTGAAACTCACTCTGTAGACCAGGCTGGCCTCAAACTCACAGAGATCCACCTGCCTCTGCCTCCCGAGTGCTGGGATTAAAGGCATGCACCACTGCCTGGCCTGGTCCCCTTTCTTTATTCAAAAAGTCCCTCTTTCTGCTTCCTGATTTTTCTTTTTTAAAATCTGATTCCATATGAGAGCAAAGATAATGTCCTTTTTCTCTCCCTCTCTTGTCCAGCCACCTGCCCTACCTTAATACCCCTTCCTTTCCACAGACCCTTCAATTTTCACATCCTGTGCATATATACTTATTTAAAATCTAGACTCTGGCTGGGGATGTGGCTCAGATGATAGTGTGGGCCTTGCACTGCACAAGACTTTGGGTTCAAGTCCTAGCACTGAATGAGCTCAGCACAGTGGCCACCTGTAAACCAGCATTTGGGAGGTGCCAGCAGGAGGATGAGGAGCTCACAGCTAGCTTTGGCTACATACTAAGTTTCAGGCTAGCCTAGGCTACATGAGACCCTTTCTAAAAATAAAGTAAAATAGGTCCAACAGGATGACTCAGCAGGTAAAGGTACTTGTAGCCAAGCTTAACATTCTAAGTTCAATCCCCCGGAGCTGCACAGTAGAAGGAGAGAACCAACTCCACAAAATTGTCTGTGACTTCCATGTGCATGCTGTGACATGCATGACCACACACCATCCACACACATATAACCACACACACACACACACACACACACACACACACACACACACACACTACATATGACACACATAGACATGCACACTCAATCAATAAATAATAAATGTATTTTTAAAGAAAATGGAAAATAAAATAATAAAAACATATAAAACAAAATATTAAAATCTAGATTCCACATATGAGAGGAAATATGATATTTGTCTTTGAGCCCAGTTCATTTCACTTAACATGGCTTCTGGTTCCACCTATTTCCTCACTTACCCTCCAGTTCTGAGATCATGGACTCATGCTTGCTCTTCAGCTTTGTGAGGTTTTTAGCCTTTTCTTCCTCCTCTGCTAGATTGGTTGTCAAGTCGCTGACTCTTTCTTCAAGGAGTTTTCGTTCCTTTAGGGGCAATGGGAAAACAATAATTGCAGTGGTTCTTATTTCTCCTCCATGGTCTATGTTTTATTTCCAGTAGCTTCTATATGAACAGTTTAAAGAAAATCCAATTCCTAATCACAGGCACCAAGAGTTCCATATGGTAGAAGTTCTTTAGGAACTTCCCAGGCTGCCCACGTCTTGCCTCTTGCCAGTGTGTCCTGCACACTCAATGTTCAGCTAAAGAACTTTCTCATTCCTCCCACAGGACAGCTTGGCTCTGCCTCAGAACCTTTGCAGAGCAGGTCAACATTGTATTCCTAACTGTTCCTCAATCTACGTCCATGCCACCTTCTCCAGGAAGTCTCCTTGGAGATCCTTCCTTCATCCCCTAGTGTTCCACTCATAACAGGGTGAGCATCTTCAGACCCTGGTCACAATGGTAATGGTTACTTGCTAGAGTGTAAGCCTCAGTGCAGGACACTGGACTCCTCCTACTCCATGAGTGTCCTGATCCACACAGAGCCCGGTCCACAGGGGGCCTAGCTGATGCCCAGCTTGAACTAATGGAGTCAGCTGGCTTGGGATTATTAACTGAAGTGACTGTTTGTCCCTATTTTCACAGGGTGCTTCTGCCATTAGTGCTGGACATGTGGTAAGACTGGCACATCTAACGCACTTTTGAAAGCTTGTTGTTCTGATCGTCCATGACCAAGATGTCATCTTCCAGTTTCTTGATCTTGGCTTCAGCTGTGACCTTCTCAAGCTGTAGTTTCTGTCTGGCAGCCTCCTCCTCCTCCAGCTGCTCCTCCAGGTCCTTGGTTGGGGGAGAGACAAGGATCACAGCCTTGCTGGAACAAAGTCACTAGAGATCTGGGGCTAGCCAGTGTGGAGGCTGGGCTGAGTATACCCTGTACACTGCTGTCTCCTTCAGAAACCCATGTAGGCTACTAGGCTACTCTGATTTGCTCAGTGTCAGTGATATGTGTTTACTGGGGAGTTAGTACCATACTCCAGACCTTCCTTGATAGTCATTCCTTCCAGAGGCAGGAAATTAGTCCCCATGAGTGTGTGTGTGTGTGTGTGTGTGTGTGTGTGTGTGTGTGTGTGTGTGTGTCTAAGAATTCTCAACACAATTGAAAGGCAGTAATAGATTGATTGTAACTTTAGAAGCCTGGGCCATGGAAGGCACTGTGGCTTCCTCCCTCCTTCTTCTGGGGGCAGTCCATAGCCATAACAGGAGGAAGTTCAAGCAGCCCCATGAAGTAGCTGAGGAATTGGCACCTCCTGCTAACAGTCATGTGAATAAACCACAAAGAAGTTGATCTTTTAGCCTGACTGAGCCTTCAAATGACTGGCGTTGGTCATGAGTGTCCATAAGCACCTCCCCAGATGCTGACTACTAAGATAAATATGGACTATTTGAAGCTGCTGTATTCAGACTGTTTTGTTACAGTATAATAACTGACACAATTATCTTTTACACCAAGTTGCTAACAGGAAGGGGGTCAGCATATAGAACACAAGGCAGTAGACAGGGCAGGCTCTGGAGACTTGTGCTCAGTTCCTGACCTAGCTCTGTGGCATTGGGCAGATGGCCATTGGTCTCTAAGCCTTAGTGCCTCCATCTTCCAGTATCGGGCCATATATCATCAGAGGCCTTCACTGAGAGTCCAGTGAATATTTTCCTGCAATGTCTTACCAGCATCTGCTGAGCCATCTTCTTCCTCTCAGCCTGCAGTTGCTGGCCCCGGTCCTCCTCTTCCTCCAGGCGGGCCTCCATCTCATGTAGGATCTCCTCCAGTTCCTGCTTCTTGGCTGCCAGCCGGACCCGCATCTCCTCAGCCTCAGCATACAGCTCTGTCTCTGCTTGCAGCTGCTCCTGCAGCAGAGTCTTCTCCTCGGCCAACTGCATGCAGGATTAGAAGGTGGCCATGAGATCACCCATGTCTCACTGTGGCTGAGCCCTTGGCTGTGCTGCCCCCACAGCCCACAGTGCACTTGTTTATACCTGAGTGTGCTTCTGCTCCAGCTCCTTCAGCTCAGTCTCTGCCTTCTGCTGCCTCTCCTTGATCTTCTGCATCTCCTCCTCCTTGGCCTGCATCTCTTCCTCCTGCCGTGTCACCTGGAGCAATGGCTTTACCTGCATATGTATATACATAGCCATCATTAGTGATTTTGGCCAAAGGGAGCCATTTTCATCAAATATTAGATTGGTTCTCAGCTACAGATGATTTTACCAACACCCATCTAGGTGACACTGGGCAATGTCAGGGACATAATCAGCAGTTGAAACAGGGATGGAAGATTCTACAGGCATTAGTAGGTAGAGGCAAGAGAGATGGCTTACATTCTAGAACAGTTTCTAGGAACCTCTTCCACAAGACAGAATTGCTGAGGCTAAACTATTGGCATGGCAAAGGTGAAGGACTTTTCATTGTTTCTTTTTTGCAGTACTGGAGATTGAACCCAGGACTGTGTGCTTTACCACTGAGCTACACCCTGAGTCCATGGGCCTCTTATTAGATCAATTTATTAGAACAAAATGAAAGGAGAAAGAATCAAGGGAGTTGGAGGTGTTGATGCATCTTTGCAAGAAAAAAACCAAAACCCTCCACGGCTGTTCCCCAGTCACAGTCAGTGTCACAACAGCACATTTCCTTCCAGTCTTCTTCCTCCTGTTTAAAGAATAGTCTTGAAAGTTGATCATGATAGTGCACACCTCTAATCCCAGCACTTGGGGAGCAGAGGCAGGAGGATCTCTCTGGGTTCAAGGTCAGCCTGGTTCACACAGAGTTCTAGAGCAGCCATAGCTACATAGAGAGACGCTGTCTCAAAAAGGAGAACAAAAAGGCAAGTATTGAACTGAATGCTTAGTTTTATATTCTGGTTTCATCATTTAATTCTGTCCATCATTTATATTCTGTTCTCATCACTCATTGTTTCTTACCTCATGCTGTTCATCAGTCAGTTTTAGACAGGCATTTTTACTAGTTGATTCCCCTACCACCATCCCCATCAACAGGTGAACCAATGAATCTGCTATGGAAACGCTGTCACTGTCAAAGAGGCTGTGGAGGATGCCCTGAATTCCTGCTTCTCTTTATGGGAGATGGTTTTTTTCAGGATGGTCCCTTAGCATGTGGGTTCATGGCAACAGTTGCAGAGAGCAGCTTCCTGTCAGGCTTCTTCTCCAGCTTGCTTGGCACCCAGAGTCTCTGCCAATGAACCCCATGGCTGCCTTCACACACTTAGCAGGATTTGCCATTATCTGTTTCCGGGACTGTTGTTATCATCTGCCTCTCCAGTTGGCTGTCATATTCATGAAGCCATGGACCATGATACCAACTAGTACACTCCTGGCATACAACAGGTACTCAATAAATACTTCCTTGGGGAAAGAATTTACACACTCAAGGGTATAGAAGGGTAATATATAAGTTTACAGTCAATGAACATATCTTTGTGCAGCCAGTGATGCTGCAGAGACCAGTGGTACCCAAAGGCCCTGCAAGCTGCAAGGAATAAAATGAACTACCAATTCAAGCAGCAAGTGGGGGCTTCCTACTCCATCATGCTGAGTGAAGCACCAATTCTGCAAGGCACCATGCTTCAGAATTTCATTTACATCTTGAAACAATGGGGTACAGAAAGGGAGGGCAGAAGTGAAGCTGTTGGGGGCCACAGAGAGAAGTGGATTTGCAACATAAGTGCAATAAGATGGATTTTTCTTTTTTGGATTTTTGAGACAGGGTTTCTCTGTGTAGTTTTGGTGCCTGTCTCTGTAGACCAGGCTGGCCTCGAACTCAGAGAGATTCACCTGGCTCTGCCTCCGGAGTGCTGGGATTAAAGGTGTGAAGATGGATTCTTAGGGTGACAGAAACTCCTTGATTTGCTTTAAGGTCATGACTGTAACCCACAAGCCAAAGGGGAGCACCTTCACAGGCCTGCATGTGAGGTCCGACTTTAGGCCTCCACTTCAGGAGCCACTTTGGACCACCTTCATTCCCACATCTAGAGATCCCAGTAGGGCTTGATTGGGGAAGTGGAGGAGGTCAAGTGACTTCTGGGAAGGTGTAGAGTCAATCACTCACTTTAGTGAAGAGCCTCCACCATTGCCAGTTTCGGAGCTTGAGGTAGGCAGCACAATTCCTCTGGATCACCTTCATGGCTGTCAGCTGTTGCTGCCTCTTGGTGAAGGCCCTGGGAAGAGTGAGGCAGGGAGCCGTGAGGTGCTTCCCTCATGGTTCATGGCATCACTCACTGTATTTACATCCCCTATTCACTCCAGCCAATCTTTCTGAGCATCAGAACCAGCATATTATCTGATCAAGCCACTTAAGCTGGCTCCCAGAGCCTTTCTCAGAAGGCAAGGGAAACTCCAGGCTCACAAATACCTCAAAAAACAAAGCTAGAAATGGTATCTAAGGAAAAGTTCGATACTATGTTTCTGCAGGGATCCTTCACTCCCCTAGTTGGGCCAGTTAAGTTCTGACAGACTTATTTATTCCTTGGTAGTATTTCAGAATTCTCAAACCTTAATACCAAATCAGCACTATATTTCTTTAGAGCTTCTGGGTTTGAAAAACTACAGAATGATGACCACAATCCCACTCTGCCATGTGAGCTGCCACATTGGCTGTGGGGACATTTAAGAATACCAATTATTATTAAGAGTACCAATTATTTTGGGAACAGGATTGATGGCAACAGATAATTTAATTATAAAATTGAACAAATTAGGACTGCTGTTGTACTAACGGCTTCCCGATATCTGGACTTAGCCATACTGAGTTTCTCTGACCCAATCAGGGCTCTGCAGATGTGGTGTAGACTATACCAGGGACATCTCTCTGAGGTGTCTTTTTCTTTTCCTTCCTTTCTTTCTTTCTTTCTTTCTTTCTTTCTTTCTTTCTTTCTTTCTTTCTTTCTTTCTTTCTTTCTTTCTTTCTTTCTTTCTTTCTCTCTCTCTCTTTCTCTCTCTCTCTCTCTCTCTTTCTTTCTTTCTTTCTTCTCACTCTCTCTCTCTGAGACAGGGTTCCTCTTTGTTGCTCCAGCTGTCCTGGAACTTGCTCTGTAGACCAGGCTAGCCTCAAATTCACAGAGATCCACCTGCCTCTGGGCATGTGCCACTATGCCCAGCAGGGAGTCTTTCCTTGAGTAACCTGAGTCTCACCTAGACACCAAGCACTGCAACTTCTAAGGTCCTACTTTATGAATCCTATTTGAACACAGCCACATAATTTTTCCTCTGACAAGTTACTGTAGCCTCAGAGTTGTGAAATGAAAGCCAGCCACACTTCTAAGCCCTTCCTGGGCATCATTCCATTAGCTCCTCTTAACAATTTCATGAGGTAGAAATGATTGCACTCAGGAGAAATGTGAGCACATAGGATGAGGAATTGAGAATAAGAACCCAGGTCTAAAACTCTCAAGCCCATTGGTTGTCACTCGTCCTTCCTGCATCTATAACCAGCATACCCATTTCAGTTGGAAGCTTCCTTTCCTTCTCAGGTAGAAGCTGTTGACTAAGGACACATCTTAAAACAGATAGCTTCTTGGAATCAGGGAATCCCAATGCAGGGCTGGAAATTCCCTTCTCTGGACTTTAGGTTTCTACTATGAATACGGAAAACTATGTTTACTATACGGAAAAAATATGATACGGGAAACTGTGTTTACTTTCTGGCCAGGTAGCCACGACACATTGCCTGGAAGGCCATGATGACATCAGTAATCTTCAGGTCCCGTTCCTCCTCCAGGTGGGCCAGGACTCCCGTACGGAAGAAGATTTTGCTCTGCCCAATCCTATACAGGTTGGGGTCCAGTTCAAGGGCTTTGATCTGAGGAGAAAGGGAAAAGAAGAGTTGCCATTTTCAACTGTGCCATTTGTTCAGTATGGATAGCAACTGGAAATATGACCCAAAGCTGGAAGGTCACAATTGAATGTCTGGGGAGGGAGGGTCCAGAATTAAGCTCACCATGAGAATGCAAGCTTGCTTTCCATCCATGAAGCCTTTGGGGATGGCGTTCGCTGCCAGGATCTCATAGCTTAAAATACAGGACAGAAGTTGCTCAACACATCTCCGTCATTCATGCTTTCTCCAGGTTGCTCCCCACCACCCCATCAACACCAGCAGGCTCACCGTTGCCGGAACTCTTGGAAGACAATCCTGTTGGGGAAGCCCTGACGGCAGATGCGGATGCCTTCCAACACGCCATTGCACCGCAGCTGCTCCAGCACCAGAAATGCATCCAACTTGCCAGACTGTGGAAGTAGAAGAGGCCAGTGACCACTGGAGCAGCAAGCCCCAGACCTCAGGGCCAGAAAACATCCTTGGCAGTCTGTGGGGTCTTCATGGGGTTTAACTGAGGTGTAATGTCCACTGTTGCCATCTCTGGGTTTCTATACTTTCTTTGGTACTATTTGTCTCATAATTCTCATTGTGCTTAGTGGTGCTAGCACCCCTGGCTAGAAACTAGGGATGTTTTCCCCTCACTGTCCTTCCCCTTACTTCCTGGACATCACTGCCTCATAGCTCTTACCTCCCAAGTCTCTCACAGTAGGTTTCTTAAAAAAAAAAAAAAGCAGATGTGTTGTGCATGTGTATGCATTAATGTTCTTGCATGTCTATGAGAGCACACATATGTGAAGTGTATACACATTTTTGATATGTGTGTATGTGTGATATGTGTGTGGTGTGTGTATGTGATGTGTGATGTGTGTGTATGTGTGTGTGATATGTGAGATGTGTGTCTGTGCCTGTGTTATGTGTGTGAAGTGTGTGTGTTCATGTGTATGTGTGTACATTTGGAGGTCTGAAGTTAGTGTCAGAAATCATTCTCAATCACTTTTACATCATATTCACTAACTCATTCATCCACTGAAACTCAAAGTTCAGTCTCTTAGCTGAACTGTTCTGGGGAGTCTCTCTCTTCCGAGATTAAAGCTACAAGCAGGCCACCATACCCACTAGTATTTATGTGGGTTTCTGGGGTGCCAAGTCCTACTTGTGTGGCGAGCTCTTTAAATGGTGGAGCCATCTCCCCCAACCTACTTTTTTTTTCTGGAGCTGAGGATCAAACCCAGGGCACTTGCTAGGCAAGCGCTCTACCACTGAGCTAAATCCCCAACCCCCCCCCCCCCGCAACCTACTTTTTTGTGCCATTGTTTCTTCTACCCAGACAACTGCAGCACCTTCCCACTTGATCATCTCTCCTCAGTCCTGCCTGCCCCTTCTAGCTCCTCATTTGGTCAACATAATTTTGATCATGACCTACTGCTTAAACTCCTTCAGTGGCTTCCTACAGATAGGATGCCATCATAAAAGGAACTCCATAAACCAGTCCAGTCCCATCCCTAGTTCATGCCACCACGTAGCAATAATGGCTGACTCAATAAAGCACCTGCCTTATAAGCATGAGACCCATGTGAAAGGCTGAACATAATGCCATGTGCCTGTAATCCTAGAATTGTAAGAAGGGAGGCAGAGACAGGAGGATTTCAAAAAGCTCATAGACCAGTTAAACTGTCCTATGTGGTGAAGCTTTAGGCCAGTGAGAAAGCTGTCCCACGTAGAAGTGGAAGGTGCCTAAGGACTCACATCCGAGCTTGTTTTCTGACCTCTATAGTACACTGTGTATGTGCACCCTATACCCATAGGCATGAACACACCCATGCACACAAAACAAAAACAATATAAAATGACCTAGCTACAATTTTCTTGCCTAGACTCTTAATTTCTCACCTCTACACATTTTCTTACCCCAAGCCTTTGACCTAAAATGCCTCCAAACACACTCATACCCCACTATGTACTTTACCAAGTTGATGCCTACCCATTTCTTTTTAAATAACATTTATTATTTATGGTGTATATGTGTGTATAGGGGGTAGGTTTGGGTACAAGTGTGCCACAGTGTGTATGTGGAGGTCAGAGAACATCCTGCAGCAGTTTTTTTCCTTTTACTATGTGAATCCCAGAGATGGAACTCAGGTCATTAGCCTTGAGAAGAAGAGCCTTTACCCATTGAGCCATCTCCCTAGCCCCTCTAACTGTTCTTAAAGTTCTTGCACAGGTAGCTACCCCAGCTTTTTGTTGTTTTCCTAATTTACCATTGTGGTTCTAGCCTGTGTGTCAAGGTCCCTGTGGTCTCCCATAACCTCAGCACCAATGACATTTGGGTCCACTAATTCTCTGTTGTGGGAACAATAGGGCATATAATGAGATGTCCAGCAGCCTCCTGGCCTCTACTAGATGCTGTAGCAATTACCTTCCACTGTGACAAGCAAATGTGTCCTCAGTGATTTCTACAACACTGTATCCTAAGTATCAGTCACAAATAGCAGTTTTGCAAGCATTTACTGGAAGAATGGAAGGGTTGGTGGCCTCATACCCCATGCCACAACCTAGCTAAACAGTCTCTGGAAAGATTCCCTTCCTTCCTTCCTTCCTTCCTTCCTTCCTTCCTTCCTTCCTTCCTTCCTTCCTTCCTTCCTTCCTTGACCGACATTGCTTTTAGGCATAGGGAGTAGACGGCCCCCAATCCAGACAACTCTCCACATGTGTAGATGCAGGCCTTACTTGAGGGTGGTCAGGGCAGGAACCAAGGTCAGACCTCTCTTTCCGCCCCTCCACCTCATTAGTTTGCCTCATTGCCTTCCAGGTGCCTCACTGCCATCCTTCAACACTATCCTGTAAGCAGGAGCTCCAGGCTGGGGGATATCTCACCCTCTTCTCGTGGTTGGGGATGATGCAGCGCACAAAGTTAGGTGTGGTGTTGCGCAATGTAGTCATCAGCTTCCCCAGCTGTTCTTTGTAGAGCTGGCCCACAGTGCGAAACATGCCCTTCTTGGTCTTAGAGGCACTGGGAAGTGAGCTCTCAGTCATCTTGGCCATCTGGTCCAGTCCCACAATGCGGTCCACTGTGGGTTACATGAAGGGTGACATCAGTCTCTGGCCCCTTCAAGGATCCTGAACCTCTGCCATAAGCCAGAGGAGCAAACTGTGAAGATGGTGGTCAAGGGAGATGTTTTGTGCAGGTCATACTCTATGGGAGACCCTAGACCCCATCTGGGGTACCATCCCCATCTTTCTCTCTGATGGTCAGCAGTGCCCTCATATCTAGCTGGGGTAAGAGCCTCTAAGTAGTGTCAATTTGGGTATCTTTGTGAGCACCTGAGTGGCAAGATGAACCAATGTCCTCTGTTCAGTCACAGAGACCAAAGGAACCAGCTTCATTCTTGGTACTAACTTACTGGGTAGCCTTGCCCTGGCACTGTGGTGTGCTTCAGTTTACCGTTCTCAACAATGGCAGCAATAGCAGCATCTAACTCCTAAGGATGGAATGTGGCCACAAGACCTCGAAAGCCCTCAGCTCCACGGTAGCCTTCAATACTTTCTCTACCCTTAGGGATATGCTGAGAATTGACCATGTATGGGCCCTAAGCCCCCACCAAAGGCCCTGTCCACCTCAGCTCCTAGGCTACTGATCTCTAACAGAAGGTGTCAGACAATGAGTATACTATATGAGATGGTGAGATGTGCTTAGAAAAATCAAGGACAAAGGGAGGAGGAGAGGGAAGAAAAATAGAAGAGGATGGGGTGAACATGAAGGAGAGAAGGAGTGACCTTCCTGAGACAGGGTGATGGAGATTGTCTGTCTGAGAAGCTGATCTCTATTAAGGGAGACCCTGATGCAAGGCTGCATAACACTGGTGAGAGTCAACCTCATGCAATTCATGGGCAAGAAAGACATGGTTTTGACCCAGTTTACAAATGAGGACATCCAAATTTAACAGTTAGGCAACATGTCCAAAGTCACAGCTCATATGTGGCAGAGACAAGACCTCAAGTCCTTCTGACTTCATCACGGGGACTGCTTCATCATGCCTAGTTACACTACTTCCTGGGCTCTGACATAGGACCTTCTTGGTGAGTCCAGGAATGGGATGGGGGAGCTCAGTGTCCCTCATTTAAGAAGCTATGAGCTGAATTTTCCAGGGGAAAAAGGGCAGATCTCTTTTAAAGATTCTACAAGGCTGACAGATTGGTAATTATGGAGAGCTGAAATGTTGCAGATCAAGAACCAAATCATCTTGGGCTATCTTTAGCCCCTAAATGACCATTTATTGTCTACATCCATGCCTGACCTAATATTAATCTGACTATCACAGACAGTTTGGGGCTGTCTTAACAAACCGCCAATTTCCACTGATCCCAAAGCTAAGACTGTCATCAGGTCCCCACCAGAGTCCTTAAAAGATTACCTTGATTTATGACTTACTTTTGTTCTGGGACATTAAAACCTCATGAAACCATTTCTACACTGAGACATCCATTTGGGGTATCCTGAGCCTGTGTTCTCCAGCCAGAGTCACTCATTCTCAGTTTAAGATAAACTCTTACTTCCTATAAAGGGAGAACTGTGTGTTGTGTGGACAAGGCTGTTTCAATGTGACAGCATTAGCATGTGACAGCCTGGTCCTCTCCCTGTCCCTACATGGGGCCTCCCAATCTGGGGCAGATGTAGAAACCAGGGCTGAGGTGTTCAACCTTCTAGCTCAAAGCTGCCTCCAGGCCTGAAAGGCTTACCATCCTTCCACAGGTCAGCCACAAACTTGTCAGAGGAGGCATTGAGGAGTGAGGTCACATTGTCATTTAGTGGGTCCATGTTCTTGGTCAGCCAGGCACTTGCATTGTAGTCCACCTGCCAAAAGTCACCCTGACATCAGGTTCCCTGCCTCAGAAACCTACCACAAAGCCCAAATCCTCCCATATTCCTCTCACACCTCTAGACATCAGATGGGAAATGACATTTTTGATGTTGCCATGATGGGTCTCCACTGACACCAAGGAAGAGACCAAAAGGTCAGAATCTTCAGGGACCCTGCATATAGTAGGGCATTCACCAGTGGCAAGCCAGTGCCAGCAAATCCTCTTGGTGTTCCACAGAGCCTCAGAGGAGCCACTTTTTGCCATAGTCTTACACTAAGCCCCAGAAATGGCCAAAGGAGGTAATGGTGACAAAAAACTGTCATAGACACCCCATGCTTCCCCCTATTCCAGGACAGCTTGACAGGAATCCTCATTATTGAAGTCAGTGCAGGGGTTTCTCTCCCACTGCCTGATGAATGGGGTTTATCTTACTGTGCTTCATCGTGGCACTAGGGATTGAATCTAGGCTGTCAAGTGGGGCGGGCGCCCTACTTTGTCTTCTGTTGCTGTGATAAGACACCTGACCAAAAGCAGCCTCGGGAAGGACAGGGGTTATTTGGCTTACAATTTCAAGCTGTAGTCCATCACCAAGAACAGTTAGGGCAGGGACTCAAAGTGTCACATCCATAGAGAAGGGCACGGAGAAGCAAATGTGCCCATGCTGCCCATTTCTGCACCTAGCTCTCTGTTGCTCATTAGGTAGTGCCACCCACATTCAGGGCAGGTCTATGCACCTTAATTAGTAATCAATACAATTGTCCCCAGCCCAACATGCCCACAGGACAACCTGAACTAGGTAATTCCTCAGTTGAGACTCTCTTCCAGATGATTCAAGATTTGAGACTAACCTTCATAGTGGGCAAGTGCTCTACCACTGAGCTACATCCCTCGCCTGCTAGCTTGGAGGTTTTGATACATGGATATATAGGAAAGGTCACTGAAGGCTTTTGAAATTCCTAACTTGCTTAATGCCCAACTTTAATGACTGTGACTACAACACAGAATGGACTGACAACACAGCTCTGGTGGGTTATGATGGGATGTGGGTTGCTATGGCAAGAGCTGGCCTGATCTGTGACAAGACTGAAAAAAATATATAGGAGCCTGGGGAAAGTGCTAGTGGTGTATGCTTAAAGTAGAATAAGCTCCACTGAGTATAAAGTAGGAGGCAAAGAGGTCACACTATAAATATTTTCAGCTTGGTGGCTATACAGTCTGTCACAATGGCCAAACTCTGCTCTTGTAACACCAAAGAAACCACAGATCTCATGGAAACAAATGGGCCTGGCTGTGTTCCAACCTTGGACTGCAGCCTATCAATCCTTTGAATGGAGCACTACCTGTTCCCATGATGCAGTAGGGATACTAGAAGGGTGAATAAAATGATTCTATAAGCCAGAACATGTTATGGCTTTTCTTTTCTTTTTTTAAATACATAAGTATGGATGTTTTGCCTGTGTGAGTCTGTGTGCCATGTGTGTACAATACCAGCAGAAGTCAGCTGTGGCTTTTATATGTTATTCAGGACACACTAATATCCAAGATGATGTTGGTGATGATAGCAATGTTGACAACAATGGTGAAGATGCCAGTTCTCACAGTCTCCCCCAGATGGAACACAATGGTGATGCCAGGGATTCTTGTGATGCGAGAGAAGATTCACTGGTCCCTCACTCCAGGGGCCTGGCCTGTGGGTTTGCCTCGGAGCAAGTAGTATTTGGAGTCTTCCCAGGGAAGAATATCCTGGTTAGGACATACATCTGAGATGCTCACTCTCACTCTTAACAGAGGCTTCAACAATTATACAAAACCCCTAGCTGGGAACTGACTTGCTATAAGTCTTTGGAGGGCACAGTCATTGCCAAAGCACCCTTGCTGTGGACACCCACCCAGGCACCCTTGGGACAGAGCACCCCTCAAGAACCCCCACCAGTACCTTTCCTGCATAGTGGATGATGGAGAACTCAGTTTTGTCCTTTAGCTGCTTGGGCTTCTGAAATTTTGGGTGGTTGCCCTGCTCTGAGCACAGCTTCTCCACAAAAGACTTGTCTGTGGCCTTGGGGAACCAGCATTCTTCATCCAGCAGGGCCAGCACACCTGGAGGGTTGTTCTGGGACACAGGAGGGCAGGGTCACCACTAGGCAGGGTCACCACCAAGCTCACTGGGAAGGGCCAACCATCCAGATGTCACACACACAGCCCAGTGTGATTGCACAGGACTAGAACCTTGGCAAAAATATGGAAAGTGGAAGCAAGGAGGATCAGGAGTTCAATGCTAGCCTCAGCTACAAACAAGTTCAAGGACAGACTGAGCTATATGGGACCCTATCTCAAAAAATTATTTCCCCCTCCAAAAAGAGAGAGGTCACACACAGGAGTGGGCACTGCTACTTCATTTTGCTTATTAAAGGTGAATCCATGCCCTCTTTCCTCCACCCTCAAATCTATCAAACCATTACCCTCCAGTAACAGACAGCTTGAGGGATTGAGAGTAAGAACTAATAGGACACAATTCTTGCTACTGCTCATGCTAGGCAATACACAAATATCACAAATATTTCATTCTCCTCTCCCACTTCGAGTGGGGATGGAACTCAGGGCCTAGAGCCTGTTAGGCAAGCACTCTCTATCACTGAGCTATATTCCCACCTATTTTGTTGGTTTGGTTTTATTTGAGACAGAGCCTCCTATGCTCTCAGACACAGTTTGAGACCTATATCCCAGGCTGCCAGAACTCACTGTTCAGTCAACATTAGACTCAAACCTGCAGTAATCCTCCTGCCTCAGCCTCCTGTGTGCTGCGATTAGGTGTGAGCCACTATACCCAGTTAAAATTACACAAGAATTATGCCGGGCGGTGGTGGCACACACCTTTAACCCCAGCACTCGGGAGGCAGAGCCAGGCGGATCTCTGTGAGTTCGAGGCCAGCCTGGTCTACTGAGTGAGTTCCAGGAAAGGCACAAAGCTACACAGAGAAACCCTATCTCGGGAAAAAAAAATTACACAATTGTTTTGCTCCCTTATAAATTTACTCAGGATCCCTTTCAACAAGGTTTTTCCTGTGTCTGAGAGGGTCTAAATTAAGGTGTCAGTATGTACCATTTACACTGGGAGAACTACCTCCACATTGAGTACTCCAACTTGTGGAACCATTTCCTGATTGTCCTCCATAGTGCCTTGCCAGAAGTGTCAGTTTGGTTTCACCACTGGCTCTTCCAGGAGGTGGGGGTCCATCTTGTTCACAGTTATAGACTCAACTCTTAAAGAAGGGGCCTAGCATACTGTGAGTGTTCGCCGGCTATGACTCTAGAAGTGGATAAAGCACTGACTCTTTGGGAATGGATGAGCAGAAGAGAAGAGAAAGACTGAGGGAATTGCATAATGGTGGTGTATGCCCTAATCCTAGCACAGGAAGGCTGAGACAGAAAGATTGTCACAATCATGCATCAACCAGGTGTGGCGGTGCATACCTGAAATCCCAGCACTTGGGAGCTGGAGGCAGGAAGATCAGAGGTTCAAGGTAATCATCAAATACATAGTGAGTTTGAGGCCAGCTGGGACTACAATGCGACCCTGTCTCAAAAAAAATTTATATATGCTAATAAAAATATTTTTAAACTTTAAAGAAATAGAGCACATGCCTAGCATGGGCAAGGTCCTGGGCTGCAACCCCAGAATTGCTAAAATAATTATTTTGCTGAGGACCAGCATGACTAATCTCAACACCGAGAGGGCTGAGGCAGGAGGACTCTTAGGGTTTGAGGCTAGCCTGGTCTACATACTGAGTTCCAAGTGAGTTGGCTCAAAAAGGGGGAAGGTAGTGTAAAACAAAACAACTTTGATTGTAAACATAGAAAGAATGGCCTAGTTCCCCAAAACTCCATTTATAGCCTTCCAGGACTTGCCCAGAAACACCACCCACATGGAAAGCATGCTCTGACTAGGTGTGTGCAAATGGACCAGGATGCACAGTGCCAGCCCCTCACCGGCCGCTCAATCAGCTCGATACAGGGCTGAAGGTCCAGGCCAAAGTCGATGAAGTTCCACTCAATGCCCTCTCGTTGGTACTCCTCCTGCTCCAGGATGAACATGGTGTGGTTGAACAGCTGCTGCAGTTTCTCATTGGTGTAGTTGATGCACAGTTGCTCAAAGGAGTTCACCTGCATGTATGTATGGAGAGGGAGGGCAGCTGAACTGGGTGATATCATAGGACAGGGAGTTCAGCTTGCAGGAATCCCCATGGCCTGGACCTGGCTTCCTGAAGAGCCCTTCCTGCCACCTCAGCACTCAGAGAGGTGCAAAACTCAAATAAGACTGCGTAAAGCCCTGTATGGCTGGTAAAAGTGGTCCATACCCATACCACAGGGCACTCACCTCATGTGATCTATATATAGATGGACTAACCATATAAGGCATGTTTTCTTTACCATTTCACAGACAGGAAACCTGAGGCTCAAGACAGGGTGATCCCACAGTAGAATTCTTTGATACATCTGTCAGCCTCTAGGGCTTCTCTTTCTCTGAGACATTCTCTCCAACTCATGGGAGTGGAACCCAGGCATTCTGCATACACTACATGAAATATGGTAAGAACTTGAGCTCAGTGATTAGCTTGGAGTTGACCCATTGGCTCAACTCAAGTGAGCAGGAAGCATTGCAACTTCTACTTCAAGATTTAGGTTGAAGCTCTAATAAATGAGAGCTCTTTTCTAAGATTGCTAAGTGGCAATCTGGAGCTCTGGCAATATCTTGGCACCATGAAGGGAGAACTGCTGGAAATGGAGCCAATGTGGTAGAAAGCAGAACAGGCAGCTCCTGCCTACTGCATCCAACTATGTTGGCTAGACAATTTATACAAGCCAATACATAAATAGTGGATTTATGTCTCTTATGCACACTCAAGTATAACCTTAACCAGATAGCTTCCTACCTATAATGCCTATCTGTATGCTTCCTACAAAGCAAGTGTCTCAAAGCCCATTCCAGAAGACCAAGACCATGGATATACCTCAAAGATCTCAAACCCAGCAATATCCAGAATCCCCAGGAAGGAAGCCCCTTGCCGGTGGGTTTTGTCCAAGGCTTTGTTTACACGGCTGAGAATCCACCTGAAAAGGCGCTCGTAGGTGGCCTTGGCTAAGGCCTCAATGGCAAAGTCAGCCTGCAGGACAGTGAAGGAAACACGGATATTACCAGCAGAAAAGTGACAGAAAGAGTGGTCAGACTTAAGGAATGGTGGAATGCATGATGAAATACCACCCATGAGAAGCTCACAGAGCCTGTCCCCACCTAGGATCAATTAGAGGCTATCAGCCCTGCTTGAAAATATACACAGACATTTCCACAAGTCAGGTTGTTTAAGATCAGTGATGTGTGAGGGACTCTGCTTTCAGTCAGCAGTGTCCTCAAAAGTTGGCATAAGACTGAAAATATTTTAGTATTGGATAGATGAAGGATGTAGAGGTGAATGGGTAAATAGATGAATGGATGAATAGAGGAATGGATGGACAGGTAGAAGAATGGTAGATGGCTGGCTGGTGGATGAGTAGATTGGAGGAAGGGTTAGTGCATAAACAGATGTATGGATGGGTGGGCAGGTGAGTGGGTGGATGGGTGGTTGAATCAATATGTGGATGGGTGGGTGGATGATGGATGGTTGGTATTGAATGGATGGTTGTTAGTCAAATGAGTGCTTGGATGGACAGGTAGATGGTGAGTTAGTGGGTGGATGATGGATGGGTGATTAGATGAACATATGGGTAGATGGATGGATGGTGGGTGGATGAATAGATGGCATGTATGTGAAATGACAGGTAGTTGAATGGGTAAATGGATGGAAGGCATCCACAGCGTCATTACCTGTTCTTTAGTCTGAGCTTTCTGTACCACATCCCGTCCAACTTTGATTCGTGGGGTCAGAATGGCTCTGGTGAAATCTGTCACATTAATCCCCACAAGGTGGCAAACTTTCTGAGCAGCTGTGTGAGAAAAAAAAGCATTTTAGCCTATGCCATCAAAGAGACTAGGTGACACTGGGACCAGAGGGGGATGCCACTGTCATCTATACTGTTCATTTCTCGCTAAAGAAAAAGAAATGTTAGTCACCACCTATATGGTGGTGCACACCTGCCATCACAGCACTTGGGAGATGGAGGCAGAAGCATCAGAAGTGCAAGCACATCTCTACCCACATAGTGAGTTTGATCCCTGCATGGGCTATGTGAGACCCTGACTCAGAAGAATAAAAGGCAAACAAATAAAAACAACTGCAAAAGAAAGGAGAAAGGGGAAACTATAATGTATTTATAAATGTCTACTCTGGTCATAAAGCATGTGGCTTGTTTTCATACTGTGTATATTTCTGCACATAAAAACTTATTTTCAAAATCACACAGAACCATACTCTCAGCTGCTTCCTACACACAAAGACTTATGTATCCCATGGAGGGGGGTATGCCCATGCAAGTGCACACATGCCCAGCAGATAGTCAAAGTTTAGGATTCCTCCATTGCTTCACAAGCTCTCTGTTCATGTCTCTTTTTGTGGATTCCCCTGAAGAACTGGATCCTGTTCATGTGCCACATTTGGGGAGAATACTCCACAATGTATGTCCAATAGTGTGGCCTCTGTGGAACTGTAAAGCAATACAATATATAGTTTGTGGTGGCTCCAAAACTAGAAAGTTTATGTTTAGCTACCACCAAGAGTGGTGGGAGCCAGGGGATCTTCTCAAAAGAACAAAATATTGAGTATTTTCAAGAAAGGTTGGCAGAATCAGTGGGGGAACCAGGGTTCTAAGTTAACTATGAATTTCAGATAAATAGCACTTGGTAGCAGAACCTCTTTTTAAAGGTTTTGTTTTATTTATGTATATGTATGTGAGTACCCACGTGTGTGCGGGTGCTGAAAAGGGGGACGGATACCTTGTAGCTGAAAGTTACAGGCAGTTGTGAAACAGCTGACCTGGGTACTAAGAGTCACACTTGGATCCTCTGGAAGAACAGCAAGTGCTCTTAACCTCTGAGCCATCTCTCCTGGCCCAGGGAACATTTTTGTGATGGACAGTGTTACAGCTTATCTAGACCACCTGTGCTTTTTCTGGCACCCCCTCCTATGCAGGAAACTTGAGGCCTGACTCTTCAGCAAGACTGAGTACCATAAGAAAGGCTGAGCTGGCTTTTCCTTCTGTGTCCCAAGGCCTGGCAGAGTGCAACTGCTTAGGAAATGCTTATTCAATAAACAAACCATTGAGGGCTCAGAAGAGATGACTATGCCAGCCCGTCTGGCCTGAAATGCTGAACTTCTGACTTTGTGCTGTGGGATCTGCAGTCATGAAACACTTGAAGGAAGAGGCAGTGACAGCAGAAAACCCCCATTGCCATGGGGCACATACCCAAGACCTGAGTGAATGACTGAGATGGCAGATGGTGCCAGCCCTGTGCACACTAGTGCCTTCCTATGTAGACATACCTCTAATAAAGTTTAACTTACACAGGAGGCACCATAACAAGCTAATAACAGTGATCAGTAGTAGTTAGGCAGCCAGCTTGGTGGTGCACACCTGCCATTCCAGCACTTGGAGGCTGAGGCAGGAGAACTGGGAGTTCCAGGCCAGCCTGGGATACACAGTGAGGCCTTGTCTCAAAAAAAAAAAAAAAAAAAAAAAAAACCAAAAAAACCTTCTAATAATAAAGTAACAATGACAGTAACAATAAATGACATAATTAAAACTGTATTATAATAAAAGTCACATGAAAGTGGCCTTTCTCAAACCCCTTCCCTGTGTTGTCCCTTACTTTAAAAGACCACAGCTGACTGCCATGTGCAACCATAGATAAGGGGATATCTGCATTACCAGAGCCTGAGTGGGACCTGCTCTCCTGTCTCTCAAGCTATCATCGCTGGGACAAGTGACAAGTACCTGTATTATCAGGCATGGATGCTTGGTCTGTATTCCGTTCCTTCTTGAAGACAATGTTTCCGAGCTGAAGGACGGATGATACCACCTTCAAGATGGCTGAAACAGGGAGAGAAGAGTAGATTAGACAGTAGCAACCCAAAGTATTCTGAGAGCTGGCATCATCACTGGACACCCAGAGTCAAACAGTGTTAGCCCTCTGTAGACCAAGTTCTGACTTATTATTGCATCTTGACAAGAGTCAAATTGGCTTGCAGGGGAAGATGCCTGGATGTAGGAGCTGATATTGCCAGGAAGTTGCTGAAAACCTCATATCACATGGGATTTCTCTATGCTCCTGGGACTTACAAGCTCTAGCCATACCAAATATAGTTCACTGACTATTGTGGATGAATGGATGGAGGAAGAATGGTAGATAGATGGAAGCAGTGATGGGTGGGTGGAGGATGGAGGATGGACTCATAATGGAAAAATGGGTAGAGGATGGATACCTGAGTGTAAATGGATGGATGAATGAAAGATGCATGGATGGATGGATTAAAGATGAATGGATGGAATGTGGATGACTAGGCAGATGAAGGATGGATAGAGATGTGTGGGAAAAGAATGACTAGGTGAGTGGAGGGTGTGTCACTAATCAATGCTAACAGTTGTTTTAATTGAGTATGTAGTCACCAAGAAGTTACCATGTCTCAAGAACAAAGGCTAGAAATTCCATCTTTCTTTGATCTCCAGGCTAAATCATGGGTTTTAGCTCCTTCACAACAGTTGTCTTCACATCACAAGGGCCAGACCCAGTCAGAAGGAAGAAGATCCAGTTGCTAACCGCCAACCCACCTACACACCCGCTCCTCTCCACTGTGAAGCTGCTGCAGACAGGGTTTTGCTAAGGGTGTTCTCTTTTATACTAAACCCCCCCCCACAAACCTTTGAAAACGAGGATATGTTAGCCTCATGGTTCTCAAAAGTACCAATGTAACCCAGGTATTGTCAAAGTGCCTGCAGAGTGAAGGTGAGTAGTCGAACTCCAGCTCAGCCTTGCTGAACTCAGGGCAGAAGGTAGTCCTGAGCATCCATGGGATGTTCAGCAGAACCCCATCACGCACCAGTAGATTGCAGCAGTGCCCACCTCTAGAGCTAGGACAGCCAAAAATTGTCTTCAGACCTTGCCAAGTGTCCCCTGGGGTGAAGGGGGAGTCAAGTCACCCTTTCTTGAGAATCTTTGGTCACAGTGATTACTGATGTGCTAGGAGGACTCACAGGGACTATAACTCCACTTATGGTGGCAATAGATACTCTACCAATCATCTTTTTTCCCAGGGGAAAGGTGCCCAGAGTTACCAGGACTGATTTTTCCAAGTATGATAGAAACCAAAATTTAAACGTGAAAATTCACCCATGTTTTAAATCTACCAATTTTAAAAACCAAGTTTGGGGCCAGACAGGTGACTCAGAAGGTCAAACAAGGCCTGACATGTCCTCTGACCTCTATATGTGCACCATGGCATGGCCCACTCCAGCAAATAAATGATTAAAATTTTTTTGTTTGGGCTTTTCACTGAGTGTGGTGGTATACTCCTATAATCTCAGCACTGGGGGCTGAAGCAGAAACATTGAGAGCTCCAGGCCAACGTGGACAACTTTGCAAGGTACTGTTTAAAAATTATGCTAAAAAATGTTAAAAACATACTTTCTTGCTAGGTAGTCACTCTAATGTATTAAAATCAGTATCATCAGGGCATAAACTTGGTGTTTTGATAGATTGTTGCTTGTGAAAAAGCTCACAACAAACATGATTGCCAAGTTCTATCCTACACATTAAAATATTCAGGCAGCATTAATATAGATGGGATGTGGAGTGGCATCGGCTGAAAATGGCTAAAATCAGATCATGATTCTCTACAGTCCCTGGAAGGATGTGCACAGTGATGCTAGAACCCACTGTAAGGGCCCCATTCTGTCCTTGTTCTCAGCAGTTGTGTGACCTCAAATGAGATATAAGTCTCTCTGGGCCTCTGTTTTGTCAACTGAAGTGTGACAAAAGCATCTGCCATATAGGGTTGATTGTCACAGGGTCAAATAGCACAACTCCTAATGCAGTCAGTGTGCAACAGTTTAGTATAGGTTTAAATTTTATTACATTTCATTTTATTTATTGGGTTGTTTGCTTGCTTGATTGGTTTTTTGTTTGTTTTGCTTTTTGAACCAGGATCTTACTATGCAACCCTGGCTGGCCTGGAACTCACAGAGATTCTCCTGGCTCTGCCTTTCTAGTGCTGGGATTAAAGGTGTTCCCTCCATGCCTGGTTTGCTTGTTTGTTTTTGTCTCTGAAACAGGGTCTCAGTCTATACCCCTGTATGCTTGAACTCACCATGTAGCCCAGGCTGGTCTCAAACTCATAGTGATCCTCCTGCCTCCGTCTTCTAAGTGCTGAGATTACAGGCATATGTCACCATGCCTGGCTAGAGTATGCAATTAGAATTAAGAATCCATTTAGCCTAGCTTTCCACCTGGTCCCTGACATAAATTATTCAAGAAATTTAAGGGCCCAAACCTCTATTCCTGTAGGCAAAAGTAGTGTCCCAAGAGTGAGCCCCAGCAGCAATTCACTATGCATTCTCAGGGAGACCCTTTTGCTTCTCTGCCTCAGTTTCTCCATCTACAAACCGAAACTAAACAGGGTGTCTATGACATTAAATAATGTACCTAAAAACCTTGACATCATGTTTGTCTGACACATGCAAGACTTAGGCTCCTTCCCAAAGGCTGCAGGGGACATAGCCATTGGTAGAGAGCTTGCCTGGCTTGCAGAAGCTCTGGACTTGATCCCCAGCACCATATAAAGCAGATGTGATGGCATATACCTGTCATCCAGCACTCAGAAGGGAGAGGTGGGAAGATTAGGTGTTCAAGGTCATCTTCAGCAACATAGGGAGTTCTGGGATAGCCTGAGCTATTTGAGACCTTATCTCAAAAAATTTAAAAAGTCTTGCTTTGTTCCTTACTAGCTTCTCTTAATCTTCTGTGAATATTTATACAGAGGTCAGTGTTTTTCCAAAACACAATTTAAATGGTCCCATCTGTCCCCGTTTATAGGGCAGACAATAATAAATTCATCAATCACCATTTCAGTTTATTCCTGATTTTTTTCACTATTTGAATAAAATACATTGAATATTTTGGTGTCTTAAGGGGAAAACAAGAAGCACATGGCTGGGACCCACTCAGTGTGTTTTCTTAATCTTTCTTTGTGTCTTCTTAAAACTGGATTAGGAGCTAAACTGACCCTTGTCCCCAAGAAGATGCATTAGATGTAAGAAGTTCATGGCCTTGGCTGCTGATGTGGGGCAGTAGCCAAGAGCTACAGATATCACCCATCTGCCAACTCTATTCTTGAACCCTCTTTTTCTAGACTGTAGGTTATCCTCTAGGCACCAATTCATCCTGCAGGTCTTACTGTAGCAACTGGATATTCTGGGACCCCAGAGGGCAGAAGAAGGAAGGCCAGTTTACCACAGTCTTGCCCTGGTATACTCTGAATGCAAAAGCCCATCCGAACTTGAAGGAAAAGTGTTTCTGGAGTCAGAGCACTGAAGCCAGCAGGGGCCAATGTCAGTCCATTAACAGAGCTAAATTCCCAGGAACAGCCTGTATCTCCATCACCTCCTTTGGGTCTGGTGTATCCATGTTCAGCCCTAAGAGCCTGCTCTTAGCACCCTTACCTCCCTACCTCATGGCCCTAACATCATAGGCAGCCAAGGAATGCACATACTCACTTTGGCCCACCAACCCAAGCTAGTGGGATGCCACTATTTGGGGTTATAACAGAGATCCCCTCTACACTTTGGCCACAAACCCAAGGCTATAAGAGCTGGAACACAACTGACATTGCTGTCAAGAAAACTACAGCCTATATAGGAACCACAGTGTTGAACAATAGAAGACCAGAAACCAGCTTTTAGAGAAATTCTTGAGTCCCTAGAACCTACTGAACCTGTAACCAGCACCTCTGAGTTTTCCAGTATAAGTTACTATGATTTGATTCTAGACCATCCTCCATGAGCTTCTTGTCCCAGCTCTTGGCCCCAGCTAATGTGCTATTTTGAAAGCCAAGAGGCAGGGCCTGGCCTATGGAAGTAGGCTGATGGGGCAGTTCCTTCTCACCCTGCCTGCTGTGGTTTAAGGAGCTCTGTCACACCTTCTCACTGCCATGTCTCACTGTTCCACCATGTCTTCCCTCTGTGATGGGTGGAGACCCTCTGAGACCATGAACCAAGATAAATCCCCCTGTCTGAAGTTGTCTAGTTGGGTGTCAGCAGTGAAGCAGAAGTAACCAACACAGTGAATTACTTTTTTTGCTTAAATCAATTTGGGTCAATTGCAACCAAAAAAGTTTTACTTCAGCCACTTGCCTAATAAACCATGTGTGGCAAGATTCACTTTTCTTCTCTTTATTTTCCTTCTTTCCCTCTCTCCCTCCTTTCAGGAGGTAGGGAACTCAGAGAGTAGCCATCCACCCTGATTAGATGAGGGCCCAAATCCCTCAGCGCCACAGATACAAATCCAGTCTTCTAGGCCAAGATATGAAACTCACCTAGCTGTTCCTCTTCATTGAAGCCCATGATGGACATGGCCTCCAGTGTCTCCTGGAACATCTCATCATCTTGTGCAGCTGGTATGGGCACAAAGCCATTGGATAAAAATGTATAGCTGTTGAAGCTCTCCAAAAGCAGGTCACCTAAAAGAAAGGAGGAGAGTGAAGTGAGTAAGGAAACATGCTTCTACATTTAGTATGACACAGGGTCCCAGCAACAGTCTGGGCCATCACTATTTTCTCGCTTTCTGAAGGTGTGGGCAGTTAAAACCCATCCTATATGTCATCATGTATAGTTCCCAGCAGTCAGTGCTGGTCTCACATGGTGGTGCAGGTTGTACACTATGCCCATCTCACCTGTGTGTTATGTTTATATCGAAAATCACACATGCACATACATTTTAAAAATAAATTACTACATAAAGGAATAGAGAGTAAACTAAGACAATAACAGATTAACATATTCTAAATAGTATATTATGTACTGCCCTGTGTATAACAAGCTATTTCAGGACATCAAATTTATGTCTTATATGCTGAATTCCTGCCATGGCACATAAAGGTTTAGCTCTTACCCCTTCTCTTTTTTCTTTTTTCTTTCTTTTTTTCTTTTCTTTTCTTTCTTTCTTTTTTTTTTTTTTTTGTTTTTTTGTTTTTTTGTTTTTTTGTTTTTCAAGACAGAGTTTCTCTGTGTAGCCCTGGCTGTCCTGGAACTCACTCCGTAGACCAGGCTAGCTTCGAACTCAGAGATTCGCCTGCCTCTGCCTCCAGAGTGCTGGGATTAAAGGTGTGCCCCACCACTGCCCAGCCCCCTCCTCCTTTTTCTTCCAACTATTTCTAATTGAATCAGTAGACAAACCTTTTATCAAAGGTTAATAAATCTGGCCCACTGGTTGTCTTTGTAAATAAAGTTTTATTGAAACAGAACTGCCTCCATTTCTTTGTGAGCTCTCCCACTGAAAATAGTAAGCAGCTGTAACAGAAACACTATGGTCCTCAAAGCTTAGGATATTTATTGTCTGGCACTTTAGTGAACCTATTTGCCAATCCCTTGTTTATATTATTACATCTAATAAAACTTGTTTGTGCCGGGCTTGTTGGTACATGCCTGTCTGTACAAGGCTATAGGCCCAGTATTCTGAAGGCCAAGGCAGGGAATCTTAAGTTCAAGGTCAATCTGGTCTACAGAATGAGATTGTTGGGAGTGAGCATCCTCTGAATCAAGCTACCTAGTACATAGGCCAGGGAAGACTAAGACAGAGGAGCTCTTACCCTGTGGGCAGAGCATCCACACCCCTATGTGACCCCTTACCTTCCTTACAGAGGTAAGGAAGCCTAGTAAAATCATTGTTTCCACAGAGTGAACTTTAGTGGTGAACTTTTGTGCCACTGTTCATAGCTGGGAGGTTAGGAGAAGAGACAGATGTTGCTGTGTGTCCCTGGGAAGGAAATTTAGCAATGGTGTCTCAAGAAAAGAAAGCTGTTCTGTAAAAAGTCATATTCTCTCTCTCTCTCCTCTCTCTTTCTCTCTCTGGATGTATACAATGCACACGTGTTCTTTTGTGTACGGAAGTGTGAGTGTGAGCATGTGTTATGAGTATGAGTGTGCATGTAGAGGCCTGATGTTGACATCAAGTCTTTCTCAATCACCTCCCTACCCCCCAACCCCCCCCCCCCACACACACACAGAGGCAGGTAGGCTCTCTGACTGAGCCCAGAGATGACAAATTCAGCTAGACTAGGTAGTCTGGGGATTCTGTGACCACCCTGTGAGTGCTGGGATTACAGGTAAGCTGCTACACACTCCTAGCCTTTACATGGGTTCAGCAGATCTAGAACTCAGGTCTTCATGTATGTAAAAGTGCTTTACCCAGAGTGCCATCTCTCTGACCCCACAGTTATACTCAGCTGCTCTATTTCCTTTGTGCTGTTCGTTTTTCATCTCCTGTCCATTTTTAGCCTTTCTTTCTTTTCCTTCCTCCTTTCTTTCCTTCTTTCTTTCTTTCTTTCTTTCTTTCTTTCTTTCTTTCTTTCTTTCTTCCTTCCTTCCTTCCTTCCTTCCTTCCTTTCTTTCTTCCTTTCTTCCATTCTCTCTCTCTCTCTCCCCCTCCCCTCATTGATTGTTACCCTTCTAACACATGTGTTCCTTGCCAAGACAATTAGAGATACTTGGAGTAATGTCGGGGAGATGCTCTCTTTTTAAGCCAAGGTCTTTTATGGGTCAGGTCACCTTGAAGCCACTTGATGAACCCAAAGTTGACACACTCAAGGCCAAGGTAACTCAAGTTTCTGGCTTCAGAGAAACATGGGACTAGTCACAAGGACTCGGGTCTTTGCCAACACCGTTATCCATGGTTTAGAGAGATTCACAGGCATTTCAACCTCTCATATTTTCCTTTTCCCCAGCTCTGTCATCAAGAATAAAGATAAGTCTGGGTGTGCATGCCTATAATCTCAGTACTTCAGAGGCAAAGGCAGGGGGATTGCTACAAGTTTCAGACTAGACTGGAATACTTAGTGAGATCCCAACTCAAAGAAAGCAAAACAAACAAACAAAAATGCAATTGGCCCTAGACTCTCCCCTATTCCCTAGCCCAGCTGCCCCTGGCTCAGCTGTGGAAAAGCTTGCTGCAGAGCATGAAGCAAAATGCAGCTGGGAATCCAGAGGGATGAAAGGTAAACAGCTTCAGCACGCTACCCTCCCCCAGGGCTCCCACTGTGAACTGCTACCTCACCTATTTGCTGGTGTAGATCCACCCAGCACCCAGTCCATCTCACACCAGGTGTTCCAGAAGACCATGCTTCAAGAACAATGAAACAAGGGGCCACACCGCTAGTGCGGGGCGATGCAAAATGCCCCATCATGGCTGGGCTGATCACATTCCTTTCAGAGCTTCCTTTTTTTTCTCCTTTCATTTACTTTTCTCTCCTTCTATCTTCCTTTCCTTCTTCTCTTTCTCTTCCCCTTCCTCTCTCCCTCTCTCCTTCAGGGTTTCATTACATAGCCCTTGCTGCCCTTGACCTTCCTGCTTCCACCTTCCAGTACTGAAATGACAGGTGTGCTTCACTCCCCAGTCCTTTTGCTAATCTTAACTAAATAACTGAGGGGAAAAGCAGAAAGAAACCAAGTTTGTGTTGCTGCCATCAGTTTTCTAACTTAGTCTTAACCCTAGCATACAATATGGATTCCACTCTCCACCCATATTCACCACTGTGTCCCTTTTCTGGCTGTAATTTTGATGTTCCTTTAAGAATTTGATTCCTCAACTCTGAGGCTTCTGTGACACCCTACCCACCCCCCGGCCCCATCCTCCCCCCCCTCCCCGCAAAAAAAGAAACAGTCTAGACAGGAAGCCACTAAAGAGAGTCCTTAAAAACTGTGATAGAAATTTTGAAGTGTAGCTCTTCACAGTTGATGGCTTCTGGTGGGGGTGGGGAAGGACTCAGTGTTCTTTATGGGGCTGGCCATGGGAGTTTGACCATGCTCCAGTGAGTATATATATGGGCAACATAAATTAAACGTAGGGTATTTTCTTTTCTTTTGTTCTTTTTCTTCTTTTTTGGGGGGCAGGGCACAAGAATGGGGAGGTGGACCTGTGAGGACTGGGAAGAAAGTGTGATTGGGGTGCATTGTGTGAAATTCCCAAATAATCAATAAAAATATTATGCTGGAAAAAAATTTGATTCCTGCATGGCCAAAGCTGCTTATTTCTTACCTGAAATACATGAAAAAATTAATTTATAGTAGAAGTTGGCAAATTTCAGTATGCTTCTTGTTCTTGTAAATATAATCTTGTTGAAACATATCCATTCTGCTGGGTTATGCATTGCTGTGGCTGTTTCTGCACAATGGCAGAGTTAAGCAGAACCCATGTGTCCTGCAGAGCAGTAGACAGTGGCTATTTGTCCTTTTAAAGAAAGTCTGTTTAGCTGGGATGTAGCTCAATTTACAGGACTTGTCTGGTGTGTATAAAGACCGGGGCTTCATTCCCAGAGTCAAAAGAAAGAATGGAGGGAGGGAGGGAGTGGAGGAGGTTGTGCATGTGTGTAATCAAAACACTTGGGAGATAGAGCAGAGAGCAGGAATCAAGGTCAGCCTTGGCTATGTAATGAGTTTGAGGCTACCCTGGGCCACATGAGACCCTGTCTCAAAACAGAACAACAAGATCTGTGTAAAAGTCTTGAAAGTCTTGAATTCACTATCCCTCCAAATTCATTCTAAACTCAAAATATAAGGCTAGGCTTTGGGGCCCATGTCTAGCACTTGAGAAGTTGAGGCAGAAGGATAACAAATTCAAGATTAAATTGAGATTTAGTCAGTTTAGCAATTTCTGGGCCACCCAGACTACAAAGTAAGAACTGATCTCAAAACCAAAACCTAAGCCAACAACTAAACATAATTGAAAGGTTTTGTTTGTTTGTTTGTTTGTTTGTTTTTGGGTTTTTTTGTTTTGTTTTGTTTTTGGCAGGGTCTCATTATGTGCCATAGCTGGCCTGGAACTCACTATGTAGACCAGACTGGCTTCAAACCCATAAAGATCTCCTGGCCTCTGCTTCTTGAGTGTTGGGATTAAAGCAATGTGCTATCCTACCAGACACCTGGCAAGTTTTCTAGATGAGCATCTAAGTCATTGTCATCTGCTTCCTTTAAAGTCACAGATTGTAATTGGACCTGAACAGTTAATGCTCTAATAATGTGTGACTGATAGCGATCTACCACATCACATAGTTGGTGAGGATATCTAAATAAAGGCCACACTCATGCACCAGAGGAGGTGAGGGACTGCATACCTGCCACCCCAGCATCAGATCTTTCCCAGTTCCTGACCCTGAACCCATCACAGGGCAGACACTCACTTTTCATCTTTTCTTTGGCTCCAGCAATCAGATAGTAAAAGATGTGGAATGTCCTCTCATCCCTGGCCTGGCGAATCGCCCGAGACTTTTCCAAAAGATCTGGTTGGGGAAGAGTTAAGGGCTCTAGGGCCAGATCAGGGATTCAGCTCACAGCTCGGGGATTCAGCTTCCAAAAACCTAACCCACCCTGCCAAGCCAGCTGCTGCAGGTGTCCCCAGGACCTGAGAGGCTCCCCAGAAAGTTTTAAGACCTAAGAGCTGGCAGAGTTGGCCACTATTTCTGATTCATGAGCCTGTGTAGGGCAGCCGATCTCAGATGAACTCTTTAAGGACACGGGCAAGACTCAGCAAAGAGGTGATGAAGGCCACATGACAGCTGGGGCCAAGCTGGCCCTAGCTCTATCCCAGCACATGCTATAAACATGATGCAAATTAATTCTATTCTAATTTTATTCTCCAGACATCATCTCTGTCTCACCCACAAGGCCCAGAGAGTTGAGAGATTAGTCAAGAATCCAACACAGGTCTTGAGGGTTTACATGTAAGCCTACTCCACAGTACCTCCTGTTAAACACAAGAAGGGTTGTTCCAGAAGAAACTCAAGAGTCTGCAGAGAGGAAGGGGATTCTGTGTTTTTCCTGGGCTCCCACACCCCCATGAGGCCCCAACTCAGTAAAGGATACATGTTTCGATGTTGGCGCCCACGATGTAACCAGTGACATCAAAGTTGATGCGAATGAATTTGCCCTGCAGGAGAGGAGAACAAACTGATGGAGTGGCCAGGCTCAGTACAGACTCCACACCACAGGCAGGCAGGGAAGTGTCGGAGCGCCAGTGGGGGAAGGAGAGACTCTCAAAAACTCTGAGCTTTACAGTCCTGTTGGGCCACAGCAAGCAGCATTCCCAGGCCTATCAAACCCATGCAGGGAACATCATTTGTTCATGAAACAACTAAGTCCTTCATGGCTGACCCAAGGGGGTAGGGAAACTGAGGCTGACATAGGTTAAGTGGCCTGGCATGACATTGCTCTTCAGAGGTCAGTCACAGGCTCTTCTACACCAAGTAGGCTAGGCTAAAATGCTTTTTGTGCACGTGTGATTGTGTGTGTGTGGGGGGGACTGGATGCACACACCAGGGGAAAATGTCAAGTGTTATTTCTCAGGCACTGTCTATCTTGTTTGCTCAGATAGAGTCTCTTATAGATAGAGACTGGAACTCTCCAAGTAGGCTAGGCTGGCTAGTCAGCCGGCCCTAGGGATTCTCTGCTTCCCCATTGTTGGGACTACAAGCATATGCCACCATGTCTTGCTTTTTCTTGTGGGTTCAGGTCCTTGTATTTGTAGGGCAAGCACTGAGCTATCTGAGTTCCTGCTAATGCTGTGAATGGAAACCCTGGCCTCATTGATGCTATGCCAGAGCTCACCCTGAGTAACTCCTCCAGGCTCCACACTTGAATTATGAACAAGTCAGGGTCTTGCTAGGTAGCCCAGGTTGGCCTTGAATTAACAAGCCTCCTGTCTCAGCCTCCTGAGCACTGGAATTACAGACATGCACCACTATACCTGGCTGTGACTGGCTTCGTTCCTTCTTCATATTAGAGGGAGGGCATCAAGATGGTTTGTATGAATCTGAGACGAACAGTAAGAGTCTTACTTGGCACTGAGTGAGTAGCTGAGATGGAAATGGGCCTGGGCAGCACAGTGAGGCCCAGAGGGAGCTCAGGGTGGGCAGGGAAACATCTCCAAGGACATTTAATTTCTATGATTAATTTTGTTCTCATTTATGTGTATATGTTTGTGTGCCTATGTGTGAAGTGTCTATGGGTGCCCAGGGTAGCTTGAAGAGGACATCAGATCCCCTGGAGCTAGAGTACCCTTGATTAAGGAAGGAGACAGCCTTGGGACTTGGGAAAGGGTACATGGGGACAGTGACACCTCTCACATCACTGACTGCTGGTCCTCAAAGCAGATTCCCCTTCCTGTGTCCGGAGCCAGACCAAGGTTATTCACTGTGATTCTTAGTGCCTAGTCAGTGCCAGGTATATATTACATGCTTAATAAAAACTCAACAAATGAAAAGGGGGCAGGGTCTATATAAAAGTCCACCAGAATGATTGTATGCAGTAAGTGCTTAGTCAGTATTTGGTAGAGGACAGACGTATGTGTTATAGAGTAGGTGCTCAGTTATGCTTTGTTGAATGAATGAATGAGTATTGCATGTGTCTAATATGTAGCAGGTGCTCAGTAAATGTTAGTTCGATAAACCACAAATGTTAATGCCTAACTGAGAATGGATGCTCAATGATTGTTGAGTGAATGAATGAGGACAGGAGCCCTTGGGACATAAGGACTGGGAACAAATGTGGCTGTCCTCTATTGCCTCTAGTCCTTTAGTCCCAGAGGGCCCTTATACTCTTCCAGTATGTGTTCTTGGGGGATACGTGACATTAGGGTGCCCACATCAGTTACAGAAAAGCCCATATAGCTCTGCTACTTACAAAGCGAGAAGAGTTGTCATTCTTGACAGTTTTTGCATTGCCGAAAGCCTCCAGGATTGGGTTCGCCTGTAGAAGCTGCTTTTCCAGCTCCCCCTAAAAGTCATTCACATCTAGTTATGGGGGAACACAACCTAGGACCTGACATAAAGCTCTGCCCTTTGGCCACAGGCTCTGTTCTGTTTTTGGCTCCACCTAGGCCCCAAATGTCCCATTCAGATGTACAGGATCTGTTCACAAGAACTTTCTGACAGAGAAGAAGATATCTGCTCCCTAGAAAGACTGCTTCCCAGAGACAAAGGTCATTATATCATACACTGCTTGGATGCTTACAACCCCATAAATGGCACCCCTAGGAGTGTACAATGTACAACCTGCCTGCTGTCCTTGGTGATATCACAGTTCAGGTTTGCCTTCTTCAAGCTAAACTACTACAACTTTCCGACAGCTTAAGTGCAAATTTTAAAAGTTGCAGCATTTCACTTGGCAGGCCTGGACTTCTGATGTTTCCTATGGAAGATACTTTGGGAGGCTCCAAATCCGCCAGAAATCCTTTTCAGCAGCTGCAGAATGAAGCCTTGAAGTTGCATGAACTCTGTCTAGTAGATTAAATGCAGCTGAGACTGCGTGCAGCCCCCCAGGCCCCTCTGCGGGGCTCCTGTGTGCAAATGCAGTCATGAGATTAATGGAGGTAAGGAAAGGGCCAACAAAGTAAGCCATGCCGGGAAAGCAAAGAGATGTCAAACCACAGAAGGCAGTGGCTACTGCTGCTGCCTGGCCATCCCCCTGGAATGCAGCCTGCAAAATAAGATGCAGAAGGCCTTACCTTCATGGAAACCCCAGCACCAAGTGGACCTGGTCCACTAGAGAAATTGACAAGAAGAGTCATCTACTTTCCTTGGCTAGTAGGAAGAAACTTGGAGTAATTGCCATCTACCTGCAGACTTGGGATCCAGTTTCCCCACAAAGCTCCCTCTTCTGTAAAGAGGTTTTTAGCAGGCATATTGAAAGGCCTTCCAAGGAGAGCTTTGAACATAGAGACCTCATCTGATGTGTATTGAGACTATGCTCCAGAATCGTTAATTGACTTGGCAGAGGTTACATAGTCTATGTCAAATAACATTCAACTTCTTGTCTGAGACAAAGTACTGTGTGGCCCAGCATCTACCTACAACAGACTAGGTGACATGGAACATGCTGGAGGGTCACTTCTAGGCTGGGACCCATGTGACAGCCCAGAGTCCAGTTCACATATGCAGAGGTCCATGCAAGGCCAGGTTGTGTGCAGCACAGCTGGGGCCTTACCTAGCCACCAAAGCTAGTGCATCACAACCCCAAGATGGTTTCAAATGTCTTGGGTGAGGCAACTGGCATGCAGGAGAAGAGACATGTATGACACACACATGCACAAAGACACACAGGTGCAGGGGACAGAGCTGGGGCAGGAAGGCAGGGAAGGTAGCTTTGCCCTGGCTGGGTTTCCCACTGACCAAGCCAGGGCCACTCTGGAGCCTAATGGTCCTAAGATGCTCAACAGATGGGATGGTTCAGTGTGTTGGGAAACTGATGGCAGGCACATTGTGGGAAGGGATGAGGTTTATTTTGAACTGGGGAAATCCATCCAGGTTGGAGTGCAGCCCTGGGGATTCTGGCAGGAGCCTCTGGTTAGCTAACATGCCCCACTCTGCACTCTGGCATCACCCCCACCCTAACCCACGCACTCCATGATATTTTGGTGCCTCTACTAGTCTGGGGCCAGGAACTCAGGGGTTTGCCCTGCTCTCACATCCACTAGGGGGCCCGTGGGTGCAACAGATGCATGCAGGTCTTAATCCACTCGGTGCCTCCCGTCACACCAGGAACACTCTGTTACTCACGTAGGCAAAAGATGGGCCTTGCTGCAGTGAGACAGCACAGTATGAAACAGACATCAGTGCTTCTGCCTTCACACCCAAGCCCACCCGACAGTGGGAGCCCTGGGTGGAGCTCCTCCTCCTTGCTGCCACTGCTACCAGGCCCAGCCCACAGGGACCAGCTCCTTCCCTTCCACTGTACTCTAGCCTCTCCTTCCTTCTCTCCCTTCTCCCTCCCTTGTTCCCTTTGTTCCTTTTGAGACACTGTATAACCAGGCTTACTTTGAACTCATGATCCTCCTGCCTCAGCTCCTGAGTGCTGGGATCACAGGTTCACACCATCACAACTACCAGGCATCTCATTTCCTAATTGCTGGCCTCAGTGGATGTCTTCCTTCCTTCCTTCCTTCCTTCCTTCCTTCCTTCCTTCCTTCCTTCCTTCCTCCCTCCCTCCCTCCCTCCCTTCCTTCCTCCCTCCCTTCCTTCTTTCCTTCCTTCCTTCTTTCCTCTCTCCCTCCCTCCTTTTTTGACAGGGTCTCATGTATCCCAGGCTGGTGTCAAACTTACTAGATAGCTGAAGATGAACTTGAACTTCTGGTTCTCCTGCCTTTACCTCCCAAGTGTTTGGATTACAGTGTACACTACCACATCTGGTTTATGGGATGCTGGGGATGAGCCCAAGGCTTTGTGCCTGCTAGGCAGGCACTCTATCAATTGAGCCCCAGGTGCCCCCCCCTGCACTGGCCTCTGATCTGATGGGGGAAGAAATGTGTCTGAATATGCAGGGAGAGAATATCCAGCCCTCATAAAGCTGGGCCATCCTAACTGTTATGTCTTGTTTTCATTATATAGAAAAAGGCTAGGTGGGGGAGAAGTGGGATTCTCTCTGTCATACAAACTCAGGCCAGTGTTCCCTACACATAACCCTAACAGGCTAGCCTATAGTCCTGGGCTTGTTTAAAGGGAAAAGTATCCCAGGACATAGCCAGCCTCCACTCCAGGTCCCTGAGAGCTCCAGGCTCACTGGCCACTGTGCCAGTCTGTCACCCCTAAGAGCAGGAAGCAAGATGCAGGGTGGCAGATGCTGTCATCCCCTGTCCCCAGCATCCATACAGAGGTACTGACTGGACCCAGGGTCCCACATGGGACAGATGAGGAATGCAAATGGAAGAGAGGAAGAAAAGTAAGGGAAGGTTCTAGAAACTCCCTCTACTTTCCTTCTAAGTCTCCCTCCTACTGGGCCAGTATAGTGCCTTTGTGGGGTTTTTGTTTTTTGGTTCTCTCCCTGTCAGTGTAACCACATGTCCCTGCAGGATGTCATCCTTGTGGCTCACAGAAAGAGCCTCAGCCAAGAGTGGACCAGGGACCCATGCTGAGTGACCCCAGAATCCATCTCCCCTGGGGGTGGGACATAGAGTCGTTCCAATTTGGGACTGAGCCCTACCCCCTAGGGACAGTATGTGGGGCATATTTGCTGGCTCCAAATATACTGTGGCATATAGGGACAAAGGCCAGGGAGCAGGAGCATTGGAGTTTGTAGGACAGTCCCCACAGCAGGAAATCTATTCACAGTAACTGGATTTAGTAGGGCCATTGCTAAGAAGTATTCATGGAAGACCTCAGTAGAGGAGGCTCAATCCCCAGACTGCTGGGACCAAGTAGCCATGGCAAGGGGAGGGGGTCCCCAGAGCCAGCATGCTCCACCCAGAGGGACCAACCTTGGGGGCACATGTTGAGTTCTCACTCTAGTGTTCTATTCACCCAAGTCAGCTAAGACTAGGTGTAGCCTTGGTGACAGCACTTGACACTTACCGTGATGCTACTGTCTTTCTTGCCCTTGTGGGAGGATGCCACCACAGCCAGGTACTGGATTACTTTCTTCGTGTTCTCTGTCTTCCCAGCTCCAGACTCACCTCTGAAAGACATGAGTATGATGACCCTGTAAGCCAGGCAGAACCCTCAGAGTGGGGAAATTGAGTCTTCTCCTGGAAGAGGCATTAGCTGGGTGTTTATGTGTGCAGGTGCACATATGTTTGGGTAAAAGTTTGTGTACATATGTATAGAGGCCAGAGGTCAACCTCAGTTACCATGCAGGTCACTCTCTGGCTGTAACTCACAAGTTAGGCTAGGCTGGCTGGCAGTGAACCCCAAGGTTCCGTCTGTGACTCCCCATTGCTGAGGGTACAAGCTCATCACTCTGACTAATGTTTTTTAACATGGGTCCTGAGAATCTGAACTCAGGTCCTCAAGCTCACAGCAAACACTTTACCCACTGAGCCATCTCTTCAGCTTGAGCTTGGGTTTTTCACCAGACCAAATGAGCCCAAGTAGACTCAGGCCCACAAGCCACTGTATTCTTCTAGAAATAATGCAAGAAAGAGCCCAGAAGAAGAGGGAAGAAGAACCTGAGCTCTGCTATAAAGGATCAAACTCTGGTCTGTTCAGCACCATCTGCTAAGAGGCATTGTCAGCAAATTTTACTCAGAAGAGCTGGACAAGAAAGAGGCTTCCAAGGAAGAGAGAGAACCTTCCAGAAAAGCAGAGCCTAAGGCAGAGACTCTAGAAAAAAGAATGCCTTATCCCATGAGCAGAAGCAAGGCCCTCCATCCTCAGCAGAATCCCTTTAATATCAGGCAGCTAGCTGATTATCTCAGACAAGTACCAAAGGGCTTCTTTGGTCAGAGTAATTTACACTAACATGCATATAGCTGATAGCTTCCCATGGTGGTGCACTGATGGTCTAATGAGAAGACTCCTTCTGGAGCATGAGGAGCCACCATCTTGAGCCACCAGAGATCACTGCAGTGGGGCTTCTCTACCCATGAGCTCCAGTACCACCTCTGGTTCCTCATGTCTGCTAAGAAGAAAGGATGGGGTCTCTATTCACGTTCCTTCTGCATCATCTTCCGCCCAGATTTTTTGTTTGTTTTTCTTTTCTTTGCTCAAAAGCTCTCATTTTCTGAGCTCACTTCATATTTCACGATATAAGAGAGACTTTTTTTTTAAAGTCTGGAAAAAAATTCATCTATGCAAAGGTCAGCTTGGGGTTCTCTGGGCTGAGCCAATGGCCCAGTTGAACATAGCTCTGCTCTTTTCCCTAAATAGAAGGAAAGAAATTAACTTTCTCAGCCAAGGATACCTCATTGACTTCACTCAGGCTGGAGAAAAGAGAAAAGAAAGAGCAACTACTTGCTCTGAGTATCTGGCCTGGCCCCACAGAATCCACTGTCCAGAAACAATGCTTCATGCCAGCTTCCTGTTATCCCCTGAACTGGACACAGTTTGAATGAGAACTGTTCTGCATAGGCAGTGTCTGAACACAGTCCCTAACAGGTGGTACTGTTTTGGGAGGGATAGGCAGGAGAGAGAAATAGGCATGGCTGTCAGGCAGAGAGGATGAATAGAAGGAGAAATCTGGGAGGAAAGAGAAGAAGTAGTTAGAGAAGGATGAGGACATCAGGGGCTAGCTATCCAGCTACACAGTCAGCCACAGAGTAAGAGTAAAAGTAAGATTAAGAAGTAAGAGAAAGGTAAAAGCCCAGAGGCAAAAGACAGACAGGATAATTTAAGAAAAAATTGGCAAGAAACAAGCCAAGCTAAGGCTGGGCATTTATAATTAAGAATAAGCCTCCGTGTGTGATTTATTTGGAAGCTGGGTGGCATGCCCCTCAAAAGAGCAAAAACAAACAACAACAGCTCTGGGCTTACTTGTCCCCTCACTTCAGTACCTTTAATCCTCTCAGCCATCTAATGAGGAACTTCATGATTATTCTCACCTTTTTGGGGAAACTGAGGCTTAGAGACACTGAAGTAAACTGATCTAGTTCCAGGTACTCCCATGGACAGAAAACAGAAGGGGAATGAAATTTGAACTCAGATCTAAATAGTAAGTCAATCCATATTCTCCCTCCTCCCACTTTTTTATTTTGATAAATGAGAGGGAAAGACAGAGGGACATCTCAGCCTTGGACTCTGAAACTGAAATCAGGGATCAAAGAACTAAGCCACTCAGTTGTGTACAACATAGTATAAATTACTTCAGTCGAGCTAATGTCAAAATAGTGGATAAACTTCTCTTTCAACTGAAGGGGAAGGATCTTGGTGAGGAAAGGGAGGGAAAGTTCTGCATTCTGAGCCTCATGATTGGCACGTTGACACCCTATTCTGTTCCACTCCCTACCTACCATCCATGCTTTCCCATCTGGCCTTCTGTCTCTGCTCCTGACCACAGGGAGGACATCAGCAGCGACAGACTCTGGGAACCCTTCCCTTCCCTTAGTCCTCTAGGCTCAACTATTTCCAAGTGTTTCTGATAAAAATAAATTGTCTTAGATGGCCTTGCCAAAGAACACACCCAAGTCCCAGGCTCCAGGCATCTGAAGTTGGCAGGCTCTGAGTGGCTTGAGAAACATGCCTATCTCTGCTTTGGTGACCCTGGAACTCTGAGCGACAATGCTGTCCCCATCCAAGGCCCTGTCACGGTTCTGAGGAACTTATCCCCAGCTTCCCACTCCTGGGGGGCCCCTGGCTTAGTCAGATGGAACTGGATTTTTCATGATCCACAGCTGTGTTCACTCCCTTGGTGTGTGTGACCTGTACAGTTTCATGGGGACATTCTGAGAAAATCTCTGTGCTTAATGGAAGGGTCTGAAAATTCTTAATGACTTCTCATCATGGAACTGTATATTCTCATTTGCATAAACGTAACACTATGGGGTAGTCCTGCCTCTCCAAGTTGAACATCACTAAAAGCTTATTACGGGCTGTTGTCAGCCTCACTAAGGAGCCAAATTGGCTGCATACTCACAACTCCGCCTAAGTCCCACCCCTAATGCAAACTGGCTGTGTCCTCTGGTATTGGTGTCCAACTCCTATACATCCTGTAAAGCCCAGTTAGATAGCATTCATTTTGAATACTATCTGGACTCAATATGTTCATCCCCTATAGTCCTCATTAGCTGAATGGCACAGGGGCTCCTGGGATCAGACAGCCTGAGTTCAAATACCCACTCAACCAGTCACCTGCATGGCTTCTCGTAAGTCCCTTAACCTTCTGTGCCTCTGCTTCCCTACCCATAAAATAAGTGTAAGCCAAGAATTCCATATGACCACTGTGATGGTTAATCAAGAGAACACAGCACTCAATATGGTGACTGGCACACAATCATAGCTGCTGTTCCTCCCTTACACTTGTGTGCTCTGTCTGTACCATGATCTCCATCATTGGTTCTTGTGCCAACCCATAAACCCCACATTTTCCCGTTTAGGTGTGGAGTGGGCAAGCCACTTCTGTACAGGGATGCATAGCAATCATTTCAGGCTTTGTGGGTGTCCTGGTTGGTTTCTGTCAACCAACTATGTTGGTTGACACAAACCTAGACATATCTGGGAAGAGGGACTCTTAATTGAGAAAAATATCTCCTTAATATTTGCCTTAAGTGGTGACTGATGTGGGAGGGCCCAGCCCATTGTGGGTGTCATGAGGTGTGCTAATCTATGGTCTCTGCCTGCATCAGTCCCTGTCTTAGGGCCCTGCTCTGACTTTTTTTGGTGATGAATTAGGATGTGGATTGTGATATAAACTAAATAACCCTCATCTTCCCTCATGTTGTTTTTGGTTGTGGTGTTTTATCATAGCAATAGAAAGCAAGTTAAGATAGTGGGCCATGGAGCCTCATCATACCTAACTTGTCATGGCCATTCTAGTGTGGAAGCAGCTGTGTAAACAAGTGGATTGCAGATATGTTTCAATAAAACTCTGTTTACAAAATACAAACAAAGGTCACTGGGCCCTGGTTGTCCATGTCTATTGATTTTACAGTGTGAGTTTCTTACTTCATCCCTAGACAGAGGTCCCCAGTAATGACACCTTTCCTCTCTCCTTAGTCTCTCTCTCTCTCTCTCTCTCTCTCTCTCTCTCTCTCTCTCTCTCTCTCTCTCTCTCTCTCTCTGTGTGTGTGTGTGTGTCTCTCTCTCTCTCTCTCTCTCTCTCTCTCACACACACACACACACACACACACACACTACTCTTACACAAATAAATGTTAAAAAATAAAAGACACGAAGAATCTCTCACACTCTCCAGCCACCATGACGTTCTGCCCAAGCAACTGGGTTGAATGCTATGAACTAAACCCTCTGAAATCATGAGCACAACATCAATAAATCTTTCCTGTTTCCAGTTGGTTATGCCAGATGTTGTGTAAAAGTAACTAATACATAGGCTGGTGAGCTAGCTCAGCAGGTAAAGGCACCTGCTATCAATCCTGCTGCCTTGTGTTTGATCTCTAGGACCCACATGGTTGGAGAGAAATGACTTCTAAAAGTTGTCCTCTGACCTCTACATGCACCGTGACACTTGTGCACTCCCCCACATGCACAATAAATATATGAAGTGTAATTAAAAATAGAATGATACCAGGCATCCTTAAGCATTTGAGCATACTGGTTTCCACTACATGAGCCCTGTGACAGGGCAGGACTGGGCAATTCAACTGTGAACACATCAAAGATCCCACCCTGGTGATCTTTGTCTTCAGTAAACAACAAAGGAAGAACAGCTTCACTTACGTGCACAGAATGGACTGGTCTTCGCGATCTGCAAACAGAGAAAACAGTGTGAATTAGATCAAGCCCTGAATCTAAGGGTCTGGACATGGCTCAAGCTCTCACATGTTGGTCAGACTGGAGGGGGCCAAGGGCCATTTGTACTGGATGCCCAGAACACAAGGGACCAAAGTGAACCCATGAGGACAGCCACAGTCCCTGAGGTGGCCCTTGAAAGAGGCTTGAGCCTGATGTACTGAGGAGGCCACAGACCCCCAGCCACACCAGCTCTGGGGGACCCAGAGCCTCCCCTATCCTAATTAGGTTATAGACTGGGGTGTTCAGGCTGGCCAGGTACCCTTGTAACCACAGGTCTCTGCTCTGAGGCCTAGGATAAGTGTTTTATCTTGCTGTGTCAGCTCCATCAGCTGTGAAGTGTGGTGGACGGCCCTGGGTTGTGAGCACCAGCACTCATTTCTCTCCTTGCGGGGGTGGGGGCAATGCAGGTTCCTTTACATCTGTCCCCATGTTACCCCTGCCATCCTAGAAAGCTATGATAGCTATTAGTATGCCAACTCAACATAAGCTAGAGCCATCTGAAAGGAGGGAACTTCAACTGAAGAAATGCCTCTTTAAGATCTGGTTATAAGACATTTTCTTAATTAATGGTTGATGTGAGAGGGCCCAGACCATTCTGGGTGGTGCCATCCCTGGGCTGGTGGTCCTCGGTTCTATAAGAAAGTAGGCTGAGCAAGATATGAGGAGTGAACCAGTAAGCAGCACCTTTCCATAGCTATCAGCTCCTGCCTCCAGGTTCCTGCCCTGACTTCCTTCAGTGATGTGGAAGCATAAGCAAATAAATACTTTCCTCCCACATTGTTTTGGTCGTGATGTTTCATCACAGCAATAGCAATCCTAATAAGTCTTGGAGTGTCTCCTTTTGTGCCCAGGGGAGAGTTAAGATTGTACCCAGAGCTGAGCTGACTGGACATCTGACTTAGAGTCTTCACTTGGTTAGGAATGGGCATGTAGCACAGAGGCCTCCCTTACTTCCTTCTAAGCCCTTGGTTTCTGTCCTTATGCCTTCTCCTACCCATGCCAGTGTTCCCACATGTCTAAAAGCTCCTTTGTAGGCTCTGCTCTCTGGAAGTTGACAGGTCAGTGCCTGATGCCTAGTACCAGAGACACCCCACCCTCTGATGCATAGGACATTATGAGATCAAAGATCAAGCAAGCATCACTGACAGCTTCTACTCAGAAAGTGTTCCAGCCAGTCAGCCAAGCAGGGACATGGGAACAGCAACCAACACTCTAACCAGCAGCCAAGAGCAGAGATATCAGAATGCCACACCTGATGGGCAATGCCTGAGGTAGCATCTTTCATCTTTTCATCTATTTCTTGCACGGCGGCCCTCAGCCTCATTTTACTGCAGAGCTCCTGGTCTATGGGATACCGGACCTCCAATGCCAGCCAGATGGTTGAGTGCCCTGTTATCTGTTTTGAATGGATCACAGATAGATAGACAGACAGATGGACAGATCAGAGGACAGAGAGGAGGATGGATAGATGGATAATGGGAGCAGGAAATCAGAAATTCAAAGCCATCCTTGGCTATGTAGTGAGTACCAGGCCAGGCCAGCCAGGGCTACATAGTGAGACCTATCTTAAAGAAAGAAAGAAAGAAAGAAAGAAAGAAAGAAAGAAAGAAAGAAAGAAAGAAAGAAAGAAGGAAGGAAGGAAGGAAGGAAGGAAGGAAGGAAGGAAGAAAGAAGGAAGGAAGAAAGAAAGAAAGAAATAGGGGGAGGGAGGGGAGGAGCAAGAAAGGGAGGAAAAGAGAAGAAATAATAAAGCAAGCAAGGAAGGAAGAAAGGAAGGAAGCCCATCATATTCTGATTGAGGTGAGGGCTGGAGGAACCAGTGCCCTGTGACTAGAACCCAGGCAGCAAGAATGTCTCTACAACCTGATGACCTGACAGGGTCTCATGTAGCCCAGGTTAGCCTCAGATTCACTATGTAGCCTAGGATGACTTTGAATGTCTGATCCCTTGTCTCTATCTCCTCAATTCTGTGATTCCAGGTCTCCAGCACTCACTGTTCATGCAGCACTGGGGATGGTGGCCTCATGCACATTAGGCAGGCACTTTGCTCTCTGAGCTGTGTCCCCAGCCAGCCCTGACCGACATTATTTTAAGGAAGGCCTTAAGTATTGGCAGACCATGGGCTTCTTCCATCTGACCTGAGGAGGGAGCCAGGCTTTCTCAGCAACCTGGCAAGAGCTAGGCCCTGAGCAGGAGAGATTTATAGGGTCAGAGGCTCCTGGGCCTCCCAGAAGGAGGAGCAGTCTTTGTGCTGAGGGCCACTGGCAGCTCTCTGGCCCAGGATGTTCCCATAGGAAACACAAGCGTGGGAAGTGCTTCTTTGGGTCAGCTGTTGAACTGACCCTAGGGAGCTTGCCTGAACTTTCCATGGCTGGGGCATTCAGTTTCCTCTCTGAGCCCAGTCTTTGAGAGGGCCAGGGAGGGGATGGCTCAGTGGGTAAAGGTGCCTGTGGCCAAACCTGAAGACCTGAGCAACCTTGGGGTCCACATGGTAGAAGGAGAGAACTGACTCCCACAAGTTGTCCTTTGACCTCCACACATGCCTGTGCACATACACAAAATCAGTAAATGTAATTCATAAATTTTTAGAAGGTAGAACAAGACCTTCTGCCCCACCACACATCTCCTTGTCCACTCAGGTCCTTCTGTTAATCATTGACTGTGAAATTCACAGGACATGAGCCAGCTCAAAACAAGTAACTTTGGGTACTTAGGATATTCATAACATCACATGGTAAAACAAACAAACAAACAAAGGACTGTGTAGCATTATATTTATATTCACCTCAAAGAGGTAGGAAAGAAAATATCCATCACCTGATGAATGGATTTAAAAAATGTGGTATGTCCATTCAATGAGCTATTATTCTTCCATGGAAAGTAAAAGTGCTGACACCTGCTACAGCAGTTGTGAATCTTGAAAAGACTACACCAAGCAAAAAAAAGCCGGTCCCAGAATGTGACTAATCAAAAGTTTCCATTCACCTTACTTGACTAACTGCCTGGGGCTGGGTGAGAATGTGGAGTGACCTCAATGAGTACAAGATTTGGGGGAGGATAACAAATTTTAATTAAGTTACATTGACAGCTCCATATCCTGTAACAACTCACTAGTGACCTGTGACTTGCATCTTTATTTATCTATTTGGTTTTTCGAGACAGAGTTTCTCTGTGTGTATGCCTGGCTATCTTGGAACTCACTCTGTAGACCAGGCTGACCTCAAATTCACAGAGATCCACCTGCGTCTGTCCCCAAAGTGCTAGGATTAAAGGCGTGCACCACCACAGCCCGGTGTGACTTGCATATCTAAAATTGATTTACTTATGCTAGGTACATTTTATCAGAATAAAGCTTTTAAAAAACACAATTAATTTTTTACTCCCTCCTTTTTTCTATTTTTGAGACAGTTATGTAGCCCAGGCTGACCTCAAATTCACAATCTTCCTGCTTTTACATCCTGGGAGCTGGGATTTCTGGCACTACCACCACACTTGACTTATACCACGTCTAAGCTCTGCTGTATACCAGGCCCTGGAAACACAAGCCAACAAGAGCCACTGTTCCTTACTTCTACATAGTTGATGGTGCTGATGGCACAGTGTGGAAGTTGTGGTGGTTTAATGGAAATGGCTCCCATAGACTCACATATTTGAATGTTTAATCACCAGTTAGTAGAACTGTTTGGGAAGGATTAGGAGGTGTGACTTTTTTTGAGTGGGTGTGGCCTGACTGGAGGAGTTGTGGCCTGATTGGAGGAGGTGTAGTTTTGTTGGAGGAGGTGTATGGGGAGGGGCGATTTGAGGTTTCAAAAGCCCATGCCAGGGTGAGTGTCTCTCTCTGCCTGCAGATCGGGATGTAAAACTCCCAGCTACTGCTCCAGCACCATGCCTGTCTGCTTCCCACCATGATGATCATTGACTAAACTATAAGCAAGGTCCCAGTCAAATGCTTTGCTTTATAAGAGTTGTTGCAGTCAGAACACTGACTTAGAGAGGAGCCAAATGGGCAAAGAAATGATTGAGGGCTGTAGTCACACTTATAACCAGGACATGCTCCAGTGCACAGACCTCAGGATACCTCTGTGGCTTCCCAGAATGACAAGAAGCCTTCCAGGCTGTGTTTATAACTGAACTATGTCAAGGATATGTAGGAGTGCAGGAGGGATGGGGGTCAGGTGGGGGTGGGCAGAGCATCCCTGGCCTGACCAAAGCAGTTCCCATGGGCAATGACAGCCCTGCTGTGACTCAGCTTCTAGCTGAAGGCTCTGGGTCCTGGGACCTCACACCCATCACTAATCTGCCCAGGTCTACTCTTCCTACCTGGCCTGGGGGCTTGTCTTTGGATGTCTGAGTCTTGGGATGTGCTTGTGGGGAGTGGGACAATAGGCCTGGGATCACCCCCACTGAGGCATAGCTGGCCAGGACTCCCTGGAGGTGCCCAGCAGCCCAGAGTCTCACAGACTGGCTATTTCAGTTGATCCCCAGCTGGAGTTCTTGTTGACTGGCTGCTGAGGCTGAGGCGTGCAGGCTATCCATAAAAGGAGAAAGCCAAGTGGAGCTGGGAAAGCATCCCAGGCTCCACGCCTCTCTTCCTTCTTCTTGTACCAGCCAGCTGTAGATATGAGAGAGGGAGGGGACCGCAAGCCCAAAGAATGTGACTCCCTAGTTCAAATCTCCCAAGAAGTTGGCTTCCAGAAGATTTTTACACACTCTGTGAAGCTACTGCGAACTTGTCACCCTGAGTCTCCTTTGACACCAGGGCAGCTGACAGCTAAGGTTCAGGCATGGCTCAGAGTGATCCTCAGACCACCTGGAGTAGACAACAAAGACACTGAGCCACAGAGAGATGGATTCTGCAGCCCTGACACACCACCACCACCACCACCCCACCACCATCCCTGCAAACCCTGTTGCTGAGGACCTGGCCCCTCCCCTCTTCTGCGTTCTCTCTGGCAGACTCAGATAGGTTTGCACTGGGTCCAGGGAAGCATTTTCTTACCCTTAGAACTGGACCATTGAGGGGTACCTGGGACCGGGGATTCTGATGGCCTCTGGGGGCTCAGCTCTTTCTTACCTACCCCCGTCTCCTTCCTCCAGCCCTAGGAGCCTCTCCCATCTCAAGTTAATGGTCACCTTCCAGGAGACATCCACTGTCTCCTAGTTTAGGAAACAGGCCCCAGGGTAGCATCCTTCAGCTCCTGAACCTCCCTTCTCTGCCCTGTGAGACTACTTAACTGATGCCCCTGAACCAGACTGTGTGTGGGAGGGCTGTGGCATATGTTAGGCCCTCAGTCAACCCTTCTGAGACAATCAGCTGGGAGACCACATACTTCTTATGCTCCCTGGATGAGGAACATGATGCAACATACCAGTATGGGCACCTCAAATCTACTCCCCTAGGCAAGCCTGCTTCTCCAACTCAGAATTTACTATTTATTCATAATTTTAAGAGTCTTGACTGCCTCCTGTCTCTGTAAGAACCCATGGGCACCAAAGATCATGGATATTCACATCTCCACTTATATGGGGAAACCTAATCACTAAGTCTACCCTCACAAATGGGACATATGCCCGCACCCAAGAGACCCCAAAGAGTGAGGCAGTCCCTTCAGCCACATGAAGCTGTGGCTAAAAGGTGCTGAGACAGTTCCTTACCAGAACCTGATCTTGCTAGCTCTCTGGTGCTGTACTTATCAGCCTCTAGTGAGCAGTGCCTTCTTATCACCTCTAACTCACCCAGGAGGCTAACCTGAGCTACATACCGCATTCAATGTCAACCTGGATTACAGTGAGATCCTGTCTGAAGAGACCAAAGGTGAATGGAGGTGAGGGAAGGAAGGAAGGATGGAGGGATGGATAGATGGATGGAGGGATGGACAGACGAATGGAGGAGTGGATGGATAAAGTCAACAATTTGTAATTATTTGTTTATGGAAGCAGCTAAATAGGTGAGGAGCAACTATGCCCAGAGACTCAATCAATGAGAGGCACTGTACCCCACTGCAATAGCCAGTCCAGACTAGGCAGAACCGAGCATAGTCACAAACCTTCCTGGAAGCAGAGGCAAAACTGCATCCTGTCTTGGAGACATGTTTGTAGGGTGTCAACTTTGAGTCCACAGCCTGACACTAGGCACTCCCCATCTAGTGGCCTCTGTGCTGCACAGCTGTTTCTTCATGGGGAAAACAGATCCAAACCCAGACTTTTCAGGAGCACAAAAAGCTGCCCTATGAGACTAGATTGAGAAAGCCTTGAAGCTACCCATGACACAGCTCAGAGCTTTGAGCGCTGTATTGACTGTCATTAGCACAATGACATGCTTATATGTACATGCTTGTATGTACACACATGTATGTGGAGGCCAGAGTTGAACCTCAGGTGCTGGCTCTCTCAGGGTCTCTCACAAACCATCCCAAGGAGCTCACTGATCAGGCTAGGCACAAATCCTCCTGTTTGCACCTCTATAGCTCTGGTATTATAAGCTCTCACACTCAACTTTTTCACATTGTGTTCTCATTTTGCACAGGTCCTCACTTTACCGACTGAGCTACCTCCCAGTCCCCTATTTTCATCATTGAAAACAGAGATCTGGGACCAGATGTGGCCATGCATGTCTGTAATTCTAGCCCTTAAGAGGCTAGGACAGGGGGATTTCACATTCCAGGTCATTCTGGGCTATATAGTATGACTCTGTCATGAATGCATGTATGAGTGGATGAATGAATGAAGAATGACTGAAGCTAGCAGCCCAGAGCAGTGTCTATGGACAGTAACGACTCTGAATTAGGAGGTTAGAGTACATGGCCATGGTCAACCCCTTTGTAATTAGAAGATGCCAAAGTTGGAACCTTTGTGTCTCCCTGCAAATCTCCACCTTAAGGTGAAGTGGGGCCCTTGGAGGTGATAGGTCACCGATGGGATTCGTGTCTTTATAAAACAAAAAACAACAACAACAAAAAAAAAGGGTGTTTATTTCCTCTTGGACACAGCAGCAGGGACACCATCTTTGAACAAGAAATAGGCCTTCACCAGACTGAACAGGAAATGGGCCCTTGCCAGAATCCTGTAATGTGCCTTCATCTGGGCTTCCAGCTTCTAGAACTTCAGGGAGTAAATTTCTATTGTTTATAATGGCATTTTGTTATTGTAGCCTGGACAGATTAAGACCTAAAGCCCCAAATGGGTGTGCTCGTATACGTCTGTAATCCTAGCAAGAGGCTGAGGAAGGAGCCTGAGGCAGACGATGATTGCCACGAAAGTCTTATAGCTAGACTGTGTCTTGAAAATAAAAATAGGTCTGGAGAGATGGCTCCATGGTTACGTGCACTGGTTGCTCTTGCAGAGAACCTGGATTCAGTTCCCAGCACATGGAGGCTTACAACTCTCTGTAATTCCAGTTCCAGGGATCTGGTGCCTTTTTCTGGATTTAGTGAATACCAGGCATGCAATATGGTGCACAGATAAACCCTCAGGTAAAATACCTATACACATTTTAAAAAATCTTTAAAACCAAAGCAAAAACAAATAGCAACAAAGACCTATGGCCTATGCTAGTCCCTTTGCCTCTGGGCCCAGTTTTCTCTTTGACACATCATCTACATGACCTTGAAGAAAGAGAAAAGTCACCAGGTTTCACTCTCAATTCTAAGGCAAATCTTTTGTCATGTGAAACCCTCTAAAAATTATCAAATGCAGAGGCTCCTATCAGCTCTCCAGGCCCAGGTTTAATAGCGTCTGTTCTCTTCTCCCCTATTCTACAGACCAGCCTGTAGGGATCAATCAGGTAGGCATGGGCCAGTTCCCCTAAGGCATGCCAACCATAGAACAGAAAGACCTGCTTCCTGCCCACCTCCCAGACTTAGCTTAGGCTTGGAGAGGGCTAAGCTGAGAGTCCCAGCTGTTTTCTTTTTCATCACTGACAAGGTCCTCTTGGTGCTGATGAGGTGAGAACAAGGCACTTGTGATGACACAAAGCCAGCTCCCCACCTCCTGAGGCCTCCACCATCAGGTTAGAGTAAAATCTTATCTGCATTTCAGATAAAATCTTATCTGCCTTTCTGACCCACAGGGTCCTATCAGAAGGCTTAGTGCACCATTTCACACTCCGCCTGTAATTTGCTGAGTCCAACTCTGGTTCCCAAGTGTTCAACCTTCAACACCCAGATAAGAAGCAAGACCCATAGGGACAAAAGGCCTTTCCTGGGCTGGGGGCCAAGGACAGCTCAGTTCCACTGTTGGATCAGGCAAACTCCAGGGGTACTAGGGGGTCACAGGCACCAAGTTCAAAACAGTCTGACACTATCTGATCTTTGGAAAGTTCTTCACTTCTCTGAATCTCAATTCTTATCTCTAAAAGGGGGTTGACAATAGTGTTGGATGACCAATAAGCCATGCATGTATGGTCAGGGGACATGTACAGACACAGACACACACACTCACACACTCATGTATGCATACACACACACAAGGGAAAATTTGCTGTTTCCTCAAGATCAACAAGGTATATGTCACTTTAAATTTTAATTTTGCTTTTATTTAGGGTAAAATTATGGTACATGGACCATAATATTTCAGGACTGAATTTTAAAGCTCCTAAATGAGTCCTGTCTGCCTCCAGGTTTCTGATAAAAGATTGAGAAGACTCCTTGCATATAAAAAGCAGGAAACAACCATTCCCATTGAGCTGGGATGTAGTTCAGTGATAGAATGCTGGACTAGCATGCACAAGACCCAGGTTTGAAGCCCAGCACTGGAAGGGAAAAAAGATAAGCCCACAGAAACAACAACAAATGTTAGAATCCAGACCAGACAGCTACCTAGGCCACAACATAGCTGCCCTACTGAGGGAACTGTATGACTTTCTAGCTACCAGAATTCAGATGCCTGGATTTCTTACTTTGGAGATGAGTTTGCAATGTTAAGATATACCAAAGGATGTAGGAGCCATACATCACCTTCCTTACCCAATTCCCTGCTCAAGTTGTAAAATCTTCCCCCTCACCTTTTCCAGAGACCTTAAGAAGATACACCTTCAGAACCCTGCCATGCTGTGGCTCTCTAGTGCTGAGGTCTAACTTTCCTCAGAGCCCTTGTCATGCTGCTGTCTGTCTGTTTGTCCATGTGTTGATATAGCTTTAAATAAACTTCTTACTTCCAACAATCCATTTCAGTGTCCCTCTTGAACTCCTACTGTCTTGAAAAACAAAACAAACAAATGAACAAAACAAAGAAAGAAATAAATGAAGAAAGAAAGAAACAAACAAACAAATAAGGAAAACCACAAGAAGTGAAGTCTCAGAACAGTGGAAAACAGATTGACAACAAGTTCTACCACAGTGAGCAGAGAGGAAGAAGAATTTAAAGGATTAGAGTAAATGAAATTAAGACTGGTCACACAGAAAGGATCAATACTCTCACAATGAAATGGAAACCAGAGGGCAACAGAGCAATACTTTAAGAATTCTAAGAGAAAAATGATACCTTGTTTAAAATTTTATACCTATCTAAACTAGTTTTTATTTGAGCCATCTGGGGCCTTTTAGATATGCAAGATCTCTACACATCAGGAGCACATGTGCCTTATCTCAAGAAGGTATAGGAAAAGGTGGCATTCAAATAGGAGAGTAAATCAAGAGAGAAGAATATATAGGAACGAGCACAAAAGGACTCCATCAAAGTAGGATAGAGGAGAATTGCAAGATGACAACGAAGATCCCTGGTGACAGGTACCAGTCATGGAGAGGTTGAAGACAGGTGGGAAGATTCAAATAAAGATAATCAAGAACAGAGCATCAGTATGTGATCAACACATTTCTGGACATTTGAAGAAGAAGCTTGCTGTGGAATACTCCTCTTGTATACTGTAAAGATTTGTCACTTGAATTAGTTTAATAAAACACTGATTGGCCAGTAGCCAGGCAGGAAGTATAGGTGGGGCAACCAAACTAAAGATGCTGGGAAGAGGAGGGGAGGAGTAGGGAGTCACCAGCCAGACCCAGAAGAAGCAAGATGAGAATGTCATACTGAGAAAAGGTACCAGCCATGACTGGTACCTGTCACTAGGGATCTTCATCGATAAGAATTATGGGTTAATTTAAGTGTAAGAGCTAGTTAGTAACAAGCCTGAGCTACCAGCCAAGCATTTATAAGTAAAATTAAGTCTCCAAATCAATTATTTGGGAAGTGGCTGCTGGGTATTTGGGAGTTGCTGGTGGGACAGAAATTTTCACTTACATGTGGTGCTCAAATGTTTGGCAAGAAATTCCACATAAAACCTGAGAAAGCTTTAAAAAAGGATTCTAAACACACAAAAGAACAGAGTCAAGCATGGCTTCTTGGTAGCGGTTTTTTCTTGGGTAGGCTCTATTTGCTGGTGGCAAGCAGAGGTGTGGCTCCTTTAAGAGCTGGCTTTCTGATTCAGCATTAGCAGCAAAAACTATGTGGTTCTTTTAAGAAGCCCTGCTACCAAACACTTAAATGGGGTTTATGAGCAGTGGGTGGCATACTACTCAGTGGAAGTGTGAACCAAAATTCTCTCCAGAGTTGGTGCATTGAATGTGGCTCCTTCCAGTACCTCCACCATGAAGCTAGGCACTCAGAACCAAGAAATGGGGTGGAGCCAGTTGCCAAAGCCAAGGCTTTGGTCCTAGCCATGCCTGCTTAGCAGATTAAAGACTCATGTGGTCTGAAAGGATAGAGATATGCAGTAAAGACATATTCAGATGAAGAAAAAAAACAACCTCTAAATGGTTTACAGTGTGTTTAAAAATATACATGGACTTGGGAGAGTAAAGAGTAGGTATAGACAGTCATAAAAAAGAAATATATAGTTTTAAAATAATAAAGTAAAGTCCTTGAAAAGGGAGTAAAGTAGTATTTTAAAAAGCCACGTAAAAATGTAAAATATACAGAGAGTCTGGATACTGTATGTTATTGTGTTGTCTTTGAATTGTTTGGCAGCTGAGGAAGGAGCAACAGCTGCTAAGAGACATTTGATTATAAATGTTGCTGTATTAATCCAACCTATATATTTTGAAAATGCCTTGACTTCAAAATTTAAGGCAAAAGATACATTATTTTGGAGAAGAGGTTATGCTTTTGTTTCCACAGGAAACGAGAGGCTTAGGATTCATTTTGGATTAAGAAAAATCAGGTTTGATCAAGGAAGACCCCCTGAAAAATCTCTGATGGGAACAGATGGCCCAGATGATCCAACACTTCAGAGTGCCTTTGCTGAAGTTTCCTCTGAGTTATGCATCCAGGCTGCTGGCTGAGATAATCCAGCCTCACAGAATTCTCCAGTCAGGACTTGACCATAATCCTGAATTTTCTCAGGGTCCCCCCCAAAGAGTACCAGTACTCCCAATCAACAGGAAGCAGTCTAGAGAACTATGTCCACATTCCCCCCCCCAAAATGGGTTATGGATACTTATTATTGTTTAAAGGGAGTTGGTTACAAGTTGTTATAGATAATGGTCAGGAAATATGTTAAACAAAGGAGATTAGATTCAAGGATCTTGTTCTGAAATAAAAAGGGGGGATATAGAAATGATAGGATAAGGGTAACTTATTGAATCTACTTTAATACAAAAAACAATTATTAATCTTACATATTTTACATTGGTATGGATTTTAGTTTATTGATATAAATTTAAAGTTAATTTTGTTATTTGTATATTTCTACTTTGTTTAAGATATTATGTTTATGCAACTCACTTAAAAATGTAATATATCATTAAGAAATACAGGTTAATAGTCATCTATAATTGTCAAACTTATAGTCATGTTAGGTTTTCTAGGTATACAAAGATATATTTCAGATAGATAGGTAATCTTCAAACACTTCAAAGACCTATGGAATATGGCATTTAAAATATTTTAATAACCTAAAGCTTTTCGTGACAGTAAGATATGTCTGCTCCTGGCAGCACAAATCTACTTCAGAGAAGATGATGGGCATTGAAGAAACTCCGTATGGAGTTTACTTCTTTGTAGCAAAAGTTAGCCACTGGGCAAGAAATTGCCCTTGCCTCGACTGCTGACAGTATGCTGTCCAAATTGGACAAGCAGGATACAAAAAAACGTGACTGCCACACTTTGCCAAGACAAGACAGGACAGTCCTTCAAAAATCCTGCTTCAAAGAAAAGTCTGTCACATATGCTAGACCTGTAGGCCGAAGATGATGCCCCAATGTTGCAGAGGAACCTTGGGTGACTGCCCAGGCAGCCTGAGGTCCCTGTCATTAGGTAACATTTCACCCTTTTGGGGTCTTTGATGGATTTGAAGACTAAAGAGTTATAATTATAGTTTTCCTTAGTTATAATATAAAGTACAAAACTTTAGACTCTATCTTCTGGGGCTGGAATTACAGAAGGCCTGCCATGCCCCCTGACATTCACCTTGGTCCCTTTAGCTGCATAGCAAGCACTTTAACTGCTGAGTCATCTGTAAGCCATCTCCTTAGTGTCCCCTAAACTATATTTTTAATGTTCATTCCATTTGCTCCTCCCTCTTAAGGAGCTTAGCTTCCTTTGAGGAAGGAGTATCATGAACTACAGCATCTGGGCTCTTACCAGTCCCCAACAGCCCTTCTATACTTCTGCTGTTCATATCCAAAGAAAAAAGAAAAGAAAAACCCACTCTAATAGTCACTTGACAGATACTGAATGGCTACCACACACCAGGCATCAGCAAATGAACTGTTAATATGACAGTCACTGTGCTAACTCAGAACAGAACTCATGGGTCTCAGAAGTTTCTGGTCCCTCAGAAACTTAGTGGCCATATACCACATGCTCAGTGCTTATGTGTTAACCAGGTGATCCCAGTCCTGCCTGTGAATACCCCAGCCTGACCCTGGAAGCACTGAGGTGGTAGCTGGGGCTATAGGGCTTCACTTCTGCCATTAGTAAGTAAAGAAAGTGTCAGCCAGCTGACTGATGCCACAAGACAGCAGCTTCATGGGGGGGAGGGGAGGTCACACTGGAGCCACACCATCCTCTACCAACATGACATCCCACATTGGTGAAAGAGACATTAAGTGCATGAATAGAACATCAGAGTCTGTCCTGGAACTCACTCTGTAGACCAGGATGGCCTTGAACTCACAGAGATCTGCCTGCCACTGCCTTCTGAGTACTGGGATTAAAGGTGAGTGCCACCACTACCCAGCAAAAAACCTTCCTTTTGTTAATTAGACAAAAAGGGGGAAATGCTGTGGAATAATCCTCTTGTACACTGTAAGATTTGTCACTTGAACTGGTTTAATTAAATGCTGATTGGCCAGTAGCCAGGCACGAAGTATAGATGGGAAACCAAACTAAAGATGATGGGAACAGGAAGAGAGGAGTCAGAAGTCACCAGCCAGATGCAGAGGAAGCAAGATAAGAATGTCATACTGAGAAAAGGTACCAAGCCATGTGACTAAACATAGATAAGAATTATGGGTTAATTTAAGTGTAAGAGCTAATTAGTAATAAGCCTGAGCTACCAGCAGATCATTTTGAAGTAATATTAAGCCCCCAAGTCAATTATTTGGAAAGTGGCTGCCAGGTATTTGGGAGCTGCTGTTGGGGCAGAAACTTCTGCTTACAGAGGCTAACACATTTTAGAAGAAGAATTTGGGGCAGAACTTGTGATTCAGTACCTAGAAAAATCAGACTGGGGGTGGAGGAAAAGGTTAAGCACTAACTCTAGGGAAAAGAATAAATCACAAAGGAAAAAGAAATCATGGGACAGTGCAGACCTGAGCATGAGTGGAGGCCTGAAGTTAATGCCAGGAATCTTATCACTCTTCCACCTTATTCATTGAGGCTAGGTTGCTCAATCAAACCTAGCTTCATTGATATGGCTAGTCTTCCCTGAAGATTCAGAAAGGGATTTAGCTGATCTATCCTCTATCAACATGACATCCCACATTGGTGAAAGAGACATTAAGTGCATGAATAGAATTCTCCCCAAGCTTATGATTTTCTCCATGATACTTGTTAAAGATTCTTCTAAATTCTTTTGTGGACCAGGGAAATGACTCAGTGGGTAAAGCTGCTTGCCACACAAGCCTGCTGACCTGAGTTCAATCCCCAGAAACCACAGTGGAGGGATGTGTGAGCATACCACAGCACACCTACACATGTGTTCTGTGGTGTGCTCACACATACACACAAACACAACACTAAATTTAAAAAATGTAAGTTCTTATGGTCGATAGTTCAGATATAGCCAAAATGAATGACTGTTACTAGTCAATTAACTGTGAGTATGTATTGGGGTGTGGCGCTGAAGACTGAACCCAGGCCTTACCTTACCAGTGCCAGGCTAGTACTCTTAGCACTGAGCTACACCTCCAGCCCACTTTTCACTTTTCATTTGAGATAGGACCTCACTAAGTTGCCCAACTGGCCTTAAAAATTCTCTGTAGCCCAGACAGGCCCTGAACTTATGATCCTCCTGCCTCAGCCTTCCAAATAATCGAGGCCCAGTACTTTAAAGACTTATTTTATTTTTAATTTATGTGTATATTTATGTAGGTTTGTGCATCTGAGTATAGGTGTCCATGGAGGCCAGAAGAGAGCGTCAGATCCCCTGATTGTGAGCTGTGTGACATGGATACGAGGAGCTGAACTTGGATCCTCACCAAGAGCAGCAAGTGCTCACAAGTGATGAACAATTTCTCCAGGCCCCACTTTAATGAATTTTTTTTTAATTGCAGAGTACTATAATAATGTTTCCCTCCATCAGTACCTGATTCTCCTCTACTAATTAATTTTTTATTTCTTCTATTATTCAAAGAAAACATGTTTCATGGACCTCCCTAAACCCCAGAAAAGAGTCAGACATGATCTCAACCAGTCATGAATAACCCAGTGCCTTTTGCCAGGCAGAAGGGCTGGCATGCACATAAGGCCCTCCTTGATATGGGAGGGAGGAGGAGATTTGGAGTAAGACAGAGATTAAAGCTAGCACTGTGATACACAGACAAACAGATCTCTGGAGCTCACTGACCAGCCAACCTACCCTAACTGGTGAGTTCCAGGCCTGTCTCAAAGGAAACATGGGTGGCATCTGAGGGATGTCACTCAAAGTTGTCCTCTGGCCTGTCTACAAACACACACACACACACACACACACACACACACACACACACACACACACACACACACACACACACACAAGCATGCACGCACGTGCAACCCTCCTCTTGCATGCTTTGGATATCTGGGGGACCACATGGCAACCATTGCTGCTTGACAAAGTTCCAGCTTTTGACTTTGCAGATCACAATTCTCCAGTACCCTTTTACTTTCATTTTCAATAATTCTCACTGCTTTATGGGAGTTTCTTTATGCCTCTTCCTTTGGGAAATTTTGTGCAAGCTTTGAAGGATGAAAATGTACAAAATGGCAGCCTCTTTAAACAAAATAATTCTTTGGAAAAAATCACCGCCTCCGTGGAACCATATAGCATGATGATTCTGCACATAGGAAACCCAAGAACAGAAAAGTTAAAGATTTAACTGGGCACACCTGACCCCAAGAATGAAAAGCATATAATCCAGATCCAGAACTTGAGGCCATTAAAGGCAAGAGTTCAGTTAATAAGTGTAGAGGAATCAGGATGGTACAGTAAAATGGGGAAAGAGTAGGACATCTGGACCTTCCTTTTGGGGAGCATGTGAGGGGAACAGGCCCATCTAGTAAGACTAAGATACAAAGGAGCACATTTAGGAAACAGCTCAGTGCTTATTATGCTACATGGTGCAAACCCTGCATCATGTCCCTTAATGAATGAAAATTGCTCTTAAAATATAGTGGCATGGGCTGGGCATGGTGGTACATGCCTTTATCCCAGCACTCCAGAGACAGAGGCAGGCGGGTCTCCATGAGTTCGAGGCCAGGACAGTCAGGGCTACACACAGAGAAACCCTGTCTCGAAAAATCAATCCATATCCCCTCAAAATTGTAGTGGAGTGTCTGGTCCCCAGAAGAAGTCCTTTTGCCAAGGACAGGCATTTGAATAGGGCCTCCATTACCTCAGAGCCTTGAGGAAAGTTCTGCTTTCTAAAAGCAGTCATTCTCGTTAGCTCTGGGAGAAGGAACCTGTGACCCTTTCATTGATGTAACCCCTAGTGGGGTTACTGAATCTTTGAGAACAATAGGCATTTAGATTCTTGCTGAACTTACCACTTTTGTCTCAGAAAAAAAAAAAATGCTGTAATACATTGAGTCTGCTTTCAGTCTTGCTGTGGCTCAACTACTGTGCAACTAATAACAAATGAGCAGCCATTCTGATTCACCTTCACATTGTGTCAGTCTCCTCCTTCCCCTCGCTGACTCCACACCTCTTCTTTGGGACCTGAACCCCACTGGAGTCCACAGATATCATCACATAAAAATGTCATGCCTTGCCGGGCAGGGCAGTGACGCTCACACCTTTAATCCCAGAACTCAGGAGGCAGAGGCAGAGGCAGGCAGATCTCTGTGAATATGAGACTAGCCTGGTCTACAAAGCAAGTTCCAGGACAGCCTGTCTCGAAAAACCAAAAAAAAAAAAAAAGTTAAAAAAAAAAAAAAAGAAAGAAAGAAAACCCACACAACAACAAAATGTCATGCCTGGATCTATAGCTGCCATCATGTGATCATAAACAAGAAACTAACAAAATGCCAAAAAAGCCTGCGTTGGGGCCGCTGAATCAAACAGCCCTGAGTGCATAAACCAGCATGGCTAAGCCACTCAATTTAGTTGTTGAGTCACTTTTCGACCAAAAGCATGTCCAATGATACGAACACCAGAGCTCTGTACAGTTCACGAAAGAGATGTTTGAGCTGCTTTCCAAGTACACTTTCATACAGGGGACCACAGATACAAAAATATAACACAGATCGAATTCTAACTCCAAAACCTAGTGGGGGTTTCCCCACTTTGGATAGCGTCATCCTGACCCACCTTGCAGGGGTCCCCCTGCTGGTCTTTGGGGGAATGGCAGACTCGTGTCTGGACAGATGAAGTTCCTATTAAGCCTGAGGTCTGGCAAACTGTTGGTAGCTGTGGCACTTCTAGGCACATGTGGATTCCTGCTGTCAGGGATTGCCATCAGAGCTCTTCTCAATCCTCAACTCAGACCTGGGCCTCTTTGAGCTGACTGCCCCTGTGGAGGGATGTAAGTGTGCGGGTTCTATGTGTCTCTTACCTGTTTGCTGCACCTGCTTGTGTTAACTGTGGTCTCATAGCTATTAACCTGCACCAGTGTTCTCCATATTGTTGTCCTGTCCATGAATCACTCCTAGCATCCTATATATGAAAGGCTTAGGTCTAGTGTGTTCAGATTTGAGAATATTTGCTGATTCATAGTGAGGTAGCCAAGTCTCATATATTAGAGATTTTATTTTTTTAATCATGTGTGTGGAGGGGGTGGTGGTGATGTCCATATGAATGTAGGTGCTCATAGATACCAGAAGGACGTTGAATCCCTTAGAGCTAGAGTTACAAGAATTTGTGAGCTGCCTGACCTGGTGTTGGGACCAAACTCAAGTTCTCTGGAAGAGCAGGAAGTGTTCTTAAGTGCCGAGCTGTCTCTCCAGCTCATCTGAAGGTCATTTTACGTGGTATTTGTTTGCTTGTTTGTAGACAGGATCTCTCGATGTAGTCCTGGATGTCCTGCAGCTCTTTATATTGATCAGGATGGCCTGAAAGTCACAGAGCTCTGCCTGCCTCTACCTCCCACTGCTGTACCAGTAATCCCTCACACCATTATACCTGACCCATGTGATGTCAAATAACTTTGCTCATAAACAAAATTTCATGGCCTAGAATTTGCACTTCCTAGAATTTGCAATGAAATTATCCCAGATCTTGGAGCATTTTGGATTGTGGATTTTGGAATTAGGGATGTTTGACCTGTAGTGCCTTATGCTTAGAAAGAGCTTTTGTTGATCAAGTACCAGACTTGTTTGGATGTAAGATGTAATAGTTCATTTAACTCTCATGTCAGCCCTAGGAGGTGAGGCACAGACCTCTTTGTTTGGATGGATGCATTGATTGACTGATTAACTTTGAGACAGGATCTCATTTTGTAGCCCTGGCTGACCTCAAACACTGTGTAGCCTAAGACAGTCTCAAACTTTGCCTCAGTAGAAACACTCATTCAAAATAGTGTCAGCTGGGTTGAGAATCCCAAACCCCAAAACCCCAAATCTGAAACTTTAGTCCAAACATGAAGTCACAAAGGGAAAATTCCATTTGACAAAGTGTTGCTTCATGCACAAATTACTTAAAATATTGTCAAAAATTACTTTGAAACTATATAAAGTAGGGATGAAACATGAATGAATATTGTTTTTTAGACTTGAGTTCCAGCCCCACAAATTCTCATCATGCATATATGAAAATATTCCTAAATCTGGAAAAAAAAAGTTCCAAATCTACAATGGCTCTGGTCCCGAACATTTCAGATAAAGGAATCACAAGCTGACACACCTGAATTTGGAGTGTGTGTGTGCAAAGGTCCTCCACTGGCAAAGCCAGCACAGCAAGGCTCCCAGAAGTGATATAGAGACTATTATCCCCTTTCACATACAAGGAAATTGAGGCTGGGGAGGAGAAGACATCTGATCACAACCCCAGGGATGGACACTGGCAGGTGGCAACCCAGGTCTATGCAGCTTATCCACAGCCTGTCCCCAGCTTCTTCCTCTCTGGCTGCTGGCTGAACCAGTGGCATCCTGTAACGGTCACAGGGATGGCAGAAGCCAGAGAGGGCAATGCCCGTATTTGCTCAAGCCCTGGGTTCCTTACCCCTCCTTGCTGCAGACTGGTGTTCCTTCTGCTTTTGTCCTTTTTTAGTCAAGACGTTGCCTGCCAAACTCCACATTCCTGATGGGGACTCAGGCAGGTGGGGGTGGGGGCTGAGGCTGAGCCCTGAGGTGGCTCTCAGGCCTGGCAGGCTCACCTTGTAGCATGCTTCTGTAGGCTGTGTCAGCAATGGCATAGATGTGGGGCGGCATCTCATGCCTCTTCTTGCCCTTGTACATGTCCACAATCTTCTCTGAGTAGATGGGTAGGTGCTTGTAGGGGTTGACCACCACACAGAAGAGGCCCGAGTAGGTCTGCAAAAGAGAGCTAGGCTCAGTTCTGGACATTTGGATGAGTGAGAGAGCTCCCACACCCACAATCAGCAGCCTCATGCCATGGTGGGGAAACTTAGGATCCTCAGCAGCTCAGCAGGAGCCTTGTGGTAAAGGAAGAAAAAAGCAAGATTGGATTCCCAGGCCATCTGTGGTTGAGAGTTAACCAGCTTTGGGCTCCCAACCCACCACTCTACCTCACTAAGCGTCAGGAGCTTAACTTATATGTCTGTGTGTATATGTTCATGTGTGGAGCACACATGCACATGTGTGCAGACATGTGGAAGCCACAAGTCAACATGGGGCATCTTCTCTAATTCCCACCTTTTTATTGTTTAAGATGGTATCTCTCACTGAACCTGGAACTTACCAATTTGACTAGGCTGGTTAACAATAAGCCCCAGGGATCCCTGTCTCCACCTCCCCAGCATCAGGGTGGCAGGAGTGTGGCTCACCACACCTAGCTTTTTCCATATGTGCTGGGAACTCAACTCGGGTCCTTCTGCTCGAGCAGCAAGCACCTTACCAACCAAGCCATCTTCCCAGCTCTCCCAAAATTCCTTTTTTATGTACCTCATCTTTATTTTTTATTTGATTAAAATATAGAATGCTACTTAAGAATACCAATGGGCAGTGGTGGAGTGTGCCTTTAATCCCAGCACTTGGGAGGCAGAGGCAGATGGATCTCTGAGTTCAAGGCCAGCCTGGTCTACAGAATAAGTTCCAGGAGAGCCAGGGCTACATAGAGAAACTCTGTCTCAAACAATGAAACAAAACAAAACAAAGAATATTAATGACAATGTGGCTTTTAATTTATAATAAAAACAGCGAAGAAATATCTAACCACAAAAGCCCGTGGAGAAGGGAGTGTATATGGACAGTAGGACTGTCCTAACCTTTTACAGAAGGGGACAATGTGGTCGATGCTTAGAAGTAATTTAATAGTTTAGGGATGTAGATGATGACAAATGAGAGACACATATTAAAAACCAGAAGTGCCACTGAAATGTTTAGGGTGCTAACTCGCAGTAGGGAGGAGGTGACATACTACAGCATGTTCAAAGGTGAAAGGGAACAGAGGCTGAGTGTGTGGCAGTGAGTAGAGTGCTTGCCTAGAATGCACAGAGCCCTGGCTTTTATCCCCAGTGCCACATAAACCAGGTGTGGTGGTGCACATCTGTAATCCCAGTACTCAGAGCATCAGGAGTTCAAAGTCATCCTCAACTATAAAGCAATTTTGAGGCCAACCTGGGCTACATGGGATCCTATCTTTAAAAAAAGGTGGTGGTGAAATGACAAGGAATAAATGTGAGAAATAAAATAACAAAAATCAAAAGCAAGATCATACCTGCTGCTCCTCACAGTTGCAGGATTGGTGAGGAGAAAGGAAGGACTACTGGGGCTATGGTGGCCCCAAAGGCCCAAGCTTGATAACTCCACAGTGTCTGTTCCTCCCCAAGGCCAGGAGAGAGTGGAACAGTGACAGGAGACTCACACCAACCAAGAGAACTAGAAATAGGAGAAGCTCTGAGGAGTGCTGGGATGGCCATGGGAATTCCTGGGGTGCTGAATCTTGAAGGACAGTGAAGGCAATCCAGATCAGGAGATTGAAGGCTCAGAGGCAGAGAGGGAGGCAGCAAGCAGCATGTGGGCTGCAGCTGGACCAGTCAGAAGGAGGGGGCATCTTTGGAGGTCAGCAGAAGCTAGGACAGCCTCTGGCTAGGTGGGAGATCTTCCCAGTGTCTCCCAGGTCATTCTCTGACCTGAAAAGGCCCCCTGCAGTCACCCCTACACACCCAGCCTCCTGTTCTGTCCTCTTCAGCCTCAACCTAAAGCTTGGCATGTAGTAAGTACAAAATAATGCTCATAAAATGACTGCCAAGGGTTAAGTTGAAGCCTCCCCAAGGGTAGAGGCAGCTTGCTTTGCCTGTATGTCCTAGAGAGCTTGAACTGCACACAGTAGGCGTTCAGTGGATACCTTCTGTGCCATGACTGTGGCCTGTTCCTTCCTATCCCCTTCACACCCAGGCTCCCAAAGAGTAGTGCCAATCATTAAACATCTCAGGGAAAACCAGCCAGGCTCTACCTGTTTTGGGTCTCAATCCTGGCCCCCAGGTCACTGGGGCAACACCCTTTTCAGAATGATGTCATTTATGTCTGGGGCACCACCACCATCTCCTAGTCTAAACTCCAGGAAGTAGTTAAGAATACTGGGGACTTGAATTTGAACCCTCATCCTGCTACTTTCTAGCAGGGAGACCCTGGACAAGTCTCAACCTCTCTGAGTTTCAGTCATCTTGATCTGCAAACCAGGAGGACACAGTAGCAATTCTCACAGCTTTGCTCTGAAATGATGCACATAAAGTATCTAACATCATGCTTGTATGTAGTAGGTGCTCATTCGGTGTGATTATGCCTGGATGCCTTTAGTTATATGAGACCAGAAAACATGGCACCTTGGAGTCTCCATATATACTGTTCCCACTGCTTGGAATTCTTTTTCCCTGGTCTTCCATTTTCATCTCTGCTTTCAGGGCTCAGCTTCAACATCACCCTCCCAGACCTAGCTGGACACTAGTGTGTTTCCAGTACCCAAAATATTTGTTGAGTAGAATCTGTAAAAGAAAGTTCTTCTGATTTCATATCTGAATTAAAAAAAAAAAAGAGGACATGACCACTCCTAAATATGGTTGAGGAGGTTTATTATAGATATGAGGGAGAAAACAGAGGCATCTGGAAGGGTCCAGACTGAACTGGGCCATGAGAGGTGTGGTGGTGGGAAGCAAGAGAGAGGAACTAGGAGCCAAGAGGCCAAGAGCAAGCCAGGAGACCAAGAAACCAAGACCTCTTTAGGACATGTAGCCAAAATGTCTAGGTCATTTGGGAAGAGCAGCTGGGGGAAGGTCAGCAAAGCTCAGGCGCTGGAGAGTTTAGGGTACGGGGGCGGGGCACACCAGCCAGAATGAATCTTTAACAGGAGATTCTGGGAGAACCTGGGGACAGCAGCTGCCTTGATATATTAAATACACACCTCAGCTAACCATTTGTTTGAGACCTAACAACTTCCTGCTTGCTTCTACTTCTCCTTTTGAGTCTTACTCCATGCTTCAGGCAGATCTGAGTCTGCTCAGCTGGCAAATCCTCTTAAGGAAATTAGGGTCTCATGCCCAGGATAGTCCCTCTCCTGATGTTTGCTTGAGTTCAGAGGTTTCAGCATCCCTTCCCCTCCCTTGTCCCAGCCAGGCATCTCAAGGCCCAATGCCACCAGCAGGTCCCAGCTGGAGTAGGATCTCCTTTTTGTGACCGTATTAGGAAGCAGGCCTGGCTGTTCCCCATGCTTTATATGGTCAGCTCCACAGCACAGAGCAGGAGCTGCTCCCAAGGCCTTGGCCTCAGGAAGAGAGAAGGATTGGTAGTGATGGGGAGGAAGTTGACTGAAAGACACATGCCAGGGGCAATCTCAGCTTTGTCTCACAACCCACTAAATGTGCACATGGCCTGACCCTGAACCTCCCCTCCCCTCCAGAAACTAGTCTGAACCCTGCATTTTCTACAAGGTTCTCTGTGGCATCCATACTTTCTGAGTATCTATGCTGAAGACAGATACTTCACCAAGAATGTACTTCTGCTGTGGCTGGAAAACCAGTGACAGCTGGGGAGCCTGTTAGTAGGGGATAGCCTTGCTGGTACAGTCCATGGCCACAGCAGGAGATTCTACTCTGCTATGAAGAGTACACATTCAGATACACAGATGTGCAGAATGTGGTCCACACTGCTAGTTTGAAGGAACAGAGTATGTTCTTCATTTATCTACATATGTATAAAATAGTGTACAGGGCTTAGTGAAAAACAGGAGTCAAGAACAGCAGGATCATAGCTATATTCCCAGAGCTCGGGAAAGCTGAGATGGGAGGATCTCAAATTTGAGTGAGATCCTGTCTCCAAGCAAATGGTGGGCCAGTCTCTCTGAGGGTGGGGGTAAGGGTGGGAAGGATAAGGGACTGGAATGAAAGGGAAGGTTCTCTGTGCCCTTACATAGCTGATTTAATTTCTATACACCTTAGCTATTCAATAGGCCTTAGATCTGACGAGGTAGGTACTGACAGAGGCAGAAGACCACAGGCACAGCTGAGCAACAGGAACAAGTTGCATAAGGTTCAGGGAGTGACATTGCTGTTGAATTTGTTAGACTCTGGGATCTGCACAAATGACCCTGTAAATAACATGTGTCCCCAAGATAAAAGGTTGAGAGTTAAAGGTGGGGAAGGACTCTTGCCTTTCGAAACATACGCCTTTCTTTTGGGGGTGTATGCAAGGTATGTGTACACATGTGTGCATGTGTGTAGGGGCCAGAGGTCAATATTGGGTATCTTCCACTATTGTTTGAGACAAGGTCTCTCACTGAACCTGGCACTCACTGACTAGCACCCAGTGAGGTCCCTAGGATCCACCTGTCTCTACCCACCCAGTGCTAGGGTTACAGAGGTATACCACCATACCTGGCTTCTTATGTGGTCACCGAGTATCCGAACTAGGTCCTCATGCTTGCACAGCCTCAACATTCGCTTTTTCAAAAAATTTCTTGAGTTATCACTCAAGATGAGCCCTGCTTCATCTTTAAAGTCATAAGGTTGTAACAACTAATTCATGTGACTCCCCAAGAGGTGGCCTGCAGTTGTCCTTCTTTCTATCCTCTGCAGCCCTGTGGAGTGACTTCTTCCAGTGTTTCTACTCAGGAAAGTCCCTGGCACACAACAGACCCACAACTGAGTTCCCTCCCCTGTAGCCCCCACCCCACCCCTGAGCACAATGCCTGGAACAGAGCTGACTGCTAACGTCCTCTGGGATAAATTACAAGCAGAGAGATCTCAGCCAATGACAATGAACAGAAGAGCCAGGAGGCCTGAGACAGGAGTCAGAGCTATGTGCAAGGTGTGCCCTAAACCCTGAAGCAGCCCTGCAAGGAACCCATAGTCAGAAGAGGAGGCAGGCCCTCTGTCTTAGACAGAACCTTCTAGATGCCAGAGAACACAAGGTCTGCCAGGACCTTCTGAAAGGTCCTTTGTTTAGGATGAGTCCAGTAGAAGGACCCTATCATTAAGGAAAAAATCAGGCAGTCAGCCTCCTGAGCTGAAGGCCCATAAATCCCTGACACATCCAGTCAACAGGAGCCCTACATGCTGTGGCAGGCTGGGGTCACTCCTGGCTCCCAGACCCAGACTGTTTTTATTTTATCATGGGCAGAAGTTTCTATGAAGTGATTCATTTGAGCAGAATGATACTAGGCAGCAGTGGACATGTAGTCCTTCAGTCAAGAAGATTGAATCTAATCCTCCCAGAGAAGCAAGGCAGGGATTTGAAACGTCCAGACAGTTTTAATCTGTTTCTAATGATGCTCTGATCCTGTGCTTCCCAATTTCCACCATGTCAGAGAATTGTGAGGTGAAGTGAACACTCAGGCCCATCCCCACACAGTGATGATGCATCTTGAGGGGAGACTGGAGTCCTAGGGCCCAGTGCTCTATCCAGCAAGTACTAATTTTTCTAATTTAAAAAAATTTAGGACATTTTACAGTCCACAGGGGGCTTTTTGTCATTTTCAAGAGGCAAACTAGCAGGTATGTCTAACTTGCAGTCCATGGGCCATGTGAGTCCTAGAATAGATATGAACTTGGGGCAACAAAGTTCTGTAGGTGACAATATTGTGCCACATTGTCAAAGGTTGGATACCCTGAAAAGTTGGAATGAAATGCTATGGTCCTTTTCCAGATGATGTGCAAGGGACCCAACAAGTGACCAGTAACAGCCAGTCACAGCAGACACAAAACCAAGAACAAGACCCCTGGCATCTGCCAGGAAGTATCCATGATCTCTTTCTAGAAAGAGCCTCAGGACAGGCTGTCATGACTCCTCACAATTCAGAGACGAAAAGAACATTTGGAGAAACAGGGAAACTTCCAAAGGATTCACCAGCACCTTCAGAGATGAAGGTGGACAAAAGGCCAGTGTCTCTACCTGCCAGGCAGTAACCATGGGGACATCTGTGTCCTTTGTGTTCTAAGGAGCTGGTCCAGTCCACAAGGAGCCTGTGTCCTCTAGGTACCACCTCCATCAGATAGCTTAGGCTGAGCAACAGAACGTGATAATGAGATTGTTTTAGAATTATAACATCTTGTAGCCGGGCGGTGGTGGCGCACACCTTTAATCCCAGCACTCGGGAGGCAGAGCCAGGCGGATCTCTGTGAGTTCGAGGCCAGCCTGGACTACCAAGTGAGTTCCAGGAAAGGCACAAAGCTACACAGAGAAACCCTGTCTCGAAAAACCAAAAAAAAAAAAAAAAAAAAAAAAAGAATTATAACATCTTGTAGAACAGCTGTTAAACTCATGACATGTGGCCAAGATATAGCTGAAGAAATGACCTCATAAATATTTGTGTTTAAAATTAACTCACAAGCCAGGCATAGCAGTGCATGTCTTTAATCCTAGCAGAGGTAGGTGGATCTCTGAGTTCGAGGCCAGCCTAGTCTACTGAGCAAGTTCCAGGACAGCCAGGGATACAAAGAAACCCTGTCTCAAAAAAAAAAAACACCCCAAAAAACAATCAATCAATCAATCAATCAATCAATCAATAAGTAAAATTAACTCACATCCCAATGTAGTTAAGAGATAAGTACCCAGAGGCAGCCATGTTGGAGAATGTGACTCCAAGTCACTAGAGTGGACACACAGAGTTCTAGGTCCCATGTGGCCATTCCTGTGTGACACAGAGGGCCTCCATGAAACCTATTTAGATCCTTATGTGCCCTATCTAGTTCCCAGGGGCAGGGAGTCACCAGCCTTTCTGAGGAGCTTTCCCTAATTCCAAGATGGAGGAAAGGTCAGGAATGACATCCTCAACATCCATGGTGTCCTGTCATTTGCTTTAGCACTTGTGGAAGGTCATCATTCCCATTTTACAGACATGAGGACTGAGGCTTCCAGAACACAACAGTCTGCTCTATACCTTGAACCAGGCAGGAAAGGACAGAGATGTGAACCAAGGTCTGAGTGACCTTACTTTGTAGTGTGAACCCTGCTTGTAGTCAAATCTGTAGAATTTTGACCTGCATCCTAAACACAACTTTTGTGTGTATGTGGTGCATATGTGTGTGTACATGTTTGTATATGAACATGTATGTTCTTGCCAGAGCTTGATGATGGGTGGCTTCCTTACTTGTTCTCTGCCTTATTTTTTGAGTTGGTGTTCCTCATTAAATGAAGAACTCAATTCAGCTAGCCTGGCTGCCTGGCAAGCCCTGGTGTCTGTATCCTAGCATTGGGTGCTGGGATCCAAACTCAGGTCCTCAGACACACATAACAAACACATTTTTTTGGAGACAAGGCCTCACTATATAGCTCATGCTGGCCTTGAACTCTTGATCTTCCACCTCAACCTCCCAAATGCTATGATTACAGATATGCACCATATCCAGCTCTCACAAACACATTTCCAGTCCCCTTTCTTCCACAAGGAAGCTGAAAAGAGGTCATAATCCCAAGATACTCACATAGATTAGGCCCGAGAAGTATCGCTCTCTCAGGTTGTGAAGCACAGAGGCCTCATTGAGGCATGTCAGTTCTGCCATGTCTTCCACTTTGGAGAACTTGGGTGGATTCATTTTTTGGATGTCATCTTTGCCCACTGTGACCTTCTTGCCATTTTCCACCAGCTCCACGACTACCTCATCACCTTTTTCCTCCTTGATGCTGGCTGCCTCAAAGCCCTGCTTCTCTGAGGGGACCCATACCAGCTTCTTGGCCACCCAGTCGGCCTGGGCCATTGGGCTGTTGATGAAGTTTTTATCCACAAAGAGGAACTTCTCATCATCACTGAGTTGTCCTTTCTGTGCCATGGTGTCTGGTGGTCCCCTGTAGAGTGGAGAGAGGGTGTTAGAGTGAAGCATAGAGACAAGTAGGCCCTCACCTCACCACATCTAGGGACGAAGGGTGCAGAAATATCTCACAAAAAAATAAGAATGCTCTCTGCAGTACTGGTTACATTATCAAAGAGGGCAAAAGCCTGAGGCCCTTCAGTGAAGGAATGACATGAGAATCTCATAATGAAACCCAGACAATTCAAATGCCCACCTGTGTGAGACTAAATATGTAAACCAGGGCATTTTTCTTAAAGTGAACTACTACTTGGTGCTTAAGAAGTTTGTCTGCAAGTGTTGACATGGAAAGATACTTAAACCTTCTTTTTGTTTGTTTTTGGTTTTTTGAAGCAGGGTTTGTGTAGCCCTGGCTGTCCTGGAACTTGCTCTGTAGACCAGGCTGGCCTCAAACTCACAGAAATCCACCTGCTTCTGCCTCACAAGTGCTGGGATTAAAGGCATGCACCACCATTACCTGGCTAAAAGATACCTAAATCTTAACTGTCTCTTACAAAATAAGAGGTGGGTCATCTTATGTGTAAACACAGAACTACCATATGATCCAGGAATTCCATTCATAAGATAAATTAATGTATCAATGTATCTAAAAATGTGGTCATAAATGTTCCTAGCAAGTTTATAATAGCCCCAAAGAAGAAATACCACAAGTACCCATGAACAGATGAATGAATGAATAAAATGTGGTAGATCCATACAGTGAAATATTATTGAGCCATAGAAAGGAACAGAATGTTGCACCTGCTACAATGTGACTGAATTTGAACACAATGCTGAAAGAAAGACCACATACGGTATGATTCCATTTATCAGAATTGTCTAAAATAGGCAAATCCATGAAAACAAAGTATATTAGCCCCTGCCAGGAGCAGAGTAAGAATCACAAGTTAACAACCAACAGGTGCATAGTTTCTTTGTGGGGTGATGAAAATTTTTTTTTTAAGTTTTTCGAGACAAAGTCTCTCTGCGTAGCCCTGGCTGTCCTGGAACTCACTCTGTAGACTAGACTGGCTTCAAACTCAGAGATCTGCCTGCCTCTCGAGTGCTGGGATTAAAGGCGTGTGCCACTACCACCCGGCTAAAAACGGATTGAAAAACTTCAATGGGAAAGGGGCTTGGCAGTGGAAGGCGTGCTTAGCTTCACAGCATCAAAAACAATAGGTGAGGAGATTAGACTGTATGTGAATTGTTTCCAAATGAAGCTCTGTTGCAGGGAGGGATGCTGGGGATTGAGTACCAAGAGAGCATTTTTAAAAATAAAAGGGAATTGTAGAACAATGTAATAGCCTGTTTTTCTGTTTAAAAATATCTGAAATTTGGACTAGAGTATAGCCCAATGATGGATTATAATGTAAAACATAACATATGTATGTGTTCATGTGTCCATGTGTGAATATGTATGTATTCATGGATGCATCTATGTGTATGTACCACATATATGTATGCATATGTTTGTGTACTGTGCATATGTTTACATATGCGTACACTTATGTATGTATACATGTGTACTTTAATGTATGTACCAGTGTGTGTGCATGTGTTCATTCATGTGTGTGTACATGTTTGTTTATATTTGTGCTCATGTGTGAGAGTTCACATATGTGCATGCATGTGTGGAGGCCAGAGCTGGATGTCAGGTGTCTTCTTCAATCACTCTCCATCTCATTTTTGAGACAGGGTCTCACTGAGCTTGGAGCTCATCCATAGATAGACAGATCAGCCAGACCCTGACATCCTCCTATCTCTTCTGTCCAGTGCTGGGATCACAACTCCCAGGTCTGAGCTCTCAGAATCTGAACTCAGATCTTTATTCTTTGCAACTGAGCTATTTCCTCAGCCCTCAGGCTCTTCATTTTAAGAGTAACTGTTAGCTGGAAAGCTGCTGGAGGGCTGTCAGGGGATGGATCAGGCTGGACCACCTAACCCCATAAACTAATCAGACCAACAGAGAGAAAAAAAAGTAGAAAAACAGTAGCTTTCAGAAGCATCCAGGCACAGTGGCTCACACCTACAACCTCAGCATTTGGAAGACTGAGTCAAGATGATTTCTGTGAGTTCTAAGCCAGCTTGGGTCAGAGTTAAGAACCTGTCTTAAAAACCAGACCACAAAAATGAGTCTCCAGATTTGATGAGACCCTGTGTAGTCTGGGCTGACTTCAAACTCATAATCACTGTGCCTTGGCTTTCTGAGTGCCAGGATTGTAAGCACACATCACCACTTTTACCTTAGATAATTTATTAAATTCTGTGGTGAGAAGTTAGGCATGACAACTTCCAGTATCTAGGAGGTGGAGGAAAGAATAGGAGTCCAAAGTCATCCTCAGCTACTTGGGGAGTTCAAAATCATCCTTGACTACATGAGATCTTTTTGTTGTTTGTTTGTTTTGTGTTTTGTTTTGTTTTTTAAATAAAAAAGTAATAAAGCATTAAAGAGCGGAGGGTATTGAGACAGAGCTCAGGGAGTAAAGGTGATTGCCACAAAACCTGATGACCTGAGTTTAATCCTGAGGGTCCACATGATGGAAAAAGCAAACCAACTCATGTAAGTTGTCCTCTGACTTCTACACATGCACCATGGCATGTGTGAGCCCACACACATGTACACCCATGAAATAAATGCTCATTTTTAATTTTAAAAAAGGAAAATAAAACTTACTTTAAGCACATAGTTCAGCAGTGTAAAGTATATTTCACATTTTCTATAATAGATGAGGACCCTTTTTAATGGCCTCCAGTCACTCAGAGGGCTGGACTAGTGTGCCATTCCTCAACAGCAGCAGACTCTTTAAATTGCAACTAAGTAAGAAAACATCATAAAACGTTTTATGAAAACGTTTTATGAAAACAGAAAAATGAAAATACATGCAGATTAGCTTTTCCAGGAATCTCGTCTAAACCGGGACTTAGAAGCACAAATGAGATCAAGTGCAAAGATTGAGTCTCAGGCCAAAAGAGGAGTGAGAGCAGCTGGCTGCTCCCTAAGGCTTTGTTACCCTTGACAGTGTGAAGCACAAGACTGCTTTGGTCTTAGCCAGGGAGGCTGAAATTTTGGTTTCCAGACTGGGTGCTTTGGAGCCCTGATGCCCAGGAATATTTGGGGTTGGGGGAGGGGTGAGAATGGGATCAAGGACACTTTTCAAACACTGCAGTAATGACAAAGCCAACAGGCAGGGCTCAAATGACAACAGCACCCAGACCTGAGTTTGAATCTCCCTGACATAAAAAGCAAGGCTTGCCATGTGTGATTGTCACCCCAGCGCTAGAGAAGGGTCAGAGACACACAGATCCAGAGAGCTTGATGGCAGAAATGGGGAGCTCCCAGTTCAATACAGAGCCTGTACATGCTCACACACCCACCTGCGTTCACCCCTCTACACACACACACACACATACACATACACACACACACACACACACACACACACACACACACACACACACACACACACACGAGAAAAAGAGAGAGAGACAGACAGAGCAGCTATGTGCCACATCTTCCTTGCCCTTCACTAAAAGATGCAGAGGCTAGACAGAACATCCCAGTTACTGGCAGATTTTACAATCAGACAACCATTCTGTTCCTATGAACCTGTAGAGAGGAAGGGGCTCCCGAAACAACACTACATATGTACTTACCTTGGAAAGAAAGTACTTACTTCACTGAGCCCCCCCAAATAAATTATACCAGTAATAGTTGTAATAGCTGCAAAGCCATATGGAGTGATAGTTACTCCCTTATTTAATCTCATAAATAAGTAAGTAAGTAAGTAAATAAATAAATAAATAAATAAATAAATAACAGAACCCTTAGATATTGCTAAGGTATAGCCTAGAGGTGGAACACTTGCCTGGCATGCTCCAGGCCCTGGGTTCCCATTGCCAGTACCATAAAACACAGTGATAATGCAAAAAAAGCACGTTTAAGGCAGGAGAGTGTAGTTTAGAAGTGGAGCACTTGCCTAGGATGCCCTAGGCTCTAGAGTCTATCCCCAGCATTGCAGAAACACTTGTTTACAAATGAGGAAACTGAGGCACACAGAGGCAAAGTAGGTTGTCTGTCCTTTTAGCTGATCATTGCGGCATCTGAAGAAAAGGTTTTTGTTTCTTTGGTGTGTGGGGGGGTATTTTTTGTTTTGTTTTATTTATTTATTTGTTTGTTTAGAATTTTGAGGAGGTGGCAGAGAACCTGAAGACAGAAAGAATTTCAGTCATGCAGAGAACACATCCTGCCTCTGTTCTGGCAGCTTGGAAATTCAGGATAACTCAGTTTATTGTCAGAAGGACTTGCCTCAGCCTGTTCTCGGAGCCTGAAGTTTTCAAAGCTGAGGACAGTGACAATACAGCAAGAAGTATCAGGAGAAGCATGGGGAGGAAGGAAAACAGTAAAGCTGCAGCTGCCAGCCAGGCACAGTGGCACACACCTGTAGTCCCATGATGGAGGAGGTGGGTTTGAGGCAAGCCTGGGTTACAAAGAGAGACTCTGTCTCAAAACAAACAAATGGACTGGGATGTGGTTCAGCGGCACAGCATTTGCTCAGCACGCACAAGGCCCTACTTCAAATCCCAGTACCAAGACAAGAAGACGGTTGGAACCAGGAAGCACAATGGCAGCAGAGACCCCACAAGAGGGATTGAAGTGACATTTAGTCTTCTAACTCCCATCCAGCCTCTGTGCTATTGGCCTTAGCACTGGCCAGTTCTCTGGCTCTGTACAGTGTGAGAGTTCAGCAGGGCCTACTCTATGTCAGTATCCACCTTCTCCCAGGTGTGACATCAAAAGGAAGTCCGAACACTACCAGATATCACTCCCAGAGGGGAAACTGTCCCCAGTTTGAAACAAAAACCTGTTTTTGGAGACAAAATCTCATCTTATCATTATGTAGCTGAGAATAACTTTAAAGTTCTCCTGATTGTTGGGATTATAGATGTGCACTATCACACTCAGTTTCTGGGGTGCTGGAGATCAAACTTTGTGCATGCTAAGCAAGCACTCTACCAACTGAGCTATATTCCCAGCCTAAATTTATTCTTTTTAGTTGGTCAGTGTTTAAGGTGCTGGAGATCAAACTCAGGGATTGCACATGCTCAGTATGTGCTCTACCATTGCGCTATATCCACCAGGCTCTGGCACAAAGCTGGTCACACAGTAGCAATCCTCCTGCTTCAGCCTTCCAAGTGCTTGGAGTATAGATATAACCACCATGCATGCTCCCACCCTACATATTGCCTGGATTTTAAACAGCACAGAGATAAGAAATAAGTTCTTAGAGCCCAAGCTGCAGCTCACTAAGTCAGTCATTAGTGTCAGTTCTAGTTCAAGTTCACATCTCCATCCAGAAAGTCACTCAATGAGCAAGAGAGGGAAGAGAATCCTAAATGCACTAGTTCTTCAAACCTGTGCTGTCCCAAGAGGCCTTTGGGGCTGTAATCTGTTATTAATCATCACCACTTAGCCCTCTCATCCTTTTCTTGAGATAGGATCTCACGTAGCCCAGGCTAATCTCAAACTCACTCTGTAATCAAAGATGGCTTTGAACTCTTTTTTTTTAAATAATTTTTTTCTTTTTTCTTTTTTTAATAAATATTTTTATTTTATAATTATTTTAATTTTATATATCAGCCACAGATTCCCCTGTTCTCCCTCCTCCCACCCCCAGCCTTCCCCCTCAATCCACCCCCCATTCCCACCTCCTTTGAACTCTTGATCCTCCCACCAAATGCTGGGGGCCACAGGTGTTTCCTACCATACCTGGTTCATGTGGTTCTGAGGATGGAATGCAGGGCTTTCCGTCTCTATCAACTGAGCTACATCTTCCACCCAAGGCCTGCTACTCATTGGCCATCAGACCAGGGGTGTACCATATCCATCATCTTGAATGTCTTATGAAGGTTCTATGAAGTGAACATCACTTATATCCCCATTTTCCTGTTACCACAACTAAGGTCATAAAGGTTAAAAAAAAAAAAAAAAAAAAAGGCTTGATCCCAGATCTAACCACCCTTCTACTCTCAGCAGTAAACTCTTCCTCACCCGCTGGCCCCAGTGCCACTCAGCTCCCCACCACCCCCAGCCGCCCCAACGGCACCTCCTACTCTCTTAGCCCCCTCAGTACCTCCCCACCACCCTCAGCGCCCCCAGCACCTTCTCATCCCCAGCCCCCCAACACCTTCCCACCCCCAGACTTCCCCAGCACCTCCCCACAACGCCCAGCCCTCCAGGGCACTCCCCCAGAAGAAAGAGAACAAGAACCTATCCCTTCACAGGGGCTTGGTGACACCCCCCAACTCCGGGGAATCCCAATGACTTTTCAAGCTGCTTCGGAAGGAAGCTCTTTCGAACAGCGAACAGTGAAGGTGAGATGACTCTGTCTCTCCCACCAAGAGAAATGGGTGGTTAAGGGAAAGGGTCATGAACTGGGGAGATAACAAAGTGCTTGCTGTGTAGACAAGAAGACTTAAGTTAGAGCTCCAGAAACTGTGTTTTAAAAAGAAAGAAAGAAAAAGCTATATGTGGTGGCATGTACACATAATCTAGCCCTTGAAGTGGAGGGGAAAGACAGATCTTGGGGGCTCAGGGCCGGCCAGTCAAGCCTACTTGGCAAGTTCCAGGCTGGTGAGGGCCACTGTTTCCAAAAGCAAGGTGGATGGTACCTGAGGAACAACAGCCATCTCTCTCTCTCTCTCTCTCTCTCTCTCTCTCTCTCTCTCTCTCTCTCTCTCTTTCCTTCTTTCCCTCCCTTCTTTCCTCTGTCTCTCCCCAACACACACACACACAACTGAGGTCACTCCTGTTCAGAACCTTTAGGCCCTCAGAGCCCCACTGTGCTTTGCATCTTACAACTTAGGTAGAACAATGCTTAAAATAAATGCTGAGATACAGGCCTAGTTGGTCCTGATGGGCATCTGCAGTCCTATTCCAGGCCCATCTAAAGACAGCTGCTGATTCTCAGTGTGCTGTCAATTCACCTCTTTGCTGAGAACTCATACAATTATCGAGGAAGGCAGTATACAAGCCAAGAATATATACAAGCTAAGCATTCTTTAACCCCAATGATTCCAAAGCTCACAGTTTTATGAGGGTCAATATTGTACAAGCAGGAAAGTTCATATTTGACTTCATATAACAGGTCACAATTAAAATGTAGAGTTAAAAATATCACATATGAGCTGGGCAGTAGTGGTGCACACCTTTAATTCCAGCACTCAGGAGGCAGAGGCAGGTGGATCTCTGTGAATCTGAGGCCAGTCTGTTCTATAAAGAGAGTTCCAGGACAGCTAGAGCTGTTACATAGAGAAACTGTCTCAAAACCAAACCAAACCAAACCAAACCAAACCAAACCAAACCAAACCAAACCAAAACAACAAAACAAACAAACAAAAACCCACTGCATACAATGACTGTCCAGCCATCTGCATAAAACAAAGATGAAACATCAAGATTTGTGTTCACAGTTGGATGTGATGGCTTGTGCCTTTAATCTCAGCACTTGGGAGGCAGAAGCAGGAGGATCTCTGTGAGTTCGAGGGCAGCCTGATCTACAGAGAGTTCCAGGACAGCCCGAAGTACATAGAGAGAACTTCTCTAAAAACAAGAACAAAAAACCCAAAACAACAACAGCAAAAAGATGAGTGTGCTCAGAGTTGGGTCTCATTTCCAGGATATCTCATTATGAATAAGCAAATATCCCAAAATCAAAAAGAAAAATTTGGAACATTTCTGGTTCTAGGCATTTCTGATAAGCAACAGTCAACCCACACATGGATACTCCCCCAAACACTATTTATACATGGTGGCATGGACCCAGTATATGTTTGTAAGAGTATATATTTGGTAAGATATACTTCCACACAACAAAATACTATGCAGTAGATAAAAAGAATCATACAATGATATAAGGATATAGAAAAGATAGTGAAGATTTGTGCTAAGGTGAAAAAACATTTTGTAGAATTCCAGAATTTGCATAAAAAAGGAAATTTGACTTAGAATAATTTTAGGATGACATGTAAGAAAGTTTGTTAGGAGTGCATATAGAGACAGGCAGAATGGAGAGAGGTAAAAAGGACAGAAAGATGCTTATCTGGAGTCAGAGGAATGGCTAGGATGACCTTTGGTGGTCTCAGACACTTCTGAAGTTCCCTATCATTGACTGCATGCTTCACTAGTGGAGGAGCAGGAAGGTACAGTTATCCTTTGGTCCGTTTCAGGACCACTTTGGATACCACAATCCACAGATGTTGAAGTCTCCTCCATAGAAAGCCGTAGTGTTTGCACAGCACCTTGAGCAACCTCCCAGAGTGATAGAAATAGTTGTTGTGCTGCATAACTTAGGGATAGTGACAAGAAAGAAGGTCTGTATGTGTTCAGTTCAGATGGTGTTAAAAACAAACTTCCAGTCCAAGGTGCCCTGGATTCATCTGTGGGGACCCATAGCACAGAGGACAAGTTCAAGTGGGCATGAGTAGAACAGGCCAGGCCCCTCCCCTCTGTCAGCCATTCTGATGAAGATGGGTCTCTGAAGCTCTGGTGAGTCACAGCAGCCTGACCTCCCCCTGCAAGAGTGCTGGGTGGTTTCTTCCTCTGTGGTCTCAACACAGACAAGAGTGCCTTCAAGGGACTGGAGAGATGGCTCAGTGGTTTAGAGCACTGACTGCTCTTCCAGAGGCCATGAGTTCAATTCCCAGCACCCACATGGCAGCTAACAACTGTCTGTAACTACAAGATCTGACACTCTCACACAGACATGCATACAGGCAGAACACCAATGCACATAAAATAAAAATAATTGTATAAAAAAGAGTGCCTTCAAATTCTTGCTTGCCTTTCTCTAGCTTTGTGCCCCGTGGTCCTTGAGGCCTGTAGGTCAGTGTGACTAAAGGTCATGGCTGACAGAAAGAGAAGGAGGAAGCAAAGGGGCAACTGTGAGACCTAGGCAGGCTTCTCCTGGACACAGGAGATCCAAGAAGACTCTAAAGGGATAGAGTGATCACAAATGGGCTAGTCGAACTGGTCAGGAGTATGCTGGTGACAGAACTTCTGTCACTTCTCAGAGCCCAAAGAGGAACTGGGTTTGCAAAAAGATTTACAGAAAAGGAAAATTCTGGATGACTTTCTGCTTTAGGAGAAAGACCACATTTTGGACTTTCTGGTTTATTGTTAGTGGCTATGTCACACAGAGCACACTCCTAAACATCTCTGGTCATATTGCTATAAATGACCATCGGCTTAAATTTGCAAGAGTCAGCCTTGTGTCAAACCCTTCAAATGAGTCATCTATCAGATGCTCCCAAAAGGGCAACCCTCAGGCTCTGGAGTCACAAGAATCTTGGTTTGTATGCTCCCATCTTTTATAGACAGAGCAGGGTTTTCAAAACCCACATTTATGAAATAGAGGTGAAGACTATTAGTTCTTCCAAAGGGCTACTGTGAAGACTCAATTTTTTTTCTTTCTCTTTTGCCCTGGAGATTGAACCCAGGACCTTGTATATGCTTGCTAAATGATCTACTTCTGTGAGGACTAAGCAAGTGCTACCAAAGCATTAACATGCCTTCTAACACACAATGATTATTCTCATCAGTCCCATTTTGCAGATGGGAAAACAATCAGGGAGACGAACAACAACAACAACAACAACAACTATATATATATATATATATATATTTTTTTTTTTTTTTTTTTTTTTTTAAATAAGCTCTCCAGGTAACCCAGGCTGACTTTGAACTCACTATGTAGATGAGGATGACCTTGAACTTCTGATCCTCCTGTCTCACCTCCCAGATGCTGGGATCACAATTATGCACTGTTAGGCTGGATTTTGATTTTTTTCTTTTTCTTTTTCTTTTTCTTTTTTAGTGTTTTTTAGTGTTTCCCAGTGTAGTCTAGGATGGCCTGAACTTTCTATGTAGCCCAGGCTAGCCTCAAACTCCCAACACACCTGGAACAATAAAGTGCTTGGTACCTTCTGACTCTGATTATTTGACATGGGGCATAGTTTTCTAAAATTATAATTATATTCTATTTCCAAATTATTCGGTGGTTCATCAGGTTTCTGATTAGATGCATGGAAGAAAAGAGATAATTTCTACCAGAAAATAAAACTTCCACATAAGGAGGGATAGGAAAAAAGGAACCTCACTTTTTTATAAGTGTCCCCCATTCCCTAAGGGGAAAGACAGAAAAGTCCCCAGAGTCCAAGCCAGCCAGGCTGCAGTGCAAGGCTGAGTGATTGGCCAGGAGGGCTGGGGATGGCCTCATGGAAAACGCTACCATACATGGGCATGTCTGCCTCCAGCCCAGCCTCCCACAGAAAAATAATGATAAATCCATAGCGACTACCTTGTACGGAAGAGAGGCTCTATTTCAGATATGATAATAAAAATCCATGGTGTTTGTGAAGCAAACCAACAGGTTTCTCCAGGGTGGCTCAGCACAGGCATGTTTTGGGGTCTTGGGATGGCAGCACCCCAGCCTCACGGACTTGCACCACACCCTCATCCCACTCTGGAGCAGGCTTTAAATTTGTAAAAGGTCAGTTTAATCTTCTTCAAAGAGTGCTAAGTGTTTGTTTTGCTTGAAGCACTGGATCCACCAGAAACATAAGTCCAACAAATTTTGGTTTTCAGTAAAGAGAAAAGAGGCCAGGGTCAAGGTATAAACTTGGCATCCAACAAACTGGGAAATGGGCTTACAGTACTGGTTGTTCATGTGGCTCTGAGGAAATTACTTAACCTTACTGAGCTTCGGCTGTGTTATATACTAAACAGGCTCACAGTGTCTTTGTGATGAGGTGGATGTAATGATTAAAAGAACCCAATTCCATTTAAATGCTGTTAAAGTACCTGACTTGAAAGTGTGCCATCAACAATAGCATAGAACGGAAGGTGTTCCCTGCCATGCCAGACTTTCGGACCTGCATAGCCAATCTCTTTTTCTTTAAGCCAAGTCTAAAAGCGCATCTTGAAGTAAACTGAATAAGAGAAGAACCTTCACCAAAGGAAACAGAATGAGACAGAGCGGTTCACTAAACACAGCCGGACTTCCTTTCTTTCCCAGCAAGCACAGCGGCAGCTCTCCGTTCTTATGGTAAAACCGGAGCAGCCTAGAATGGCTTTCTAAAAACTTTCTCTTGTTCTCTGACAGGCATAGCTTTGAAGGGTGCTTTTCACACATGGCAAGACCCTCTAATTCTGACCAGCAGAACTTTCTCCTGCTACTTCCTCTGACCTGACTGAGAGCAACCTTCCCACTGAGGAGCCCCCAAACCCCAGCGCCTGCTCACTTGGTGCACCTGTGGGTGGCAGCTATCCTGGGCTATTCACCTGGGTATCCGGGACCCTAATATCAACCTGGAGAAGAGCTCCTTTGTTAATTCACAGGCTTTGGGTTCTGGAGGGGAACAGAGCTAATAGAAATGAACCTTAACAACAAGTAGCCTTGTCTACCAGGCAGATGGAACACGCTACACACAGCCTGTGCCCAGGGCTGTGTACACTCTCACCCATTTTTGGTGGGTTACTTTGTGCGATGGTCAGCGGGTTATGCATCCTATGACTTTCTAGTTAGAATAACCTGGGGGTCTGCTCCCTGCCCCCAAAACGAGATTTGAAACCAGGACCCACAGTGCTTTCACCACTGGTGCTAAAGTAGGCTATTTTGTTTGTTTGTTTTTTAGACGCTAGCATACCTGGATTGGGCCTAGCCACCAGAACCTTTAATTGGTACCTATACTTCCCCAGGGGGTACCGCTCATTGGCAACATTGGTTTCCAGGGGAAATCATGGAAGGTCTAGGATGACCCTGCACCTGGCTTCTTCCCACTTCCCATCCTTATAAGACATGACAATCAGGACCTCTGGAGTACCCACTCCCAGAAGGATGCTCTAGAGGCCGCTCGAGCCCACCACCCAGACTTACCCCCTATGGGACCACTTCTACTTACAGATCTCCTGCTGGGGGGCTAGCGGGAGGACACGGGGTGGAGAGCTCAGATCTGGCGCTGGTCCCAGGCTGGGGCTGTCCAAATCTCCCTGTGCACCTCGGACGCCTGGCTTTATAGAGCCGGCTCTCCCCGAGGGTAAGAAGGGGAGGTGGCAGCCGGGAGGGGTGGGAGGGTCCTCTGCCCTTCGCGGCGCCCCCTGCAGGTGAAGACCACAGCCGCGGAGAACCACCTGGCAGAGGCGCAGGGGGGCTGCCAGCGCACTGGCCGGCAGCCTCAGGCCTCGCTTCCAGCAGCCATCCAGATCCTGGGTCCCTAGAGGAAAGGGATCCGGTATGCAGCGTCTGTAGGGAAACTTGAGAATTTCTCCCCTCAGTCCATTCCAACTGGATTTTAACCTCTTCGTGTCCATACTGGGAACCTGACACCTCCCTCTCTTCTTCATCCCCACTTCCTTCGCCCGCCACTGTCTAGATCTGGGCCCGCTGTTCTGGGCAGAAGGCAGGGAAAGAGGATTTTTTTAAACTCCGCAAAGTGCAAGGCAGGATATCTTACACCCTCTTGTGACTGCTGGGAATGTCCGGGAAGGGGAAAATTTTGCTTTCCCGAACTTGTCCTCTGCAGCTCCATTCACTCTACAACTATAATTAAATATAATCCTGGAGTGCCTGGGACCGATAACGTGGCTTCCCTGAGCCTCGTGTCTGCAGCTGAAAAGTGGGGTGCTTTGGAGAAGAAAGCATTGTGGCATTTGGAGGAGGTGTGTTACATCCTAAGAGAATGTGGGGGACTTTCTGCCCCACAAGTTTTCAATTGTCCCCCCTCACCAAGGGATTTTGTCCACTTAGCGATCACAGTCTCTCTCCCTTGGCCCTGTGTGGACCTAGGTCCGTCTCTTGTCTGACTTGACACTCTCTTCACCCCATTCTTCTAGCTTTGACGATTTTTTTCTTGTCTCTATCATTCCATTTGTATGTCCCTAAACTAACACTCTCTCTCTCTCTCTCTCTCTCTCTCTCTCTCTCTCTCTCTCTCTCTCTCTCTCTCTCTCTCTCTCTCTCTCTCTCTCTCGCCACATGCACACCCTCAGGCCATAAAAGGAAATCGAGGCAGGGCTGGCCCCACTCCAAGCTGGGGACGCCTAGCTCACTGCGCGCGGACCCTCGAGGTCCCAGGCTGGTCCTCCCTCCTGGGCCTGGGCGGGCAACCCAAAAAGGGAAGGCGCAATTCTCGCAGCAGGAATTCCCTGCGCGGCATACCAGCGGGGCTCCGGCTCCCCCTGACTAAATATGGTCCAGCGAAGCCGCCTGCTGAGCCTGCGGAGCGCTAGGGGAACCCCAGTGCTCAGGCAGGAGCTCCAGGCCCATGGGCAGCCGGTGCTCTGAACTGGAGTATGGCCTGGCCAAATCTACCCCAGCCCCGCAGTGCTCAGTGGCCCCATTTAGCAGGCCAGAACACTGAGTTGCCTGAGGGTCCGCAACACTCTCGGGACCTTTTAATACAATGTTCACTCTGGGGAGCAACCAGGGAACCGGCCGCAAGGTCAAGGGAGGCCTCTGGGCAGAGTCGTCTGAATAGGAGTCTGCTAAGCCTCTTAATAGCAGCAGGACTATGGGCAAGTAACTGTACCTGCTCCGCCTCAGTTTCCCTGTCTGTAAAAGGGGGAGAACGCCAGCTCCTTCCTATTTTTCGTAAGCAGTCCTTGTAGCGGTGGGAAATTAACACACTGCACCTGTGTAGGCCCTAGGAAGCCCAAGAAAGTTGCACCAAGCTGACTGTGGGATATAGAGGGCCACATAGCCTCCGGTTGGCTTTGCACACAGTGATCTGTGTCTCAGCCCCTCTAGACCCCTTCTGCATCCTTCCAGTACCAGTTCACCTGCTTCTCATCCTTGAAAACGTCTGGATCCTGGTCCTCCCGGTCCCCCACCCCCCACCCCACTGCCCAGTGGGGCGACGTAGAGCAGAGCCAAGGACAGCAGCTTGGCTGGCCCTCTGCGAAGGTGGGGGAGGAGCCCTCGGGATGATGGATGAGGCTGCTTCCCCAAAGCTTCTTCACAGCTGCACGTAAAAGGAATGGAAACCGTCCCTGCGCTGAGCTCAGGAGGAATGGAAGGGGGAAGCCCAGGGCCCACTTACACCTACCCACTCTGGAACCAGCCCAGAGCTGGCCATCCTAATGATAAGAAGGGCACTCCTACCAGGCCCAACAGTCACTTCCAAGGGGCACAGCTGATTTTTAAAGGACTGTGTGAATTTTGAAACGAAAATGATTTCATTATTAAGAAGAGACTGAGCCAATAAAATGGCTCTATGGGTAACGCACTAGCTGCCTAAGCCTCACCACTTGAGTTCCACTCTTAGGACCCATATGGTGGAAGGAGAGAACCAATTGACTAGGACACAATATTCTTTCATGTGTAGCAGTGGCACAACTCCACCCCCGATAAATAAATGCAATGAAAACGTTTTTAAAAATGAAGACTGCATTATGTATGTGGTAGGTGTGCACATGTATCAATCACAGATGTCAGTTCTCAGGAGCCAGCCACAAGGTCTATATAGATCTGGCTGGCCTAGAACTGTCTATGTAGACCATGCTGGCAGCAAACTCACAGAAATCAGCCTGTCTTACAAGTGCTGGGACTCAATGTGTGCACTACCACATCTGACATTACTTTCGTTGTTATTTTCACTTTGTTTTCAAGACAGAGACTCTCAAATGGGCCCCAGGCTTGGCTGCTTAGGCCAGTGCATTCTGGCCAGTGTAGCAAGGTTAATAGAACAGCTGGGATTCTAACCTGGGCTGGCTGATAGAGTCCATTTATAGCGAGGGGTGGTGGTGCTTGTGTATGTGTATATACATGTTCTTGTGTGTGGAGGCTGGAAGTCAACATTGGGTGTTTTCACCAGTTGCTTCTCCACTTTATTTTTTGAGACAGTGTCTCTCGTTGAGCCTGGAGCTTGTTGATTCTGCTAGGCTGCTAGGTCAGCCAGCCAGCAAGCCCAGGGATTCTCTTCTCTGCTTCCCCAATGCTGGGATTACGGGTGTGCACTGCTACACCCAGTCTTTTATATGGGTGCTGGAGATCAGGTTCTCCTGCTTGAGTGGTTAAGTACTTTATTGACTGAACCATCTTCTCAGCTCCATTTATGTCTTTCCCCCAGCAGTGGAGCTTAAACCCCCAGTGTTGCTCACCCCTCACTGAACGGACTCTATCAGCCAGCTCAGGTTGGAATCCCAGCTCTTCTATTAACCTTGCTACACTGGCCAGATGACTTAACCTTTTACTTCCGGGCATTCTGGGCATTAGGTGTAAAGAAGACAGAATTTCCACCTTCTTAGCAGAGACAGTGACACAAGAATGAGGACCTGAATTCCATCTCTAGCCCTCATGTAAAGAGACAAGGGGGTGCCCAGAGTGCACTGACCCTTGCAAGCACTCTACCACTGAGGCTCAGAAGTCTGATCTCAGCGCTGCTAATAACTAACCAAGAACCTCTGGGGTTATCCACATCCTTATGTGCCATTGTCTTAGGAAAGGCAAACACCAGGCTCTCTGCCTTCTCTACCTTGCTGGGTTGTTAATGACTGTGCTGGCCTTGTATAAACCATCCGTGCCCTCCTGGCATGCTTGAGCAGCACTCAGGGACAGTATGTTCATTTAACAGTCACTTAAATAAATATCTGCCCACTGTGAGAAGTTCGGATATCTGAAGTCTTCAGAAGGACCCTCTTCTAGGAGTAATAGCAAAGGCTTCTGTTTTGCTTCTTGTAGTTGAAAAGGTCACTTATTTTAAAAAGAATGAAGTCACTTTACAAAATGCTTCTTTGACTGGGTGATGTTGAATAAATTGTATGTTTTCTGTGAGGGGCAGTTTAATGGGCGTTTCCATGGACTCACAAGATGATAGAGGGTGAGTTTCTCTTCAGAGTCTTTTTTATAGACAGGGTCTCACTCTGTAGTCCTGGCTAGTTTGGAACTATGTAGACCATGCTGGCCTCAAACTCATAGAGATCCACTTGCCTCTGCCTCATGAGTGCTGGGATTAATGATTTTTTTTTTTAAGCAAATAGTTTTAAATAGCTACTGGCTTCTAAAAGCCTCTAGCTTTAGGGAAATCAAAAATTGTATCCAAGCATGGCTGACTCCTGTGTGTGCTTCACGATTTAATTATTTAAAAGTGTACCAGCTGGGCTGGGGAAATGGTTCAGTGGGTAAGAATGCTCACTGCACAGGTATGAGGACCTGAGTGTGAGTCCCTAACACTCGTGTAAAAAGTGGGGCATGGCAACACATACCTGTAACACCTGTGCTATGTGAGATGGAGACAGGAGGCTCACTGGAGCTTCTTGGCTACCCGCCTAGCTCTAGCAAATTCAGTGAGAGCCTCTGTCTCAAGGGAATAAAGCAGTGACAGGACATCTGACATTCTCCTCTGGCCTCAAATGTGTGCACTCGTGCACACACAGACACACACACACAACCAGGTCAATGTGACATAAGATCTGCCTCCTCATGAAGAACCATCTTTCCTCACAAACACACATCACTGGGAACTGTCACAAGCACACTGTGTCACCCTCACGATGACCCATTGAGTCTCTACATAGAAGACTGCATCTGTTGTGCTGTTCCTCTTATGTCCAATTCTGGTCTTCCTGTAACTATAGATGATGTCTCTATTGGGAAGAGTTCACAATTCTCAGTAGTTTTAGTATTTTTACAAAACTAAACATATTCTGTATGGTGGTTTGAATAAGAATGTCCCCATAGGTTTGGTTCCTAGATGGTAGAACTAGGAAGGTTTAGGAGCTGTGGCCTTATTGGAGGAAGTGCGTCACTGGGGTAGGCTTTGAGGTTTCTACAGCCCAGGCCATTCCTAATCAGTACTCTCTGCCTAATGCTTGTGGATCAATATATAAGCTCTCAGCTACTGCTCCAGTGCCATGCCTGCCTGCATGCTACCATGCTCCCCACCATGATGGCTATGGATTCTAGTCCTCTAGAACTGTAAACCCCCAACAAATTCTTTCTTATATGTTAGTAATACCTTAGTAATGATATTTTGTCACAGCAATAGAAAAATAAGGCACTCATCAGAAAATTCTTCTTGGGAATTTACCCAAAAGAGATGAACTTATCTTCACACAGTCCTGAACATGGGCATTTATAGCAGCATTCTGTTATTGTGTTTTTGAGACAGTTCTCATGAAGTAGCCCACACCTTTAAAACTGATCCTCATATATCAGGTTCAGCAGCTTTATTAACTGAAAGCACCTGGATATAGCCAGGCTATTTTCTAGTAGGTGAACAGGTAACTAATGAAGAGGCAGGATTCTGCACTAGAAAGAGCTAACAAACCAGAAAAGTATGGGAAAAACTTCATGGCACATTGCCAATCTTGGGAGGTGCAAATGGCTCAAGTCACAGTGTCCAGGAAAAGGCATGGGCAGGTGTCAGAGCACAGCGGCTACACTGCCTGTACTGCTACAGAGAACGCCCATCACTATGCTTTGTCAGTGACAGAGCAGGCTCTTTCTCTGTAACAATTGCAGCTCCAATCAGACAAAGACAATGGAAGAAGATAGGGCCTGTGGGAGGAGAGTGGGGTGCTCAGTGCTTCCTATTTCATTTATCCAGGCACTTGAAATTTGTTAAATAAAACAGATTGTGTGCTTGTGTGTAGAAGTACATGTATGTGTATCTTTTTATTTTTCATTTTTTTGAGACAAGGCTTCACTACTAGCCCTGGCTGGCCTAGAATTTGCCATGTAGACCAGGTTGGCCTCAAACTCAGGAATCTGCCTCCAGAGCGTTGGGACAAAAGTATATGCCACCATACCCAGAATTTTACTTTTTGAGACAGGGTCCCTCATTGAACCCAGAGCTCACCAAATTAGATGAACTAATAGGCTAATGAGGCCCAAGGTAGTCTTCACCTCCCCATCTCTGTGATAGCAGGAGCCTGCAGCTGTGTCCAGTGCTTTAGGGAGACGCTGGGTACCTGGGGAACCTGAACGCCAGTCCTCATGCTTGCATAGCAAGCAACTTTCCCCGACTAAGCCATCTCCAGGAAGTCTGGTCTCACTTTATTTCAAGTATTCCATACAGACCACAGTCGTCACATGACGGCTGCCACAAACATCAAATGCCAAGTGTCTGGGAAACAGTCTTCCAGAAGCCTTTAAAGGCACATTCTCAACCGTCAGTACTCCAGACATTTGGCTTTGTGCTAAAGGAACTATCGAGTTGACATAATCAGCCAGGCATGCAAGTCATATACAAAAGTGTTCTTGCACATAATTATAAAGCTATCTATTTATTCTACACAAACATATATGCTAGGCTTAAATTTATGATCTTCAGAAGCTAGCCCTGGGCCTGATACGCATTTTTGTTTGACCAAGTTCTGAAGAGCCAAGTCTCCTATAACCATCTGGTTCTACTCCCATCCAATTTTTGGGTCAATTCAAGTTTTTCAATAAACTTCTCTTATATTTCTAGAAGGTAGCTTCTCCCAACCCCAAGAAACCCCCAGTGAGGTATCACTGTTTCTGAGGGCAGCCTGGTAGGTCTTCTGGACTTGTGCTTTCTTCAACACACCTGCTTTTTCTTTCTTGGGAGTTTTCAACGTCCCAGCCTAGCCATGCACGGTGGTGCACGCCTTTAGTCACAGCACTCTGGAAGGCAGAAGCACATCTAAGAGTTCTAGGCCAGCCTGGTCTACACAGTGACACCCTGTCTTGAAAACAAACGTTCCAGCCTACAAACGTTTTTAAGAAGCCACAGGAAGTAAATCAGCTAGTGTTCATAAACTCCACATGAAGAGACGGCAACAGTAGATTTCTTCAATTCTATTTTTGGTGTTGTTTGTTTTAGAGATCATTAGGGTTTCTTTTATTTTTATGTATGAGTATGAGCATGTGAGTCCAGGTGCTTAGAGAGGTCAAAAGAGGGCATCAGATCCTCTGCAGGAGCAAAAAGTGATAACCACTGAACCATCTCTCCAGTCCCTTGATTTTTGGGGGGACATGGGGTCTGGCTACACAGCCAGGGCTGGCCTAGAAACTCCTGCCTGAATCACCCAAGTACTTGGCTGGATTACAGGTGTACCCCACCATGACCTGGCTCTTCCTCAGATTTTAAGAATATAAAACCCTTGGCCGGGCGGTGGTGGCACATGCCTTTAATCCCAGCACTCAGGAGGCAGAGGCAGGCAGATATCTGTGAGTTCAAGGCCAGCCTGGGCTACAGACTGAGTTCCATCCAGTAAAAGCTCCAAAGCTACACAGAGAAACCCTGTCTCAAAAAAAAGAATATAAAACCCCAGGCTGGAGAGATGGCTCAGCAGTTAAGAGCATTGGTTAGTCTTCCAGAGGTTCCTGAGGTTAATTACCAGCAACCACATGGTGGTGGTTCGCATCCATCTATAGTGGGATCTGATGCCCTCTTCTGGCATAAAGTCAATAAAGCACTCATACACATTAAAAAAAAAAAGGAACACAAAACTCTTCTCTAGTTGGATAATTAAAAAACAAAAATGGTAACACATTTTAAATATAGGCAGAAAGCAAACCAAAATTAAAAATAGATGGTTTTCCTTTTTTCAAACATGTCAGGTCCCCCAGGCTGTGACAATGACCCTCCAGAGTTGAGAGTGACACCCTATGAAGGAATGGCAGATATCAAGTACACACATGTACCAGTTCGGCCTTCAGTCCCCAGCTGCCCAGTGAACCAGCTCCAGTCATCCTTGTTTCAGGGGTCCTCTCTGGATGACAAGATAGTGACATGATAGCTTCTACAGAGCTCAGTTGATTTTCATTAAGCAATCATTAAAAGTAAAACATTGCCTAGGCATAGACAGATTAGAATCAAACACAGGAATGCATGTGACAATTCTGTTTATCTTCCATTTTGGTAATTTCACAACAATATCCAAAATTATAAACACTTGCATTTTCCCTTAGTCTGGCCCTACATAACTGCAATTCCTGAGGTAGCACAGCATCCATAGCTGACACCTCTGAATATTAACCAAGGCCTCTGGGAGGATCTTATATTTGCACAAAGAACATAATGGAATTCATAACTATAGTCAGTGCAGATTTAGAAGTGGAAATGGGGTGTGTGTGAGCTTCAGAAATTGGTGGCCTAAGTGAGTTTGCAGAGCTAGAGGCTGAGAGACAAGCACTCTGAACCCAGGTTGTGATGAACACCCCAAGTCCAGAGACCTGGACCTGTTCCCAATGCTGAGAGCCCAGCGCACACTTTTTGAGAGCAAAGATGACAAGTACTGCTAAGACGAGAAACAATGTTTGCACACAAACAGGAAACAGAGGTCAGAGTGATGACACTTGAAGACCAGGTCCAAAAGGAAAAAATTTCTAAACAGAAACAAAAACTGCCAATAAAGAAAATACTGAGGGGTCTGATGTTGTGACACAAGGCTTAATCCTAGCACATGGGAGGCAGAGGCAGGAGGATTTCTGCGAGTTTGAGGCCAGCCTGGTCTACAAAGTGGTTTTCGAGACAACCAGAGCAACAGAGACAGGGTGGTGGTGCGGGGGGAGAGGGAGAGGGAGGGGGGGGGAGAGAATATGAATGAATGAATACTGAGGGGTTGGAAAGACAGCTCAGGTAAGATTGGCTGCTGCTCACAACTGCCTGTGCCTCAAGCTCCAGAGGGACCCAGCACCTCTGTACCTACACACATGAACACCTATATACACACGTGTACACACATGCACATACCTAAAATAAGTATTTTTAAAAGATATATCAAAAATCCTATAGTGAGCAAAAATAACACAATAGAAAACCCTTATTTCTGTAAAATCTTCTAACAAATTAGCCAATTTAGGAATAACTCTGAGGATGATCATCAGATTGCAGTCTCTCCCGAGAGAGAGTTAACAGAGAGAAGTGATTCAGGAAGTCAAAGAAGCTCATGCAGCTTTGGTCATGGCTGCACTGTTGAGTCTAAGATGAGAACATTCAGAAAGTCTCTGTAAGCCAGAGACAGAACTCTGCAATAGATAAACTTCCCCACTATCTCCAAAGCTCCAAAGCCTTGACTTGTAAACAGCAGAAGGGTTACAGCCTTAGCTATGACCTTGTCCACCACCACAATCACCATAGTAACATGAACACACCTAGAAACAAGGCCTCCACACCACCCCTGATAGTTCTACCACTGGAAAAGCTCAGTCAGATTAGTAAGGGCTGCCCCAAGAACTATAAGCACCCTGTTTGACCTGGTAACAAATGTCCTAGATGCCAAAACACTTGTTAAATATTGTGTCTGTCTTGTCCATATGAAGTCAATCACAAGTCCTACTGAAAACATTCTCTAAATCTATAAGAAGGCTGTGCTGGCAGGACTCAGCCTATGGAAGAAATGGTACACACAAGCACATAGTCTAACAATAAAGAGTTAAGAAAGAGTTAATTTGGGGGCTGGACAGAAGGCTCAGAGGTTAAGAACACTGACTGCTCTTGCAAAGGACTTGGGTTCAGTTCCCAGCACCCATATGGTGGCTTACAATTGCCTGTAACTCCAGTTCCAGGGGATATGACACCCTCTTCTGGCCTCTGTGGGCACTGTATGCACATGGTGCACAGACACACAAGCAGGAAAAACTCATATACATAAAATTAAAATCTTAAAAAGAGAAAAACTGTGAATTTGTGAGAAATTATTGGAGGAGATTCATGCAACCAAGGAAAATCTCCAAGTTAACACTGAAATAATTATTATCTGGGAAAACCAAAACTACAAAATAGGCACCATAGGAATGGAATTTCAAGACTGTAAAATTGTCAAAGACAACATTAGACCCAGCCATTATAAGCCCTCATCAGCCAATTCAATAAAATGTATATTCTATACCATGCTTGCAAAGTATGAAAAGGAATATGGACATAATACACTCCAATTTAAAAGGCTCCAATTTCTAACACCATGTGTTCAAAACTTCAATTGCCAGTATATTATATGACCATTCCTTGTGCGTCTTCACTGGAAGTCATCATTAATGGGGTGTGGGGGTGCTTCTGTTTGCCACCCTAAAACAGAACCGTGTCCCATGTTCTCTGACAAAACAGAGAGAAACAAAGCCCCCATCAGAAATGGGGTCGGCACTATTTCTGGGCTGCTATTTGCATGGCTCTGTACTGCCTCTAGGTCTGGAGGTGTCCAGGTACCTATACCATGGCAGCGAGCTTTTTTGACACACACATTACAGGAGTAGGCACCCTTTATGTGTCAGCAATCTACCCTTAGCTTGTCAATGTCAACAGGCTGTTCTTCCTTTTACTATGCTTTCAAGTACAGTATCAGCTTATTGTCTTTGCTGAAAGTACAGTAAGGAGGATCAACAGGAAATACATTCTAAATACATTTATATTTTTACACTGAAAGGAAAAACTGGAAATGGGCTCCTCTAAGGCTCTGCAGTTACGGATCCCCTTACGCAAGAGGGTTTCTAAGAATTTTAGAGTGGTAAAGACCACTCTAAGGGGGTTTCCTTCATCACATTCTGCATTAACAGTAATGTTCTCAATCCATCTTTGAGGAGTGGATGACAGGCATCACCAAATACAACTCAAATTGGTAACATTGCAAGTCACCAATGCCACTGACAGCAGTCATCTCTTTCCTGTGGCACACACTTGGCTATACATTGTTAAGCTATGTCCCCCATGCTTGTTTATCTATGATATAAACTATGTGACTCTTACACTGTGCAATTCTTGTCAGGAAGGAGCCATTGATGGTAACAGCTGTGTTCTGTGAAATAAACCTGTGGCTACACTAGAAAAATCTCCTTGATAAACAGCAAAGTAGCATTTAGAGACAGAACTGTAGCAGCTCTTATGATTTTCCTATCCCAAGAATAAAAACTCATGTTTACTAAGTCTCTCAGAGTCCATGTAAACAAACGTCAGCACCTCTATAGCTGTCACTGTGTGCAAAAGGGAGCTCCACAAGGAGCTCTGACAATGCCTCCATTAAAGTTCCTACATGGCACTTCTCCCAAGGCCTGTCCTGTCATGCTTACATTCTTTACAGAATAAATAAACTCTGTTTCACTTAAAGCAAAATTAAAAGAATTATTTCCCTCTTTACCTTTTCATTAAATTCCCTAGTAGAAGCCAAACTGTTCTTGGGAAAAGAGCATTGTTATCTAGTTTAAAGATCAACATTAGACAGTGTCTTAGGGTTTTCACTGATATTATAAAAACCATGACCAAAAGCAACTTGGGAAGGAGAGGTTTTATTTCTGTGTACAGTTCCACATCACAGTCCACCACTGAGAAGTCAGGGCAGAATGCCACAGATGGGTGCTACATACTGGCTTGCTCCCCATGGCTTTCTCAGCCTGCTTTCTTACTGAGCTCAGGACCACCTGCCCAGGGGTGACACCACTCACAATGGGCTGCACCCTCCATGTCAATTATTAATAAGAAAACATACTACAGGCTTGCTCATAAGCCAAACTGGTGGAGGGATTTTCTCAATTAAGAGTTCCTCTTCCCAAATGACTCTAGCTTATGTCAAGCTGAGAAAAACTAGCCAGGGCAGACAATAATTGAGATATTTCTTAAAAATCAAATTTTATAGGAATAAGTTCTGGTTTTAATGCCCTTGAAATACTTTTCAAAACATGAATGGGTTTTCCCACAGGTCTATATACTTCTAGCTGAAGGAATTTTAATGAGCAGAGCATATGGACAAAGATCTGTACTTGTATTTTATTTCAGTGCTACAACTGAGCCCAGGACCTACACATGCAAGGCAAGTGCTTTACTGGGGGCACATTCACAGCCCTTAGAGATGGCCTCTAAAGAAGAGGAAAAAGAGGGGCTGGAGAGATGGCTCAGAGGTTAAGAACACTGCTTGTTCTTCCAAAGGTCCGGAGTTCAATCCCCAGCAACTACATGGTGGCTCACAACCATCTGTAGTGAGATCTGGTGCCCTCTTCTGGCCTGCAGGGATATGTGCAGACAGAACACTGTATATATATAATAGATAAATAAATCTTTAAGAAAAAAAAAAAAAAAAAAGAAAAGGAACTTTACAAGTACATCCTGGCCTGGCGGTGGTGGTGCACACCTTTAATCTTAGCACCTGAGAGGTAGAGGCAAGTGGATCTCTGTGAGTGCCACAACAACCTGATCAGACTGAGTTCCAGGACAGCCAAAGCTACACAGAGAAACCTTGTCTCGAAAAACAAACAAAAAAACCAAAACAAAACAAAAAAAAATCCTGAAAACAGTACATTTTTTTCTCCAGTAGCTTCTAGCAAGCTAGATGATGGATTAGCTTTTCATAGATGCAGTAAAACTTGAGGGGCTAAATGGAGACTATCAAACATTTACAAACTGTGGTGGTCTAATCGATGGTATCGGGAATAATAAGTTAGTTACTCCACATACACAGCTGAGATCAGACAGCCTGGTATATATATCATCTACTGACTGCTTGCACAGCAGCATGAAGCTCTTCAGTCGTGGTGCTTGGCCCCGTGTCCTTCCTCAGGTGGTCATCTAGAGAAAATATATAGGTGTTAATACTCATTCCAAATCAAAACAGGAAGACAAGCAAGTATACCTGTATATATTTTAGGACATTATATTAGTATTTTATCATTTTTCTTATAATATGTATTGACTTGTGGGGGTGGGGGCTGGCAGGCATGCATGTGGAGGTCAGAGGACAACTTGAAGGAATCAGTTCTCTCCTTCTAACACATGTTCCAAGAACTGAACTCACGTCATTAGGCTTGGCAGCAAGCCTACTGAGCCATCCTGTTAGCTCTACTTTGTGAGTTCTCATTTCTTAATTGTCATGAGGAAATCATAAATGTTTAGTATTAGAGACTAAATGTAATAATTCAAGTGTTTCTTCTTCATTGGGTAGAGAAGCAACAGGATCTCATTATGTATCCCAGGCTGGCCTTCTGCCTCAGCTTGAGTGCCAACATCACAGGCTTCCACTACATGTCCAACCTGGTTTTCTTTTTTCTCTGACTGAAGTACAGAGGGGAGCCCTGTGAGCCTTTCTCTCAGATATAAGGAATCAACTTATGAGGAAGGACAAGTGTGCAATCAGCATTGTAGAATCATCCAAAACAACAAAACTACTATGACTGCCTGCTAGCTGAGCCCTCATGTTACATATAAAAAAAGGAGTACAGTTTATATCTTCACATCAAAACTGTAACACTATCCAGGAAATTGTGCTTTTAAAGCCTGCAAGATGGCTCAGTGGGTAAAGATGTTTGCCACAAAACTCTGATCCCCAACTTTGATCCCTAACACTTACACAGAAGTACAGAACTAGCAGCTACAAGTTGCCCTCTAATCTCCACATATGTACTGCAGTCCATGCACACACCGACAGTGTAATAAAAATAATTACTAAATAAAATAAAATTGAAAGAGAAACTGGGTATGCCTTTAATCCCAGCACTCAGGAGGCAGAGCCAGGTAGATCTCTGTGAGTGAGTTCAAGGCCAGCCTGGTCTACAAAGCAAGTTCCAGGACAGGCTCCAAAGCTACACAGAGAAACCCTGTCTCAAAAACAAAAATCAGACAAACACAGGTAAAATTTAAATTTAAATTAAAAAATGAAGGGCTTTTAAAGTAATTTTTCTCTCTGTGTATGTACAAACATGTGAGCACATATGCATACATGTGAGTGTGTACACACAGGCCAAAGCAGGTACATGTGGAAATTAGGGGGCAACTTTTTTTTCTTTTTTGGTTTTTGGAGGCATGGTTTCTCTGTGTAACTGTCCTGGAACTGGCTGTAGCTGGATAAATCTTTCTTGCCCGCCGTTACTCCAATAACCAGTCAGAGGCTTAACATTAATTACAAATAGTTTGGTCTATGACTCAGGCTTATTGTTAGATAGCTCTGACATCTTAAAAACCTGTGGATTTCTTCCAGGCTGATATGGATTGATAAACCAAGACCCTCTGAAAGGTCTCTGATGACAGTCATGGCCCAGATGGTCCAACATCTAGAAAAGCTTCAAGGCAACTGGCTGAGATGATGCAGCCTCACAGACTACCACAGCCAAGATTTAACTATAGTTCTAAATTTTCTCAGGATCCCCATAAGATTGCCAGTGCCCCAATCAGCAGGAAGTAGTATAGAAAACTACGCCCAAATTCCCAAAATATTTTTTATAAATGTTTGTTTTTATTTAAAGGAGTTGATTATGAACGCAATCTCTTTCTAAAGAAAAAAAGGGGATATGATATAGAAATGATAAAAAAAGATTACTGAATCTACTTTGATTAAAAAAAATCTCAAAATACTTTACATTTGATACAGATTTGGTTTACAGATACAAATTTAAGGTCAATTTTGTTATACTGTATATATATTTCTACTCTTGTTTAAGGTATTATGTTTAAGCAACTCATTTAAAATTGTAGTGTATAATTAAGAAATACAGATTAATAATTAGTCATCTATGATAATCAAGCTTATAGTCATGTTAGTTTAGTTTTCTAAGTATACAAAGATATATTTTAATTAGGTAGGTAATCTTCAAACACGTCAAAGACCTAGAAAATATGGCATTTAAAATATTTTAAAAACTTAAGACTTTTCTAAACAATGAGATACATCTGCTTCTGGCAGCACCAATTACTTCAAAAAAGATGATGGGCATCAAAGAAACTCATTATGGAGTTTGCTTACAATGTGGAAAAGGCTATTTGGGCAAGAAACTGCTCTTGCCTGAACTGCTTGACAGTATGTTGTATAAACTGGACATGCAGGACCCAGGGGAAAATAACCTCTGAACTTTGCCAAAACAGGGTGAGATGGTCCTTCAGGTTCCTGCTTCACAGAAGAAACTGCCAGACATTTTGCAGGACACAGAGAAAAGCAACTAACAAACTTTGCCAAAATAGGCAAAACAGTCCTTCAAATTTCCTGCTTCACCAAAAAGTATGCCAGAGACTCGAGGCCTGTAGGCTGAAGATAGAGCTCCAATGTTACAGAGGAACTTCGGGTGACTGTCCAGACAGCCAGACTTCTCTGTTATTTCTAGAATTTTGGAAGTTGCTTACAATGCACTTCCTGTTTATTTAGGTAATATTAGATCCTTCTGGGGTCTTCGATGGAGTTGAAGACTAGATAGTTATATAGTTTTAAAAGGTAAATTAGATATAAAACTTTAGACTCATAAAGATAAGATAGATAGGATATTTTCTTTAATTTTGCCAAATACAAATAGACTAGATATTATAACTATAATTCTTGCTTGATAACTTTTGTTATATGTAATTTTACTATGTTAAAATAAAAACCTTCCTTTTGGATTAGACAGAAAAATGGAAGTACTGTGGGGTGGTCTTTCTGTATGTTGTGAATATGTGTTGCTATCACTGGTTAATAAAGAAGCTGCTTTGGCCTATGGCAAGACAGGTTATAGCCAGGCAGGAAATCCAAGCAAAGAGACAGGGAGAAGAAAAGCAGAGTTGGGAGATGCCTGCCCACCCATCCAAGAAGCAACATGCCAGCAGACCAGTAACACCACAGCCATGTGGTAATACATCAATTAATAGAAATGGGTTAATTTAAGATGTAAGAGCTAGCTAGCAAGAAGCGTGAGCCATAGACCAAACAGTTTGTAATTGATATAAGCCTCTATGTGTTTATTTGGGGGCAGAACAGCTGCTGTCTGGGCGGACCAGAAACTTCAGTCTACAACTGGCTTTGCTGGCCTCAAACTCACTGAGATCTGCCTACCTGCTTCTGCCTCCCAAGTGCTAGGATTAAAGGTGTGCACCATCACTGCCCAGCTTCAAAGGACAACTTTTAGCAGTTGGTTCCTTCCTTCTGTTGTGAGGGTACTGAGGCTGTCAGGTTGTTGGGTTTGGCAGTAAATGCCTCCCACCCACTGAGCCACCTCATTGGCCCAAACTGTGTTATTTTTGCACATTAAAACAGAACTGAGATGGGTTTCCCATCATAAAAATCTCAACTTTTATTTAGGGCAAAACCTACTCTGCCTCAAAGATCACATCCACTCAGCACAGGACTAGGTGACAGGCTATCTTTCTGAAGGTGGGTGCCTATGTGATCCTCGACAGCACCTTATACCTTCCACTAAAGCCAGATGAGCTGTCAAGTGGAGCCACATGGCTCCTGCAGTCATGTGGACTCAGAGAGCAACCACAAATGATGATCTATGGCTGAGGGCGCTTCTTAAGGCATTGCACAAAGAGGTCACTGTGTGCCAAGAAAAAAAAAATGTGATGATGAAGAAAATAATTTGCAAGCCAGGAATGGTGATGCAAGCCTTTAATTCCAGCACTTTGTAGGCAGAGCCAGGTGGATCTCTGAGTTCAAGACTAGCCTGGTCTACAGAGCTAGTTCCAGGCCAGTCAGGACTACACAGAGAACCCACCCATCTCAAAAAAACAAACAAACAACAAAAAAGAAAATAATTTGTAAAATCACTGCCCCTGTAGTTCTGTAGCCACCCTCACTTATGAGCTTTCTCTGGAGCTTTCTACAGAGCAGGTGCCCAAAGACACTTTACTGACTGGACCCACACTGCTAGTAGCACTGTGCATCTAAGCATGTCTCACTCCTCAGCTTGCCTGCCTCCTCTCTCCCCCCCGCACAGGAAGGTGATCAGAAGAACTGACCCTAGTTAATGACTACTCTCCTCACTTTCAACTCTCTACTGCCATTAACACTAATATTAAGGAGATTCTAACACATTTACAAACCAGAAGTTACTTCTCAAAACCTTGTTTTTTCTTCATGAGACTAAATCAGTGTCTTGTGGTTGCTATGTTAACTATATTAATGTATCATCAGCAACCAAGAGGGACAGGAACTGAGTACTGTCATGCATTCTTAAGTGTAAACACTAGTAAAGCCTTTCTAGGGGACTAAATACTATGAATCACATGTTTAAATATGCCTATGTTGTCTGTGAACCAGCAATTCTGCTTTAGGCACCTCCACAGGCGAGATACTTGTATGTATAGACAAAGATACAACTTACACAATTATAAACCCAAAACCTTAGCCCTAGTTCATCAGTAAAATAAGAGGTGTGACAATACCACACTACAGAGACCCAGACCCACTGTTCCACAAGCACAATGCAAGGTAACACACATGCAGATTCTTAAACACACAGAATCAGTCCATAGTGACTAATAAAAGGTCAACAGGAGCACCTTCCAAGAAAGAGAGGGAATCTGGGGAGTTAGGATGGGCAAGGCAGAGGACATTAAAGGGAACTTTACATTACTTGAGAATTTCAGAAGTTTCTGTATGTATTGACATGGCTAGTGGTTTATTTTGCATTTTAAGTATTTATAAAATAGTATTTTGCCCTAGGGTCTGGGCCTTAGTGATTTCTGGCATAAGCTTAGAAAGCTCCTATACTCATGCTCTGGCTGTATCTGGATGGCAGCCTTGTGTTGAACCTTGGCCTGCATTGAGTCACAGCAGCCTTAGCTCTCTGGAAGTTAGTAGGAATGACTGTCCAACCCAGTCAGCTCAGCATCACAACAGATGATAAAACCAGTCAAGTCACAAATAACGTTATCCTGATTCACAAGTATGTCACTTTTAGAACTTAAGAGGCACCAAGTCACTCACATGGCAGTGTTGGTCATAGAACCTTACAAAACTTCACAGAGCAATTTGCATCCTGGGTATTAAGAATTTATTTCAACTCTCATGTTAGCTGCCTGAACCCCACTTGTAACCACTCCTTGAGAAAGAGTGCCAACTCTACCACATGGGAAAACACCCATCTACAATGCACTCAGTTCAAACAACCAACTCAGAACCTGCTGCCAACGTGATCAAAACAACCAAAAGCTCATTTCACTTTATTATTTTTCTTATTTATTTAGTCCTATCTGTTTTATTTTTGGAGACAGGGTCTTACTATGTAGCCCAGGCTGGCCTTAAACTCAAGATCTTCTTGCTTCAGTCTTCATTGCCTAGATTACAAGTCTGAGCCACCATGCTTTACTCTGAAAGTTCATTTTAAAGATGAACATTCTGAGTTGGGTTCAAAGGCTCATGCATCTAATCCTGGTATTAAGAGGTTGAGGAAAGATTGATGTAAGCTCAGGGACAGCAGAAGTAGAGCGAGAGCCTGTCTCAAAAGTATTTTGAAAAAGAATCTGTTATCTGTAGATAACTGTCATCTACTACAGAAAGTATACTGAAAATGTAATAGCACACACAGACATGGCTTCTCTGTATAGTAGTAATCTTGCCTTGCATTTTTCAGTCTGGGAAAGGTGGGAGGTGGGAGAAGACTTCTTGATTTCAAAGGAAACTATAGTGTGGTAAGACAGGCTATTCCAAAGACCACACTGATGTGAAAGTCAGAGTTTCTTTCAAGACCTTGACTTTGAAATTATCATCACTTTGTCCAGTAAAGGTTTTCTTTCCCCAAAGCACTTGGCTTTCTGGAGGTTAAGTAATACAGGCTAACACTGGACTAGACATAAGCAAAATTAAGCTAGGACTCAAAAGCTCCAGAGAATAAAGTCAATGAAGCTAAAGGAAGAACATCAGAAGCGCCTACCCTTTGGTCTTCTGTTGGGCTTCCAGCTGGGATGCCTGTTTGGAGGCTGGAGTGTTGAATCTGTCAGAAACACATTCTGGATGTCATCTGGAGGACCACGCAAGAAATGGGCTAAAATTCCATATAACAGAGGACTATTTCAGGAAGAAGGCAAAACCAAAATCAATTCACTTCCCATAAGTAGAAAAAGCTTAAGACATTTGCTTTAAAGGTAAACTCTGACACTGTAAATGCATCTAACTCACTAAATCGCAAAAGACACGGGATTATTATCCAAGTGGCAAATGGTCACTCTCAGTTTAAAACTACCAATTAACCTGAGTGAGAATTTTTTTTTCCCCCAGACAGGGTTTCTCTGTGTAGCCCTGGCTGTCCTGAAACTCACTCTGTAGATCAGGCTGGCCTTAAACTCACAGAGATCCACCTGCCTCTGCCTCCTGAGTGCTAGGATTAAAAGCATGTGCCACCACTGCCTGGCTCTTGAGTGAGAATTTTTAAACCCCCCAGAAAAAACATTAACACCATTAAAATCATCTAAACTGTAATGAAATTATAATCAACCCACTGGAATTCAGCTTCTCAATTGCAAGCCTAGCCTAAAAACCTTCCTAGAACCTAAAACTGGTTTAGCATCCACTGTCTTGTCAAGGTTATGCCTAGAAAGCATGTGGTCTGCCTTCAAATCCTGCTTTTGCCAACAGCCAGCTACAGGCCTTGGAAGATCTTAGTCTCCTGAAACTGACAGATATTTCTCTTTCATAAAGGGTGCAAGCAGAGGGCTAGAGAGATGGCTCAGTGGTTAAGAGCACTGGCTGCAGCCAGGCGGTGGTGGCTCATGCTGCTCAGTGGGAAAGCACTCACCTATCACGTGCAAAGCCCCAAGTTTTAGCCGGGTGGTGGTGGTGCACACTTTTAATCCCAGCACTCAGGAGGCAGAGACAGGTGGATCTCTGTGAGTTCAAGGCCAGTCTGGTCTACAGAGTGAGTTCCAGGGCAGCCAGGACTGCTTGCTTCAGAGAAACCTTGTCTCAAAGAACCCAAAAGAAAAAAAAAAGCGCCCAAGTTTGGTCTCCAGCATGTACACATACATACACCCCAATTCCCTGAAAGGCTGCAACATGTTCCCTCACATTCTGGAAATAAAGCTGGTAACCAGTTCCCTTTTTAACTTGCTCATTTGAGGCAATTGTCTCAGAGGCTACCAAAGAGCTAGGAAAAAAAAAGATCTAACAGCTAGCTACTCACTCCCAACACCTGCTAACTGCAAACTAATGCCTTCTGCTTGAATAACCCCATACCCAACTGCTCACCGGTAGCTACTGTGGCAGTCTGAACAGGAATGGCCTCCATAGACTCATATATTTGAATGCTTGGTCATTAGGGAGTGGTGCTACTTGAGAGGGATTAGGAGGTGTAACCTTGTTAGAGTAGGTGTGGTCTTGTTGGAGGAAGTATGTCACTGGGGGTAGACTTTGGGGTTTCAAAAGCCCAAGCCAGTCCCAGTACCTCCTCTCTTCCTGTTGCCTGGAGATCTAGATATAGAACTTCCAGATATTTCTCCAGCATCATGCCTGCCTGTGTGCTGCCATGCTTCCTACCGTGATGAAAATGGACTAAACCTCTGGAACTATAAGCAAGCCAATTAAATGCATTCCTTTATAAGAGTTGTTGTGGTCATGTGTCTCTTTATAGCAACAGAACACTAAGAAAGCTACTCTTAGAGACTTTTTTTCACACATTTCAAAAACTGTCCAAATGTATAAAGCATTGCCTTGTTTTGCTTAACACTCAAATGCAGTGATTATTGTACCCATGACCACTATCTCTGCAGAATGGGGACTACGCCCCCTTAAAGATTCTTCACCAAATAAATCTGGTTACCAATTTAGATGACATAAGATTTCTTCACCAGCCGGGTGGTGGTGGCGCATGCCTTTAATCCCAGCACTCGGGAGGCAGAGGCAGGCGGATCTCTGTGAGTTTGAGGCCAGTCTGGTCTCCAAAGTGAGTTCCAGGAAAGGTGCAAAGCTACACAAAGAAACCCTGTCTCAAAAAACCAAAAAAAAAAAAAAAAAAAAAAGATTTCTTCACCAAACAAATCTGGTTACCAATTTAGATGACAAAGGCTTTTTCTGTGGCAGGATTTCTTGGGGCACATGCTCTGTTTATGCACATCATGAATGACCAAGAGGAAATGTGGTTCAATGACCTTTTGTGAGCATCTCATAGAATATTCCCGTCACTCTCTGGGAACACTACAGAAAATAGTGTGCTGCCACATCTACAGCATCTACAGCAGTATCCCACATTATACCATGTGTCAGATAGGTTTTGGTACAATTTGCTGGAAAATCCCTCATTGATACAGGAATAAATAATCCACAATGACACAAGAACATGAGAGTTGTTCATAACAAAAGGGAAGTCATGGTTCTACATGGAAAGAAAATGAGGCAGAGAGAGAGCCTTCAATAGACACCCTTACATTATGTGTAGATAAAAACAAATTGAGACAAAATACAATTCCTCCCAAATAAGAGGAACTCAAGTGTTTGAAAAAGAGATGTATATATACAATACAATTCTCTCATAAGTGGAAGAAAATACACACAGCTCTGCTTTAAGTGGTGAACTCTACCTTTAAAACCTGAGCAGCAGTCAGGCATTGTGGCTCACGCCTTTAATCCCAGCACGCAGGAAGCAGAGGCAGGTGGATCTCAGTGAATTCAAGGCCAGCCTGGTCTACAAAACAAGTTTCAGGACAGCCACGGCAGTTACACAGAATCCCAGCATGCAGGAAGCAGAGGCAGGTGGATCTCAGTGAATTCAAGGCCAGCCTGGTCTACAAAACAAGTTTCAGAACAGCCACGGCAGTTACACAGAGAAAACCTGTTTTGAAAAAAAACCAAAAAAATCCCAAAACCTGAGCAGGTACATGACAAGCCTATGAGGAAGGTGTGAGGAGGCAAAAAGAACACCCCTGTATTCTGGACACACTGCATTTAAAATGTCAGCGGACACATGAGCCCCAACTCAGGAAAACGAGCACATTTGTCCTACACAGACCTCACTAGAGACTCAAGAGTATGGTGGGGAGGGATGCAAAAGAAATGAAAGTAGAAGACAGAACCTGCTCAGTGCCCGCGGTGAGGGAGAGTTAGGTTAAATGGCATACATGTACAGCAGTTTATGGTAAGACAAACATAATTATAAGAAACAAATGAAAAAATTCAACAAACTTTTAGAAAGAAAACATAAGTCTTCTAAGAAATTTCCCGCTAGGAAAGGTTGCACTGAGATGTGCACTCAGGCACTAGGCACAAACTAATAAGCCAGTTAGGGACTCTATGGAAAAATGTAAGGTATTAAACACAGGGAAAGAACTAAGAAATGATCAGTGTAAATGAGGAGGAGTATTTACAATGCAGACAGCAGAAGAGACAGGGACGGTAACATGAAAACAGAGGGCAGACAAAGGAGGTCTGGCAATGAAAGAATGTAAGCAGTAGTGGGGTGAGAGGAAGCTGATGGCAGGGCTTTTTGGTTGTTGTTGTTCCTATACTGGAGTGAAGAAAGCAATGAGGAGAGAACAAAGCCTTAGAAAGAAGAAAAAAGATCAGGAGGGCAAGAAGAACAATCCTTAGAAAGAAGTAAGGGTGTAGGGGGATAATGAAGGGGGAGCTGGAGAGATGGCCCAGCAGTTAAGAGCACTGGCTGTTCTTTCAAAGGACCAGCTTCAATTCCCACTACCTACTTGTTGGTTTACAACCACCTATAACTCCAGCTCCAAAGCCTTTAAGGAAATCAGGCATGTATGTGGTGAACAACATGCATGCAGACAAAACACCCATCCACATAAACACATTTTTTTTTTTTTTTTTAAAGTTTAAAAAAGAAAGAAGTAGAGGGCTGGGCCAAGGAGACTGCTCAGAGGTACAGGGTGTGTTGCACCCTTAGCAGTCATGGCCCTGGTTCAATTATTACCACTGAAAGAAAGAAATTGGGGGAAAAGCTCTCAAGAAAGAAAGAAAGAGGGAGGGAGGAAGGCAGGCAGGCAGGGTGGCTGGTTAGGCATTCAGTTCTCTGAAGACATAGCAAGCTCAGCTCAGCAGAGAGCTCAGGTGACTATGCTGCCACACTTCTTGGACCTCATATAGTAAACCCAAATAAGTTCCTGCTGGATTAAAATGAATCATAGCCAGTACTATGCAATTGAATCTGAATACAACATCTGTAAACCTCTTTTAAAAACTTCTTACATTGAATTATCTTTTGATTCTTCAAAGGCATTTAGTTCACGGATGAGAAACTGTCTGTCCAATGGAACTACAGGTTGACCAGATTCTGGGGGGGAAAAAAATTCAAGAAAACACTAAGTCTATTAATCAAAAAGGCAAATTCAACTTTGATAATAACCACACCTGCTAGGTACACACATTTCTCAGACTTTGGGAGAATGTTGACAGATCAAACTGCTTATGACTTTATGATGTCAACATATTCATGCAATTAAATGTAGAACTTCATTACAGCTTACCACATACTCACTTTGGTAATATGGTTTCTGCCACACCCACGACGGTGTCGCCCGCGTGACAAATGCCTTGGATGAGGTGGTTACGTGGGAAAGGGGGGCTCGCGGCCCTCGGGTCTATGCCCCCGGCGACCCCCTTATCAATCTGCCCGAATCATGGTGCCAGGCTACACGGAACCACGCAAAATCTGCTTACAGAAGCTGGCTGGCATTCTGCCTTTTTTCTCTTTGCAGCTGTGACTATTGCTGTTTCCTTGTGTATTGATTTCAGGGAGTTAACTCTCAATGTTTCTGATGTGCCCCATAAAGAGAATAATGATTCCTCAAAAGTGGCCTCAATACCCCCACCTATAATTCAAGCTTTTAGGCAAACAGTTAAAGAGGGTCCTAGAAGTTTGGGGGAATTTATGAATGACTTAGAACAAAAAGAACTTATGACTCAGAGGGACAAAGATTCTAGCGAAGAGAGATGAAAGTAAAAGTCCAGGAACTCATAAGCAATCCACATGCGCAGCCAACAGCAGCTGCAAGGAAGCAGTTACAGGAACTAGCCAGTCCTACAAGAATTATCAAGGGACAAACAGAGTTTCTCATCAAGGGTCGGTGGTGGCAACCCCCTAACTTTAATCCTAGATATAATAATTATTTGGAGCCATTGCCCTTTACGGGAGCTTATGATAAACATGGGAACCAATGGGTGAATCATAATAGTATGAAAACAGAATGGCATAAGTTACAGTTCATGGAAAGAATAGCTAGGTCCCAACCCCCCTGGTGCCTTCTCACCTGCAAGCAAAGGTTAAATATTTTCACACAAATGAAACCGTGGTTAGAACGATGGTGGGAAGGGTTTAATTTTGATACAAAACAAAGGTCTAATAACTACGTAGAAGGAAAAACTTCAGCTAGTGCTATAATGTTCTCTGGATGAGGAATCACAATAGAGGAAATAGCACCTGTACTCATGAGATCTATTAATCATTCTGAGAAAATTGTGTGACCACATTGTTGATTCTATGTCTATCGCCCCACTGGCCGATTGCCATGTTTCTTCAAATGATTGTATAAAAAACACTGCTTGATCTGAGTAAAATTGCAGCAGTTCACAGCATACTCTGGTGTCTGTGTCTGTCTGTCATTCGCCGAATCCCACTTATCCTGAGTACCTTCAACCTGTTCTCCCTCGGTCTGGTGTTCCTACTGAGACCCAGTCCGCGGCAGGTTTCTGAATCTAAAACTATAATGCTGGACTTCAGTAAGCTTCCTAAGATGCCTACAGATTAAACACATGGTAATACTAAATAATTCATTAAAAATATATATACATTTAGGGATAGCAATTCTAAAATTAAAATTATTAAATTTTTAGACTGAGTCTTACTCTAGCACAGACTGGCCTCAAATTCATTATGTGACCTAGACTGGCCTTGATTCTTCTGCTGTGGCTTCCTGAGTGCTGGAACTACATGTGTGAGCCACCACTTCCCTGGTGAAAGTGAAATGATAGAGCCACTCAGAAGCAGTGGCAGTTATTACCTGAAGGGAAGCATTCACTTCCCAGACAACTGGCAATTCCATCTTTAGTTATTTATCTAAAAAAATAAAACGATGTTCACACAAAAACTCCAAGTAAATGCTTTTGAGGATTTGATTCACTGCTGCCAGAAAGTATAAATAACTAAAATGTCTACAAGAGCAGATGAAATGGCACAGCCACAACATTTTCATATTCACAGGGTCAAAGTCAACATGACTGAACCTCCAGTGTATTTTACTAGGTGAAGTGAGGCAGTGTCAAAAGGCATGTTCTGTAGGCTTCCACTTATATGGCACTCTGGAAAAGGCAAACTTGATTAACAGAAACTCAGTCTCCTCTCCTCTCCTCTCCACTCTCCACAAGTGCTGTGAATTAGCCTCTGGCCTCACACATTAGGCAAGTGTTCTCCCACTGAGCTAGCTACTGACCCAGTGCTTTTCTATTTTGTATTTTGAAGCAGTGTCCTCCTGCTTTAGCCCTTGAGTTTCTACGATTATAGGCATTAGCAATCATACCAATCTAAAACACTTAATATGGAATGAGCACTGTCACTATTTCATCCTAGGGATGATACTTAGGTAATGGCCAGCTGTAACAAACTGAGGGAAATAGACACTAATAACGGATCTTTAGAGATCCTCAACATATCAAAATCATTATCCTTTATGAGCACGTGTGCTTAATAGTACATAGAGAACCTGCAGTGGAAGGTCCTAGCTCTTACTTTCCCCAACAGCATAAAGCTCACCAAAACCTGTTCATGCTATGACAAGAGCCCATGGAATGCTAAGTGTTCAGTCACCTGCAAGACACAGTAATGAAATTACATATTCAGGCTAACTGCTTTCTAAGAATTAGAAAAAGGGTAAAACAGAGCTTTTTTCCAGAGATGAACAACCACTTACCTGCTATAAGGACAGAGGCTGTATACTTATATTTGTTGAATTCCAAATACTCCCTAATTAATTCATTAATTAGAAGGTTTTCATGAGACAATGATGGTCGGGGTTCATGATCATCATCCAGGGCATTGAAAACTTCAGCACGGATCCTTGCTTTTAAATGTCCTAACACTCCCCTTTTTTCCAAGGTGTTCTTTAAAACTGTTAAATATAAAACAAAAATGGTTCTGTTATAAACAAAATGTTGAAATTTCAGGTATGTGCTAAAGAATAATGTTTAAAAGGAAAATGACACAAATACAGCTCTTAGTTTAAAGAGAAAGCTGAACAATGATATCGATATCATAAGCTACGTTTGTAAAAATTAAAGTCTCCATATAATAATAATCCACTCTCAATGTATTTGTTCAAATTCAAGTTTATCCATGTTGTATCTTTAGTTAGGGACTGTAGTTTGGTGGGGGAGAAAAGGGTGAACAGAATTACAGTTTGCTTACACTCCAATCTCCCACAGATTTTCAAGTGTTTGCCAATCTATAGGGGACCCAGACATTACTAATAGCCTTTAGTCCAGAAAGATGGTTATGGAAAACAATTATCCTCCACAAAAAGAGGGAATATTTCATTATTGTTGATGATACTTTTGAGATTCATAGCTGACTTGGTTTTGTTTTTCAAGACAGGGTCTCATTACGTAGTTCTGGCTGTCCTAGAACTTACACTGTAGACTAGGCTGGCCTCGAACTCACAGAGATCTGCCTGCCTCTGCTTCTTGAGTGCTGGGACTAAAGGTGTGCACCACCACACACCTTGCTGAAATCCATAGCTGGTTTGTTGTTTTTTTCCAGACAGGGTTTCTCTTTGTAGCCCTGGCTGTCCTGGAACCCCCATAGCTGATTTTTAATGAAAAAAGTGTTTTGGGTTTTGGTTTTGTTCTGCTTTAAGGGATGTAGAGCTGGGAATGTTGCACATTCCTGTAATCCCAGCACTTGGGAGGCTGGGAAGTCAGACCAGCATGGGCCTCATATCTACGCTGTAACCCAAGCTAACTTTAAACTTATGTAGGCTGAGCATGACCCTGAACTTCTGATCCTCTTGTAGGCTGTGCTGGGATTACAGGTGTACATGACCACTCCCAATGTATGTGTTGCTGGGGATTGAACCCAGGGCCTCATGCATGATAGGCAACCGATATCCCTAGCCCAACAGTAGGATTTTAAAACTTCAAGCCTGGTTAGAAATGTAATACGAGAGGCTGAAGAGATGGCTTAGTAGTTAAGAATGCATATTGTTCTTCCAGAGGACCTCAGTTTACTTCCTGGCACCCACATGGGCAGCTTACAACCATCTGTAACTCCACGGGTACTGGCCTCCTCAGGCAACTTGCACTCTTGTACACATGTACACACACACACACACACACACACACACACACACACACACACACACACACAGAGACAAACAGAAAAGACACACAAATAAAAATAAATTTTAAAAAAAAGTGTAATTAGACTGCTAACCTAAGGAGTCAGGAGTATGCACATCCCAACCCAGCTATTACCCAGGCCCAGAACCAGGGCTGTGAGTTAGCCCACCCCAACATCCACCTCATCTATGAACTGCTGAAGTATGTGAAGGGGCTGGATCTGAACACCCAAAGCTACAGGATCTCCATGACACAAGGTAACAACAGGATATTAAAGAGTTCTGGTGAGGGCCCAGTGTCAAGATGGTAGCAAAACGAGAGGCCTGAAACCAGACCAATGACTCACTGGAACGAACACTTACAAATAAAGATGTATGCCGAGACTTTTTTTTGGTATGTTAAGGTTTTTTTTTTTCTTTAAAATTTGATTTTATGTTGGCAGGGGAGGTTGCAAGGGCATAAGGTAGATATGAAGGGATGGGTAGATGAATGGGATCAGTATGCATGATGTGAAATCCACAAAGAATTAATTTTAAAAAAGTCACCATCCCTTAACAGTAATCTGGAACCTTCCCTTTTCAAATAGTCTTTTGTGTCTAAATGGCAATTCTAAAAAATCAATATAATGCCTAGAATACAGCAAGAGCTCACTAAATGTTACAAATATATAATACCAATAGTGCCTTATACTATTGGTGAAAAAAAAAAGTAGGTTTTTTTGTTTTCTGTTTTTTTTTTTTTTTTTTTTTTTTTTTTTTGAGACAAGGTTTCTCTGTGTAGCCTTGGCTGTCCTGGAATTGGCTTTGTAGACCAGGCTGGCCTCAAACTCACAGAGATCCGCCTGCCTGTAGTTTAACGTGCACTTTGCTCTGCCAATGGCAAAAGCATTATTAATATGCTACAATAATTAAAATTCACAAGACAGCTTATCCGCTTAGCTACATACAGCAAAGTTCCTAAGCTTTGGTAAATAACAACATCCTTGCCCATGTGATTAAAGATATATTCTTAGACTTTTCTTCTTTCTTCTCCTTTGTTTTTAAAACATTCATCCCTTCAACCTTTCTACAGGTATACTAATTGCAGTTGTCAACCAATTATACTTTGTAACAGACCCATAAAAGGAAAGCTTTATCATACTCTTAGGATCATAACACAACCCCTGTTCTCTCCTTCCATCTTTGGAAATTAAATGGAGTGATTCTTTTCTACTGGCAACCATCCTGTCCCAATTACTCTGGAGTACACACAGTACAGCCTCAATCTTAGCAGAAAATGAAAAGCAATGAAGCTGGAATTGGGAAACATAGCATGTCCTTCATGACTTGGTGGTAAATTCCTAACCCATGTCTTAGGTGCCTTCTCCATAGCAATGAACTCTATCTCTCAGAGAAAGATTTAGGTGAGATGGGAGAGTGCTTTAAACGAGTAAAAGACCCATAAAATAGAAGATCATTGATTAGGAAACAAGTTTTCATTACATTTCTCTTGGACACAGAGCATATTAAGAGCCCGAGAATACAGAAAAAAAATATGTAAAGAGACCCCTAAATCTATAGGTGCCACCCATAACCTTCAGGGTGTCACTCTGAGTTCTTTATTATTTTACTCTTGTATTTTATGCTTACAATGCTGTTACCATAAATACTTCTTCAGGAACCAATCTTTTTTAAATAATTAATTAATTAATTATTTTATTTATTGGTTTTTCGAGACAGGGTTTCTCTGTGTAGCTTTGCACCTTTCCTGGAACTCGCTCTGTAGCCCAGGTTGGCCTACGAACTCAGAGATCCGCCTGCCTCTGCCTCGCGAGTGCTGGGATTAAAGGCGTGTGCCACCACCGACCCCAGCTTCAAGTCTTTATTCAAGCAGTAGAAAAGGTGAAGGACCAGCAGCAGAGGACAAGCAGGAACCAATCTTAACCATGACTTATTTCCCACTGAATTATCTTGAAATCCCATGAGAAATTTATACAACATCACACGTGTTATGTATACCCCACTCCCAGAAGAGCTTTATTGATTCACGTGAAGTCCCTCCTGGGGACTGAGGCATGTCTGTTTTTGAACTGCTCACCAGCACAGTGCCCCCAACACATTTAGTCCATGGTTACTGCATTACAGTCTCCAAACTACGCTACTTCGTCCTCTCCAAATTTCCACTACCATTGGCTAGTCTCTGAATTCTTTGAAACTCGGAACTGGCTTTATTCATTGTTTAGCAGAATAGCATGGTGATTAACGCCTGGTGTGCTACTGTACTTACGGGATTTCTACCTAAATTATCTTGGGTGAAATATTCCACTTCTGGGCACCTCAACTCCCCAATGTATGAAATGGACAGAAGATTTGTTACATACATCAAGTAGTTGTTGGATGACCTGTGTCTTACAGAGAGGATAACCACACTGAACCTTAACTACAATTACGACTCAAACATTAACTACAATTACTATTCAGAGTTAACAGTATACACGTGTCATTGATGGCTACTCTTTGTTTTTGCAGTTCTGGAGATGGAACCCAGAGCCCTGCACATAATCACTTTGTCATGGTCAAAAACCCTGAACACATGGCCTAGCCTTGGCGCTGTCAGCTCAGCGGGGTTCTGAGAGGCGACCAGACGTCTTGAGAAACAGACCTGCAACCCTCTCAGAAACTGAAGATTCCAGTCCTTTCCTCCAGCTCCAAGTCTGGCCCTCCCATAGCGCATGCGCAGCGGTCACTCCCCGTGGGCCCTGCCACCTCAGAACGACCCCTAAAAGAGCCGAGCCAGTGTTCCGCGCGCTCTCCTTCCGTCCTATCCCTATCATAGACGGAAGGCGCGACGCTTCCCACTGGCAAGCGTCCCCTCGGCGCACTCACCAGCTTTCAGCTCGGTTACAGTCGCCATTTTTCAACGGCCGCTGATGGCACACCTTCCGCTGTGCGTACGCACGGCGCTGCGGCGTGATCTCCAACCAATAGGAGCACTGCTCTCTTCAGGCGCAACCTCAACCGTTTCTGTGTCTGCTGTCGGGTGATTGGCGAGCCGCCTCCAGAGGCTTCACCAATCAGCGAGCGTGTGAGGAGGGCCCTGATACGGGAAAGGGCGGAGCCAAGACGGAATCAGTTCCCAAGCGTTGCCGGTGGGTGTTGCTGCAGTTGTAGAGGTCGAGGTCCTGGCTGCTCCTTTTCTCAGTGTGGAGAGGTGTTGTGGATGGTATGGCGTCACAGACTCAACCCGGAGTCAGAGTTACCTGGAAGACGTGTCAGAACAGATTGCTCTGACTCATCCTTGGGTCTTTCGGAGTCGATGACTGAGAGTTGGTTTTTCTGCTAAGTTCCCGGATGCTGTGAATGACTGCTGCTGGTCTGAGGAATAGCACCTCAAGAATCATCTTCCAGAGCACTTACTAGGAAGCCTTTACAAGCCTCAGATTAATGATGCCCATTTTACAGAGGAGGAAACTTGAATTTTCAATAGTCAACGATCTTTCATTAAGATCACCTGGAGATGGTGGAGGTGATACCTAAACCTAGGCCCATGTCTCTTCAAAGCCTCCACACTGGAGTTAATACCGAGTACATTTGTAGTCCCCGAGCTATTTGTAGAAATAACCGATAAAGGAATAAGATGTAGCTTTACAAGAAGAAAAAAAGAACATGGGAATAATACGTTCAAAACGGTGTGAGACAGTATTATTACAGTTGGCTCTCCAGGGTGGCCAAAGACACTGTAAATAAGAAGCAATCTTGACCTAGATTCTAAAACTGGACCCTTAAAATTCTGGACAACCTGTTAGAATTCCTAGCTACTCCCCCAGTGTAGGGCCTTACGTCCTATGTAATCTGTGGTGTGCTGCACGATCACATAATCTATGCACGTGCCTGGCCTAGCTACATAAACCCATATGCACGCAGGGTGGGGGCGCTATAAAAGCAGGTTCCACCTATTCCTCTCCTCTCTTCCTGCACGGTCATTCCATAGGCCTATGCACACCCCTTCTATTCCCTTCCCTTAATAAACTCTTACGAGTGGGTTTCGTTGTGCCTCATGGCTTCTCTTGCACGATAAAGAGCACCGCTTAAGAAATAACACAGCCCAATAATAGAAGTCTATTTATTAGTGGATGCCAGTGAGCATATTTTCAAGGAAGTGAAATGTAATAGGAAGTATAGACTTAAAAAGAATCACTATTTTGTTTTTCGACCTCATTGTGTAGTCCAGGCTGTCTGGGCATTCACTCTGTTGCCCAGGCTAGCATTGAACTAACAGTCTTCCTGCTTCTGTCTCAGAGTGCTGGAATTTAACCAGTGAGTGCCACCATACTTGTACAATTCTTTTTTGCTTTTTATTAAATTTGCCTCAGGAAGATACATGTATTTTCTTCCTAAGGTTGGCTTTGTTCCTCTCCCGCCCCCCCCCCCCCCCCCCCCCCCCCCGCCCCCTACCCTTTTGAGTTTCTCTGTATAACAGCTCTGGCAGTCCTGGAACTCACTTTGCAGACCATGCTGGCCTTGAACTCATAGAGTTCTGCCTGCCTCTGCCTCTGCCTCTAGAGTGCTGGGATTAAAAGGCATGCACCACCACAAGTTTTCTCTGAAGTATATAGGGTGGCTTTGAATTAGTGCTCTTTTCTTTAACCTCCCAAGTGCTGGGATGACAGTTGTGCATCACCATAAATGCTCCTGAGATATTTCTGAATATGGGTAGCAGTTTTAAAAGTTTGAAATAAATGTAGAGGAATGGCTCAGTGAGTAAAGTGCTTGCTGCATATGTCTGAAGAGCTGAGTCTAGATCCCCAGCACCCCTGTAAATGTTGGCTTGGGGTATCCCTGGGGCAAGGTGTCTAACCAGACGAGCCAAATCAACAAACTCTAGTTCAAGTGAGAAACTTTTCCACAACATCAAAAGTAGAAAGCAATGGAGGAAGACACTTAATACGAAAGCCTTAGAGGAATCTATTCTCATTTTAGACTAGTCTAATTTTATACCATGTTGAGTAGATCTGATCTGTAACCTTAGAAAGGTCTCATTCAGTCAGGCATTCCTATTTTGTGAAACCACTTTGCCCAAATGCATGGTCAGCAGCTCAGGAAATTAGAAGGACTAATTACATTCTGCAGGTAAGAGCAGCACTACTGAATGTACTGATGAGGAATTCCAGAGGCCAAACAGAATGTGACTGACTGATTGTAATCACCATGCATTAATTGACATCTATCACTATGCTCACCAAAAATAGATACATCTCAAAATTTCCCTTAGAAGCATGATTTTTTTTGAATGTGGTAGCACGTCTATAGTACCAACTACTTATTCTGTATGTAATCATATGCTATAAGTAAGAGGATTACTTGAGCCAGGAGCTCAGAGTCATCCAGGGCAATCATAGTGTTGCTGTTTTCTGTGGGCATGTCATGATTATCACCGTCATGAAGCAGGGCACTATGGTGATTTACAGAAGACTGTAGCCATGGCAACAAAATAAACAGTTATACCTTTTCCAGCTACAATGAATCTTGGAAATACTAAAATATATCAAAGGTTAAAAAAATGACAGAGGGGTGGGGTTTTGCAGTGGTACAGCTGCTTTGAGTCACCCATGTGCCTGTGAGTAATCTTAGTAAACTCATTTACTCACCAAGCTGGATTCAGTGAAATCCTTCTTTGGTCCGTTGTCTTCACTATTAGGGTAAATAGGCATTTCTTTTCCATCTCCTTAGGAATGTTGCACAACAGTAGCATATGAGATCCTAGCCCTTTTAATAATAAGAACTTAAAAATAGATAAAAACATTCATTCACATTGAACACTATTGGTGAGGATGTGAAAGGCAGACAATGCCAAAGCTAACTGGCAGGTGAGCAAATTGGCACCACCACCCAGAGGTTGTTTGATGACAGCAAACAACCTTCCTTATCCTTTAGCTTACTTGTTCTTGTTCTCAGTGTATGATATAAAGATATTAACAGCTAATAGAAAATGACTTATTTATGGGGATATTTATTGTGGTACTGTTTATCAGAAATAAATAAAAGCAACTGATGGGACTGATGAAAAGGCTCAGTGTGTGATGGTGCTTGCCCACCAAGCCTGAAAACCTGAGTTTGGACCCTGGATCCCACCCATATGGTGGAAAGAGAGAACAGATTCTCAAATGTTGTCCTCTGACCTCCATCTGCACACTGTGACATGGGCATATGCCTCCCCCTTAAGAATAAATAAATGTCAAAAAAGAAAGACCCACAATCCTAAGTTGTTTTTGTCAAGGACACTATGTAAGTGGCATGGTAGGGTTGCTTTGGAACACAGCTCTGCCAATGCTTATTCAGTCACATATTTATGTTTCTGATTCTGTGGTCCCAATCCTAGGAGTTTATCTAAGACCAGTAAAAACATGTTCACCCAAAAGCCTTTGTGCAAAGAGGGCATATTTAGTAACAATTGCCTCAAATCAGAAACAGCCTAATGTCTTACAACTGCTGAATGGATAAATGAACCATGGTATATGTATCCCACAGGGTATTGATGATTAAAAGGGGCTGAGATTTTGAGACATGCCACATGTCTGACTCTCAAATACATATGTTCAGTGAAAGAAACTAGGTTCCGGCTATCCTGAAACTTACCACGTAGCTGAGGATGACCTTGAGCTTCCGACTCTGCCTCCATTCCCTGGTGTTGAGTTGATTTATGTTTTTTAAAATTAGTATTTGTGTGTGTGCACATGATGTGTGTGTATGCCAATGGTTCTCAATCTTCCTAACGCTGCGACCTTTTAATACAGTTCCAAATATTGTGGTGAACCCTAACCATAAAATTATTTCATTGCTACTTTATAACTATAATTTTTCTGCTATTAATATAAATATCTGCTATGCAGGATATCTGCTTTGCAATTCCCAAAGAGGTCACAAGCCACAGATTGAGAACCACTGATATGCCATGGTGAACATGTGCAGATCAGAGAACAACTTTGTGGAGTCAATTGTCTCCTTCCACCTTTACATAGGTTCTGGGGATCAAACTCAGATCTACAATTATACTGTAGTGGTTTGAAAGAAAATGGCCCCTAAAGGGAGTGGCACTATTAGGAGGTGTGGCCTTGTTGGAGGAAGTGTGTCATTGTGGGAGTGGGCTTTGAGGTCTCTTTTGCTCTTTTGCTCAAGCTTCCCTCAGTGTGACTTTCAGACCATTTCCTGTTGCCTGCAAGATGTAGGACTCTCAGTTACTTCTCCAGCATCATGTCTGCCTACATGCTGCCATGCTTCCCATCATGATGGTAATGAACTGAACCTCTGAAACTATAAGCAAGCTACCTCAATTAAATGTTTTCCTGATAAGAGTTTCCGTGGTCATGGTGTCTCAGCACAGCAATAGAAACCCAAACTAAGACACATACCAAGTGCCTTTACCTTCTGAGCCATGACTGACATTTTTTAAAACATTTTTTAATGATTTACGTATTCTTATTTTATGTGCATTGGTGTTTTGCCTGCACGTGTGTCTGTGTAAGGGTGTCAGATTCCCTGGAACTGGAGTTACAGACAGTTGTAAGCTGCTATGTGGGTGCTGGGAATTGAACCTGGGTCATCTGGAAGGGCAGCCAATGCTCTTAACCACTGAGCCATGTCTGCAGCCCATGACTGACATTTTTAACTAAGCATCTGCACTGCTGTGAATGGAGAGCTAGGAGGAAGTGCCATGAAACAACACTTTTCAGATTGCCAGGGACAGCTCTTGCTCCCTGACCTTAGATCCATGAAGCTGTCTGTAGGAGTCCTCTCAGTTATGTGCACACTCATTTCTGGAAATGGGAATGTTTTAGCTCATCCCTTGGTCAATGAATGGTGGGAGCCAGTGTATTACCCATGTCTGGTGTGGACACATTGAAGGCATACTCTATTCTACATAGTTCCCAGGGTACTCCAGTGAGACCCAGTGCTAGCTGTCCAAGCTATGGTATCATAGCTTCCATAAGTTTGCCAATGTCCTCATTTTCCCTGACTCTAGTAGTCCCCTGACTCTAGTTTCCTGGAACACTTTCCCAAACAACTTACATGAAAATCTAGTGTCAGGTTCTGTTCTTTAGGTTAGACTAAGTTGGAACAGTTATGTTAGTATACAGTGTCCCTCTTCATCCACCTGGGAGGATCCTTAGAGACAACAATGTCTAAGGACACTAATGTGTCTTACATGTAAAACATTTAAAAAATTTATGTAAAGCCTACCCATATCCTCAGATGCTTTTCAAGGTTATCCAATGTTGTGGAGGCCGAGGTACATATTCATATATGTACAGGTGCACCTGTACGCATGTGGAGGACTGAGGTCAACCTTAGGTGTCATTCCTCACGAAACATCCAACTTGATTTTTGAGACAGAGTCTCTCACTGTCCTGGAACTTGCCAAGTAAACTAGGCCAACTGGTCAACAAACCCAGGGTCCAACTGTCCAGCCTTCCTAGTGCTAAGCACATACCACCACACCTGGCCTTTTACATGGGTGCTGGGGCTGAAACTCCAGTCCTCATGCTTATGGGACAAGTACTCTACCACTGAGCCATCTCTGCAGCCCTGTCTAATCTTTTGACATCGCTATATGACACTACTATCCACAGAGTGTCAGGCCACAGTCATACCTATCCTGGTATGTATGAGGCTGGTGAGTTGGACATGTCTACTTAAGCCATCTCTACATGACTTTTAATACTCAACACAGTTGATGACATGTAAATGGGTTCTCTCTCTGTCTCTCTCTCTCTGTCTCTCTCTTTGTGTGTGTGTGTGTGTGTGTGTGTGTGTGTGTGTGTGTGTGTGTATGCACATGTGTGCACATGCATGTGAGTGTCCATGGAGGCCATAAGAGGGCATTATTTCCTGTGGAACTGGAGTTACAGGTGGTTATTAGCAACAATATGGGTGCTGAGAGCTAAACTCAGGTCCTTTGCAAGAGCAGTATGTGCTCTTAACAATGGAGTCATCTCTCCAGTCCCACAAAGTTATTATACTATATTGTCTAGGGAATAAGTCTTTGCATATTGAGTTTAGATGTTACTATGTTTTCCAATACTTTCAATAATTGTTTGAGTCCATGGATATTAACTGCAGATATAAAGCATCAACTGTATGAACAAATGCTTTCACAGTACACCAGCTTCATTCCAATAAGGCAGGACAGAGGTGGTATTGAAATAAAGTCAAACTGCTGTGTGACTTCTTAATACTGTAATTATGATCTTCAGACACCAGTGGAAGACCATGGCCACTGATAATCTCAGATGGGAGAAATGACAGTGAATTTCATGGAACCTGAGTCCATGAGCTATTTGGGAATTTTATGATTGGTCTCACACATTTTGCTTTATTGTCATGTAATAGCCTAAGCAATCCAGCTATATATTTATGTGTATAAAACTGTGTATACCAGAACACTCCAAGCAAGGGGAGGAGCTCCATTCACGTAGGACCTGATCTATGAGTGTGACAGCTTATTTAAGTGTCAACAGGTATCATTGACATCCATTTCTGGAAATAAAGCCAAACCAATAGTTGAGAGGCTCCACCAAAACTCAAGACACATGAGGTGCTTTATCCAGCACTTTAAGATGGTTGCTGACTACTGGGGGATGTCTCTCTGTATGCTGTGGATATGTGTAGTTCCCATTGGTTAATAAATAAGCTGCTTTGGCCTATGGCAAGGCAGTTTAGAGGCAGACAAGAAATCCAAGGAGAGAGACAGGAAATAGTAAGGGGGAGTCTGGGGAGACTCCAACCCACCACTGCCCAAGGAGCAACATGTCAGCAGACCGGTAAAGCCATGGAACACATGGCAGAACATAGATTAATAGAAATTGGTTAATTTAAGATGTAAGAGCTAGCTTCCATAGGCCATACAATTTGTAAATAATATTAAACCTCTGAGTCATTATTTTATAAGTGGCTGCAGGACTGCAGGACCGAGTGGGACCAGAGAAAACTTTCAACCATACCTGGTTCTACGTTTTTCTAGGAAAAAGGCATACAATAATCTCTCAGTGATCATTATTTTTCCATAACAATAAGGCAGAAATAATTTTTAAAAAGAGCAACAACGAGATATGTGGACTGGGGCCTTCTCTGGTGTGCACACCTTCCTGGTCCATAAGATAGCTGAGTGATGGACAGCCATGGAGAAAGGAGTGAGCCTAGAGGTGTGAGGCACTGGGGATTAACTGACTAAGTCAGTGCCTGATCCAAGGCCACTGATGACCACACCAAGATACTCTGAACAGTCTTTTTCTTTTCTTCAATCTCTTCCTTTCCTCTCTATCTTACTCTTCACTTTCTTTCCTTTCTCTCTCTCTCTTCCTCTTCCCATTCTCTCTTCCTGTCTCCCTCCCTCCTTCTCTCCCTCTCTCCCTTCCTTTCTTTTCTCCTCTCCCCTCTCCCAAATTTTCTTCTATGTCTACCCCTTCCACATCCCATTCCTTCTCTTCCCCTTCTTGGTGTAGCCCTTTGTTTGGACAGTTTCTTTAGGTCTAGTTCATGGCCACTCCGCCATTTCTTCCTAAACCTGGGGTCAGATTGGGCTCATCCTCTATCATAGGAGGGTTGAGAATGGAAAAAGGCACAAGTTCAAAGAAAGCTTCCAAACAGAGAAACATCACCCTGGCCCACCCCGAAGGACAACGTCATATCAGCTTCTTAGGGACAAGTCCTCTCAGTGCCTGGTCCTTCTTGGAGTCAGCTAACACTTGGGTCAGTTATGTAGGATTTCCTTAACATGGAGCTTCCCAGGGATGGTGAAGACTCTGTTGAGGCTCTTGAGATGTCCATCTTCTTCCTTCCCTGAAATGTTGATTCCAAGAGACCTCCCTCAAGCCTCTTGCATACACAAGCACTCTCTGGAGCTTCTCAAGGAATCTGAGACTCTCCCAGGGACCAGTGACAAGTCTGCCTCTAATCCCCATCCTGCTCCACTCCCTGAGGTGTGCCAGGTGACTCATGGATCAATCATGCCACATACCTGGCACCAACAGAAAGGCTGAGCTCACCTGTGCCATGTCATGCAGGGCTGCCTGGTAGTGCTGCCTGGGAACTCTTTACTCCCCATCCATCCAGAATAGGAACATTTAAATGTTGTCAAGATGGAAGTTTTAGAGTGCACTTTGTTTTTGTTCTGTTTAGGTGTTTGATTTTATTTATTTTTTAAAGGTGGATATTTATGCTAGTTCTTTAGAGGAAACAAAATTGGGTCCTCCAGGTAAAATGATCCCTTGTGCCTCTTCCACAAGCCATTTTCAGACAGATGAGCAAGAAACTCATTTAAAGCCTTCTTATCTAGTGAATTAGAGATTAAGGAATTTAAAGCCTTGTTTATTGAGTGAATTAGAGATTAAGGAATTCTTGGGGTAACTTGCTGAAATGCAAGCTGTTAGAGGAAAACAGTCCAGCAGAGCTGTGGGCTGAGCTCAAAGGAGTTTAATGTCCTCTAGCCAAGAGTTAGTGGCTTTCTTTCCAGGAGAGGCACTGCAGTAAGAGGCTTGAGAGAACAGGAGAAATCCTCCTGTAGGTGGAAATTTACAAATATGGACAGCAGCTGTTGGAAATAGCAACTCCTCTGAAGACAAACCATGGGCAACTTTTGCAAAGATGGCATGGTGCAGGGGCAGGGGACAGATTACTCTGTGGGTAAAGTGCTTGCTGATTTAAAGGGATCAGCCAGAATCCTGAGGATTTTGCATTCTTCCTGGATTTATTAAGGAAGAAAATAGCCACTGTCTTTATTGGCATTGCTAGAAAAGGAGTGGCTGTTAGTTTCAAAGATGGCTCACAGGAAACTTCCCTGGAGATCATTCCATCTGATCCTCACAGGAGCCCCGAAGACTGATGGGAAAGATAGGAAAGAGGAAGATAACAAGCTGCTTCAGGAGGGCAGGATGACCTGCCCTAGGCCACAGAGCTGGATCCACACAGTATGATGATGCCAGCTAGAATATGCACGTCTATGCCATATGTGTTAGATCACAGACTCTCTGACTACCTTTCTCCCTTCCCAGAAGTCAGGCTGAGCTCCTGTGCAGCCTCTTTTCTTGGATGGAGGATGGAGTTGATAAAGTAAGCTGTGGCTCATGGCTCTTACAAAAGGGTTCAGTTTGCACCCTCCCACTGGCAGCTGTGAACATGCTCAACCTCCCTGATCCCTAGTACAAGGACAGCCTCACTGTTATCTAATGCCTTCCTACCTTGTGACTCCTAGCACACACGGCCAAGCTAGATTACATGGTACAAAGCTTGTCCTTGCTTCCCTCAAAAACTGTAAGACTCAGAAACTCCCTTTGTCCCTGAGAATTGAAGAGAAGGTACTCTCTCTTCAAAGCCCCAGCCAGGGGCCATGATGTGATATCTTGCTTGACATTCTGGGAACTGAAGGGTCTGTCTGTCTTAAGGACCTCCCATGATGCTGTACATGGCAGCTATGTATCCTAACATTAGTCCACCCCAAGATCTCAGTTAAGGCTTCCTATGATAAGTCTGTAACTCTCCCTAAAGCTTATGGGAAGGATAATTCCCTGTTGGCTCCTTTCTACATGCCTGTATTAATTTCTAACAGTATAGTGGTTGGAATGAACTCCTAGATCCACAGAATAAGGACTTTTCCATGTTGAGTAAATTTGATTTACACTTCTTCTTCAAAATTTCTTCAAGCTTTCCTAGAGTGTGACCCAGTAGGAATTTTCCATTCTTGTGCTGAGGGTGTAGCTCAGTGGGGAAAGAACTGCTCTAGCATACCACAGGCCCTGGGTTTGATCCTCAGCACTCCCTAAAAATGTGGTGGTGGAGACACACACAGGCCTGGGTTGTTATCTTCTGTTGTGAGATGGTCTTTCTGTATGCTGTGAATGTGTTGCTATGATTGGTTAATAAAGAAGCTGCTCTGGCCTATGGCAAGTCAGGTTATAGCTAGGTGGGAAATCCAAGAGAGAGACAGGAAGAAGAAAGGCAGAGGTGGGAGAGATGCCAGCATGCCACCCAAGGAGCAACGTGCCAGCAGACTGGAAATGCCACAGCCACATGGCAAAACATAGATTAATAGAAATGGGTTAATTTAATATGATAGAGCTAGCTAGCAAGAAACTTAAGCCATTGGTCATACAGTTTGTAATTAATATAAGCCTCTGAGTGATTATTTTATAAGCAGCTGCGGAACCAAGGGACTGGGTGGGACCAGAGAAACTTCAGAAGTGGAAATTGGAGGACCAGAACTTTAGGCTCCTGCTTGTCGTCAGCCAGCTAGAGGCCCACCTAGATGGGCTGCAAGAAAGCCTGTCTCTAAAAGCAGAAGGACTTCCTTTTTTGTTCCTGGGTCAGCTATAATTGTGAAATAAATATAAATAAATAAATAAATTACAGGGTACAACAGATGCCTAGAAAAGCTTACTCAAAGTCACACAGTATTTCATGGCAAGACCAACCTTGAACCCAGTCCCACAATGTATTGGGCCCCTGCCTAGAACCTTACCACAGCATTGGTTTCCTAGAGTGCTCTGTTTTCTCAGGAAAAATTATTTTAAATTGTATGTGTGTGTGTGCATGTGTGTGCACGTGCATGTGCGTGTATGTGCACATGAGTGCAGGTGTCCTCACAATTGAGGGGTATCAGAACCCCTGGAACTGAAGTTAAAGACAGTTGTAAGTTGCCTGATGCAAGTGCCATCTCTCCAGCCTGGTAGAATATTTTTACAAATATATTCCCGATCCTCATGGAGCCCTGGCTTCCCACCAGAACCCAGAGGCAGAGTCCTCTTTCTCTATATGAACTCTGTAATCACACAAGGTTGAGTGAGAATCCTGATTATTCTGTGTTTTTTGGCAAATGGTCTTTCCATTGAACTTTGATATCAGCGACTATCAAAAAATGAAGTCAGGCTGGGCAGTGGTGGCACACACCTTTAATCTCAGCACTTGGGAGGCAGAGCCAGGTGTAGCTAGAGTTTTCCTTCCTGGCCCACAGTCAGGACAAATCTCTGTCACCTGCCAGTCCCACAGCTGCTCAGATCCAACCAAGTAAACACAGAGACTTATATTGCTTACAAACTGTATGGCCGTGGCAGGCTTCTTGCTAACTGTTCTTATATCTTAAATTAATCCATTTTTATAAATCTATACCTTGCCACGTGGCTCATGGCTTACTGGCATCTTCACATGCTGCTTGTCATGGTGGTGGCTGGCAGTGTCTCTCACTTAGCCTTCCAATTCCCAGAATTCTCCTCTCTCCTTGTCCCGCCTATACTTCCTGCCTGGCCACTGGCCAATCAGTGTTTTATTTATACAGAACGATATCCACAGCAGCCAGGCAGATCTCTGTGAGTTTGAGGCCAGCCTGGTCTACAGGGTGATTTCCAGGACAGGCGCCAAAGCTACACAGAGAAACCCTATCTTGAAAAGCTAAAAAAGAAAAAAAAAAAAAAGATGAGGTCAGGAATGAAGTGCATGCCTTTAATCCTATTTAATCCTAGCACTGGAAAGGCAGAGGCAGGAAGATTGTGAATTTGAGATCAGCCTAGACTATATAATATAAGCAGACTCAGAAAGAGATAGGCCCCATGAATTGTACTTAACTCTTGGGATGATAACACAGTATCAAGTTAGTCAATGCATGAACAACACTTAGAATGGTATCTGGGACACACATTAAGAAGCAGCAAGCTCATCCTCTGTAGATGAATTTCTAAATGGTCTTATTAAATAAAAAACATGGAGCCAGGTATAGGGGTGAAAGGCTGAGAGAGATCAGGAAACAGGGAAAGCCACAGCTAACCTTATCTCATCAACTCGGCAACTTCCAAATACGAATTACTTCCTCTCTACCCATGCCTATAGGCCTTGCTGTTCTGCCATCTGATTTGCTCTCTCTGTCCAGCTACATCACTCTCTCTTCCTGCCCAGCTCTGTCACTTCTATCTGTCTGCACAGACCTCCAGACCTCCATGGTTAACTAGTGTTGGAATTAAGGTGTATGCCACCACACCTGGCTCTGTTTCTAGTGTGGCCTTGAACTAACAGAGATCCAGACAGATTCCTGCCTGCCAAGTGATAGGATTAAAGGTGTGTGTACTGTTGCCTGACTTCTTTGTTTACTTATAATGGTTGTTCCTATTCCTCTGATCTTCAGGCAAGTTTTATTTATTAAAGCACAAATAAAATATCACCACATTTCAGCACAAATAAAATATCACTACAATCTTCCTTTCCTATACTGTCCCTATCTCTGTCTCTGGAACCAAAATCTTCCTGGATTAGCAGTATGTTAGACAATAAGAGTGCTGGAGTGAATAGCCAGGGTCTCTACTCACACAGCACTCTCAGGCTGACTTAGGGTTTCTATTGCTATTATAAAGGCCATAACCAAAACCCATAACCTCTTAGAGAGAAGAAGGTTTATTTCATCCTACACTTCCAGGCAACAGTTCATCACTAAGGGAAGTCAGGGCAGGAACTCAAGGCAGAAACCTGGAGTCAAGAACTGATGTAATGGCCATAGGGAAACAAAGCTTACCGGCTTGCCATTCATGGCTTACTCAGCCTGCTTTCTTAGACCACCCAGGACTGCCTGTCTAGGGGTTCACAATGAGTTTCTTCTACCACATCAATCGAGAAAATGCCCCGTAGGCTTGCCTATAGGCTGGCCAAATTGGTGTGGAAACTTTCTCAATTGAGTTTTTTTCCCTGCCAAGTGACTATAGCTCGTGTCAAGTTAGCATAAAAGGCCAGCACACAGCCCGTTGGGGGAGTGAAGTAGCAATGGATTTAATATGTAAGCTCAAACTGATGTGTTAATAAACTTTTCTGAGGGATTGGAAATGTAGCTCAGAGGCAGAGCACTCTCTTTAAATGCAAGGTCCTAGGTTCCTTAATTGGGAATATAAACAAACAAATAAATAAACAAACAAATAAATCGGGGCTGAGAAGATGGGCCTGTGGTTTAGAGCAGTTGGTCCTCTTGCAGGAAACCATTATTCAGTGCTCTTACATTGGGCAGCTCACAAATGCCTGTCTCAACAAAAACAAAAACAACAACAAAAGCCACAGAAACAAAATCAAAACCCTGTCAAGAATTCACCCAACGAAGGAAAAGGAGAATGGAATGCTGGAGACCGTTAGCCCCTGGCTTGTGACTAAAGCCAACTCTGCCACAGGACATGTTAGAGCAGGAAACAAATTAGGTTGATTTGAATTTCTATTTCTTGCACCCAAGATTCTTTTTTTCCCCCTTGTTTTTCTGTGTAGCTCTGACTGTCCTGGAACTCACTCTGTAGTCTAGGCTGGCCTTGAACTTAGAGATACCCCTGCCTCTGTCCCAGTGTTGGGATTAAAGGGATTCACCCAAGATTCTTATTATCCATTGCTTTTTGGATGCCTACAACATATTCCTGGGCCTCTCTATGTTCTTTCCTCCCTCTCTCTCTCTGTATGTGTTCAATATTGTCTGTTTATTGTTTCTCTTTTGCAGATGTTAAACTCAGATGTCATACTCAGTTTAAGTATTATCTGCACAGCACATTTATAAGAACTAGCCATTCCCAAGGCAAAATGACATGTTCTAAGGTGGATTCTAATGATGAACTACACATTAATAGGAAATGTGGTTATATTTTGTTTGTGATCTAACAAATAAAGCTTGCCTGAAGATCAGAGTGTGGAGCTAAGCCACTAGTTAGCCACAGAGGCCAGGTAGTGGTGGCACACACCTTTAATTCCAGCACTAGGGAGGTGGAGACAGGAAGTGATATGGTAGGGCAGAGAGAGGAAGTGATAAGAGGAGACAGGAGTTCAGCTCCCTTTTAGGCTGAGGATTCGGTAGAGGTAAGAAGTCTCTCTGATGGCTGACTGCTCTGCATGTCTGATCTTTCAGCTTTTACCCTGATATCTGACTCTGGGTTTTTATTAAGACCAATTAGGATTCATGCTACAAGAAAATAAGTGATAGTTTATGGAAGTATTTTAAAATATATGAATAGGACTGGTATGATGGCCACTGAACTTGACAACCTGAGTTTGATCCTGGGACCCATATGGTGGAAGGAGAGAACTGTCTCCTGAAAATTGTCCTCTAACCTCCACACACACAGGCTATGGTATGTGCGTGCACGTATGTGTGTACACACACACACACACACACACACACACACACACACACACACACATTTAATTTTTAAATGTTTTACATGTCTGAATATTATGTCCTTAAGTAATTCATCTAAACCAAAGGCCTCCTTCAATGCCTTACAGAGGATGGATAGACCTGGACAGGTTTTTCTCAAAGTAGGCAGAATGATCATATCAAATTGGCACTTGATGTCTGATTTATCTTCATTTCATTCTCCCCCGCCCCATCCTTCTGCCTTTACCTTCTAAGTACTGGGATTAGAGGCATGTACCACCATGTCCACCTCATTCTATTCTTCATTCCTCCACCAAAAGAAAACAAAGCTTTGTTTAGACCAGCTGGCTAGCCCTTCCTTCCTTCCTTCCTTCCTTCCTTCCTTCCTTCCTTCCTTCCTTCCTTCCTTCTTTTCCTCTTTCCTTCCTTCCTTTCTCCCTTCCTTCTTTTCTCCTGTCCTTGCTTGCTTTCTTCCCTTTTCACTCTATAATAGTCTTTCTATTAAGAACATTTCATGTTGTTCATCATTGAGTGCCCGAATATTTGGTGGATCCAGGGCTTAATGTCTGCCTGTGCCCACAGCTATTTCTCTTTATATTTTCATAGCTTGCTCCAGCTTGTCTCTATGGGAACACTAAGCAGAGCAGAGAAACAGGTCCCTCTAGACATTCAATTTTAAATAACCATCTCCCTTCATGAGAAGACACTTCTAGTGCCATGACTGCATAGGAGGGACTCAGTCACTTATTTCCTATCCAATGGAGCATTTATTCAAGGCACTAACTGCATGTAAATACATATTTATATATTGCTGGGAAGATGGGCATCACTTTTAAAAGAATTGTAGATATGACTATCAGATTTTTTTTTACCTGCTTGTTTATTGAGATAGTGTCTCTCATAGGCCAGGCTGGTCTCAAACTCTCTATAGTCAAGGATAACCTCATACTCTTGATCCTCCTGCTTTCATTTCCCAAGTGCTGGGTTCACAGTCATGTGCCACCATGCCAACTTTATCAATAATTTGTAAATATTTCATCCCATTCTATAGGTTACCATTTTACTCCCTTTGATGCACAAAAGTTTTTAATTTTGATGAGGTCCAACCTCATCTGCTAATACTTTTGCCAAGTGTGGTGGAGCATACCTGCAGGCCTAGCACTTGGGAGGTTGAGGCAGGTTTACCTTGCTGAGGCAGCTTCTCTCTTGTTTCTGCTTCTGTGATGACATCAATCAGAGGCTGGTGACACAGTCTGGGAATGACTTGTTTACACTCAGTGATCACAGCATCCAGTACTGACTATGTCACACACAGATTAACATTTTCCTCGAATATTTACATTTAATCTTTATGACAACCCAACGTAACAATTACTGTTGTCATTTTTGCTTTGTGCACAGAAAAACAAGAGCAAAGACACAACTTGCCCAGGCAGAACATGGTTGGTAAGAAATAGCTGAGGTGCACATGCCTTTAATCTTAGCACTCAGGAGGCAGAGGCAGATGGATCTCTGTGAACCTGCTCTACAGAACAAGTTCCAGGTCAGTCATAACTACACAGAGAAATTCTATCTCAAAAAAACAAAAGAAAGGAAGGAAGGAAGAAAAAGAAAGAGAGAAAGAGAGAAGGAAGGAAAGAAGGAAAGAAGGAAGGAAGGAAGAAGGAAGGAAAGAAAGTCGAGAGTTAAGCGTAGACCATCTGAGCAGACTCTTATTTACCATATTGCTATGTTGCCTAGAAAGTGAACATAGTGACTGAGGAGACGGCTCAGTGTGCACAAGTATGAGTACCTGAGTTTGGATCCCATCATCCCCATTAAAAAGCTGGACATAATGGCACATGCCTGTAATCCCAGTAACGGGATGAGGAATCAAGAAGATGGTTGGCCAACCAATCTAGTGGAATCAGTGAGTTCCAGGTTCAGCAAGAGACCATGTCTCAAAAAATAAGGAGGGAACTGGCTCAGTGGTTAAGAGCATTTGCTGTTCTTGCAGAGGACCAGAATTCTGTTCCCAGAACTCACATCAGGTGGTTTATAATGGTCTGTAACTCCAGCTCCAGGAGGTTTGATGGCCTCTTCTGGCCTCTGAGAGCCACATACACATACATGCCATTACACATAAAAAATAAAGCAAATATTAAAAAAAAAAAAAACCAAGATGGTGGGCAATACAGGATAACAACTAATATCAACCTCTGGCTTTGACACGTACATCCGCATATACACATCTGCATACAAGTATAGAAATATTAGGATCACAAACAGCCTTTGTTAAAAATATGATGCCAGAGATTGGAGATGTGGCTCAATGGTAAAGAGCACTGGCTGTTCTTCTAGAAGATCCTATCCAGGTTTAGTTCCCAACCAACACCTGGCCACTCATGACCTCATGACCACCTGTTACTCTTTTGTTTTGTTTTGTTTTATTTTGTTTTGTTTTGGTTTTTGGTTTTTCAAGACAGGGTTTCTCTGTGTAGCTTTGGAGCCTGTCCTGGAATTCACTCTGTAGACCAGGCTGGCCTCCAACTCACAGAGATCTACCTGCCTCTGCCTCCCAAGTGCTGGGATTAAAGACATGCATCATCACCACCACCTCATAAAGTAAATAAATTTTGAAAAATGTGATTCAAGAGCTTCCTTTTGATGACTTAGACCTTCAGAAAACTCTTTTATTTTATTTATTTATTTTTAACCAAGGTCTGGTGAATGCTAGGCAAGCATGCTACCACTGAGCTTCACCCCCAGCCCAGCTATTTATCTTATTTAAAAAAAAATTATCTTAATTTTTTTTCCTACTTCCTCTTCAAACTCCAGTGCCAGGAAATACTCACAAAACACATCTCACATCTCTGTCCAGTCCTTTAGCGATAAGGAAATTGTGACTCAACAGACTAGTTAAGGACCACAACTTGGAAGTCTGTCCGTCTTGAGTTCCATTTCAGTTCTATCCCTCACCAGCTAGTCTGTTCTTTTGTTGTGTTCTTCTTTGAGGTAGGATCTTGCTACACAGCCCTAACTATACTTGAACTCAAGATCCTTCTGCCTTCTGAGTGCTGAGATTACAGTCATGTACCACTACATCAGGATTAGAATTCTTTTTTTTTATGAATTAAAAATTTTTTTTAATTTATTATGTTACACTGTTCTGCTTGCACATCAGAAAAGGGCACCAGATCTCATTATAGATGGTTGTAGTTTGCTGGGAATTGAACTCAGGACCTCTGGAAGAGCATCCCTAACCTCTGAGCCATCTCTCCAGCCCAGAATTCTTCTTAACAACTCTATTTGATTCCTTTATTATTATTGTTAATTTTTGTGTGTGTGGTTTATATACATGCAAATGTGTGTGTGTGTGTGTGTGTGTGTGTGTGTGTGTGTGTGTGTGTGTGTGCATGTGTAGACCAGACATTGATGTCGAGGGTCTTCCTCAATTGCTCTACACCTTAATTTTTGAGACAGGGTCTCTCACTGAACCTAGAGACCACCAATTTGGCTAGACTGACTTGTCAGCAAACCCCAGAAATCCTCCTGCCTCTGCCTCCCCAGTGATAGGATTATGGGTGTGTGCTATAGTGCCTGACTTTTTACATGGGTGCTGGGATCTGAACTCAGGCCCTGCTATTTGTACAGCAAATACTTTACCAGCTGAGCCATCTCACCAGCCCTGGTATCATCATCATCATCTCAGTGAGGAGTGTCAACCCTGGGTCTTATGCATGCATCACAGAACTGCATCTGAGGCCTAACTGTTGTTACCAGCAGCAAGAAATTCAACTCAGTGCTGTGGGCTGTGCAGCTTTGAGGCCTTCCCTCTGGGATAGCCACTTGGGGCTAGCTGAGGTCTTCACTTACACTGCAGAAAAGCATCTCGGGAAGATTCAGTATGAAGTGAAGCTGGGGTCTGTATTAATTGTTCTCTTGCCACTGTTACCAAATATCTGACAAAGCAACTTAAGAAAGGAAGGATTGGTTTAGTTTAGGGGGATTCAGGCCTTCGTGATGGGAACAAAATGGCAGCAGGTGGTTTTGTGGTCTCATCAGTAAGTAGTTACATCAGGTTGGCAGTCAGGAAACAGAAACAAACAGGAAGTGATGAGTTGTATGCTCAGGGCTCACCCATAGTGATCCACTTCCCCAACCTGGGTCCCCGATTCTAAAGATTGTACAGCCTTCCAGAACAGTACCTGCCACCAGCTGGGGACCAAGTGTTCAAGCACAGCCTGTGAGGGACATTTCACATTTACACTACACACAGAATTATTTAAATGACAGGGTGGCTCATGCCTGTAATCCTATAATCCCAGCACTCAGGAGGCAGAGGACAGAGGATAACGAATTCCAGACCAGCCTGGGCTATATAGGGAGTTCTAGACCAGCCTTGGCTATATCAGCTGCATGGTAAAATGCTGTCTCAAAAACAAAAACAAAAACAAGGGGCCAGAGAGGTAGTGCAGTAGTTAAGAGTGCTGGGAGAGTTTATGTGAGACTCTAGGTTTAAGGGCATGGAGAGAAAGAGAGAAAGGAGAGAAGAGGAGGAAAGGAAGGAGAGAGTCAGGAGATGGCTTAGCAGCTAAGAGCAATTTTGCATGAGGACCTTAGTTTGAATTTCCATTACCAATGTAAAAATATGGGTATGGCCATGTGTCTCTATAATCCCAAGCACTGTTGGGTGGAGGCAGGTAGGCTTCTGAAGCTCTCTAGCCAGTCAGAATAATTAAACCAAATAGTAAACTTCATATTAAATGAGAGACCCCTCTCAAGTCAACATGACAGAGACTGATAGGGGACACTTGTTTTTTTGTTGTTGAGGTTGTTTGTTTGTTTTGGATTTTTGAGATAGGCTTTCTCTGTGTAGCCCTGGCTGGCCTGGAAATCACAGAAATCAGCCTGCCTCTGCCTCCTGAGTGCTGGAATTAAAGGCATGTGTCACCACCACCTGGCTATAGAAGATGCTTGTGGTCTTGCCTCTGCATGTGTGTATACATGCTTCCGCGTCTGCCCCACACACATAACCTACCCCCACACATATACATGCAAAAGAGAGATAATAGTACACACTCAAGCTCCTTAAGAGAAGTCCCACTGAGGTGTCTCAACAACATTTACATATGTGATTCTGGTGGCTTTTAAAGTTGCCTTGTTCAGAGGATGTCATCTCTATAGGAAAAGTGGAATAGCTGTTAATCTTCAGCTTCCTCTAGCGAGTGAGATGACAAGGCCCCTTATGAGGTGCAGGTGTTCAGGTTCGCAGACACAAAAGGAATGCTGATAAGATAAAAACACAGGTTACAAGGGCCCATGGAGTTCTCATTCTATAGGTTTACTATGAGAAAGGGGTGCTGGCAAAGTTGCATAAGCTTTGACAGTAGGTGAGGTTCTCTTGACGTTTTAATGCCTAGTCTGCACAGCAGGTTTTGTTGGTTGGGTGGAAATTCTTCTCTAAGGTAATGCAAAATGGAAACTAGGACCCAGGGGCTCCTCTCCCCTACACCCCACAACTTCTTCCCAACTTTCTATTCTACCTCCTTATTGTATTAGTTTATTGTGGTGACATAGACATAATGGACCAATCTGACCAATTCAAATGTCCTTAAGTAAATTCATATGGCCATCATATGTTGTCTGACTTTTCCTAGCAGGATGTGAATCCACATCTACTCCTCCTTGACTGGACACCAATGACAGACCAAAGAAACCATTCCACGTAAGTCTAATGTAGTGAACCAGTGAATGTACTGAGTTACTTACAGGAGCATGAGCAGCTATACCACTGAAGAGGCTCTCTCCTCAAGCAACAATTAATCACTTGAATATGCCAGGAAAGGGCAGAGCTTCATGAGACCTTACCCACTTCACAAATGTAGCTGCTTATATGTCCTAGGAAGGGGTGAGGCCTCATGCTTACCTCTCATACCTACTGAACCCTGTCTCATTCCATGAGGGGATCAGTGTGCTCAGTCTGATGAGTGTCTTGTGTGGTAGTCATAGTTGTTCTGATTTCAAATGGACTACAGCCATGCCATGCCCAGAGGACAGAATTCTACACCCTCACCCAGCTCTAGAACATTCTTTCACCATCCTCTTACTGTAGCTTTGTTCCTAATAATGACTGCAGTCTGCTGTAGTGCCCCAGCTTTGTCTCTGAATGTTTCTAGTCTAGGAACCATATCCATGTGGACACATGTAACATATTTTCTTTTATGACTATTTTTAATCAAACCATCACCATAATTGTAGTAAGTAATTTTTTATATCATGTATAGTCATTGTACAAAATAATGTGTTTCTTTTCAAATGTTTATTTATTTCATTATTTTGTATGTATGTGTGAGTTAGTGCAGGTGCAAAAAGCCACTGATGCATATGGAAGTCAGAGGGCTTTAAGGGAGTCTGTTCTCACCTTTACCTTGCTGAGGCTGGGTCTCTCTTATTGTTGTTGTGCTGTGTACCCCAAGCTAGCTGGCCCTGATGTCTTCCAGCTGATTCTCCTATCTCAGCCTCCTATTTCACTACTAGGGTACTGGAATTACAAATGTGTGTATCTGGCTTTTTAAAAATATGTTTTAAACTGAAATAGAATTATACCACTTTCCCCTCTCCCTTTCTTCTCTCCAATCTCTCCAGGGACCATCCCTTGAATCTATCCCATGCCATCCCCCAACAATCTCAAGTTGATAGTCTTATTATTGTTATGTATGTATATGCACAGACTAAAATGTGTAAATACAACTTTATGAGTCTGTTTTTGTTGTTTGTATGTATATGGTTTCGGGACTGACCACTCTGCATGGACAACCAATAAGGGAGCTCATTCCTGGGAGAGGCTAATTCTCCTTTTCCTGGCAGTCATTAGTTGCCTATAGTTCTTTGTCTATAGGTGAGACCCTGCAAAATTCTCTCCCTTCCTTTTTACCATATCCTTTGATATTGCCATTGTTTATGCAGCCATTTCTAGGAGAGACTATTTCACGACAGACTTTCTGTTATTCTGGCTCTCACAGCCTTTCCACCCCCTCTTCCACAACGTTCCCTGAGCCATGGATGCAGGAGCTATGATGCAAATGTGTCTACTGGGGCTGGGCTCCCAACGATCTGTTGATCTCTGCATTGTGTCCAGTTGTGGTTCTCTGTGATACTCTCCATTTGCTGTAAAGAGGGGCATGTTTTAACACAGGGTGGTAGTTACACTTACTCAGGAAAGGTGGCTTGCACTCCACACTGGATTTTTTATATGGGTTCTGGACATAGAACTCAGGTTATCAGGCTTGTGTGGCAAGTTCTCTTACTGTCTGAGCCATCTCAGTAGACCATTTGTTTACTTGCTTTTGGTATTAGGGATTGGATCTATGGACTCATGTATGTTAGGCAAATGCTCTACCACTGAACTTTTTCTCTGGCCCAAAGTGATGGATTTCATTATGACATTTTGTTTGTTTGTTTTGAGACATGGTCTCACTCTACAGCCCAGATTGGCTTAGCATTTGTGTGTAGACTGGGTGGCCTTGAACTTGTGGTAATCCTCCTGTCTCTGCCTCTTAAGTGCTGGGACATGAGATTTCACCACCACACACAGCTCATAATATTTTCATACATACCAAGAGTTTGATGGCATTTGATCATAGTCACTCAACATACTGCATTATCCTTTTAAAAATATTTTTTAAACTTATGTGTTTTTATGTGTACATGTGCCTTCAAAGGCCAGAGAAGGTGTCAGATTCCCAGGAACTAGAGTTACAGGTCACTGTGAGCTACCTGACATGGGTGCTGAGAAGCACACTCAGTCACTCTACAAGAGCAGGAAGTGCTCTTAACTTAACCACATTACCCTTCTGGTCCCCCTCCTTTCTTCTGCTGATACTTCTCCTCTTTCCACCCACCACCCACCTCTACTTGCATGTGTCCTTCCAGGTCTGGCTTATTTTATTCAGTGTGACTGATTTTGATTGTCATGATGTCTTCAAGTTCATGTCATAGCATAGCATGGTCAGCATTCCCTTTCTTTCTGTGGTGGAGAAGGTTCCATTGCACATAGATGCTACATTTTATTGTCCATTTACCATCTATAGTCACTGCTGGCTTCCCTTTTTGGCTCTTGAGAAATACTCTGATGTAGCATGAGTGTGCACATGTCTGCCCACACTCTCGCTTCTGGGCATGTTCCAGCAATTGAGATTGCTGAGTCATTTCCATATTAGTTTTTCTTTAAAGGATTTTGGGAAGTCATGGTGACTTGATGCTTTCCTGCTTTCACAGAATCCCTCTAGCTGCTATAAGGGGCTCAGGCTGTGGTGGGGGAGATGGGGAACTGAGAGACTTGAGAGAAGGCAGGTGCAGGGGTTCAGGTAAGAGATGGCAGAGCCTTAAAGCATGAAGCTTGCAGTCTGGCTTGGGAGGCTACAGAAAACAAAGAAAGGAACAAATGATTACAAGTATGGAAAAGTACTTCAGAAGACACAAATAGAGACAGGGTGCTATGACTGCAGGAAAACAAAACAAAATAATACTTTCTCTGCCTTCCTTCTCCCTCTCATCCTCTTGCCCTTCTCCTCTTTTCTTCTTTCTGTTCCTCTTCTTTATCTCGCCTTTATTTCTCTTTCTCTTCCTCCTCATCCCCCTCTCCTCTTTCTCTTCTTCTCCTTCTTCTTCTTCCTCTTCCTCTTCTCCTCCTCCTCCTCCTCCTCCTCCTCCTCCTCCTCCTTCTCTCAAGACAGAGTTTCTCTGTGTAGCCCTAGCTGTCCTGGGACTAGCACTGTAAACAAGGCTGGCCTGGAACTCACAGAGATTCTCCTGCCTCTGCCTTTCAAGTGCTGGGATTACATGAAACCCCAAACTCTATTTAGCTTTATGGTGTTGAGGGCTTCCCTGGAACAATAAGGATGGAATTAAAGGAAGACTCAGGAGGAGTCCTCCACCATTAGTCAGTGGCAGCGGTGGTACAGAGTGTATTATTTATTATCTATGGCATTTTATAAACTCCTCAGCCACATATGGGCAACTTGCCAACTCCTTTTGGCCTCTGTTTCCTCACCTGAAGCATCAGGGTACACCTGCTCACAGGATTACTGTGTTGAGCAGGAAGTACATGGGGTGATGCCAGGCATAGCATCCAGGGAACACAAGCTACACGGCTGCTTATTCTGTACTGCTCATGATGCTTCAGACAGAAAGAACTGCCAAAAGTAGCATGTAACTTTTTACTGTTCCTTTATTTAAAGGAATTCACTCTACAATGACTGCCCTCAGTAATCAACCACTGGTGTCTCCTGGTAAATGATTAGATGGAAAAAAGTATAAAGTTTAAAACTTAAGTTGTGAGAATCTAAGAAAATGTTTTAGGGTCTAAGAAGGTGTTTTAAGGAACGTAAATGCAAGTTATAAAGGTCTGAAGATGTGAAAGCTTAAATGGTGATAAGAAAGTGATTTAAGGTATATAAAAAGAATAAAAAAATGTTTCATATTTCTTTCCCTTGCTATGCTACTTGTTATAGTAAGAATCTAAAAGTTCAAAGTCTTAACATTAACCAATAGAATTCTGATAAACTACTAATCTAGCTCTGGAAAGTGCTGACTACTATTATCATAGTTACAAGCTCAAGATTTTAAATCCCCTTTGGTTGTTTTCTAAGTATAGGCTTAAAAGTGCTTCTCGTTGTGCTAAAAATATGTCTAATCTGTATATACCCAGTCTTCTGGACAAAAGAAAGTATTCATACTTTTAACCAGAATCATTTTTGGGTCCCTTATGACTTTGCCTTTTCTACAATGTAGGTTTCAGTACAGATTACAAACAGTGGGAATGCTAATGTGTCTAAAACTTTATCTTCTGCTCTGCCAGCATCTTACCAGGTCCCCTCAACATCTGCATCCTGGACATCTTGAAAATGACTACCTCCAGGTTGTCCAATCTCACAACTGTTTCAACCAGGCCTGCACTTTCCTAGTGCTGATGGTCCCACAGAGTCTGGATAGTGAGTGAAACAGTAGCTATCCCAGGACTCAGCCAGCATCCAGTTTTCTCAGGTCCTCCAAAGATGCCAACACCCCCAGACAACAGAAAGCAGTCTAGAGAAAATGGAGGCCCCATTCCCACATCACCAGCTACCCCTTCCTATTTCCTCACCTTTTTATAATAAACAAAAGGGAGGAATGTTGGTTTCCAGCGTGGTAGCAGCCTGCCTCTGCTGCCAAAGCAATTAAGTCATGTCATCACCTCTTGTCAAGTGCCTTTCCACCGGCAGCTATGTGACATGTGCACTCCTTAAAAGTGCCTACTGCACAGCTCGCTCTCTTGCCTCTTGTTCCTCCCTTACCTCTCTTGCTTCTCTTGCCTCTCTTCCTCTTCCCTGTTTTCTCTGTCTTCCTGTCTGTCTGCCTTCCTCTCTCATGTCCCCACTTCCACACAGCCTTCAGATCTTTCACTCTCTCCTTTTTCCCTCCCCCAATAAACCTCTTGCACAAACTCTGTTGCTTAGTGGCATACCTTGGCAGGGCCCTCCAAAAGGTACCCACTTCGACTTTCTTTTTTTATCCTTTCAATAGGACCACCTTATCTTGGACTCTCAGCTTCCAAAACTATGAGCTAAATAATTTCCCCCTCAGGGTGCTTATGTTTGTGTTTATGTGTATATTGTATACACAAGTTGTGACCATGCATGTGAAAGCCAGAAGTCATCTTCAGGTGTCTCTGGCAATAATTTCTTCCCATTACTTTTTAATAGATTGATTTTTAATTATGTATATGCTTGTTTGGGGAATTATTGCATGTGAGTTCACATCCCACAGAGGCCAGAGGAGTTGCTCTGGAGCTGGATTACAGGTGGTTGTGAGCTCCTATTGTTGGTGCCAGGAACCAAACTGTGGTAAGAACTATATGCATAGTAAGAACAGCAATGGCTCTTTACTGCTTAGCCCTCTCCCCAGCGTTGCTACCTTATTTGCTGAAACTGGAGCTTGCCAGCTCAGCTAGAATACTAGCTAGGAAGCTCTAGGAGTCTTCCTTTCTTGTCCCCTAGGACTGATTATAAAGACTCACTGCAGTGCTTGACTTTCATGCTTACACTTTACCAGCTGGGTTGTCTTCCTAACCCCCTCTCTTTTCTTTCTTCTTTTTTGTTTGCTTGTTTGAATCAGGATTCCTCTGGGTGGCCCTGGCTGTCCTGGAACACCCTTGGTAGACCAGGTTGGCCTCTGTAGTGTGAATGCTAATTAGTCTTAATAATAAAAACCTGGAGTTAGATATAGGCATAAATGCTGAAAGATCAGAGAGACAAAGGAGCAAGCCACAGTCATTTCTTACCTCGACACCCCCTCAGACTGAAAGGGGTGAGCTCCTGTCTCCTCCCACTTTATTTTCCTCTCTCTGCTCTGCCATATCACTTCCTATGTCCATGTCCCTAGTGCTGGGATTAAAGGCATTGGCCTCCACCCCCTGCCTCTCTTTCTCTTTTAGACTAGATCAATCAGTAGCCCAGGGTGGCCTTTAACTTCTGATCTTCCTGCTTCCTACTCCCAAGTGCTGGGATTAAAGATGTGTGCCGCCAATGCCTGGCCTCTATGGCTAACTAGTGACTAGCTCTGCCCTTTGATCTCCAGGCAAGCTTTATTTGTTAAAGCACAAACAAAACATCATCACAGGCCTCAAACTCAGAGATCCACCTGCCTCTGCCTCCAGAGTACTGGGATTAAAGGCATGTGCCACCACCACCCAACTCTCTCCCTTTTCTTTATGTTTACTCAGCCATAATAATCTGATACCAGGGATGGTGGCACAAGCCTTTAATCCAAGCACTTGGGAGGCAGAGGCAGACGAATCTATGAGTTTGAGACTGGGGTGGTCTAGATAGTGAGTTCCAGGCTGGTTGAGGCTGCATAGTGAGAGCCACCTTAATAAGAATGATGACACACAGAGGAAGCAGGCTTTCACAGAGGTAGCTGTGTTTAGTAAGCTTTCCCACAAACTCCTATAATTATACTGCGTCTCACTAATACATTCCTTAGTTTAGTGGTATAGATAAAAGAAACTTTTTTATTCTATCAAAGGTACTCAACCTGACAAAGGCCCTATTTCCTGAATCTCTTTGTACAGATTAGCCAATCCATTACAATTATGAGGTACAGTTTCCACCAATGGGATGAGACGAGGTCACCAACTAGTGAGTGTAACATGGTTTGGGTTCTGGTGCACCTCTCTTGCAAAAAGAAACCTCCTTGCTGAATTAGTTTTGCTTTGGTCTACATTCTGGTTCCCCAGACAAGTCCTAATTGACTCTTTGATGTAACTTGGTGCTAATTAGCAGAGAAAGGTAGCCATGTATTCTTAGGTGCTATTGCTAGTGCAGAAACTCTGAGAGGCCACACTACATACTAACAATATTTAAAGAGAGGGATTTAATGGGAGAGACTTTACAACAATTACTTTTGCTGGTTTTTATAAGCTTGTGTGTATATATAGGTGCTTTTTTATGTCTGATCATGGTAAAATATACCATGCATTCAGCAAATGTATACTATATGCATATTTTTGTAGGATACTGTGGGCTTAATTTGCATTTTCTGACTATAAATGAAGCTGAACTTTTTTTTTTCTATTTTTATTTGCCATGTGGATTTTCTCCTTTTTACCAAGGGCGTATTCAGTGGTACAGCACTTGTCTAGTGCTTGTGAGGCCCCAAGTAAAAAGGAAAGAAGGAAATCAGAGAGTAAGGGAGGAAAGAGAGGCATGGTACAGTATCTTGTTCTTTTTTTCTGGTACTGGGGATTGAAACCAGGGCATTGCACATGCTAGGCAAATGCTTTACTACTGAGTTGCATCCCCTTGTCATTCTTGAAGAGGCCAAACAACATTAGTGCAGCCATATCAGGCTTAACAATACTGGGACTAGGCCTCACCATTACAATAACCAGGAAAAGCCACAAACTGTACCCTGTGCAAGACCAATCAGAATAGAGACAAACAAGTATTAGATGCTCCAAGACATAAAGGGTAGCTTATATCACTTGTATATAGGTTGCCAATCTCCTTGCAGCAACGCCAATACCACTCCCTGTTTGACAAGACTTCTGTTATCTCATTCCTGCCTAATCAGGAGTTCAAACCCCATCTGAATCCAGAATTCCCCTACTCCCCATCCTTTACTTTTTAAAAACCCTTCCACAACTGAGCTCAGGGCTCTCTCTGATCCAACCACTGTGTTGGGAAAGACAGAAAGCCCAAGCTTGAGCTTGCAATAAAGGCTCTTTGCTTTTGCATACGAACTTGGACTGTTGGTGATCTCTGGGGGGCTCATGACGGGCATAACAATACTTATATACTGTGTGGTTTTATTTTTATTGATTTCAAAGACTTCTTTACTTGGTCTAAGGAGAAAGTTTCTGTTACACACACCTTGTGAATATCCTCTACTTTCATTTGATGAGAGTTTCCAAATGTAGTTGAACTTAACATCCTACTTCCTTTTTTTCCATTTTTCTTTATTAAGAAATTTTCTACTCACTCCACATACCACCCACAGATCCCCTCTCCTCCTCCCTCCTCCCATCCCCTAGCCCTCTCTCCCAAGCCACCCTGCATCCCCACATCCCCCAAATCAAGGTTTCCCATGGGGAGTCAGCAGAGCAAAGCACACTGAGCCGAGGCAGGTCCAAGCCCCTTCCCACTGCACCAAGGCTGTGCAAGGCATCACACCACAGGCACCAGATTCCCAGAAGCTTGTCCATGCACCAGAGACAGATCCTGATCTCCCTGCCTGGGTCCCCCAAAACAGTTTGAGCCAAACAACCGTCTTCCGTATCCAGAGGGCCTAGTCCAGTCCCATGGGGGCTCCACAGCCACCAGTCCACAGTTCATGGGCTTCCACTAGTGTGGCCAGTAATCTCTGCACATCCTCTCATCATGATCTTGACGTCCCTCACCTGCAGAATCCCTCTTCTCTCTCATCAATTGGATTCCTGGAGCTCAGCCTGGTGCCTGGCTGTGGATCTCTGCATCTGCCTCCACCAGTCCCTGGACAAAGGCTCTATGATGACAGCTAGGTTATTCGCTAGACCGGTCACCAGAGAAGACCAGTCCAGGCACCCTCTGGCCCACTGCCAGCACTCCCAGGTGGGCTCATCCTTGTGGATTCCTGAGAGCCTCCCCAGCACCCTGCCTCTTCCTATTCCCATGATGTCCTCATCTATCATGGTATCTTCCTCCCTGCCCTCCCACTCTGTCCCTGTTCCAGCTCGATCCTCCCATTTCCCTATGTTCTTATCCCCCATTCCTCGCCCTCTGCCAACCCCCCATACCCAGTCCGTTCATGTAGATCTCATCCCCTTCTCCTTCACAGGGTCATCCATGTGTCCCTCCTAGGGTCTTTCCCTATTAGCTAGCCTCTCTGGAGCTGTGGGTTGCAGTCTGGTCATCCCTTCCCTCACATCTAGTATCCACTTATGAGTGAGTACATACTATGTTTGCCTTCTGAGTCTGAGTTACCTTACTCAAGATGATTCCATCCATTTGCCTGCAAATTTCATGATATCATTGGTTTTTACTGCTGAGTAGTACTCCATTGTGTATATGTGCCACATTTTCTTTATCCATTCTTCAGTTGAGGGGCATCTAGGTTGTTTCCAGGTTCTTGCTATTATGAATAATGCTGATATGAACATAGTTGAGCAAGTGTCCTTGTGGTAAGATTCAGCATTCCTTGGGTATATGCCCAAGACCCACTTCCTTTTTGTATTTTATGTAAGTCCCTAATGGCAGTGCAGTGGGAGAGACCTTAACATTAAGGGGAAACTATTTTCTTATGTTCAGGAGAGTGAAATCTCTGGCCAGGGTGGAGACCTAACATTCCAGTTGGGCAGATCAATGGCCTTGCTAAGGGACCAGCCCTTAGGATATCAGGACTACCTCCAGGAAGGTGGACTAACCTTAAATCATTAAAAAAGATAGGTGGAATAACTTCCTTAAATGAGATACTGTACTTTTCCTTCCTAGACTTATTTCCCCATGGATCTCTGTGAAGTTCAGCAGTATCTGCCTGCCCCTCTGACTCAGAAAGGGAATTTTCCTTTTTCTTTTAAAACCTGGCTAGACTTTCTCTGGTCCTTAGGGCTTTTTCACTTCCTCTAAAGCTCACTTCCTGCATGTGACTGATCTGTAGACCTATCTGCCGGCTTAACTTACTGAACAGCTTTTCTTTTATTTTTCTTTATTTGTATTTTATGTATGAGTGATCTGCATGTATACCTGCATGCCAGAAGAGTGAATCATATCCTATTATAGATGGTTGTGAGCCACTATGTATGTGCTGGGAATTGAACTCAGGACCTCTGGAAGAACAGCCAGGGCTCTTAACCACTGAGCCATCTCTCCAGCCCATGAATGGCTTTTCTCCTTCTCCTCTTCACTCTCCTCCAGGCAGCTGCCAGGATTGGCAGTTTGATTGCCCTGTAGTGTTTTCCTTTTAAATGCCAGCTAATAAAGTTGTTCTCTAGCTTCCCTTTGAGTCCTAAGTCCTTTTATTAATGAGACTAGGAACCCCAAAAGGGAACCTGAAGTTTCTGGTATCATATGGCATCTCTGATAGGACTCCCCAAACTTCCCAGAAACACTGATAACTGAAAATATTTAGGATAGGTTTTGCTACACAGTTAGGAGACCTTTACTCTTTATTTTTTCTTACTTTCCCAAGAATGGCTGCTTTTGTACATTTTTTTCTTTCTTCTCTCCTCACACCAATTTTAGAAGCAAATTCTTTTTTTTTTTTTTTTTTTTCGAGACAGGGTTTCTCTGTGTTGTTTTGGTGCCTATCCTGGATCTTGCTCTGTAGACCAGGCTGGCCTCGAACTCACAGAGATCCACCTGGCTCTGCCTCCTGAGTACTGGGATTAAAGGTGGACACCACCACCACCACCACCACCCGGCTAGAAGCAAATTCTTAAGTTAAAAACAAAGCAAGCAGACAAACAAACAAAAACCCTGAGATTTTGTCATTTTATTGCAAATAGGGTCTCAAGTAGCCTAGGCTAGCCTCAAACTTGCTATGTATCTGAGAATGATCTTGAACATCTAATCCTTCTTCCACCTGCAGGATTCTAAGTTAAGCTATACTGTTTATGTCGTGCTAAGGATTGAACCTAGGGCTTTGTGCATGTAGGGTTAGCATTCTACCTATAAGCTGCAATTCCAGCCTCTATTTATAAACTGCTGCAAAAGAATTAACACCTTCTAGCTGGGTAGCATTCCTGCAGGATTATTGTGCTTTCCACATGGCCCTTTTTTATTTTAATCATCACTTATTACATTACACAGATCTAGTCCTGGTTTCCCCCCAGAGCCCCTGTGTCCATTAACTTCAGATGGTGCCTGTATGTATGTATGTATGTATATATGTATTTATTTATGTGGGGGTGGTACTGATTTTGAGACAGAGTCTTACTGTGTGTGTAGCCTTGCCTGACCCAGGATTTGCTATTTGGACTAAGCTGGATTTGAATTTGTTGCAATCCTTCTGCCTCTTCCTCATGAGTGCTGAGATTCCAGGTGTGCATGTCTGGCCTTACTTCTGTCTTCATACCCAATGCTGTCTGTCTGTTTATCCATCCATTCCTCCATCCATCCATCCCTCCCTCCCTCCCTCCCTCCCTCCATCCATCCATCCATCCATCCCTACCTATCTATCTACCTACATATTTATCTATTATCTGTCTGTCTATCTATCTATCATCTAACTACATATTTTATTGAGAAATGGGACCTACAAAAATCATAATGTGAGGCAACGCTACTAGGTGAGTACTATTACTATACATAGAAGAAACTAAAGTTTGAAACATGACTGGGCCATGGGACTGGGAAGATGGCTCAGTTTATAAAGTATTTGCAACAAAGCATGAGTGATGGGAATGTCGTTCTGCATACTGTGAATGTGTGCTACTCTGTTTGGTTGATAAACAAAATGTGGATTGGCCAGTAGCCAGGCAGGAAGTATAGTATAAACAGGATAAGCAGAGAGGAGAAATCTGGGAAGAGGAAGGCTGAGTCAGGAGTTGCCAGCAGACACAGAGGAAGCAAGATGTGAAGGCAGAACTGAGAAAAGGTACCAAGTCACGTAGCTAAACATAAATAAGAATTATGGGTTAATTTAAGTGTAAGAGCTAGTCAATAGTTAGCCTGAGCAGTTTTAATTAATATAAGCCTCTGTGTGTTTACTTGGGTCCAAGCGGCTGCAGGACTGGCCAGTGAGAGAGATTTGTCCTGACCACAGGCCAGGTGGGACACAGGAAAACTTCAGCTACACATGAGGACCTGAGTTTGGATCCCCAGCATGGGTATGGTGGCATATGTTTGTAATCTCTGGGGAGAAGGAGACAGGCAGATCCCTGGGGCTTGCTTGCCAGCTAGCCTATCTAAATTGGTAAACTTCAAGTTCAGTGACAAGTGCTGTCTCAAAAAATAAGGTAGAGTGGGCTGGAGAGATGGCTCATTGGATAAGAGGACTGACTGCTCTTCTTAAAGGACCTGGGTTCAATTCCCAGCACCCATGTGGTGGCTCACAAACATCTGTAATTTTGGCCTCCTTGGGCAACTGACATGCATGTGATGCTCAGACATGCAGGCAGGCAAAACACACATACACATAAAAATAAATCTTAAAAAAAAAATAATGTGGAAAGTGATTGAGGAAGCCATACATGGTTTGAAAGAGAAATGTCCTTTATAGATTCACATTTTTGAGCAATTGGTTCCCTGTTGGAGACACTGTTTGGTGAGGTTATGGGACTTTTAGGAGGTGGAGGAAGTTCACTGGGGCCAGGCATTGAAATTTTATGGCCTTGTCCCTTTTCAGTTACCTTTTCTGCTTCCTTTTTGTGGATGAGATGTGATCACTCTCATCTTCCTGCTCCTGGAGCAATGCTGCTCCTGCTACTTGCTATCACATCTTCTTTCATGATGGATTCTTATCCCTCTGGAACCATAAGTCAAAATAAACTCTGTAAGTTGATTGTGATAATGATATTTCATCATGGCAGCAAAAAAGTAACTGAAAATAATATGCAAGCTGAAATACAACCTCTCCTTCCTCTCCTTCCTCTCCACCCCCTCACACTGAACCATCTCTCCAGCCCTGAAGGTTTGTTTTGGCTCAGGGCTTCAGAGGGCTCAGTCAATGGTGGAGGCGGAACAGTTGTTCATCATACCCTCGAGGGGTAATATACCCCGGGACGGTCCTCTTCTGGTGACCTACTCCCCTACAGCACCACTTCCTCAAATCTCCACGTTCTTAAAAAAATTACTATTTTTTATTATTTTTAGACAGGGTCTCATTGTGCAGCCCTGGCTAGCCTGGAACTCACCATGTAGACCATGCTGGCCTCAACTTCATAGAGATTTTCCTGCCTCTGTCTCCCAAGTGTGCCCACCACACCCAGTCAGTTTCTACAGTCTTTCAATGTAGCACTAGTGGAGTGGCTAGGGAACAAGCAATCAAAACATGAGCCTGAGGGTTATTGCCATAATAGATAACATGAATGGACCTAGAGGCCATTGTGTGAAGTGATCCTGATACAGAAAGCCAAGTACTGCCTGGCCTCACTCTTTTTTTTTTTTTTTTTTTTTTTTTTTTTTGGAGACAGGGTTTCTCTGTGTAGTCTTGGCTGTCCTGGAACTCACTCTATAGACCAGGCTGGCCTCGAATTCATAGAGATCCACGTGTGCCTCTGCCTCCCAAGTGCTGGGATTAAAGGAGTGTGCCACCACTGCCCAGCTGGTCTCACTCTTAAGCAGAAGTAGAGAGAGGAGGGTGGAGAGGAGAGAAAGAAAGAAAGGGAGAGAGGGAAGGAGAGAGAAGGGAAAAGAAGGGGGCGAGGGAGAGCATCTAGGATTAGAGCTATGCATACATGAGGACCTGAGTTTGGATCCCTAGCATGTCAAAAGCCTGCCATGGGCTTCCTCCTTCTCCTTCTATTCTTTCTTCTTTCTTTTCTGTCTTTCATCTCCTCCCCTTTTCTCCTCTCTTTTCTTTTCCTCAGACATTCACCAAACTACTGACTTCTCTCTTGCCTAAACTTCTACCAAGACACACAAGCTAGTGCTTCCTGTGTCGTGTTTAACCTGGAGCCTTCCTCTGGGAACACACACATAGCCTATGCCACCCAGCACCCCTCATCTGGGACCACATACTCTATGGTGCTCCCAGCAGATATAAAAGAATTTGCAGAACTGGAAAGACCTTCTTTGAGCCTGAAACCCAGAGAATCTAGAGATGGAAATTGAGGCCTATATCAGAGCTCAGTCAGACTAAGGATAAACTACAACCAGGCTATTCTCCCAACTCCCACCCCCAGGAGCTGGTGCTGAAAAATCACCCAATGCTTGCTCCTTGGAGGTGTAATATCTCAACCATTGACAGTGCAGCTGCTGCTTCTGGTGTGGGTGGCCACATGGGGTGTACAGCACAAGACTACTTAGGTCAGGACTGAACTCAGTGTTTACACTAAGCACCACTAGGAAAATCCAGGCCAATGTACATGAGCAGTACAGTCCCTGGAAGATCTGGTGCTGTTCCACCAACACCAGCCAAATCACATGACATCGAAATGCAAATGATGATTTGTCCAAGATACCTGTGTCTATGAGTGCTCCTCTAACTCTGGATCCTGGATCAACAGGAGGATCAGAGCTGGAACAAACAGCTGATCCTTCATGTGTTCCTGTACAAGAGAATTGTCAGTGCTGGTCGGAGGATTGTTGTATCTCTTTCACTTTCAAGAGCAACATGTACAAGGGTTGGAAAGGGACCTCAGGGCACAGCTAGTGTCCTGCAGGAGCTGCCTCCCACCCCTTCCACTTATATTTTGGCTCTATTCAGGAAATCTGGAGTCTCTCCTACAAGGTCATCAACTACAGCCTAGGGGGTGGCCACTTCATCCATTTGTGGTTTAGCCTAGCCCAGGGCAACCCTAAGGAGGAGGTGGTGAGGTTCTTCTACTCTAAGGCCATGAGTGGAGTTGCACTCCATGGGCCTGGTTCCAGTAGTGCAGCCTGCTTGTAACTAGCCTGCTGCTCTGGAGTCTCGGCTGAATTGTACCCTCTACTTCCTGGGTACTCCTTCCTTGCTTAGGCTCCCAGATCCAGTATCCTTGTGGCAGGGCCTGTGGTGGCCAGTTTAAATAGACCTGGCATTTCATGTGGAAAAAGAAACAGCAACAGGTATGGTGGTGCACACTGATAATCCCAGCCCCTGAGAGGCTGAGATAGGAAGATATCTGGGCCTTGGACAATCTAGCCAACTGGTGAGCTCCAGGTTCAGTGAGAGACCTTGTCTCCAAAAACAAAGTGGGGAGCAATAGAGGAAGACACCCAACATCAATCTCTGTCCTCCACAAGCACATGCAGCACCCCTACACATGTGCACTGCAAACAAAAAAAGAAAGAGAAGTAGAGAGCAGAGGAAGAGTTACAGAGGCCTCAAAGGATGAGGAGGAAAGAGGTGGTAAGGAGGTTAGAGAACAGCAGCAGAAGAGTTAAACAGGAGAGTGTGGTCCAGCATTCTACAGTACACTCAGGTGACAACTCTTTCTTAATAAGTAGAGGACTTGGATACTTCAAATGATCACACACTGTGCTCCACAACTGTGTAGAATTATTAAGCACTAATTAAAATATCCAATAAATAGGACAGCACCCTAGAAAGTTACAACAATGTAATTTTTCTGCAGAATTGTTTCATTCTCCTTAGCTTAAAAGCTCTTGACTATCTGGTCCTTTCTATCACTACATGTAGCCTAGGCTAGTGGAGTCTACTGTGTCCTATTTATGTTGTGCAGGAGATCAAGCCCAGAGCTCTGTGTGTGCCAGGCGAGCACTCTACCAACTGAGCTGCATCCCCAGCTTTTTCATCAGTTTATTTGTTTGTTTATAGCTGGTCTTTGGGGCTATATGAAAGGAACTATGAATAGTGACTATGGAGGTCTTTAGCAGGATAGAAGAGGTGGGGCTAGTTTGGCAGGAGTCAAAGGTGAGGATGTTGGCTAAGCAGGTGCTGGCTAAGCAGAGCAAAGCTTCAAGGAGAAATGAAGGCCCAGCCCCAAATGTGTTAGGCACTTTGGCTTCTTTGGGCAAACTGGCTCAGGAAAGCTGAATGTGAGACTCCTGCACATAAAACTTAACAAAAATAAGGCTGTATCTAGAAAGCAAATGAAACCACCAGAATAATGGCTCCCTTTCTACCTTCTGGATTCTGCTTGCTTGGAGTTGGTCCCAGTTTGAGGCACCAAGATGGCTACTGCCTTTCCAACATGTGTTTCTTGTCAGACTTCTAGTCTGGGTGTGGTGGGGAGGCCTCATCGAGATTGTCTTTCCCTAAATTCTCAGTTCAAATTACTCTGTGTCTTTCAGATTGTGTGATAGGTTGACATGCTCAAGCTTCGTCCAATCACTACATTCAAATGAATGCAGCACACTGGGTAGGGATACAAGTTGATCCCAGGAGAGGACAGGGAATGACCATTTAAAAAATGTGAATCCAAATCCTGTATAGTGAGGCGTGCCTATATTCCCAGGACTAGGGAGGCTAAGGCAAGAGGACTAAGATTTTAAAGCCAGCCTAAACTATATAGCAAATTCTAGATCAGTCTCAAACTGAGACCCTGTCAATCAATCAATCAATCAATCAATCAATTAATCAATCAATCCAATCATATTACTCCCTGGCCTAAAATCTCCATCAGTGAGTCTCAACAAGTTTGAGTTTGATCTCCCAGTACATTGTAGAGTCATTTAAAACATTTTATTATGTATCTGTGTGAGTGTTTGTGTATGTGAGTACAGGTGCCTGGGGAGAACAGGAAAGGGTGCTGGATCCCTTGGAGCTTGAGGTTACAGGTGAGCCACCTGACATGGGTGCTGGAAGCCAAACTCAGGTCCTCATGATAGAACAAGTGCTCCTAATCCCTGAGCCGTTTCTCCTGCTTTGTTGTGGAGACATTGTTGGTTGTCACCATGGGAGAGTACACATAAGGATAGAAACTGGGAATGATGAAACAAACATCTTAAAATGCACAAATGCAGTCTGCCAAACTAACAGTAGGAGGGACATAGGGAACTCTGTTCTCTGGTGGGCTTATTTTGATTGTCACAACACCCTCAAGATTTATCCATGCAGTACATTTCCTTTGTGAGGTGGAGAACATTCCACTGGACAGAGATGCTACATTTTGTCACCTATTCACAATCTATGGACTCTGGCTGCTTTCCCTTTGCTCTTGGTAAACATGTGATTCAAGCTTTGCATATACCTGTCTGTGTCATATCCCTGCTTTTGCTCCTTTTGGGTGTCTCCCTAACTATGAGGATTTTTTTTCACCCCAAATATGACAGGAAGTCTCTGGAGCCAATGCAGAGTGTGGCATTCTTACATTAGTAGGACCCCTTTGGTTGCTGGGACTCTCATTGCTGTGGGGACAGATGGGAAACTGGGTTTTAAGATAAGACAGGTGCAAGGGATCTAGGTGAGAGATGGCAGCAGCTTAAAACTGGGTTCTACCCTATGTGTATTCTCCCATAGTGACAAACAATGTCTCCACAATAGGCAGATGTCTAAAGGGTTACAAGCACTCACTGTTTTATCTTGGAGACCTGAGTTTGGCTCTGAGCACTCATGTCAGGTGTCCTCCCCTCTCAGCTCCCCAAACACAAATGGATGGGCTGGAGAGATGGTTAAGAGCTTAAGATCACTTGCTGTTTTTACAGAGGATCTGGGTTCAGTTCCTAGCCACCCATATGACAGGCAGTTCACAACTGTCTGTAACTCCAGTCCAGGGGATCTGACCTCCTCTTCTAGCCTCGGAGGGCACTGCAAGCATGTGGTGCAAATACATACATTCAATACATACATTCGGGCAAACATGTACTTCAAATAAAAATAAATAAATCTTAACAAAAGAAACCTGAAGGTTGCAGTTTGGCTGAGTAGGTCACAGGAACCTCTGCTTTCCTGGGACATGGAGACTTACTTGTTTCTCTCTCTCTCTCTCTCTCTCTCTCTCTCTCTCTCTCTCTCTCTCTCTCTCTCTCTCTCTCTCAGCAACTTACAGCAATTGATAATTCAGATGTCAACTCACCAGAGGAATCATTCTCTGATGGGACACACTGTCAAGCAAGGCTTGCAGGCCACTGACTCTGAAAGCTATTGCTCCCATCTGCAGTTTCTTGTGTAATAACAGCTATGATATCTCCCCATTTACCATGCATTTTCATATAATGTGTACATGTAATCTCATGATTATATCTCAATCTTATGGGCAAACATATTTGTGGGTGGTCAGGAAGATAACTTCTTGATTAAATGTGTAATTTTGATGAATAGTAACATACTAAATATGCTTCATAACTAGAGCTATTGTTCCATGTGGACTGTAGGCACTTAGAGGTCTTGTTCTCCATCCTTAGCCACTGACAAGGCAAATTGGCCAAACGAAGTGTCCTTGTGGAACTTTCACAGAGTGGAATTGCAGGTGCCTGGTCTTGTTGGATCAAAACCCTTCAAAAGAATTATAGTGATCCAGAAGTGATACTGCAGGTATTTAGCCTTATTATATCTTAGTCCTTCAAGAGATCAATAGCACCTATGTTGCCCTAAGCTTTCTCCATCGGCACTTCCCCACTCTGATTCAAAAGACAATGAACACTTTGTATTTATTTCTACACCAGTTTTGAATGCAAGATTTTAAGCTTAGTAGACTATGTTTAGGTCCCAAGATTCAGGTGATTAACAGAAAAAGGCTATTAACTAATTAAACATGTCAAGATATTATTAATCACATATAATAGTACACATATTCTTTGCCTCTTACTTAAATCTCTTATTGGTTCAGTCTCTTCCCTTTGTAAACCTTGTAACTATCTCTTTAAGAGATAGCCAGAACTTAAGCTGACCAAGTCTTTGCCAAGTGTGACTCTTATCAGAATGCTTGTCCCTGAGAGTTTGCTTTGTAGTTTTTACTAATAAGTTGCTAATGAATGGAGATATATTTGTAATTGGTAGAATAATAAAGATGAAGAGAAGAAAAAAGATAGAAGAATAAGGAGCACAATAAAGAGAACATAGAATGAAGAGCATTTGACTAGGTGTGTGAAATTATTATAGAAATCTTCTTTTTCCCTCGCTCCTGGAAGCGTTTCTCTTAAGAAACCCTGGGTGGGGGCTGAGGGCAAGTCTCTTGACCTCTACAGGCTGGGGATGTAGCTCGCCTAGCATTCATGAAGCCCTGAGTTTGATCTTAATTATTACGTTATCCAGTTGGCACACACTTGTGATCTAAGCATCTGGGTGGTAGAGAATTGTGAGTTTAAGGTAATCCTCAGGAACATAGCAAATTTGAGGCAAGTCTGGGTTACATGAGATCACCCCTCAAAAAACAAACCAAGGATCTGGCAGTGTAGCCTAGGTTGGCCTTGAGTTTTCTATATAGGCTGGTCTCAAACTTTTAATCCTCCAGTCTCTTCTCTCCAAATGCTGGGTTTACATGTATGTACCATCACATCTGGGTAATTTTAAAATCATAGTATAAGTTTTATACATTAAAGTAAGCTCAATGCATTTAAAAACACATAGGTGGATACCCATATAAATAAGAACACACTGCTATCAGCCTGCTCAACCTACAGGTCATTCCCTGCTCTCTGGCAGGTTCTTGCTCACTTCTACCCTAGTTGATCTACAATTCACTATATGGACCAGGTTGGCCTCAAACTTGCATGCATCCTCTTGCCTCTGCTTTCCTGAGTGGAAGGATTGCAGGTGTCTGCCATGAAATCCAGCTTGTATATTAATTTTGCCTCTTTTTAGTTTTCAATACTGAGGGCCAAGCCCAGGCCTTATATACACCTGGAGCCAGCACATGCTCCACCACAGAGCTACAGTTTTACTCTCTTCTTTTTGAAACAGGGTCCCAGCTTGCTAAGTTGCCCTGGTTGGCCTTGAACTACCCCAGGTAAGCCTTGGTCTTCCTATCTCCAGGGTAACTGAGATGACAGGCCTGAGCTATCAGGCCTGATTTTTTTTCTTTTCTTTTCTTTCTTTTTTTTTGTTTTGAGACAGGGTTTTTCTGTGTATCTTTGGAGTCTGTCCTGGAACTCACTCTGTAGACCAGACTGGCCTCAAACTCACACAGATCTGCCTACCGCTGCCTCCTAAGTGCTGGGATTAAAGGTGTGTACCACCACTGCCCGGCACTTTTTACTATTCTTAAAAAGATATTTATTTTTGTATGTGTATAATATATGTGTGTGGGCACATATGGAACATTACACATGTGGAGTTTCATAGAACAATTTTAGAGAGTCTGTTCTCTCCACCCAATTTTTAAAAAAATTTATTTATTTTTATTTTGTATACATTGGTGGTTTGCCTGAATGTATTTCTGTGTGAGGGGGTTGGATCCTGGAGTTACACACAGGTATGAGCTGCCATGTGGGTGCTGGGAATTGAACCTGGGTCCTCTGGAAGAGCAGTCAGTGCTCTTATCCACTGAGCCATCTCTCCAGCCCTCTCTCTACCCATTTTTATGTAGGTTACAGAGATAGAACTCAAGTTGTTAGGCCTGGCAGCAAGTGCTATACCTACTGAACCATATCTCCAGTCCCAGTTTTCCCTATTCTTGAACATTAGATAAACAGAAATGATCAGATGCTGGTTTGTACCTGCCTTCTGAAGTCCCACTGTGGTCCAAGTCCACACTGTGGTACAAGCCTTTTAGTAGAGGTCATGGATAGACAGAATCAGTGTTTCTCTTGTATAGAACTGCTGTTGAGATGCTAAGCTCAGTAGACACCACCAAACCCTCTTCCAAGAACCTGCGTGTAAATCCCCTGTGACTCATGTCAGCATCCTGTCACAGGCTTGCCTAGTGAAAAGGATCAAAGATTTGTTGAAAGAAAAAGTGAGTAAAGAGGCTAAGAATGGAAAGAAATCATACTTGTGCCCTACCTAAATTCCATTGGTGGCTCTTCCCAGTCTCTCCCTTGGCTAGTATAATCCTGCATGCTTGGGTCCTGGTAACTCCAACCTAGGCCATATGTGTCCCACCTGCTTCCCTCTCTCCATCCTATTCCCAAGCTGTTCCTCTAAGGTCTTTCTTTCTGTTCATTTTCTTGTGTGTGTGTGTGTGTGTGTGTGTGTGTCTGTGAGGGGAGGTGCATGTGCACATGTCTCCAAGACTCAGTTGCTGTCCATCTTATTTATTTATTTATTTATTTATTTATTTATTCATTCATTCATTCATTCATTCATTTAGAGTCTGTCTTACTATGTAGCCCTGGCTGGCCCAGAACTTACAGAGATCTGCCTGCTCTTTGCCTTCTGAGTCCTGGGGTGAAGGGTGTGTGCCACCCTGCCCAAACTTCCACCTTATTTTTCAAATTAAGTTAAATTTATTTTGTGTGTATTTGTGAGAGAAGGTGATGGTGTGACATGGAGCATTTGTGGCAGTCAGAGAAGATCCTCAGGAGTCAGTTCTCTTCTGCTACCTTGTGGGGCATTGAACTCAGGTTGTCAGGTCTGCATGCCAATGCCTTTGCTGGATGAGCCATCTTACTGGCTTTCTCCACTTTATTTTTGATACAGCATTCTCACTGGACTTCACAACTAAGTTGGCTGGCTGGGTGGTAAGCTCTAGGGATCTGCCTGTCTCCATCTTTGCAGAATTAGGGTTGCAGATGTGCCCTGGTGTGTACACCATGTGGGTTTTTTTTTTTTAACACATGGGTGCTTTTGACATGGATGCAGGAGATCAGAACCCAGGTTCTCATGCTTGTGCATCAGTACTTACAAGCTAAAACTCAAGATCTTCCTTCCTCAGCCTCCCAAATAATGAGATCATGGGCACACAAAACCAGTCTTGGCTGCTTCATGGTTTTCTTATAGGCTTTCTTCAGCTCAGGACACAGTCCACGCTGGAATCTCAACTCTGTTTGTGTTTAGCTCAAAAGCTGTTTTCCAGAAAGTCTTTTTGACTTTAGACCCTCTTTATGCCCCTTCCTTCCTGGATTTTGCAACAGTTGTAAACACACTTTCTATTATGAAATTATGTGGGTAATATCTGCTGCCTTACCATTAAAACTTGACAATGCAGCTCCACTCTAAGGTCTATCAGATTTGAACATGCCCTAGCATGATCCCTAGTATACAGCAGATGCTCAGTAAATATGGGTAACAGTGAATTGAGCATTGCCACCTGAAAGTAATTGTCCTTTAAAAACTCACTCATAGAGATGGCTCTACAGGCAAAGGCACTTACTGCCAAGCCTGATGATCTGAGTTAGATCCTTTGAGCCCTGGGGATTCCAAGAGAAACAACTCTCGTAGGCTGTTCTCTGACCGCCACAAGTAGATATTTACATGCATACCCACACACATACACACATAGAAATAATTAAGTAATGTTACTATAACAATAACAAACAAATGCTCACTTGTATTGAGCAGGACCTGGACCATCAAAGAATCACAGAAAAATCCTGTGTCCTTCCTTCTTCCCTCATTAAGAACTTTGTGTATGTGGGGGGTCTCATGCTCTGTTCTTTGTTTTATTTGCTGTAGCTGTTTGTGCACATGCTAATGGGGACTGTGCATCAGGTGGACACCTAAGAAGAGGAGGAGAGAGGGGAGGCATTGCTGGAGTCCAGCTCTTCAGTTTCTATATCTTAAGCAGTATTGAGGTAGTATCATACAGTGGTGAGTATTATTAATTTATTCTCTCCCCCGACTTCCAGTAGGGCTGCCTTGTTACAAAGCTGGGTTCAGTCATTGACCATGTAAATGATCTTTGACAAGTTGCTTCTGCTTTCTGTTTTGGTCTCTAATCTGAAAAAGAGGAAGAATAATACTATATACTTTATGGGTTAATGCATGAGTTTTAGGTTAATGTGTGTATATTGTTAAGCATGAAGCCTTGAGTTGCTCTGCAACCTTGTTAAGTAGTCTTAGGTGTCTAGACTTCAGTGTCCTTGCTTCTGAGATGAAGATCAATAACTGGGTTGTTGCCAGGCCTACTTCATGGGGTAGGTGTAGGCTCTGCTTCCATTACCTAACACATTCTCTGGCTTCTGGTCGATCCTCATAAATTATGCTTATCCTCCTCATTTACCTTTATTATTATTTTTTAATTAAAATATTTTCGAGGGGCTGGAGTGGCATAGCTCAGTTGGTAGAGTGCTTGCCTAGCATGGATGAAGCCCTGGGTTCTATTCTCAGCACCACATTAACCCAGTTGGCTAGGTTATCAAGAAGCTGAGGCATGGCCCAGCGTTGGTGGTGTATGCCTTTAATCACAGCACTTGAGAGGCAGAGGCAGGTGGATCGCTGAGTTCAAGGCCAGCCTAGTTTACAAATCGAGTTCCAGGGCAGCCAGGGGCTACACAGAGAAACCCTGTCTCAAAAAAAGTGTGTGTGTGTGTGTGTGGGGGGGGGGGGAGGCATGAGGATCAGAAGTTCAAGGTCATCTTTACCTGCATAGTGCATTAGAGGCCAAACTTAGTTATATGAGATCCTGTCCCCAAATCCCTACCAAGCAACAAGGAAAGGACTTATTTCCTGGCGGCACTCAGAGCGGAGAAATTCCCAGGGTGCTTTGCAGACCATGGGAGGAGGGGTGGCAACAGGTGTTTAGGATAGAGATCTCAGTGTTTAGGATGGAATCATAAGGCTCCTGATTCGAACGAACTCCACTTCTGCTCATTGAGTGGCCCTGAGCGAGTTTCCTCACCTCTCTTAGTCTCAGTTTCCCTATTCCCTTTCCTTTCTTGGGAGCGCACATCATTACCCCGCCAGCTGCAAGCCAGTTGACTGTCGAGGAAATAGCTCCAAATCCCGCAGCAGGGAAAGACTGTACAGTTAGGACCGCCTAGGACGAAGCCAGGGCGTGGAGGGCCCATTGCCGGGTTCCTCACGGCCCTGTCGGCGTTAGGAACCGGCAGGGGGTGGGAGCTGCAGACGCGGCCTACAGGCCCAGCCCGGGACACCGAGTGGCCTCGCTTGCTCCCACGCGCGGAGCGGGGCGGGGCGGCGCGGGGCGGGGCGGGGCTGCATCCCGGTGACGCGAGCCAACCGCGCGACGCTGCGGCTCCTCGCTCAGCCGGCCGCCCGCATGGCGCTGCGCAGCTTCTGCAGCGCTGATGGCTCCGACCCGCTTTGGGTAGGTGGTGGGCCGCGGGTGCGGCGAGGGGTGGTCGGGAAGGTTCCGGGGACGCGGGGGGCGCGGGGGACTCTGGGACGCGCGGGCCCAGCTGCTCCCTAGCCCAAGCCCCGCTCTGCAGACGTGGGGACCCGCCACCCGGGCCCGGGAGCAGCCCCCGCGGCCAGACTCTGGGGACCCGGTTCCGGGAGAGCTGGGCGTGTGCGGGGAGGGGCCTCTGTGCTTTGGGTTTCTGCCCTGTGAGGGGACGCTTGATCTGGAGGCAGCAAAGTGGGGGTTTTCCGTCCTTTGTGGGGATAGAATCCCCATTCTCAGCACACACCTCATCTCTGAACACCCGGCGAGCTCTAGAAAGGGACTTCCCACCCCTTGTTTGGGGGATCCCCCAACGTTTTGTTTTACCTCCCTATTCTCTGGTATCATGTTTTTCTCATCTTTTCCTTCCTTTCTGCCTAAATGCTACCAGGAAAGTTTAAGGAAACAGGAAGGATAAGCCAAGAGAAGGGTAGGAGTCCCTTCTACCCCACTTTGCGGGTTTGGGGTACAGTGGAAGATGCCTGGGACCCTGGTAGAGTGCCTTCCACCTTGTGAGGCTCTGGGGATATTCCGGGGACTTCAGGTCCTCTCCAGGTAGCTTTCTTCTGAAATGATCCTAGGCTGGGTTCCCTGGCTGACTGCTCTAATCCCCAGTGCTTCTGGATTTCATGTCCCCGTAATGCGATTTGCCCATTGTTCCAGAACACTCCTGTATCATGCTGTCCTGATTATTTAGTGAATGCAATAGGGCAGCCTGGACACAATGACTTTTCTTTCTGTTTGAGAAACAGGAAAAACACCCGTTTCTTAGTCACTGATTAGCGCCCATAAGTATTTTCTTGTTCTGTTTTGGGGTACCTCCCTGATAGGAGTGGTGACCTACGAAGGCCCACTGGCAGACTTTAGTGTTTTGGGTGAGGAAGGGTGCCATTTTTGGTCGAGAAACTTACCACACTTAAATATGACTCCCATTTTAAAGCCACAAAGCTGGAGGTTTCTCCAGGGCTGAAAACAATGCTAGTGATTAGCATTCAGGCGTCTGCAAGAGATTGGTGCCTGTTTGCCACAGAGGAACACCTGTGTGTTTTTTACCCTTGTGCCGTGTGTGGAGAGAACAGAATTATTCTGCAAGGACCCGCTGGAATCTGGCTCAGTGTTACTTGGATGCTGGTGTATTTCCTGGTTTATTTTCTTCTCTTGTGGTGGGCGAAAGTGGGTTGACTAGACATTAGATTTTCTACCAATGTGTATATTTTGCATATACATACATATACATACACACATACTTTATGTATAATATATATTATATATAATGTATGTATGAAGGCATGCATACCATGTCACACATGTGTTAGTCAGAAACCTGAGGCGGGGGTGGTTCTCTCCTTCCACCATGTGGGGTCTGAAGATTGAACTCAGGTCTTTAGGCAGCAAGCATCTTGCTAGCCCATACTAGGATGTATTTTATTGCTGGGCAGTGATGACTAAAACGTGTTTGGGGTGTTCTCTATCTTCTAATCAGATCAGAAGGCTACCCAAGAAACCCAGTTTTATGTTCTCTCTTTCTAGGGACTTTTTGCCACAGAAAATTAAGATAGATAAACTGTGCTTCACCTTAGGCAGGTTCCCATCCTCCCTCACTTTTCATCTTGGAGACTTCCTATGCCCCTCCTCCCACTGGTCTAGGCTTGCTGGACGCCCTGTTTCTGGAGTCCTGGAACCAGAATGAGTGAGAGGGCAGTTGGCAAGCAAGAACTTCCCTGTAGCTAGAGAATCCAAACACAATACAGAGTGAGTTGGTTAGCCTGGTAGAGGCACATACCTGCAATTGCAGCACTTGGGAAGCTGAGGCAGAGGGATTAAGAGTTTCAGGGCAGCTTGGTTTAGAGTGAGACCGTTCCTCAAAGGACAGCAAACTGAAGCAGGTGGCTTGGGTCTTCCAAAGCTAAGTGTTGCAGTCAGCACAGACTTACCTCATGATAGGCAGGCACCCACACTCTCTGAGATTGAACCTAGGGCCTCACACAAACTATCATTGTGTTAAACACTGGTTCTGCAGCTAAGATGGGTTACTTTTTTTCTGTGTACCTCAGTTTCCCCATGTGTAATAATGGAGTACATAGCAAATGGCAACTGCCTCTGTGGCTGAGACCAGAGTCGTGTGTGTGTGTGTGTGTGTGTGTGTGTGTGTGTGTGTGTGTGTGTGTGTGTCTTTGTGTGTGTCTTTCCTGGAGCTTGCTGGACTCCTTTCACTCTTGGAGGTGCTTCACCTTGAGAGCATGGTGGTAGGTGACAGAGCCTCTTCTGTTTGTTAACTTGACTTGGAGGATGTTCACAGAACACCTGGGGAGGGGGGGCTCAGGGACATGCCTATGTTACTGTATCCTGAGAGGAGCTGGGACACCTTTGCTGCTCTGTTCAGGGAAGGTGGTCCTTTCTCTTGGTGGCCAAAACCTGTGGTGTCCTTGATTCTTGTTCCCTCCTTCTGTCTATCTGCCTGTTCTTGCAGAATGTATCCAAACTTGTCAGGGCTGCCTCCTGGGGCCTGAGGTGCCATCTACTGACTTGTTACTGCTTTTGAACACTGTTTTTTTTTTTTTTTTTTTTTTTTGGTTTTTCGAGACAGGGTTTCTCAGTGTAGCTTTGCGCCTTTTCCTGGAACTCACTTGGTAGCCCAGGCTGGCCTCGAACTCACAGAGATCCGCCTGGCTCTGCCTCCCGAGTGCTGGGATTAAAGGCGTGCGCCACCACCGCCCGGCTCACTGTTTGTTTTTGTAGGGCTGGGGACTGAACCTAGGGTCTTAATACACTGAGCTGCTGGCACCCCCAGTCCTCTTTTGCTTTTTATTTTGAGACAAGAATCTCACTAAACTACCCAGGCTGTCCTTAAACTCTGTAGCCCACGTGGGTACTGAACTTGTGATCCTCCTGCCTGAACTTCCCCAGTAACTGGAATAACAGTCCTGTACCACCACACCCAGCTTCCTGTCACTCTTTCTCTGCCCTCTCCTTGATCCCTGCAGTCTAGTATCAGTCCAGCAGCCAGAGAACATGGTTTTGATTTTTATTCTTTTGTGATGCTGGGGATAGAATCAGGGCCTGGCAACTGCTAGGTACACTCTTCTCTGCTGAACTCCAATTCCAGCCCAGAGGAATCCTATTAAGACACACCAGACCCAGCACTCAGAAGGCAGAGGCAGGCAGATCTCTCTGAGTTTGAGGCCAGCCTGGTCTACAAAGCAAGTTCCAGGAAAGCCAGGACGGACTGTTACACAAAGAAACCCTGTCTTGGAAAAAAATAAAATAAAACAAAACAAACAAAAAACCCACCATAGTGAGAAAGAAGGGGGGGGGGGCAGACCAAACCCTGCCTTTCCTCTGCTCAGCACCCTTCAATGGCTTCCTGGGGGGTGGGGGGAGGAGACAGACAGACACAGACCAGATCCTACCTTTCCTCTGCTCAGCACCCTTCAGTGGCTCCCCAGTCATTGTGTTCAACCAGCTCTGGAGCATCTGGCCCTGCTCGCTCTCTCTGCTGATCTGCTTTCTTGGTTACTCTCTTCTCTCCAGGCACAGGGATTCCTCAAGCATCTTTTCCCTGACCCCTGCCACTTCTCGTACATCCAGTTTTCTGCTCCCACCTCATAGCTCTTGTTCTCATACATCTAAGAGTTTATTTACTTCTTTGCTGTGTATGTGACTCCAGTCGTAGTATCTAAGACAGCATCTGGTGCTCAGGAATTACTTGTTGAATGAATAAATGACCTAAAACCCTAGAATAGCTTTCAAGTTTCCTTGAAGTCTCTCTCTGAGACATTCAGGATAAAATGTTATTCTGTGTTTTGTATTTTGTCTTGCAATAGTCCAGTGAGGTCATGTTCATCTGTTTTCCCCTGGGCCCGGTGCCTTGCATCCAGTAGGCTCATCCATTTGAACAAATAAATAAAACTAAATAAAATGTATTTATTTATTTATAGACAGAATCTCCTATATAATGATGATCTGGAACTTGATGTGTAGACCAAGCTAGCTTCAAACTCATAGGCCACCTGCCTCTACCTCCTAAGTATTGGGATTGAAGGTATATGCTACCATGTCTGACTTTTTGTTGTTTTATTTTTGAGACAGAATCTTGCTTTGTAGCTCAGGCTAGCCTGAAACTTACTATCCTCTTGCCTCAGCCTCTTAAGTGCTGGGGTTATAGGCTGGTGCCAGTAGACCTGGTTTCAGAGTTTGAGTGTGTATGACTGAGACACATGTTCTGAATTGGGTTTTAGATGTAGCCTACCTCTAGACTGGCTTGACTTTGTTTATTTACTTAATCTTTAATATTTTATTTTTTATTACACTTATATAACCAAGGCTGGCCTCAAACTTGCAATGTAGCTGAGGATGCCCCCGAACTCCTGATTCTCTTGCCTGAGCCTCCCAAGTGCTGGGACTACAGGCATGTACCATAACCATAATTATGTGAACGCTGTCATTCCTGATATTTAATTACTGGAGGATTTTGCATAAATCCTGGCTTTCTGGCTTTTCTTAAAAAATATTGGACAGCACTGGGCCTCACTGTAGCTGCTCCTGGAAAACAGGCCTGTAGAACCCATTCCTCCTTACAGCTGCTCTCTTGGAAGGCCAAGTGTCCATTGTCTCTGCTTGTACTTTCTCACATCTGGTTGGCACTCTTTCTGGGTAGAGTCCATGTGGCATCTGTCTGTTAGTATTTGAATTGAGATCTATTGCTTCATAGCCCAACCTTAAGGTGGCTGAACTGGGGCTTACCTGACTTAGTAGGTTATTAAGTTTTGTTTGTTTGGGACAAGGTCTGGCAGGGGCAAAGGTTGACTTGGATCTTACTGAGTAGTCTAGGCTTGCTTTAAACTCTTGATCATCTTGCCTCAGCCTCCCAAGTGCTGGGATTAGATGTGTGCCACCAAGCCTGGCCTTTAGATTTTTAAAAAAAGATTCATCATCATCATCATCATCATCAACATCATCAACAACATGAACATCATCATCAAAGCACAGCCTTACAATATAACTCTGGCTGGCCTAGAACTCACTATATAGACCAGGCTGGCCTCAAATACACAGAGATGGGCCTGCCTTTGCCTCCAGGCTACTGGGATTAATTAATTAGTTAATTAAGTTTTTTGGTTTTTCTAGACAGGATTTCTCTGTAGCCTTGGCTGTCCTGGAACTCAATCTGTAGACCATGCTGGCCTAGAACTCAGAGATCTGTCTGTCTCTGCCTTCTGAGTGTTGGAATTAAAAATGTGTTCTGCCTGCCTCTGCCTTCCGAGTGCTGGAATTAAAAATGTGTGCTATTGCCACCTGGCTTTTTTTTTTTTAATTACATATCTATATTTATATAGATAGATAATTTTTTGGAGGGGGTAGAATATTGAGATTAAAGGTATGTTGCACCATGCTGATTTTTAATTTTCTCTGTGTCTCTGTCTCTGTTTTGTGTATATGGGCATGTGTGTGGGTGCTTGAGGAAGCCAAACATTTGGATGCTCTGGAGTTGGAGTTATAGGCAATTATGAGCTGCCTGATGCAGGTGATGGGAACTGAACTTGGATCCTTGGCAAAAGCAGTATAGGCTTTTAACTGAGTCATTTCTCCAGCCCTTAGTTTCTTTCCTTAATGCTTTCTGTGTGTGTTTCTGGGGAATGAACCCAGGGTCTTAAATAAATAGGCAAGTGCTCAGTTGCTCAGCTGCATCTCATCCCCATCTGGCCTGACTGACGACATGAAGACCCTTCCTCAGTCCCAGGTATATTTGCCTGAGCAGGAGGGGGTGGCTGAGGGTTGTTCTCCTGGGTACCCTAGGATTCTGAAACAGATATCTGATATGCCTGTAGGCGCTAGATTTTCCAATTAGGGAAAGGCCTGGCTTTTATGACCAGATCTTAATGGTCAGTAAAAACACCAGCTTGTAAAAACTGGCCTGAACTTTTATAAAAGTCTTAAAAGTTGGGGTCCTAAGGAGAGCCCAGACATCCTGGAGCAAGCTTCTCCTAGCTTGACAAGAAATTGGGGATATCATCTGCCCTGGTGGAGGTATGTGCCTGTCTTTTTCCTTTTTTCCTTGGCGTTAGCTGATTGAGGATGCCATATTATGGTAAGACACTGTATTTATGGGAGCATTGAGGTGTGGGAAAATAGGGCCTACTTTCTCAACCCCAGCCCTGTTGGACCACATTGTTCTTTGTGGTGTAGGGCCACCCTGGGTACTTCAGGATATTTGACAACACCCTGGCCTCTGCCCACAGGTTGCCGGGCATACCTACCCTTGTTACAACAACCAAAAATGCCTCCAGGCAATGCCAAATGTCCGTTGGGAGTTAACCCATAGTCATTGATGTAGACAAAGATGGAGGACCAACTTTAGGCTAGAAGTCTACCTTCCCCTGGAGTTCCTGGGCTTTCAGCTGTGCAACTTATTGGGTAATTGATGTGGAGTTGCCCTGGAGCTTAATGAGAGATCAAAGAGGTTAAACTCCAGTTAGCTGAGAGGGAACTTGGAGTGGCCTGGTCTGTTTCCTTCCTTCACAAGAGCTGTTTTCCCTCATCCACTCTTCCTGTTGGTGTGTAGGGGACAGTTTGGTGTCACCAGTGAAAATGTTTTTGACATCGAGAGTAGCAATGAGGCTCTACCCCTTTGTTTGTTTGTTTCTTTGTTTTTTTAAGATTTATTTATTTATTTATTATGTATACAGCATGTATGACTGCGGGCCAGAAGAGGGCACCAGATCTCGTTACAGATGGTTGTGAGCCACCATGTGGTTGCTGGGAATTGAACTCAGGACCTCTGGAAGAGCAGTCAGTGCTCTTAACCACTGAGCCATCTCTCCAGCCCTTTTGTTTGTTTTTTTTCTTTCTTTCTTTTTAGAGAAGGTCTCACGGGGTAGCTCTCATTGGCCTCAAACTCAGAGCCTCTGCCTCTTGAGTGCTCAGATCAAAGGGTGCTTACCATGCCCAGCCATTCATTCTTTTTTGTTCATATGTGGAGGCTAGAGATGGATATTCATTTTATGAGATGAGGTCTCACTGAACCTGGAGCTTACCCATTTAGTTAAGCTTACTGGCCATAGGGCTTCTGCTACTTTTCTGTCTCTGCTTTCCTACCCTGGGATTAGAAATGCATGCACTCAGCTTTTACATGGATGCTGAGAGGGCACTAGACCCACTTAGCTCCACAGCCCTCATTCCCTCTGAGACAGCATGTCCTGGAACTTTACTTCCTTCTTCCTCAGTCTCCTCAGTGCTGGATTGTAGGTGTGTGCCACCACACCTGGCTTTCTACTCCCTCACTTTGAACTGCTTCAGGTTAAGTAGCTGGCAACCAAGTCCAGAGTCTATTGCTGTCTTGATTTGCCTGTTGGACTCATCCTTGGGGTTAGTGATGAGTCATAAAGAAGACTTTTATGAAACTTTTCCCTGCCTTTTTTCTGAGTTTACTCCCTGAGAACCTCAGTTTCCTTGACCTCTTGGGTGGTGACTGCTTGGGGACACTGTTTACAGAGAGCATGGATTAAGTGCTGAACTTTAGAGAGCTTTGGTGTGGCTTTTAAGATCTTGTTTGTTCCCATGTTCCTCCACAATCACCCACCTCCATTTTTTTTTTAATTGAACATCTTCTAAGTTTATTAAGCATCTACTATGTAGTTGTAAACAAGACAGGTCAGGTCCATGTCCTCCTGGGGTTTGTGCTAGGAATGTCACAAACAATTCCAGATCATGATAAACCACACAGAGACCTAAACCAGGAGGAACGAGGGTGAGTATAAACCACCTTAACAACAAGTGACATTTTCTCCCAACATCTTGGTGGTAGAGCTGGCTATGTAAGGATATGGAACAAAAGTCCCAGAAAGAATGAAAACTCATGCAAAGGTCTGTAGTTGGAAGTTTTTCTATGTCCTGCCTGACCTGCAGCCACTTAGACTCAAATAAACATACAGAGGCTTATATTATTTTCAAACTATGGCCATGGCATGCTTCTTGCTAGCTAGCTCTTATATCTTGAAGTAACCCATTTCTATATTTTGCCATGTGCCTTGTGGCTTACTGGTGCTTTACATCTTGCTTCTCCTGGTGGCGGCTAGCAGCGTCTGCCCCACTCTCCTGTCTTCCTCTTTCTCCCCAGCTTGAATGCCTAACCTTATTCTGCCTCACCATTGGCCAAACAGCTTTATTTATCAACCAATCAGAGCAACACATATTCACAGCATACAGAAAGACATCCCACAGCAAAGATCCTGAGGAGCATGATGTGGTCACAGTAGCACAGAATATAATGTACACACACACACACACACACACACACACACACAAACACACAGATTTATTTTTGTTTTATGTGTCTGAGTATAATCACATGTTTGTCTGCTGCCTGCAGAGGCCAAGAGAGGGCAATGGATCCTCTGGAACTGGAGTTACAGATGGTTATGAGCTGCCATGTCATGCTAGGAATTGGACCTGAGTCCTCTGCAAGAGCAGCCTGTGCTCTTAACTGCTTAGCTATATCCAGCCCCTATGTACATATTTGAGACCGAGTGCCATGCAGCCCAGATTGGCTTTGAACTTAATGTGTAGCAGAGGGTGATCTTGAACCTCTCATCCTGCCTCTCCTTCCTGAGTGCTGGGATTAAAGGGAATATCAGTGACCCAATTTCTTCAGAGTTGGGATGGAAATTGGCTTCACAAATGCTAGGTGAGCACTTTGCCTACTCAGCTCCATCCCTGGCTCTGTATCACTGAACTTTAAAAGCTCAGAGGAATTATAGGACTAGTTGAACTGTCTCTTTAAAGCCCTGCCTGAAGCTTTTCACAGATGCGTGGTCTTGTATAATATTAAAAGGACCAGCCTTAATATTATACTTCTCAGGGGCTCAGGAGAGAAACTACAAACGGCAAGAATTATTTTCGGGAAATGAATCTAAGTACACCAAGCTCTTTGTCCGTCTACTTTATTCCTCTGAGATAAAATCCTATCTACACAGCTTCAGTTCTGTTCTCATGCATAGCTCCTTTCTTGCCTGATTTCTCTCTATATTTATCTACTGCTCCCTCTAAGTTCTATCTTAATTCTCTCATCTTGATTCTGCCTCATCTAGGTTCTTCACATCTCGTACTTACCTAGCTAGTACTTCCCCATCTGGTTCTTCCTCATCTTCCATCTCGTCCACGTGTTTTCTCTGGTCAAAAACTTCCTTATCCCTCTCCGTTCTGCATCCTCAAGTTCTCCACTCCTGTCCTCCTCTTTGTCTCCTTATACCTCTAAATCCTCCCAAGTCTCTGAGGTGTACAGTTATAAACCCAACCCATAGTGATCCTCTGGCAATGCAAGGTGACCAGGCTTGAATTCTTAAGGGGCCATAAAGGCAGGTAAGAATTTTCCTCAGGCAGTGACCCGTCAGGCTTTCTTTTACAACCAAAATGAATGCTAATGATCCATTAGTCAAGAAGGGAATTTATGTGCTCAATCTACATTCCCTGAAGTGGTTAGGTAAGAAATTAGGAGTCTATTAGTAAAGGCTGTAAGGAAGGAGGGTCTCACCCTAAATAGCACAAGAAATAAAGTTATCTGCCTGACCTAGGAGACAAGTGTTGTTTTGTTTGGCTTTGGATGCTTGATAGGTATTTTAGATAAATACACTGTTAAGAGTTCTTAGAAGCATGCATATAGCATTACAAGAAAATCACTGTAGGAACCAACTAATATATATATACAAAAGCTAAAATTTCACCAAGACTTCTTAAAGCATGGCTTGACCTTTGGAGAAGTCCTTGACTTTTCCAAGTAGTAGCCTTTGTGATAGTAGCTGAATTCTATTACGTTTTCCTGCGGCTTGCAGCAGCATGGAGCCTAGCAGAAGGGACTAGAATCCCAGATGGGTGCTCTGCCAGCCGGGCTAGGGAGGGAGCTGTGTTTGTCCAACACAGTCAGGACCTTTGATCTATCTGGTGGAGCAGATGGAAGGTGCTGTGCTGAGGATGGAATCACCTCAGCCCCAGATCTCTGTGTTTAAATTAAGCTTGTACCCCCTCCCACCCCCTGTCTCACCTGTGGTTCAGAACCTTAGCTAAAAGCTTACAAGATAAGACTGAGCTGGGATTGTCACTTTCCAGCCACCTTTGATTCTGCTTTGAAACAGCTTTTGATGACAATGAAGTCTTTTCCTTTTTGGTTAGGTAGATTTTCTTCTGGTTTCTAGAAAATGTCTTTAAAAACTAGACCGCAGTTTTCTTGATGGTGCTCCCCCTTTTTTTCTTTTTCTTTTTCTTTTCTTTTTTTTTTTTTTTTTTTGAGACAGAGCCCAGGTTGCCCTCAAACTCCTTATGTAGCCAAGGATGACCTTGAACTAACTCCTTCCCCTCCCAAGTGTTAATGTTGTGAAACAGTTTGAGAGGCTTTGGTGGGTTTGGACCAAGGTGAACTGCCGTGGGTGAGGCACACCATGCAGACAGTGGCATGGTGCAGTGGAAAGTTACTCACGTGGCAGATGTGACATCTACATGGAAAGTTTTATTATTATAGAGGGGGGAAGAGAGGGAGAGAGAGAGAAAGAGAGAGGTGCATGGTACCTCTGGTGAGAAGTGGTAGAAAGAGAGTGAAGGGGGAGAAGTTTTTTCTTGAAGGGGACTTTACATAAGATAATGTCAGGATGCTGGGCGGGTCCCCAAGGGGTGGGTCAGAATACTAACATTCCTCCCTTTTGATTATTATAAAAAGGTAAGTTATGGATAACAAGTAGGGGGGAATGAGGGTGCTGAATTCTCCAGACTGCTTCCTGTTGACAAGGGGCGAAGTAGGGAGGGGGAAGTTGAGAGTCACACATGGCGGGAGGTGTGAGTGAAGAAGCATTCAGTTAGCTGTCATTGTGGAGATCTCTCAGGCATCTGTTCCTTGAAGGAGCTGAGAAGACAGGTTGTAGCAGTGATGTTCAGAAGCTTGGGGGAATGGCACCCCAAATCAGGAGTACAGGAGCCATCACATCTGCTGTTTCTCTGGAGGTGGAAATGCCTCTATTTATCCTGCAAAAAGTGTCAACGAATTAGGAGATAACAGAGTTTTTATGAGTAGGCATGTGGGTGAAGTTAACCTGTCAGTATTTGCCTGGTTGGCATCCTCGGAGCTGGTGCAGGGGCTGGCTTACCTGGAGGACCCCCTGTTGATTGGCCTTGGCACAAGTCTGGAGGAGGGGTTGATCTGTGCAGGGACTTGTAAATGTCTGTAAAGCAACTGGAACAGATTTACATCTTGGTGTCATAGCAAAAGCTATGGCTTTTGGCTAAAAGGTGTGAGCATTTCCTGGCTTCAGCCCAATGAAACATATCTTTAATTCTATAACCAGAGGAAATTTACTGAATGGAAGTGGTTGAGTGAGTGAAGGAGGAGGGAGACTTCCCTAAACATCAGATCTGAGAAGGATATGTAAGTGAACAGAAGTGAGACAGCTTTCCTATACTCATATAAAGAAACCTTAAAGCTGTTTCTTTTATCTAATTCTCCAGGAGATACTGAGAGCAGTCAATAGTAAAAAGTTACATTGAATTCTGTTCTGTGAGTTTATCTGATCTGGTAACAAGGTAAGTTGTGTCTAGACCTAGTAGTAGCCCTAGGAGAGGGAGACCTGTGAGTTTTACATAGAGAACTAAGAAGGCAGCTGAAGCAAAGCCTGGTCATCAAATGGAATCAGAGATCTGAGAAGGATAAATCATACCTGAGTGCAGACCAAGCAGCTTTAGACTCTATTAAAGATGACAGGGACCAGTCCATACCCAGTTAGCCATACCCAGGTCTCCACATTGTTGGAGGCAGAAGTATCAGAACAGCATCAACTTCAGCCACCAGGCCCATAAGGTGGGAGTTTTTCCCATGGAAGAGGGACATAGGGAAGACTGACTTTACTTTGTCTAGGCAAAAGGGGTTCAATAAATTCTCTGATGTCCTGCTGTTTGTCCACAGTCTGGCCCGGGTCCTGGTGGCAGGTGTCACATTGGGGCATCTTGTCCAGAGGTCAGCATTGCCATAATCCAGGTGGAGACATCATGATGCCTCGTAATCTTCGGAGACCTTGGGTCACTGTTAGGATCTGGGAGTCTCTGTCTGATATAATAAGCTTTTTGATCAACATTTTAAGTGCCATATTCTGCAGATCTCTGAGCATTTGAGGACTATCTGTCCATTAAGTATGAATGGCTGACTGTCAACTAGTAGTCCCTAAGTCTCCAATACGTTAGCAGCTTTCATAAGGCTAGGACTTACTGTCTCCTGAGGAGGCAAAGAAGAGTGACAGGGTAAAGATCCCAGGGCTGAATGGGAACAGGAAAAAGGGGCTTATGAGTTGGGGTGTAGCCCAACTCTGAGAAAAGGACCCTCTGAGAAAAATACCCTCTTGGGGGACCAGAAACTTCATCATAGAATATATATCTTGTTTATTAGCTACCCCATTTATCAAACATATGACATCATTTATTTAAATTTTGTAGAAGAACTAGGTGTAAATCTGTTAGCTTTTATTAATCTGAATTAGATCTTTATAAATCTAAATTTCTATTATCATGTAGAATATACTATAAACCAGTGTTGAATCAAATATAACTTTACATCTCTATTATCATACAAAAAATCCATACCAATCCCAAATATTTGAGGCTTGTTGCTTCCTTATTCTAGAAAGAAATAAAATGAATAGAGAGGTCATCAGGGCTAAATGTATTTTTAACCTTAGTAAACCTTAGTAAAAGATGGCTGCCAACCACATGGCTGTCTGCATCATGATGAGGTCACCAGCCAAGATGGAGGAGAGGAAAAGAGTGAAAGTCTGAGTCATAAATGTCCCAAGAAATCACAGTTCTCATGGATGAGAGGGGGAAAGGAGTCACTACAGCCTGTAGCCGTGGGCGTCCCCAGGACAAGATGGAGGACAAAATGAGGACCAATGTAATATGAATTGCTAAACAGTCTTATTAATAGAAAACCCAGAGCCAGATATTAGAGAAAAAGCTGAAAGATCAGAGAAAAAGAACAAGCCACAGACAACCTCACTTTGCCGACTTCTCAGCCGATCCTGTTTCCATGAGTCCTCACCTCTGAGGGTCTTAGCTGAACTGCTGCTTAGTTCCTGTCTCCTCACACCTTATGTACCGTTCTCCACCCGCCATGTCACTTCCTGGGATTAAAGGCGTGTGTGCTTTCCATGCAAAGGGTGAGATCTCAATTGCTGGGATTAAAGGAGTGTGCTACCACTGCCTGACTCTGTTCCCAGTGTGGCCTTGAACTCACAGAGATCCAGATGAATTTCTGTCCCCCAAGTGATAGGATTAAGGGTTTGTGCCACCACTGTCTTGCCTCTATGTCTAATCTAGTGGCTGGCTGTGTCCTCTGATCTCCAGATAAGTTTATTAGGGTATACAATATATTAAGGGTTCACAATACATCACCACAGACCAAGCTGTCAAAGAGGGCCATTGCCACACTCAATGGGGGTTGAGATTAGCCTGACTAAGCCAGAGGAGTCTCAGCACTAGTAACTAGGATTTTCGAGGAGGCCGTGAGAACAAAAACCAAGAGGGAATCTCATCTATAGGAAAAGGTCAGGAATCGTGTCGCAAAAGCTGAAAGGCCTAAAGGAGCTGTGGGCAGCTCCAGAGGTGGTGTGACAACCCAATTGAAACTTAAATGATTGCTGCTGGTGGATGGGTTGGTGAGTGACGGGGTGAGCTGTAGCCTGTTGTGGGTAGGCTGGGTCCAGGATCCTGGCATGCTAGGGGCTGCCAGGAGCCTATCCAAGTCACACAGTTAATGTTGTAAAACAGCTCGAGAAGCTTTAGTGGGTTTGGACTAAGGTGCAGATGCAGCAGACAGTGGTGTGTCACCATGTTAAGTTACAGGACAGATGTGACATCCACGTGGAAAGTTTTTATTAGAGAGAGAGAGATGGAGATGCACACTACCTAGAGCAAATGGGGAAGGAGTTTTTTCTTAAAGGGGACTTTACATAAGATGATGTCAGGAGACTGGATGGGTCCCCAAGGGCCGGGTCAGAATACTAACACCAAGTGCTAAGGTGTGATCTACCACCTATTGTTGGGGATCACACCCAGAGCTTTGTGTATGCTGAGCTATATAGCCCAGGGCCTCAAACACATGAGATAAGCAGACACCACTGAATTTATAGCCACCAGACCTCATTTTTTTTTTTTTTTTTAAATCTTGTGAGGGAATTTCAGAATTGTTCATCCAGACTTGAGCTGGCCATCTTCCTGCCTCTGCCTCCAGAGTTGGGATGACAGCCCTCTAGGTCTGGTGCTGTTGCTTTAAAAAAAAAAAGTGAACAATCTAGAAGAGTCAAGTTTCAACTACTTCCCTGCCTACCACCCTCTGAAGCAAGCACGAGAGCATGTATTTGTAAACATCTTTGCTGTTTGCACCTGCGTGTGTACATGTCTCCCTGTATGCTTCATACTGTAAATATTCTGTATCTTGTATCCTTTTCTTTTTTTTTTGTTTTTTTTTGTTTGTTTTTCGAGACAGGGTTTCTCTGTGTAGCTTTGCGCCTTTCCTGGGACTCACTTGGTAGCCCAGGCTGGCCTCGAACTCACAGAGATCCACCTGGCTCTGCCTCCCGAGTGCTGGGATTAAAGGCGTGCGCCACCACCGCCCGGCCTCCTTTTCTTAATAGTAAGATCTAATATCCTTCTGTGTGAAGTCTGTGGAATTTGAAAGAACAAGTTTCAAGTTTGCCTTCTGTGGAAAAACTAAGAAGCCAAGGTCTAGCCTTGTCTTCTGTTGGTGACTGTCAGGGTCATTTTCAGTTTTTCAGCCTGCTAATCAGTACTGGGGGTTGGGGGTGGGGTGGGGAGAAAGAATATTCCTGATCATACTCTATATATTTGCATGCAAATATATGCATATGACTCAGCAGAATAAGTTTCCCCACTGGAAGTTGCCTGGTTAAGAGATATTTACCTTTTGAAATTTGCTAGTTAATTACTAGGTTGCTACATGGTTATACTCCCATAAATCATCCCACCAGCACTTATTAAACACCTACTGTGTTCCTAGCATATATGTCTTGAGCAAACTGGGAATCCTGTTGGAGTTGCTTTTCTGGATGTGAGAGTTTTGCTCAGTGAAGTTAAACCTTGCATACCAGAGAGCTGAGGTCAGGAGACCAAAGGAGGGTGGTTGGGTCCCTTCCAGTTTTTCAAAGATGTGTTTAAATGCTAAGCATTTTTTCCCGTGTTATTTAAGAAGTGCTCTGAATTAACAGTTAAACAACATGTAAGGCTTTATACTTACATCCTGTCCTCAGATGTCGCTATGCCTGCCTCCCTTTAAAATTTTAAGTTGCAGCAGAGTTTTCTGATGATAAAAATGACATGTGTGCTATAACCAAATAAACCACACAATAGTCGTATTTACATAAATGCTGTTTGGTTGGGCCAGCCTGTAGCCATGCCCTTCCACTCTGCTTATAAACTGAATAGCATATGTAAGTCTGCATAGAATTATAGTCTTTATTCTGCTGATGTTTTTACCATCCATATAGATACATATCTTTTCCATTAGTTATGTAATATTCTAGATTATAGAGCTGTGACTTGGATTTTGTTTGTCTAGAGTTCCCTTTTATCCAAAATGTATCCTTGTGCATGAGTCAAAATTATATAAATTTTAATCTTTAATATAAAGGCTGATTATTTTCCAAGAAGTCTTTCTGGAGACTTCGTCGGGGCTTCAGGTCCCAAAGAGGATGTGTGGAGTTGGGGGGTGGGAGGTGGGGGAGAAGGATGGGATCTCAGGGTGAATCAGGATGGCTGCCAGCAGCATTGAAAAAAGAATATACCTTTTATTAGAGTTGCACACAGGATTAAATGGGAGAAAGAGGTGTGAGCTGGGGTGTGGCTTGAGATCAGGGGTTGAGGAAGCTAGCATTGACCCTGACAATAGGCAATATGTTACAATAGGTTGTATGTTAATGGAAGGGCCATAAGTTCCTTTTGCCAGAGATAAGGAGAATGACTGGCTTAGCAAGCAGGAACTTTCCTCAACCACCAAGGAAATGGAGACCCTTATCCAAATGCCCGACCTTGGGACTTTTGGGTACCAGACACTATACTACAATGTCTTCATTTTACTAGATGGGCCTGTTCCCCTCATATGCTCCCCAAAGGGAAGGTCCTGATGTCCTACTCTTTCCCCATTATACTGTACCATTCTGATTCCTCTACACTTATTAACTGAACTCTTGCCCTTAATGGCCTCAGACTCTGGATCTGGATTGTAGACGTTCATCCTTGGGATCAGTTATTTCTAATAAATCTCTAACGTTCCTGTTCTTGGTGTAATTAGGAGGGCACAGTGGGATTCCTGGTTCCATGGTGGTGGGGATTTTTTTCCAAAGAATAATTTTGTTTAGAGAGGCTATCATTGTACACAGTTTTATCCCTTACCAAAGCCTGCACAAAATTTCCGAAAGAGAAAGAATCATTAAAAATGAAAGTAAAGAGGTGTTGGTAAAGTGTGGTATGCAATGTCGAAATGTTGGAACTTTGTCAAGCAGCAATGGTCACTGTTAATATTCTGATCTGCCCCCTGAAATCCTACCCCTTGGCGCCGCCCTATGTCCTGACATAAAAGCCTCATTCTCCCACAAGGGTGTGCACCCTCGACCTCTCTCTTCTCTCTCTCTCTGTCTCTCTCTTTCTTTTCTCTTCATCTCTTTATTATAATAAACTCTCCATGTCGATGCAGCGTCTAGGTTGTGAATTACTGGCTGCCTCCGCTGATGCCATACCAGAGTGGCATGCATCTGCCCAGCCCGCTGCTGCATTTGCCCAGCATGTTTCCCTGCACATGCGGGATACCCTCGGGGCACCCCCCACACACTCTAATTCATAATAGTCACCATGTAGTCCACACTAAAGTCTATAGCTATAGCTTTTCTGAATGTCAGTGAATGAAAATTCCCATTTCTAGCTGGGTGTAGTGGTACATATCTGTAATTCCAGGCTGAGACTGGAGGCTTATGAATTAGAGTCAATTTCTGCAACATGAGAATGAGAAAAAAAATCCAGTTGTCCAAATCCAAGTCAGTACTGTGCCATTCTAGAGATCTGGGAGTCTGAGGCAAGAGTCTCACAAGTACAAGGCCTGTTTAAATTACAGAGGGACTTTAGAGTCAGCCCAGGCAACTTAATGAGAATTTCCCTTTCTAGAAGTAAGTGAACATAAGGCTGCATGTCTTTATGTATCCTGATGGGTCTTTTTCCTGTTAATTTGTTAGGGTATACAGTGTACTGGGGTCTTTGGCCCTCTATCTCTCTTGAGCATTGTGAAGATTCTCTCCTGGGCCATTGTGTATTTGCTTGTGTGCTAACCCTCAAGGCTTAGCCCTCTTTGGGGTTTTGAGTGACTGAAGTGGTAGATTGCATTCCATTTGTGATATTTTACTGCTGTAAGAATTTCCCATCCTTACATAACCTTGTAATGATTACTTTCAGTGCTCCATTATACTTCCTGTACCTGTGGGTTATAATTCATGTCATTATTAGCTGTGGTTTGACATTTAAGTCACAATAGCAACTTTTTCCTCCTCTGTCTCTGACTTTTCTTTTTTTTTTTTTTTTTGAGAGAGAGAGAAAACATGTTGTACTGATGCTATGGACATAGGGTCTGTTGGCTTGTTTCCTTGAAAGCCATTCCTGGAGTAGAAGGAATGGCTCAGAACATTCAAAAAGGTTACATTCTAGCTTTTGCTTTTTCAGAAAAGAGTTGGCTAGCTCACAGTTGTAGCATGGTCCAAGAATGGCTGTCTGTCATCATCATCATCATCATCATCATCATCATGTAGTGTGTGTGTGTGTGTGTGTGTGTGTGTGTGTGTATGTGTGTGTGTGTGTGTGTGTGTGTGTGTGTGTGTGTTATGCTGGAGATTGAGTTCAAGGCTTCATGCATGCTGGGCAAAGTGCTATACCACTGAGCTATACTCCATTCCTGTTGATGTTCTTAAGAGTCTATTCTTAAAAGTAGATGAAGAGTTGGGGATGTAGTCTAGTTGGAAGATTGCTTGTTTAGCATTCACAAAGCCCTGGATTCCATCTCTAGCACCAATTTTATAAACCAGGTGTGGGGTGCAAAACCTAGCATTCAGGTGGAGGTGGAGACAGGATGATCAGGAGGGTCATCCTCAGCTACATATTGAGTTCAAGGCCAGCCTGGGATACATGAGGCTTTATCTCAAAATAAAACAAAACACGCAAAACAAAAATAACACATATCTCCCTTTTAAACAAAACCCAACAAACAGATAGATGAGGACTGGAAACTTAGCTTAGTGGTAGAACATTTTTCTAACATGCATGAGGCACCACAAACAAAATAATGACAAAAGGTAAAGACAATGATAGGTTCTTTCCTACGTGGTCTCTCTGATCAAATTTGTAAGGCTGGATTCCCCAGGCCTGGGAAGGTTAGCTGGTGGTTATAATTAGGTCTGCTTGTCTTTGAGATCTTTGATAAGGCTTCATTGATGACTTAACCCAGGATGTGTCTCATATCAGTATTTTGGGGCACTGCAGCTGTATTTTAGCCAGACTTTGCTATTTTCTTTGGTCTCACCCATGATTCATGGTGTCTGGTGGGTCACTTCATTCTTGGTGCTGGGGACAGAGCTGACCCACCTGGATGACAGCATTCTTGGTGACAGGAAGGAGTGGAGAAGACTCCCTTGAAGTCAGTCCTTCTGTATATTTTGGGGGTCCAGAAGGAGGGAAGGTGTGGCCAAAGGGAATCTGGAGATGCGTTGCTGGAAACAAGGCCAGGTGTGGAGCAGGTGGATTTGAAAACTTGTTACTTCCCATCATCTGGAGTGAACTAGTTGTTTGATGAGAGCTTCTGTTTCCTTATCTGTAAAATGGGTGTCATGGCTCTGCTACATATTTTTGAGTGTGTACTCAGATCTCCATGCCTATGTGTACACATACATGTAGAAGCCAGAGGTCAGCATTGGGTGTCTTCCTTTAGACTCCATTCTGTGGTGATAAGGGAGGTGGGTGTACAGGAAGCAACAGTGGAGATAGTGTAGGGGGATTTCTGGTGTGGCGATTGTCTTGGGCTCATTCAAGCCATGGCAAAATCAAGCTATCCTGTGTTGTTCCTGGCTCATCCAGGTGGACCTCTCAACCCAGGTATCTAAGACATTTCGGGTTGATTCATCAGTCTGTCTAGGGTATCTGGGGTGCTTGGCTGTGGGGAAGGCAGGTGTGGAGCCTGGGACAAAGTGAGTATGGGGTGTCACTTCTGACACTAGACATGTGTGGAGATCTCAGTCTGCAGCTCCCTTTGAAGCTCAGGCGTAAGCAATCCAAACTCTCTACCTAACTCCAGTGTAGCCTGGAGCCAGCCATGGATGCTGATGGTGGCTGCACTCATGGCCATGCATGTACTCTCCAAACAGCACAGTGATTGAGTTACTTAAAGGGGCTAAAAGCCAGGTGTGGTGACCACCCAGCTAGGACGATGGAGAGCTCAAGGAAGGTTGGGCTACAGAAATTCAAGGCCAGCCTAGACAACTTAGTGTCTGTCTTAGAAGAAAAAAGTAAAAAGAGGCTGTAGCTCAGGGTTAGTGTACTTGTTAGATCATATGACACCCTAGGTTTGCTACCCAGGCCTGCCAGAAAAAAGGAAGAAGACATCATTCTTTCACTCATTCTTTTCTTTTGTATTATGAGAAGGACAGTTTATATAAAATGACTCACCCATAACACCCTTCATCAACCCCTGCAACTAACCAGGTCTTGTTTGCTAACTTCTGTGTACAGGGCTGTCTTGTGGAAAATGTGAGATAAGGCTTAGGTGGGATGGCCTTTCAACTTTCTAGGTGCCCCATGGGGCATTCAAAACTGATTATCCCCACTCATGATCTCATGTCCTGGTCTAATCTATATATAGTCCCCAAGAGTCACATCAGTCTGGGAACTCAGCCCTTCTTTGAGAGGAATGTCCCATTGTCTTTTCAATAATCGTATATAGGACATTATTATCTTCAAAGGGCTTCACTGAAATCCCAGAGTGGTTCCTGAGGGGTCCCTGATAGGGTGACAATTGTTAAGACAAAAGGCTTGAGCACAGAGATGCAGGAAGGCAGGTAGGGTATCATTTCTGTAAGCAAAGGTGACAGTCTTGTTTAGGATTTCCAGACGATGTCTGGGAGAAGAATGAAACCCTGCCAAGGTCATCTACATTCAGGGCTTAAGCCTGATTCATTGCTATTTTAATATTAACTGTGCATGTAAGAGGGGAATATTATATTAGGAACTCTCACAGCAGTTGTTGTTAATTGCATTGAAACTCTTGACTCTTAGCTGGTGAGAGACTTAAGCCAGACTTGTGGATGAGGGGCTCCTTTCCTTTCCCATGCCCCCTTTCACTGCACAACTAGGAGTGCCATGATGTCGACACTTATATCCTACCACCTTCTTGTGTGTATGTGGTATGTGTGAGCGTGTGTGTTCCCATGTGTGGATGTGCATGCAGGTGCCTGTCTGTGGAGGCTAGAGGCTGACATTGAGAGCCTTTCTTAGTCACTATCTTATTCTTTGAATTTTTAGCTAGCCAACTGGCCCTGCAGATCTCTTTGACTTCTTAGCACTGGGACTATAGGAGGGCCACCATCCCTGCCTGGCTTTTTATATGGGTGCTAGGGATCCAAACTCTGGTACTCATACTTAGGTAATTAGAATGCTTTACCCATTGATGCATCTCCCTAGGCCTTGTATCTTGCTTTTTATCTTTTAGGATTACATTTGATTTCAAGAAACAAAAATCCTAACTAGGGACTTAAGCACGAAGGTATTCTCTTTTTATTTTTACATAGCCGGAATTCCAACACCTCTTATTGTTGCTGGCATTACTATCCCAGACATACATATCCCTATCATGATGTTTTCCTCCAGGCTCCAAAATGGTTGCTCCAGCTCTACCAATACCTCTAAGTTCAGGGGAAGAGCTGCACCAGCCTCCTGTATCTCCTTATATTTATGAAAGCATAGATCTTACTTGATCCAAAGGCTCTTTTGTCTGCTGTACACAATTAGGTTCCTATCTTCTTGTCTGGAACTGTATTATATGACCATCTCTGGCTGCAAAGGAGTGAAAGCTAGCTTTTGGTTACATGCTGTGATGGGAGACAGCACAGGAGCAGTAAGTTAGGTACAGTTGTTGAGTAAGCAGCCAATGGTAGCTGTCACAGATGTATCTACTCCATATTCCTTTTAAATTAAAAATTTAATTGCAAAGGAAGTTTCCAGTTAGTTAAAATACCTGTGAGGGCTGACAAGACTACTTAGTGGGTGAGTGTACTTACTGGCAAACCTGACAACCTGAGTTCAGTCCTGTGGATCCACATGGTAGAAGGAGAGAGCCAACTTCTGCAAGGTGTCTTGGCCTTCACATGTGTGCCATGGGATGTGTAGGCTTCCATGAGTGGGTGTGAGCATTCATACACTCACGCGTACACACAAATAAATCAACCTGGGGCTGGTTACAATAATGGGTTTATATAATAATGTTAAAGGGAATTAAGTTGCCCATCAGGATCCATAATGTGTTAATTCTGAATGTCCTCAAATTCCTGAATCCCTGGATGCTCAAGTCCCACATGTAAAGTGATTTAGCATTTGCATAAAATCCATTCACATCCTTCCATATACTTTAAATTGACTCTAGATGAATTATAGCACTGAATGAAATGTGAATCTTGTTTAAATAGCTGTTCTATATTGTTTAGGGAATAATGACAAGAAAATATTCTGTCCATGTTCAGCATAGTGCAATTTTATTTCCAGATATAATCTTAAACTTAAAAAAAAATGTGTGTGTGTGTGTGTGTGCGCGCGCCTGTGCCATTGTACACATGAGGAGGTTAGTGGGCAACTTTAGAGAGTTATTTTTCTCCTATCATGTGGTTCTGGGAATTCAGGTCATCAGTGACAGGTCTGTTAATTGCTGAGCCATCTCACTGGCCTTTCCTAATATTTTCAGTCTGGAGTTGGTTGACTCTGAGGATGCAGGGCCTGTGGATATGGAGTGCTGAGTATATATCCATACTGTAAACAGGGGGAAAAGCTCTGAAACCAGCAAGACTGATCAGTGGTTCTCAATGCTGTGCAGTTGACTTTAATCCCCAGGGGACACATGGTAGTGTGGCATAACACTTTTAACACGTTTGGTGGTCCTAAGTAACGGAGGGGAAGCTGCTACTGACGTGTAGAGAGAGTCACAGCTCAGGATAGCCTCAGACACCAGAAGCTCACAGTGAGGAGACCCATGCTTGGGCTCAGTGTCTCTGCTGTTGGGAATCAGAGGATTGGCCAAACCCTTCGTGCAGCTTTTACGAGGTCTCTATCAGTCCTGGGATGGGGTTAAGAACAGGCCCATGAATGTGAGACACATTTGATGACAGCGGGTGCAGGGTGCTCATGTTGAGATAACTAACAGCTCATTTGTCAGACAAGCCTTACCCTAGTATCCATGTTGGCAGGAGCAGCATCTTTGGAGAACACTTCTTTCCTGGGACCTGGTAGGAGTCACAGGCTGTGAGTGACCACAGTCTTTGGAGAGGCCTGTGGCTGGGTGACGTGGAGAGCTTGTTGTTGTCTCTCCGCCTGGGTTTGGCATAAACAAGCTGGCCTGGGCATGTGACTGGTGGAGACAAGAAGACAGCTGGCATTGGAGACAGTGCAGCTGCTGCCAAGTCCCTGATCTGGCCAGGCAGGTACGTTGGCAATTACACTTAGCCTTCCCATTAAAGGTAATTGAGTGTCAGGGAGCTGCAGTGTGGAGGAGTTGTGCCTTCTGAGAAGCAGTGACTTGGTGTATTTCTTTCATGTTTTTTCTTCTTCATTCTCTTCCCCTTCCCCTTCCTTTTGTGCAGTGCTGGGGCAAATACTTTAGCATCACTGCATCCCCAGCACCTTTTCTGTTTTTTCTTTTTAAGAAAAGGTCTCACTAGGTTGCTCAAGCTAGCCTTGAATTCATTGTGTAGCCCAGGCAAGTCTCAAACCTCTGATCCTCCTGCCTCAGCTTTCCCACCAGTTAGGATGATAGGCCTGTACCACCATGCTCATGCAGTTGCTGTGTTTCTTTCTTGACTCTGGGAACATAGAAGAAAGCCTCCCGTTGAATAGTGAAGTTGGATTAAAGAAGAAGTCCCCTCAAATTTGTGAACTGCATCCCAGAGAACAACAGGGAAATGTGGCCTGGGACATTGATGGATAATGGAGTGCATGGTAGAGACAAGAGCTGAGATACTAAAATCTGGGAGGGTGAGGATGTAGCTCAGGATGCAATCAGGGCTGGGTCTGATCCCTAGCCCTGCATAAGCTGGATGTGGTAATACATGCCTGTAATCCCAATAAGTGATGCACCAGTGTCCCTTTCTCTCAAAGGCCACAGTTGTAAACATATGTGGAACAGTGACACACAGCACTAGTGTACTCTCTGTTTAGATGTTCAGATCATTAGCTGTGTGATCTTGAATTGGTAGCTTTACCTGTAGTCTGTGCCTGTGTTCTCATGTAGAACATAGTAATGATGCCTTATTGAGCTATGAAATTAAATGAGCTAATACATTATTAATGCATGTGTCTTGTTGCATAGAATGCCATGCTAGTATCCCTCTCCTCTTCTTGGGGCTATTTACATCACACTCTCATGTGTTTGCTGTCTTGCTCTGAGCAAAGCCCATGCATCTTGAACTGGAACCATAGTAGAGAGTGATAGATTTTTCATAGGCCATTGAATTTGATGGAGTCAGTCTCCTTGGTGTGAGTCTGGCCTCTGTAATCTGTGCCTCCGTTTCCTGGTGGGAAGCTTCCTTTTCCTTCAGTTAACCTGTTCCCGAAGTCAGGTCTGTCACCAGGTGATCTCCAGGCCCTCCAGTGACCATCCCCTGAGGTACCTTTTAGATTGCCATTTCCATTTCCACTTGGGCAGACCTTATTAACTTCCTTTCAGAAGCTTGCACTGACCTCACAAGAGGAAGTAACAACAATGAGGAAGTAAGCTGCTCAGGTCCAGGGTCCCTTAGTTCCTGTCAGTTGTCATATCCGCATATCTCTCTCCTGTAGGTGCCTGCCAGCATGTCTTGGTTTACTTTCTCAAGGATCATATCTCAGTCATCTGTGTATCCTGGTTTTTCCCTTGTTCTTTGTCAGCCTGAGGCTTAGGAACTAAGTGAAGTGCAGTGAGTCTGAGGATCACACTGTCCATGTTTCCTTTTGCTTAAGCAGATACAGGTTGGTGAGATGGCTTTGGGAATAAAGGTGCTTGCCACTAAGTCTAGCACCCTGGGTTTAATCTCTGGACACACAATGTGGAAGGAGAGAACTGGCTCTCCTATTGTCTCCTACTCCCTACCCCAAACACACACACACACACACACACACACACACACACACACACACACACACACACACACACACACACACACACAGGAGAAAAACAAAAACAAAAGAAACAGTTTCTAAAGGAGTACATTGTATCATAGTTTGGAATAGGAAAGTCTGGTCACATGTGGTGCCATTGGTGAGGGAAAGATGCCTTCCCCCTTGCCCTTTGCTACCAGCTGCAAGTGGGACAGCTGGCCCCAGGGTCACAAGAACAGGAGAGCTGACCCTGCCCTTCATTGGCTGTGGTACACAGGAGAGTGTAGCTCTGCACCTGGCCTGGGAACGCATTAGAGCTGACCCTGTAGGTGAGGGAGCAGGTGAGCCAGTCCACGGAGAGGAGAATTGGCCCAGTTCCTTGCTGCATTGGATGAGCTAGCTGGGGCAGTGGTGGAGACCACCCCCTGCTGGTGAGGGAAAGCTGGTGGGCTAACCAATCTAGTTACCACTCAGGCCCAGAACCAGGTTATGAATTAGCCCACCACAACATCCACCCCATTTGTGAACTGTTGGAATATGTGAAGGGGCCAAACCTGCAGACCCAAAGTTGCAGGATCTTCATGACACAGGACAACAGAATATCCAGGAGGAGTCCTGGTGAGGGCCAGTATCGATAGGGTAGCAAAAGCCAGAGGCCTTGACCCAGACCTATGATCCATTGCAATGAACAAGTAAAGATGTATGGATTAAGGGGTATAATATGTGACTCACAGGACCACACTACAGCTTCCATGCCAATTTTTTTTTTGTTTTTGTATACTTTTAATTTTTTTTTTAAAGGGGGAGGTTGCAAAGGCAGAGGGCAGAGGCTCAGGGACAGGGAAACTAGTGGGATTGGGATGCATGATGTGAAATTTATGAAGAACCAATAAAGTTTAAAAAAAAAGTTAAGAAAAGAACAGGCTGGCCACCACCCAAGTGTGGGTTGGGCCAGTACAGTGAGCAACCACTTGCCTATCCCACTCTGCAGTGGAGGAAAGGCATGCTCTTTGTGCTCAGGTGTACCTTCTGTGGGCCAGGTAACAAGTAGAAATGTCAGAACTAGAGCCAGCCTTAGAGAGCTTGCTTAGCATGAATGTGGTTCTGTGATCAAACCTCAGGACCACCAACACCACAAAACAGAAAGAACCATGGCTGGGAATGTAGCTCACTTGTGTAACATACATGAGGTCCTGGGTTCAATCCCTAGAACCACCAATCACAAACACACCAAAAAGAGAAAAAAGGAAAAAAGGTAGCCTCGCATTCTACAGGTGCTTCAGAAAGATTGACTGTTGTCTTAGAAGGGGACAGCTTCATCCAAAACTTTGCTGATTTGTGGGCCTCCATGATAACAGGATGTAGACAAAGACATTGGTGTTGGTGGATGTTGTGGTCATCTCGACAGGTATGTGTCTTTGTTTTAGTTTCTGACAAACTTAGAAAAATGAAAGCAAGCAAGCAAAAATGGGGCTCAGGATGTAGCTCAGTTGATAGAGTGTTTGCCTGGCATTCAGAAGCCTTGGGTTCCATCCCCAGCACTGCAGAAACTGGGCATAGTGGTGCATACTTGTAGTCCTAGCCCTTGGGTGGCTGAAGCAAGAGGATTGCCCTGAGTTCAAGGCTGGCCTGGACTGCATAGGGAGACCCTGTTTCAGGACAACATGATTGAGTCTTACATTGTCTATTAAAGTGAATTTTAAAAGCAATTCCTTATTTTCTGTATCTCTGGCCTCTAAACACCAGGTATGTGCAGGGAGCAGAGCCTAGATGTCATACCAGGGCTGCAAGGATCTGCTGATTTCCAGGGAAGGGCAGGAAGGAAGGTCCCAGGCACATAGGAGTATCACCCAGGTGAGGGCAGGATCCAAACCAGTGTGCCAGTAGCTCCACTTTTATTTACTGCCTACTGTAATTGTCTGTGGTAGTGGTGACAGTGACACATCACTGTACACTAGTGGCTGAAACACACATTTCTTCCTTCTCCATCTGCAGTTGAGTCCAGAACATGAGTCAACCTGCCCTTAAGATTCTGGTGTTTTTAGTTTCCAGAGGCTCCCTCTGGCCACATGCTATCATATGTCCTCTGACTCTGATTTTCCTGTGTAAATCCTTGCCTGTGTTCCAGTGGATCACCTGGGTCATGTCCTAATTGATGGATCTTTTATTTAAGCATGTGGTTACATTTATTTACTTTTTGTGTGTACATGCATGTGTGTCATTGCATATGTGTGGGGGTCAGAGGAAAACTTTTGGGAGTTGTTTCTCTCCATCGTGTGGGTCCCAGAGATTAAACTAAAGTCATTAGGCTTGGTCATTAGGCTTAACCCACTGAACTATCTCACTGACCCTGCTATTGAAAGATCTTTAATTGCATGTCACCTATGAGGTGACATCTTCACAGGTTTGGGGACAGGACCCAGACATTTTGGGGCCGCTCTGTTACCTCTTTTCCCAGTGTGCCTGGCACACCGTTAGAACTGAGTATAACGTCTGCTTGTTTGTTTGAGACAGGGTCATGCTTTATAGTTCAGGCTGGCTTTGAGCTCAAAATCTTCCTCCCAAAACCTTCTAAGTACTGTGATTGCAGACCTATGCTGTCATGCCTGGTGGGGCCCAGTAGGTCTTTACTGAATGAGAGGCTGGAGAATATGGGAAGGGCAAAACAGGAAGTGGGTCTGGAATCAGGGTTGTGTGCCTAGGATCATGCTGAAGCAAGGGCCAATTTGAGTAGCATTCATCTTGCCAGCTCCTGTTCTCAAAATTCTGATGATACTACATCCTGTCCTTTCCTAGGGCTCTTCTCTTGCTTCACCAGGTGCTTGGTCTGCACATCAGGCATGAGGATTTGGGGTGTTTCTTGGCCAGGATAGTGACTATTTCCTACCACTCCTTAAAGGGGAGCCAGAAGGTCTTGATGTGTCTAGCTTAGTGTTTCAGAGATTTTTTGTCTCTGAGGAGCTGAAGCCTGGGTGCCTGATGAGGGGTGTCTTTGGGAATGTGGACTCTTAACATTCAGGGACGAACTGATGATCAGGTGGGATTCCTCAGCCTCAGTGTTGTTGGTGCTTGGGTTGTTTGCTGGCCTGCTCTGTGTATTAGGCTTGTTTAAACATCTTAGGCTTCTGCCCACAAAATGCCAGTGGCACAGTCCCTTGACACCTTATTGAAACAACCAGAAATCTTTCCAAGCAATGTAAAAATGTCACTTGGAAGACAGACTGGTCCCTAGTTTGAAAAACAGTGTTTTAAATCTTAAGTTAGAGGGCAGAGGTGTGCCTTGTTGGTGGAGGACTTGCCTAGCTTGTTTGAGGCCCTGGATTTTATACCTAGCATCAATATACCAAAATAAGAGACCCCCCTCATTCCTTTGGGATGATGCTCAGGCAATAGATGAGTGCCTGTTCCCTGTCCCTGCTCTGTCCCAGGCACACCCCTATGTCTGGTACATGTTTGACAACTCCCCGCCCCCTCCTTCGAATGTACCCACCACTTTCTGTCCCAGATGGTGCCAGAGAAATTTGGTGACACTCAAGGGTCTGAATTAAAAAGGAGAGGGAAGGGGCTCCTTTCTTGCTTTGAGTGCTTGGCTTGCACATCTGACATGAGGATTTGGGTGCTTACCTGTCCAGGACAGTGACCATTACTTCCCCTTGGTAGCTCAAAGTCTGGCTGTGCCAGATTCAGTGTTTCTGAGCTTTATTCTTAGTTGTGATGAGTCAGAGGGCACAGGAGGGTAGCTCAGCTGGCAGCAGGTAGGTGGCATTGCTGCCAGCATGTCACCGAGCCTTTCCTTACCCTAGCCTCCTAATTGTTCCAGGATTGCCGTTGGAAACAATACCCATGCCTTCTCTTAAGCAGACCAGTGTTCTGCAGCTCAGAACATCCCAGGTCAACTACTCCTTGGCTGCTTTTGGCTTCTGAGCTGCTCCGTGGCCAGGTTACTGAACCTGGGCTTGTTCTGGGCAGGGCCTTTGTAAGTGGCCTGTGGCTGCTATGACCTGTGCCCTTGACCATTGTCAGGGGAAGGAACTTGGAAAGGCCTGGAGCCAGACTCCTGAATGTGTGGCTCTGGGTCTTGGAGTCTACAGTCTCTGCTCTGTCCCTGTGTCCCTTTCTGTGAAGCTTAGGATTCTCAGTGGAGAAATGGAGGGCATTGCAGTCCGTATGTACAAAGAACTGTTCTCAGCCTAACCCTGGGCTTGCACCTGCCCCTCCTCGATGTTGTTCCTCATGGCTGCTGACCCTGAACTTCAGTCTGCTGGTGAACAACTAGACTCTGAGGCAAACCAGGTCCTACCCCTACCATCTCTACCACTACTCTTGCTGAGGGCCAGTGTTTGGAGTATTCACAAGTTTGAACCAGAACATGGCTTGTCTGCTCTGTACAAGTGAACTTGAATTCTCTAAAGCCGTCCTGTCCCAGAGAGCTTTCATGAGCAGGTTGCTGCAGTTTGGGGTGTTGTAGCCCTTAGAGTCCCAGGATTGAGTTTCAGGGTCAGAGATGGGAGCTCAGGTTTAGGCCCCTCTGGTTCTCTATTCCTGAGCAGACTTTGTGAATAATCTAATCATTCTGTCCTCACCGCCCTGTCTAAAAAAAAAAACAAAGTGGGTTTTTTTTTTTTTTTTTCTTTCCATTTTGCAATACTGGGAGTTGAACTTAGGGATTCGTGCTAGATAAAAACCACCGAGCTACAGCCTCAGCCCCACCCTGCCTTTTTTCAACTTTTTTTTTTGAACTTGCATTCTTTTTGCCTTAGTCTCCCCAGTACTGACGTGTTGTCTTCTTTCATTTCTCTGACTTTGGAGGCAATAGCAAAGTAGCTCAGACTGGTGCTGGGAGAACCAGAGCTCCCAGCCTGCAGGACTGTGGTGGCTGTTGTCTTGACATTGGTCGGTGCTGGTTCTCTGGTTTGTTTCCACCTCAGAGATCTTAACCCTTCAGCTCTGTTGCTGTTTGTTAATTAAATGTGAATTGAAGCTGTTGCTGGTATTTTAGAAGCGGCACGTGCAGAGTGAAAATCCAAACAGGACCAAAGATGATAAACTCCAAACCCTAGTTTCTGTGTTTCTCTGGCTTCAGGCCAACCTTCCAACCAATAAGCTGCTCAGGCTCTTTCTTGACTGCCTAAGAAAATGTCCCTGCTCAGCCATGTGTATCTTCTTTAGGCTGATTTTTAATTGTTTATTTATTTACTTATTTTGGTAAAAAGCATCTTGTTATGTAGCCTAGGCTAGCCTTGAACTCCTCATCTTCCTATTTCAGCCTCCCAAGTGCTGGAGTCACACAGGTGTGCGCCTTAGTGCCTAACTCTATGGTGATAGTTTGTGTGTGCCTGTACATGTATACATGATCTCTGTGTGGAGTTCATGTGGAGGCCTCTGTCAACCTTAGTTTTTGAGACTGGGTCATTGGGCTACACTGGCTGGCCAGCAAACCTCGGGTCCACCTGTCTTCACCTCCCAGAACTGAAGTTCCAGTTACACACTGCTGCACTTGTTTTTATTTTTATTTTTATTAATTGTGTAGGTACTAGGGATCAAACTCAGATCCTCATGTTTTCATGACAAGCACTTTATCTCAGTGCCACCCCCTCCCCCACTAATACTGATTTTAGTGTGACAGTGGTACACATAACTGATAAACAGTACAAATGTTTTTATTTCTGGACAGGTTTCTATGTATGGCTTCAGGCTTTAGGCTGTGCATATTTGCCTGCATGTTATATGCTTGGATCTCAGTTTCTGTCCCCAGAAATGGGTCTTAGGGGGAAGGTTGAGACAAGGTTCTGTTCTATAATCCACACTGGCCTTAAACTCAGGCCCTTTTCCTGTCTCTGATTCATAGCTGCTGGAATTAAAGGCATGTGTCAGTATGCTCCACATAAAATGGTTTTTCACAATTGTACCCGTGTACCAGAGTGGATTTTGAGGATTTGAGTCTGACATCAGTAGCCACACATAGTGATGCACACCTGTAATCCTAAAACAGGGAGGGTGGAGGGCTGAGGCAGGAGGATCAGGAGTCTAAGACCAGCCTAGGTGATATATCAAAAGACTCACCTCTGCTCCCTGGCCTCCATCTTGAAAAGGTCAATGTGGTCTCAGGTACTTGGAGCAGAGCTGGCATGCAGCACTGCCACCTGAGTAAAGGCTCGTGTGTGCTCTTTGTGTAGGTGTTTTTTCCTCCTCCTCTCTTTTTGAGAAAGGGGCTTGTCTAGATAACCCACGCTTACTTTGAATTTCACCTGAACCAAATCCCTAGCCTTTCTGCTTTATTTCTTTCTGGGTTTTGCTTAAGGTGCTTTTTTGCTGTTTGCTGTAAGCTTGGCACCTTCCCTGCCCGTTTCTTTCTTGGCACTTGCAGCTGTTAGGTTTAGAGTTGTTTTTGGTGATGTCTGCCTGCCCTCCCTTTTCCTTCCCTGTGCTGGGGTAAACCCAGGGCCCCACGCCAGGTGAGCGCTCTCCTACCAAGCCACACTCTAGCCTGTTTGCGCCTCTTTCCATGGAATGAGACTACCAGATAGTGGACCCTTTATCTTTCTGCCAAATGATAGGGGCACCTGGAAGTTTCTGATAAGTGATTGTCCCCAGGTGACAAGCCAGACAGTGGCAGGGAACTAAAAACTTAGGATGATCAGGCCCTGGGAACGCTCAGTAGTACATAGTCAGTCCTTGTTGCCCTGAGGACTCCTTGGATATGACTCAGCAGTGGACCAAATTTATGATTGATTTTTCAGGCCAGTCTCCCTTCCTTGGCAGGCAGAACTGAATATTCCCTCCCTGGACTCTGTCATTTGGCCTGGAGGAATATGGTAGAGGGAAGGATGGCTGAGGAGATGCTCAGACTGTGGGCAGTTCCTCAAGAAACTCAGCCGAGCAGGGAGGGCTGGCCAGAGTCAGGGTATTCTAGGTGGGTGGCCATGTCTGTGGTCGTTTGAATCTGACTCAATGACAGAGCTTCTGGGGTTTGTCTAGGATGGAATGTGAAGTGGCAGGTAGAATGAAGGCATCTTCAAAGACAGGCAAACCACCCAGCCCACACCTGAGCACTTGCTGCAGAGCTGACTGGCATGCTGAGACAGGGTCTCATTGTGTAACCCTATAGCTGGCCTGTAACTCCTTGTCTTACCAGGCTGGCCTCAAACTGACAGATATCCACCTCTGTTTCTGCCACGTAGGTGCTGGGATTAAAGGTATGTGCTACCACACCAAGCCATTGGGCAAGTTACTGAGGCCCTGTCTCAAAATAGAAAGTACTGGAGATGTAGCTTAGTGGTAGAGGGCTTGGCTAATATGTGGGAGAGTCTGGGTTCCATCTGCAGGATTGAGAAAAGAAAAATATAAGAGTGTGCTGACAAAGATGCCCTGTGTCAAGAAAACCAGAAGACAGAGTTTTATGGACACACAAAGCTCAAGGGCTTTGGAGTTTACTCTCAGATTCTCCTCAAGGGTCTGGGTTCAGGGCAAGGGGACTAGGAGAGTGGGGCAGAGTGTACATTCCGCACCTGGGTCACACAGGCTCATCTCCAGCTGGGTTTGTGTCAGGGCAGTTGGGTTCCTGGGTAGTTGTAAGCTCAATCAGGCTAGACTGAGTTCTGAGGATCCTTGGTTAAGAGAGAGCCCTGGGGAAGGAAGACCAGGTGACTGGTGTCTTGAGTTGGTGGCAGTAAGTCCTTTGCTTGAGCCTAGAAGTGACAGCCACAGTTCTTGCCTGCTGTAGTGACTCAGGTTGAGGTTAGATGAAGGAAATATTGGGAGGCTCCAGGTGTTCTTGTCCCAGCTGTGCTTAGGGCTATCATGGGCTGTGAGGACAGATGGCAGGTGGGGCTCCTAGCTTCTCTGTGGCTATGTGAGTTAGTGCTCACAGCTTTCCCTTTGGAGTCCCTTCCTGTCCCTCTGGCTCAGCTCTGGGGCAAGGTGCCCATCTCAGCAATCCCCTCTTCTTCAAGGAGATGCCCTCTCCTTCACTAATGGCATTTTCAGCCAATCTGCCTTGTGTAGGAAGGAGCGCATCTCTAGCTGGAGCCTTTGCTGCTCCTTAGACATTTTCAGCGCCAGTGGTGGGTGGCAATGGTGACAGTGGTTGATCTGCTTTGAGTAGCCATGTGGGATTAAGCTCTTCCATATACCACCCCCTTAGTTCTTGCCAGAACCTTCCAAGCACTTCACCTTCCTGGCCCCTATACTGGAAAGCAACTGAGGTTTGGGGAAATCCCTGTGTCCTTCCCAGATTCACAGGAGGTTAAGGTCTTAGGTCAGAATCCACATTTATGGTTTGAAAGCCAGGGCTCTTAGCTAGACCTGGGCTGCTGGTGACTAAGGAAACTATGGACTGTTATTTTTTAAACAACAGCAACTAAGAAAATCATGGACTGTTTTTTTTTTTGTTGTTGTTGTTTTCAAGACAGGGTTTCTGTGTAGCTTTGGTGTTTGTCCTGGATCCCGCTCTGTAGCCCAGGCTGGCCTCGAACTCAACAGAGATCTGCCTGGCTCTGCCTCCCGAGTGCTGGGGTTAAAGGTGTGCGCCACCACCGCCCAGCTATTTTTTAAACAACAACAACTAAGAACCATGGGCTGTTGTTATTTTTTAAACAACAACTAAGAAAACCATGGGCTGTTATTTTTTAAACAGCAGCAACAGCAACAACAACAAATAAAACAACCAACCATGAGAGCTGAGGAGATGGCTCAGTCAGTAAAGTGCTTGCTATGCAACTTTGAGGACCTAAGTTCAATCCCTTGTAACCAAGTAAAAAGCCAGGAGTGTGAGTTTGCAATCCCAGTGCTGATGGAGGTACAGATGAGGACCCCTGGAGCTCCAGGCCAGTGAGAGATGCTGTCTCAAAAAATAAGGTGTGTGGCTTCTGAGGAACACACCATGTTGTTCTTTGGCATTCATACACATGTATGCACATTCACATTTGCACAGTCGCACACACACTTACTCATATGCACATTCACATTTGCACAGCTACACACACACTTACACATATGCACATTCACATTTGCATAGCCACACACACTTACTACATATATACACATTCATATTTGCACAGCCACACACATACACACATTTTTAAACATGTATTTTTGCACCGCCATACATACTTACTACATATATGCACATTCACATTTGTACAGCCACACACACTTATACATGTATGCACATTCACATTTGTACAGTTGCACACACATACACATGTGTGCACACTCACATTTGCAGTTCTACACACATACACATATGTGCACACTCACATTTGTACACTCAAACTTACACATATATGCACATTCACACTTGTACAGTCACACACACTGAAGCTAATGCTGGGAGGACAGAGGTGGTTTTAGATGTTTTCTTTACTTAGCAACTTCCAGGCACCCACTGGGGTAGGGTGAGGAGAGTCAAAGGTAGTAAGTACTATGGCCTGAGTGCTGAGGTCTTGAAGTACAGAAGTGGTGGTGGACAAGAAACCTATTGTGAAAGTGGGATGTTGGCAATCTGGGGAGTGAGGAAGAAGGAGTCTTAAAGGTCTTTAGTTTTTTCTTTTCTTTGTTCCTTTCACTCTGGGGATCAAATCCAGGCCTCATACATGCTAGGCAAGCCCTCCATTATTGAGTTGCATCCCCAGCCCCACTAGTTGGGTTTTGATGGATGCATAGGAGTTTGTCAGAGCAGAGCCATACTAGAAGGATCTAGGCAGCAGTGACTAGATGAACCACTCACTTCCAAGGAAGTGCCTCGAGGGCAGTGGCCGTCTTCAGAGTCTTGGCGGTGCTCCTTTGAGTAAATGCCTAACTTGGAACATAGAACAGTGGGTCTGGAGGACATGTACTAGAAGTAGTAGGTGAGCATGTGGGGATTTGTTGGTGTGTGTGTGTGTGTGTGTGTGTGTGTGTGGAAAACCTTGGATATTAGTTCTTGGGTACCTTCCACTTTTGCTTGACACAGGATCTCTTATATGTAACAGTTCTTTCTTTGGACCTCCAGCTCCTGAATAATGACACGGAGACTTCTTATTAAGTATGAAAGCTTGCCCTTTAGTTAGACTTGTTCCCAACTAGCTCTTAAAATTTAAATTAACCTGTTTATATTAATCTGCCACATGGCTCGTTACCTCTTCTCAGTACCATACATCCTACTTCCTCCATGTCTGGCTGGTGAATCTCCTGCCTCAGATTCTTTCCCAGAGTTCCTATCTCTGCCAGGAAGTACTGCCTATCCTCTTCTGCCTAGCTATTGGCTGTTCAGCTCTTCAGAAGGTGCCATAGGCAGGTGAGGTTAAGCAGACACATCTTCACATAGTATACAAAAAGATTATCACATCTCTCCCTTTTAGTCCAATAAAAGGCTCTTTCTCTAACATCAATAAATTATATACAGTAAGAGCAGTTATCAGGTAAGATTTACATTCACAATGTCCAGTTCATTTGTACTTGGCAATTTTGGAGAAAGTACTCTATTATAATCTATCCTATCTTGGTGGGTCTAAAGTTTTGTACCTAAATCTCTTTCTATCATGACTTCTATCATAAAAATACCTTTTTAGTCTTTAAAACACTTTCTTAGATAGACAACTTAAGCTTTTATGTCTCTCAACTTGTATAAACTTTACATCTCGTTTGTGAGTTTCTTTTTTTAATTTGGTAACAAAAGAAACAGTAAAACTATAACTGTCTAGTCTTCAACCCCATCACAGAAGAATAAAATATTACCTGAGTAAACAGGAAGTGCAGAAACAAGCAACTTCTAAAACTATAGAAATAATAGAAACTGCTGGCTGCCTGGACAGTCACACCCAAGGTTCCTCTGCAAAGTTGGGGCATCCATCTTCAGCTTTACAGGCTTAGAATATCTGACAGACTTTTCTGTGAAGCAGGAATTGTGAAGGACTGTCTTACTTTGTCTTAGCAAAGTTTGGCAGTTGACTCCTTGGTGTCCTGCTTGTCCAATTTGGACAGCATACTGTCAGCAGTTGAAGCAAAGGCAGTTTCTTGCCCAGTGGCTAGCTTTGCCACATTGAAAGGAAACTCCATATGGAGGTTCTTCAATACCCATCATCTTCTTTAAAGTAGATGGTGCTGCCAGGAGCAGATGTGTCTCACTGTCATGAAAGCCTTATGTTATTAAATCATCTTAAATGTCACATTCTGTAGATCTCTGAAGTGTTTGAAAACCACCTATCTAAAATATAACTTTGTTTAACCTTGAAAACATATACACATGAGGCTAAATTAAGCTTATTTCCGTCTACATCTAAACCCTTACTAACAAGTTTGATTGTTATAGGTGACTAACTACTAACCTGCATTTCTTAATTATCCTAAACAGTTTGTAATAATAGTTTTCAAGGACTAGAACTTTACATTTTTAAATGAGCTGCATAAGTACAATACCTTAAAGCAAGAGTAGGAACATTTACAGTATGTTGTAACAAAAATAACCTTAAATTTGTATCAATGTACAAAAATGCACGTACAATTTTTGAGACTAGTAATTGCTTTTTAGTTTAAAAGTAGATTCAATAATCTCCCCTTTTATTTTTTATTCTATCATTCCTATATCCCCTTTTTGTCTTTTCATTCTTCCCTTCCCCGCCCCCCCCCACTTCCCCCAACTCTAGATAGGAGAGAAAGATGGATAGAGGAAAGAAAAAGAAGGAAAGAAGTCCCCTAATTAACATCCTTTGTTTAGTTTCCTCCATGACCATGACCAATAACAATTTGCAACCAACCCCCCTAAACAATGACAAATGTCCATAACCCACCGAATGACCAAAAACTACCCATCCCACTTCTTGGGAATGTGGGCGTCCTGTTGTTAAAATTACTTCTGTTGTCTGGGGGTGATGGCATCTTGAGGGGAGCCTGAGAAAATTGGGATATGGTCAAATCCTGGGAGAGCTAGCGGTATCATTTGTTGTCCAGACTGTGTGTGATGGGGAAGTACAGGGCTTATCTGAAGTTCTGGCTGGAGTTGTCTGTAAGGCTAGACCATCTTAGCCAGCCACTTTGAAGTTGTCCTGAGCAATTTGTAGTACAAAGCTGATCTTTGTGTGGTGTTTGTCAGCTTAATGGCATTACCACAATCCAGGTGGATTTGTTGTTGCATGGCCCCCTCATCTTCTTGGAGACCTCAAAGGTTGCTGTTAGGAATGGTCACAGTTCACTTAAATACATTTTCAAGCATATTATACCTGTTCAGAGGTTTTCTTGGTCTGGACCTTGTTGCTGGGTCCTAACAGCTCCCTCAGGGGAACGAGTGACAAGGTGTGGGGAAGGGAGTGAGAAGGTGCAGAATCAATGATGCAGACACCAAGAGACAGATGAAAGGCAAACAGCAGACCTGTTTTTTCAGTAATGGGGAAGGCCTTATATACCCTCCTTTCAGCACCCAGGCTGTGTCCCGATCTGGTGACATTGCATGGTTGCCCCTCATTAGCTAGGCACGATCAGGAACTCTGGACAGTGCCTGTTGCTTGGCCCTCAGGCAGACTCCAAGTTGGCTCATAGGAAGTACATTATGTGCATGCCTTGGCAACTTTTTTGAGCCATTTTCCTGGACCCTATGGGCTTACTACAGGACCTGGCTTTCTGTGTGCCTGCAGCTGATCTTTGACCACATGAGCCAAGCTTTAAAGAAACAGGCCACCTCTGTCTGTCTATATGCTCCTTCTACTACAGCTCCAGCTCCACTTAGCACATGGTGCTCGCTGCTGGCCACACTCCCTTGGGTTGGTCCAGCAGGCTACCCTACTGGCTTTGGGCTTTCTGCTGGTGCTTGCTTTTTGTGAGAGCTGAGCCTCACACCTGCCACTACTGCCGGAGCTGCACCTACCTGCACCAGCTCTGGGAAGTTGTTGGACCCACTCTTAAACACATGGGGTTTCTTAAACCATGTGTTTTAATTCCATATTAGAATGTTATACTGTAGATTGCCATGCGGCCTACGCCATCTTGGACATCAGCTTATTCAGCAGTAGGTGTTTCTACCTAGTCTCCTAGGAGTGGTGTGCTGGCTGTTCACAGGCCCCACTTAAGTGCTTGGCTGTACACCAGAGCCTCTTAAAAGATCCTTGCCACTGTATGCCATGAGCCCTGGGCCTACTGAGAGACTACAGTTGCTAGAAAGCTGCATCTGACTCCATGTCTGTAACTTTCCTCAGCTTTCTCAGGCCCTATGCTTGGATATATGTGTTGGATGCCAATTGTAGCAGGTCTTTCTTTAGACCTGAATAATGACAGGGAGACTTCTTATTAAGTATGAAAGTTTGGCCTTAGTTGTTCCCAATGAACCCATTTATATTAATCTGTGTTCTACCTTGTTGCTTGTTACCTCTCCTCAGTACTGTACATCCAACTTCCTCCATGTCTGGCTGGTGAATCTCCCACCTCAGATTCATTCCTAGAGTTCCTATCCAGAAGTCCCGCTTATCCTCTCCTGCCTAGCTATTGGCCATTCAACTCTTTATTAAACCAATCAGAAGGTGCCTTAGGTGAGTGAGGTAAAACAGAGACACATCTTTATACAATGTACAAAAAATTTATCCCAACACTCATTGATCTGTCAATTTGCCAAATAAGATTTGCCAAATAAGATAGGCCATTTAGCTCTAGGGATATGTTTGTCTCAGCCTCCCATCTTGGCTTTCCTGGAATTACAGGCTACACCACCATATTCCAGCTTGCACCTCACCCATTGTGGCATGTTGGTGTTTGGGATCATTTGAACTCAGGTCTTCATGTTTATAAGAGTGAAAAGCAAGGCTTTCACTCTGTAATAACAACTTCATGAGACTAGGCAAAGCAGAAAAGGACACCAGACTAGAGAAAGGCAAAAATTCCAATTCAGGGCAAGACAGTGGTTTTTAAAATGTACAATGTACTAGAGAGATGGCTAGTAGTTAAAAGCATATGGTGGCTCACAACTACCCATAACTGCAGTTTCAGAGGATCTAAAACCCTATTCTGTCCTCCAAGGGAATATACATACATGCAGGCAAAATACTCAACACATAAAATAAATATAAAAGAAATAGGTGCCCAATGGCAAGAAATTCTTGCTCTCTTTTTCTTATAGATTGGTATTCCAGAAAGTTAGAATCTTCTGCATAGCCCCACTTCCCCAATTCTCCATCCTGTTGGTTCAGGACCTATTTTAGTTAGGGTTTCTATTGCTGTGGCAAAACACTGTGACCAAAAAGCAGGCTAGGGAGGAAGGGTTTATTTGACTTACACTTCCATATCACTGTTCATCATTGAAGGAAGTCAGAACAGGAACTCAAAACAGAACCTAGAGACAGGAGCTGATGCAGAGGCTGTGGAGGGATGCTGCTTACTGGCTGCTCATCAGGGCTTGCACCTTCCCCATCAATTACTAATTACGAAAATGCCTTACAGCTGGATCTTATGGAGGCATCTTCTCAATTGAGGATCCTTCTTTTCAGATAACTCTAGTTTGTGTGTCAAGTTGACATAGACCAGCCAGCACAGGATCAAAGGCCTTATCTAATGAATATCATGGATTAAAATTGCCCCCTTTTCTGATTCTGGCATCAGTCAAGTAGCAGACTGCCTATAACTCTGACCTTAGAGTCAAGCAGGTGCCAGCCACCCAGTGCCACTGCTCTTGGATGAGTTCTTAGTGCACCTCATACTGAAAATGGATTGTATCAGGTTTTACAAGAAGGCAGTTGAGTTATCAACTGAGCCATTTCCCTAGTTTGACCATTGGTTAGGGAGTCAGTGAAAATGTATTATGCAGAGAAGAGGGGACACAGACCTAGCCAATTGATATTGGTTGTGTGTGTGTGGTGCTAGCATGCTAGGTGAATACTCCAGCACTGAGCTACAGCCCCATTCCTGTGTCATTTATTAATATCAAGTCTGAATATTCTTTCAAGCATTCAAGCAGCAGATTACCTTGTTTTTTTTCAAGTGCTCAATGTCATATGTCATAAAGAAGAGAAGAAGTTAAACTTTGGTGGGAGATCTGCCCTGTAGGATTGGCCAGGCTCAGAAGCTTGTAAATACCCGGGGTTTGGGCATGGCTGCCCTGTGTAAGCCTGTGGTGCTTGTTTTGAGGGTCTTGTCTGTCCTGCTACACCTCCTCCCCATACCAGGAATTGAATTCAGGGCCTTGCATTCTAGGCAAGCACTCTACCACAGAGCTACATCCTCTTTCCATTTTTTATTTTACATATTGTGTAGTTTCTGTGTGTGAGTGCACATGCTACTGTGTGAGTGTGAAGGCCAGTGTGTGGGAGTGGGTTCTTTTCTTCCACCACTAGGGGCTGGGGGAGCAAACTCATGTCCTTAGGCTTCGTGGCAAGCTGCCTTGCCTGCTGAGCCATCTCACTGACCCTAATTTTTTATTTTTTAACAAGTTGCCCAGCCTGGCCTTAAATTCATTCTATAGCCCAGGCAGGCCTTGAATTTTCAGGCTTCTGCCTCAATTTTCCAAGCACCTGGATGACGGGCTGGTATCAGCAGTTCTGGCCAATAAGTCTACACTTTAAATAAACTGACTGACCAGTTGCACTTTCTATTCCAGAAGTTAACGCACACAGACATGTGCATGCCTGCCATATGCAGATCTTCTGAATTATTTATGTAATGCTGTGTTGTTTGTTTGCAAGAGTGGACAGAATGAGGCAGTGGGAGGTGGAATTAAAGTCAAGTTTGTCATGTGAAGTTTGGCATAGTGTGGCTGTCATCAAGAACAAGGGTGCTCTTAAAGGAATGAGGACAAGAGGGCCTGACAGCAGGGGGCCGCCTTTCACTGGGCTACAGAGAGTACTTGTGTATTTTTGTTACAGATGTACTGGCTATCCTCTGTCTGGAAGGGTGCACAGGAAGTTAATAATAGTTGCCTCTGGAGAAGAGACTGTAGCTAGCGTTTTCCTGCCTGGCCCACAGTCAGGACAAATCTCTCACCCGCCAGTCCCACAGCCGTTCAGACCCAACCAAGTAAACGCAGAGACTTATATTGCTTACAAACTGTATGGCCGTGGCAGGCTTCTTGTTAACTGTTCTTATAGCTTAAATTAATCCATTTCCATAAATCTATACCTTGCCACGTGGCATCTTCACATGCTGCTTGTCATGGCGGCGACTGGCAGTGTCTCCTCCCACCTTCCTGTTCTCTCAATTCTCCTCTATGTTAGTCCCACCTATACTTCCTGCCTGGCCACTGGCCAATCAGTGTTTTATTTATTGACCAATCAGAGCAACAGATTTGACATACAGACCATCCCACAGCAAGAGACCCATGGGAGTGCTTAAGAACAGCTTGGGGCAGGACCCGTCAGTTCTTTCTCTCCCTCCTTCCCTTCTTCCCTTCCTTCTTCCAAAAGAAATGTCAAGAATTAGACAAAACTTGTCAGTAATGGAAGTTAGTTTTCATAGTCCAGTGTGGTGGCACAAACTTTTAGTTTCAGCACTCTGAGGCAGAGGCAGGCAAATTGCTATGACTTTGATGCTAGCCTGGTCTACATAGTGAGTTCCAGGCCAGCCAGGGCTGCAGAGTGAGACCCTGTTGCAAAAGAAAAAAACAAAAGAAAGAAGCTGGCTTCAGATGCCACTTAGGTTAAAAAAATAACAAGGAAAGGCTGGGGCTGTGGTCCAGCTGGAAGCGCTTACCCATCATGCACTAGGCCTTGGGGGTCATCAGTGCCACAGAAAACTGGGTGTGGTGGTGCAAGCCTCTAATACATTTCATCCCAGCACTCTGGAGGGAGAGGCAGCAGGATCAGGAATTCAAGGTCATGTCTGCCCTATCTGCAGTTTGAAGGCAGCCAGGGCTGAGACCTTGTCTCAAAATAAGTCTGGTGAGAGAAAAGTGCTTGTTGCCAAACCTGAGTTTGATCCACATGGTGGAAGAAGAGCTGGCTCCCAAAGTGGTCTTCTGACTTCCATATGCACATATACATTAATAAATGTAAGAAAAAACTTTTTCTTTTCTTTTTTTAAAGCAAGGTGCAGAATAGAGTTGACTTAATGGTACCTTTAAGGAAAATTAAATCATTTGCATTTGGGTGATGTCTGGAAGGATAGCTTAGCAAGGGAAGGAAACTTAGCAAGGAAAGCTCACCTGTGAGGAGGTTTAACAGGCTGTGAGTAAGGGGCGAAAGGCTAATTTTTCACCATATATTATTTTCTATACTTATAAAAAGTTTTAACATCATGTAATTACCTGTGAAGAGCAAAGAAGTACCAAAAGAAAGGAGTCATGGGTGAATTTATGTGTACATGGATGGAGGGATGATGGGTGATGGTGGTTACTGACAAGATGATAAATGGTGCTGGTGGTGGCACTGGTTACTGCGTGGAAAGGTCACGATAATGACAGAACCCAGTGTTAGTTTTTAGAGCTTTAGTAGGAGGGAAATGGGGTGGGGGTGGGGTGGAGGAAGAGGAGAGCCAGGCCTGGAGAGAGAGAGATGGTGGTGGTGGGGGGCGGGAAGGGAGCAGAGCAGAGAGCAGAGAGAGAGGGTGGGGTCTGAGTACAGCAGGTGGTCTGAGATGGTGGCCCTTTTCCTAAGATGGAGCCTGTAAAGTTAAGTCTAGACCTTCACATTCCAACTGCAAGGATTAAAGGTGTGCGCCACCACACCTGGCCCAGCACTTTATTTATATTTTTTAAATTAAAAAAGTTTGTGGCAGCTAGGCAGTGGTGGCGCACACCTTTAATCCCAGCACTCAGGAGGCAGAGGCAGGCGGATCTTTGTGAGTTTGAGGCCAGCCTGGTCTACAGAGCGAGATCCAGGAAAGTCGCGAAACTACACAGAGAAACCCTGTCTCGAAAAAACCAAAAAAAAAAAAAAAAGTTTTGTGGCTTCAGTGAGATGGTTCAGTGGGTAAAGATGCTTACCAACAAGCCTGACAACATGCGTTTGATTCTTGGGACCCACATAGTAGAAAGAGAGAACCAACTTCTGCTAGTTGCTCTCTGACCTTTACTTGGATGCTGTTGCGAATGTGCGTGCACACACACAAGTATAATATAATGTTAAAAGGTGTTGTGTATACATATGTGTGCAAGTGCATGTTTATGTATATATACATTTGGAGTTCAGAGAACATCTTTAGCTGTCATTTCTCATGTGCTGTCAACTTTGATTTTTTTAAGATGAGGCTTTCACTGGCCTGTAGCTTGCCAAGTACACTCCATCCTCCCAGCATTGTAATTACAGGTGTGCACTGCCACACTGAGCTTTAAACATTATTATTATTCTTTTTATATAGTCCCAGCTGGCCTAGAACTCACTATATACAGTAGGCTTTCCTCAAGCTCACAGAGATCCATCTGCCTCGCCTCTGCTGGGATCAAAGGCATGTGCCACCATGCCTGGCCCCTAGTTTTTTTTTTTTTTTTTTTTTTTTTTTAATGTGGGTCCTAGGGATTGAACTCAAGTCCTCATGCTTTCTCAGCAAGTACTTTAATACTGAGCCATCTCCTTAGCTCTTGACAGTAGAATTTTCTATGAACATCTAGCCTAAGGACAGACACACAGTACTGCTATCTGGGCATTATGTGCTGATGGTGATAAAGGTCTGGAGTCTTTAATTCTTGAGGCAAATGTGCAAATGACCTTATGATCCCCAGGTTCTTCAAAGTTCAAGAGATCATCTGTCCTTCAGGTCCCTTTAAGTGACAACCTACCTCCATCTCTTAAGCAGAGGCACTTGCAGCCCTAGGCTTACCTGCCCTTTGCTCCTGTTAACTTGCTGCCTTGGCTCTCTGGCAACTGACGTTTTGAAGTTTGCATACGTGTGCTGAGAGGTCCCTGGATGTAGGAATCATGGTTTATTTCTTTGAGCCTATAGTAGCTGGATTTGAACTCTGTGAGCCCTGTTCCCTCGTAGTGTGACAGCTGACCTTTGCATGTGCTTGTGTCCACAGGATTGGAATGTCACATGGCACACCAGCAGCCCTGACTTTACCAAGTGCTTTCAGAACACCGTCCTCACATGGGTGCCTTGTTTCTACCTCTGGTCCTGCTTCCCCCTCTATTTCCTCTATCTCTCCCGACATGACCGGGGCTACATCCAGATGACAAACCTCAACAAAGCCAAAACTGTAAGTCACCTAGTGTCGATGTGGGGTGGGGCACAGAGATAGGTATGCAGCCCAGCCTTTTATGAAGTAGGCAGAAGAATGTGATAGATCAAGGCTGGAAATTTGGAGCTAAACATAGGTTCAAAACATGACTTTTGAGTGAATATTTAACCTCCATGGTCTGAGTTTCCCTGTGTATGCCCTGGGGCTGCTGGAAGCTTTCTCAGGAGAGTATCATAAGAAGGTATTCATGAATTAAAACAATTTTCTTGTATTTTTTTTTTTAAACTTTGAAAGTTATTTCAGGTCTGAGGGGATGGCTCACGGATCCCCAGAACCCATGTGAAAGTTGAGGTAGAGACAGGAATCCCTGATTAAGTTGGTAGCCAGACTAGCTGAAAAGGGATCTCTAGATTCAAACAAGAGACCTTGCCTCAGGAATAAAGTGAAAGGCAATCAAAAGATACCTGGTAGGAACCTCTGGCCTCAGTGTGCACCTGTACCTGCACATGTGTGTGTCCCCACACACATGGACACGCATGACACTCACATGCAGAAAAAAACAGAAAAAGTTTTCATTTTGAAATAATTTCAGACTACAGAAAATTGCCAGGATAATACAAATCCTGCACCAGCCTCTCTGCCTGAGCATCACATTTCCAGTGTTGCCATTTGTTTCCTCCTTAGTCTTTGCTTTTTTCATGTGCACATATTCCTATGAATTTTTTTCTTGGCCCTTGTGAAGAGGTAACATATACCATGCCCTTGAGCTCCTTAATCCTTTTTCTATCCTGTTTTTTTTTTTTGAGGCAGGGTACTGCTCTGTAACCCAGGCTGGCCTGGAACTCCAGATCCCCCTGCCTTTGCCCCTGCTCTTCCCATGCTAGGATTTCAGACCACCACACCTGGTGTATCCATCACTCTTCAGTATTTCTTTTCTCAAATTGGGCTGTTCTTTTATTAAAGTATCATCAGTGACAGGCAGGAATGGAACCATCTCAAGCCCCTGAGGGGCTCTAGCAGCTGTGGCTAGATGTCAGATTCCATGCAAGGTACTAGGGGTATGAGAATAAGTAAGATGACTGGGTATGGTGGAGCACATCTGTCTTCCCAGCACTCAGGAGGCTGAGGCAGGAAGATCAGGAGTTCAAGGCCAGCCTGGGCTACATAGTGTGACCCTGTCATAGAGACAGAGTAAGAAGCCAGATGCTTTAACTGAGGACCTTGGAGGTCACCTGGTGTCCTTGTGGTAAGCTTTTTTGTGGATGGTAAGAGAGATCCCAGGATTGTTGTTGTAAGGTGCCGTGATGTTCCTTTTCTTCCAGGCTTTAGGATTCTTGCTGTGGATCATCTGTTGGGCAGACCTTTTCTACTCTTTCTGGGAAAGACATCAGGGAGTGTTCCTAGCCCCAGTGTTACTGGTCAGCCCAACTCTGCTGGGCATCACTATGGTGAGTTGTTGACTGGTGGGACTAGCAATGAGAAATGAGAGGACTTGGGCTGTGGTGTGCCTGAGTGGTAGAGTGTTTGCCTAGAATGAGCAAGGGCATGAGTTCTATCAACAAAAGAGAAGTTTCTCAATGAGCCAGGCATGGTAGCACATGCCTTCGTCCTAAGCACTTGTTGGGCTGGGGAGTTCAAGGTCAACCTGGGCTACGTGAGACCCTGTTTCACAAAGCCAAGAAATAGAGGTTAGAGAGATGGTTCATTACTTAAAAATGCTTGCTGTTCTTGCAGAGGACCCAAATTTGGTTCCATCGTGCACACTGGGTGGCTCATAACTCTTGAAATTCCAACTCCAGGAGGATTCTTCTTCTGACCTTTGTGGGTACCCACATACATTTAGTACATGCATAGACACATACACATACCTATTAATAAAAATAAATCTGAGAAAAACAAAAACAAAACCTAAAACCAATAGACAGGACTGATGAGATGGCTCAGAGGATCAAGGTGCATGTTGTGTAAAGCCTGAAGACGTGAGGTCAAGCCCTTGATCCCATACAAAGGAAGAAGAAGGGAACCAACTCTACATAAGTTGTCTTCTGACTTACACATACTCACCAGGGCATTTGTGACATACATATTTTGTGTGCATGTGTACACACACACACACACACACACACACACACACACACACACACACACTAATAAAATTCTTAAAACCTCCAAAACAAAATATGCAGAGTCACTAATGTTTAGGGAGCCATCAATAGGAGCCACAGTCCCTACCCTGCTCTGCAGCTCACTACATCTTTAAGTGAAGTTTACAGACTTTTATTTGTAGTAATTTCTTGAGAGATGGATTCAGGAGTTCTGAGGCTTTAGGGAGGCAGAATAATAAGCAAAGTGGGAAGCAGTGCTGGCTTATAGGACCCCAGCTCAGCACCAAAGACAGTTGTCTTTGAGTTCACAGAAACATGGTGAACGGGTACTGAGTCTGGCAGGACTCCTGGTGTTGTACATGAGCTTCAAGTCATTTCAAGATCGACCCTGTGGGACAGGCACCATGTGTCTCCTTTTATAGGTCATGAGATGAAGGCACAGAGAGGCCCAGGGTTGTGTTTGAGGTTGTGCAGTTCATGGGTAGCTGAGCCAGGCTTGGGTCCTGTGCTGTCATGTGTGTAACTGCTACATTGTTGTCACAGAGTGATGTTTCCAAATTAACTTGTGTGCTTTGGGCTCCTCTGAGAAGCCCAGAAGGTTCTTAGAGAACAGAAGCCTTGGCAGCTGGAGGGAAAGGAGGAGGAGCAAACTCAGAGCTGACTTGGGAGCAGAGAAGAAGTTTATCTACAGAAGGGTTGGAGGTGTGTAAGTAAGACCAGGCTGTAAAGCAAGGACAGTGGAGGTTCAGGAGAGAGGGGTGTGGACAACTGGCTCAGTACTGGGGACAGGGAAGACATAGTGCTGCTGATGGCTATGTTTACCAGGTGCCAGGCACAGTACTGACTCCTTCATGACTCATTTTCATACATTTGCACATTCTTCCCATGTTTTAGATAAATGAGTAGAAGTCCAGAGAGGTGAAAGGACTGGGCTAAGGTCACAAAGCCAGGAAATGGTAGAGCCATATTCCCACTGCTGTCCTGATGTCTCTGGTGGCTCTTGACTTACTCTCTGGTTCTCCTGCTGGCCTGGGATTCCTTGCAGGCACTCTAGTAGGCAGTCAGCAAACATGCTGTTGCCCTGACTGTGAGATAAAAGTGTTGCCTGTCTGAGCACAAAGACATCAAATGGTTTCTTTACAAAAGACTAAAGCTAGGTGCAGAGCTTTGAGTAGGGGCTCTGAACTTGGACCTGGGGATGCTAGTGAAGGAGACTTCATTGAGGGGAGGAATAATGAAGCTGAGGCCCAAAGGTGAATAGGATGAAGGGGGTGAGGGCAGAGGACTATCCTGTTGAGAGCAGCATGTCCAACAGTCCTAGAGTAAGGGAGAAATCGAGGGTTGTCCTGTGTGTCTGGAACAGAGATGGAGAAGAGGGGATCAGGGAGAATGTGACAGTTGGGAAGTAGAGTACCCCAGGGAACTCTAGCCTCACAGCAAGTGGGTTCTGCTTTGCTTTGTCTCTTCTCAAAGCTGGGTGTCAGTTCTAAACTGAGCTTTCTTCACATCCCTGTTAGGGCTTTACTAGAATCAGGGACTGGGGAGATGGCTCAAGTTTCTAAGAACACTTGCTGCACAAGCATAAAAATCTGTTCAAATCTCCAACACCCATGTAAAATGTTGGACATGCCATATATATCTTTAACCCTATGCTATGGAGAGCAGAGGCAACTTGGCCACTACCCAGCTCTAGGTTAAATGAGAGGCTCTCTGTCAAGAGAGTAAGGCAGAGAGGATGGAGCAGGACACTCAGAATTGTCCTCTGGCATCCATATGTATACCCACACAGAGCATATATGACACACACACTCCCATACAAATACACACGCAGAATAAAAAGAAACCTTTAGAAAATTGCTACAGCTTGGGCTAGAGAGATGGCTCAGAGGTTAAGAGCACTGACTGCTCTTCCAGAGGTCCTGAGTTCAATTCCCAGCAACCACATGATGGCTCACAACTATCTATAATGAGATCTGGTGCCCTCTTCTGGCCTGCAGTTATACATGCTGTATACATAATAAATAAATAAATCTTTTTTAAAAAAAAAAAGAAAGAAAAAAATGCTACAACTCTTTAGGTAGGTGCTATGGTACAGCTGAGACTGGGGTAAGTGCCTCTTCAGGCAGTTCTTGGACCCCTGAGTCATGCATGGTTACCCAGGTGCCACTGTGGGGCCTGAGTTCTTGCTTTCTCTAAACTGTTATGTACCTCTCTCTTCCAGCTGCTCGCCACGTTTTTAATTCAGCTTGAGCGAAGGAAGGGAGTCCAGTCCTCGGGGATTATGCTTATTTTCTGGCTTGTAGCCCTACTGTGTGCCATCGCCATCTTGAGATCTAAGATCATTTCTGCCTTAAAAAAGGTAATTGATGGCCTGTGGGAGAGATGCTTATTCCATCGTGTATGGTCATGTGTTGATATGGGAACCACAGGATGGGGACCACATGGACCCTGCTTCTTTTCTAGGGACAAAATTCTCACCAGTCAGGAACAGACTTTGTTCTAGAGCCTTCTTTCCTCTATGCAGGCAAATGTTGTGTTACACTAGTCCTCTGCAGTGTATGTAGGCTGGCTGGACTGGAACTGAGCTGAGTTGAGCTGGGAGCTGTGTTTGCCCGGGAGCTACTCCCCAGGGGCCCTAGACGTGTCCCCATGTTACCTTGGTGCAACCAGCTGCAACTCTGGCAGGAAGTTGTTAGGGCTGGCTGCTGTGTGCCACTCCCAAAGCTTTTAAAGAGTGTGCACTTCTTGACTAATCAGCCATTTCTTGTTATCTGGGAGCTAGAGACTGCCATGAACATGGAAGAGGGATGGAGCAGTTGTGGAGCACCTATGGTATAGAGCACCGCCTCTGTGCTAGTGACAGCAGCTGGCATTAGTTGAGTTTATGTTTTCCTAAGTGCTTCTTTAGGACTTTATGTTTCTGGTGAATAATCTGAAGACAATGCGCAGACCCTAATGAGGTATCTCTACCTCAGCACTAACTGACAAGTGGACAGAGATTTCTTCATTGTGGGGCACTGTCCTGTGCTTTGTGTGGTATCTAGGGGCACCCTGGCCTCCATACCCTGGGTGCTAGGAGCACCCTTTACCCAAGTTAATGACAAACAAAATGTCCCCAGACACTGGAATTTGTTGCCTAGGAGGCAAACCACCCTTGGTTGAGAGCTACTGGTGTGCTCAGCAGTGGAGAAGCCAGGGCTCAGAAAGGTTAAGTGAATGGATAAGGTTTCATAGCCCGAAGGAACAGGGACAGACCTGTCCATTCCCTACTGTGGGATGCTATCTGGGCACAGGGGACAGAGTCACCTTTCTTCTGTCTTGTCTCAAACAAGGGAAACGTGGGGATGCCTGTAGCAGGGGAGATAGGTTTCTGCAGCCTACTCTTGGGGCTTGTCTTAGTCCTTTTTTACTGTTGCTATAATCAAATCCTATAGTCAGGATGATTTAGAGAGAAGAGAGGTTTATTGAGCTTGTGGTTCTGAAGGCTGGGAGGTCTGAGGTCTTGGGGCTGCATCTGGACAAAGCCTTGCTGGTGAATTCCCTGTAGAGGCCCTGTGACAGCTCAGGACATCATGAGGATACCAGCTTGTATCTCTTCCACCTCTTACAAGTACTCATAACACCATGGACTCCCACCACTGAACACCATTTCCTGTGACTGTAAGGATTTGGTGAGGCATTTGTACCCTGCTTCCAGGGAAGATTATGGTGATCTGTGTCCCTTGCCTTCTCTCCTGCTCAGGATGCCCAAGTGGACGTGTTTCGAGACACCACATTTTATGTGTACTTCACCCTCGTGCTTATCCAGCTTGTGCTGTCCTGCTTCTCAGACAGCTCACCCCTGTTCTCCGAAACTGTCCATGACCTGGTAAGTGTGACCCAGACATGTGTGCACAGGTGGGAGAGAAATAGTCTGTGCCAGCTAATACCAATTGGGTACTGGTTCTGAACTCAACACCAACTGGAAGTTCTGAGCCTCATGTTACTAGTTCAGACTCACCTTCGTTCTTCCAAAAGACCATAGAGAAATCACTCAACCTGGGTTTGGATATACCAGTGTCCCTGGAGGCAGAGAGTCTGCTTTGCTGTATTCCTGGCTGTGCCTTATGACCTAGCTGATAGCTTTTACCCAGCATGGTGATTTTTGAAAATGGGAGCAGAATCCACAGCTGAAAACTTAGCAAAATATACATGAACTCCAACCTTCCAGGCTTTCTAGAAATATGGGAAGTCTTGGCAGATTAGGGCCATGGTCTCACAGGGCAGTAGTTGATAGGGGCTAGGGCTGTGGATCCCCATTGTCTTAGATCTTGAGTTTCTTCTACGGTACCCACCAGGCCCTCTGCCACCTCTGTCAGTTCCAAGGACGTTCTGTGAGCTGCTGCTGGTCTGTCTTTCCCTCTTTTTGGTCTGTCCTTAGCCCTTTCCTCCTCTACTTCTTTTTTGTTCCTCCTTTCCTCTTTCTTCCCTCTTTACCCCTCCCTCCTTCATGTATATATCAAGTGTCCCTCCAGGCGTCCTGGCGTCCTTTGGGGTTCTCATCAGCCCAGTGGGGGTACCATTTACCTAGACCAGGTTCTATCAGACAGTAGTCTGTAGGCAAATCCCCACCATCCACTGGCTTTTGTCAAGAAGTTTATATTGGAACATAGTCTTGCTCATTCATGAAAATATCCCACATGGCTGTTGTGAACTTAAAAAGAGAATTAAGCCGGGCGGTGGTGGCGCACGCCTTTAATCCCAGCACTCGGGAGGCAGAGCCAGGCGGATCTCTGTGAGTTCGAGGCCAGCCTGGGCTACCAAGTGAGTTCCAGGAAAAGGCACAAAGCTACACCGAGAAACCCTGTCTCAAAGCCTGACATTTGCTGTTTTGTTCTCTGCAGATGAAGTTTACCAGTCCCTAGTCTGGAACATTCTTTTAGCTCTGCTAATTTGGTGCCTTGCATTTGTATCTCCTCTTTTTCAGGGCTTCTTTCTTCATGTGTACACACAGTGCAGTCACATGAGTGGTGAGAACAGGGCATAGCTGTTCACTAGCTCCCTGCTGTGCTGAGCACTTCATACACACACACACACACACACACACACACACACACACACACACACACACACACACGCCTCTTTTGTCCCATTTTTCAGACAGAAAAACTGAGTCATAGGGACTTAAGTCCATTGAAATTGCAGAGTAGGATTTTGAACCTAGGAAGGCTTGGCCCTTCTGTAGAACCCCATTACTTCTCTTGGCTACACTCTACTTGAGGACAGGTTTAATAATGGCTGGATTGGTTCTTCAGGCCCAAAGGTAGAAATTGCCCTGGGATCTTGCTGCCTCAGGCAGGGCTGGCATGTGTGGACCATTAGTTCCTATTTCTGCTATAACACTGTAGGGAGAGGCGTTCAGTCTAAGGGTCCTCTGAGGTCTGCTTGGGACCTCCTGGGACATGGGATGAGGTTTCTACTCTGTCCATTTCCCCTAAAACCAGGAAGGAAGTAGAAGTACCAGTGTGCTCAGAGAGCTGCTAAAGTCCTGGTGTCATGCCAAAACTTGGTTCCTTCTAAAGATGTTATGTTTGTTTATTATGACAAAATATATGCAACCTAAGATCGACCTTAACTGCTTTAAGTGTACAGCTGAGCAGCATCAGGAGCTTTTGATTTCATTCATACCACAGGTACTGTGGCTGACTGGCAAATATTTCAACTGAGACTGTATTAGACACACAGAATCCTGAACCCTCCTGGGGCCAAACCTGACACAACGTTGGCAGCATCTCCAGGTTGTTTAGATGTGTGTGTGTGTGCAGAAAAGCTGAAGGGAGACTGGTTCAAAGCTCTCAGACTTGAATGGGAGATTTGTTTGTTTGTTTACTTGCTTGCTTTTTTTCCTTTTCTTTTTTTCTTTTTTTTTTTTTTTGAGACAGGGTTTCTCTGTGTAGCTTTGTGCCTTTCCTGGATCTTGCTCTGTAGACCAGGCTGGCCTCGAACTCACAGAGATCCGCCCGCCTCTTGCCTCCCAAGTGCTGGGATTAAAGGTGTGTGCCACCACCGCCCGGCAAGGGGATGCAAGTGTTTCAACACTGAGCCACATCCCCAGCACCAACAGACCAAAAAAAAATTGGGGCTTAGAGAAGTTGTGCTAGTAGACTCTAATTTAGATCTAATTTATGTGGAAGAGAAACCAGCCTCCTCTTGGAGTTGGGTTGACCCTGGGCTCTAAGTCCACCTGTGTCCTCTTGTGCCTTCAGTGAACATTTTGCAACACCTCTGGTATATGATACACCTGATGCTAGAAGCATGGCAGTATGCATAACAGTCATGGTTTAAGCAGTGGGTGCCTGGAACTGGCAGACCAAACTGATACAAAGTTACCAGGAGAAAATGTTGATTATATATACACGGGGGTTAGGACTCACAGACAGACAGTAAGAACCCCTGAGAGCCTGAAAACTTACATGCCTTCTTAACAAAGGGAGATATATTTGTGGAGAAGCAGCAGGACAAAGGGGTTGTAGAAGTGGCAGATATGAGGGGTTGATGTGTCGGTTTGTAATGGAGGGTGAGGATTGTTTTAGTGTGGGTTGTGTGGCCTGTCTTGCTGCCACTATTAATACTGTTTGTTCTTTTCCCTTTCTGCAAGTGGAGAAGGGGGAAGGTATGTGTCCTGCTTTTAGGCAGCTCGAGGAAGAGAAAGGAGCTTCTGTACTTGCTGCTGCTTAATTTCAGTTCTACACTGTATGCCAACGTGGCATATCCAGGGCTGGCCTATGCCAAGATCAGAATCTCAATGCCATGTCTTTTGTACTTACAGTGTATGTAGCTACTTACATAGCAATTACATTGTATTCAGTACTATGAGTAATGAAGAGATGATTTAATGTAATACGGGGGTTGTGGGCAGGTTGCATTTTGGTACCTAAGGGGGATCCAGATAAAGCAGTACTGGATTTTGTCTCATGAAATTACAGTAGCTCATGCTGTTTCAGGGTCCTGTGTTGACTGGGCCCAGCCAGGTGGTTTTCAGTCATTCTCTTCTTTAGACATAGTGAGATGGTGGCTGGACCTTCAATTAACTCTGGCTTCTTCAATGTGATTGGAGGCTGGCCATTGCTGGAATGACCCTGCGTGTAGCCTGGGCTTCCTCACTGCATGGAGCTGGTCTCTGTGCATTCCACATGGAATCCAGTTCACTTAACACCTAGTCCTGGGGTCCCATAATGTTGTCCTGTTATGTTTAGTTTGGTTATCACATAGATCTGCCCAGGTACGAGAGGAGGTGATAGAGACCCTACCTCTAGGGTATCTCATGTTACAGAAGGTCTCCTTTGATGCAGTGTCCAGGTTCTTTTTTTTATTTATGTGTACATTTGTGTGACTGCTTCTCTTTATAAGCACCATAGATGTGTGGGTATCCTCAGAGGCCAGCAGAGGGCATCAGATCCCTTGAGACTTGAGTTATGGACAGGTGTGAGCTGCTTAATGTGGGTGCACTGAACTTGGGTCCTCTGCAAGAACAGCAGTGCTGAACCCTCTCCACCCCTGAGTTTCCAGGTTTGCGTGTGTGTGTCCTGAGCAAAGAATGGAAGGATAGAAACAGTGAAAAGTGTATCTTTATTAGAAGTGAAAGGGTAAGTGTACTCTGGGAGGGTGTGTGTATGTGTGTGTGTGAGTGTGTGTGTGTGTGTGTGTGTGTGTGTGTGAGAGAGAGAGAGAGAGAGAGAGAGAGAGAGAGAGAGAGAGAGAGAGAGAGAGAGAGAATATGGACGGACAGTCAAGGCTCTAGGAAGAGGAGAGCCAGGGTCTTCAAGGCCCGAGGAATGGTCCCCAAGTCAAAGGAATGAGAGATAGTGTTGGTTAAGCAGTGGCTCCAGGCGGCGGCCATGCCGACAGGTGTTGCAGTGGTGGAAGAATCCCGAGCCATGGTTACCTTTCTAGAGCTTTATTGGGAGGGAGGGAGGGAGGGAGGGAGGGGGAGAGAGAGAGAGAGAGAGAGAGAGAGAGAGAGAGAGAGAGAGAGAGAGAGAGAGAGAGAGAGACCCTGTGTGGAGGGAAGAGAATGTGGAAAGAGAGGGGACAGAGAGAGCACGCTCACTTTTTAGGCTGGGACGCCGTCTCAGGCTGGTGACGTAATCCTTACATCCCAGACTTTCGCTTATTATAAAAAAAAGCAGGTAGATGGGATTAGGGGTGTCGTTTCTCTCAAAAGCTGCTTCCAGCTGACTGTTGGCTGTTGGTTGGCTCTTGGGGGAGTCTTCTGAAGTAGACAGGCGTTGTGGGATGCTTTCTGTCATCTGTTTGCTCTGGAGACGTGCATCCCTCTTGGCTGTGGCTGTGAATCTTCTGTCTGACAAGATGCTGGTGACATAGAAAATAACTTAGAGAGAAAAGAATCATTATTATTTTATGTTGGTTGATCCGGCCTGTCCAGATGGATTTTGAAACATGTTCAGCTTTATCAGAGACAGATTATTTTAAAGCACCTGTTTCCTTTACTAGTTCAGCATCCAGGAGACAGGTGATCAATTGTTAAAAGCATCTTATAGTAATAGATGTTTACATTAAAGTCTTTTTTGTAGCACCCAGACACTTGGGTCTGGGGGTGTAAATACCTTTTAGCTGTTACAGTTTCTTACTTGATGATCTCTGAACTCTGGCTCTGTGGTGGTCCTGTACCATTAGCTGAACAGTGAGTTAGAATAGGGAATTGGGAAGAGAAAAGCTTGTGGTACATGAGAACTTATTTTTTTGTTATTAGGGACAAGGCAAAGATCAGGGCCCTGTCTGTATGCATGTGAGAAACACAGGCATTAGATCTGGAGTGAGGCCATGAGCTCTTATCTTAGCTGGAAATCTTTTTCCATTAAGTAACTGTGAAAGTGCAATTAAATCTGGTGAGGTGGTAAGGCTGTCCTCTGTACCTGACAATAGAGAAAGGAGAGGCGACATCCCAAAACTCCCAGAACCAAGTCAGTGGCTCTGGTGTCCAGAAGGAAAGAAATGGATTGCTTCCCTGCTGAGTTCTGGGTTCCCTGCCATGTCTGTAGCCAAGCCTAGGTCTGCTGGAGGTCTTAGCTTGATGTACCCATGTGTCTTGGCACCTGTGGGCAGTCAGCTGACTGGTTGTCTTTATAGGCGGCACTTTCAGCAAGGCGGCTGATGGCCTGGCAGGGCATTCACCTGTGGCCTTTTTCCTCACTTAAAACAGGGACCCAACAGCTTTTATGAGTCAGCAAGTGCCAGCACTTGGCAATTTTGTTTTCAGGCTTTTATCTCTTCCCTGGCACACCATAAATGCCACAGATGACTCTTTTGCCTGTGGGGTCAGGAGCCTTGCTCTCCAGATGCTTAAGTTTTAGTCGAAGAGGTCTGGGGGACAAGAGATGAATTTTACTCTATGTCCTGAAATTTTTTTTTTTTTTTTTTTTTTTTTTGTATGATTGATGGCTTAAGGACAGATTTTGGAAGATCTGCCAGGAGGCAGACTATAAACCGATCCTTTTGGAAGACTTGTCTGAGGCTATAAGCTGATTTTTGGCTTAAGAGCCATCCTGACTACTGTAAACTTATTTGTATGGATCTTAGCCGCTTCCAAATCAGTCTGTGTCTCCCAAGGCAGTTTGAGATGAGTGGGTGGAGTTAAGGTGAATTAGGGCTAGAGTCAGTAGAAGCCGCCCAAACATGCCCATTTGAGCCCGCCCACTGCTGGCGGCGGAAGTCAGACAGAAAAGGTTGCATGTGGCAGAGGCAGAAATGGGGAGGGAGAGAGGTTCAGAGCTTTAGCAGAAAGCTTGGGGATAAAGTAATTCTTTTATTTGCCCGTTCGCTGGCAGAAGTTCCTGCAAAGCTGTTATGTGGCCAGATTTATCGGTACCCACTCCTATCCGCCAATGTAAGTGGTAAATGTATCCGCCCCTTTGTCCCATGGCTGTAGCCGAGAGAAAAATAAAAAATTAAAATAACAAACCGGGATCAGACTCCAATCTTGGGCGTCCCCAAGGAGTGAAGAGAGACAGATCTATGAATCAGCTCAAGTTCCCATCCTCTTCGTCAAGGGATGGGAAGGGCTGTGGCTGTGATGCAGTTGGTCAACGGTGGACCCTAGACAGCATTGACCCCCTCGTCAGGAGCGAAAATGTGCCTGCCGTTGTCAGCACAGCCCAAGGACAACCCCCGGGGTGTCCGTCACAAAGAGTATAGCTCAGACTACAGCCACGAGAACAGCAAACTCACTCACTGTGGTGAAGAATCATGGCAGTAGCAGTAGTGGTAGCTGTGTGGGGGTCCAGCGGAGGCTAGGAAGGCGTGTGTGTCTCGCAGTCTCGCTGGATGGAGGAGGAGGCGGCAAGCAACAGCTGTCACAGCGGGTCTTCGGTGGTCTATCCGAGTCATGGCACCAGATGTTGGTTAAGTGGCGGCGCTCGTGGCTGGCTGTCGCCTGCGGCGGCCATGCCAACAGATGTTGCGGTGGCAGAAGAATCACGAGCCATGGTTACCTTTCTAGAGCTTTATTGGGAGAGAGAGAGAGAGAGACAGACAGACAGACACACACACACACACAGAGACAGAGACAGAGAGACACAGAGAGAGACCGTACGGAGGGAAGAGAATGTGGAAAGAGAGGGGACAGAGAGAGCACGCCTGCTTTTTAGGCTGGGATGCAATTGCAGGCTGGTGCTGTAATTAAGGACATAATCCTTACAGATAGGCCGCTGCTAGGCGAGGAAGGTTTGTGCATATGTTCACATATGCATGGGAGAGGTTTCTAGGAGAAGTAATATGTTCAAAGGTCCAGATGTGTGATAGAACTTATTTATGTTTCAGGGATATGCACACTTGTGTTTGGCTCAGTCAGGAGGTCTGGTGTTGCTGTTTGTCACAACACGGGTGTGTGGGTTCATGCAGATCTGTGGAATGAAGACTCAGAGGCATCTTAAGAATGAATCTAGCCTTTTATGGCTGCAGGGGGGTCCAGCCTCGAAGGACTGAAGCACTTTCCCTTCACCTTGGGCCAATTTTATTTCTCTCCAATACAGTTTAGCCAGTTAATTTCCATATGCTCAAAACAACCTGAAAGGAGTTCCCAACAATACAATGCCAAGTGCAAATTCCCTGTCAAACAAAAGATAGGTTAGGGCTAGGTGCTATGCTCTGGAACCAGGACAGGTGTGGCTCAGCAGGAATGCAGCCACAGTCTGGTCACTTACCAAGGAGTTAAGTGACAAGTCTAGGGGGAGAGGAAGATACTCAGAGCTGAGCATGGTACATGTGTGAACAAGAACAGAACTATATATGCCATGGATTTTTTTTTCCTTTGAGACAAGGTCTTATGTAGCCTAGACTGGCCTCAGTCTCTTTTTGTATTTCTGACCCTCCTGTGCTAGAATTATAGGTGTGTACCACCAAGCCTGGTTTATGAGGTGCTTGGTATATGCTAGGCTAGCTCCCACTAACCAGCCACAGCCACAGCACAGTATCATGGGAGTTTAACTTCATTGTGTGTAGGAGTCTAGGAAAGCTTTTGCATCAGTAGTGTCACCTTTAATTTGGATGTGCTTTTTAGGGGGCCCCTTGGGCTGAAAGGAGAATGCATGGGACATAGGCAGGTTGGTGGCACTCAGAAAGACATCACAGATGGCCAAACAACCAGATCAAAGATAACATCTATGTTTACTAAGGGTTTTGGTACCAGGAATAGAAAATGGAAAGTTCATGGGGAAAGGGCTTGGGAAACAGGTCCAGGTGTGTATTCTGTTCTAGCAGGGAGGGGTTTTCAGCAGCTGTTGCCTGGCAGACCAGCAAATTGCTAGTGTTGATATGACACCTGGAACTATCTCATTATTGGACCCTGGAATTGTTTTAATCAGTCATAGGAATAGCATTGCACAGTTCATTTAGCCTATATAACAAACCCAATAGACTGCATGTTCAGCCTCCTGGTTTATAGATAAAAGCACAGGGTCAGAGTGCAGAAGTTCAGGGGACCTTCTGCAGAGTTTTCACAGCAGGGAACAAATCTATACCTGGAGTTTGTCAGAGTGTAAGTTACTGTCCCTACCTGCTTCTTGATAGCGTAGGACAAGGCATGGCTAGAACTTTTTATTTCTAAGGAATTTGCTGCTGCTGCTCACCTCACCTCAGGCCTTTAGTCTGAGCACCCTAGGAAGAAAACTGAATTAGGACATAACTCCAGTTATTTTTGTTATCAAAGAAGTCCTCCCATGTTAGATGGAGGCTTCCAGAAACCCAAGTTGATAGACTTCCCTCTATGCCCTTGTAGGAAGTCCACTCAGATAATCTGAGTGTCCCTGATTGGATCTAGAGGAGGGAGGAGGCCTGGGAGTAGATGAAGCCCCAGGGAGGTTGTGAGAGAAACAAAAATGTCCTGCCAATGACATGACTTTATTGTGTTTGCTGGTGGGTCTCTTCCTAGTGTCTAGGGACTCGATTTGAGTAGCTGGAGTGAGGCTTTGTCTCCAGACTTGAGGATCTCTTTTTGCTGTTGTTGTTGTTTGTTTTTGTTTTTTAAGACAGGGTTTCTCTATGTCGTTTTGGTGTCTGTCCTGCATCTTACTCTGTAGACCAGGCTGGCTTCGAACTCACAGAGATCCGCCTGGCTCTGCCTCCCGAGTGCTGGGATTAAAGATGTGCGCCACCACCGCCTGGCAAACTTGAGGATTTTTTTGAGCTGGACCTGGGCTTAGGTCAGCCCCAAGAGCCCTCTCCCCTCTTTATTGAAGCCCAGGCTGAAGGAAGACTGGAGAGCAAAAACCCAGCTCTCACCTCAGCAAGAGTAAGAGATGCTTTATTTTGTAGCCAAATATGAGTGACCATGACCCAGGAACATGGTTGCTCCAAATACCAACATGGTTAATTTTAGAACAAAAGAGAGTCATAAATCAAGGTACTTTTCAAATCACCAGTGATACCCTGTCTGATGACATTCTTAAGTTTTAGGGTTGGTGGAAGGTGCTAGTTTTGTTAGTTACATCCTAAAAGTTTTCTTGTTGATCATAAGGCTGCTGTGTGGACACAGAGATAGACAATGAATGACTACTAAGGGGGCTAAAGATAGCTCAAGACAAATTGCATGTAGATCTGTACCATTCCAGCTTTCACAGTCTCAGAGAAGCATGTAGAATCTTTAACAGAGGTGGGAACTTCAATGATGGACAGTCATTAGAGGCCTGGATGTACACCTTCCTAATTACCATGTCTTAAGGCATGAGGTCTGAGGAACAGTGTGATAGGCCATCTTTTTATTATTATTTATTTATTTATCTGTCTATCTATTTTTCTGTTTGTTTATTTTTAATACAAAGGGCTTGCTATGAACTACTATGTGGTTTCTTCTCTTTCTCTGTTTTTTAAAGTGCCACAGCAGCCTCAGGCTATGTTCTTTACAAACAACTAGTCTGAAGATCATAGTTTACCACTTCTGATGGATAAAGCATCTGTCCCAGTGCTTGGGGTAGCATAGTTCATTCTTTCGTCTGCCCTGGGCCCTGTTCTAAGTAGCTATCTTGTTTTATCTCATTTAGTTACTTTCAAGGAAGTTGCCTGACATCCCACAGCTCTTAAATGAAGCCGATACTCAGTCATCTTTCCTAAGCACTGGGACTCAGACCTTCCCTCCTATGCAATGGGACTCAGGCCACCCACTGCTTCATATACAATTTCTTGTTTATCATCATCCTCCTTGCAGACTTTTATTATTATTCACTGGGAGACACACATGCCATGGGGAGTATTTGGAGTTCACAGGAATGCATTGGTTCTCTGTTACCCTTATATGGGTTCTGGGGACTGAAGTCTGTTGACTGAAGTTTCTCAATCCTGCCCGGTCCTGCTCAGGCAGCAGCCATTTTTATAAAATAATCATTCAGAGGCTTAATATTAATTACAAACTGTTTGGTTTATTGCTCAGGCTTATTGCTAGCTAGCTATTACGTCTTAAATTAACCCATTTCTATTAATCGATGTATTGCCACATGTCTTGTGTTCTATTACTTCTTGCTTTCCTGGCGGCTTGTAGTGTCTCCCTGACTGTCTTTCTTCTCCCTGTATCTCTCTTGGATTTTCCTTCTGACTAGATCCTGTGTTGCCATATGCCAAAACACATATTCACAGAGTACAGAAGGACCATCCTACAGCAGAAGTCAGCTCACCAGACTTTCAGGGCAAGAGCCTGTTCCTGGTCATGTCTTGCCACTGTCTTCTTTTACTCCTTCCACTTCTCCCCCGACCCTCTGCCTTCTTTTCCTTTTCACCCACTCTTCTTTCTCTTTAAAAATGTTTTTAGATATATTTATTTTATTTTGTGTGTATGAGTGTTTTGCTTGCATGTATGTATGTCCACTATGAGTGTTCCTCATGCCTGTGGGGGTCTGAAGAGGTCAGATCCCCTGGAACAGAGGTTAGGGATGTTGTAAGTCACTATGTGGGTGCTGGGAACTGAACCTGGGTCTTCTGGAAGAACAACAAATGTTCTTACCCAACTCTAAAGCCCTTGCTTTTTCTGTTTCTTTGAGGTAAGGTCTGGCCTCCAATCAATTATGTACTAAGGATGACCCTGAACCACTGATCCCTTTGCCTTCACCTCCTGAGTGTTGGGATGACAGGCCACGCCCAGCTTGCTACTTTCATATTGTTTTTTTTCACTGTCTGTGTCCCCCCAAGGAGGAAGCTTCATGGGGTCAGGGACCTTGCTGTCTCCCTCCCAGCCCTATCTTCAGCATTAACCTTCATCTTGGCATAGAAGCAAGTCCCTCCTCCATAAGTATTTACCCAAGAGATAAAGGAGTCACTTCCTACAGTGAACTTCCCTCTCCCCATCAAATACCTTAGTCTTTTGCCCTGGATGGGCTGTGGGCTTGCAGAGAAGAGCAAGTGACTGATTTCCCCCCATTTCCCCATGTGTGAGCCTGGCTGTACCCTCTCAGGCAGGGTACTCTTCTGGACACAGTGAATTATTTATTTTTTTTGAAGCCAAGAAGGAAGACATCTCTACTTCCTCCAGGAGTGGTGTTGCTGCCTTAGCTAGAGAAATCCATCTTACACACAGTCCTGTGGGCCTCATGTGGTTCTTCTAGCATTGGGGGTTCCTTTGTGGTTGGCTGAACAGCAGGACTCTGACTTTCAAGGTTTGAATGCTGAGAAGAGATGTGCCACTGAAGTTACACATCTAGAACCCCATGGAACTATGATCTGAACCCAGATTGACAGCAGCTGCCTTAGCTTGAAAGGGATTTGTTTTGCCTATGCCAGGGCCTCACCTACCACTCCTGATTAGGTTGGGCTAGGGTGGGGACTGAACACCTGCTCTGGGCAGATGCCTCTTGGGTGAGTCTGGTGAGCAGTGGGGCAGGGAGCCAGCCATGTCTCAAGGCCTCTCTTGGTCTGGATGGTGGCATCTTCACATTTATATAAACTTGGTTGTGGTGTAGTGGATTTTATCCCCAAGACATCTGGGCAAACACTTTCACATGTATTGCTTAGGGGGATGGATTTTCTTTCTGTCTTTTTGTTGAGACAGGATCTTCTGTCTATACTGCCCTGGAACTCACTTTGTAGCTGCTAAGGACAACCTTGAGTTTCTGACCCCCTGTCTCTTGCTTCCAGAGTGCTGGGATTACAGGCATTCACCACCATGCCTACTTTTATTAATGTAACCCATGTGACTACATGCTAGGCAGGCACCCCCCTCACCACTCCTGTTTTTTGTTTATTTTTTAATAATTTAAAACAAAAAACTTGATGTGTAGTTTAGGCAGTTTTCTTGCCTTAGTTTCCTGGGATTGTAGTGTGAAAAGCCATACCTATCTTGTAACTTTTCATTTTGAGATAGTTCTGCTCACAGAAAGTTGCAAAAGAGTAGAGTACTTGTCTTAGCTGGGGTTTTTCTATTTCTGTGAAGAGACACCATGACCATGGCAAGTCTTATAAAGGAAAACATTTAATTGGGGTAGCTTACATTTACAGAGGTCTAGTCCATTATCATCATCATGGTGGGACATGGTGGCATGCAGGCAGACATGGTGCTAGAGAAGTAGCTGAGAGTCCTACATCTTGACTGACAGACAACAGGAAGTGGTCTGAGATGTTGGGCGGTATCTTGAGCATAGGAGACCTCAGAGTCTCCCCCCACCCCCATGACACGCTTCCTCCAACAAGGCCACACCTATTCCAACAACCACACCTCCTACTTGCGTCACTCCCTTTGGGGGCCATTTTCTTTCCAACCACCACAGTACCATTTCATCTATACCCAGTAATAATATTTAAGAGATAAGGATTAAAAAAAACATGGCCATTATCTGGCTCAATACCACTCATGACAATTCTTTTAACATCATCAAATATTGCAGCAAGCCATTGTGGTTGCAAAATAAACCATCATGTCATTAGATGGGTTTATTCCTTCATTTATTAGCTGCAATTTCTCTCTTCTCTTTGACTGCCCTGGTGTGGGGTTTGTTTAGAAAAGGGAAAGGAAATTCTTGTTTCTTCCCATTTATTCTGTGTAACAGAACAATGGCTTGGATCACTTAAGTGTCTTTTCAGTATCCAGATGAATGTCTCATAATTTGGTGTGTTTTGAAACACTGTTTTTCTTTTTCTTTTTCCTTTTTTTTTTTTGAGACAGGGTTTCTCTGTGTAGTTTTGGTGCCTGTTCTGGCTCTTGCTCTGTAGTCTTTTTCTTTTTGGTTTTCTGAGACAACATTTCTCTGTGTAGCCCTGGCTGTCCTGGAATTCACTCTGTAGACCAAGCTGGCCTCGAACTCAGAGTTCTTCCTGCCTCTGCTTCCCAAGTGCTGGGATTAAAGGTGTGCGCCACCACTGCCTGGCTAAAGAACACCATTTTTCTAACTCACCCTTTTGGCCAGGTAGGGCCCCTTCTGGCTGCTCTTAGGGCTTTGAACATTCCCGTTCACCTTTGGACTAGTGGCTATGGAGTTTAACCATGTTCTGGCCTTACCTTGTGTGTTTCCTGCCCAGTGACTTTGCCAAGAATAATTTGGAAGTTTCAAACAGAAATGTTGATACCCTGATTTTACCCTAAATCAGCTTCTTCTGGAATTGTGGAAGTGGAACTAGGATCAACAGACTGGATGGGAAACTCATCATTAGACTGGGCTGTCTCCTCTGCTCTCTCTATAAAACTCTGAGGCTGCAAGCAGCATTCTTGGTTGTAGAGAACCCTTGCTGTCCCTTCACAGAGGCTGTTTTGGATTGAGATCTTGATGTGTACATGTTAAATGCTGAACTTCTTGAGCTCTGTGCTGGTATCTCCACCTGCTGTTGAGCTGGCCTTCTGCCTCTGAGAAAGAGATTCTCTGATAGCTGGCTCAAAATCTCTACAACTCCTGTATGAGATGCCTGTAATAACTCAACATTCCTAGCCTGACCTCCTCTGTAGACCATACAGCCTCCATCATAGACTGCTTTTACTTCTCTTGCCTGCTGTTGATCCCAGGGCTCTCCACAGTCTACACAAGTGTTTTGCCGCTGAGCTATGCCTAGCCTTCTGCTGTAGGCTTAAGTCCCTTCTGGGTCCCTGGGTATGCTGTACTTCTTCACACTCCTGGGTCTCTGCACACATTGCTTTCTGTCAGGAATGCCTTGCTTTTGCTCTTGACATAGTTGCTTTCTATTCCCTCTTCAAATTCTGGCCTTTCTCAGAGAGGCCTTCTCTGAGCCTCATGAACCAGTCCTTGTTGCTGTATGTGAGCTCAGTGGTCATATCTACCTACATTTTAGACACTGGTTGCAATTAAGTTTTACCTTTTTTTTTTTTGTATTTGTATAGTCATTTGATGATTGTCTTTCTGTCTCTAGAGCCTCACTATTTGACTCACATACCCTGCCATTTTTTTTAGATATAGTAACTCAGACAGGCTATTTTGCCTCTATTCTCATTTAACTGCAAAATGGGGGTAACACTTAATCCTGCCTTGGAGGGTATTCTTGGATGAGTGTGTGGACAGCTTGTAGAGCAGGGTAACTGTACCTCCAGGTGTACATGGGTTGTCTCTTTGTTTATATTTGTGTATGTTTCTTGGTACATGGTAAATGTTCAGGAAGTATTATCTGGGTGGGTGAAGGAAGTGAGATAATAATAGGACAGTGTTTAGACAGTCCACAGGTCCATAAAACGGTAAAATCTGGGCTGAGAGTGTAGCTCAGAGAACACTTGCCTAGCATGTGCAAGGTCCTGGACTTGCTTGACAGCAATGCAACACAAAAGTGTGCACCTCTTTGTAGAGAGTGCCTGGTGCAAAGTAGATGCTTAATACAAATTTGCTCAATAAATGGATGTGTAAAGTGGGAACAATGATAATAACACCACCTCACAAGGTTGAAGGAAAGGTCCATAGTACTTTATAGAGCGCCCAGTACATAGTAGGTGCTCATAAAATACTTGTTGAATGGATGAATGAAGTGGGGCCGATGTTAACAAAAGGTCATGGGGTTGCTATGGAAATGTAAGTGGAGAGAGGTTTGTATAATGTTTACACATAGTAGGTACACAGGAAACATTTGTTGGGTGAAACTGGAGGGATGAGCTCTGGTCTTTTCCTGTGGCTCAAGAGAGCAGCCCATGTGGGGTGCAGAAGTTTGAGGGCGTGGGCCATGGGCCTTTGAAGGAAGGATGGTCAGCTCCACCTAGCTCTCCCAAATGTGAAAAGTTAAGTTTGGGTTTTCCTTATCCTCCCTCCCCTGTGTTCTATCTCCTAGAATCCGTGCCCAGAATCCAGCGCCTCTTTCCTTTCCAGGATCACTTTCTGGTGGATTACAGGGTAAGGCTGGGCTTACAGATGGGGTAGGTAGTGGGGCATGAATGCAGTGGGCGTACGAATGCTTCTGCGCAGCTCAGCTGCCTGTAATTCCCTCCTGTACTGTCTGCAAGTTATATCTTCAGGTCACAAAGTAGCCTCCAATTTTATGTGATAAATACATGGGCTGTGAGCCCCTTTAGTCTCTGGTATAGGCTTGACTTTGGGTTGAAGTCAGGCTTGGTTCCAGAAAAGTATACAGATACTACACTTTCTGATTGATGCTCAGCCCTCCATATAAAGCGGAGTAACATTTAACCACATCTGCCTTGTATTCTGAATCATCTCTAGGTGTTGCATGACCCCTAATGCAGTGTAAATAGCTGCTGTGCTCTACTGCTTAAGGAATAACTTGAGACAAAACTTTTCCAAACCCACAGATGCGGAGCAGTGACTGCGATTATTGTTGTTGTCGCCTAGCTTATAGTAAAGTCATATATGCACATCATAGGGAATACATAAGAACAATATACATGATCAATGACAAGAAAACACCTAGAATTTGCCGATACTTTCATAGGAAGCAAGAAAAACAGATTCAAGGTTATCCTTGGCTACATAGAGCGCTTGGGGCCAGTCTGGGCTACATGAGGCCTTGTTTGAAAATAAAATAATTAAAAATAAAACTTACAAAGCAGAACAATAATTAGAAATACTCAGCTATTTCTTTCTAAAGACATGGTTCACCTGTCTGTCAAGATGGGCTCATTTCCCTAAAAGACCTAGTAGAGTTAGCCATAATTAGGTAATATGCTTTCATATCCACTCATCCTCAGATTTTTCCAGTCATGCCTGGACAGTGGCAGCAGGTGTCTGAGGGGAGTCCCACCGCACTCTTCTTTCAATGCTCACTGTGTCCCCCTTTGTGCCTTGCTCCCAGGATGATGGTGCAGGGTTACCGCCAGCCCCTGGAGAGCAGTGACCTCTGGTCACTAAATAAGGAGGACACATCAGAAGAAGTCGTACCTGTGCTGGTAAATAACTGGAAGAAGGAATGTGCTAAGTCAAGGAGGTGGGTGTCATGTTTCGGTGTTCTCCCAGACGAGGCAGATGTGGCCTAGGCTGACCTGTTACCTCCATTAGTCACTGTGACCTGAATCTCTTAAGTTTCTTGGTTCTGGGGAAACTGCATCAACTCTCTAGGTTGAAGTTTCTCATCTATCAGATGGGGTGGAGTGGAAGTGTGTAATGTCAAAGGCAGATCCCAGCAGCTCCCTCCTGTATTGTCTGTAAGTTATATCTTGACATCACTGATTGATTAGCTCTCCAAAAGGAGAGAGGAGGCCATCTGCCAAGCTGGAAGTTGATTCTGCTGGTCACAGCCCTCAGCTGTGTGTGCTGGGGCTTGGGCTTTGCCCTCCTTACACAGTCTGTCTTTAACCTCTCCCTCTCTGAACATCTTTCTGGTGTCTTGAATGTTCTTGCTGGATTGAATGACTTTTTATTATTATTATATTTATATTTATTTATGTGTACATGTGTGGGTGTGCATTTGCCATAGCATGCATGTATGGAGGTCAGAGGACAACTTATGGGAGTTGGTTCTCACCCTCTGCTATGTGAGTCCTGAGGATTGAACTCAGGCTGTCAGGGTGGACAGTAGGTGCCACTGAGCCAACTCATTGGCACTGAGTCTCCATTCTTCTTCTCGACGTTTTCTGTTCTGCTCATGAGATAAATGTCATCTGATGGGCCATGCTTTAGTGCTGGATCAACCCTGGGCAACTTTTCTAGAAAAGTTGTGTTTACTCATCTGAGACAGATTTGGCCTGGGCACTTCTGTTTTGCTGGAGAGGGTGTGACAGGAACTGGCCCACTAGGCTTGAAAGCTGTCACCAAAAGACTGACTCCATGAAGACCCTGACCTTTAGGGATGTCCATCTTGGTGAGGAATCACTTGCTCTTTTTCCTAGAAGTGTGAGCACATTTTATACCTGTGGATAGGGAGGGGTAGGAAGGAGGAGGGAGCAAATCTTGTTGGGCCGGAACTTGGCAGGGCCACTTATCCGGAGAAAAGGTGTAAGCTGAGATAGATTCTGGGCTGCAGGGTGTTCTGCTTGTCTAGGGAAGTGGTGAGAGAGGCATGGGCTGGGAAGCCTGTCTTGGTTTCTTGGCCCTGAGGGGCTCCTGTGGAAATTTGGTCTGCCCTGCCTCCTACTCCTCCTTTGTTTCTGGCCCAGTGCTTCTTCCTTTGTGTGTGATAATATTTTGTGTCCTCCTCACCCTGTACTCCTCTTACAGTGAGGCTGCTTTGGATCATGTTTCCTGTTGGCGTGAATATCAAGTGGTTCAGTGGCTGTGGAAAAGAGTTTGGTGGTGTTTTGTTTTGTTTTTGAATTAAATGTAGTCACTTACCTGTTGTCATTCTGTTCTAGGTAGATGCCCAACAGAACGGGAAACTTAGGTTCTAAAAGGCTTGTGCATACTTGTAGCTGCCTTGTGAGTGATAGTCCAAAACAGAATCAACCCCAAACACCCATTAGAATGTAAGCAGAAGTTGGAATCACTGCTCAGAGCAGAGGGAGGAAGCACAAAGTCATTATGCTAAGTGAAAAAGTGAACAGATAGTCGTCCCCCCAGTATTTGATGCCTAAAGGGACTTGAACAAGATGGAGGATGTACCAGCAATGCTCCAATGTATCTGATTAAAAGAAAATCAGGGCTGGAGAGATGGCTCAGAGAAAGTACCTGAAGCTCTTCCAAAGGATTCCAGTTTGTTTCCCTGCACCCATGCTGGACAACTCATATGACTTCAGGTTTACTCAGGATAGCTTGAGAAGATGGTAGAACTGTCAGCCTTCAAGCTCTGTCTTGGGGAACTCATGGCTCAGAGAGCTCTTATAGAGAGGGATTGAGTTCCACATCCAGGCTTGATGTCATTTATGGGGTATTTACCTTCTCATTTGGAACATTCCCCAGATTACCAATGACCTTGTCTCCTGAGTCAGTGTCTAATTTTTTAGGTGAACACATTATTTTCAGGCAAGCTAAATATTGTTTTTTTTTTTTTTAATTTTAGAACATATGAGCAAGTCCTTAGCCCTGTACTTTAATCTTATTTAAAGACCATTGATATTCCATGTTTTGACAAATGAAAAGCATTCTTTTAGGAGGTTTGGGGACCAGAGATTGTTCTTTTTCACCCCTTTCTCCCATAATAGTTGACTGTAACAGCTCATGTGTCAGCTATCATAAGGTTTTTGTTGTTGCTGCTGGTTTAGAAGTCACAGCATCAGGCAAAAGGGAACAGTAACTTCACCAGGGAGAAATTTGTAAAGGACAGCTTATCTAAAAATAGGTAGTGTGAAACAAAATGAAGTAGCTATTAATTGCTGATGGTTGAAAAGACTGAGGTATGATCTTCCCATACCTATGGTTTTAGCTACCTGTGATCAAACATGATATGAAAATGTTAAATCTAAAATTCCATTCCTAAGGTTTAAATTATGCACTATTCTTATTCCATCCTACTCTGTCACCCAGGGTATGAACTGTTCTTTTGTCTACTGTGTCTACACTGTACACTCTACCCACCTGCTAGTCGACTACTCAGCAGTCATCTTGGTTATCAGATTGGTGGTAATCTTTAGGTAGCAGCCTAAAGCTACATCACAGTGCCTCTCATTTGCCCTACTTCATCTGTCCTCTCTTAGTATCACAAGAAGGATGAGGACAGCATAAAAAAGTGTTTCAAGAGTAACAAAACACACTCATATTGTGTCATTTTTATTGTAAATGTTTCTTTTTTTAAATTTTTGGTTGACTTGTAGGTTAAACTTTTATGTATTTATAAGAAAGCATAGCCAATAATATCCATGGATAAGAGGGGATACTGAATATTTAAATGTGTAAGAATATAGTCTGTATAGACTTGTGTCTGCAGAATGGAGGGAAGATTCTAGACTTAGGTGACTTCGGACTGGCATTTCACTTGTGTGGATGCCTCCTGGGGTGTTTGTCTTCATTCAGGACTGGCCTATGTAGGACAGGGCAGAACTACAGCACTGCACAGGATGGTCACTGGGCTGAGTCACTGTGACCACCTGATGAGGACTTAGACCCATGAAACAAAGCTGCTTGAAAGCTTATGTAGCTTATGTAGCTGTTTTGGCACATGACCATATCTAGGCTGAAATTTTCTTTCCTATGTAGCTGAGGATGACCTTGAACTTGAAGATTCTTCTTGCCTCCATCTGCCAAGTGTTGGGATTATGTGCAAACTATGCTCGCAAGATTTATAGTTCTTAGCTTCTGTGTGTGGAAGTTGGGTCCATTCTCAGTGCATTTCTGTGGCCTGGAGAAATGGCTCATACTGCCATTACAGAGGACCAAGATTTGGTTCCCAGCACTCACATCAGGTAGCTCACAACCACCCAGTTCCTCGGGATCCAACACCCATTTCTGACTTGCACAGGTACCTGCACTCACATGGTGCACATAAGCTCATGTAGGCAAATGCACATACGTGTAAATAAAAAAAATCTTTAATTTTTGTATACAATATGAGGTCATGGTCTAGCTTATTCTCTACATGTGGCTATCTAGTTTCCTCCCACTATTCTTTTGTTTTGCTTTGTTTGAAAAGAGGTCCTTACCATGTAGCCTAGGCTGTCTTTCTACTCAATTCTCAAGTGCTAAGATTGTAGGCATGAGCCACCTTGCTTGGCCCATTACCAGTTTTTGAAAAGACTCTTTTGTCCCTTATGAATGGGTTTGACAGAAATTGCCTGCTTCTGGATTTTTTTTTTTCTCCCGGGTTTTTCCAGACAGGGTTTCTCTGTGTAGCCTTGGCTGTCCTGGAACTCACTCTGTAGACCATGTTGGCCTTGAACTCACAGAGACCTGCCTGCCTCTGCCTCCTGAGTGTTGGGATTAAAGGTGTGTGCTGCCACCACCCAGCCTGCTTGTGGATCTTTGATTTTGGGCCTTTAACTTCTACTACACTGGTCCCTGTGTAGCTAGCTTCCTTGTGCCTTTCTTGACATCTGTTAGTTACTTCACAGTAAAATTTGAAATTGTACAGTATGAGGTTCGGCTTCATTCTTCTCTTTCGGGATGCTTGTAGCTTATCTGGGTCTCGAGTTCCCATTATAGATTTTAGAACTGATCCATCACTTCCTGTGAAGCAGCCAGTTGAGCTTCTGAAAGGAATTGTGTATCTGACATGAGCTTGGGGCTGCCATATTACCAAGCCTTTCAGTTATGTCCACTCACTCAGTTTGTACAACCACCCTATGAGGTAGAGGTAGGCAGGACTTTTAATTTATTTAGACAGAGCCTCACTATGCTGCTCATTTTTTTTTGCCTCAGAGCCTCCTCTGTCTCAGCTTCCCCAGTTATACACTGCCACAACCTGGCTTATGATAAGCCCTGTTTTGCAAAAGAGGAAATGAACGTAGTGTACCTGCAGCTGCAGGCAGTAGATGGCCCAGGCAGGACCCAGGTCTCCCCAGTCCCGGGTCATACCTGCTACATTAAGCTGCCTCTTTATGGTGACGTGTCTTGGATTCTGCTCTTAACACTCTTGACTGTCGGTTTCCTCTCTGGCGGACCCAGTAATTTACCATCCTCATGTTATAGGCAGCCTGTGCGGATTGTGTATGCATCTCCCAAAGACCCCAGCAAGGCCAAGGGAAGTTCCCAGTTGGATGTGAATGAGGAGGTCGAGGCGCTGATTGTCAAATCCCCCCAGAAGGACCAGGACCCCTCTCTGTTCAAGGTGTTATACAAGACCTTTGGGCCCTACTTCCTCATGAGCTTCCTGTTCAAGGCCCTTCATGATCTGATGATGTTTGCCGGCCCTGAGATCTTGAAGTAAGAACTCTTGCCTGACTGCCTGGCTCTGCTTGACTTCCTGGGTGGTTCTGCCATGTGCAGGAGTAGGCTTGTTACTCACTACCTTCACCTTCCCCAGTTTCATTTAATTAGCATCTGAATTGTAGCCACTTGAGTTACAGAAGCCTCCTGAATCCAAAGTTGGGAGAATATGGGGAGCCGGGTGGTGGTGGCGCAAGCCTTTAATCCCAGCACAGAGGCAGGTGGATCTCTGTGAGTTTGAGGCCAACCTGGGCTATAGAGTGAGTTCCAGGAAAGGCACAAAGCTACACAGAGAAACCCTGTCTCAAAAAAAAAAAAAAAAAAAAAGAGAATATGGGGTTGTCTAGAGCAAGGATGTGTAGGTAGATTTCTTGAGCTTCTGAAAATTGGAAACCAAGAAGACAGCAAGGGGGCCTCTGTCATGTTTCTCTCCATCACCTTGGTCCCAGTGTGCTCTGTTTGACCTTGCTAGTGGGGAGACAGATTTGTCAGTGTGGTGATCCTAAGGTAGAGGTCCCTGTTGTAAGAGGCTGGCAGCTGGCAGTCATGTCACCCTGTGAGGTAAAGTGTTGTCTGACTTCCTGTGGCTCAAGTGGAAATTATTATGGTGACTTGGAAGTACTTCATCTTGATGTATGTATCACACTCACATTCCTCCTCCCCCCAACAGATTGATTATCAACTTTGTGAATGACAGGGAGGCCCCCGACTGGCAGGGCTACTTCTACACGGCACTGCTGTTCGTCAGTGCCTGTCTGCAGACATTGGTTCTACACCAGTACTTTCACATCTGCTTCATCAGTGGCATGCGCATCAAGACGGCTGTGGTGGGCGCTGTCTACCGCAAGGTAGGCCGGGCACTTACACCAAATCCTGTGACCTCAGAATCCAGGATGGCTGAGCTGGGGTTCCCCAGGACCTGTGTGGAGATTTCCAGCCCAGCATCCTCAGCAAAGAAATGATGGGGGCTATGGGGACCATGGGGCCAAGGATAGCCCCCATCAAGCTTTGTCCCTTAACAAAGTTGTCCTCAGTGGTTGTTGTGTGGGATGCTAGTAAACCCACATGCTGCCTGTACTATCTTGGCTATCTTTTATGAAGTCATGGGTGGAGATCCAAGTACAGGGGCTGAAGAGATGGCTCACTAGGTAAAGTGCAAGCCTGACGACCTGAGTTCGGAGCCCCAGAACCATGTAAAGTTGGCATGGTAGCACAGGTCTATACACCCAACAGCGAGCTAGGAGGTGGAGACAGGAGAGTCCCTAGAAGCTCCTAAACGAGGTAGCCTGGGGTACAGTAGTGATGAGATCCTGTCTCAAATAAGCTAGCAGGCTAGGACAGCACTTGACCTCCACATGTGTGCAGTTTTTTATTTTTATTTTACTTTTTAAAGACAAAGCAATCTATGTTAAATCTTTATTCTAGTTTATTCCTGGGTTTGCCTTCATTCTCACCCTAGATTTGAGCTGAAGAGGTAGTGTGATTCTTGAACAGAGGAGGACAAGCTTTAAATATTTTTATTTTGCCATGCTGGAGGCACACATGATTGATAGGGACTATCCCAGAGCCATGGCCCCACCTCCATTTTTTTTTTTTTTTGTTCAGTTTTTTTTCCCATAATTTTAATTTTTATTGAAAATAGATTTTTTTATACAATATATTTTGATCAAGGTTTCCCCTCTTCCAATTCCTCTCTGATCCCCCCTATCTACCCAAATCCACATCCTTTCTCTCTCTCCTTAGAAAACAGGTAACTTAAAGGGACTTAGTGATCTTCCAGCACACTCATGCCCTGGCCTCTGAGGTAGTACCACCACCTGACTCACAGGCTGGCAAGAGAATTGGCTTTCCTAGTGTTTCCTACCCCCTGTTACACTCGCCTATTAGCTTGAGTCCTGGTGCATAGGCTGCAGCCCAGACCAGTGGGATATTGAAGTCGAGCTTGTGCTCAGTGGCACAGGTGTATTTTTTAAGACTCTCCAGATGATTGTGTACAACCATGCTTGAGAATAAATGTCCCTAATGGATCTCTCCACTAGAGTCACTTGCCCCTGACACCTCAAGACACTTTAGGTATCATGACTTGGTATCACAATTTTCTGAGTAGAGGCCAGAGACTATCTTACAGTCAGTATGCAGACTGGCCAAACAAAGCATTTTCTAGCTCCCAGTGTCAGAGTGCCAAGGCTGAGAACCTTGTGTTGGGATCTGGAGCCAGCAACATTTTCATGACCTTTGAGCTTCTTAGAAATCCAGAATCCTAGCCTACCACCACCTGCTGATCAAGAAATCACAGGGTTCTACCCTCAGGTGACATGCCTGCATACTGAAATGTGCAAGGCCATGGTTTAGAAAGTACCTAGAACAGCTCAGGATGGGGAGGAGAAAACCACTGTCCAGAGTCTTTCCAGGGTCTGGGGAGAGTCCACAACTCTTTGCCTTCACCTGTAGGTTCAACTCTTCCCCTCTCCTGTATCCCGCAGGCTCTTGTCATCACCAATTCAGCTAGGAAGTCTTCTACGGTTGGGGAGATCGTCAACCTCATGTCTGTGGATGCCCAGCGCTTCATGGACTTGGCTACATACATTAACATGGTTTGGTCAGCCCCTCTGCAAGTCATCCTAGCCCTCTGGCTTCTGTGGCTGGTGTGTGTTTGCTCTTGGTCTCCTTCTTGTGCAGGGAGGGCTGGCCTTGTTTAGACACTGACATGGAGGGCATGGATGGGAAAGAACATTTCTTGCTGTTATTTACATTTTATTTCTGGTCCATTGACCAGTTTCTGGTTATTTTATTCTTTCCTTGTGTCATCAGGGATAAGTTCTATACACTGTCATTTCTGTGTGTGTGCAGGCAGGCAGGCAGGTGGGCATGAATACACACCTGTGCACACAGGATTCAGAAGTGGACCTCAGGTGTCCTCCCCAATCTCTCTCCACCTTATTTTTTGAGAGAATATCTCTCACTGAGCCTGGAGCTCACTGATTTAGCTAGGGTAATTGGCCGATGAGCTCCAGCTTTTGTCTCTGTTTCCCCTACCCCAGCATTGGGATGACAGATGGATACTGCCACACCCAGGTTTTTTTGTTTTTGTTTTCCTTTTGAGACAGGGTCTCACTATGTAGTCCTTGCTGCCCTGGAACTTGCTATGTCTACTAGGCTGTCTTCAAACTCAGAGATCCTCCTGCCTCTGCCTTCACAGTGCTGAGATTATAGACATGCATCACCATGGTCATGATAATCTTTTCATGAAGTATATGTAATTAACAACCTTATATATAGTTAAACCACCAACTTTCTCCCACTGTATCCCCTCAAATGTGAAACAAACTTATTTATTGAACCTAAGTATATTGGCCAAGAGTTTTTCATTGTAAGGAATAGAAATCCATCTTAGCTTGAACAGACAAGAGGAATTTTGGGAGAGGAGTACTCATACCTAGACAATCTGGGGATCCCCAGGTATGGATGGGTCCAGAAGAACTGCCATGTTTAGAGGATTCAGTTTCTTTCTTGTTATTTCTTGGCCCTGCTTTCTTTAATTGGCTTCATTGATAATGGCCTTGTGTCATCTTTATGGACAATAATACAAGAGAAGAGCTAATGGCATTCATTGCCTCTATGGGTCTCTCCTGGGGCACTGTGATTAACTAGCTCAGTCTAATTGGCCACCCTCAGTCATGATTCCTCTCTGTTGCAAAAAGATGTAATAATCTTTCTGCTGGGCCATGAGTAGCTCCAAGACTGAGAAGATGGTAAGCCAGAAACAGCACATGCTCTGTCCATTCCCACAGGAATTCTTTCTCTTTTTTTCCTTTTTTTTTTTCCTCTCTCCCAGTACTGAGGATGCAATTTGGGGCCCCTTTGCATGCTAGGCAAGTGCTTTACCACTGAGTTCCATCTACAGCTGAAGGAATTGCCCTCCTTACTCCCAATTGATGATTCTTAACCCATCTTTGGTGGATCACCTCCCAGTGCAGACATGTGTGCACATTCACATGTTGTGAGTGTGGGCACACTGGCTTGAGTGTCATGGCTCTAGAGGCAATGGGACATGGGAAAATGGAACCAATAAACAAGGTAAACTAAAGTCTCATGCAATAGCCAACTTTATTCAGAGGCCCAGACAAATTATATCCTGAGGATTAAGAAAAGTCACATGAGTAAAGTTTTCATGAGTTCAAGCTGTACAATCACAAGGACAAAGCCACAAGTGGCAAAAACATGTTTTTCCATAGAGGCATATAAGTGATAATTTAAATATTTAATCCAATAACTTCAGCAAACAGTAATGAGTAATCTGAAGTAAACTCACTCCTACCCACTACACCTGGGAGGATTAAAAAAACACATTCCAAGAACAATTGCGTATTTTCAGGAAACTGAGATCACAAGGGTCTTGCCTTATTTTCTTGGAGTGTTCTCACAGGCTCTTAGAATTCTCATGTAAATCCATTCCTGGACCGTGATCTGACACTTGAGGTTAGAGGATAACTTTGAATGTTGGTCTTCCCTTTCTACCTTGTTTGAGACAGGGTCTCTCTGTTGTTCCCAGCTGTGTGTGCCAGGCTGACTGACCTTCAGACATCTAGGTTACTCCTACCTCATCCTCCCCTCACACTGTAGGTATCTGGGTTTACAGATGTGCTTACATGGGTTCTGAGGATATGAACTCAGGCCACATGTGTGTGTGTAGGACAAACATTTAACCTACTGACCCAGCTCCCCAGCTGGGAGTCCCGGTATCCTTAGCATAGGAGTGTGTCTGATTTGATCTTCTAAAGTAGATTTTTGGCCTCATAGTGTACTATCCTTGACACCCTTGTGGACGAATAGCATTGGAGTCTCCATGTCTCTGGTGGGTGTTATACCTGATCACTCCAGCAAAAACAAACAACTCCCCCAACCCCAAAGAGCCAAAACAACAACAACAGCAGTAACAAAAAACCAGCTCCATCTGTTGAATGGAGTTTACATTTAAACTTAAAAAAATTATATTTATTTGTGTGTGTGTGTGTGTGTTTGTCTGCCACAGCTCATGTGAAGGTCAGGAGACAACTTGTGAGCATCAGTTCTCTCCTTCCACCATATGGAACCTAGGGTCATCAGACCCATGATCCTATCTCCCCAGCTCACCTGTGGCAAACACCCTTGCTCACAGAGCCATCTCACCAATGTCACTGTTTTGTATAGATGGAAATGAGTGGTGAGTGAAATGCTTTTGATGATGTAGCTGAGAAAGAAAAACCAGACCCAGGACCTGGCTCTTGGGGAGCAGCCCTGCACTGTGACTCCAGCCCCACACAGAGAACATAAATAGCTAAATACAAATCTTCAAGTGGATACCATGGAGTGCACCCTTTCCTAGGAACTGTAATCCATGTGAAATGTTGAGAAGCCTCCATATTTTATTTGTGAATTATAAAGAAGGATCTAAGGGAGGCTAGTCTGGTCTGTACAGTAAGGCTGTCTTGAGACCAAAGCAGGATTTCCTTATTCAGACCACCAACCCCACAGTTTAAGATGGTGGCTGCTGAGGCTGCCCTGGAACCAGGCTGTCTTTTCCATTCTGGGTTCTATGACCTTGAGCACATCCTCCCCTCACCCCACCTAAGAAATACTTATTGTAACAGTGTGTGTCTTCAGTATCCTAAATTGTGACAATTGGCTAAATGAGCATGTGATCCTCAGGGTGACTAAGCAGATAACAAAAATTATTATAAAATTTATTTCCCAATATGTTTATATTGTATGAGAAACCTAGCCGGGCGGTAGTGACACACGCCTTTAATCCCAGCACTTGGGAGGCAGAGCCAGGCGGATCTCTGTGAGTTCAAGGCCAGCCTGGTCTATAGAGCGAGATCTAGGACAGGCACCAAAACTATACAGAAACCCTGTCTCGAAAAACCAGAGCGAGAGAGAGAGAAAGAGAGAGAGAGAGAGAGAGACAGAGAGACAGAGAGACAGAGAGAGACAGAGAGAGAGAGAAAGAAACATAACTTGGCTGGAGAGATAGTTCAGGGGTTAGGAGTGCTTGCTGCTTTCAGAATCCAAGTTTGGTTCCCAGCACCCATGTCAGGCAGCTCACAATTGCCTGTAACTCTAGCTCCAGGGAATCTGATTTATTCTGGCCTCCACTGGCTGGCACATGTATACATGTGGCATTTATACACACACACACACACACACACACACACACACACACACACACATATATATAATACATTTTTTTAAAAGCAGTAAGTGTGGAATTAACCCATAAAATTTTTATTTGTAAAGTTAGGGAGGTGGATCAATCTACAAGTGCTTGCCAGGTAAGCACAAAGGCCCAAGTTTGATCCTCCAGACCCTCCCTCTCAAACAAAACAAAACAAAAAAAAACTCTATAATATAAGAATTGTGGCAATTGAGACAGAGAAAGACAAATTTCTAGGGCTCACTGACATGTTAGCCTAGCCTGACCAGCCAAAATCGAGGCAGATGATATCCTGAGGAATGGCACCCAAGTTTGATTTCATACACACACACCTGTATACTGCACCCCCACCCCCTATGAACACTCACCCTGTGTATGGCCACCCCCATGCACACACACTTGTGTATCATACCCTGCCCAACAAGCCCAAGTATACATGCAAATGATTATAATAAACATTTTTTAAAAATCAGTGCATTTGATCATAGAATGTTCTTCTAGCCTGTGCTGGGAGTGTCATGAAGTGTGTGGCATGTACTGTATCAGGGTCCCCAGAGCCATACCAGGCTTGCAGATTCCCTAGTTGGACAATCAAGTCAGAGCTGATTATAGAAAACCATCAGAGATGCTGGGGGATGGCTTAATCCATAAAAGGCCAGCTGTGCAAACATGAAGGCCTGAGTTTGCATCCTTATTACCCATGCAAACAGCGAGGCCCTGCAGCACATGTTTCTACTCCCAGTACTGGGAAGAAATGGCTCTGGGATCATGAAACTCTATCTTGTCTTGAGAAATGAAGTGAAAAGTTACTGAGGAAGACACCAGAGTCAACTCCCGCATGTGCGAGAATGCGTGCACACTCTCACATGTGCATACATACACTCAGCAAGGATAAGGCACCCATGTAAGAGCAGACAGCAACAAGTTTGTGTCTCTAGCAAGTCAAGGTCACAGTTGTGAAGCTGGGGAAGATAGGTTATTGCATCTCATCTGTGTGTATGCTCTGCCTGACAAGTACAAAATGCCTTGTAGAAGTAAGGAGGTGGCACACAAGCCACACTGTTGGTGCAGGCTGAGGTGAAGCAAGTCCTCCCTACCTGTTCTCTGAGTGACAGGAAACCCTTTTGAAACCCAAGTCTTACAGTGCCAGCCACCAGCCAATCTTTTTTTTAATTAATTAATTTATTTATTTTCTTTCATTTTTCTTTATTAAGAAATTTTCTACTCCACATACTATCCACAGATCCCCCCTCCTCCCTCCTTCCACCTCCAGCCCTCTTTCCCAAGCCACCCCGCATCCCCACATCCCCCACATCGAGGTCTCCCATGGGGAGTCAGCAGAGCCCAGCACACTGAGCCTAGACAGGTCTAAGCCCCTTCCCACTGCACCAAGGCTGTGCAAGGTGTCACACCACAGGCACTGGATTCCCAAAAGCCTGCCCATGGACCAGGGACAGATCCCGATCCTCCTGCCTGGGTGTCCCCCAAACAGTTGGAGCCAAACAACCATCTTCCGTGTCCAGAGGGCCCAGTCCAGTCCCATGGGGGCTCCACAGCCACCAGTTCACAGTTCATGGGCCACCAGCCAATCTTATAGCCACCCTTCCAGCCATCCAGATTGGTACTAAGTCATCAGGCTGGAGGTTAACTAGCCAGCACCTTAAGGCCTTCTAAGATTCCAAAGGTCAAATTTGCATTTCTTACCTGGTTCTCAAGAGCTTTGGATAAGGGATAGTTTGCCTACATATTCTTAAAAGGGTTGGGAGGACCCCAACTGAAAACTTTTGATGTCCCATCTTTGGGACATTAGATGATGTGAGTACCAGGCCTCTCTTCTGTTTACCAAGTGACTAATTATCACCTGTCTTTCCTTAGAACCTGGGCCCTTCTGTGTTGGCTGGGGTGGCTGTGATGGTCTTCATGGTACCCTTCAATGCTGTGATGGCCATGAAGACCAAGACCTACCAGGTAGGATGTCTATCTCCATGAGGCTTCACCCTGAGCCCTGGCCTGGGTCTTTCCAGATGAAGGTCACCCAGTTTCCTGATGGTCAGCCTCATCTATTATAGGTTCCATAATACAGCAACATTGTTTCCCTGAGTGTCCTGGCCTTGGAGTTTCTGCAAGTTTTCCAAGGGGCAGCCATGGTCAATGCCCCAGAGCTGGTCTGAGCAGGCAGGCAGGCAGGCAGAGAGATACTCTGTCATAGTGACTGGGAGCACATCTCCCTCCCTCCCTCTTTTGTAGTGGTTAGTTATGTATATACAGTGCTAACTCTTATTTTGAGAGACACTTTTTTAAAAAGTGTTTTAACACAGTAAGTGCTTTTCTACTATACAATTTTAAGCTACAAAAGACTGTAGGTTAGAAGGAGTGGTGTCCTGTGTCCTACCTTCTTGGCCACACTGAAGTGGATCCTTTCTTCTCCCTCCCTCCCTCCCTCCCTCCCTCCCTCCCTTTCTCTGTCTCTCTCTGTCTCTGTCTCTGTCTCTGTCTCTGTCTCTCTCTCTCTCTCTCTCTCTCTCTTCAGTTTTTTGAGACAGGGTTTCTCTGTAGCCCTGACTGTCCTGGAACTCACTTTGTACCAGGCTGGCCTAGAACTCATCGAGATCTGCCTGCCTCTGCCTCCTGAATGCTGGAATTAAAGGTGTGCACCACCACTGCCTGGCTGTAATTTCTGCCTCCCCCCCCCCTCCTCCTTCCCTCCGTCCCTTCCTTCCTTGTCTTGATTTTATCATGTAACCCAGACTGGCCTAACTTTCAGTCTTCCTGTCTCAAACCGCAAGGATTACAAACTTGCACCATCCTGCCTGGCTTTACCTCTAGAGCTTTCCACATACAATATAATTATATGTATAATTAGGCTTGGTATGAAATGATATGCTTCTTTTTAATAGTTCTTTTTTTCCTCCTTTTATTGAAAGTAAATTTTTCCCCCTCATATAATATGTCCTGATATAGTTCTCTTCCCTGTACCCCTCCAGTTCCTTCCTATCTCCCCTCCCATTGAATCTATTCCCTTTCTTGTCTCTCATTAGAAAACAAACAGGCGCCGGGCGGTGGTGGCGCACGCCTTTAATCCCAGCACTCGGGAGGCAGAGCCAGGTGGATCTCTGTGAGTTCGAGGCCAGCCTGGTCTCCAAAGCGAGTTCCAGGAAAGGCGCAAAGCTACACAGAGAAACCCTGTCTCGAAAAACCAAAAAAAAAAAAAAAAAAAAAAAAAAAAAAAAAAAAAAAAGAAAACAAACAGGCTTCTCAGGGAATATAATATAATATAATGATGAAAGATAAAGATAAACTAAGAGCTTACTCATTGAAATTGGACAAAACAAACAGAAGGAAACAAGCTAGAGAGAAGGTACCAGAAACAGAGACATGCTTGTTTGCATACTCAGGAATCCCATAAAAACATTAAACTGGTGATACTTTTATCATGTATTTTTAATCCAGTGGACATTTGTGGTGGTAAGATTTTATCTTCCTGTGTGGATCATGTGGTATTCACATCCCATGTTTCTCTGCCCCCTGTTGTTGGGCGTGCTGTCCTTGGCTGCACTGATGGCCTCCAAGTGCACTGACTATGATGGGATGGTGGCCTTGTAGGCTGACTTCCTGGAGCAGGCCAGTCGGCAGGTTTTGTCCTTGAATAAGTAGGCTTCCCTGGGTGGCTCACCTCCAAAACTGCTCCTATCTCTGTTTTCAGGTCTAGTTGCATATGGTTTCCCTGTGTGTGACCCAGGGGTGACCATGGCACCACCTGGCTGAACATGGCATGGCTGTGTATGAAATGCTTTGAAAACTGTCTACCAAGGGTGATGTTTTTAACATCACCCAGATGGTTTTAAAATATTTAACAACTACATGTCTTTGTCATGGCTTATCAGAACCAGTGCCAGCCAGATCTGGCATGTTTCAGTATTTTAATGACCAGAGCGTGGCTGGAAATCAGTTACGAGAAAAAGAAAAAACGCCAGGCATGGTGGTGCTCTTGTCAGTCTAGCACTTGGGAAGCTGAGGCAGGGAGACTATAGAGTAAGACCCTGTAAAAAGAGAGTGCTAGAAGAGAAAGAACAGAAGGGAGGAAGAGAGTAAAAAGGAAAGGGGGAACAATTTGTTCTCTCCTGGTTCGGATCAGCAGCATGAGGTGGCATTCCCTGTTCTTTGACTGCCTGTGGGCCTTGTCTCACTTCCATCTCTCATTTCTGAGTTGGTCTCTCAGTCGAATCCAACCTGATTTGAAGAAGTTTCAACTTTTATAATGGCTGAGTCTTTTGCCATGGTCTGGGAGCTGACATTATGGCTCATGGGTTCCAAGGCCAGCTTTCCCAATCTCTGGTAGGAGCCATTTCTAATTATAGATGTCTCTAGGGCCCAGGTTGCTGATCTCTTTCCCTGCAGGTGGCCCACATGAAGAGCAAAGACAACAGAATCAAGCTGATGAATGAGATCCTCAATGGGATCAAAGTACTTAAGCTATATGCCTGGGAGTTGGCATTCCAGGACAAGGTCATGGACATCAGGCAGGAGGAGCTGAAGGTGCTAAAGAAATCTGCATACCTGGCAGCTGTGGGCACATTCACCTGGGTCTGCACACCTTTTCTGGTGAGTGGGGCAGTTATTTTTGTGAGGGATGTTTGTTATGTCTTCTGTTTTTAAACCTAAATATTTGTAAAAATTTTAAAATCAAATTTACTTATTTGTGTGCATGTGTGTAGGGGATATGAGTGCTATGGCACACATGCAGAGGCCAGAGGACATCTAGAGTTCTCTCCTTCTACCTTGTAGGCTCCAGGGATTGAACTGAGCTTGTCAGGCTTGGCAGCAAGTGCCTTTGCCATTGAGCCAACACCTAAATATTTTTCAAAGGCTGCTAGTTCAGGGCTGGGGTTTAGCTCAGTGATACAGCATTTGCTTAGGTATGATGTCCTGGGTTCCATTCCCATCACTACAAAGCTAACCAGATAGACAAAAGATTGCCATTTGAGCAAAAACTTCCCCATCATTCCTCTCCAAGGATGATACCCTCAGCCTATTTTATTTGCAATGCTTGGCAGCTCCACATTGCCAGCCCAGCTGCTGTTACAGAATGGAAACCTGTGCCTTCAGCTTCCTTCATTGAGAAAGTCTTACAAGAAAGCATACTAGGGCTGGGGTGATGGCTCAGCAGTGAAGGGTTTACCTCATAAGAATGAGTTCCTGTGTTTGATCTCCAGCACCTTATGTTCAACAACAGAGCCAGAAGTGGTGGGGAGGCAGAGACAGGCAGGTTCTGGGCTCCCTGGCCAGGTTGAGTTAAGGCCAGTGACAGAGCCTATCTCAGGTGGATGGTGCCTAAAGACTAGCAGCTGATCTGGGTGTGGTGGCGCATGCTTTTAATCCCAGCACTAGGGAGGCAGAGGCAGATGCATCTCTGAGTTCAAGGCCAGCCTGGTCTACAGAGTGAGTTCCAGGACAGCTAGGGCTGTTAAACAGAGAAACCCTGTCTCGAAAAACCAAACCAAACCAAAACAAAAAATCAAAACTGAACAACCAAACAAATAGAATGGCCACTGAGGTTATTGTTCTGGCCTCTACATGCACACATACACATGCACACATACACATGCACACACATGCACAAAAACACGTACAAACACACACAATGTTATCTGAACTAAACTGCATACTTGGTTGCCATAGCTGGTAGAAGCCAGGGGACCAGTGTCTTCTTGTTACTAAATGATTGCACTGTGGCTTGTCAGTGGCCTAAGACCATGTGTCCAGTGGCACTGCCAGACAAGTTCTAAAATTACAGTTCTGTTTATTTTCTGTGTCTGGAATTTCAGCTCTGGGAGGACATCTGTGGACACCTTGTCCCTATTTCTCAGAGGGTCCAAGGCTAACACTCAGTACCCCGCTGTTCATGGTAGCTACCAGATTGTATAGGAAGTTCTAAAGTGTTCATGCATGCTGTCTCCACATCTCCACTGTGACAAATCCTTTGCTCCAGAGAGACTGTTCCATGCATGTTCAGAAAACAGTGTCTAAGGTTATAGGTATTTAAAAATACCTTTATAGGGGCTGGAGAGATGACTCAGCAGTTATGAACACTTGTTCTTCCAGAGGACTGAGTTCAGTCCCTAGCACCCAAAGTGAGCTGCTCACAACCATCTGGAACTCCAGTCCCAGGGGATCTGACGCCCTCTTCTAGTCCCTGTGGGCACTCACACACACATGTGGCACATACACAGAGAGAAACACACACAGATAAATAAAAATAAGATAAATCTTTAAAATATTTTTATGTGTTCTAGTAGAATTACACTATACGTAGCGTGGCATGCTCAAGGCCCTGAGTTTGATTTTCAACTCTGAATAAAAAAATAAAAAAGTGGGGGCTGGAGAGAAGGCTCAGTGGTTAAGCACACCCACTGCTCTTCTGACCCGTCCCACGGGCCAGGTTATTGGGGAGACCCGAGGAGGCACTTCCTGAAAGATCAATGGGGGCGAGAGAGAAAGGAGACCAGGCGCATAAGGGAAGACAGAGTCAGTCTGAGTCGCGTCAAGGTCTCGTTTATTGACTGGGTATTGAGGCTTATAAGCAGGGCTTCAGGCAGGGAGGGGGAGCAGGGGAAGCAAAAGGAGAGAAGAATGGAAAATTCCTAAGGAAGGGTGAGGTCGCTTTGGTCCCAGGCCCCTGCAGCTGGCTGATTAGCACGTACTCCAGGAAGTTGTACAGCCCGCGGTTAGGCCAGAAACCTGTTTTTTGCAAGGTTTGATAAAGTAAGGAAGGTCACACAAAATTCAAGACATAGCTGTCTGGAGTCGGTCTCCAACAGTTCCCCCTCTTTTCTCAAAAATGGACCAAGTCCATGTGATCGGGGTGGCTAGGGTCCGAGAGAGTCCCTGTCTTAGGCTACACAGGGGGCTTCCCACGCTCGGCAGCGTGCCATGTTGAGCCGGTCTCGACGACCTCTGTACGCTGTTGTCTCCGGCGTGAGCCCTGTACTATTCCTGTCATTGGGTACCCTCTAGCAAGACCGTGGGGACGTTAGGGCCTTAGGACACTGAATCTGAGTCCTTGATGGGGCTCCTGGCCGGCCTCCTCGGAATCTGGCCCAGGGACCAAAGGTAATGAGAAGGAGAAAAACAATTAAGGGGGCTAGAATGGTAGGTAGCAAGGTGGAGAGCCAGGGGGACCCTTGCAGCCAATTTTCAAACCACCCGTGCTGATCTTCAAACTCCCTTTTTCTTTGGGCTAGCCTTTCCCTTAATTTTTCCATCGATTCCCTGACAATACCATATGGTCGGCATAAAAGCGGCATTCTTTCTTTAAGGCTGCACATAATCCCCCCTCCTTTAAAAATAATAAATCCAGACCTCTTATGTTTTGTAACACAACCTCAGAGAGCGAGGTTAAAGATTTCTCCAGAGCAGAAATGGATCTTTCTATGGCCTCTAGGTCAGTAGTCATAGCCATTTGTAACTGCATAAGGTGGTTGCTCTTCACGAGGGCAGTAGTTCCTGTACCAATTCCTGCAGTGATGCCCCCAATACCTAACAAGAGGGCAATAGTCATAGACACAGGTTCTCGAGTGTATCTGCCTCTCTGCTCAAAGAATTCCATATCGGAGACTAATTGGACCAGAACATAAGAGTTTTCCCATTATCAATGGCAAAGCGAGCTTCCCCTTATTCAGTATTTGCCATCTGCAAGTGTGTCATGGGTTCAGAGGTGGATATTGGAATTCTAGCATCCTCCGTTTAGTGGTACCCAGACATGAATCATCATTTAGTTAAGACATCAGTGATATAAGAGCCAACAGTAATTAGCAGAAGCACAAGGGCCAAAAGCCTTGTGATGGCTGACAGAGTTCCTTATTCTTAAGGAACTTGGAACTTTATCTCAGGTTCCCTATGACAAGAAATTCCCTTTTGATCTAACATTCGGGGGGGGGGGGGGGTGGTGGAGCGGGAAACAAGGGCGATGTTTTCTCTTCTGTAATTACTTCCTGCTGACATTGGGACGTTGTTGTCAGGGCCCTGGAAAGCCAGAATGTTAGTCAAAGACAAGAGGGAACGTTTTATTGACCAGCTGAAGAGATGGTATGCATATCGGCTGAATTGGTCCATATCAGCTTTCAGCAAGTTCAGGGCTCACAGTCATTTGCAGTAGGTTGTCACCAGCAAATGATGCTAGGATGTATCTGTCAGCTAAGTGGAAACCTGTTGAGACAGATATAAACTAGGAACAGGAGTTAAAACTTACGAGCTTATTTGGAACTTTTAGACCCATAGTCTTAGTAATTGTAGTATTATCAATTTGCCCTGAAATCCATAGTGTCTTTTCTATCTAGAGAGCCAAGTATAGATTGGACTGAAATTTCCTTGGCTCAATGAAAAGCATCTGTAAGTCTATATTTAGAACCTGTTTATCTTTTTTTAAAAAGACTTATTAGCTTTAATTAATTAATCCATTGATCAATCAATTACTAAGCTGAGAAAGCTATAGCTAGTCCAGTCATCAATGTCATCAAAGATCTGAGAAGGATAAACTTTACCTGAGTGCAGACTTTTAAATCTATTTAAAAAACAACAGAGACTATCCATTACCCAGACTGCCATCATCCCAGGCTCCTATAGTCTTCATAGTGTTGGCAGGACAGGTGTCAGGACAGCATCAGTCTTGGCTGCTGGGCCCATAATGTGAAATTTTCCCTGTTGAGGAGCAACTTGGTAAAAACTGACCTTATCTTGTCAGTGTCTCATAGGCCAAATCCCTGGCAGCAGGTGTTGAGTCAGAGTGTCTTGCCCAGTGGTCGGTGTTGTCCACAATTCAGGTGGCATCTTCTTGTCATTGCTCCATATCTTTTTTGGAGACCTTGGGAGTCATTGCTAGGAGCTGGGGAGCTTGAAGTCTCTGTTTGCTATAGTAAGCTTTTTATCAAATAATGTAAATGCCATATTTATCAGATCTTTGAACAGGTTTGAGGACCATTATCTATTAAATGTATCTGAGCCAAATAAATCTAGGCCCAATCTTGAAAATATCTCTAAGTTTGGTAACAATAATCAGGCCAATTTGTTCTCCTATAGATATATTAGTCAAATATACCTCTCAGTTTTTTTTTATTAAAATAGAACAGTTTATGCTTTAAACTAGTATCTGAATAGCCAGATGACTAGTATTAACTTGTATTCCTTAACATAAAGGACATGCAAACTCAGACATTCAAAACCAAACATACATGTGGCCACATTTTTCATTCATACCTGTAGAGTAGACAGACATTTTTACAACTATGACCCTTTGGAGTCTCAGTGTAACAGCAGAATAGCAAGACAAAGAAATCTGAAACACATTTTATTTTTTTATATATATCTCAAGTCATCATTTTTTTAACCATTATTTAAGCCTTTTTTTTTATCCTCAGACCTTTATACCTTGCTTTTATGTATTCTAATAACTTGCATTTTACATATTTTTTTAAAACATTTTTTTTTATCTTAACTAACAATAATTTGAAACCAGTTCTCTTAAATGATGGCAAGTATTTGTAACTCATTGAACTCAAATGACAACACCCATGTAAATTTTTATTTTTCCTGTGGAAACAAAAGCATAATTTTCCCAGTATCTTGAACTGATAATTTAACATTTCTTTTTAAGCAATATTAGGACAGAGAAGGGTTAACAAGAGAAGCTGCTGGCTGGCAGAAGAGACCTTGAAGTTATCACAGTAAAGGAAGGGAGGGGGAGCAGTGGGCATAGAGCATGTTCTTGGCTGCCAGTGCTCCTGAAAAAAAGTTTTTGTTAACTCCCCTGACTAAAGTCAGATTCTCCGCTCAGTGTTCACACAGTTTTTGTCAATTGCAGGCAGTCCCCATTGCCCTGTCCAGAGCTCCCATCTTTGCCCGCCTGTACGGAGAGCACGCACCCCCACCCTTGTGAGAGCAGCCAGCTGGCTGCAGTCCTGATAGCAAGAGAGCTAGGGAGGGACGGAGGTGGCCTTAGTTATGCCTCTCTTTCCTCCTCTTCCTTTAGGAAAATAACGGAGGTTAGTAGACAGAAACAAATAACATTTACACAGACAATCCAAGAACCGGAACATCAGCACTGAGACGACGGCCTCATTCACAGCCAGCAAGTCCCTCTTACAGTATGCAAGCCCCACCTGGCAGGAGCTACCTGTTTATCTCAGTTCAATCGGGGAGTGGGGGTGGGGAACCCAGTTCCCTCTATTGTGGCTCACACATTCTTCCAGTGGGCTAGGCGAAGGTCTAGTGGAGAAGGAGGGAACTGTCCCATAGTGTCCGTCACAGTAATACATTACACACAAGACCAAGGGCACACGAAAAAACTTTGCCCCAACAAAACAACCAACAAAGCTCCAAGAACAATGACAGCCTGATGTGCTGTGGTGGTGGTGGGGGAGGTAACCCTCCAGGCTCAGTCACATGAAAAACAATCCAGACTCGAGGATCTCTGTCCTTAATCAAACAGCTTCCACATCCCTGTCAGTCAGACATGTACCTTTTTTTTTTTTTTTTTTTTTTTGGAAGAGAAGGAGAGAGTAAAGTAACAATGATCACAACAAAACATACAAAAAAACCCATAAAATGGCTCTGACAAATTCCTGGGACAAAATACAAAGTGGTACTTCCTCCCACTGTGGGGGAAGATACCCAAAGATGCTCCTAAACCAAATGGTCACCTCTGAGGTGGCCTTAGGGCTCTGGGACGTCTCCCTTCGCCACAGGTTCACTGTCCGGACACGTCTGTCCCAGTGAGAGCCTGCAAAGTACAAATCAAGCCTGCAAAGTATAAAACAAAAGTAACAAGACAGAGAGACACAGACAAGACAGAGAGCGCTCTTACTGGTAGATGTCAATAAACCTCTGGACCCTTGGGTGTCAGGCAGGGGGAGTTTGAGAGAAAATCCTTTGCAAGGGCTAGTAAATGTGAAACATGCCCATCTCCCTCTGTTTCCTTTAGAACATCTCTAATCACACGATAAAAACTAAATAAGGCGTCCGGGACATTTTCCCGTCTCTGATTAATTTGTTAATATCTTTTCCAACCTTGTTCCAAGTCAAAGGGTGAATTCCTGGTCCATTAATCACTAACCAGGGACATTTCTCCTCCACATATTGGAAGAATTTTATCAAATCCTTTTTTTTTTTTTTAACTCTTATTTCTCTCTCCCTAAGATTACCTTTCATCTCCTTTAGAAAACAGCCTCTTTAGATACATTTTTGCCCATGATCGATGGGACGACACACTTACCTCAAGACTCTCCCGCGTTGCACGAGTGATGCGGTCCGGGCGTCTCTACCCTGATCCTCTCCTGGGCCCCTTCTGTTGTCCGTCGTCCGGCAGGTCACCATGCCTCGAGCCCCACGTTTGGGCGCCACTTGACCCGTCCCTCGGGCCAGGTTATTGGGGAGACCCGAGGAGGCACTTCCTGAAAGATCAATGGGGGCGAGAGAGAAAGGAGACCAGGCGCATAAGGGAAGACAGAGTCAGTCTGAGTCGCGTCAAGGTCTCGTTTATTGACTGGGTATTGAGGCTTATAAGCAGGGCTTCAGGCAGGGAGGGGGAGCAGGGGAAGCAAAAGGAGAGAAGAATGGAAAATTCCTAAGGAAGGGTGAGGTCGCTTTGGTCCCAGGCCCCTGCAGCTGGCTGATTAGCACGTACTCCAGGAAGTTGTACAGCCCGCGGTTAGGCCAGAAACCTGTTTTTTGCAAGGTTTGATAAAGTAAGGAAGGTCACACAAAATTCAAGACACAGCTGTCTGGAGTCGGTCTCCAACACTCTTCCAGAGGTCCTGAGTTCAATTCCCAGCAACCACATGGTGGCTCACAACCACTTGTAATGAGATCTAGTGCCCTCTTCTGGCCTGCAGGGACACATGCAGGCATACTGTATACATAATAAATAAATAAATGTTAAAAAAAATAAAAAATAAATAAAAAAGTGTCTTCTGACACGGACAAATCACCCTATCCTTCCTCACCTTGTTTTGGGCACAAAAGCACCTTGCATTTTACTCCCTTTGCTTTCACACAGTAATTGAGGGTACTGTAGAAGTCTTTATTGTTGAGAATTAGGTGTGTGACTGATGGGGATGGGTGACAAGGTTTACCTGAGCTGTGCTCCCCTAAGAATGAGATGGGCCTGGAACACTTTATTTATTTATTTTTTTTATAACCCTTGTGTTTTGGTTAGGGTTACTATTGCTGTGAAAAGACACCATGACCATGGGCAACTTTTATAAAGAGAACATTTAACTGGGGGGTGGCTCACTTACAGTTTCAGTCCATTATATCATAAGGGGGAGTGTAGCGGCTTGCAGGCAGACATGGTGCTAGAGTGGAGAGTGCTACATTTTCCAGGCAACTAAAGTTAACAGAAACACTGAATGGTATCCTGAGCATAGGAAACCTCAAAGCCCGCAGTGATACACTTCCTCAAACAAGGCCATACGAACTTCAACAAAACCATACCTCCTAATAGTGCCACTCTCTGAGATTTTGAGGGCCAATTACATTCAAACTACCACATTCTACTCCCTGGCCCCCATAAACTTGTAACAATATTATGCAAAATGCATTTAATTCAACTTCAAAAGTCCCCATAGTCTATAACAGTCTCAAACTTGTTTCAAAGTCCCAAGTTTCTTCTGAGACATGTGGTAATCTCTTAACTATAATCCCTTTGTAAAATCAAAAGGCAGATCACATTCTTTCAACATAAAAATAACACAGGATATACATTACCATTCCAAAACACAGGGAAGTGAGCATAGTGAGGAAATGGTGGACTAAAGCAAGATCAAAAACCAGCTGGGCAAACTCCAAACTCTACATCTCCATGTCTGATGTTGAAATGCTCTTCAGATCTCCAACTCCTTTCAGCTTTGTTTACTGCAACCTTGACAGAACCTGTAGTTTCTAGCCTGTTTCTGAAAATGCTAGCCTTCAAAGATCTTTTGCCCTTGTCTCCATTCCAAAGCCAGAAAGTACTGGAGAGAAGGATTCTGGACCTCTGAACTTGCCCCTTAGTTTTTGACTGAGTTCGGTATATGTTACCTTTTTAATTGCTGTGACAAAAATCTCTGACAGAGGCAATTTAATGGAGGAGGGCTTAGCTTTGCCTCACAGATACCAGTGTACTGTGGTGCCTAGGATGACGTTGGACCTGCAGTGCATTGGGAGCTTGGCTTTCAGCATGGCTTACTCCCAACTTGGTGGATCAGGACGCAGGGTCAGGTTATAACCTGGAAGACCTGTTCTGGAATCTGATATCTGTCAGCTAGGCCTGGTGTCCTGAGGGTTCCATGTCCTCCCCACACAGCGGTACCTGCTGGAGAGCAGGTATCCCAACACAAGAGCCTGTGGAGAGATTTTACCCTGAAGTCAGAGCAGCTGGGAAGGCTGAAAATGTCGGGATTCCAACATTTTGGCTGAACCTTTTGTCAAGAAACAGTTGAGGCCAGTTGTTAGCATGGCCCTGAGCCCTGAAAAGGTACCCAGCCTCTGCCTTCCTTAGGAGAAAAGATGTGGTCTGTGCTGCCTTTCCACTGGCAGGTTCCTGCTTCAAGGATAGGTGCTGTTTACCTATGGTGATGGGAGACAGGTGAGAGGCCTTGACTCTTGTTCTGGGCTCAGAGCTTAGAGTATCTGTCACTTGCTCCTCTTTTCTAAGCCAGAGTTCAGCTCTTGGTGTTCTGTGAGCTGCTTGCCTCTTATTTGTCCTGGACCTCCTTCTGTAGAGTAATTACCAGCCCCTGGGGTAATGACTACTATGTGGCACTTTACTGATCAGAGCTTGGCATGTTATGTCTGTCTCCAGAGCAGAGGGGCCTTGGCATATGGCATCTACATAATACCCGTGTGTGGGTGGATGAATGAGTGACTGAAAGTTGTATTGCTTCAGTTCTATCATGCTGACAGAAATCTGACTCCATCTACTAGAATGTCCAAGGCCTGCCCTGGTTGTTAGGGAATGTTAGCATTCAGACTATACATGGCAGCCTTGGCAGGTTTGAGCCAAGGTGCCCGAGGCAAGTGAGGGAGACATGCCATGTAGACACACTGGGCATCGACCAAGGAGGCAGGATGGAAAGTCACTTACACTATACAGGTGGCACCCATGAGGAAAGTTTTATTATTAAAGGGGGAGGGAAGAGGGAAGAAAGAGAAAGGAGAGAGTGGGAAAAGAGAGAGGGAAAAAGAGGAAGTGGAGGTGTTATTTAGCGGCGCTCTTACTCTTCGAGGAAATGTCATGAAACACGACTGAATCCACTAACAAGAGTTTTATTAAGATAAAAGAGACAGACGAGTGCTCAGGCTTGTGGAGAGACACGTGTGTGGAGAAGAAGAAGGAAGAAGAGGAAGAGGAAGAGGAAGCCACGAATATGGCGCTGGCTTATAAAGGCTGGGTGGCGCATGCATACACAGGTCGACATAGCTACTCCACGCATGCGCAGATCACATGGTTGCATTGTGCGCTCTTAAACAACCATGTGAAGTCACGGGGTCCTGGTCACCGAGACGCCTTGACCCGGAAATGGCTATTTTGACCTGGAACTGCTAGGCGGAAGTGTCTAGGTCCGCCAGGCATGCGCAAACATGCCCAACCGTGGGGGCGTGTTGTGAATCCATCAGGAGGTGCATGCCTCCTGGAAGGAGAGGGAGGGAAAGAGGAAGGAAGTGAGAGAGAAGGGGGAGGGGTTTTCTCTTAAAGGGGACTTTAGGTAAGATGACTTGGTCAGGATGCTGGGTGGGTCCCCAAGGGGTGGGTCTGAATGCTAATATTCCCTAACACTGGTCCCCACTGTGTGCCAGTCTCAGCCACTCTGCACTACCAACTCCACTCCAGAGTCCTTGATGCCTGGGCTTCCAGGCCTGCCTTGCTCCCCAGCCTGTGGCACCCAAAACCTAGTAGTTGTTCAGTTAACAGATGATGACTTGTAGCTGTGTGGTCGCTACACGAGTGTGTGGGTTCACTCGGGTCTGTGGAATGAAGACACAGAGGCATCTTAAGAATGAATTTAGCCTGTCATGGCTGCAGGGGGGTCCAGCCTCCAAGGACTGAAGCCTAACCCTTTGCCTAGGGCAGTTTTATTTCTCTTCAGTACAGTTCAGCCAGTTAATTTCCATATGCTCAAAACAACCTGAAAGGAGCTTCCAACAACACAATGCCAAGTGCAAATTCCTCGGTTTCTCAGGTACCATGGTTTCCTGAATCAAGTTTTGCATAGGCCTTTGTATCCTTGGGAAACTCTAAGACAAGATTCACATAGAGGGCAGCAAGGGAAAACAAAAGGTGTCTGCTAAACAAAAGATGGATTAGGGCTAGGTGCTATGCTCGGGAGCCAGGCCAGGTGCAGCTCAGCAGGGATGCCACTACAATGACTGTTAGTGTGCCCCTCACTTCCTGGAGAGCATAGAACTCTGGGTCTGACAGAGGGAGTTAGAGCAGTGAGAGCAGACATGAGTGGAAGAAAGGTCAGAATGATGAGAAAGGATGACATCTACAATCCAGTGGGCCCTGGTGCTGGCCAAGATTGGCTTTTATACTAGAGCACTTTCATTACTGTGTGTGTGTGTGTGTGTGTGTGCACGCCATGGGGCACGTGCAGAGGTCAGAGGACAACCTGTGGAAGTAGGTTCTGTTCTTCCACTATGTGTTTCCCAGGGATGGAACTTGGGTTGTCAGGCTTGGCGGCAAGTACCTTTATCTTCTGAGCTCTTTTGCTGGCCCCTGTAAAATTTTTCATATTTGAGATGTGCCCCCATATTAGTTTATAGCTTCACACTTTCTCTAGCAGGCAGCAAGCTCAGCAGCCATTTTCATTACCTAGTAGAAGACCTTATACTTTGACCCATCCCACGGGCCAGGTTATTTGATGAGACCTGAGGAGGCACCTCCTGAAAGATCAATGGGGGCGAGAGAGAAAGGAGACCAGGCGCATAAAGGAAGACAGAGTCAGTCTGAGTTGCGTCAAGGTCTTGTTTATTGACTGGGTGTTGAGGCTTATAAGCAGGGCTTCAGGCAGTGAGGGGGAGCAGGGGAAGCAAGGAGAGAAGAATGGAAAATTCCTAAGGGAGGGTCAGGGTGAAGTCCCTTTGATCCCAGGCCCCCTGCAGCTGGCCGACAGGCTCCAGAAAGTTTATCTAATCGTATATCCTGCAGTTAGGCCAGGAACCTCCTGTCAAGGCTTGACAAAGTCCAGGACACAGCTGCCCGGAGTCGGTCCCCAACAATACTTGTTACAAGTTACCCCCAATCCCTTATTCCTACTAATTCTGGTAACCATCAGTCTGCTTCCTACCTCTGCAGAGTTGCCTGTTGGGAGCATTCTGTATAAACAGAATAAAATATGAGATGGCTTTCCATTTCTGTCAGTCAGGATAACATTTTTTTAGTTTCATTCATGAAATAGCATGTTTAAGAATGGCATTCTTTTTTATGGCTGAGTAATATTCCAATGTGTGGGCAATTTTTAGAGACTTTTGAACAAATACATTTGTGTGAGGGAGAGGGGTGGGAAGAGACTGATGGATCGTTGTTAAATTACTATTAGATGAAAGCACAGTGCCACCAGAATAGTGTCTGGTCCATTTGGAAAAGCTAGAGCAAAAATATGTTTTTACTGCAGTGGAGAGAGAAATGATTGAGGGATGGAATGTGACCTGAATTTGTGTGTCCAAAGCATCACATGACACCTCATTATTATGTACAGTTTTAAGTATTTTTTTATTTTTATTTTATGTGCATTGGTGTTTTGTCTGCATGTATGTTTGTGTGAGGGTGTCAGATCTTGAAGTTACAGACAGTTATTAGCTGCCATGTGGGTGCTGGGAATTGAACCTGGGTCCTCTGAAAAAGCAGTCAGTGCTCTTAACCACTGAGCCATCTCTCCAGCCCCTATGTACAGTTTTAATGTGTGAGTTAAAAAATAAATTTTAAGCTGGGCGGTGGTGGTGCACGCCTTTAATCCCAGCACTCGGGAGGCAGAGGCAGGCGGATCTTTGTGAGTTTGAGGCCAGCCTGGTCTACAGAGCGAGATCCAGGAAAGGCACAAAGTTACACAGAGAAACTCTGTCTCGAAAAACCAAAATAAATAAATAAATAAATAAATAAATAAATTTTAATCAGGCATAGTGACACATACCTTTAATCCCAGCACTCAGTAGGCAGAGGCATATATATCTCTGAATTTGAGGCTAGCCTAGTGTATATAGTGAGTTCCAGGACAGCCAGGACTACATAGTAGGAACCTGTCTCAAACATAAATAAAATAAAATAAGGTTAAAAACATAATATGTCTCAAAACGTTTAAAACATAATCTGTGAGGCTTGTATATCCAGGATGCTCACCCACATGATAGAGTGTTGATGGCCTTTGGTGCACTGTCTCCCAGTTCTTCCCTGGGTCTGCTGACAGGTGGAGTGGGAAGCAGATCTTCTTGTGCCCAGGTCACAAGACCCCCAAGCAAGACCACCACAGAGCCGATATCCGATGCAAGCACACAGAGGTTTTTTTAATAACAAAACAAGCAAGCTCAGGACTTGGTCCGTGAAGGACAGCCCTGAGCACTCACTTTAAGGGGTTTATATAGGAAAGGTTTACATGCAGCTTCGGATTGGACGAGGGGGCTAGGGGTGAGGTAGTTCTTTGAAGTTACTGACTGAACTATAAGCATGAGGTTACTAATGGCTAACAGGATTCAGGATATCTATAGAGACATAAATTTTTTACTCCCTATGTCCTGCTTTTGTTGAACCCAGGATATATACATTCAGATTTATTGTTGCAGTCCTGTTCTCCTATAAGTTCAATTTCTGGTCTGTTGAGCTCATTACTTCCCATATCTTGTTTTGCCAAGTCCAGGATACATAGATTTATTATCCCAGCCTTACAAGTTCAACTTCTGGTCACTTCTAAAACTGCTGGTCAGCAAGTACCTTTGGAGGAGGGGAGGGGGAAGCATCTCCCAAGATGGCTACTGATTTTTCCCTTTCAGTCTCTTTGCTGGATACATCAGACTCATGTTTCTAGGAGGATGGAATCCTTGGCAGCATGGCCAAAAGAGCCTGACCATAAGTGTAAAGTGGAATAAATTCAGCCTCCTCGGTGACCCTATAGGATTTGCACTCAGTACTTGGCTTGGATGTCCTTATAGGTGTGTCAACTTCATGTCATATATGGGGAGCCAACCCATCTGAGGAACAGAGCCCACACTGGGCCACACAATTGACATGCTCTGGGTGAATAGGTTCTAGTTTCATGCCCCACTGGCTTCTAGGGGTGATTGAAATGACACAAATGTGCATGGCTGCTCCTGCTCAGGTTATGTCCAGGGGAAAGCCTTTGGTAGCTCCATGACCAGGCCTGTCTGTCTGCCCTATATATGCTTTTCCGAATTGCTTTTACTACTTGTGTCCCAGAGGACTCCTAAGGGACCCTGTGGCTACCCACTAGATGACACCAGGGAGTCTCCCATCTGAGCAGCAGAGAGGGACAGACTCAAAATCACCAGGCACTTGTCCCCTCCTGAGTCAAGTCACCCTCTGGGATTATTCAGGACTCTTCTTTCTCCAGACAAAGGATGAAATTAACATACCAAAGGGCTGTCCTTGGGGCATGATCAGCCTGTTGTGCACCATCCTCACTGCTGGGACTTTCTGGTTTTTGTTTTGTTTTTGAGTCTTAACCCAGACTGGCCTTGAACTACTTCTGTAGCCAGGAATGACTTTACATTTCTGATCTTCCTGGCTCCTCCTCTCCGGTGTTGGGATTACAGATATGCACTACCCTACCTGGTTCATGCAGTGCTGGGGTAAACTCAGAGTTTCGTGCATGCCAGGAGAGCCCTCTATCAACTGATGGACCCCAGGATCACCTGCATGTCAAGAATACTTACCACAGTGGCCAGATGTTTGGCTCCTGATCATCCATCTTTCGGGTTCATTCTTTGTGATGCCTCTGCACCTGCCTCTTCCTACCCCTCTTAGGCTTTTTCCATTTTAAGCCCTGTGGAGAGGTCTGACCTGACTGAATCCCCCTTCCTTTTGAGGGTGGTGCAGCTGTAACACCATCATTCAACACTTTGCCCTGTTTGCAGGTGGCCCTGTCAACTTTTGCTGTCTATGTGACCGTGGATGAGAGCAACATCCTAGATGCAAAGAAAGCCTTCGTGTCCCTAGCCCTGTTCAATATCTTGCGCTTCCCACTCAACATTCTGCCCATGGTCATCAGCAGCATTGTGCAGGTGTGTATTTGGCAGAGGGGGCCAGGAGGGTAACATAGGGGCTCTCAGAATCCTCCCATGGTCATCAGTAGCATCACTGCAGATGTGTGGGGGACAGTGGGGACCAGGAGTTGGGAGCTGTCAGCATACTCCTATGATAATTAGCAACATTGTGCAGGTATGTGGGTGACAGGGAACCAGGAGGAGGAATGGGGACTCTGAACCACAGTGCACACAGGTTCTTCAGTGTCATCTGGATCTAAACTGTCCCACTGATTTACTTGAGAAGCCCTGACCACACTTTTACAAATTGCTCATGTTGAGTCCTGGATGACCCAGTGGAGCCTTGTGCATGAATCACTTGCTGATCCCAGCATGGCTCCTATCTCAGCAGTAAGGAGTCATTTGATTCTATTCTGAGAAAGAAACACACTTTCCTCCTTGGCACAGAATGTCCGGCTTTGTAGCCTAGGTTGGCCTAGAACTCAACTCTAGCACAAGCTGGCTTGGAATTCATGTTCTTTCCATTTCGGCCTCAGAAGTTCTGGGATAAGAGGTATGGACTTTACCTCAAGACTTCTCTTTTAATCTCAAAGAATCTTTCTGGAGTGTTCTATGTTCCTCTGGCCCTCTCTCAGCTGTGTTTAAAAAAACATAAGTCTTGGCCTACTTCTTCAGTTTTATATTCTGCTGATGGGTCCTGATCCACTCTTTAAAAGCTCTGAGGACCTCTTTCCCTCTTCCTCTTCCTGTTTTCATCCATTCTTCCTGCTTTCATTCTTTGTGCGCTGAAGGATTTTTAAGCAAACCTAGACCCTCTGCCTATACGCACTGCAGCATGTGTTGTCTTTCCATAATTAGGACCCAGAACCCAGTAATTTATCGAAGTCAAACGCAGTCTGCCAGTGTAGAGGTGCTGCCTTCCAAAGTCCCATTGCATGAGGCAGCATGCCCTTCACTTACTGACTTCTGTGGGCACCAGGTACAGGGTAGCAGGTGGTACAGATAGTGTCAGGGTGATACACCCTGTGCTTACTTCTCCAGGCCAGCGTCTCCCTCAAGCGTCTCCGGATCTTTCTGTCTCACGAGGAGCTGGAGCCAGACAGCATCGAGCGGTGGTCGATCAAGGATGGTGGGTACCTTTCATCTACCCACTTTGGCTCCTTATCCTGGCCCCTCCAGGACTTACAAGACCCAGGGTCTGGCCTCTGCAGAGGGACAGGAAGGGGCTTCACTATTATCTTGTCCCCTGCCCTTTGGGCTTTTCAGTCCAGGTGTTGGTTCTGTTTTGGGTGAGAAACAGCCCAGTTTCTGCTTCTGCCTGTATGTGTGCACTCAGAACTTCATTTTCCTCATCTGGATCTTTCATTGGATGTTTTAATTGATTAATTTATTGCTGGGGATTAAAAACAGGACTTCACACATAGCTAGGCAAGTGCTCTACTACTGAGCTATAGCCTCAGTCTACTTTTTACTTTTTGAGACAGGGTTTAAGTTGCCCAGGCTGGCCAAACTTGGGATCGTCAGCCTCCTGAATGGGTGGGAGTACAGGGCTGTGTCACTAGACCCAGCCAGGTATCCTGTGGATTTTTTTTTTGGTTTTTCAAGACAGGGTTTCTCCATGTAGTTTTGGTGCCTGTGCTGGTTCAAACATACAATGTAGCATGGCCCTGAGAGCAGGAGCCAGGGTTAGCAAACTTGCCTGAGATGCCCAGCAGGTAAGTCTGGGGCTGAGATTTCCTGAGCACCTCTTCTGCTACCAGCCTTTGTTCCTGGACCTCTGTGTGCATATACTCACTACTGCAGTGGTTCAGGGTGGTGCCAGCAGCACAATCCTGGCTCACAGGAGGAAAGAGGTTCAGAGAGACTGCCTAGCTGGGAAGTGGTAGCATTCAAACTCACACCCTCTGGCTCAGAGCCCAGTAAACAGAATTGAAGACAGCGTCTGGCCATTGGTAATGAGGTGTATGTAGTGCCAGGAGCCTAGTGGGCTATTATAGGATCTCATCAGTGATGTATGAGTCACAGGTCTTCTCCCCTGCCCTTAGAAGGTTATCACAGTGGGTGCTTGGGGCTCACAGTTCTTGTTGAGGACAGCCTTATGATTGTTGGTGCTGACTAGTGTCCCTGACATCTCCCCACCACATCTCATAGTAGTCATCCCAGTGTGACAACCAAAGTCGTCTCCAGGCACTGCCATGTGTCCACTAGGAAGACACTTGTCCCTTTTTTAGAACTACAGTCCAGGCAGGTGCTGGAACTCTGCTGCATGGTTTTCTGCTGTCCTGAGGCTCTTGGGGTGTGGGAAAACACTGTGAATTCCAGAGCCAAGACAGCCATCAGAGCTCCTATAGTCAAGCTGTGCACAGTTCTCTGCAAGCACCACCGAGCCAGGACCAGTCCTTCCTCTTCTGAGGTGTTTAATCACCATGCAGCCCTGCCTGTCTGCCCCACAAAAGCTTAGTTTGCTGCTGCAGTGCTGGTGTACCAGCTTCTGGCTGGTTCTTGGAGTGGCACACCTTGTTTCCTCTTTTATGAGGTGCAACTCCTGCTTCGCACTCACTCCTCTTGAGGAACTGCAGTTAGTTTCTCTTAACTAGCAACCTCCTCTTGCTGTGGGTTTCTGGTCTATGGCACTTACCCTGGAAGTGTTTCTGGCAGCTTTAAAGGTAGTTGCTAATTAAGGAACTTAAAAAGAAATAGAGACAGAAGTAAAAGGAAAACAAGGGGAGACAAAGTTAATGGAGCAGGGCAGGACTTTCTGGATCTTATAATGTGGGCATTGGACAAACTCCCACCCCTTCCTCACCTTCCTGTAGCACTTCCCTGTTCCCTAGCTGGCTTCTAGTAGATTTTTTTTTTTCAGTTGATTGCCACTAAAGTTGTAGAAAGATTGACCTGCTGGGAGGTGGGCAGGGTGGAATGGCTAAGGAAGGGGAACAGAAAGGGAAGATGTTTTAGGATCCAAGAATTGAGGAGTAAAGGGTGTAGCTTTAAAGTAGATGATAGCCTAGGACCTGGAGTGTGTTGATGGGTGTGATGGTGGTTACCTTGGTGGAGAGAGGTTTACATGAGGGCACAACTCTTTTCTCCTTGATCTTGGCTCATGCTTAACACTCCCAGCTTGAGATCAAGGAGGGTCTCCCCAAGCATTGAGTAACCAGTGATGGTCCTCAGCCTCTGCAGGAGACCAGAGCATGGCATCTGCATGTGTGCCTGTTGCCATGCATGACTCCTAACACATTGTCTCTGATGTTTTCCAGGTGGGGGGATGAATAGCATCACTGTGAAGAATGCGACGTTCACATGGGCTAGGGGTGAACCTCCCACGCTGAATGGGTAAGCCTGGGAACTAGACACACTGACATTGGGGCCCTGAGCACTCTACCTCTGTGACCATGACTTTTGCCTTTCTGAGCCTCAGTTTACCCATCTGGAAAAAGATCCAATCACAACTACTTGGGCTGTTGTGAGGAGCAGTTCAGAAGGTACTTGGTATAGGTGTCCCTTCTGATTGTGACAGGAAGTCATGCTCCTGGGCCACAAGGGGGATTTGGGGTTAGGGGAAGTGAGACGGTCCATTTGAAGGTACTGCATGATCCAGGGTCTCAGGAGCCTGTAGAACTCTGCTATTCTTCTGACTTCCTTCCTATCTCCTATTGGCCCAAATTGGGTGTGGTGTTTCTCTCAGAGCCAGTCACAGTGCCTGGAGGCCCAGGGTATGCTGGTGTCTAGGCCGGGTCCCTGTTGAAGTGTTCCTGTCTTAACAATGTGGTTCTCTGTATTTCTCAAGGTTTCCTAACAGCCTGTCTACACCTACCCCTTCCACTGGTGTCTGCCCACACAGCCCTTATCTGTCTATGGCGTACCTGTTCCTGTCATTCCCTGGACACCTCTTATGTGCTTCTCATTCACTGTGACTGTACTTGCTTAGTTGTTGGTTGTTTTTGCTCCTTTGGGGGGCCCGCCACCCAGCTCCCAGATAAATCATACATGGAGGCTTATTCTTAATTATGAATGCCCAGCCTTAGCTTGGCTTGTTTCTTGCCAGCTTTCCTTAACTTATCCTTTTGCCTCTGGGCTTTTCTCATTCTCTTACTTCTGTAAATCTTACTCTTATTCTGTGGCTTGCTGTGTAGCTGGGTGGCTGGCCCCTGGAGTCCTCCTCCTTCTCTAACTACTTCTTTCTTTTCTCCCAGATTTCTCCTTCTGTATATTCTCTCTGCCTGCCAGCCCCACCTATTCTTTCTCCTGACTGGCTAGTGGCCATTCAGCTCTTTAGTAGACCATCAGGTGTTTTACACAGGCTCAGTAACAGAGTTAAACAAATGCAACATAACAAAAGTAACACACCTTACACAGCTTCACAGAGTTAAACAAATGCAACATAAACAAAACACACCTTAAAATAATATTCTACAACACTTAGTGATCTAATCTCCTTAAGGAATCTGAAACATAAGGCCAAGGGGACTTTTTTGGAGGCAAGTTTGTCATTTGTGCCCCTAAACAATTGTTCTCTGACGTGGCAGCTTGCCTGCTGTATTTTATCAATCACAGAACAGACTCTAAGGAGAAAGGGATAGCTCCCTTTCTACTTCCACTAACTACTCAAGGTGTAAGATCTTCCATAGGATTAACTTAAATCCTGCCCGATTCATTTGTAGTGTTTCTCTTTCCCGTGCCTGTACTCCACTCTCCACATCCTGGCACTCAGGGTTCCTGGTCCTTTCACCTGCCACTTTGAATCCCCTTAGCCTGTAAGAATATCCTGGTCTCCCCTGGAAGAAGGGAGGAGCTGCCTTCCTGGGTGTCCTTCACAGGGTGGCCCCGTGACCCTGCTCCTCATAGTGCAGCACAAAAGACTCAATTGCGATGAGTGGTCCAGGGGCTAGGGAGATGACGGCAGTAAGTAAAAACCTGAATGTGGCCCTCAGCCCATGGGACAGAAGCTTGGCATGGTGATATCCATGTAATCCCAGCACTGGGGAGGCAGAAACAGGTAGATCCTTGTGGCTGAGTAGCCTGCTTGGTGAGTTCCAGGCCAGTGAGAGACTCTAAAAAACAAGGTGGATGGCACCAGAGAAATAACACCTGAGTTTGCCCTCTAACCTGCACTCACATGTTTGCGTACACAAAAGAACAAAACAGTTGATCCATGTGGTTAGCTAGCTAGTGCCCAGGGATCAGAAGAAGGGCCTCTGCCTGGGGGCCTGGGATGCCCGTGTGCCCAGCCTAGGCATGGAGGCCAGTGTGCTGAGCTGTGAGCTGCAGGAGCAGCTGTGTCTGTCAAGCATGAAGACGAGCTAGTCTCGCTATAGAGCTTACAGCTCATGTTTCTGCACTTTTTTAGGCAGAGCCTCACTATGTAGTCTTGATTAGCTTAGAACTTACCATGTAGGCCAGGCTGGCCTCAAACTTGTAGATAGATATCTGCCAGCCTCTGCCTCCTGAGTGGTGGGATTAAAGGTGTGCACCACTACTTCTATTTGTTAACGGACCATTTCAAAGCTGAGTATGGTGGTGCACACCTGCAGTCTCAGCACTTGGGAGGGAAAGGCAGGAGGATCATGAGTAGAAGGTCAATCTTGCTTACATAGTTGGCAGCCAGCTTGTGAGACTACCTCAGGGATGGGGGTGGGGAGTTCTGGGGAGATGGCTCAGTCAGTAAAGTGCTTGCTGTGCTAGATGAGGACAATCCATGTTAAAAGAGAACAGCATCTGCTGGATATAGCAGTGTATGCCTGAGATCCCAGCACTGAGGAGGCAGAGACAGGAGGATCCCTGGAGCTTACTGGGCAACCATCCTAGAATACTTGAGAAGCTCCAGGCCAGTGAGAAACCTTGTGTCAAAAAAGTACAAGGCAGGGCTGGAGAGATGGCTCAATGTTGCTCTTTAAGAGGACCTGGGTTCAATTCCCAGCACCCACATGTCAGCTCACAACTGCCTGTAACTCCAATTCCAGGGGGTCTGACACCTTCATACCAATGCACATAAAATAAATTTAAATAAATTATTTTTAAAAAAAAAGTACAAGGCAGACAGAGCCTGAGGAACACATTGCTCTCTGGCCACTACATGTCCATACACATGTGCACACACATGTCCACATGTGCACAGAAACATAAGGACCATTCAGAGTTAATAAGATCTTTCTGGAACTCAGCTCTCATCTCTTCACACACCCCCTCAGTGTCCTAAACCTTCTTCCAGGCCTGGCCTGGCACCCTGGTCTTTTATCCTCTGGACTTTCTCAGCCAGTCCCAGGTGCCTAAGAATTTGAGTTCAACTGAAGGTGGCTTGTCCTTGGGACAGTGTTGTAGACCCAGAGAGGTGAATACCCTCTAGCACCTCTTCTGAGTGACACGTAGCCCTTGGGCCCTACGCTGGCCAGGCTTTGTGATGCATTTACATTGGGCCCCTCAGGCCATGGCCCACCTTGCCCAATAGCCTTGGAGGTGTCCAGGCATTGACCATCACAGCCAGTGAGTGTGGGCCACCCTCAACAGGGGAGGGTCTGTGGCACTGTGCTTTTCAGGCTCCTCATTGTGTCCTTGCAGCATCAACTTCTCCATCCCTGAAGGAGCTCTTGTGGCCGTGGTGGGCCAGGTAGGCTGCGGGAAGTCATCTCTGCTGTCAGCCCTGCTGGCTGAGATGGACAAGGTGGAGGGACACGTGGCTCTCAAGGTAGGATGGGGCCAGGTTGGGGAGAGATGGTCTGGGAGGAAGGCTCAGCCCAGTGTCTCTCACAAACTGTCCAAGGGAACAGCCCTCTCCTCCTGCCATCTCCCGTTTTGTCTGTCCTAGGAAGGCAAGGTTCCCGTGATAGCCACTCCTTGCTTTGCCCCAGCTCTTTGGCTAGTGTGGAGTGTGGTAGCTCCTCAGTAAACAGGATGTGGATGCTCAGATAACGCTCCAGAGGAGAGGTTATCTGTGACTTCTGCCTTCTGAATTTACCTCATTTCACTTCACATGATGATCTCCAGCCCCAACCGCTTTATCTCGTGTGTGTGTGTGTGTGTGTGTGTGTGTGTGTGTGTGTGTGTGTGTGTGTGTGTGTGGCTGGAAAGCAGAAGGGGGAGAAGCCGAGGGAGGGAGGGGCACTGGGGTGAATTTAACCAAAGGACGATGACGCATCTACCTGAAAATGCCAGGACAGAGGGAGGGAGGGGTGAAAACTCAAGGTCTAAACTACATCCCCTCCACTCTCCCTTCATTGTATAGTCTCTCTGGATGGAACCTTCTGGCTTCTTTCTTTGGGATTTTTCTGTGTCTCATCCTGTAAATAGGATATAACAAGTGCTGATTGATGTGGCTGGAATAATCTCAGAACCTGGTGTGCGAAACACAGTCTGAATCCTTAGTGTTAGTTGAATTCTTAATATGGGCCTGGAGGGGAAAAGTGTGGAATTAGAGATTTGAGGTGCTGTGTGCTTTGAGCTGAGCTAAACTTCTCATGAAGCGTTTAGGCTGCTATAAGAATGAGTCTTGGGGCTTTCTACGTGCACCTTGTTTCCTCTGAGGCCTTTGCCTACTGTGTAAATCAGTTCCTTACAGTGTCACCAGCAGCCTCTGCAGTAGCCAGAGAGGAAAAACAAACTAACAAAATCCCAACTATTAAGCTAGCCTGTGCCAGATGCATGTGCCTGGACCTTCTGTCATCTGCATCCTGTTCTCCTGGGAACTCAAGTTTGGGGATATGGGCTTATGTTACTGTTTTATTCCAATTCAGATACTTCCCTTTCTGGTTCAGTGTGCTTTTAGAAGTAAGTGGACAGTGTTTGGGTCCAGGCAAATACCTGTTGTTTCAAGATATGTCCTGTTGTTTCTTCCAAGCAGTGGTCGGGCAACACGAACAAGACTGACAAAGGGAAATTGCCTGTCATGTTTAGATATCCATGTTGTATTCTGTTTCATAATTCCTGGGTTCCTAACATCCCAGGCACTGATGTTTTGAGTCTAAGAACTATTTGTAGCTGGTGATTTTAGAAAGTGTATTGAAAACATTAGTTTTGCCCAGTGTTGTGGTAGACGTGGCCTGTGACTGAATATCTTGTGAGGTTTACAACTGGGGTGCCCTGGCACTTGGGGCTTATAGAAGCTGGAATGTTAGAATAGCAACTGAGTCATTTTTCTGAGATTTTAGGTCCAAATTCAGTTCTATTCCCTTGCTTTATAATCCTTTGTGGCATTTCATCACCTTTTTTGATAAAGTTGGACATGACACCAGTCCTGTGTGAACTGGTCCCTGTCACCTGCCTTCCTGCTTGCCCTGCTCTCACGAGTCACCCATGTCCAGTCAAGCTGTCCTTTCTGTCCCTTGAAAGAACTGGATTCATGTCTTCCTCGTCTGTGAGATGGTCCCCTGCATTGATGCCCTTCTCTGTTCTTGCCCTTGCTGTGTGTTTTGGCAACCGGCTCTTCGTGAAGGCAGATGTACGCTATTGTCTTTTCATCAAGTCTTTGTCTTTCCTCTCCACCACCTGCACACAGGGCTCTGTGGCCTATGTGCCCCAGCAGGCCTGGATTCAGAATGACTCTCTCCGAGAGAACATCCTATTTGGGCACCCCCTGAAGGAACGTTACTACAAGGCAGTGTTGGAAGCCTGTGCTCTCCTCCCAGATCTGGAAATCTTGCCCAGCAGGGACCGGACAGAGATTGGTGAGAAGGTCAGTATGGCATGGGTATAGCCTGTAGCTGTCAGCTGCTACTGTGTAACAAACAGGGGCACACTTTGTCGGTGCCTTTCACATAAAATGCTGTCCCCCTGCAAGTGGACTGTCAGGGACCTGCTGTCTTCAGCCTGTGCCTCTGCTCCTTTTGTGAAGCTCTGTGAGTTTAGTGAGGGTCTGTACCATCTGGCTCTTGGTGCTGTGGTCTGAGTTGTGGTGTTAGTGGCCACCCAAGTGGGAGCCTCTTGAATGGTGATGCAGAGTCCAAGAGAATAAAAAAAATTAAAAAATTTAAAAAAAAGGTGTGCTGTGCTTTTACCACATAGTGTCCCACCCACAGTACAAGACACTAGGAGTGGCTCGCCTTGCACCTCGGAGGTGTGTCTATGAGTGATAATACAGACAGCTCTAGACTAGCTGACATACACTTCTTCACTCTGCCACCATGCTAAAATTTTTAACCTAAGTCTTCTGCACAGAAGTTCTTGTGATCCCTAATGGATGGCTGAGGAAAGGGAGCCTCAGAGAGGTTAGAGGACTTGCCTGATGTCAAGTCACAGCAGAGAGACAGAAGTTCTTAAGTCCCTCTTGTCACCTATTCACTTGTCACTTTTGAAGAGGGCCTTAGGTGTGCCTCCCAGCTCACTTGCTGCTGTGCAAATGGTTGTCTTGTGTATATGCTGGGAGTGTAGCCACACAGAGTGACAGGGACCTCTTGGGAGAGCTGAGTTTGTGTGCTCCCAGTCTCCATCCAAGGATCCATCCACCAACTCGCTTATTTGATGCATGATGTCTTTGTTTTTTTTGATTTTCCGGAGCTGAGGACCAAACCCAGGGCCTTGTGCTTGCTAGGCAATCGCTCTACCACTGAGCTAAATCCCCAACCCCGCATGATGTCTTTTACCTGGTGTGGGTCTGGAGATCCTTTGGATCGGCTGGGGCCTTTGGGTTGATACGGGTTGGAGGTGCCAACCAAACTGAAGGGTCTGAGTATTGTGTGGGATCCAAGGCAGGATTGCCAGGGTCTCCCTCCAGGACAGGCTGGGTAGGTAGGCAGCCTGCTCATCAGCCTTGTTGTATTTTATAAATGCTGGGATCTAGCACTTGGAGACACCTGACTGTCCCCCTCAAGTCCCAATGGCAAAGTCTGGAGAGCATCAAGGATTGACTAATCTTGGATACTGCATCTGCCTTTGGGTCAATAAATTATGTCCAAAGGACATTGGGAGGGACCTTTGCAGCTGGACCTGTCATCCCAGCATGGATCCTCATCAGGAAGCTGAAGCAGGAGAATCATGAGTTTGAGGCCAGCTTAAGCCACCTAGGAAGATCCCATCTTAAAATACAAAAAATGGCTAGCAGTGTAGAGCACTTGTTTAGTATGCGCAAAGGCCCTGAGCTCCCCCGCTCCTCCCTACCAAAAAAAAGATGAGAGATAGCTACTGGGGCCGGCCTCAGCACAGGAAGGCAGTGGATCTGGACAGGCTCAGGGGCTAGCCTCTGCACAGCACAGGGAATGTATCTGGACAGGCTCAGGGGCTAGCCTCTGCACAGGAAGGGAGTGTCCATCTCTGTAGATTTGGGCAGTTTATTCAGTAGGTGTTACACGGCCATGGTGTTGGTCACCTGTTGTGGGGGATGGGCTGCTGCTGTTCAGTGCTGACCCCCTCGTCTGTGAGGAGTACTGGCTGCATCTCAGCACTCTGGGTGCAGCCAGCTTCACTATGTGGCTGCAGTAGAAATGTCAGCTCAGAGTGAAGCTCACCACAGACTGTGGCTGCTAACAGCAACAGTAGTGATGCCAGCTACAGCATAATAATATAATAAGTGTACAGAAAAGAGTATCTTTGCCACATCCACTGTGTCTTCTACAGACTTCTATAGGCTGATGGCTCTGGAGCTGTCATCAGCTGCCACTGCCTCCTCTTTCTTGTGGCACTAGAGACCAGACCCAGACCATTGTGTACCAGGCACATGCTCTGTAACTGAGCTGCATCCCCAGCCCTCCTTTTATGTTTTACTTGAGATGTTGCTTAGGCTGGTCTTGAACTTGCCATTCTGCTTTAGCCTCTGAATAGCTGGGCTGATAGACCTGTTCCAGCAGGCCTGACTGTCTGCTTCCCCTCCCCGAGCACTTGGTGGGTGGGGGTCAGGCACTCCACTCAGCAGCTCTTCTGTACCCAATCTTGTTTTGTATGGTTCTGGGGTCCCTCAGGATTGTTAGGGGATCCCAAGAAACCCACCCTCCTCACTGTCTTCCTAGGGTGTGAACCTATCAGGAGGCCAGAAGCAGCGTGTGAGCCTGGCCCGAGCTGTGTACTGTAACTCAGACATCTATCTCTTTGATGATCCCCTCTCGGCTGTGGATGCCCATGTTGGGAAGCATATCTTTGAGAAGGTGGTTGGTCCCATGGGCCTGCTGAAGAACAAGGTACTCTCCCAGGGCCAGGACTTAAGTTAATTGGCAGTGCGGCTCTGGACAAGTCCTCAATTCTTGGGCTTGCTTTCATGCTTTGGGTGTGTGTGTGTGTGTGTGTGTGTGTGTGTGTGTATACAGTACGTATGTATGTGTCTTAGGGTTTGTGTGTGTGTGCACATGTACGTGCACAGTATGTATGTTGTCTTAGGGTTTATGTTGCTGCAACAAACATCATGGCTAAAAAGCAAGTTGGGGAGGAAAGGGTTGATTTGGCTTACACTTTCACATCACTGTTCATCACTGAAGGAAGCCAGGACAGGAGCTCAAACAGGGCAGGATCCCGGAGGCAGGAGGCAGGATGTCTTGTTTAACCTACTTTCTTTCTTTTTTTTCTTTTTCAAGATAGGGTTTCTCTGTGTAACAGCCCTAGCTATCCTGGAACTTGCTTTGTTGACCAGGCTGGTCTTGAACTCACAGAGAGCCACTGCCTCCCAAGTGCTGGGATTGAAGGTGTGCACTACCATTGCCTGGCCAGTCTGCTTTCTTATTGAACCCAGGACCACCAGCCCTGGGATGGCACCACCCACCATCTCCCACCCCCTCCTTACAGATGGATCTCATGGAGGCATTTCCTCAATTGAGGCACCTTCCTTTCTGATGACTCTGGCTTGTGTCAAGTTGACACAAAACCAGCCAGTATAGTACGTACTGGTGTGCATGCATGTATGTGTGCAGGTGGAGGCCAGAAGTCAATCATGGGTGTCTTTACTCAGGCACCTTGTTCTTTTAGACAAGGTCTTTTTCCTGAACCTAGAGCTCATCGATTAAACTATACTGCCCCAATGATCCTCCTGTCTCTGCTTCCCTGGTAACAGGACTACAGGGATCTCCCCATGTCTGACTTTTTTCACATGGATTCTGGGGATCAAACTCAGGTTCTTGTGTGATAAACTCTTTATGAATTAAGCCATCTGCCAGCTCCCTAAGGCAGGTATTTTACCAGGTCTTTTATAGGGTGTGTTCTTGGCCCCACTTGAATTGATTGCCTCATGGCTAAAGGACCTTTCTTCCTCATGACCACCCAGACCTCCAATAAAGCTGTCATTCCTTCCCCATGGCAGGCAGGGGTGGAGCTTGGAGCAGGAAGAGGCTCAGCCAGCCTTAGCCAGAGAGGAAACAGAGGCTGTGATCCTGGGTTTTGTTTTGTTTAGGCTGATGGAGGAACATACTGTAGATGAATTTCTAAGCGGGCATAGTAAATAAAGAACAAGGAGCCAAATATAAGGGTGAAAGCCTTAGAGATCAGGGAAATAGTGATAGCCACCAACCTTACCTCTCTAGCTCCAAAGCTACCAAAAGGGGACCTACTTCCTGTCTACCCATGCCTTTATTGCCTTGCTGCTCTGCCCTCTCATTGGCTCTTAGCCCAGCTACCTCACTTCCTTGTCACTGCCTGTCTGTACAGACCTCCAGGTCTCTCTGGTTGGTACTGGGATTAAAGGCATGTGTCACCACCCTTGGCTGCTCCATAGTGTGTCCTTGAACACCCAGGGACCCTGCCTGCCACTGATCAGATTAAGGGTGTGTGCTACCACTGCCTGACTTTTGTGTTTACTTAATGGCTTGCTATTTCCTCTGATCTCCAGTCAAACTTTATTTATTAACATACAAATAAAATATCATCACTTTCCAGCACAAATAAAATATCACCACAACATACTGGCTCTTACTAATGTGTGAAGGAAGAAATGTTGAGGTTTGAGAAAAACAGCAAAACCAAAGCAAGTATTCCCACCCTTTCCCTTAGAGATGGTGTGCTGTGTATGTCAACTTTTAAAGCAGTCGCTATCCGGCTCATCAAGAAGGAAATATCATCTGTTAACAGTCTGATACACATGTATTTGCTCAGCATGGCAAAACAAGCAGAACCATGCAGCACAGACCAGTTTTGTGGTGTATTTGAGCTGGAAGGATAGGGAAGTTACTTTCTAAAACACAAACATCAGAGTCAGGCATGGTGGAGTTCACCTGTTAGCCCCAGACCCTGGGGAGGCTGAGATCAGAGGGTTAGTTCTGGTCTACATAGCAAGAACTTGTCTTAAAAGACAAGGGTTGGAGAGGTAGCCCAGTGGTAGAATGCCTGCCTAGCATGCACAGGCCTTGAATTTAGTTCTTAGTTCTGCAAACACACAGTAGGGCTGTCAAATGAAGATGCCTCACTATTCCTTCATCCACATTCTTGGGTGGTGTCTGTCTCCCTCTTAGAGTTTACTTCTCAAATAGTCTCCCAACTCTGAATTACCCTTCTCTGTAAACTGCCACCTCCAGCACTGGTTCTAGTCTGTGGGTCATTTTGTCTCCATCCCTGTAGTCCAGGCAGGGCTCTACTGGCTTTGTTCCCTGCTGCTCCTGCCTGACATGAGAGAGAGAGAGAGGGGGGGGGGGAGAGGGGGGGAGGGGGGGAGGGGAGGAGGAGGGGGGAGGGAAGGAGGGGGAGGGGGAGGGAGGGACGGAGTGGGGGGAGGTGAGCAATGGCACTGGGTCCTGAGATCCAAGATACCTCTAGTCTCTACAGGGATGTGACAGTTTCCTTCACAGTGCTGATGGGATCAAAGTCTCTGCTTTGTTCATAGACACGGATCCTGGTCACCCATGGTATCAGCTACCTGCCCCAAGTGGATGTCATCATTGTTATGAGTGGCGGCAAGATATCAGAGATGGGCTCCTACCAGGAGCTGCTAGACCGGGATGGGGCCTTCGCCGAGTTCCTGCGCACCTATGCCAGTGCTGAGCAGGACCTGGCCTCAGAAGATGACAGTAAGGATGGCAGGGGGACTCTCAGGAGCTGGCTCTGATCATCATAGCTGCTTATGGGAGGGTTTTACCTGTGCTCTAGGGGCACAGTTCATGAGAGTATTGGGCAACAAGCACATTGGGCTTTTGGGGACCAACAAATGGATAGACCTGCTTAACCTTGCAGGTCAGGTAGAAGGGTTCTCAGCACAGGGTACAAAGGGTTGGGTTTTGGCTTTGTGACCTTAAGGTTAGTCTTTGTCCTTCCTGTAAAGTACTTTCTCCTGTGGGCTTTAGGCTCCTCAATGGCTAAAATGGAGACAATAATCATAGTTTTTTCTATTCCTAGGGGGGCCAAGTAATAGTGACAACCATGATGTAGCTCAGAACAGCATGAGGCATATAGGATGTAGCCTAAGGCAGAGTGTGAACACTCACAGTGGCCATGTTCCTCAGAGCTTTGTGGTCCGGGGTCCCTTCCTTAAGACCCTCTGAGCTGTGTCTCTATTCCTGATAACCCCAAATAGCAATTCAGGGCCAGCCTGACATATGCTGGTGATTAGTGTGGTCTTGGGTATATGGGACATCCTGGGTGCTTGATAACTTGTTCCTCTGACACATGATACTACAGACATGACTGTTGCAGCCACCCCACCTGTTGTCCTGGGCCTCTGCTGTTGGCCTGAGTTTTAAGTGCCAGTTGAATCTGCCCCTGCAGACTTTGTTTCTGGGGAACTTAGGAAGCAGGTGCCAGGCTCCAGCAGCCTGGGTCCCTCTATCAGTGGCCAGCAAATTGGGGAACATTTTGCAGCCTTCTCAGGTAGGCTCTTGTTTTATTAGTCACACAGGCTCTCAGAGGACCCTCTGGTTAGCTACAGGGTGTGGCTGCTGTGGTGCCCCGTAGTGGCATTAGAGGGTTGGCTCCACTTCCTCACTGGTTGTCACTTGTCAATCATCCCATCTCCCATCAGAGGTGTACAAAGTGCCTGCTGTATTGAAGGTGCCCCTTTTCAGTGTTGTGTACCTTCATGTAGTGCACCGGGAACTGGGAGTAGAATGACAGATATGATCTAGTCTGTGTCTTGGAGTCTGGGAGGAGAGACAGACTAAATGACAAAGAATGTCATGGTGGTTCCTGCATCAGAGGAAAGGCCCCACCCACATCACCCTGAGGTGGGGTCCAGGATACATCTGAGCCGAGTGGCCTTGTCTCACCTTCATGTTGATCCTCATGTAGCTGGCCTAATGGAAGGGTCTGTGGGGCCTGGCCTTTTCCTAAGGGGACAATGGATTCACCTGCCTCCTACTGTCACACCTTCCCTGAGCCTATGACCTGCCTGACTACAGTACTTTCCAGGCTGGTTCCTCCCAACAGTGTGGGAATGGAACTTGGAGCTTTGCTCGTGCCAAGCCAGTGCTCTATCTCTGAGCTATGCCCACCCTCCTTTTTCTTCTTTATTGCCCATACTGGAGACCAAGCCCAGACCTTGTTGCAGGTTGGGCTGCATCCCCAGTCCTGCTTTTACTTTTCACATTGAGATGTTGTCCAGACTGGCCTTGAACTTACTGTCCTCCTGACTCGGCCTTAAGAGTAGCTGGGACTAGCTGGATCAACAACAGAGAGGGAGAACAAGGAATAGGAGACCATGGTAAATGAAGACCACATGAGAACAGGAAGAAGCAAAGTGCTAGAGAGGCCCACAGAAATCCACAAAGATACCCACACAACAGACTGCCGGCAATGGTCGAGAGACAGCCCGAACTGACCTACTCTGGTGATGGGATGGCCAAACACCCTAATTGTTGTGCTAGAAACCTCATCCAACTACTGAGGGATCTGGATGCAGAGATCCATGACTAGGCCCTGGGTGGATCTCTGGGAGTCCAATTAACGAGAATGAGGAGGGTTTATATGAGCGAGAATAGTTGAGACCAAGGTTGGATAAAGCACAGGGACAAATAGCCAAATGAATGGAAACACATGAACTATGAACCAATGGCTGAGGGGTCCACACTGGATCAGGCCCTCTGAATGGGTGAGACAGTTGATTGGCTTGATCTGTTTGGGAGGCATCCAGGCAGTGGGACCAGATCTTGTGCTCATTGCATGAGTTGGCTGTTTGAAACCTGGGGCCTATGCAGGATTGTTTGGCTCGGCCTGGGAGGAGGGGACTAGACCTACCTGGACTGAGTCTACCAGGTTGACCTCAGTCTGTGGGGAAGGCTTTGCCCTGGAGGAGATGGGAATGGGGGGGGGTTGGGGGGAAGGTGAGGGGGACGGGAGGGGGGAGAACAAGGGAATCCGTGACCGATATGTAGAACTGAATTGTATTGCAAAATAAATTAAAATAAATTAAAAAAAAAATTGTTACTAAAAGATGCACTATGTATTTATAACTGGAGTGATCACAGAGGCCACACAAGAAATAAAGCAGTCCTTATCAGAAAAAAAAAAAAAAAAAAAGAGTAGCTGGGACTGTGCACCATGCTTGGCTTCCCTGCTCTCCTGCTGGTTAAACACAATTGGAGCTTCTGGAGAAAGATGCTAGTCAGGGCTCTACCAGCCCAGGTGGGATGGGGAAACTGAAGCATGCATAAGGCAGGTCCTCAGCCCAGTTTACCCCTTCAGTCCTCTGGGTGGGTTAAGAAGAAGAAGAAGCACGGAGAAGGGGTTGCCTATGGCTCCTAACATTTCCCAGATCTCTTGACTTCCAGGCAGCAGAGTGATAACTGAGAAAGGTCAGTAGCATCAGGGCTGTGATGTAGGAGGATGTAGGCATCCTGGAACAGCTGCTGTTGCTGCATGCTTGGTGGGGACCTGGGATGCGCTTATTTCATCATGAGGCTTTGTGGGTGGCTCTGGGATGTATTTCCAGATCCAAGCTTGCTTATCTCCCAGGCCAAGTAACCCCATCCGGCATACTTCTCAGAGGCCATATTGGGAAGTGCTGGGCATATAGCAGATGGATAGGGAAAGGACAGGGTTCAGAAAACTGCTTTTCCATCCCTGGGCATGAAGGATGGTGTGGGTGACCCTGGCAGTGAAGGAGAGATGTGATGTAGCAAAATCCAGTGGCTGTACTAGGGTCCCCATCCTCTCTCATATGCAGTAGTGTGGGGCTGAGGTTCAGACCAAGGGCTCTTGGGCAGACAACTGAACCTACCCAACCTATTTTAAACAAACAAATGTGCAAGTAACCCATCAATCAGTCAGAGGCCTAGAGATGGAGTGGAATTCGGGGACTGAGGGCTCTAGACAGCCTGCTAGGGCAAAGTAATGGGGATGGTCTGTAGCCATTATGGCTATTGATGGTAAAGTAGGGTCTCAGGAAAGGGATTCTGACAAGTACTTCCTAGGTAAGGGAGCCCTAAGGTGATCCTGGTGGACCATCAGCCCATGGGCACCGGGTAGGTGGAGAAGGAGTCACCACAGAAACTCCTCTGAAGCAGGGGCAGGAGGGATAGGGGGTGTACCATGCATGATTGTGTGTGCTTATTTATGCCTGAAAAGTTCTGCTTGTTATCATTCACCCTAGTAACATGGCTGTTTGGGGGTTTGTATTTTTTTTTTTTTTAAAGCAAGAAGCAGTGGCCAGGTTATGGAGATAAAGGTAAGTCAAGTGCTTGTCTTAGAAACACGAGGACTTGTGTCTGATCCCCAGGACCCAAGTAAAGAGTCAGGTATGGGGAAGTGGAGATAGGCAGATCCCTTAGGCTCACTGGCTAGCCAGCCTACCCTACTCACTGAGCCCCAGGATGGGAGAGACCCTGTCTCAGAATTCAGGATGGACAGCACTCGAGAAACAACAGCCATGGTGTTGTAACCTCAGTCCATGTGCATATACACACAGACATGTATGCTCACAAAATAACATAATGAAAATGTACAGATACTGATGTTCAAGGGGATATTTAAAGAGCGAATCTCAGTCCTAGCCAGGTCCAGAATTAACCTGGAGCACATTCACAGATGTTCATACAAGCAGCACCTCACTGAGACTTGTGATGTCACCTCTGCCTCCTGCATATGAGGGTCAGGTACATTCCCGTTTTACAGATGTGCAGCTTGGCTGGGAGAGGTTTTGCATTTCCTTAGGGCACACAGCTGAGTGAAAGCTCAATCCCACTGACTGCTGGAACTGAGTCCCTTTAGGGATGCAGACAGGATCCAGGTATCTGCTCATGTACAGAGCCACCCCCACCCACCTCAGGGGGATTCTTTGTTAGCTTGGAGCCCTCCCCTGGCCCCATGCTCTTTAGCTGTCTGTGGCCCTCAGGACTGTCATGAGGTAGCCTTGCTCTGCATTTTGTCTTGATCTGTGTGTCATGCTTCTGAGTCCCCAGGTCATCCTGACAGTGTTGCTAGCTCTCTGCTTGTGTCTGTGAGTTGCCTCTGCCCTGCACACACGCACGCGCAGTATGCTTGGTGCTCCTAGTCACCATCAAGTGCCATTGAGTTCTGATCTTGTTGACACCAGTGGATCCTTCTGGGGTTAGGGCAGGCATCTAACAGCTGTATCCCCATGTGGCCTCACCAGTTGTTCAGACATCAAAACCTTATTGCTAGAGACATGGATGTTCTAACAGGTCTGCTTACCCAGGCTCTGGGCATCTCCTGGGTAATGTGACCACACAGGATGAGCTCTGGCACTGAGGGGGCCTCTGGGCCTTTGCCTGTGGTGGATGCCATTGTTACAATAGTTGACATTAGTTTGGTTTTGAGACAAGGCCTCAACATGTAGCCCAGGTTTTTAACCTGCAATCCTCTAGTCTCAGATGACAGCCTGCATCATGAAATGGGTGTGAATTTGTGTTAAGCAGTGCCCCCTACTGGATGGATGTTGAGAGCCCAATGTACTTGGCCCTGTCTGCCCTCCCTGCCTTGACTCCAGCTTCTCCCAGTGAGTGCTTTTTTTACCCATGGCTCCTGGTGCTATCTGCCCCCAGCAAAGCAATCAGGAGCAGAGGCCTGTACTTCTCTGAGGGTCTGATCTGTGGATGGAACTTGGAGCAATGTGCTTCTATCTTCTTAAGCTCCCTGGCAGTCAGAGTCACTGTTGCCTACTCTGGAAGTGACTGGGTTCTTGGCCTTTTGTTTGCTTTGCCCAGCTCTTGGTGCCACATTCTCCTCCCTTCCTGTCTTCTGCAGGTGTCAGTGGCTCAGGGAAGGAGTCAAAGCCAGTGGAGAATGGGATGCTGGTGACGGTGGGGAAACACCCTCAGAGGTAAGCATTGGGAGGGCATCCAGCCCTGCGTTGCTTCTGGCCCTGTATCTCTGCCTGTGAGAGTTGAGAAGGAGCAGGTAGCACCTCCACACTACCCACCACAGCTCTCAGGGATTTGGAATATGTGTACATCCTGCCCACCTATCCATTCCTCAAGAGCTTTCCCAGGAAGGAGCCAGCACTGACCTATAATTCACACAGGCCTGCCCTTCATTTGTTTGTTTCTACTTCTGAACCTTGCCCTGTGCATGACCTGTGTCATTCCTCAGGTTCCTGAGATGGGGCCTGACACCTTGGGTGATCACAGACAGTCACACTAATGGTGATGCTAGTCTGGGAGCTGGGCACAGTGTTAGCCTGCAGTCTACTGGCCTCCAATTCTCTCCTGGCCTGCTCCCATCTCACAGCAAACAGATAGAGGCTCACCATCTGGGCAGCTCTAGAGATGCCCAGCTCAGATTTGAACCAGTGCCCAGAGGCTCTGAGCCAGCAGCCCTAAGCTCTAGCTTATGCTCTTCAAAGATATTACTTGGGATTAATTGGAGAATTTTTTTTGAGGCAAGGTGGTGGTGTTTTTTGTTTGTTTGTTTGTTTGTTTTTAAACTCTTTACTTCTGGGGGCCCCACCACTCAGCTCCCAAATAAATACACAGAGGCTTATTCTTTCTTATGAACTCCTGGCCTTAGCTGTTTCTACCCAGCTTTTCTTAATTTAAATTATCTCATCTACCTTTTATCTCTGGACTTCTACCTTTCTCTATTTCTGTCTGTCCTTTCTCTCTTATTCCATGTCTGGCTGTGTGTCTCTGTGGCTGGCCCCAAGCATCCTCTTCTCCTTTTCTTGCTCTTCATTCTTTTTTTTTTCAGAGCTGAGGACCAAACCCAGGGCCTTGTGCTTTCTACCACTGAGCTAAATCCCCAACTCCTTGCTTTTCATTCTTTTTCCCAGCTTTCTTCTTCTATTTATTCTCTCTGCCTGCCAGTCCCACTATCCTTTCCCCTGCCTCGCTATCTGCCATTCAGCTCTTTATTAGACCAACCAGTTGCTTTACACAGGCACAGTAACACAGCTTCACAGAGTTAAACAAATTCAACATAAAAGAATGCAAAACAGCTTTGCATCATTAAACAAACGTTACACAGCATAAATAGATGTTACACATTTTCAACTAATATTATACAACAGCAGGGTCTTGTGTATGCCAGGCTGGCCTTGGATTGGATAAATAGCTAAGGATGAGCTTGAACGCCTGATCCTCCCGTTTCTACCTCTTTGATGCTGGGATTACAGGTGTGTGCCTAGTTTAATACCATGCTTTAGATGGAACCCAGAGCTTTATTCTACCAAACAAGCTACATCTCCAGCTCCCTGATCCTTTCTTTACATGAAATATTGTTCCCTCACACCTTCTGCCCATTGCTTTTCACACCTATCACAGCAGCCCCATTCCTAACATACACATCCCTTTCCATGGAAACATGTTCTTCTGGGGAGTGTCAACAGGGGCACAAGTATGTATGTGTTCATGTGTGTGCTTGCACTCCCTAAGGTTCTTCTTTGACATCCTACTCTCCTTGGCAACAGGCATCTCAGCAGCTCTTCTTCCCACAGTGGGGATGCTAGCCAGCAGCACAGCAGCACGGCCGAACTGCAGAAGGCCGGAGCCAAGGAGGAGACCTGGAAGCTGATGGAAGCAGACAAGGCACAGACAGGGCAGGTGAGTGAGACACAGTGCAGAGTGCTTTGCTTGGCATATGGGAATGCAAGCCTGCCAGGGCTCTATGTTTAGTTTCTATGCCGAAACCCAGGTCAGAGAGGCTAAGTGACTTTCCTGGAGTTGGGGTCTGAGCTGCTGTCTCCATGTTGGTACTTCAGTTTCTGCCTGTGCTCATGACTGCCTGACTGTGAGCAGCCTGGAGTATTGAATGGGACCTCCCAGGCTACAGATAGGCCAGCTGCAACCATTTCTCCATCCTTATTGTCACTTTGCCGAATGTGTTGCACTCCCTTGCACCTCAGGGCCTTTACACTTATGGGTCACCCCCTTCCTTTCCTATTTTCCATTCATAGCTGGTAAACTCTTCAATATGACTTCCTCAGGGAAAACCTACCCTGGAAAACCACCTGGGCACTTGCATAGCATTCTGTGCCTCTTATGGCTCTTCTCTGCTTATATGTTTGAGTGGGTGATGATGGATTGAGTGGGTGATGAGTGCTTGACTGGAAGCTATTGTGGGAAGCAGAAAGCCTGTCTTTGCTACTACTAGCTGACATCATTGATTAACAGGGTAGCAGGGTATCGAGGGCCTGGGCACAAGAGGGTGGGATGGGCTGTAAGGAGTCACAGGAGCTGCTATCCTCATGCTGGCACTCTATGGGTCCTAGGTGCAGCTGTCAGTGTACTGGGACTACATGAGGGCCATTGGCCTCTTCATCTCCTTCTTGAGTATCTTCCTCTTCCTATGCAACCATGTGTCCGCACTCGCCTCCAATTATTGGCTGAGCCTCTGGACAGATGACCACCCCACTGTCAATGGGACTCAGGAGCACAGGACGTTCCGACTGAGTGTCTATGGGGCCTTAGGCATCTTGCAAGGTATGGCTGTGGTTACTTCATGTGTAATTTCCTAACTGAGTCCCTGATGCACTCATGTGGACTGTTAAGTGAGTCTTCTTGGTGTATGAGTTTCTTCTGCATCCAGGCATGCTGCTGGGAAGGCGTGTAGTACTGTTTGTGGCTCTGAGTGTCAATGTCCCCATTTTACAGGTGAGGTGACTTACCTTGATTGATATGGGAGGGCCCCAGCTGACAGGGTTGGCAGTGCCAACTTCAGAGTCTGCCTGTTCTTGGTGAAAGAGCCTCAGGTAGAAGTTCCCAAAAGAATTCTGTTGACTGTGGGCTGTTTGGAGGAGCCACAGATGTCTCCTGATCTCAGAGGTAGCTTTGGAATAAGCCATCAGAAGATTAGGCATGGATGTCTTGAGTTTCTCCATCTATAACCTACTTCCCCCTGCCACAGAGCCAGGGACTGCAGTTTGGAGAAAGCAAAGAACTGAGAGGGTGTGGTATTTCCCTGGGTTCACACAGCATCAGTATCTGCTTCAAGAGCTGTGCTGTCTGGCACAGTAGCCATCAGTCATGGGATGTGATTTGAATTTGAGTTCATTAAAGTTAAAGGAAAATTCAGTTCTTCAGAAATGCCTGCAGTGTGTAGTATACAATGAGTGCTGGTTACTGAGGGCCACCATCACTGGCTTGCTGAGACACACAGCTAGTCTGCAGATGACACTTCCTGTATCTCATACTCAAATCTCTATTGCCATCCTAGGTGTGTCAGTATTTGGCTACTCCATGGCTGTGTCCATTGGGGGCATCTTTGCTTCCCGTCACCTGCACCTGGACCTGCTGCGCAATGTCCTACGCTCGCCCATGAGCTTCTTTGAGCGTACACCCAGCGGGAACCTAGTGAACCGCTTCTCCAAGGAGTTGGACACAGTGGATTCCATGATCCCCCAGGTCATCAAGATGTTCATGGGCTCACTCTTCAATGTCATTGGAGCTGTCATTATCATCCTGCTGGCCACACCCGTCGCCGCTGTCATCATCCCACCCTTGGGCCTTGTCTACTTCTTTGTGCAGGTGAACCACAGATGCTCCCTCATGTGCCATATCCTCAGAGGGCTGGTGAGAATGTGACCGCAACACTCAGCTCTGTTATTGTCTGTTGTGAATACTTAAGAGGGCTGCCTTTAATGTACAGCACCCATTTAAATAAATGTGCTCATCAGTTTTACTCTTTTGAGCTGTATATTAGGGGGAAAGCTCACGGCTGTCAAGGCAGTTGTTAATAGACTGAAGAACAAATTCTACAGTGGAGTCATGACAAACAGCAGCCTCATCAGGGTGGGTGCTAATGCATATAGCACATTAGAAAGCAGTTCATTTTGAGACTGATGTGGCCCTATGGGTCAGTCGACACCCCAGGCTGTTATTGCTGCTGTTAATACTACCCTTTTTGTTTAGTTCTGCTTTGCTGTCTTCACGTAAGTTTTCAATCTTTAAGGTGGTCTCATGGTCCAAAATGGTCACCAAAGTTTTAGCTATCATATCTATAGTTCAGACATTGAGATTAACACAAAGGAACAGAACAGGGAACCTGTGGCCTTTATATCAGAACTACTCATTTAAATCATCTAGTCCTCAAGCTCAGCCATATGACCATTATTTGCAAGGGAGGACTGGGTACATTGTGGTTTTCAGCAACCAGTTTCCTTCGGGAGAGGGGCAGCTGTTCTGGTTCGTGCCTTGTCCCCTTTCTTGGGTCATTTCTGTGTAGATTACATTTTCAGGTGACAGGTGAGAGAGTAGAGATTCAAAGAGGAAGCATCTTTCTCAAGTGGCAGAGCCAAGAGTGGGACCCCAGGTCTCTGTGGCTCTGAGGCATGTGCTCAGAGCCCTGGCTAAAGCATAGCCATTCATAAGGTTGGCTGTTGAGATTGCTGGGGGATAATGGCAATGTAAACTAACACCTGGTGGCATCTGCTTGTCATCCCAGCACTCAGGGAACCGAGGCAGGAGTATTCCATAAAGAAAGATGAAATTGTAGGGTAAAAGTCCATTTTCTGGACTTCCCTATAGCTTCTTTAAGTCAGTGCCACCTGTTTACTGTAACATCTGGACTGCATTTACCAAAATGTGGTAAATGTGCTCATGGCTGCCTGGAAAGCTTCCTGAAGGTTCCAGTTCAGAACAGGCACAGTGTAGCACTAGAAACTAGAAATGGTATGACCTTAGAGCTCCATGAGGAGTAAAGTGTTTTCCTTGTAAGCATGAAGCCCTGAATTGATCCCTAGATAAGCCAAGCCTGGGTCATCAAGATGCTGCCAAGCTTGATGGCCAAGCAGGACCCAATGGTGGAAGGTGAGAACTAGCTTCCTCAAATTGCCGTTGATCTCTATGTATGCTCTATAGCATGAATAAGTAAGTGTAAATTTAAAAAAAAGATAAGGAAAGGCAGGTGAGGTGTGTTTATAATCCTGGTGCTAGAGAGGCAGAGACGGAAAGACCTCTGGGGCTCATGGGCCAGGCAGTCTAGCCAGCGAGCTCTAGGTTCAGTGAAAGAGTCTATCTCAGAAACCAAGGTGGAAAAGAGATCAAGTAAGTCATGATATTAACCCCTGACCTCTACACATGTTAACATGTGTACACACAAATAACTTGTGGTGTGGTTGTATGCTGGACATGGTGCTGCTGTTGCAAGACATGAGCTGCCTACTCCCATACCCTGTGGATGAACTTCACAGGTGCTACAGTGATGGAGAGACACCAGACTGAGAGCTCCATTTCATGGGGAGGAGGTTTAAGAACAATGTAATGACTGTGGTGACTCAAGTCAGAGGAGTGGTAGTGCCTGAGGAAGGAGGTCATTGCCAGGATCCTCTGAGGAAATTGTGAACATGGAGAGCTTGATGGGGTTCACCAGGTGTAGATGAATGTGAGATGGTGATTTTCATTTGTGGGCTGAGAAGTCTCATGTGTGCTGGGCAAATCTATGGCCGTGGCTTCTCAGCCCCAGCCGTGAGTCAGTGTTTACTCAGTTTTGTTGCTCAAAGGATTTAGTACACCCCACAGCTACATTGTCATTTCTGTTACTATGACAAAATACTTGATGTAAACAGCTTAAGGGAGAAGATTTTCTTCTGTTTACAGTTTCAGTGCTGTCTGTCTGTGATAGTAAGGAGGGCATGATGTGGTCAGGAAGCAGAAGATGTTTATATTAGCTTACTAAATCCAGTCTTCATCCAGACTCCTAGACATGAGATGGTGGCTCTCACATTCAGGGCAGGTCTTCTGGCCTCAGTTAATCCTCTCTGGAAAATTCTGCATGTGCACTCAGGTGTGCTTCCCTGATCTTTTTGGTGGCTCTCAATCAATGCTACAGTCACTGTTACAACAGTATTTGTGTAGCACAGTTTAAAGTTGGCTTTGAGATACACATATTTATAGATGCCCACAGAGACTTTCCTCTAAGAAAGGTGTAATCATCATACTCAATTCTGTCTATCTGTTGTACGCAGACTTTTCTTTCCCACCAGCCAGTTCTCAAATAACTACACAGATTTACTGTTAATTATCAATGTTTGACCAATAGCTCAGGCTTGTTACTAGCTAACTCTTACATTTTAAAATTAATCATATTTCTTATCTACACTCTGCTTGGTACCTTTTCTCAGTACAGCAAGTTCATCTCCTGCTTCCTCTGCATCTCCTTGTGACTCCCAAGACTCCTCCTCTTCTTTGAATTCTCTTTTTGTCTGCTAGTCCTGCCTAACCTCTACCTGTCCAACTATTGACAAGTCAGCTTCTTTATTAAACCAATCACAGTGACATTCACACAGTGTAAAGGAATATTCCTCTTCTGTCTGTCTGTCTGTCTGTCTGTCTTAATTTTTGTGGCACTGGGAATGAAAACCAAAGTGTTAGACCAGTGTCTTCTGCTTAGCCATACTCTTCCCACATCCCCTTATACATTTAAATTTAGGCTCTACTTATCCATATCATTTTCAGTATATTAGTTACATTTCTATCAATGTAATAAAACCTCTATGACCAAGGCACCTCATCAAAGGAGAGTTTATTTGGGCTTACAGTTCCAGAGGGAGAAGAGTCTATCACAATTACATTAGGGAATCATGACAACAAGCACCAGCTGTGATGGCTGGAACTGCTGAGAACTCACGTCTTGAACTATGAGACGAGAGAGCAAATGGGGAATGGCATATGGCTTTTTTTTTTTTTCGAGACAGGGTTTCTCTGTGTAGTTTTGCGCCTTTCCTGGAACTCGCTTTGTAGACCAGGCTGGCCTTGAACTCACAGAGATCTGCCTGCCTCTGCCTCCTAAGTGCTGAGATTAAAGGCGTGTGCCACCACCGCCCCGGCATATGGCTCTTAAAACCTCTAATCTTTCCCCAGTAGTTATTGTTGCACTCCTTTGTTGTCCATGGCAACTGCTGGTCACACTGCTGAGAATTCCTGGGCCTGGCCTGGTCCCATGTGCACTCCTGTAGAGGTTACCTCAGGGGACTCAGACCAGGCAGTAGTCTGTGCTCCTCTGCTTGTATTAAAAAGAACAAATACTTTTTTAGAACTCAGATCATTCCTGACCACAATCCATGTCAGATTAGATTTTTACAGTAATGAGATTGGAAGTGGAAAATGAAGTGATTTGGTCAGGGAAGACTCGGTAAGTCTGAAAAGGAGTGGCCTGATGAGACCAGGCTGGGGGTAAAGTGGGCGAAACATGCAGGAGGACAGGGGACAGCTGGTGCAGAGTACAGAGTTGACAGGATGGTGCCTCGAGGCTGCCACATCTGTGCATGGCCTGGTGGGAGCCACTGGTATGTCCTGTGCTTGGCTGGGGCAGCCTCCTTGGGGCCATCTTTTTTTTTTTTTTTTCATTTTTCTTTATTAAAAAATTTTCTACAAATTCTACATACCACTCACAGATCCCACCTCCTCCCTCCTCCCACCCCCAGCCCTCCCTCCCAAGCCACCCCACGTCCCCCAAATCAAGGTCTCCCATGGGGAGTCAGTAGAGCCTGGCACACTGAGCCTAGGCAGGTCCTTGGGGCCATCTTTATTAACTTGCCCTGCTGCAGTGGGTCAAGTCAGCAAAGGGACAGGAAGGACACCAAGGATCAAGTTACTGCATATTAGTGACCCATCAGCACCTTGAGAACTGGGGCCCTACTCTCATTAGTCTCCTTTTTACAGAGGCCAAAAGAGCTCACAGGTCCTCAAGTGATTAATGTAGTGTCTATTCATTGGCTTCTTGTAGTTTCCAGAGAAAGGGTACTGGGATTTTTCTGCTTTCAATACTTGCTGAGCATCTGACTAGGGCAGAAGCGGGGTGGGGGTGGTATATGTCTACAAGGATAGGTGAAGCAGTGTAGCTAGAGTTTTCCTGCCTGGCCCACAGTCAGGACAAATCTCTCTCACCTGCCAGTCCCACAGCCGCTCAGACCCAACCAAGTAAACACATTGCTTACAAACTGTATGGCCGTGGCAGGCTTCTTGCTAACTGTTCTTATATCTTAAATTAGTCCATTTCTATAAATCTATACCTTGCCACATAGCTTGTGGCTTACCGGCATCTTTACATGCTGTTTGTCATGGTGGCGGCTGGCAGTGTCTCTCTGACTCAGCCTTCCACTTCCCAGCTTTATTCTCCTCCTTGTCCCGCCTACACTTCCTGCCTAGCCACTGGCCAATCAGTGTTTTTTTTTGACCCATCAGAGCAACACATTTGCCATACAGAACATCCCACAGCAAAGCAGGTCTTAAGGGTAACATGATTATGACCCAGTGGCTGGGATGGGGACACAGAAAGGAAGTGGTGACAAGCCCAGGACAGCAGGAGGAGGCAGAGCCAGGTACAAGAAGTGGGGGCCAAGTCAGCAAGGGACAGGAGTGACCCCGCTGAGGGAGGAGACAAGAGTTGCTTAGTCTCTCAATATGCCAAATGGGATGAAAAGAAGACTACAAAGGCCTCATCCCTTATATATAAAGAACTATTTAGGTGTGCTGGCTAGTTTTATGTCAACTTGACACAAGCTAAACTCATCTGAGAGGAGGGAACCTCAGTTGAGAAAATGGCTTAAGACTGGCCTCTAGGCAAGTCTGTAGGGCGTTTTCTTAATTAGTGATTGATAGGAGGACCCAGCCCACTGTGGGTGGGGCCACCCCTGGGCTGGTGGTCCTGGGTTCTAAAAGAAAGCAGAATGAGAAAGCAATGGGAAGCAAGCCAGTAAGCAGCACCCCTCCATGGCCTCTACATCAGCTTCCGCCTCCAAGTTCCTGCCCTGCTTGAGTTCCTGCCCTCTCTGCTTTTTAATGATGAACTGTCATATGGAACTGTGAGTGAAATTAACCCTTTCCTTCCCAAGTTGCTTTTTGTTATGGTGTTTCATCACAGCAAAAGTAACCCTAACTAAGACAATAGGCAACTAAATAAAGCTAGGAACAGGAGAGGTGGCCCTCCCCAAAGAAGGGCACATCAATTGGTTGTCCAGTGCTAAAGGGTCAGCCCTGAAAGCATACATATAGGTAACATTATTTGGACTCAAATAGGTTATATTTAGGAATATATATGTGTTTACATCTACTTATATACATGCAATAATGTTAAGTGAAAGAAGAGACCATGAATTTGAAGAACAGGGACGGGCATATGGGAGAGTGTGGAGTTGCCATGCGTGTGAGGCTGCTGACACAGGCAGTTGCTCCTGGTTTAGTGGAATCCAGGGGGTTCAATGCTTGTTGACAGACACGTGTATGTGACATGTGCAGTGTATGTGCATACAAACATGTGAGACTCACACAGAAGAACTTACCAGTAGCTCTTACCTGTTGTTCTCACAGTCCACTGTGCAAAATGGCTTTAGTGTTGCTACTATACAGAAGGAACCAAGGCTAAGACAGCACAGTGACCGGGCTGGGTTTCTGTGTTAGTAGCAAATAAAGATTAAAGAGGTCTGTCAGTCACAAAGCCTGTTTCTCAACCTGTACTTTTGGGAGAGGAAAGCCCCAAACATTTAGGACTTCTGAGTGGCCAGACAGTCTAGAGGTTATTTCAGGTCCATCTTGCTACTTCTTAGCCATGGACCCAAGGAGGAGACCAGTTGTACCTCTTTGTCTCCACCCAAAAGCAAGAAAGAGCACTGTCTGGGTTCATAGGTGGCAGACAGGGGATATGCATCCAAGTAGCTGTGACTACTGTCACCGGCATTACTGTCCCATGGGTCACCATGTAAGCAGCCCATCTCCAATGTTTTGATCTCTGGAGGTGTCAGCCATGTCTAACTTCTCCCAGTATACCCCAGGAGGATGGGATGAGGGGCTAGCACTGATTCTGTGTGTGTCTCTCTTTATTCTACAGAGGTTCTATGTGGCCTCCTCCCGACAGCTGAAACGCCTAGAGTCTGTCAGCCGTTCCCCTGTGTATTCACACTTCAATGAGACCTTGCTGGGGGTCAGTGTTATCCGTGCTTTTGAGGAGCAAGAGCGCTTCATTCGCCAGAGCGACCTGAAAGTGGATGAGAACCAGAAGGCCTACTACCCTAGCATTGTGGCTAACAGGTGGGGGTAGTGGTCAGTAGGATAGAGGAAGCCAGCTGAGTGCTTAGTCCCTCAGCCTCTGTTTCTTCTGGAAGGGAAATGGAAAAAGAAGGGCCATCCAAAGTGCACAGGATCATGGTGGTATGTGCCTGAAGGAAGATTACCATGAGTTTGAGGTGGCCTTGATTACCTAGCGAATTCCAGGCCAGCTAGGCTATAGAATGAGACCTTGTCTCGAAGATAAAGCAATCCGGGGACTGGAGAGATGGTCTGGGGCTAATATTATTTACTGTGCAAGCATGAGAACCCACATTTATGTCCCCACATACCCTTGGCATTGTGGGGTGCAGATGGGAGGTGGTCCCAAGAGCTCAATGTCCAACCTTGTTAATAGCAGCTTTTTTCTTCCTCATGTCAAGATCCATCTCTTGCCAAGGGGCTGATTTTATTTATTTATTTTGTAATTATTGCTATTATTTTGTGGTGGTGACTCTCAAACCCAGGGCCTTGGGCATGTCAGGCCAGTGATCCACCGCTGAGCTCTGCACCTGCCCCTGTCCCTGTTTGCAAACAGCAGTGCCTCTGGCAGTCGATGACATTTTAGGAATTTCCAGGGAATTATTTTTTGAATTTAAAGATTTCCTAAGAAAAAGTCAATCTTTCTAAAAGCAAACTTGAGGTTCCAAGATGGGGATTGCTTCTAGAGAATTCTATTTTAGTCCCCAGGCAAGCCAGACTTATGAAGAGCTGTTGGACTCAAATCCCATGGGCCCTTGGCATACCGCCCCCGCCCCCCTGCCCCCCTCCCAGTTCATATCTTGGATGAGGGGTACCCACAGGCCTTTCTCTAGAAGTGCTAGGAAATTAGGTCAGTTGGCAGATGGGTTTAGCTCTGCCCCATGAGCATAAAGCTGGTTATCTATCTGTCTGTCTGAGATACTCCTACATATCTCCTTGCAGGTGGCTTGCTGTGCGTCTTGAGTGTGTGGGCAACTGCATCGTGCTGTTTGCTGCCCTGTTTGCTGTCATATCCCGGCACAGCCTCAGTGCTGGCTTGGTGGGCCTCTCGGTATCTTACTCGCTGCAGGTAGAAGGCTCTTTCTTGGGTTGAATGGTCTCCTCATGGCAACCACATTTTGAGTTCCTGGACCTTGGCTTTGGGTACCTGCAGGAATGGAGAAAGGAGAGGGCTTGAAATGGAGTTTGAGAAGTTGGTACAGAGCATGGGAATCCTGACACACAGCCTGCATTCTTCATCAGTCAAAAGATTCTCAGCGACTTGATGCTTTCAAAGCTATGACTTTACCTCTGAGTTCTGTGTTAGTTGCATCTCATGATGTTTGTCATACTGAGCTCAAAATATTTTCTTTTGCGTGATTGAGATGGGTTATTACTCTGTAGCCCAGTCTGGCCTAGAACTTAACATAATTCTCATGCTTCAATCTCTCTGGAGCACCGGGATTAATTATGGATATGAACCATCACATGAAAATCACCCAGTTTCAGAATATTTTCCAGTTTCCTGTATGACTTCTCTTTTTGTCTGCCTTTTCTTTCTTTCTATCTTCTCTCTTTCCCTCCCTCCCACAGTAAACATGTAGAGGTCAGAGGACAACTCTGTGGAGTCAGTTCTCTCCTTGCATCTTTCCATGGCTCTGGAGGGTAGAACTCAGGTTGCCAGGCTTGCTCAACAAATGCTTTGCCCACAATGCCATCTCACAGCTCTTGACTGCTCTTGAAAGGTGTGATCCCTAAGAGGTGCAGTGTGTCCACTCTGGGTGATAGCTCTATATGGGTTACTCATTTCTGTATTTGTTTGAATGATATAATGCATACTTAATGAAAATGAAGCCACACTTTCCCCGAGACCCCACATGATTCTCTTCACTGGCAGATAACTTCATACTTGAATTGGCTTGTTCGAATGTCCTCTGAGATGGAGACCAACATTGTGGCCGTGGAAAGACTAAAGGAGTATTCTGAAACAGAGAAGGAGGTAAGTCAGGATCCCACCCTGGCCCCTTGACCTTGGCCTTCCAGACACCCCTTGGGTGTCCTCTGCCAACTCACAGGGTGAGCTATGTGCCTTCCAGGCCCTCTTTGGCTTGTCCTGTCTGTTTTTAACACTTACTAAGAACCACCTTGTTTTAGAAGGAAATCATCCACATGCCCTGTTTTCCCCAAGATACCTGTGGGCTGTGTCTCTTACTAAGGAGCATTTTCCCCTGTGATTCTTTCCTTCACTTGATGATGTCACAGAGAAAGTCTTAGCCCTGGTTGTCACTCGAAGCTCATGGCCACCTTATTAATTAAGGTGGTTCCCCCACAGCTGGCAGATAAACTGCAAACTTCACTTTCACAGCCTCTAACAGGCAACCTCTGCCTGCCAAAGTTACCTGCTATTTGCTATGTCAGTTTACAGGGGCTCTTTTTATGGGGAATCAAATGGAATTAAATTGCATCAGTGCAAAAATTTTCCCTAAGTTGAAGAATTGAGTGGAAATGAATTGAATAGAAGTGTTAGAAGGGGCTGGGGAGATAGCTCAACGGGTGAAGAGTTCAGATCCCTAGAACCTACATAAAGACTGAGTTTGGCAGCTTGCACTTGCTGATTTCTCTTATCCCTCTTGTTGTAATACAGGCTCCCTGGCAAATCCAGGAGACGGCTCCACCCAGCACCTGGCCCCATTCGGGCCGTGTAGAATTCCGAGACTACTGCTTGAGGTATCGAGAGGACTTGGACTTGGTTCTCAAGAACATAAATGTCACCATCGAGGGTGGAGAAAAGGTGGGTGTGCCATCTTCCATCCTCACTAACTCAGTCAATGGAGTGAGGAGTAAAGGAGGCTGTGTGCCATCCTACATTCCCATTGACTTAGGGTCCAGCATGAACCCCCACATCAACCAGTAGTTAGTCACAGCTCATACTATAGGATTGAGGTGCTTTTACAGGGAGGAATCATGGGAATAATAAAAGATGCTGAGTATATTCAACAGGTGGCAAAGTGGACCTGAAGGACAAGACCTATGGAAATGCAGATATGTTTGGGGGAAACATTTGAATGAACTGTAAATACTAAAATGTTCCCTCTGCTTTTTTTGGACAGTTGGAATATGTAGCAGTTCTGGCCCAACCCCCTCCAGGCTTTTTATAGAAAATCTTAGCCCTCCAGTTCACCCCAGTTCCTCCTGTGGGGTCCATGTGCCTATGTGGTCCCTTTAAAGCATCGGCATTTGTAAACTGTAGAGTAATAAGATGCTGCTGTCATCACCAGGATGACTTATAGGGACATGTAGTTCTAAGCTATTCCTGGAAGACATTTCAGACTATGACCTATAGAATTTTCTCAGAAACTTGGTCTGGGTTCACCCTAGGCATTTGCATCTTGTAATATTGATTTGTTAAATTGTCCATCCACATGTGTCAGAGTCTTCTGTTTCTATGAGATAGTCTCTGAGTCTTTATGTGTTTATGGGGATTCAAGTACGTGTGCTGGGCTGCGATAATGGTGGGCGAGCCCATCTCAAGCCCAGATGTAAAAGAGAGGAGAAAGAACTGTCACTGGACATTGGGAATGTCAACCATTGGCCTGTAACTGGGGTGCCCGCCCAGGCCATATCAGAGAAGTTCAGAGGCTTTGCTTGAATCTGAGGTGTTGTCATGGCTCCAGGAAGGAATTCCCGTTAGAGGAGAAAGGAACCATGTGGGAAGCCAGGAAGCACCTTATTATTTTCTGACTCTCTTTAATTGAACATAGCATAACTCACCTAAACATTTCTCTGCACCCTATTCCTTTGAGCATCTCTACTGACTTATATTAAGTCCTTAGCCTTTGGAAGCCTGCAAAGCAAAGAGCATCCTTTCCAATCTTTTGTCAAAGTGGCCCCTGAAGGTAGGTCTTGGAGAAGCTGGGGGGTGAGCACCTTGATAGTAGCTAAATCAACTAGATGACCACAGCTCTGACCCAGCCACTTGCTGGGAGAACATTGAATCTGCAGCGTTCTCACCTCACCACAGTCCCTTCCTGTCCTGCAGGTTGGTATTGTGGGCCGTACAGGAGCTGGGAAGTCATCTCTCACCCTGGGTTTGTTCCGGATCAATGAGTCTGCAGAAGGGGAGATCATCATCGATGGGGTGAACATCGCTAAGATTGGCCTGCACCACCTGCGCTTCAAGATCACCATCATCCCTCAGGTGGGCGAGGCTGGTGGTTCCTGCACATACTGAAGCCACACCCTCTGTATCCATAGACTCAGCCAACTGTAGATGGAGAATGGTGTTTTTGCATTCATGTATTTACTGGGAGGAGGGGAACAGGTCATATGTATGAAGATCAACTACAGGAATCAATTCTCTATATGTGTAATTCTGAGGTTAGAATTCAGGTCATCAGGCTTGGTGGCATGTGCCTTTAGGTCACTGAGCCCATGGCTAGTTTTTTTTTCAGGTTTAGCATCTGCACTTAATACCATACATAGATTTTTATCCCCAAGTGATGTGATGCACAGCCATTTTCCCAGTATTTTCTTGGTATTAGGTAGTACATCATCTAGACATGGCTGTATGTAGGAGCTGTGAGTAAGTTATGTGAAAATACTATACTGTTTCATACAAAGAACCAGAGCATCTATGGTTTTAGATGGTAACACTGTCTTCTCTGCCAGTTGCAGGAGTCAGCGTGTTAATCTCTAACACTTCCTGGAGCTAAGCTACAGATAAGAATTTTCTAAACCAATCCCTGTGGGCAACAGTTCCCTAAGGCATTATTTGTGGTTGTGATTTTTCCTTAACTTTCTCTGAGAGTCTTTTCTGAAGGTGGGAATGAGGGAGTGTAATTGTTACATTTCTGTTGCTGTGATGAAATACCACCACTAAAAGCAACATAGAGGATTTACATATTGAAAGTTTGGAGGAGTTTTGCAAGAATAAAGGTTTTGGTCCAGTTTACCCAGGGCTTTTCAGACATTTCCTGTTACAGACATCCTACAGAGTTCATACTTTGGAGAGAATCTGAGATCTCTTCCTGTTGTAGTGTGAACATCTCGTTTTTTCTATCTATGAGCTTTCCTGGTTTATTGTGGTGTGACTGTTTTGTTAGTTACTTTTCTGATAGTTGTGACAAAACCTCTGACAGAGTCATCTGCAGGAAAGAAAGGTTTATTTTGGTCACAGTGTCACAGGGTTGCTTTCTACTATAGTGGGGGAAGCATGGTCACACAGTAGGTGTGTGGTGGGAACCCAGCCAGCATCAGAGCCAAGTCTAACCTGCTTTCCCCATACAGGCTCCACAACATCCTAAAATAACACCACCAACCAGGGAACAAGTGCTCAAAACATCAGTCTGTGGGGAGCCTTCTAGATTCAGACCCTCACACATGCTATCTACTGTCCTTGCACAGGATCCTGTTTTGTTCTCGGGTTCTCTCCGCATGAACCTGGACCCTTTCAGTCAATATTCTGATGAAGACGTCTGGATGGCCCTGGAGCTCGCTCACCTGAAGGGCTTTGTGTCAGCTTTGCCTGACAAGCTGAATCATGAGTGTGCAGAAGGCGGAGAGAACCTGAGGTAGGTAGGCAGGCAGGGGCTGGTGCCTATGTGCTAACTTCCAGCCTCCTGCTTCAGTGCTAGGGTGGTCAGCCGGGAGCTGTGCTGCTCATCCTGGCTGGGCTCATTCATGGGACAGGGTTGGGGGTACAGCTGACTTTTGGCTGATCTACTTGGCCTCAGTGGGGTCATTGCACATATTTTCATCCTCCAGCAGACTTGCCCAGGCATGCTGTCATAGTGATGGCAGATGTGTAAGAGTGAATATGCTCAGTGTCCATTCCCACGTTAGGCCATTCATTGGCCAGCATCCTGTTGGCTAAAGCCAGACCCATAGCTGATTCTGCTGCAGCTCAATGATATCATGGATACTAAGCCACTCTGTCACCCACACCAAAATGGCCTGATACTTTGAATATCACCTCTGAGCCTTTTGTTGGGGATGGTTCTAAGCCCATTTCTTGCTCACCAGGAAGTGTAACATGATTGATATTTGTCACAGGCATGGACATGGGTGTGGACTTGTTCTTCTGCCCAAAGCCCACCCCCAGACAGTCTGCTAGCTTTCTTCCCTCCAGGCCTGGTTCAGGATCAGGGTAGTTTGAGCCCCCATCTCTAGGCTTTTCTCCCTTCCTAGTGTTGGGCAGCGCCAGCTTGTGTGCCTGGCCCGGGCTCTGCTGAGGAAGACAAAGATTTTAGTGTTGGACGAGGCTACAGCAGCTGTGGACCTAGAGACAGATGACCTCATTCAGTCCACGATTCGGACACAGTTTGAAGACTGTACTGTGCTCACTATTGCTCACCGGCTTAATACCATCATGGACTATACAAGGTAAGGCCCCAGAGTGGATCTGTGGGCCTACAGGGTTGATCCTGTCCAGTCATATTCATTCATTCATTCATTCATTCATTCATTCATCACCATCCTTATGCTCAGGGCAACCCCAATTGGTGGAACTCTTCTGTCATAGGAAGAACCAGGTTATCCAGTGTTATTTCAGTCAGCATATTGATATGCATGCGGGGCCTGCTATAAACCCCATGTTATTCTGGACTCAGGGGTTCCCTCTCAAAGCTTAGGGAATATCTTAAGGACCAGGACACTTAATTAAAAGAGAGGGACAATGATCACAGCAACACTGATTTCAGAAGGTGGCATGTGCTGTGTATAAGTGATAACAAGGAAGTAGTAGGGTGGGTACCCAGATGAGCCCATCTCTCCAGCCTCTAGAGTTCTTAATACTTTCTGCAGAGCAGGTAATCTCACAGATATTAGACACATCTCTTTGCGTAATGCTCACGTCTGCATCCCTCTCCATGCAGGGTGATCGTCTTGGACAAAGGAGAAGTTCGGGAGTGTGGTGCACCCTCTGAGCTCCTGCAGCAGAGGAGCATCTTCTATAGCATGGCTAGGGATGCTGGCTTGGTGTGAGCTGGGTGCTGGTATATCTGGTAAGAACTATAGGGCCAGCATCCCAGTGTCTAAGGATGAGCCAGCAACCCTGGGAACCCAAGCCTCACAGACAGAAACCAAAAAATAAAAAGAAAACCAAACTAAAAAGAAGCAAAACAGACAAAGCAGCAGCCACCATCTGGCCCCATCCTGGATCTGACCTTGAAGAAACTGGGAGACAGGTGTATCCCACTTTGAACACACATCTGGCCTCTGGTACCACTTGTGAGGTTCCTGGAAGTTCACCTGTGCTCTAGCCCTAGCTCACAGCAGGGCCTAGGGCAGCTAAACTTCTGGAGAAATTGCTGGTGTCGAACACACTAGTTAGTGACCAAACACAGCCATTGCCTCATGTCTCTCCAGCCACATTCATGGATGCCAAGGCTTGGAACCTCTCCCTAGCCTGCCAGCTCTTGTATCACTTCCATGGCCCTGTTGGTTCCAGAAGAGTGCTTCCTGTCTTCAGACCTGCAGTTGAAAGCATGGGAACAACAACAAAACAAAACAACACACACACACAAAAAAAAAACCAAACAAAACAACCAAAACCAAAGCTGTTGCCTCTGTGTAATGTCCCCTTGCCTGCCATCTGGTCTTCAGGCACTCTGACACTGTTCCCTGCACCTAGTGCAGCTCTCACAGGACTTGCTTTAGAAGCAGCCTTGTGAAGGGACCTTGCCAGACAGGCTCAGAACCAGGCCAGGCAATACTGCCTTCCCAGGGACTTACATCTTGCCCCACCATCCCTCCCTTGCTTTCTGCATCTTCCTATCTATTGCTGGGGAGGGCTTGCTCCTCTCAGAAGGTCTGTGAGTAGCAAAAGTCAAGAGAATGAGGGGCAGTACCCACAGATGAGAAGGCTGGTACCAAAGACAGAGCCAGAGTCCCCTCCAGGACAAGAAGACCATTAACAAACAGCAATGACCCCCTCATACCCCCCCTCCATTTTTAAGGATTGTTCCAGAGAAAAAGACGGTCCCAAGAATTTGGTATCTAGGGAGGAGGTACTGGACTCAGGGAATAGCCATGCCCAGCTCTGCACTTGATCCTCAGTCTGAATCCTTCAAAGTGGTCCTCTAGGTGTTTGGGTTACAGACCAAAGAGAGACTCCCATGGGCAGTGAAAACTTACTGCCAGCTACAGTTCATACATGCTATGAATTTCAGCGCTGATTTTCTTTAGGTGGCAATATGTGTATTTATTATTTTTGTAAATTGTAACATTCTTTCACGTTAAAGGACCCAGATTTCTCCTGGGGGTCTTTTTGTAAGGACACTGGAAACGTGAATATTTGCAAATAATTTGCAGTAAAGAAAAATATTTTATTTCTTTCTAAACAACCATCTTATTTTCTTTTGGGCACAGACAAAGGTTTCCAACCTCCACTCTGGAAGAACCAGGCTAGGAGAGCTATGTTACTGCTGTTGTCAGAAGTGGCGGGACAGGACAGAGAGGTGGCTCAGCAGTTATGAGTGCTTGCTCCTCTTGCAGAGGACTGCATCAGGTGACTTACTACTGCCTGTATCTCCAGCTTCAAGGGGTCCAGTGCCCTCACAAATTAAAAATAAAAAAGAAATGGGAGAGGCTAAGGTTAAGAGCTGCCTGGGGTCTGGCAGTGAGTCAGAATGGTAAAGTACACAAATACCTGGGCTTGAGTACTGTCATTTTTTGGTCATGTGACCCTAGGCAAGGCACTTAGGCTGTATGCCTCAGTTCTGTCTGCGTAAGGTAGCCACGTTCAGGTTCTGAGACAAAAGCTACAAGTGGCCCAAATACTTTGCTGTAGTGGGTGGGGCTGAGCTGCAGTTAACAAGGCTTAAGATCTTGGGAAATAGGGCTAGTGAGATGGCTCAGTTGGTAAAGGGCTTGCTATCTGTTCATGAGAGCCTACATTTCAATCCTCAACATAAATGCTGGTATATGCGTACAATTGTATATGTATATACATAGTGTTTATATGCATATAAACAGTATATGCATATAATCCCAGCACTGGGGAGGAAACAGGAATATCCCTGGGACTTTCTGGCCAGCCCGCTTAGCCAAATCAGTGAACTCCTTGTTCAATAAGAGCTTAAGGTAGGGGCTGTAGCAATGGCTCAGTGGTTAAAAATGCAGGATACCGCCGGGCGGTGGTGGTGCATGCCTTTAATCCCAGCACTCGGGAGGCAGAGCCAGGCGGATCTCTGTGAGTTCGAGGCCAGCCTGGACTACCAAGTGAGTTCCAGGAAAGGCGCAAAGCTACACAGAGAAACCCTGTCTCGAAAAACAAAAAAAAAAAAAAAAATGCAGGATACTTTTGCAGAGGACCCGGGTTCAGTCCGCAGCACCCACATTGAGCAGCTCAGAAATTTCTGGCCTCTAAGGTCACCTGCTCTCATGTGCACATAAACACAAACTTATGCACATATACATAATTAAACATAAAATGAATCTAAAAAAGATTTTATGTTTTGGCTGTTATTCCAGAGGACCCGGGTTCAATTTCCAGCACATGGTAGCTCACAACTCACAAATGTCTGTAACTCCAGTTTATTTTGGTCTCTACGTGAACCAGGCATAAATATTGTGCAGACACATGCAGATAAAATACATTTTTTAAAGGTAGAGAAAAATATCAAACATTAGCCTCTGGCCTTCACACAGGTGCACACAAAATGGACACAAGCTTGACAATCTCCAAGATGATTTGGTCCCCTCTCCAGAGTAGAAACTCAAATTGGTCTCTTGTCCTTGCCACTGGCTTCTGGGTGGGAGATGGGAGAATGTGCATGACAACCTCTCTTCAGTGTCTAAAACTGGGGAAGACACTGTTCCCTCAATCCATTGGCAAAGTCAGCTCCCTGCTTGGCCACAACCAAAACAAAGGAAGCAGGGAATATGCAGAGGATATTTTCTCAATGACTGCATGCCATAGTGCTCTAGGATTTAGATGGTGGGATGGTGAGACTGGGTGCTGGCTTTCTGAGTTTGGTCTAGGTGAGTGTGGGTAGTAAGGAATATCCTATGGGGGTGATGGTGGGGGACAGCAAACAGTGTGTACAGGCACATGTAGCCTGCCATTGAAACCATTGGTCTACCTCAATGACAAAGCAGTGGGAGTGGGGAGCCCTGACGGTAAGACTCAGAACCATCTGGACCTGTTGGCTGGACCTGAACCTTATATATGGGGTGTGTTTCCTGCCTCAATTCCAAGCCAGATCCTCAAGGACTTCAGAGCTCACTGAGGGAAGAGCTAGGATAGGGCACTGAGTTTATTTGCCCAGTTTATTTACTCTGTGGAGAATCTGTTAAAGAAAACAGTCAAATTCTCAGATCAAGACTTCAGAGCCCAGGAGCTCCCCAAGCTCTCCCAATGTCTGTCCTTAGCTATGCCTTCCAGTTAAAATTACCAACTCCATGAAACATGTCAGTGGTGTAATCAGGTCAGTCACATCCTCCTGTGTCCTCTCCCAGATCCTGTTCAAGCTGGCTTTGCTTCAGGGGCCTCTGCCATCTGTGTTTTCTCTAGAGCACCTCCCACGGCTCCACACAGAATGTAAAAAGGGCCTCTTGAACATAACCCATCTAGGAACTGCAGATCCTGCCTTGATGCCACAGAGGTCAGGACACCCTGCCGGCTGGGGTTTAATGAGTATGAAACAGTTCAGAAAAAACATCTGATACAGTGCCTGGACCCCAAGACTACTTGCCAACAGAAAGCTTGTATTTGTTAGTCCCTCCTTCCTGTCCCTGGCTCACCCAGTCAGTATTTATTGGGTGTCCCTGTTTTGTACTGTGCAAGGTTCTGGAGACACATAGTAAACATCCAATTTCTCAAGTAAATCTCTCTAAGAAGGAAAGGAAGCTTGCCCCAACCTCTGCCCTTGAGGTGGGAGTCTGGGACGGAAGTTGGTTCTGGGCATGTGCTGAGGAGATGGAGAGGCCTGATGGCTGGAAAGGTAGGCTGCTGAGCAGAGATTGCCGTCAAAATTTTCTGGCCTCAGTTTTCTATCAAAGGGCTTTAGTGACTGCCAATACATCCTTGAGGGATGTAGGAAGGAAGGGCTTGATGATGGTACTACTTCCTTTGACTTAGTTTCCTGAATGTGTTCCATCCCAGCACCACATAAAAGAAAAAAAAAGCCAGGTGGTAGTGGTGCACGCCTTTGATCCCAGCACTCGGGAGGCAGAGGCAGGCGGATCTCTGTGAGTTTGAGGCCAACCTGGGCTACAGCGTGAGTTTCAGGAAAGGCACAAAGCTACAACAGAGAAACCCTGTCTCAAAAAACAAAAACAAACTACAGAATGAGGCTGAGGCTTGAGGGATTAATGGTTGGGTCACCCTGCTGGCTTGTCCAGATGCTACCATATCCCGGCCACCTATGGCACAGGCTCTATTCCTAGACCAATGTATCTCTTAAGCATCTCCAGCTGGACTTAGAGACACACAGCAGCCTCTGCCTGAGTGCTCTGTTGCCTAGTCTCTGCTTCCCCTAGAGCAGAATTGCCAGCAGGGCCACTGGAACTGGGTGATTAGAAGCCAAGGGCTAGTTTCCACTTGGTCACTGGGCACCTTGTGTCACCACTTTCTAGCTTCAGTTTCCTCTTCTGCACAACAAAGGCAGCCATTGGTGATGAGGCTGCCTTTGCAAAGTGGATAGCCTCTGAGCTTCTGGCCATACTCACAAAATGGGATCTGTCTGGGCTGAAGGGGAACCGCCAGAGAAGGGTGGGCCATCAGAGAATCCTCAGGACAGTGGCCCTGTATCTTTTGAACAGGTTCAGTCCTCTCCTGACCCCAACATAGTAACTGCCCATGTATCAGGTACTAGGGCAGACTACACCAGTAATGAGGCCCCTGGGGATCATGGCAGTATGTGGGAATTGCTTTGCCACAGTGATAGAGGGGCATCTGAGTAGAACCCAAGAATACTGCTCAACATACTTAGCATGCATAAGACCTACCAGCCCTGGCCCACAGCCAACATGGTAACAGTGATGAGTCAGGGTGGGTATAGTGTCACAAGACTGTTACTTTCTCTGGATGCTGAGACAGAGGAATTAGAGTTTGAGAGTAGCATGGGCAATATATTCAGAGACTCAACCTTGCAATTTTAAATAGGTGTAGAACTGAATCCAGAGCTGGGGATGTAATGCAGTTGTGTGCTTGCCTAGCACACACAAAGCTTTGTGTTTGAGCCCCATAAACAGGGTATGATTACTAAACAAGCCTGAAATCCCAACACTTGGGAGGTAGAAGCAGGAACATCAGAAGTTCAAGGCCATCCTCAGCTACAAAGAGCTCAAGGCCAGCCTGGGCTTTGTGAAACCTTGTCTCACAAAAGGGCAACAGAAGCACTGGATTTACATACAGACATACAAGCAATAGAAGAAATGTGGACATGCTTATATCAATGTGCCATTTAATCTTGTCCTAGAGTTAGGCATCTCTGGAACAAACAGGGCAGAGGATCCATGGGTTCTCTCTGTGTGATTTCTTAAAACTGCATGTGAAATCTGCAATGACCTCAAAATAAGGGGAGTTGAGGGAAATGTACTCACTATCATGCAGTTCAGGGCATACAGCCTGATTGGCCTGGGATAGGTGTGGACTTGAAGTAGATAGCTAGGACTGAGAGTCACTGTTCACTTTGGCTGCAGAGTGAGCATAGCTGTGTAGACCTTGCTGGGGCTGATTTGGACATGCTGGGTCCTTCCAGGTCTGGTGCTTTAATAGTCCATCACTTTCTCTGCCATCTTCCTCCCAAGAGGAGTCTAGATTAGACACCCGGGGGAGCCACAAAGACCCCTGGGTCTCTGGCATCTCAGGCCAGGCTTGATTCCTGGGCTAGTCTGCAAACCCTTTCTGGACCAGCAGCTGGTTAGCTCTGTCAGCGAAGCCTCATCCATGACCGGCATCCTGCAAGGAACAGGGACGTGGGACAGTTCTTAGGACAGCAACTGAGAGCCCAGCTCTACTCCAAATTTACTCCCTAGATGTCTGATGTCCTGAGCAGCTTCTTGACCCAGCTTTCTGGAAGCACAGATCCTAGGCTGTTCTTTCCCCTGTGGCCTTGGTTATGCCCCCTGCACAGTGGACACTCCTAGATAAACATGTTATAAGCCTCCATGGCCCTGTGCATCACTGTCAGGAGGAACACCTTACCTGGCATAATCTGTCACAGAAAACAGACATTGAATAGTAAGTAGTACCATGCACAAGAGCCCAAGGGCTGCCTCTATCTGCAGCTCTGTCCATGGATCTATGGAGGCAGTAGCATCATCCAGGATGAGGATCTAGGTTTTCCACAGAAAAGTACATGCTAGGCATAGGAACTGCTTCTGAGCCATGCTGTGAATAAGCTGCATGGTTAGCCTAGGTTAGAGTAGGCTTGTCTATAAGCAAGCCTGGGGACAGCTGCTGATGGTGCCCATATGCGTTGCCTTCATCATGAGGACCAAAGTCTGCAGAAACTCCATTTGTTTTGCTTTAGGTTGACTGTGGGCAAATTGTTCACACCTTCTGTGCCTTGATTTCCCTCCTTGTAAAAGGGCTGTCTTCCTCCCTTCCTCCCCTCCCTCCCTCCCTCCCTCCCTCCTTTCTTTCCTTCCCTTCATTTTCATGTGCATTGTGCACACATGTGTGGACATGTATGTGGAGGACAGAGGCCTATATCAGATGTCTCCCTCAATCACTCTCCACTTAATTTACAGAATCAGGGTCTCTTCCTGAACCCAGATCTTCTTGATTTATCTAGTCTGGCTGGCCAGTTTGTCCCAGGGATCTGTCACTGCCTCCTGAGTGCCAAGATTGTAGTGACTGCTATGCCCACCTGACATTTACATGAGTCCTGGGGATCCAAACTCTGTTCCTTACACTTGCATAGCAAGCTCTTTACCCACAGCATTGCCCCAGCCCAGTTTCTCCTCTCCATGGTCTCCAGCCATCTCTATCACAACATGTGAAGTGTTGATGTAGATATAAGCCACAAAAGGTGGATGTCACATTTTTGTTTTGTTTCAGACCAGGTCTTACTATGTAGCCCCAGCTGGCCTGGAGCACACTATGTAGAGCAGGTATTGCACTCAGAGATCTGCCTGCTTCTGTCTCCTGAGTCTGGCCTTAAAGGTATGAAACACAATGCCTTTTTTTTTTTTTTTACAGTGTTTCACTATGCACTCCAGACTGGCTTCAAACTTGGAATCTTCCTGCCTCAGTCTCCTGCGTTCTGGTATCACAAGTCTGCACTATCAGGCCCCGCTATGTATTAGGGTACTTCACAGTACTAAGCTATACATTCAGGGAAGGCTATGGGCCAAGGCTGTAGCACAGTGGCAGAACACTTATTCAGCATGCACAAGGCCCTGGTTAACTGTTCTGCACTGAAAAATAAAAGTACAATGATAAAATTTATGTTATGTGTATTTCATGCTTAAAATATTTTAGCAAAAGACATTACTGGAGAGATGGTACACTGAGCAATATGCTGACCATACAAGCATGAGGACCCAAGTTCAGATCCTCATTCCCCACTTAACAGCTGGACACAATGGCATACATCTGCAATCTCAGCTCTGGGGAAGCAGAGACGAGAGGATCCCTGAGGCTTACTGGACAACCAGCCTAGCAGAGTCAGTGATCTCAGGGTTCAGTGAGAGACCCTGTTTCCAAAACTAAGGTGGAGAGCAATAGAGGAAGATATCAAAGGTTAAATTTTGGGCTGCACACACACACACCACAAAGACACACACCACACACAGATACATACCATACACACATACACACCACACACACACATCACATGACACACACACACACACACACACACACACACACACACACACACACACACACACACACACACACACACATTTTAGGAAAAGAACACACACTATATTACTTAGCTACAACAATTGTGAAATCAGTGTCAAACATCATGCCATCAAGCATTGTTTTTTCAAGACAGGGTCTATCTTTGTAACCCTGGCTGTCCTGGACTTGCTCTGTAGAACAGGCTGGCCTCAAAGTCACAGAGGTCCACCTGTCTCTGCTGGGACTAAAGGCATGTTCTGCCACTATCTGACAAGTATAGTATTTTTGTAGCAAAAATAAAGTAGAATAAAGAGTCTAGATTGGGTTTTGCCATGGGAAAAGGAACATGGCACAGAGATCCTGTGGCTTGGGACTGCAGTGAAGGATTGGGACCTGGATTGGAAAAGGGGTTGAGGATGCCCTGAATGTCCTTGCCCTTGTCTACTTCCTGTTGGTCATTGTACTGGTGGATGGCCATATTTCAGGTCATCTTCCTGGCCAATGCACTTATATTGCAGCTGGCCTGGTACTATGAAGACCCTGAGCTATACTGTTTCCAGTGCTATCCAGATGCCTTTATCTGTATGCTCCTGAAGCAGGACCAGATTCATCCACAGAGATCCTTGGAACAGGACAGGGTTCTGGTGGGAGGGATGCTGGGTCAGAACAGGGTCATGCCATATCTCCCACCTCCACCTCCTCCTCTTCATTGTCCCAGGCTTCACCTGAAGGATGGTGGTGATTTAGGACTGCAGTGTGTGCAGCCCCACATAAGTGATGGGGATCCTACTGATGCAGACAGCAATCTTAGCTGCTAACTGAAGCTGCAGTAGACCTCCAGCCAGGGAGGACTTCCTGGGCTCTGTCCTGTCCACAATATCCACCTGCCAGGTAACAAGAGGATGACTCCCACACTGAGCAACTCTGCCCTAGTCTTAGGGTTCATGGATGTGAAAGGGCACAGACTTGTTCCTCCACTCACCATCCTTTGAGCCTGCCTCCTTCAATACAACTATTCATCAGTATATCCCATCTTCCATCTGGGCATGCTTGCTTCCCCTCCACATGGCATTTCTGTCTCTTGCCTTTCCTCTATGCTGTAGCTTCCTCCATCACTCCAGTTACCCCACCTCCTGTCCTATTTGTGCCTCTTCCTTCTAGCCTTTACTCTTTTACCCATACATTAATCCATCTATCTTTTCTTTCATGCACTCCAAATCTTCTTTATAGTCATTCCTACCATGTCCATTCATCTAATTCTTCTCTATGCCCTATCCCACTCCTTCATATATTCCTTATCCATCCTTCCATGAAGCTGAACATGCCCCTCATTAGGAGACATTAAAGTATATGAAGCCAGAGTTCATGAGACCACCCTCAGAGGCATATCTTGGCTGAAGAGAAGCCCATTCAGGAAGTACTAGATGGGAAGCTAAGAAACCTAGGTAGGGTCTGACTTGGAGTGTGGTGCTCACAAAGATGTATTTGGAGGGATGTTCACCTTCTCTCCTGCATGGATATTTAGGAATACACCCTGTACAGCCATCAGCAGCTCTTCTCTGTGGCCCAACTCAAATTCCTGGAACTAGATAGATCCCCCTCAAGGCTGTGGAGGCTGGGCTATACAGGTGGACAACATCCATAGAGCCTGGGCAGGGTGGACATGAGTAAGATGAACTCTCTTCCCAAGTTTCTTGAAAATGTCCTGCCTCTCAGAGACTCAAGTTTCTGAGGTATACTAATACAACACAACAGCTTACAAGGATGTACTAGCAAAAGAATGCCTGTAAGTACCACTACAGCAATGCACATGGATTTACTTGTACAGCAGCTCACACAGACACAATAGCAGAACAGTACTTACTGATATACTAGTACAGAAGTGCACATGATTAAGCCAGTATACTGTACTAGTACAGTAATACTCATGGATGTACTAGTAAAGAAGTACACATATATTTACTAGTAAAGATGTGATTACAGATATACTTGAACAACTTTACACATGGATGTACTATTACACCCAAACACATAGATGTACTATTATAGAAGCATGTAGGATATATTACCATATCTGGACATATGGATGTACTAGTAACCCAAGGGAAGGGAGGTACTACCTAAGGAAGTACTAGACAGTAGTACACATGGATAGCACACTGCACTGGAATCGCTAGTATATCAGCACACACATATCTCTTACTGAAGCATTACACATCAATGTCTTAGCAAAACGAAGTGCTACTACTATTACAGAAGCACACAGTGACATTTGCACTACTGCATCTATGTATAAAACTGTACAAAGACATCCATGTGCAGTGCTGTATGTATATTCAGGTATGCTGCTTTCTAGTAATCCATAAGCAGTGCTGTTCCAGTACATTAGTGTGTGCTGCAATAGTATTGTTTGCTGCTGTACCAGTACATCAATGTGCACAGCTATAGTAGTATATCCATGTGTGCTCTTATCTAATGTTTGTCTATGAAATGACCAAGAAAGAGGGGAGGGGAGAGAAAGGAGAGAGATAAATGGGACAGAGTAGGTAGAGAATGAGGAGGGAAAAAGAGTAGACAGGATGGAGAAAGAGTGTGAGGTGGGAGACCTGAGAGAGATGAGAGAGTGAGATGTGTGAAAGTGAGGACACAGATTGGAGAGGGAGGAGAAAGAGAGAGGGAGAGAGGGAGAGGTGGAGAAAGAAGTGAGAGGAGAGATGGGAGAGAGAATAGAGAGAAAGTGAAGAGACAAGAGAGTGAGCAGGAAGAAAGAGAAGACAGGAGGAGTATGTAAAGAGATTGAAGAGAGAAATGGAATGGGGCAGAGAAAAATTGAGAAAAGAGAGAGGGGTCAATGTAGATGTAACCGTCTTTTTAAATAAGAAACACAGAGCTGATTGCAGAGTTAAAAAGCCCAAGAGGTCAGAGCAATAACTAAGAGCTAAAAACCTTACCCTTCACTGCCACTGCTGTCCTCTTCAGCCAGAGAACAACTTCCTATGTGTCTGTCTTCCTATAGACTTTCTGTTCTGCCTTCTCATTGGTTGTAAACCCAACCACATAACCTTCTTCTATGGTTGGTATTGAGATTAAAGGCGTGTGTCTCCATGCTGGTGGTATCCTTGAACACATAGAGATCTGCCTGTCATGTGATTGGGATTAAGGGCATGTGCTACCGCTGCCAGACTTCTGCTATGGCTTGCTATTAGCTCTGATTCCTAGGCAACTTTATTTATTAACATACAAATAAAATCACATTTCAGTACAAATAAAATATCACCATATTTCCCCTTTTCTGTTTTAATAAAAAGAAAAAAGGAAAGAGGTTATAACTAACATAAGAAAAACTATATACAAAAGTACAATAACTATATATCATATATACAAGCAATAAATACCTAAAAAATGTCTGGTCCATTTGTATTTGACAAATTCAGAGAAAATAATTCCATTATCTATCCTATTTTGGTAAGTCCAAAATGTACCTAATTCACTTTCTATCCTAACTAATCTTCAACTATAACTAACTAATCTTCAACTCCCTCAGAGACCCAAGAAGGAAATAATATTAGCTAACAAAAATAAAAACAGGAAGTGCATGCAAGCAACTTCCAAAAAAAAAAAATGTGAGTTGACAGAAACAGCCAGCTCCCTGGACAGTCACCTGAGGTTTCTCCACAGCATTGAGGCATTGTCTTCAGCTTATAGGCTTAGCGTATCTGACAGACTCATTTGTGAAGTAGGATGTACACAAGGTCAACAGTTCGACCTCACATTGGGTGAGAGCAGTCCATGAACCAGAAACACCTGAATTCCACTAGAGTCATGTCATGATTCAGGATTTTAAATTCTGGAAATTGTTGATGTTTTTTTGAATTCAGCTGTCCATTCTTCTTGGCTGTGTGTGTGTGGCTTCATCTTGGCATCTCGTTCTTCTCCACATCCCTCTATTAAATGCCAGTCTACTATTGAGAGGCGTGAGCTTAGTTACTCTTCAAGGATAACTGTTTCAGCTGCTGTTCCACTGCACCTCAGAAGCCATCGGTCCACTGCCTGTTCAGCTGTCTTCGAAGGAAAGGACATTGTACCTTTTCCGGATTGCAAAGGCCACTTCAGGGATGGTGCCATATTGTCCTGGCCTCAGAAGATGCCTTTTGATAAAGCCATAACCACACTTGTTTTGGCAAGAATCAGTAGTCCTTTGTTTTGTGTCCTGTCTGTCCTGTTTGTCAGCAGTTGATTCGAGGATACTTTGTTGTCCAGTGGGTAACTTTTGCCACAATGAAAGTTAACTCCATATGCAGTTTCATCAATGCCCGTATTTTCTCTGAAGTAGATTGGTACTCCCAGGAGCTGACATGTCTCATAGTCATAACAAAAAAGAAAAATATTCTAAGTTATAAAATATTTTAAATACCATATTCTGTAGATCTCTGAAAGGTTTGAAGATGACCTGTCTATCTAAAATATATCTGGTCGATCTTGAAAACACATCTAATATGACTACAAGTTCTATTATAATGTCTAACTACTAACATTCATTTCTTTATATCCTAATAGTTGGTAATAACAACATTCAAGGATCAGAAAATCGCACTACATTGTTAAATGAACGGTATAAGTATAATATCTTGAACAAGATTAGAAATATATATGGCATTTTCTAACAATATCAATCTCAATATATATAATTTGTATACAATATACAAAAATCCAATCCAATGTAAAGTATTTAAAACTAGTAATTGTCTTTTTCTTTTTTTAAAACAAGAACCTTAAATCTAATCTCCTTTGCTTAGTCCTTTTCCTAACCCTTAACAACAACTTGTAACCAACCCTCCTAAACAATGAAAATTATCCCAGACCCAAAACCCATTAAAAGACCAAAAAAACCACCCTCCCCACACCACTTCTTTGGGAATGTGGGCATCGTATTCTTAAAATTGCTTCCTGCTGGGTATGGGCGAAGGTATCTTTATTCTGAAAAGAAAAATTTTAGGTTGATTGTCAAATTCTAGGAAAGGTAACTATATCCTTCATTGTCTAGTTTGAGCATAATGCCAAAGTTCAGAGTTTATCTCAAGTCCTTATTCAAGTAGTCTTTGAAACTGGATCTCAGCTAGCTCTCTCAAAATTGCTCTAGCACTTTGTAGTCTAAAGCTGATCCTTAGATGATGTTTGTCAACTTAGTGATATTATTATTGTCCATGTGGAATTGTTGTTGTTGTGGGGCCCCATCTTCTTCCTGGAGACTTCAGTTGATGTTAGGCCTGGCCGTGATTTTCTGTAGAAAACTGATAAGAGACTCAAACACAAAGACATGTATATGCAGCTAATTGAAGCCTTTTTTCTAGAATTAGTTAGTACTCTATATGACCATTCATATCTTAACAAAGTTTAAAATGTATATATATGTATATGTATATATATATATAAATCTTGTAAATTTGATATAAAATTCATACTTTAGGAAAAGTTTAAAGAATCAGAATAGAATCAAAGAATTGAGATTAGTAATAGAATAGTCCCTTAATTAATTTGGTTTTTCTCCTGCGCATAGCAGAAGATGGCTCTTTTCTTCTGGCATGATACAGGGAGTTTGCATTTTCCTTTTAACAACATGCTTGAGTTTAAAGAAGGAGAGGGCCATTCTCCAACTCCAAAGTCAGCTTTAAATTTTAATTGAACTGGGACTATTAGAAGACCAATAGTGTTAAATTTCTTTAGAGAAGAGCAGAAACAAACATTTAGGAAGACTTATACAATTTTTTAGACAATATAACCAAAGGCCATTTCACTCTGTTTCCTGGGTTAGTTGATTTGTCCTTTTTCCTCAGTTGTCTCATTTGTCCAGTGTTCTTCAGATTCCTTAGCATTCATTCTCCTAAAAGACAAAAACAAAAACCTTTCCCCAAGACTAATTTTGGAGAGGTTCCCTTTTGGCAAATTATTATTTGATTAAATGAAAAGGCATGTATGAATGGTAAAAGTTAGTTTAAATTGGATGGTTATGCTGGTTGATGAACTATCACCTCCTCCAATTAAGAGGTCTCTCCTTCAAATCGAACCTTTATCAATTTTGATGGTATCCACAGCTTATCTTCTCCTGTAGAAACAAAAGCAAAACCTCGTCCCCAACGTAACACATATCCTGGTTTCCATTCTGAGGTCAGTACATCCTTGAAGTATATAGGCTGATTTAATTCTGTAGTCTTTTTATATTATCCAATGTCTCTCTGTAGCTGTTGTTCCTTTCTCATTAGCATTGAGAAAATTCAAAGTTAATAGAGCATTATGCAGTCTATTTCTGGGGGTTTTTGTTACCCCTTTCTGTTTATTTAGCATATCCTATAGAGTTCTGTTTGATCTTTCAATAACTGCTTGGCCTGTAGGATTATGTGGTATACCTGTAATATGCTTTATATTGTAATAAGCAAAAAACTGTTTCATTTTAACAGAGACATATGATGGAGCATTGTCAGTTTTGATTTGTGATGGCCATAGCTTCTAGCAAATGAGTGATTACAGAATCAGCTTTTTCGGAACTCAAAGCAGTTGCCCATTGAAATCCTGAATAAGTATTGATAGTGTGGTGTACATATTTCAATTTTCCAAATTCTGCAAAGTGAAACACGTCCATCTGCCAGATTTCATTCCTCTGAGTACCCTTTGGGTTACATCCTGCTGGTAATGGCGTTTGATTGTAGAAGGAACAAGTAGGACATTTCTTTACTATTTCTTTGGCTTGTTGCCAGGTTATGGAAAAATCCTTTTTTAAACCTTTACTATTTACATGATGTTTTTTATGAAATTCTGAGGCCTCCAGCACATTTCCTACCAACAATTTATCAATCTCATCATTGCCTTGTGCTAGAGGGCCTGGCAGACCAGTATGGGATCAGATGTGAGTTATATATAGAGGATGACTCCTTTTTCTGATTGTATCTTATAACTGAATAAATAGTGAAGTTAATTCTGAAGCATCGTGGATAAATTCTGCAGTCTCAATATGTAATACTACTCTTTCAGCATACTGAGAGTCAGTTACTACATTGAGAAATTCTGAAAAATCCACTAATACCAACAGAATAGCATACAATTCTGATTTTTGAACTGAATTATAAGGACTTTGAACCACTTTACTTAAATTTTCTGATTTGTAACCTGCCTTTCCTTGTTTGTTGGCATCTGTATAAAATGTACGAACTCCAGATATGGGTTTTTTCCTCACAATTCGTGGCAAGATCCAATCAGCTCTCTTTATAATATCAATTCTATTGCTTTTGGGATATTTGCTGTTAATTTCTCCCAAAAAATTACTACAAGCTTTTTGCCAAGCTTCATTTTCTATCCATAATTTTTCAATGTCCTCCTTAGTTAAAGATACGACAATTTCTGCTGGGTCTATTCCTGCTAATTGATGAAGTCTCAATTTTCCTTTCCAAATCAAGTCAGAGATTTTTTCCACATAAGTTTTTAATTTTTATTTGGTTTATTTGGTAAAAATATGCATTCCAATATAATATCTTCCCTTTGCATTAATATTCCTGTTGGGGAATGCCTAGAAGGTAAAATAACCAAAATGCAATCCAGCTTTGGATCAATACAATCCACGTGCCCTTCATGTACTTTCTTTTCTACCAAGGCCAATTCTTTCTCAGCTTCAGGTCATTATTCTCTTGGACTATTTAAGTCCTTGTCACCTTCTAAGGTTTTAAACAAATTATTCAGTTCATCATTTTTTACCCCAACAATAGTTCTTAGATGAGAAATGTCTCCAAATAATCTTTGAAAGTCATTAAGAGTCTGTAGTTGATCTCTCCTAATTTGCACCTTTTGAGGTCTAATTTTTTGAAGTTCTATTTTATATCCTAAATAATTAATAGAATCTCTTCTTTGTATCTTTTCAGGAGCAATTTGTAATCCCCAGCAAGGCAAAATTTTCTTTACTTCTTCAAACATTCTTTCTAAAGTATCTGCATTTGAGTCAGCTAATAAAATATCATCCATATAATGATAAATTATAGATTTAGGAAATTTTTTATGTACCACTTCTAATGGCTGTTGTACAAAATATTGGCACAAAGTTGGGCTATTCAACATTCCCTGTGGGAGGACCCTCCATTGAAATCTTTTAACCGGTTGAGAATTATTATAAGTAGGCACTGTGAAAGCAAATCTTTCTCTGTCTTTTTCTTGTAAGGGTATTGAAAAGAAACAGTCTTTTAAATCAATAACTATGAGAGGTCATCCTTTTGGTAACAGAGTAGGCAAAGGAATTCCAGATTGTAAAGAGCCCATTGGCTGAATTACTTTGTTAATTGCTCTAAGGTCTGTTACCATTCTCCATTTACCAGATTTCTTTTTAATAACAAATACAGGAGAATTCCAAGGGCTGGTTGATTCTTCAATAGGATGAGCATTTAACTGTTCTTCTACCAGCTCTTCTAAAGCCTGGAGTTTCTCTGTTGTTAAAGGCCATTGCTGAACCCATACAGGCTTGTCTGTTGACCATTTTAAAGGTAGAGCTGTTGGTGTTTTTGGAAGATTATCAGTTGTTGTGCCCTGTTCTTGTATGACATGGATGGCTGGTGAGCACTCATTAGAATAATATCTTTTAATATTTCTCTCAGAAACATGTATTAATTTATGATTTGTTTCTGAGATTGGAGGGATGTTAATCTGAGTATTCCATTGCTGTAACAAGTTTCGACCCCACAGGTTCATAGCTATGTTAGCCATATATGGTTTTAATTTTCCTTTCTGTCCTTCTGGACCTATACATTCAAGCCATCTTTCACTTTGTTTCACTCGAGATAATGTCCCAATTCCTAACAGTTGTACGTTTACCTCCTGAAGAGGCCAAGTTGGATGCCAAAATTCTGGTGCAATTATGGTAATGTCTGCACCTGTGTCTACCAGACCAGACAACAAAACACCATTTATTTTTATTGTTAATTTTGGTCTTTGTTCATTAGTAGAAGTTTGCCAAAAAATTTTCTTTATGTTTTTTCCTGAATTTCCTATTTTCTCTGTTTCATCATCTTGACCAACATGATTTATTCCAATAGACTTTTGGTTATTTAGTTGCTTTGAGTAGGGATTTCCTCTACAACTGCAGGAAAGGTTTGAACTGGATTTACTGTGGGGGCCTGCCTGAGGCTCCTCTGGGAGTTTCCTGAAGATCGAGGCAGAGGATTGCCCTGTCTGTCCCTTGTTGATCTACATTCATTGGTCCAGTGTTTTCCCTTACCACACCTTCTGCATACTCCAGAAGGAAGGGACATTCTGTTGCCAGTGTTCCTTGAAGAAACATTATTTCTAGGAATGACCTGTTTACAATCCCTTTTCAAATGTCCTTGCTTTCCACATCCAAAACATCTAACATTTCTCAAACCTTTTGAAATTGCTTTTCCTACCCACATATCATCATGGTCATAAGCCTTAACATTAACTGTGTCTCTAATCTAATCTTCCAAAGGTGCAGATCTTGCCTTTAATGGCCTGATTATTCTTTTGCATGCTGCATTTGCATTCTCAAAGACCAAAGATTCAATTATTATCTGACTAGCCTCTGAATTTGGGACCATTCTCTGTACTGCTGAAGTCAATCTTTGTAAGAAATCTGTGAAAGATTCTTTTGGGCCCTGTATAACCTTTGTAAATGACTCAGTTTTTTTTCCTGGTTCTTCAACTTTGTCCCATGCATTCAAAGCTGCCGTTCAACATAGAACTAGGGTTTGGACATCATATAAACATTGTGTTTGTACTGAAGCATATTGGCCTTCTCCAATAAGCTTGATCCTGGCAGACTTGTATTCCGTTATCCCTCCATTGTTTTTCTATATTTTTAGCCTCATTATTGAACCACATTTTCCACTGGAGATTTTGTCCGGGTTCAAGAACAGCCTGTGCCAATTCCCGCCAGTCCTTTGGTAGAATCCTATTACAATTTACCAGGTGTTTAACATTTGCTTTACATATGGGGAGTGCATGCCATAAGATGCTATTGGCTCCTTAAATCTTCGTAAGTCTAACATTTTAACTGGAACCCAAGTATTTTGTTCATTCTCTTCATCAGGTAGCTGCTGTATGGCTACCAGATAAATTACGGTGATTGTGTGAAAACTGGCTTTCTTTCTGTAACCTTATGATCCAATTTTGAAACAACTTCGCTGTTTATTTCTTCTGTCTGAATTTGAATTTCTCTATAATTCATTTTTACCGGTTTAACAAGTTTTTCTAAGACTGTTATCCTGGCACTTAAATTGACTATCTTTTTAAATAGTAAAATGAGGATAAGAAAATAATAAACTGAATAATTTGATCAGTATTAATCTTTTCATATAGTTGTTCCATTGTCAGAGTGCCTAAAATTTCAAAGCCCAATTTTCTTCTAATGTACACATAAAGCCCATTTTTTTTAATGTAGAAAAAAATTCTCTTTTAAATAGATATGTTAATTGACTTACCAAGTCTGGGTAGAACTGTAGAATCCCAGGGAATTTCAAAACAGCCACCTGGTGTTCGAGGTGTGAATAGAGAGAGAGAGAGAGAGAGAGAGAGAGAGAGAGAGAGAGAGAGAGAAAGAGAGAGAGAGAGAGGAAAGCGTAGCCGCTTGAGCTGAGTCAAGCCTTGGCTTTACAGGCAGGGGCCCTGTTTGGCAGGGCAGGCCTGAGTTGTTTGTAGCAGATGCAAGTAGCTCCAGCTGCAGGTCAGTCAGGCCTGGGCCCGAGCTAGGGAGCCGGGTCGCCCAGGCCAAAAACCGGACCTGCTGCCAAGCCAAGCCAAGCGGTTTTTAATGGATTCTTATCACGTTGGGCGCCAAATGTAGATGTAACCAACCTTCTTATTAAATAAGAAACACAGAACCAATGCAGAGAAGAAAGCCAAGAGGTCAGAACTAAGAGCTAAAACCTTACCCTTCCTCCTGCAGTGGTCCTACCTCTCCGAACCAGAGCTACCTCTGTGTTAAAGTCTTTATATAGAGTTCCTGTTCTGCCTTCTCATTGATTGTAAACCCAACCACATGTCCGCCTTGTCACGGCCTGTCTGTATAGGCCTCCAGGTTTTCCATGATTGGTATTGAGATTAAAGGCATGTGTATCCAATAATGGCTGTATCCCTGAACACACAGAGACTTACCCAGCTCTGCCTACCAAGTGCTGGGATTACAAGTGTATGCCACCACTGCCCTGCTTTCCTATGGCTTGCTAATAGCTCTGACCCCCGGGCAACTTTATTTATTAACATACAAATAACATTTTAATACAAATAAAGTATCACCTGCAGAAGGAAGGGTCATTCTGTTGCCATTGTTCCTTGAAGAAACATTGTTTTTAGGAATGCCCTGTTTACAGTCCCTTTTCAAATGTCCTTGCTTTCCACATCCAAAACATCTGACATTCCTCAAACCTCTTCAAATTGCTTCTCCTATCCACATATCATGTTCATGAGCCTCAACATTAAATGTGTCTCTAATCCAATCTTCCAAGGGTGCAGATCTTGCCTTTAACAGCCTGATTATTCTCTTGTATGCATTCTCAAAAGCCAAAGATTTGATTATTTTCTGACTAGCTTCTGAATTCGGGGTCCATTCTCTGTACTGCTGAAGTCAGTCTTTGTAAGAAATCTGTGAAAGATTCTTTTGGGCCCTGTATAACCTTTGTAAATGACTCAGTTTTCTTTCCTGGTTCCTCAACTCTGTCCCATGCATTCCAGGCTGCCATTCGACATTAGAATTAGGGTTTAGATATCATATAAACATTGTGTTTGTATTGCAGCATATTGGCCTTCTCCAACAAGCTGATCCTGGAAGATTTGTATACCTTTAGCCCTCCATTGTTTTTTCTATGTTTTTAGCTTCCTCTTTGAACCACATTTGTCACTGTAACTGTGCCCTGGGTTCCAGAACAGCATGTACCAGCTCTCGCCAGTCCTGTGGTATAATCTTATTATAGGTTGACCAAGAGTTTAACATTTGCTTTACATATGGGGAAAGCATGCCATAAGATACTCTTGCCTCCTTAAACCTTTGTAACTCTAACATTTCAACTGGAGTCCAAATATTTTGTGCATTCACTTGACCAGGTAGCTGCTGTACAGTTACTGGATAAATTAAGGGTGATTGTGTGAAAACAGGCTTTCTTTCTGTAATCTTATAATCCAATCCTGAAACAATTTCACTGTTAATTTTTTTCTGTCTGAATCTGAATTTCTCTATAATTCATTTTAATAGGTTTAACAGATTTTTCTAAAGCTTTTATCCTGGCACTTAAATTGACTATCTTTTTAAATAGTAAAATAAGAATAAGGAAAGTAATAATGTGCCTAATCCCATCAACATTAATCTTCTCATATAGTTGTTCCATTTTCAGACTGCCTAAAATTTTATCAAGCAAAGCCCAATTTTCTTCCAATGTGCACATAAAACCCATTTTTTTTATGTGGAAAAAATTTTTCTCCTTTAAGTAGTTTTTTCCTTTAACATATCTGATATCTTAATTGACTTACCAAGTCTGCATAGAACAGTAGAAATCCGAGGGAATTTCAAAACAGCTACCTCACGTCCAAGGCGTGAATCCAGAGAGAGAGAAGGAGAGAGAGAGAGAGAGAGAGAGAGAGAGAGAGAGAGAGAGAGAGAGAGGAGAGAGAGAGAGAGAATAGCCACAAGTTCTGGCTAAAAGCTTAAATCCAGCCATGTGTTCCTACTTGAGCTGAGTCGAGTCGAGTCTGGGCTCCAGCATCCTTAAGCTCCACCCATGTGCGTTGGCGTTTCAGCCAAAAGCAGCCTACATGCTGTTGCATGTAGCTACGGCAATTAGCAGTAGCTCTGGCAGGCCTGAGTTGTTCGTAGAACTGGCTTTAAGCAAGTAGCTTCAGCTGTGGGTAACCGCTTATAGCTATGGTCACTTGGGCCTGGGGCCTAGGCTGAGCTAGGCCTGAGCTAGGGAGCTGGGCCTGCTGCCGCGGGAAACCAGCCCACCACCAAGCCAAGCCAAGCATTTTTTTAAATGAATTCTTGCCACGTTGAGCACCAAATGTAGATGAACAGTCTTATTAAAGAAGAAACACAGAGCCAAATGCAAAGTTAAAAGCCCAAGAGGTCAGAGCAATAGCTAAGAGCTAAAAACCCTTTCTTACCCTTCACTGCCACTGTTGTCCTTCTCCTCAGCAAGAGGTCTACTTCTGTGTGTCTGTCCTTTTATTGACTTTCTGTTTTGCCTTCTCATTGGTTGTAACCCAAACCCCATGACCTCCTCGTCACTGCCTGTTTATACAGACCTCCAGGTCTTCTATGGTTGGTCTTGAGATTAAAGGCATATGTGTCCATGCTGGCTGTATCCTTGAACACACAGAGATCCACCTAGCTTTGCCTCCCAAGTGCTGGGATTAAAGGCGTGCACCACCACTGCCCAGCTTCTGCTATGGCTTGCTATTAGCTCTGACCCCCAGGCAACTTTATTTATTAACATACAAATAAAATCACATTTCAGTACAAATAAAGTATCACCATAGTCAAAAGCACTTGATGCTCCAGCAGAGAACTTGAGTTGGTACTAGTGCTAGGCACCCATGTTGGGCATCTCACAATTGACTATAAACTCCAGATTCAGGGACCTGACACTTTCTAGCCTCCACTGGCACCTGCATACATGTGTATCACAAGAACTCATTTAAGTACATAAATAAATCTTTTTAAAAAATTAAATTATAAGATGTACAAAAATAAAGACTCTATCTTAGAAGACTGGAGAGATGGCTCTGTGATTAAGAGAACTGACTACTCTGCCAGGGGATCTGGGTTCAGTTCCCAGTACCCACATGGTGGCTCACAACCATCTGTAACTCTGGTTCCAGGGGATCTGACACCCTCTTCTAGCCTCTGTTGGCACCAGGCACACACGTGGACATACATACAGGCAAAACAGTCATACATATTTTTTTTAAAAAAAGGACTCTACCTTATTAATCAGGTTCAGGCATTCAGAAATTATTTTGTTTACTTTTTCAGTAAATAATCCCTGTTCATCTTCTGCTATGGTAGTCCAAAAGGACTGGACTGGGTTTTCAATTGGTCCTTTTGGCTCAGCTACTAAATTAGATGACCTTTTTAGCCCTTTTCCTTTGCCAGTTCTCCACTCAGTCATTTGAGCTCTACAAGCAGAAGCAGCAAATATATTTCAAATCTGGGGCTGGAGAGATGGCTCAACAGCACCAGCTGCTCTTCAGGGAACACTGGTGTGATTCCCAGCACCCACATGGTGGTTCACAAACATGTGTAACTCCAGTTCTAGGGGACCTGATACCTTCTGGCCTCTGGAACATACATGGTGCATAGACATCCATGTATGCAAAACACTCATACACAAATCAAGAAAACTTTAAGTCTATACATAGTTCTAAACTGGTGGAATATACAATGTATTTGTTTGCAGAGGTGAACTCTTGAACCTAATGAGATCAAATATATGTTCAAAGGAGGTAGGGAGATGGCTGAGAGGTTAAGAGCGCTTACTGCTCTTGCAGAGGACCTGGGTTTGGTTCCTCCCACAAATATCAGGAGGCTCACAACCACCTGTAACTCCAGTTCCATGGGATCCAATGCCCTCTCACACACATCCCTGGGAGGCCTGCTCTATTTTGAAGGGAAATGGAGAAGTTGATCTGGAGGAGAGTTGAGGTGGAGAGAGGAACTGGGAGGAGTGGAGGGAGGGAAAACTGCTGTTAGGATGTAATGTTTGAGAAAAGAATAAAAAATAAAATAAAATAAATAAATTCTAAAAAAAAGAACCAAAAATGCATTTGTAAATGGCTAAGTTTTGTGTATTTCTCAACCATAATTAGATTTCTGATGAGATCAAGAGCATTCAGCAAACTACACTCAAACCTATAACTATTTGGACTTATTACTCCATACATAAATCTGCCTCTGTGGCAGAAAATAACCAAATAAAGAAATTCTAATTCATTCAAGGAAAATTATAAGCTGAATTCACAAATGTTATTCTATTGAAAATTAAGAAGACAAAGTGGATTTCATCTACTTACTCTATTTTCTCTCTTCTGTGGTTTCTCTGGCCTGAACTGATCTATGAACAGTTGCTCCTGCTACTTTGTATCCATGCTGGTCAATATTATTTTACTTCTCTGTCCTGTGGTATTAGACAAATTAGTTGTGGCTACACCTTCAGATGTCATGCTTCTTGATGGTGCCTTCTCTTTTTGTGTCCTGAGGACGGGTGTTGACACCAGATAGTGATTCTTTTTTTTAAGAGGCCCTTTTCTGACTGTAACATTGGCAAGGGTCCTGCAAAGGCCTTCTTTTGAGGGTATCATTGTGGAGGCTTCTAATAGGTGGTCCCATTGAAGTGTTTTCAACATAGCACTCACAGATTTCGTGTTGACAAACTTGGTGGTAGCAGTCCCACTTGAGGCTCTTATGCTGATGGCATTTACTGACACAGACTGAGACTTTTCGGCTTTAGACACAGTAGTGGGAAGTTTCTTGCTTGCTGCAGGACTCTCACATTTGGAAGCTTTCTAAATGAATTAATCTTAGACTGAACAGCCTGGCCATGATAACAGCCAAGCACTCCTTTTTTAGGCATGTTAGCATCCTGTTGGGCTTTTCTGCAGTTGATTGCATCTTTTTACTGTCTTTAAGGTGACATGCCTAGTCTGATGTCATAGTCTGTCCTTGGAAATCATCTCTAGTTGATAATAATTGCACAGCTTGAATATTATCCTTCAAGTTGTGTATTTCTGAACTGGTTATGTCATCAGTTTTTGATGAAATGCACTTTTTTCAATTGTGTTTCCAATATTTTCTTCATCAGCCTACAGGAATTAAGAGGACTCAGTGTTTCAGAACTCATTTCTTCATAACAAATGTAGAAAAGGTCTGAGTGCTAAACACATACCTTACCATTTCTGTTTTGAGTTTCAGAACTCTCTTCCCTTCTTGGACCTGATCTTCAGATGTCATCACTTCCTGATCTCTATTAATTAAAAAAATTAATTAGTTCTGTATGAAGGAGATTTTTGGAAAGGGGAGGGAGCTTTGTGTACAAACTAAGCAAATGCTCTACCACTGAGCTACAGTCAAGGTCCCACATTTTTAAATTTTAATTTGAGGCAAGAAGTGAATTAAGATTTGTGTAGTTAGTGAAGTAGACAAGATTCATTTAAACTCTTAGCTCAACATTTTTCTTAGCTATACACTAGTATAGTATCTGATGACCCCTTAGCAAATGCTACCAACTACATGCAAAATCAAGAGAGGAAATTAAATGTTGTCAATTAGACATTCCAGTAATTCTAAAACAGATTCACAAATTCAGAGAGTATACTAAAATGTGGGGACCATGTTATTTGGTAGAACTGACAAAATCTGGTATTTTAGAGCTAACGAAACTCCTAACAACTGCAGAGGAAGATTATCACCCTCCAACGCTCCTTTCCTATTGGATGAAGTCCACCTAGGCAGAGGGCCACCTGCTGTCCTCAAAGTCACAGATTCAAATATTAGTCACACCTAAGACTTTCTTCTTGTATTTTGTTAGTTTTTGTTTTTTTTTTTTTTTTAAAAGATTTATTTATTTATTATGTACACAGTGTTCTGCCTACATGCATGCTTGCAGGCCAGAAGAGGGCACCAGATCTCATTATGGATGGTTGTGAGCCACCATGTGGTTGCTGGGAATTGAACTCAGGACCTCTGGAAGAACAGCCAGTGCTCTTAACCGCTGAGCCACCTCTCCAGCCCTAGTTTTTGTTTTTTGAGACAGGGTTTCTGTGTATCCCTGGCTGTCCTAGAACTCACTCTGGAGACCAGGCTGGCCCCCCTATTCACAGAGTTGAGACAGCACTCTGCCTCTGAGTCCTGGGATTGAAGGCATGTGCCACCAAGCTTGCCCTTAGAATCTTTTACTGCAACATCTAGGCTACTGTTTGAAAAAACAACTGGGCATTGTAGCCCCCAAAACACAGGAAATTATCCATCACAGCTGCAGTGGTACCAATCTATGATCTGTACTTTGGGACAGAAGGAATTCAAGTTTGAGGCCAGGGTGTTTAGAATGCAGACTTTCAAAACCAAACACTGACTTCTACAGCACAGCATAGCTCTAAGTCAGTATCTCAGTTCATATACATACACCTTTCTTTAAAACTGTCTTCTCTTGGACCAGTGAGATGGCTCAGCAGATGCAGCTGCTTGTCACCAAGACTGACTACCTCAGTTTCATTCACAGTACACATGCCTGAAGGCTACTGTACCATATCTTGCATGCACCTACACAAATGGGTAAGCAAGTGAATATATAGAAAATAAATTTTTAAAGAAATTGTAATTGTTCCCCTTGAAGAGTTTGAACATATATAGAAAATGATGATCTAGTGCATCATCCACATAAAATAGCCTCAGGTACAAATTAAGGTGTGCTGAAAGTGCTAACACATACCAGATTGTTTGAAGTCTCGATACCAAAAGAGAAGGTTAAATGCCATAGTGTTTTTTTTTTTTGTGGTGCTTCAGTGGCAACATTCTACTACTGAAATACATGTCCAGGCCTCTTAATGCTTTTAAATATCATATGTTGAAGTAATAATATCTGGAATCATAACTGTATTAAGAGTTACAAAAATTCACTTTTTTAAAGTTGAAAAATGGTTGGAAAGTAAAAATTACAAATGTGACACATGTTAGGTTCTTAGTGAACAACTCTAATGTAATTCTGCAGAACTGAATTAAACTTGACCTCTCCTGGATATCTGATTTTTTTGTTTGTATTGAAACATTTTTTGCATTAACAGATATTCCTTGAATTTATGTTTTCTTTGTTCTAAAGAGTAAGGAGTAACAAAGTCAACTCTAGTTAAAACATTAAATATGGTTGAGTAAAAGGTTATTTTACTTGGAAAATTATTTTGATACAATACTGTCTGTAATGTCAAAGTAATTCAAATTAATAGAATTAGTGTTATAAAGGGTTTGCTAATGGATTTTTTTTATGGGACACTGAATGCCACAAAGTAGAATTTAGCTAAGCCAGCACTGCCTCCAGAAATACTCCAAAGGTAAGTGAGGCTAACCAGGCAGGTTAGAGGTAAGATTCAAGATGCTAGGATGTAAATGTTTATTCACTTTTGACTCTCATCACCTAACAAAGGACATTTCCTCTAACAGGTTACTCAAGGTGGGTAGAGTAGGGTCACAACCACCAAGTCTTTGTATGCCATAAAAGTCTCTGTGCTCTTATCTGTTAAAACATAATTCTTGCCAGGTGGGCAAGATGACCCTATGTAGCAGCTATTTGAAAAGAACAACATTGATGTGCTTAAGAAATAATTCTGGCAATTATCTTTGCTGTGTCAATCTCCCATCTGCTGAAGTGGCCATACAGGAAGTCTCAAAGTTTAACTTGGTTAAATTTTCAAAGTTTAACTTGGAGCCAAGATCTGAAGCAGACTTAATAATTGACAGCACATGAAAAAATGCACAAGCCTAAAGGATATATAATCCAGTGGACACAGACTCCACCAGCTCTGAGTGGACCAAGAGGTGAATCTTTGTTCTCTTAGCTGATTACCCCAGCCTCTATGTTTTAGGCCCAGGTGCTCAACCAGTGCCTCTATCCCCCCACCCATTGGAGTCCCAGTTGCAGGCCACCAGGTAGGACTCCTACAGGCAGGCTGGACTACCACCACCCCTCCCCAGACCCTGTAATGGTGAAAAAAGCCCCCCCCCAACCCACCCATCTTCCAAGATCACAGCTGCTCCCTGAGACACAGACTCTGCTAGCTAAGAGAGGACCAAGAGCTCCAAGTGAACCAAGAGCTCCCATTGGAACATGAGTACCCACTGGACCTAAAGAGGTTCCCTCAGACACAGACACCATTTGCAGTGAATGAAGGAAGAGAGATAGGTAGATGCCAGTACAAAAATACATTCAACAACATAAAAATCAATATGGCATCACCAGAACATCAGCAAGACCTCAAAATCCCAACACAGAGGAAATCGACCTTAAAAATGACTTTAAGATGATGATAGAGGCCTTTAAAGGGAAAATGAAAAATTCCCTTAAAGAAATCAAGGAAAAGGCAAACAAAAAATTGGGAGAAATCAATAAATGCCTTAAAGAAAACCAAGAAAAAGCAATCAAACAGGTGAAGGAAACAGTTCAAGACTTGAAAACTGAAATAGAGGCAATAAAGAAAACACAAACTGAGGGAATTCTGAAAATGGAAAATCTGAGTAAATGAACAGTGTGATGGCATTCATGCTGAGCTGCACCTGGCCTGGCTCCAGAGAGTAGCACCTACCTCTAATCCATCTTTTGGTTAGCAGACACCTTTTGTTTACCTTGTTGCCCTCTATGTGAATCTAGTCTCTGAGTTTCCCAAAGATACAAAGACCTATGCAAAACTTGGTTCAGAAAACCCAGAAAACCGAGGTACCTGACAATTCAGAATTTTGCTGTTGGCATTGTATTGTTGGAAGCTCCTTTCAGGTTGTTTTGAGCATATGGAAATTAACTGGCTGAACTATAATGGAGAGAAATAAAACTGCCCTAGGTGAGGGGATAGTGTTTCAGTCCTTCGAGGCTGGACTCCCCTGCAGCCATGAAAGGCTAAATTCATTCTTCAGATGCCTCTGAGTCTTCATTCCACAGACCCGCGTGAACACACACACACACCCATATAGCGACACTCAGTAACAGAACAGGAAATACAGATGCAAGCATAACCAACAGAATGCAAAAGATGCGTGTGAGAATCTCTGGCATTGAATATATGATAGAGGAAACAGATTTGTCAGTCAAAGAAAACATTAAAGCCAACAAAGTCATAACACAAAATGTCCAGGAAGTCTGGGACACCATGAAAAGACCAAACCTAAGAATGATAGGGATAAAAGGATAAGAATACCAGCTCAAAGGTACAGAGAATATATTCAACAAAATCATAGAAGAAAACTTTTACAACCTAAGGAAGGAAATGCCTATGAAGATACAAGAAGCATACAGAACATCAAATAGACTGGACCCCCCAAAAATGTCCCCTCTCCACATAATAAAACACTAAACATACAGAAGAAAAAAAATATTAAGCGCTACAAAGTAAAATGGCCAAGTAACATATAAAGGCAGACCCATGAGAATAACACTTGTCTTCTCAATGGAGACTCTGAAAGCCAGAAGGTCCTGGACAGACATTGTGGAGACACTAAGAGACCGTGGATGCAAACCTGGTGTAGCTATCCTAATATCGAACAAAATAGACTTGAAGCTAAAAATCAAGAGATCAGGAAGAACTTTACATATTCACAGGAAAAACCCATCTAGATGAAGTCTCAATTCTGAACATTAATGCCCCAAATACAAAGGTACCCATATATGTAAAAGAAACATTACTGAAGCTTAAATTGCACATCAAACCCCATACACTAGTAGTGGGGGACTTCAACACCCCACTCTCACCAATGGACAGGTCTGCCAGACAGAAATATAACAGAGAAATAAGGGAACTAAAAAATATTATGACTGCAATGGACTTAACAGAGATGTACAGAACATTCTGCCATAACACAAAAGAATATTCTTCTCAGCACCCCATGGAACCTTCTCTAAAATTGACCACATATTTGGTCACAAAGCAAATCTCAACAGATTAAAAAAAATGAATTAACCTCCTGTATTTTATTGGACCACCATGCCTTAAAGTTAGATTTCAACAACAACAAAAATTACAGAAAGCCTGTAGCAGGGTCCTTGCTGTTGTTCCCTTTGGGGGCTGGGGCCAAGTAGGCGCAGAGTCAAACCACACAGACTCCAGGAGAAGATCAAAACAACAAGCTCAGTTTATTTAGGAAGAGTCTTTTTTTGTTTTTGTTTTTTTATTTTTTTGTTTTTCCAAGACAGGGTTTCTCTGTGTGGCTTTGAGCCTTCCCTGGAACTCGCTTTGGAGACCAGGCTGGCCTCAAACTCACAGAGATCCGCCAGCCTCTGCCTCCCAAGTGCTGGTATTAAAGGCATGCACCACCACCGGCCGGCTAGAGGCAAGTTTTATATACCCTCCACCCCACCCTGGGGGGAGGTCTGATGAATATGCATCTGATGGTGTGACATGGCTGCCTCTCATTGGTCCGGGTCATCTTCAGATCATGTTTCAGCTGCTGTTGCTAAGGTCATTAGGCAGACCCAGGTTGGCTCTCAGAAAGTACCTTTTTTACTTGTTTGGGCCAGCTGGCCCTCAAGCCTGTTAGGGGTGAGTCATCCCACAAAAGCCTACAATCCCATGGAAACTGAATAATGCTCAACTGAATCACCAATGGGTCAAGGAAGAAATAAAGAAATTAAAGATTTCCTAGAATTCAATGAAAATGAATGTCTAACATACCCAAACATATGTGACACTATGAAAGCTGTGGTAAGAGGAAAATTCATAGCACTAAATGCCCACATAAGGAAGTTGGAGAAATCTCACACTAGTGACTTAACAACACACTTGAAAGCTCTAGAAGAAAAAAAAAGCACACTCACCTAGGAGGAATAGATGCCAGGAAATAGTCAAATTGAGGGCTGAAATCAATAAAATAGAAACAAAGAGAACAATACAAAGAATCAATGAAGCAAAGAGTTGGTTCTTTGACAAAAATCAACAAGATAGACACACCCTTATCCAAACTAACTAAAAGGCAGAGAGAGAGCATCCAAATTTAACAAAATCAGAAATGGAAAGGGAGACATAAGAACAGACAATGAGGAAATCCAGTGAATCATCAGGTCATACTTCCAAAACCTGTACTACACAAGATTGGATAATCTAAAAGAAACAGACAATTTTCTGGAGAGGTACCACATACAAAAGTTAAATCAAGCCGTTTAAATAGACTAATAACCCCTAAGGAAAATAGAAACAGTCATTAAAATTCTCCCAACCAAAAAAAAGCCCAGAACCAGACAGTTTCAGCACAGAATTCTACCAGATTAAAAAAAAAAAAAAAAGCTAATACCAACACTCTCCAAATTGTTCCATACAATAGAAACAGAAATATTACCAAACTCCTTTTATGAGGCTAGAGTTGCACTGATATACAAACTACACAAAGATTCAACAAAGAAAGAGAATTACAGACCAATCTCCCTCATGAACATTGTTGCAAAATAATCAATAAAATATCGGCAAACTGAATCCAAGAACACATCAAAAAAATTATCCACTATGACCAAGTAGGCTTCATCCCAGAGATGCAAGGATGGTTCAACATACAAAAATCTGTCAAGTATAATACACCATATAAACTAACTGAAAAAACAAAAACCATATGATCATCTTATTAGATGCAGAAAAAGCCTTTGACAAAATCCAACAACCAAACGAAACTAGTGAGAACTCATGAACTGTGGACCACTAGCTGTGGAGCCTCCACGGGACTGGACTAGGCGAGACAGTTGTTTAGCTTGAAGTGTTTAGGGGGGCCCTGGGAGTGGGATCAGGATCCATCCCTGCTGCCTTAGCAGGCTTTTTGGAGCTGGGTAACTGGTGGGACACCTTACACAGCCTTGGTTCTGAGAGAGGGGCTTGGACCTGCCTCAACTGTGTGTACCAGTCTCTGCTGACTCCCCAGAGGAGTCCTTGCTTTGGAGGAGGTGGGAATGGGGGTTAGGTTGGGGGAGAATACTGGGAGGAGAGAGGAGAGGGGCACCTGTGGTTGGTATGTAAAATGAACAGAAAATTTCTTAATAAAAAAATAAAATTGATTAAAAAAAAAGGTTGCTGCCTTTTAAGCCACAGCTGTCTGAATCAGCAACTGCAGCGGTCTGAATCGGCAACTGCAGCTCTGCCTCCAGCAGCAGTGGCTAGGCCACAAAGGCTGTAGCCGGAGGGAAATCTGTTCCCTCGGGCTCCAACTCTCCTAAACCTACAAAGGGAACTTAACTAAACCTCTCCCCCTCTAAAGAACTCAAGATTCAAAGGTTAAGGTGGAATTCTGTTCTTCAGAGCCTGAAGAGCAAGTAGCTCACCTCCTCTCCTTGCTGGCATCCTACAAAGCAGCCCTGGAGCTTGTGCTTCTCTCCCCTCCTTACAAACCCTTTCTCACCTGCTCCTCCTATCACTTCCCTTCAGCCAGTTGCTGACGCAGCTTCCTGATCGCAGGTGAATTTTATTTAATCAAACACATCTTTGCATCATTAAACAAACGTTCCAGAGCATGAACAAAAGTAACACACCTTGAAATAATATTCTACAACAGGGTGTTGGCCAAAAGCCAGACGAGCACTATTTAAAAGCTTTTCCATCATTACTCTCTAAGTGTGCAGTGTTATTTCTGCAACACATATGGAGGCTTCAGTGAGATGTCCTTCTACAGCAGCCCCTTGTGTTGCTGGAAAGGCTGCTCAAAGGGCAGGAGGAATCCTGCAAGAGGAGTGCCCCTTGACCATTTCTAGCACTTCCTCTGCAGGCCACTGCAGATTATCCAGTCAGGGATTAGGAAAATTCACCAGGAAACCTGCAGGACAGGGAAAGATTTCAAGACTGGCCCACCCTGTGGGTGGAAGAGGAAGCCCTAAGGAAGCTTACTAGTAAAAGTGAGAGTCAGGCTTCCCATAAAGACAAGCAGGCCATGGGACCAGGATTTATCCTGGGTGCATGAACTGGCTTTGTGGAGCCCATTCCCTGTGGAAGGATATCCTGCTCAGCCTTGATGCAACAGGGAGGGCTTTGAGCCTGCCTGCCTCAACTTGATATGCCAGACTTTGTTGACTCCCCAAGAGGCCTTACCCTCTCTGAGGAGTGGATAGGGGGTGGGGTGGAGGAAGGTGAGGGGTGAGCAGGAGGAGGGGAGGGAGGTGGAACTATGGTTGGTATGTATAATGAAAAAAAAAATTAAATAAAATTAAAAAATAAAGGAAACAACGGAGGGAGCCAAAGGTGGTTCACTCATTTAATCCCAGTACTCAGCACTCAGGAGGCAGAGGCAGGCTGATCTCTGTGAGTTCGAGGCCAGCCTGGTCTACAAAGCAAGTTCCAGGACAGGCTCCAAAGCTACAAAGAGAAATGCTGTCTCAAAAAACCAAAATCAAAACAAAAAAGAAAGGGAGGGAGAGAGGGCAGGAAGACAGGACTGTTGTAACCTCAGAATGAATTTGTGAGTGAAGGTGCTGCCTGTCCATCTGCCAGGAGAACTCTCTGGTATGTTGCAGAGACCTCCTACTGGGTGGTAAGAAGAACTTTCTTTGAGAAAATTAGCTGCATGTTCAGCTGGACTGAGCCAGATAAACCAGACTGCAAACTCACTTGCACCCCTGAAGCCTGCGTCATCTGTGCCCCTAGATGGAAGCTTCTGGCCTCTCGGTTTCTCTCTGTCTGTCTGCACCCCCCCCCCCATAGTCTAATTAAGACTTGGGGCTCCTTCCATAAGCAGGAAGAAATTCTGAATTTTGTTCAGTACAAGAAAATGGCTCTGGTACCTCTAAACAGCAAAGAACACTTCTCTGGCAGGGCACGGGTGGGCCATATAATCTCCATTGAGCCCTGCCTGGGCTAAAGTGGCTGCTGGAGCCACTGGAGCAGTAGTTATAATTGCAGCAGGAGGCCCCCTCCCCTTCCTTAACCCTAGCCATAAACCCAGGCATCCTGGCCAGCCAGGGAGACCAGGGGCCCCACCTCAGAGAGGCCACAGGGTGCACAGCTAGTTTTTCTGGGCAGGAGAGTCCCTTAGCTGTGTGTCTCTAGAGGGAGCCTGGAGACATGCTACGCCGAGTCCAATTGCTTGCTCTTTCCACTGAGTCTGTCTGTTCTTGGGACTCCTTTGCCTTATGCACGTGGAAAGTGTCACTGTGTGTATCAGAACAGATAAGAGGTAAACTTTTTCCAATGGATATATTTTCAGTATATCTCATGGCAAAAAGATGCCTATAATAAAAACAGCTAGTAGGAAACATACATGGGGAGGCTAAAAGAGACCCACTGTCTTAAATCTTAGTAGTAACTCCAGCAGCATAGATTTAACAGGGCTCCCTCAGCTAAATTGAGTTAGATGATGTAAACACGAATTTAAAGCTCCACATGCTAATAAATCAGGTTTTCCCAGCATCGCTCAGTCCCTACCTGATACAGGGCATGCCTGGCTACCCCACCCTCTACCCTGCACTCTCCAGCCCAGTGGCTGGGCTGCCCTTCCTCTAGAGGCTCTTCTCTGTATAATCCAGACATTTTGGTTACCATTTCTCTCCAGTACCTTTGGCTTCTTGGCTGCTGCACCTCTTCCCTTCTCTCTTTTCTCCCTTCCCCTCCCCCTCTCCACACACCCAACTCTGCCTGCTCATATCCACTCTACACTCTCCCATATAGCTTTGCCTCTGGCTACACTCTCCCACACATCTACAATAAACATTCTCCTCCACCATACCTAGGAGTAGTCATGTCCTTTCCTTTCCTTTTTATTTATCTATTTATTTTTCATTCAGTTTAAATAGAAATTTACAGGGCCTAATGGTATAACAGTATGTTCACAGGTGGTATTAATTTATTGTATTACCCTATGTGTGTAATTTGGATTCAACCTTCCTTCATTAAGGTGATATCGCATATATCCTAGCTAAACAACTGCCATCTTCAGAACTCCAGCTGTAGCTGCTTAAAATAATTACAGCTTGACATGTCAGATGTTAATATTCCGTCAAAGAGTCAAAGTCATCATACCCTAATCTGAGTGAGGCGCTCGTCCCAGCCAGCTGTATTCAATTAGGCCCTAATTTCATGAGGCCTCAAGGTTTCTGGAAATAAGGTGCAAACATTTTGAAAAACTACGAGGAGGAGGGGCACAACACCCCATTTTGAGAAAACTTCTTACAGAAAATGACAAATTTGTTATGGTTGTGTCTCATGATATTTAATTTTTTGCTTGTTTGTTTTTGAGACAGGGTTTTTCTATGTAGCTCTGGCTCTCCTGGAACTCTCTGTAGACCAGGCTAGCCTTGAACTCAAGTGTAGCTGGAGAATTTCTCTCCAGGTCCCACCAAGCCCCGCCAGTCCCACAACCCACGTATAAAATAATCACTCAAATGTTTATATTACTTATAAACTGTATGGCCGTGGCAGGCTTCTTGCTAACTGTTCTTATATCTTAAATTAACCCATTTCTATTAATCTATAAGTTGCCACGTGGCTCATGGCTTACCAGTACCTTACATCTTGCTTGTCATGGCGGTGGCTGGCAGGTCTCTCTGACTCAGCCTTCCACTTCCCAGAATTCTCTTCTCTGCTTGTCCCACCTATCCTTCCTGCCTGGTTACTGGCCAATCAGTGTTTTATTTACTAACCAATCAGAGCAATATATTTGACATACAGAACATCCCACAGCATTCAAGAGATCAACTTGCTTCAGTCTCCCAAGTTCTGGGATTAACGGTGTAAGCCACCTCACCCAGCTTGGTATTCACATCTTTTAAATTGTCCAGTCAAGGTGATTTATATGTAAAGCTTAAGGTAGCTGTATGTTTCCCAGACTTAAAAAAATGGTTTGCCAAAACTACAATTACAGATGTTTAGCTTTCTGAGTACTCTGTCCCCAACTTGTTTTTCCTTGTTTACACAGAATGTTCTCTCATTCAAGGTTATTGCTGTCTCTAAAGTTCTGGATGAGACTGAACTTTCTCAAGATCAGTGAGATCGTCAAAAAAAAAGTTAAGTTATAAATTTGAAGTTATATCTCTAATAAGGGTTAAATTCTTTTCGGTAATATTAATTAGAAAAATAAAGACAGGAACAAAACCATAAAAGCTTGAAGCCAAGCCACAGAGGTCTGAACATGTCAAACAGGGCTTACGGACTTCAAGGTTAAAATGATCTAATGCATATAATAGTCTATCCATGTTGACAAAAGCTGATTTAATGATGTGTTTTTTGTCACTGTGTCTTTGTTAACTTTGTTAAGCTTTAACTGTCTGGAGAAACTGAGTCATACAGAGCTGTGGTAAGAATTAATTGTACACTTTCTATTCTTCTGTCTTCCTGTTCTCTGCTATAACTATACTCTTGTGATAAATAGAGCTACTGAATATAAAAGCTCTGTTAAATTGACTTAGTTTTTTTTTATTAGTTTTTTTTTTTTTAAAAAAAAACTACACTATCCAGGATAAGGATGTTCCCATTTTCTCTGTGGACTGTATTTATTGTATAAAGTGGATTTTGGTACTAAAAGAGCTTCAATTAAAAAAATGTCATTTTTAAGGCTCAGAAATTTTAACAGGGATAAATTATCTTAGTTTATAAACTTGAGAGTTGCTAATTTATTGTAAACTGTTAAAACAAAGGTAATTTGGGGCATAAAAATTAGTGATCAGTCACTTTATAAGTGATTAAATGGCTTTAAATTTTGATGAACTTAAGAAGTTGGGTGAGAAAATGCATTCCAAAAGCTGCAGGACCTCAGGCAACAGCCTAAGCCTCACCTGTGGAGCTTAGAGCTAGGTGAACCTGCATGCAGGATCCTTGCAGCCCTGCTCTCCCAGCCCTCAGCCCCGACTAGGTGTTACTGCTCTCAAAAATAAATATATGGATTCTGGTGAGTTTAGTATGGAAATAGCAATCAGCCAGTCAGTGTTTGTGCCAGAGAAAGAGGCTGGCACAGCCTAGGAACAAGTATCATAGGAGAGTGATATGGTCAGAGGAGCTCACAGTGTGACTAAAATCTGTCACCAGCATGTGTGTAGTGGGGTTGAGTAGCCTGAAGTGGTCTGCTCTCACTGGGTAGTAAAGGTGGACAGACAGCTGGAGTCTGCCACACAGAACATGAGTTTCCATATGGGCAAAAGACATTCAGGAAGTTCCTTTGCATGTTCCTTTCATATTTAGGAACATACAGCCTAGTCCCACTGGAGACTTAGGATCAATGATTCTCAAACATCCTAATGCTGCCATCGTTTAATATACTTCTCATGTTGTAGTAACCCCTAACCATAATATTGTTTTATTGCTACTTTATAACTTTAATTTTGCTACTATTGTGGATAATAATATAAATATCTGATATGCAGGGTATCCGATATATGATACCCAAAGGGGATGTGACCCTCAGATTGATAACCAGGGCTCTAGATGCAAGGCAGAAAACTGCTCAAAGCCTGACAGTGATGCTGGGGCAGTGTGGTTGTGAGTTTGTATTATCAGACGGACACGAACTAGAGTCAAGTGAGAAGAGGGACCATCAATAGGATATTTGTAGTGAGTAGCTGTTCCAGCTTTGACCTGGAGGTATTGCCCCCATTGAGGCTTCTGGTAACTGTCACAACTACAAGACAGGGCCGAGATAGGAGCCCTTAAGACCTGAGATCCGGATGTGCTGGCTCTCTTGGTTCCTGGATCCTGGATGCTGGAGGAAGACCGAGCAGAGTTCTCTAGAGAACACCGCTGGACTGCAACTCACCTCTCCTGGACCCTGTAACCTATCCCTTTACTTGTAAGTTACCCCACAAAATAAACCTCCCTTTTTACTATGTGGAGTTGCCTTAATACTTCCACCAATTGATATTCTTTACATTATCTTGGCTTTGGGCATGTCTGTTGGAGATTTTATAGATTGCTAATTAGATGGAAGACTTACCATAAAGTGGGCAGAACCACTTCATTGGCTGTGGGGCCTGAACTGTGTAACAATAAAGAAGCTAGAGCAGAAGCAAAGGCAAGCAGGCAGCATGGCTGGATTTGTATCTCTCTGCTCCTGACTGTGGATGTGATATGACTAGATGAGTTCCTGCCTTGATGTGCCCCAAATGGACTATTACCTGGATCCGTGGGCTAGGGTCAATTCTTGCACTGCTAAGTTGCTGTGCCTGAAAACTTAATGGAATGAAGATGCTAAGAAATCACTCTGTGACACAGGGGTTTGCACAAGTCAGTGAAATGTGAAGTTAATTGATGACATGCTCAACAGCAGCTGTTCTAGGTTGTTTTTACTTTTACTTTTTTTTGGAGCCTTCCATAAAGCTCCCAATTAAATCAAACACAGAGGCTTATTCTTAATTATAAATATGCCTTAACTTGGCTTATTTTTAGTCAACTTTTCTTAACTTAAATAACAGTCTACATTTTGCCTCTGGGTCTTTTCCTTTCTCTTCTGTGTATCGCTCACTCTTACTCTTTGGCGGTTGTTTGGCTGGGTGACTGTTCCCTAGCATCCTCCTCTCCTTTTTCCTGCTCTTCCTTCTGATCCCTCTGATGTTTTTCTCCTATTTATTCTCTCTGCCTGCCAGCCCTGCCTATCCCTATTCCTGCCTTGCTATTTAGCTCTTTATCAGATCATCAGGCATTTTAGATGGGCCAAATAACACAGCTTCACAGAGTTAAACGAATGCAATATAAAACAAAGCAACACATTTTTGCATCATCAAAGCAAATGTTCCAAAGCATAAGCAAATGCAACACATCTTAAAATAATATTCCACAACAAACAGCGTATCTGTCCTACAATAGGAGATCCTACTTCCTCCTGACCCCAACCTGTGTTTCCCTGTCACAGTTTTGCAAAGATGCACAGACACCCATTGATTCAAACACCATCTCACACTGTCAACCAATGGCTCTGGATAGTGTCTTGCCATATCAAGTGCTACTCTAATTTCTTCAACTCTATTAAATAATACAAGGTTAACTTCAATGTATTTTTCTATGGATTTCCTGATTATTAAAATTTTGAGATATGGGCAAATGGGTCTCAACATTATGCTATGTCCTTTTTTGGAGATCAGGAGGAGCTCCTTAAAGGTCAGACCAGAGAAGCACCTTAACTGCCAGGTATGGGGGGCGTGTAAGTAATGAGTAGCAGTGTGTCCACTAATTACATTAGGCTAGAGATTAACCCTAGGACTGATGCACACACATCCCTGGGAACACTTCTTGACTGCCCTCTAATTTCTGTGCTTTTTCAGCAAGATTTCTGTAAACAGATCTTTGACAAACTTCCTCCTTCAAAAATAAATAGAACTAATTAGAAGGAAAAGTCACTTTGATTTGGTCCTTTTCCTCCTAGTACCTGTGACAGCTCCTTCTGAGCAACTTCAAAGGGCTATCAAAGGAGACCAAAGGCTTGGCCCAGGAACTGCAATTACCACAGTTACAGGACTAGAATGCAGGTCTGAGGAACAGAGTGCAAAAGCCAAAAGTCCAAGAGGGGGAACAGTTATGAAATGCTCTGTCCTGTGGTTGGCAGTTTAGCCTCTCTGTGTGTCAGTTTCTTCCACCTAGAGAAAAGAGGGATGAGATGGACCATGGAGATGAGTTCTACCATCAGTAACAACTTATAAAAATCACTTCCTTCATAAGTGGGACTTTTAATGGCTACAGGAACTCGTCTTCCCAGCCTGTGGCACACATATTGCTAAAGGAATTTTTTTCTTTTTCTTTTCTTTTGTTTGTCCAGCTCCTTCATTCTCTTTCTTTTACATGCTTGTAGTTATGGATTTTTACTATGGGTATTAATTCACATTAAACAAAGGCAGGATGTACTGAAGACTCACATGCTGTTTCAATTGTCTGTATGTGGTAATTTAGCAATACACAGTAATTCAAACTCTTGGCATTCAATCCTTCTTGAGCATTTTCAACATACTAATCTGTAGTGTTCTAACTTGTTAGAGATAGAAGACTAGTCTGGAGACCTAAAGCTTGAGACTCAAAATAAGGGTCACTCCCCTGACCCTGACCCTGACCTATCTGCACCTCAGTCCTCACCCCCACCCATATTCCCCTTGCTTGTCTTGATGTAGCTCATGAGCACAAATATCCTGCACTGTAGAACCGTGTTCATGTCTGATGTTCATTTCTAAAACCTTGGTGTAATCACAGGTTCTCTGGAAAAATAGTTTTTTACTTTTGCATCAAATGCACGACAGTTTTACTCTTCTGAGAGAGTCTTGAAAGTCCATGTATTTTAGTGAGTCTACTGACCAAGGTTGAAAAACTGTTGGAAGAAATTCCAAGATTCCCAATATTAATTCATTTATTCATTAAAAGCCATCGAATGTACCAGCTAAAGGCAATGAAGGATATATTTCCTAATTATAAAACAAGTAACTGCACAATCATGAAAAAACTATTTCCTAATATAAAAACTCTTGTGTAACGTGCACAAGAGTTGATGGGAGCTGGGCCTGAGGAAGGTTTTACGGAAGAGGAAAATACAAACAAGTAGCTCATGGAAACCATTTTGCATAGAGAACAGAATGTGGCACCTAAGAATCTTAAAAGAAAAAAGGGGAAACATACAAGTATTCAGAGATGAATATCATACTGCTGATAAATCCTGTACATATGGTCTGAACTCATTCCTTAGAAGCAGTAAAAGGGGGAAGGGCTGGAGGCCAACTCTGGGTATCTTCCTCCACCTTATTTTTTTGGACAGCAATACTCATTTACACAAGGCTAACTGATTGGCCATACTGACAGTTCAGTGAACAATGTGGTCTGCCTGTTTCTAGCCCCTCTCTCACTTGAGGGCTGGAAGTGCAGAAGCATGTCTCGATTTTCTTGGGAACTGAGGATATTAACACAGGTCCTCTTGCTTATACAGCAAGTACTTTACTGACTGAGCCAAACAAATGACTATTGGACATAGGAGTAATATTAATAATTAGATTGGTGCTACACTTTTGTTTGTTATGAATATAATAAAAGTACTTCTAAATGAAGTGTAAAATAGCATAGGCTATATAATGTGACATAAAGTGGAAAATTATTTTAGAGCAAAACCTTACTTTTAAAATATTTGATAACATATAATACAAAGCAACAATAGTAAAATGATGTATAGAAAGATTTTATTTGAATATAAGATGCAAGGGTCCGTCTCTTTACTTTATTGGCTGCTGATGTTGGCTGACCTTTAAACTCTATGCCTCACAATGTCAACCTACTTACTAGTTGACCTTTACACAGCTCTAAGTTTCACTATTCCCAGAACATCGTATAAACTAGGCAGGATTCTGTGTTAGACTTCCCTTAACACAGCTCTCCCTTAACATAGACAGCAATAACTTCAAATAGTGTCATGTTGGAGAAACTGAAGTCTCTTCAATGTTCCATCTTGAATTGTTGTAACAGTGTTGCTTATCATGACAACAAGAACTCTTTGATAATAGTTTTCCCACTTCCACAATAGTTTTTACTATACTTACTATCAATATTTATTTTGTTAATAAAAATAATGAATTTTGCTATTCCTTTGGTCTACTTGTCCATAGTTAATACTATTATAAATACTGACTGAAGAGTAAATATTGATAACTACAATGTTGGAATGTCCTTCTTACATGAATAGCTATTATTATGGGGCCTTTAAGAGACTGTCAGAATTTTTAATGATTATAATTTTTAAATAAAAATCCTGAGAATTGATCCATATAAAACATTTTAAAAGTGACAATTATTCTATGTTAGAACAACACTTGGAGTAAACTTCTTTTGCTCATTCAGTAAATATACTTTGAGTAGCCACTTCCTGTATGCTAGCCCATCACCTAACTAATGAGGTTATAGTGGTAAGTAGACAAAAGCCTACTGGGATTGAAGTATCCATAGATTAACAATAAATGAGACAGATACACAGATAGGCATATAGTAGGTGAGAAGAGGAAAAGAAACTTTTCTGTACTATAGGGGTGAAGTGGAAGGAACTTTAAGGAATAGGACCAGGTGACCTATGCTGAGAACATGGCTTGTAAGCAGGAGTTAAGGAAATAGAAAAACATGGCAGGCAGCTGCCACATAGAAAAGCTGCATGTTCAGAAAGATGATTGAGTGTTCAGCATGGCTGGGCTGCAGGGATGAGAAGAGAAAAGTCCAAGTTCAAGTCAGAGATCAAATAGGAGTCTGATCTAATTTGTCTCTGGAGACACTGTGGCAGGAACTCTGAGTAAAACCAGAGGCAAGTAGGTTCTAAGAAAGGAACAGCAGTCTAACTGCTGTGTGGAAAATTTCATCTAACCCCAGGACAAGGCATATTTGCCAGCTATGATAATTATGTTCATATAATATTGCTTTCAGTATAAGTGGAAGTGTGATCAACCTATTTAAATGTTTCTGATAGTGGGCAATGGCTGACTATTACCTTGTCTATATACCCAGCACAATAAAATGTGTTTATCGTGAATGTTAGCCAAAATGAGAATTTGTCTTGAAAGTCAAAAATGATAATCTATTTTGAACATATGTCATGGTCTTATCCTTTTCTCCTTTTTCCTTAGTAACAAAATCCTAGTGGCTAGTATGCCTACTGTGCATTTTTAGACGGTTTATTTTCTTTGTGCTACAACAGCAGTAACAACAACCATAAAAGCATTCAGCAGAAGCAGCTGCAGCAGAAGCTGGAGCCTGAGGAGAGGAAGCAGAAGCATGAGAAGCAGAAACAGCAGAAGCAGGAGCAACAGCAACCGATGTGGAAGTAGAAGCAGAGGCAGAAGCACCAGTGCAAGCAGTTCTGTGATTGGAGTTCTCCAGTGTGACCTCTGCTTCCTAGAGTCAGTACTTACTCTCTTCTTGAGCCTTTATGGAAAATTCAAGATATATTATTTTTCATAAAAATGGAGTTTTATAGTTTCATTTGTTTTATCACTTGTCACTGCCATGGTCTTAAATATTTGTGTGTTCATTTCAATTTTATCATTACAGACCACTGATATTTTGTAACCTCTACTTCATTACTGTTTGAGTAAAAGACCCACAGTTTTCAGAAATATCAAAAGAGGACATGACCCATCTGGCTTTTAAAAATCTATACTTTGTTACATAACACATTCAATTCCTGCATGCTGGGAAGAAATATCAAGAAAAGGATAAAACATGTCCTCTCCAGTCTACCTGACCTGGTGTTTTAGCAGCCAGATTGAGAGAATGTGACAATGAAGGGCTTCTGGAAGGAGAGGAACCTTTCCCTTCTGCATTATATTAATCCTTTTGCCATAGCCTTTCTGGATAGCAAAAGAGTGAAGGTGACCTATGAAATGTATGAACAGTGTGTGCCACCACCCAGAGCTGAAGGAGGCTGATGAGCTGTGAGTACGAATTCTGGAGATGCCTTCTGACTTCTCACTCCTTAGCCATGATTCTTTCACCAGTGAGATGTAGGGTAATTGCCTGCTCCACCACCATCATCTATTTTGAGTAGAAATACTATGAATGAAGCTTGTAGGATTCATTCAAAGCTCTGAAATGGTGTTACCCATCTGTTTATCACACAAAACAGTTGATGAAATTTCCATATCAGGGTTATTCACATAGGTTACCCAGAAAACCCATTCCATATGCTAAATTGAAGAGATGTGAGATTGAGGCTTGGAGAGATGGCTTGGTAGTAAATATTAATTGGATATGGTTCCTGGCATCTACAAGCAGGCTCACGAAACTCCAGTCCCAGGGGATCCAGTGCTTTCTTCTGGCCTCAGTGGGTAATAGGCTTGCACAGGGTGCACAGACATACATACAGGGAAAACATTCATACACAAGCATGCATAAAAGTAAAATCAAGTGGGAGTTTTACAAATTAACTCAGTGCTTCTTGGCAGCTGAGATGCCTCCTCTACTTTTACATTTACATAATATCTCTATATTTTTGTTAGGATTGACAACTCAGTGTATCTCAGAATTGAGGATCTTATTTTGGCATCAAATACAAGGTTTGGTCATTTTATATGCTACCTAAGGTTTAAAAAACATCCAAAACTTACCTAAAGGAGTATAGCCTAAAGAGATGATGAAAAAACATTAAGACAAACTAATCCTAAAAATTAAGATGTGGTAGTATATATACTTTTTAAATGGCAGTGTTAAATGATCTCAAAGGTTTTAGTTAGAAATGAACTTGAACCACAGTGAACACCTGAGTTTGATGGGAGATTTGTCAGTCTTAGATACATTTGTCTCCTCCTCATTATGCAGTTTATCTCAAGACAGTAAAAAGGAAACCCATACATTTATAACACTTTTTTCATCTCTCTCTGCTGTTTAGTCAGAAGGCCCCATATTAAAGTCCGATAGTTACTTTACCATGAGGTACACCAGATGGAAAATAGAAACAATGAGGGTAATTGAGAAATGTTTTCCTCAACTCCTACTTAGACAACAAAAATTTCCACATCACAAAATGTGATGTCCATGCCTTTAATCTCAGCCCTGCAAAGGCAGAGGCAGGAGGCAATTTTGTGAGTTCAAGGATAGCCTAGTCTACACAGCAAGTTCCAGACTAGTTAGGGATACATAACAAAAGGTTATCTCAAAAAAAGAAATCTATATCTAGACACACTTTCATGAACAGATAACCCAGGAGATTTTGTAAGTAGAACGAAATTGACAGAGACAAACCAGGAAGAGCTGCTCCTCTAATACAAATGACCTTTCTCTTTTTCCAAAGCCATGCACCATCTCTATCTTATTTCTGTGTCATTGTCAGCATACCCCTGGCCTTGCTGTAGCCCTTAATGAAGGGCAACATTTGGTGCCTTGTTAGAGAACAGTGGAGAAGAACTGATAGTGTCTGTCTTGCTCCATGATGTTACACTTAGCACACTACTTTTACCTGGCAATGGTTTCTACTCCAATTCTTGTATTGGTCTGGGTTTAAACAGATTGAACTGCAGAAATATGGCATCTTATTTTTCAGACACCTGATACATTTACAAAGTGTGTGAACCACTGCCCTTGTGGATTATATATCTACTATCTAAATTTCAATTAGTGATATTTTGGTTTATTGATTTATCATTTATATAACTTTTTTCTAAAAATTTTATTGGGAGAAAACCACCAAACACTTACAGTACAATGATTACAGTCCCAATTTGTAGTGAACTGATTCCACAAAATATGTGAAACTCAAGCTGGCTTATCTTATTACATGCAAATCCTGCTTCTATCAAAGTAGTGCAGGGTGCTCCAACTGTACCTACATACAAACAAAGCCACTGCAAATAATGTTACAGATTTTGGATTGTCATTAAACAAGGTATATTCATGTACTACAGACCAATTCAGCACAAAGATCTGCCCTCTTCATAAAGTGAAGAGCTATGTTGAAAAAAAAAGTGGTAAAAATCTTTTCCTTTTTGTTCAAGTGAACCCATCTGACATTCCAATTCTCTCATGCACTAATGAACTACCTTTTTGGTTGAGGAAGAGTTAAGGTGATTCAAGCACTATGAAGGTGCTGAGATGATTTCCCCATTATTGCTACAAGTCTTTATAATCAATGTCACAGTAGAACTGGTAGATTCAGCAGCCATTTTTTTCTTGCTGGTTTATTAATCTGGAAGTAGAAAAGCATGCCACATGTGAGCCTGACTGCAAAGTATGTGGTCATTCTTTTTAAAGTTGGATAGGCTACAACCATTATACATTCTAAGAAAACTTCAAAGTGTTCCTCAAACTACTTCCAGAGCTTCAAGATTGCATGATTTTCTCAGTCCTTGGAGATGGAGAGGTGGGTGAATACGGGTAGAAGGATGTTTGGGTCCAGGCTGGGGGACTCTAAGCTGCTGAGGCTGCTGGAGGTCAGTGAACAGCTTAGGTGGATGTCAGGGTCCCACAGCGAGTCCATTTCATTGGGGGAGCATTGATCACAGGCAACTCTGAGAGACAGCAAGGCAGCTGGAAGCTAGAGGGAAGCAGGGGTGCATAGGTCCAGGGGCATTGAGCAGGGGGCAGCAAGGGGCAGCAAGGGGCAGCAAGGGGCATGGCAGCCATGTGCCCCCTGCTGTAGTAGGCTGCAGCTGCAGGTGCTAACCTTTGTTTATGGAGGGCAAGCTGCATGATGAGGCTTCTCAGCTCTGGCCCAAGGCCACTCAGCAGAAGGCACAAGGAGCTTTTGTCCTCCAAGTTCCTGGGGACATAGAGCAGGGTGGCTGCCACTGCAGGCGCCAGGGAGGTACAGTGCCTTGCCCCCACCCCCCGAGGGCTTGGACTCACTGAGGTGGAGGAGCAGGAAGAGGCAGATTAGAAACAGAACCAAGTCAAGGAACACTAGGATAAGCAACAGCATGCATGAAGTGGGGCTGTGGAGCAGCAGGGGCAACTCCAGATCTCCCAGGAGGCTGGTGGGGGCCGGACTGGAAGCTGGAGAAATTAAAGGCCTCTGCAGGTGTCCCTCAAGTCTATCTTCCCATCATGGCTTGGGCCTCAGTTTCTCTACTTTGTGAATGAAATGACAGCACTGGCAGCGTGTGCCATAGGGGCAGAACCTGATGTGGAAGATGTAGCACAGCTCCTTCTTATACTTGGGGTAGCAAGTGAGGCTGCACAGCTGGTTCAGCCTCTGTGTAAACTGACACTTCTTCCCTTATTTGCATGTGCTGCTCTCTTTAAATGGTCTCCACAGCTTAGTCTTGTAGTGCTTGGAGCTGATCTGGGAGTCCTTGCCCTGGTCTGCAGAAGAGGTGCTGGCTGTGTTGGACTTTTTGTTGAACAAGCATTCCAGGAATTTGCTCTCCTTCTTGACCACTGCTATGGCACTGCACCCTGAAGGCTCCTTGAGCTGGCAGTACGAGGCTAGGCCATTTGCACCTGCTGGGCCTAGGTTGCCCCATTAGGGGTGACTGGGAACATTAGTAGGTAGCTACCTGGACTTGCAGCTGGGTGGTTGAGCACATGTAAGTTGCTGGACATGGCTCAAAAGTTAAGAGCACTGGCTTGTCTTCCAGAGAACCTCAATGTGAATCCCAGCACCCAAATAGCAGCTCACATTCACCCGTAACTCTAGCTTCATGGAATCCATAGCCCTCTTCTGACCTCTCTGGACACCACATGCACAGGGTGCAAGGACATACAAGCAGGCAAAAACCTCCTACACATCAAATAATAAATAAAAATTAAAAATTGATTAAGGTATTTCTCATTCATGTATGTTGCAGTCACAGCATAATTTATTCTTACCTTAAAAAAACAAGAAAGATATAATAAAAAAGAAAATATACTAGTGAAATTATTGTTACCTTAGAAAGAATGAGGCAAAGTGAAATCTTGCACCATAAATAGGCCAGATAGAGAAAATGGTTGTTGATGTTAGGGAAATGTAGACGCAATCAAAGAATTGCAATCTGTAATGGGCTATTATGCACAGCCCTATAAACAAGCCTGCATAACTAAACTACTGTGGGAATCAATGCAGTGACCACAATGTGTCTAATTACTCTAACACAAAGCTTAGCTGAAACCAAAGTGACATGATAGGATTATAGCTGGGAGAATGACCTTCTTCCTAAACCCTGTCCTAAGGAATGCCAAGTAATATGTAGGTATTCTATTATATTGAGTGGGACTTAGTCACTCATCCTCTTTAGTGAACTGTTGGCTTATGACAGGACCTTTGAGGGCAATGGCCTGTAGTGACTTGGTCAAATGTGGCAGAGTAGATCTTGAAAACACACCAGAACCATTAAAACAGGTGCCCCTTCTTGTAATTTCCATTCATTGTGTTGTCTTTAGGAATGTTCTCCTCATATAATGGGTACTTTTATATTTGTGAGTTTTAGAGTGATTTTGTGACTCTGCACTAAGGCTTCAGTTATCATGTGTGATTTAAACCATGACAACCTTGTTCACAATGCCGGCCAAATCTAACCTTCAGCATAAGCATCTAGGCACAGCTGGGTGGCTCTGTTGTCTTATCTTTAAAACAGAATGATAATTCTGAGCATAAATGTTGTAGGAGAAAGATGCCTTGGATTTGGGGAGTCACCTGAAATTTGCCCACTCCCTGGTACACTCTAACCTTAGATCAGCTGCTATATAACTGACTTCCTCTTACTCTGAGCATATCTGGGGTCTGCTTCCTTTCTTTTTTTTCCAGCATGTAGTTTGGCATCCAGGCAGGAAAATGGATTTTCGTATTGCAGGTGGGCTTCTCCAGAGTCTCTAAGCAACCAGACTTGGTGCTGGCTTTCCTCTCTGCTGATTTGCCAGAAGAGAAAGATGATGAGCCTTATGGGAAATTCTATATGCTTCGGTATAGGCCTGTGATGAGAACCATGGTGGGGGGCGGAGCAGACACACACACACAGAAATGCCTATGTATAGGAACTGCCCAACATATAGGAAATGCCAACAGGTGTTTGGGAAAAGAACACTGTCATCCCATGTAATTTGGTTATACTGGTTTCAGAGATTTTGAACTGTACCTCACTTCTGAGTTTTCTAAACTTAAGAACCACTGGTCTAGATAGTCTTGTTGACAGTCAGATTCCTGGGCTTTGACTTAGACCCTCTCTGCAGGCCAATTAGTATAATAAACCTTTTTCTTCACACTGGTCAAATTATCAGTAAGACTCCAGTGAGCCAGGACCCAATGAAGTACCTCTAGAAAGTGTCAAAGAAGAATGGAAAATTTCTTAATAATAAATTTTTTTAAAAAAGAGGATCTGTAGCTCTCCCAGAGTACCCATAGAGCAGCTAACAATTTTCTGTAACTCCAGTTCCAAGTGCCCTCTTCTGGCCTCTGTGGTAACTATGCTTGTGGTGCATAGAAAGCAGGCAAACTACCCATACATAAGTATAAGTAAATGAATCTCAAGAAAAGTTATGCACAAAATGAATAGTCAAGGCAACAGCACACTAAAAACACCACATCTCAATATGTCTTAGAAGGTTAATGCCTCTGCATTGCCAGTATCACTGGTGATATATTTCAAGGAAAAGAAAGGCAGATAGCTAGGAGTTTCTTGATTTCTTTTACACTCCTATAATTAATATTCTCACTTCCTGAGAGGCAGTTGAAAACATGTATTTCTCAAAAGTATGATATGAAAAATCATGTCATGAACATTTGTGTATCTGGACTGTTTTTTTTTTATTATTTTTTTGAGTAGCTAAACATGTGATGTTAGGGGTAGAATATGGATCATTTTCCATCATGAATTGGGTATCCATGGAATCCACACCCAAGACACTATCCCGATATGTTGCCCTGTCTGGCTGTGAATTTTTATTGTAGCAAATGCTACCTAGAATTATAAAGATCCATCTCTGCCTGTTGAGTTCTATGGTTATAGGAGTGTAGTTGGAAGTTTTCCTGTGTCCCAGCTGGCCAGTCGTCAGGACAAATCTCTCCCACTCACATCCCCCAATTAAGCACACAGGGGCTTTTAGCAATTATAACTGCTTGGCCATTAGCTCAGGCTTACTACTGACTAGCTCTTACACCTAAATTAACCCATAATTCTTATCTATGTTTAGCTACGTGGCTTGGTACTTTTTCTCAGTTCTGTCATGTCATCTTGCTTCTTCTGTGTCTGTCTGGTGACTCCTGACTCAGTCTTCCTCTTCCCAGAATTCTCCTAGTCTGCTTATCCCACCTATACTTCCTGCCTGGCTACTGGCCAATCAGCACTTTATTTATCAACCAATCAGAGAAACACACACTCACATACATACAGAGTACACACATACATAGCATACAGAATGACATTCCACAGCACTTCTGTAAGGACAATGTCAATAGGACAAAAGGGCAGACTACAGAACGAGAAAAGATCTTCCCTAACCCCACATCTGACCACATCTGACAGTGGGCTGATCACTAAAATATATAAAGAACTCAAGAAGCCAGAAATCAAAAAACAAACTACTTTTAAGGGCAGGCTGCAAAACTACCACTAGATGACCAACAGAAAGCAAATTCAATGGCATTCTCAAGGTATATATTATATATTTACTTTATCTGTGCATATTATGGTTTCCAGTTTTTTGGTATTTGGTATTTCTAGGTGTGCAAACAAGTAGGTCTTTGTGTCTATATCTGCTTTTTATGCCTTTTCTTTGACAAATTTCCTGCTATTTGTTACTTTATAATTTTTCTTTCATCTTATACTGTATATTATGTTATTATCCTTAGAAAGCATGTTTGCTTTCTGATGTGAGCCAGAAAGAAGATTGATCATGATGAGGGGTGGTAAACAGGAGGGCCTGGAAATAGAAGAGGAAGGCAAAATCATAATCAAGATGTAGTATGTGAAGAAATTTATTTAATAAAAAATGATACAAATTATAAATTCACATTATTAGAAACCATAATATATAGTCAAAACACAAATAAGGTAAATAATGCAAAAAGCATAGACTTATGAGCAAAAAATTTCCCAAGATATCAATTTTTTAAACTGAAAATAGACTTTTTATATATATCATATTCTGATCATGGTTTTCCCTTCCCCAATACCTTCCAGATCTTCCCTACCTCCCTGCCATTTCAAATCCACACCCTTTCTCTCTCTCTTCCTTCCTTCCTTCCTTCCTTCCTTCCTTCCTTCCTTCCTTCCTTCCTTCCTTCCTTTCTCATTGGAAAACACAGAGACATCTAAAATAAATGAATAAAAGAAAAACAAACATTGGAGAATAGGACAAAACAAACAAACAGAAAAATTGGTAAATCTCATCAAGATTATTTTGTATTACCATCTACTGCTGGGTATGGAGGCAGCCCTAAGTGTGGTTTATGTACCCAGTGAGACTCCTTTGGAGAATATTATGTTTCCTTTCATTTCCTAAGCAAGTCTAAGCCTCTGCAGTGATCACTGAAGAAGTTGAAACTGTCTTCTTAAGGCATCTGAAGTTATGAATAATTGATCATAAGAGAAGTGCAAATTGTTTTTAAAATAAACTCATGTTCTTCCTTTCTAATTTATAAGCAGCTAGTTATGGAAAACATGCCTGGAGAGATAGCCTCTCTGGAAAGGAAGGTGTGGCTCTAGATAAAAGTTTCTGAAAATAAGCAATGTTCGAATTTATTCTTCTAGTAACAACAAATGCAACCAATGTGGTGTGGGGCATCAGCTACAACAAAGATACTTTCATCCTCAAATCATAAAATTGAAGCAAAGTTACTTCTAGTATATGCATCTCCCCCTTTCAACTATTCTAATATTCTTACAGAATCCAACATTTTTACACACACACACACACACACACACACACACACACACACACACACACACACACACACACACACAGATCAGTTCACATACAAAGGGACTGCACTGACTTATGAAGAAACAATTGTAGCCGGGCGGTGGTGGTGCACGCCTTTAATCCCAGCACTTGGGAGGCAGAGGCAGGCAGATCTCTGTGAGTTCGAGGCCCTACACAGAGAAACCCTGTCTCTGAAAAAAAAAGGAAGCAATTGTTTTTCACTTGTATTAGTTATTATTTCTCTCTTCCCTGATTAAAAATTACATGACATGAAAAATGAAATGTAAGATAGGCTTATTTTGCTTCTTTTTTAGAAGAGATATCTGGTCATTACTGCAGGTAAGACACTGAGGGATTCAGATGAGCTGCAGGTGGGGAGAGCTTGAGGTATCAACTCTTCACATAGTAGAGAATATGGGAGCTGAGACTGAAAGCCAGAGCCTGAGGTAGGTAGAACCTTCAAAAGTATGAGTAATGATGTACTTCTACCCTATAGGTTCAAAATCCTAATGTTCATACAGCCTCCACATATCACCAGAATCAGAGTATCTACTTGTGTAGCCACATTACCTGTGTTCATGTTCATTTCCATACCGTGTATATGGCTTTCCTCAGCAGAAGTTATCCTAGATGAAATGTACACTGAAGGCCAACTTACAGGATCTCTGAGCCTGCCCTATACCACTTGTTGCCTAGAGTTCTGAAGCCCATGTACAAGCTTCCTTGGAATCTTCATATTTGCATCTCATTTTGCTTTGTGAATGACAGAATCACTTTAAAATATTGTCCTGTTCAACCACCATCTTAAAGTGTAGCCTGGTTCATTGGGTATAGTTAAAATGGCCTCTTTGTGATGGCCCATAGGACTATTTCTGTATTTGATAACTCTCTAGTAGGGATCCATTTGATCAGCATTATCAATCATATACATTTCAAAGCACTTGTCATTTTCTCAGTTTAATTCTTCTATGTGTGCTGTTTTACTCTGAAGGGAACCTAAAAATTTCTCATTTATACAGCATGAGTTTTCTGTTTAATGCTGTTAACTCTTTAACAATTACAGGTGCTTTGTCACACAATTTGCCTGCAATTTCAAACTTACCAGATTTGACCCTGGATTAATGAGTTACTTACTTTTATTAGCTCGTTGAGGATTTTGTACACTGGATTTTGAAGATTTTCATCATATTCTTCAAGTTTCCCTAGATCTAACCCCCATCTATACCCAGAGAACCTTCTGTTTTTTCAATCATCTCATAAAATGAGTCCTGTCATGTTTCCTGAAATTGTGGCCTTCCACTGAAACATTGTTCAGTTTCTAGAGATATTCTGCATGAAGAAAATTCACTCTGGTTTCCCAATTCATATATCAAATGCCATGAGCTTCTCAGCTAGGGGGAGGACTTTATGATTACTTCCCATCTCCATGCTACACTTTGGTCCTCATGCTGTAGTAGGCTTGTGTATGCTGTCACACTTACTGTGAGTTCATATTTGAAGATATCCTTGTTGTGTTCTGAGGAAACTGCTTCCTTACAATAATCAACCACCTATGTGTCTTACAATCTTGCTGTCTATTCTTCACTACCCTTCATGAGCCTTGTGAAGAGGGGATTTGATGTAAGTATCCCATTTAAGGATTAGCATTCTCCACTTTTATACTCTGAACCTTGGCCAGAAAAACTTCTGTTTATTTTAGCTTAACTTTGGGATTCCTGTTTTCATAATTTGGAATATGATGTCTGTTTCAATGGAAAGTAAAATATTGATAGTGATTTTGAGTAGAATATAAAAGGAAATGGGATATCAACAGACTAAAGAAATAGGTAATATGGTTGGAGTCACATGTGGAGTCTTGTGAAAATGAGAATAGAAAGCAGGAGAAATTTGGGGAGAGGTACAGATTAGACAATATTTCCATGGTACAAAATGAGCTGAAAGAGTCACAGTAGCAAAGGAGAGAATTGCAGTATAATTAGAGGATGAGCATTAGGATTAAGGAATGGCTGTCAGGACCCATATAAAGAGGAAGGCAGCAAGAATAAGGAAACAGTCCACACTTCCAATATGGAATCCAGGTGACAGTGGAACTGGAACTCCCTACAGGGTAAAGCATCTTGTCAAGGAGCCCAGTTGCTGAGAAACTGGCATTGCTTGGCAAAGGAGAGCCTGTGTTGTTGGCAGGTACTAACCTATTGGAACAATTTTCTGTGACAGTGTTTCTTTTTTCATGGCACACTAGATTTGTAAATACAGGAACTGCATGAATTCACAATTCTTAAAGTAATATTTATTACCCAGGTCCTTCAGAGAATATGACATGGATAAGTCAAAAACCAAGGAGCCTTTGGACATTCTGACTGAGTTTGTGTGTGGCAGGGGCCACAATAGACAGTCATAGACACCGGCCTATTCAGATGAAGATTCTCTAATGTAAAGATGCAGCAGTCTGGAGGGGTGTAGGGTTTGGTGTCTCACCCTCTGTGATTAAAGTGAGCTTATTATTCCTTGTAGACATTGCCAAAGAATAGGAATACTGAGTCCAGAGCCAACAAATTTCTTATCCTCTAAGTCATTTTTTTTAATCTCTACATGGTTTAGCGTACTATGGGACTAAGAATTCTGAGGCCACAGGTTTTTCCCTACAGATGTGCTTACATCTCACTGAGTTCTGAATGCAGAGAGATGCCTATGCTGAGGTTTGTTTTCCTCTTGTCTCCCATGGTACCATGACCCAAAGACTCCATTTGTCTTAGATTTCTGCTTTCCTTCCCTGTAAAAAGATTGTGTATTCTATAGGAAGTCATGTGGTGCCTAAATCACAAACTCATAAATTGCTGAAGTCTGCAATAGTTCTTTCTGTATAAATGACTATGGTCTATTGCTGAATGCAGCCTTGCTTGTGAAGACAATACTTTAATGAGTCCAGCCCATATCTAGCACACAGAGCATACATAGCACATAGGAAGGTGAAAATTGAGGACATTATTATACATGATCAATATTACTGACATAACACATATCTAATTGTTTGTTTTCACTCTTCCTCTACCCATTTTCTATATTTTAAATACTGGTTTCAATTAAATTCATATTTTCAAATATTTCATATTTTTACATATTTCATGTGTGCAATTTTCTTCCTCTTTCTAACTATGAAAGTTTTTTATGTTTCTTCTCCATATTGTGTCATAAGAGTCTATTCTCTGGCCTTCTTTCTCTTCCTTTCTTCCTTTTTTTACCTTGTTTCTCTTTTCAATTTGCTGAATGTTTTTTCCTTTATCCTATCAACACTATTGTTTTATTATTTTTAATCTTTCATCACAAATTATTCTAAATAATTTCAATTTATTTTATGTTGTTATTGGTAGTGTATCTGTTGTCTTTATTATTATTCCTTTTCCAGTTTTATTTTTATTTAAATATTTATTTATATTGTTTTCTTCTCTTTTCTCTCTAGGCCTTTTGAAATTCCTCCATGGCTCTTATCTCTCAAATTACCTCTTTTAAAATTAATATTGTTCACTATTTGTATGTGTGTGGTTATTTTTTTGTGTGTTTTATGTATGTGTTTTATCTCAAGAACCAATAGACAGTTAGAATATTGGGTGATTATAAAGTGTGCCAAGATTACAGTTAAAACTAAACATGATATAGCCTTCAAAAATGTGGGGCGTTTACCCAACCACCCCCACAGTTCCCCAGAATTTTCTTGAGTGCGAGCAGCAGGAAATATTAGATAGAAGGATTTATTGCGGAGAATATCGTGGAGATAAACAGATAGAAAATAAAGGATAGCCTCGAGAGGGCCTGGAACCTATTCCAACGGGCCCTGACTGTCTCTGCCCCAGGGCGTTTTTATAGAGACACCAAGGGGTGGAGCAAAAAACCTCCTTCCCCAGCACAGCCAAGTGCAGACCATCTCAGACACCTGCACTCAGGCCCGTGGTCTAATCATCCTCTATGAGGACCTGCTGGGTAAAGCCACGAGGAACCCGAGAACGGGCTCCCACACAAAAACAACTAAAAGTAAGTGTTTTTTTTATAAAGATGGTTCTTTTGAACAACAAATTGAAAGTAATTGACTATTCTCTGATTGTAGACAAACATGTAATAAACCAACACTGGAAATAACAATAGCCTATTCTATAAAACCTGGCTATGTACTTATAGAAGAGTGAAAGTAGATTTTATATCTTTACCCTGCTTGAAAATCTATTCAAATCATTCTGGGACTGCCATTACAATATAAAGTTCCTGACACCAAGAAGAAAAGCTTACAGAAAATGTAGTGTGAATTTTTCATAGAGCGCTAAGAGCATGAGACACAAAACCAAGAATCAACAATAAATACCATCACATGAGGTTACATAGCTTTTCCAAAGCAAGACAAACAGTCATTCTGCACAAGGAGAAAAATGTTTTCCTACTCTCCTTCAGATATAGCACTAACATGTGAAACATGTGAAGAGCAGCAAAAATCAAAACAATCAAAAATTAAAACCACCCCAAAACAATTAAGTAGAAGTAGGCATAAAGCTGAAAGGTAGTTTTCAAAAGAATCCAAGCATCCAGCAATTGTATTGTAAGGTTTTTACCATTTTAACCCAACATGATAATGCAAATAAAACTTTAAAAATTTCAGGGTGGCTATGTGTAAAGAGCATTTTCTCTACAAACATGAAGACCTGATTCAAATCCCCAGCATGCCTAAGAAACTCAGTGTGGTTTTGTAGAACCCCAATCCAAGTGCGGTAAGGTTGGATGCAGGAGGATTGACTGGGATTCAGCTGAGTCTTGGTGACAGTTGTGCTCTGAATGGAGTAAGGCAGAGAGTGATTGAGCAGGATGACCTCTGGCTTGTTGTGGGAATTCGATCCGTTTAGCCAATGGTATTGTGGTGACTAGCCCTATTAGTGTAGTCTGCTCTGGGTATATGACCTTATAAGAACTGAGGAGGAGGGTTGAACTCTCTCATTCTGGGACATGGAAGGTTTCCTGATGCCAAAGTTTTGGGAGCTGGGATGGACCATTCCCCATCCTTCCCTGGGTGACGAGGAGGCAGCAGTGCCGCTTCATTCTGTATTTGTGAGTATATTATTTCCTTTCAGCCCTTAAATTATTGACCAGAGTTCCGTGGTTTCTCACTTTATCTGGTGCCCATAGGGCCTGACCCCAAACTGCTCTGCTGAGAGCACACTCACTGACCAGCACGCCAGTCCGGGCAAGCCCAATGTTTGGGTTAACCCAAGGGCTGCCTGAAAAGGGCCAGCAGGTTCAGGTCCAGGCACTTAGAGACACAGGCCCAGCCCCAGCACTCGCACTCCACAGCCTGGGCCTCAGTCCAGCTGGCAGTTCCAAACATCCATCATAGCCTGCACTCCCAAATCTAGGTTTTAAAAATTCCTGCTCCTGACTAGTAGCCTCCAAACATAAGTGGTGGTGGTATGGCGATGCCTGTGGAAGACTGTAGTCATTGAAGATGCTGATGTGGCACAATCCTGCCCCACTCCTAGCTGCCTGCAACATCATGATGCACCTCCTGCTTCTGAGCTGCCTGCAGGAGTGTCCCAGCTCATCCAGCCAGCAGTCAAGCCATGCCTGTCAGCCAGCTGGCCAAAAAACAGACAGTTCCTGGTCTCTCAACAGCCCCCCCCCCATGTGTGAGCATGTGGACATGGGCAGGCGCCTGAGTCCTCCTGGGAACACAGACATTGCTCTCATTCAACCCAATTTTGTTCGCATTATAAACAACTCTCAAAGTCGAATCTGCTGTGACTTTGGGAGTATAGTTTCTTCCCCATCCTCTGGCATCCTTGCAGTTTTGCCTAGCACTCACATGTATCAAGTGAGCCCAGGTCTACAGCATTGCATGCTTGGATCTCATCCCACCTGCTTTGGCGTGACATCTTAAACATCTGCATTTTAACCACATGCTGTCTCTTGTCCTACAAGCAGTTCTTTTCTGGTAAGCAAAGTCAGTGCTGGGCTCCCATTGACATACACAGTGGAAATAGCTCTCGCATCTGTTCCCAGCAAGTACAGTGCATTGGATGCCAGAGAAACTATTGTTCTTTACAGTTTCCTAAGCAGAGTTGAAAGAGATATCACCTGGGTCTCGGAAAAGCACAGTTCTTTTGTTCTGAGCAAGCTTCCTCTTCTGGCTGCATTGGAAACACAGTAAATAGAAGAGTGCTTCTTTCTCAAAACAGAGTGTGTTTCTTGTAAGGGAACTTGGGGTTGAATTTCCCATAATAAACTGAGTTTAACCACATACCGTCTCTTGTCCTACAAACAGCAGTTCTTTTCTGGTAAGCAAAGTCCCTGTAGGGCTCCCATTGACATACACAGTGAAAATAACACTCGACTCTTAAGAGAAAGTACAGTGCATTGGATGTAAGAGAAGCTACTGTTCTTATCAAGATCCTTTGCGGAGTTGAAATAGATATTTCCTGGGTCTCAGAAAACAGTTCTTTTGTTCTGAGCAAGCTCCCTCTTCCAGATACATTGGAAACATAGTAAAGAGAAGAGTGAGGAGCTGGAGAGATGGCTCAGAGGTTAAGAGCACTAACTGCTCTTCCAGAGGTCCTGAGTTCAATTCCCAGCAACTACATGGTGGCTCACAACCCTCTGTAGTGAGATCTGGTGCCCTCTTCTGGCCTGCAGTCATATATGCTGTATACATAATAAATAAATAAAAACTTAAAAAAAATTAAAAAAAAAAAGAGAAGAGTGCTTCTTTCTCAAAAACAGAGTGTGATTCTTGTAAAGGAACTCTGTGTTGTGTTCCCCTTTCTAAACTGAGTTTAACCACATGCTGTCTCTTGTCCTATGAACAACAGCTCTTTTAAGCAAAGTCACATACAGAGTAGAAATAACACTCCAGTCGGCTCCCAGTAAAGTACAGTGAATTGGATGTAAGAGAAGCTACTGTTCTTATCAGTTTCCAAACAGAGTTGAAAGAGATATCACCTGGGTCTCGGGAAAATCAAAGTTCTTTTGTTCTGAGTAACCTCCCTCTGCTGGCTGCATTGGAAACATGGTAAAGAGAAGAGTGCTTCTTTCTCGAAAACAGAGTGTGTTTCTTGTAAGGGAACTAGGTGGTAAATTCCCCTTTATAAACTGAGTTTAACCACATGCTGTCTCTTGTCCTATGAACAGCAGTTTTTTTCTGGTAAGCAAAGTCACTGTTGGGCTCCCATTGACATACACAGTAGAAATTCCACTCGTGTCGGTTGCCAGCAAGTACAGTGCATTGGACATAAGAGAAGCTATTGTTCTTATCAGCTTCCTAAGCCTTGTTGAAAGAGATATTGCCTGGTTCTTGGAAGAGCACAGTTCTTTTGTTCCTAGCAAGCTCCCTCTTCTGACTGCATTGGAAACACAGTACAGAGAAGAGTGCTTCTTTCCCGAACACAGAGTGAGTTTCTTGTAAGGGAACTCGGTGTCGAATTCCCCTTCCTAAACTGAGTAGGACCACATGCTGTCTCTTGTCCTACAAACCGCAGTTCTTTTCTGGTAAGCAAAGTCACTGTTGGGTTCCTATTGACATACACAGTGGAAATACCACTCAAGTCTGTTCCCAGGAAGTACAGGGCACTGGATGTAAAAGAAGCTACTGTTCTTATCTATTTCCTAAGTAGAGTTGAAAGATATATTGCCAGGGTCTCTGAAAAGCACAGTTCTTTAATTCTGAGCAAGCACCCACCTCTGGACACACAGTAAACAGGAGAGTGCTTCTTTCTGGAACACAGAGTGTGTTTCTTGTAAGGGATCTTAGGGTTGAGTCCCTTTCTTAAGCTGAGTTTAACCACATGCTGTCTCTTGTCCTAAGACCAGCAGTTCTTTTCTGGTAAGCAAAGTCCCTGTAGGGCTCCCATTGACATACACAGTGGAAATACCACTCACATTTGTTCCCAGCATATACAGTGCACTGGATATAAGAGAAGCTACTGTTCTTAACAGTTACCCAAGCAGAGTTGAACGAGATATCACCAGGGTCTCAGAAAAGCACAGTTCTTTAGTTCTGAGCAAGCTCCACTTTCTGGCTGTGTTGGAAATACAGTAATGGGAAAAGTGCTTCTTTCTCAAACACAGAGTGTGTTTCTTGTAAGGCAACTCAGTGTTGAATTCCCTTCTTAAATTGAGTTTGATTACGTGCTATCTGTTGTCCTATGAGCAGCAGTTGTTTTCGGGTAAGCAATTTCACTGTTGGGCTCCCTTTGACATACACAGTGGAAATAACACTCCCGTATGTTCCCAGTAAGTACAGTGCATTGCATGTAAGAGAAGCTACTGTTCTTATCAGTTCCCTAAGCATAGTTGAAAGAGATATTGCCAGGGTCTCAGAAAAACACAGTTCCTTTGTTCTAAGTAAGCTCCCCCTTCTGGCTGCATTGGAAACACAACAAAAGAGTGCTTCATACTGGAACACATTGTGTTTCTAAAGAGGGAACTGGGGGTTGAATTCCCTTACAAAAAACTGAGTTTAACCACATGCTGTCTCTTGTCCTACAAACAGCAGTTGTTTTCTGGTAAGCAAAGTCACTGTTGGGCTCCCATTGATATACACAGTAGAAATATCATTCGCGTCTGTTGCCAGCAAGTACAGTGCATTGGATGTAAGAGAAGCTACTGTTCTTATCAGTTTCCTAAGCAGAGTTGAAAGAGATATCGCCAGGGTCTCAGAAAGGCACTGTTCTTTAGTTCTGAACAATCTCTCAATCCTGGCAGCCTTGGAAACACATCAAAGAGAGGACTGCTTCTTTCTTGAAAACAGAGTGTGTTTCTTGAAGGGGAACTCGTGGTTGAGTTCCCCTTCCTAAACTGAGTTTAACCACATGCTTTCTCTAGTCCTAAGAACAGCAGTACTTTTCTGGAAAGCAAAGACACAGAGCTCCCATTGACATATACAGTGGAAATAGCACTCGCATTTGTTTCAAGCAAGTACAGTGCATTGAATGTAAGAGAAGCTACTGCTCTCATCAGTTTCCTAAGCAGAGTTGAAAGAGATATCACCTGGGTCTCGGGAAATCACAGTTTTTTTTTCTTATGAGCAAGTACCCCCTTCTAGCTGCATTGTAAACACAGTAAAGAGAAAAGTGCTTCTTTCTCAAACACAAAGTATGTTTCTTGTAAGCGAACTCAGGGATGAATTCTCCTTCCTATACTGAGTTTAACCACATGCTGTCTCTTGTCCTAAGAACAGCAGTTCTTTTCTGGTAAGCAAAGTCACTGCTGGGCACCCATTGACATATACAGTGGAAATACCACCAGCATCTGTTTCCAGCAAGTACAGTGCATTGGATGTAAGAGAAGCTACTGTTCTCACTAGTTTCCTGAACAGAGTTGTAGAGATATTGCCAGGGTCTTGAAAAAACACAGTTCTTTAGTTCTGAGCAAGCTGCCCCTTCTGGCTGCATTGGAAACACAATAAAGAAAAGAGTGCTTCTTTCTCAAACACAGAGTATGTTTCTTGTAAAGGTACTCGGGGATGAATTCTCCTTCCTAAACTGAGTTTAGCCACATGCTGTGTCTTGTCCTAAGAACAGCAGTTCTTTTCTGGTAAGCAAAGTCACTGATGGGTTTTCCTGGACATACACAGTGGAAATACCACTCACATCTGTTCCCAGTAAGTACAGTGCATTGTGTTAAGAGAACCTATGGTTTTTTATCAGTTTCCTAAGCAGAATTGAAAGCGATATTGCCTGGGTCTCAGAAAAGCACAGTTCTTTAGTTCTGAGCAAGCTCCTTCTTCTGTGTGCCTTGGAAACACAGTAAAGTGAAGAGTGCATCTTTTTCGAACACAGAGATTGTTTTTCATTAAGGAACTTGGGGATGAATTCCCCTTCTTAAACTGAGTTTAGCCACATGCTGTCTCTTGTCCTGCAAACAGCAGGTCTTTTCTGGTAAGCAAAGTCACTGTTGGGCTCCCTTTGACACACACAGTGGACACAGTGGAAATACAACTTGAGTATTTTCCCAGGAAGTACAGTGTATTGGATGCAAGAGAAGCTACTGTTATTATCAGTTCCCTAAGCAGAGTTGAAAGAGATATTGCCAGGGTCTCGGAAAAGCACAGTTCTTTTTTTGTGTTCAAGCTCCCTCTTCTGGCTTCTTGGAAACACAGTAAAGAGAAGAGTGCTTTTTTTCTCGAAAGACAGTGTGCTTCTTGTAAGGGAATTTGGTGTTGAATTTCCCTTCATAAACTGAGTTTAAGGCCATGCTGTCTGTTTTCTTGCAAACAGCAATTCTTTCCTGGTAAGCAAAGTCACCTTTGGGCTCCCGTTGAAATACACAGTGGAAATGACATGCTGTCTCTTGTCCTACAAACAGTAGTGCTTTTCCGGTAAGCAAAGTTGCTGTTGGGCTCCGACTAACATACACAGTGGAATACCTCTCTAGTTTGTTCCAAGCAAGTACAGTACATTGGATGTAAGAGAAGCTACTGTTCTTATCAGCTTCCTAAGCAGAGTTGAAAGAAATATCTCTTGGGTCTCAGAAAATCACAGTTATTTTGTTCTGAGAAAGCTCCCTCTTCTGGCTGCATTGGAAACATTGTAAAGAGAAGAATGCTTCTTTCTCGAAAACAGAGTGAATTTCTTGTACGGGAACTCGGTGTTGATTTCACCTTCTTAAATTGAGTTTACCACATGCTGTGTCTTGTCATTCGAAAAGAAGTTCTTTTCTGGTAAACAAAGTTACTGTGGGCCTCCTGTTGAAATACATAGTGGAAATACCCCTTGTTCTGTTCCCAACAAGTACATTACATTGGATGTAAGAATCTAATCACCTGCTGTCTCTTGTAGTAAAGCAAGAGTTCATTGAGATCCACAGTGGAAATAGCACTCATGTGTGTTCACAGCAAGGACAGTGCATTGGATGTAAGAGAAGCTGCTGTTCTTTTCAGTTTCCTAAGAAGGACTGAACCAGATATGGCCCATGTATGTAGGAAGCACAGTTCTTTTGTTCTGAGCAAGCTCACTGTTCCTGCAGTATTGGAAGTACTGTAAAGCAGAGGAGTGCTTCTTTTTAAAAAGAAGAGTGTGTTTCTTGTAAGATAAATCATTGGTGAATTCACTTCCTAATGGAGTCTAATAACCTGTTGTCTCTTGTCCTAGAGGAAAAGTTCATTTCTTGTAAGCCTAGTCATTGTTGACCTCCCATTGACATACACAGTAGAAATAGCACTTGCGTCTGTTCCCAGCAAGTGCAGTGCATTGGAAGTAAGAGAAGCTGCTGTTCTTTTCAGTTTCCTAAGCAGAGTTGACCTATATATGGCCTCTGTGTGTAAGAAGCACAGTTCTTTTGCTCTGAGCAACCCACTGTTCCTGCTGTATTGGAAACACTGTAAAGCAGAAGAGTGCTACTTTCTCATAAGCAGAGTATGTTTCTTGTAGGGAACTCATTGGTGAATTCCACTGGCTAAATGGAGTCTAATCATCTGTTTTTTGACATATGAGCAACAGTTTTTTTCTGGTAATGCTAGTCACTTTTGGACTCCCAAAGAGATCCAGGGTGGAAATAGTACTCGTGTCGGTTCCCAGCAAGGACAGTGTATTGGATGCAAGAGAAGCTGCTGTCCTTCTCAGTTTCCTAAGCAGAGTTGAAGTAGATATGGCCCGTTTGTTTAGGAGGCACAGTTCTTTTGTTCTGAGCAAGCTCACTGTTCCTGATCCTTTGTAAACACTGTAAAGGAGATGAGAGCTTCTTTCACAAAAGCAGAGTGGGTTTCTTGTTAGCAATAAGTGGTGCATTCCTCTTTCTAAATGGAGTTGATTCGTATACTGTCTTTTGTCCTATGTGCAAAAGTTCTTTTCTGGTAAGCCTAGTCACTATTCGGCTCCAATTGAGATACACAGTGCAAATAGCACCTCTGTCTGTTCCCAGCAAGGACAGTGCATTGGATGTAAGAGAATCTTCTGTTCTTCTCAGTTTCCTAAGCAGAGTTGAACTAGATATGGCTCATGTGTGTAGGAAGCACAGTTCATTGGTTCTGAGCAAGCTCACTGTTCTGGCTCTATAGGAAACACAGTAGAATAGAAGAGGGCTCCTTTCTCAAAAGCAGAGTGTGTTGCTTATAAAGCAACTCAGTATTAATTTCCACTTCATGAATGGAGTTGAATCCCATGCTGTCTCTTGTCTTACGAGCAACAGTTCTTTTTGGGTAAAGAAAGTTAATCTTGGGCTCCCATTTAGATACACAGTGCAAATGGCACTGGCTCCTGTTCCAAGCAAGAACAGGGCAATGGATGGAAGAGAAGCTCCCATTCAGCTCAGTTTCTTAAGCAGAGTTGAACTAAGTATGGCCCGGGAATGTAGGAAGCACAGTTCTTTTGTTGTAAGCAAGCTCACGGTTCAAGCTGGGTAGGAAACACAGTAGAGTAGAAGACTGCTCTTTTCTCAAAAGCAGAGTGTGTTTCTAGTAAGACAACCCAGTTTTGAATTCTCCTTCATAAACAGAGTTGAATCACATGCTTTATCTTGTCCTGCAAGCACAGTTCTTTTCGAGTAAGGAAAGTCACTATTCAGCTCCCATTGAGATACACAGTGAAAATGGCACTCGCGTTTGTTCCCAGCAAGTACAGTGCATTGTAGGGAAGAGAAGCTACCATTGTGCTCAGTTTCCTAAGCAGAGTTGAACTATGTATGGTCTATGTGTATAGGAAGCACAGTTCTTTTGCTCTGAGCAAGCTCACTGCTCTGGCTGTATAGGAAACACTGTAGAGAAGAAGATTGCTCTTTTCTAAAAAGCAGAGTGTGTTTCTCATTAGGCAACCTAGTTTTGAATTTCCCCTCATAAACAGACTTGAATCACATGTAATCTCCTGTCGTACGACTGACAGTTCTTTTTGGGTAAGGAAAGTCACTATTGGGCTTCCATTGAGATACACAGTGAAAATGTATTTGCGTCTGATCCCTGCAAGTACAGTGCATTGGATGGAAGAGAAGATACTGTTTTGCTCTGTTTCCTAAGCAGAGTTGAACTAGATATGTCCCTTGTGTAGGAAGCACAGTTCTTTTTTTTCAGAGTAAGATGACTCTTCTGTCTCTATAGGAAAAACACAGGTGTAGAAGAGTGCTCTTTTCTCAAAAGCAGAGTGTGTTTCTCATTATTCAACCCAGTGTTAAATTCCCTTTCATAAACTGAATTGAATCACATGCAATCTCTTATCCTAAGAGCAACAGATCTTTTCTGGTAAGGAGAGCCACTCTTGGGCTCCCATTGAGACACCAGTGGAAATGGCACTCGTGTCTGTTCCCAACGAGTACAGTCCATAGGATGGAGGAGAAGCTACTGTTTTGCTTAGTTTCCTAAGCGGAGTTGAACTAGATATGGCCTATGTGTATAGGAAGCACAGTTCTTTTGCTCTGAGCAAGCTCACTGCTCTGGCTGTATAGCAAACACAGTAGAGTAGAAGAGTACTTTTTTCTCAAAAGCAGAGTGCGTTTCTCGTTAGGCCACGCAGTGCTGTATTCTCCTTCATAAACAGAGTTGAATTACTTGCAATCTCTTATCCCATGAGTGACAGTTCTTTTTGGGTAAGGAAAGTCACTGTTGGGATCCCATTGAGATACACAGTGGAAATGGCACTCACATATGTTCACAGCTATTATAGTGCATTGTATGGAAAAGAATCTATTCTTATACTCAGTTTGCAAAGCAGAGTTGAACTAGATATGGCTCATGTGTATAGGAAGCACAGTTATTTTGTTCTGAGTAATCTGACTTTTCTGCCTCTATAGGAAACACAGAGGACTAGAAGAGTGTTCTTTTCTCAAAAGCAGAGTATGTTTCTCATTATTCAACCCAGTGTCGAATTTCCCTTCATAAACGGAGTTGAATCAAATGCAGTCTCTTATCCTACAAGCAACAGCTCTTTTCGGGTAAGGAAAGTCACTTTTGGGCTCCCATTGAGATACTCAGGGGAAATGGCACTAGTGTCTGTTCCCAGCAAGTAAAGTGCATTGGCTGGAAGAGAATCTACTGTTATGCTCAGTTTTCTAAGCAGAGTTGATCTAGATATGGCCCATGTGTGTAGGACACACACTTCTTTTTTCTGAGTAAGCTGACTGTTATGCCTCTTTAGGATACACAGAGGAGTAAAGAGTGCTCTTTTCTCAAAAGCAGAGTATGTTTCTCATTATTCAGTGGAGTGTTAATTTCCCCTTCTTAAACAGAGTTGAATGACATGGATTGTCTTATCCTACGAGCAACAGTTCTTTTTGGGTAAGGAAAGCCACTATTGGGCTCCATTTGAAACACAAAGTGGAAATGGCACTAGCATCTGAACCAGCAAGTACAGTGAATTGGATGGAAGAGAAGCTACTATTGTGCTCAGTTTCCTAACCAGAGTTGAATAGATATGGCCCGTGTGTGGAGCAAGTAAAGTTTTTTGTTCTGAGCAAGCTAACTGTTCTGGCTGTATAGGAAACCCTGTAGAGTAGAAGACTGCTCTTTTCACAAATGCAGAGTGTGTTTCTCGTTTGACAAACCAGTGTTGAATTCCCCTTCATAACGGTGTTGAAACACAAGCAGTCTCTTATCCGATGAGCAGCAGTTCTTTACGGGGAAAGAAAAACACTATTGGGCTCCAACTGACATGCACAGTGGAAATAGCACTCGAATCTGTTGCGAGCAAATACAGTGCAATAGAATCTACTGTTTTGTTGAGTTTCATAAGCAGTGTTAAACTAGATATGGCCCATGTGTTTAGGAAACACAGATCTTTTGTTCTGGGTAAGCTCACTGTTCTGGCTGTTTAGGAAACACAGTGGAGTAGAAGAGTGCCCTTTTTCTAATAAGCAGAGCGTGTTTATGTTAGGCAACCCAGTGTTGAATTCACCTTCCTAAATGGAGTTGAATCACATGCAGTCTCTTATCCTACAAGAAAATGTTCTTTTGGGGTAAGGAAAGTCAATATTGGGCTCCCATTTAGATACACAGTGGAAATGGCACTAACAGTGCATTGGTTGGAAGAGAAGCCAATGTTGTACTCAGTCTCCTAAGCAGAGTTGAACTAGATATGGTCCGTGAGTGTAGGAAGCACAGTTCTTTTTTTCTCAGATAATTCACTGTTCTGGCTGCTTAGGAAACAAAGTAAAGTAGATGAGTGCTCTTGTCTCAAAAGCAGAGTGTGTTTCTCTTTAGAAAACACATTATTGAATTACCTTTCATAAATGGTGTTGTCTCACATGCAGTCTCTAATCCTAGCAGAAACAGTTCTTTTCGGGAAAGGAAAGTAATTATGAGGCTCACTTTTAGATACTCAATGCAAAGAACACTCGCATCTGTTCCCAGCAAGTTCAGGCGAGCTGGTTCTGAATTCCCCTTCATAAATGGAGTTGAATCACATGCAGTTTCTGGTCCCAGGAGCAACAGTACTTTTCGGGTAAGGAAAGTCACTATCACGCTTCCATTGCCATACACTGTGCAAATAACACTCGTGTCTGTTCCCAGCAAGTGCAGTGAATTGGATGCAAGAGAGCTACAGTTCTTGTCAGTTTCCTAAATAGAGTTGAACTAGATATGGTCCGTGTGTGTAGGAAGCACAGTTCTTTTGTTCTGAGCAACCTTACTGTTCTCGCCCTATAGGAAACACAGTAGAGTAGAAGAGTGCTCCTTTCTCAAAAGCACAGGGTGTTTTTCGTAAGAAGAGCTAGTGCTGAATTCCTCTTTAAATCAGAGTTGAATCACATGCAGTTTCTGGTCCTAAGAGCAACATTGCTTTTCAGGCAAGGAAAGTCACTATTGCGTTTCCATTGCTATACACACTGCAAAGAGCACTCGCGTCTATTCCCAGTAAGTGCAGTGTATTGGATGCAAGAGATGCTACTGTTCTTGTCAGTATCCTAAGCAGAGTTGAACAAGATATGGCGCGTGTGTGTAGGAAGCACAGTTCTTTTGTTCTGAGCAAGCTCACTGTTCTGGCTCTATAGGAAACACAGTAGAGTAGAAGAATGCTCCTTTCTCAAAAGCAGAGTGTGTTTCTCATAAGGCGAGCTAGTGTTGAATTCCCCTTCATAAACGGAGTTGAATCACATGCAGTATCTGGTCCTAGGAGCAACAGTTCTTTTCGGGTAAGGACAGTCACTATTGTGCTCCCATTGCTGTACACACTTGCAAAGAGCACTCGCATCTGTTCCCACCAACTGCTGTTAGTTGGACGAAAGAGAAGCTACTGTTCAAGTCAGTTTCCTAAGAAGAGTTGGACTATTCCCTATTTGCAGATGACATGATAGTATACTTGAGCGACCCCAAAGATTCCACCAAGGAACTGATACAGCTTATAAACACCTTCAGCAACATAGCAGGATACAAGATCAACTCAAAAAAATCAGTAGCCCTCCTATATACAATGGACAAAGAAGCGGAGAAGGAAATCAGAGATACATCACCCTTTACTATAGCCACAAATGACATAAAATACCTTGGGGTAACACTAACCAAGCAAGTGAAGGACCTATATGACAAGAACTTTAAGTCCCTGAAAAAAGAAATTGAAGAAGATGTCAGAAAATGGAAAGATCTCCCATGCTCATGGATAGGCAGGACTAACATAGTAAAAATGGCAATCTTACCAAAAGCAATCTACAGATTCAATGCAATCCCCATCAAAATACCAACACAATTCTTCACAGACCTGGAAAGAATAATACTCAACTTCATATGGAAAAACAAAAAACCCAGGAGAGCCAAAGGAATCCTGTACAATAACACAACTTCTGGAGGCATCACGATCCCTGACTTCAAGCTCTACTATAGAGCTACAGTAATAAAAACAGCTTGGTACTGGCATAAAAACCGACATGTGGACCAATGGAATCGAATTGAAGACCCTGACATTAATCCGCACACCTATGAACATATAATTTTTGACAAAGAAGCCAAAAGTGCACAATGGAAAAAAGAAAGCATCTTCAACAAATGGTGCTGGCAAAACTGGATATCAACATGTAGAAGGCTGCAAATAGATCCATATCTATCACCGTGCACAAAACTTAAGTCCAAGTGGATCAAGGACCTCAACATAAATCCAGCTACTCTGAACCTGCTAGAAGAGAAAGTAGGAAGTAGTCTTGAACGCATTGGCATAGGAGACTACTTCCTAAATAGAACACCAGTAGCACAGACTCTGAGACAAACAATCAATCAATGGGACCTCTTGAAACTGAGAAGCTTTTGTAGAGCAAAGGATACGGTCAACAAGGCAAAGCGACAGCCTACAGAATGGGAAAAGATCTTCACCAACCCCACATCTGACAGAGGACTGATATCCAGAATATATAAGGAATTCAAGAAATTAGACATCAAAATGCCCAACAGTCCAATTAAGAAATGGGCTATAGAACTAAACAGAGAATTCTCAACAGAGGAAACTCAAATGGCCGAAAGACATTTAAGGAACTGCTCAACATCCCTAATCATCAGGGAAATGCAAATCAAAACAACTCTGAGATACCACCTTACGCCTGTCAGAATGGCTAAGATCAAAAACACTGAAGACACCTTATGCTGGAGAGGATGTGGAGCTAGGGGAACTCTCCTCCACTGCTGGTGGGAATGCAAGCTTGTACAACCACTTTGGAAATCAATATGGCGCTTTCTTAGAAAATTGGGAATCAATCTCCCCCAAGATCCAGCTATACCACTCTTGGGCATATACCCAACAAATGCTCAACCACACCATAAGAGCACTTGTTCAGTTATGTTCATATCAGCATTGTTTGTAATAGCCAGAACATGGAAACAACCCAGATGCCCTTCAACTGAAGAATGGATAAACAAAATGTGGTACATATACACAATGGAATACTACTCAGCAGAGAAAAACAATGGCATCATGAGGTTTGCAGACAAATGGATGGATCTAGAAAAAATCATCCTGAGTGAGGTAACCCAGACTCAGAAAGACAAACATGGTATGTACTCACTCATAGCAGGATACTAGACATGAAACAAGGATGACTTGTCTGCTACTCACATCACCAGGGAGGCTACCTGGAAAACAGGACCCCAAGAAAGACACAGGGATCACCCAATGACAGAGAAATGGAATGAGATCTACATGAACAGCCTGGACATGAGTGGGGGTAATGAAAGGCGAGGGTTGAGGGAAAGAGAGCTTGGGGGAGCGGGAGATCCCAGCTGGATCAACAACAGAGAGGGAGAACAAGGAATAGGAGACCTTGGTAAATGAAGACCACATGAGAATAGGAAGAAGCAAAGTGCTAGAGAGGCCCACAGAAATCCACAAAGATACCCACACAACAGACTGCTGGCAATGGTCGAGAGACAGCCCGAACTGACCTACTCTGGTGATGGGATGGCCAAACACCCTAATTGTTGTGCTAGAAACCTCATCCAACTACTGAGGGATCTGGATGCAGAGATCCATGACTAGGCCCCGGGTGGATCTCTGGGAGTCCAATTAGCGAGAATGAGGAGGGTTTATATGAGCGAGAATTGTTGAGACCAAGGTTGGATAAAGCACAGGGACAAATAGCCAAATGAATGGAAACACATGAACTATGAACCAATGGCTGAGGGGTCCCCACTGGATCAGGCCCTCTGAATGGGTGAGACAGTTGATTGGCTTGATCTGTTTGGGAGGCATCCAGGCAGTGGGACCAGATCTTGTGCTCATTGCATGAGTTGGCTGTTTGAAACCTGGGGCCTATGCAGGATTGTTTGGCTCGGCCTGGGAGGAGGGGACTAGACCTACCTGGACTGAGTCTACCAGGTTGACCTCAGTCTGTGGGGAAGGCTTTGCCCTGGAGGAGATGGGAATGGGGGGGGTTGGGGGGAAGGTGAGGGGGACGGGAGGGGGGAGAACAAGGGAATCCGTGGCTGATATGTAGAACGGAATTGTATTGCAAAATAAATTAATAAAAAAAAGATAGAAAAAAAAAGAGTTGGACTAGATATGGCCCGTGTGTGTAGGAAGCACAGTTCTTTTGTTCTGAGCAAGCTCACTGTTCTGCCTCTATAGGAAACACAGTAGAGTAGAAAAGTGCTCCTTTCTCAAAAGCAGAGTGTGTTTCTTGTTAAGCGAGCTAGTGTTGGTTTCCCCTTCATAAGCAGAGTTGAATCACATGCAGTTTCTGTTCCTAAGAGCAACAGGTCTTTTCGGGTAAGGAAAGTCACTATTGTGTTTTCATGCCATACACAGTGCAAATAGCACTCGCGTCTGTTACCAGCAAGTGCAGTGTATTGGACTCAAGAGAAGCTACTCTTCTGGTCATTTTCCTAAGCAGAGTAGAACTAGATATGGCCCGTGTGTGTAGGAAGCACAGTTCTTTTGTTCTGAGCCAGCTCACTGTTCTGGCTCTATAGGAAACACAGTAGAGTAGAACTGTTCCTTTCTCAAAAGAGAGAGTTTATGACAAGGCAAGCTAGTGTTGAATTCCCCTTCATAAATGGATTTGAATCACATGCAGTTTCTTGTCCCATGGGCAAGAGTTCTTTGCAGGTAAGGAAAGTCACTATTGCACTGACATTGCCATACACAGTGCAAATAGCACTCACATCTGTTCCCAGCAAGTGCAGAGTATTGGACTCAAGAGAAGCTACTGTAGTTGTCAGTTTCCTAAGCAGAGTTGTACTAGATATGGCCCATGTGTGTAGGAAGCACAGTTCTTTTGTTCTGAGCAAGCTCACTGTTCTGGCCCTATAGGAAACACAGTAGAGTAGAAGAGTGCTGCTTTCTGAAAACCTGAGTGTGTTTCTCCTAAGGTGTGCTAGTGCTGAATTCCCCTTCATAAAGGGAGATGAATCACATGCAGTCTCTGGTCCTATGAGCAAGAGTTGTTTTCGGGTAAGGAAAGTTACTATTGTGCTAACATTACCATACAAAGTACAAATAACACTTGTGTCTGTTCCAGCAAATGCAGTGTATTGGACACAAGAGAAGCCACTGTTCTTGTCAGTTTCCTAAGCAGAGTTGAACTAGATATGGCCAGTGTGTGTAGGAAGCACAGTTCTTTTGTTCTGAGCAAGCTCACTGTTCTGGCCCTAAAGGAAACACAGTAGAGTAGAAGAATGTTCCTTTCTAAAGCTGAGTGTGTTTCTCCTAGGCGAGCTAGTGCTGATTTCCCTTCATAAATGGAGTTGAATCACATGCCATTTCTGGAACTAGGAGCAACAGTTCTTTTCGGGAAAGGACAGTCACTGTTGCGCTCCTATTGCCATATTCAGTGCAAATAGCACTCGAATCTATTCACATCAAGTGTAGTGTATTGGATGCAAGAGAAGCTACTGTTCTTGTCAGTTTAATAAGCAGCGTTGAACTAGATATGGCCCGTGTGTGTTGTAGGCACAGTACTTTTGTTCTGAGCAAGATCACTGTTGTGTCTCTATAGGAAACAAAGTAGAATAGAAGAGTGCTCCTTTTTCAAAAGCAGGTTGTGTTTCTAGTAAGGCGAGATAGTGCTGAATTCCTCTTCATAAACAGAGTTGAATCACTTGCAGTTTTTTTCCCAAGGAGCAACAGTTCTTTTCGTTACTTGAGCTCCCATTGCCATACACAGTGCAAATAGCACTCGCGTCTGTTCCCAGCAAGTGCAGTGTATTGAACGCAAGAGAAGCTGCTGTTCTTGTCAGTTTACTTAGTAGAGTTGAACCTGATATGACCTGTGTGTGTAGTAAGCACAGTTTTTTGTTCTGAGCAGGCTTACTGTTCTGGCCCTATAGGAAACAAAGTAGCATAGAAGAGTGCTCCTTTCTCTAAAGCACAGGGTGTTTCTCGTAAGGTAAGCTTGTGCTGAATTCCTGTTTAAAAACGGAATTGAATCACATGCAGTTTCTGGTCCTAGGAACAAGAGTTCTTTTCGGGTAAGGAATGTCAGTATTGTGTTCCCATTGCCTTACACAGTGCAAATAGCACTTGCGTCTGTTCCCAGCAAGTGTAGTGTATTGGACGCAAGAGATTCTACTGTTCTTGTCAGTTTCCTAAGCAGAGTTAAACTAGATATGGCCTGTGAGTGTAGGGAGCACAGTTCTTTTTTCTGAGCAAGATCACTGTTCTGGCTTTATAGGAAAAACAGAAGAGTTGAGGAGTGCTCCTTTCTCAAAAGCACAGTGTGTTTATCGTAAGTCGAGCTAGTGTTTGTTTCCCCTTCATAAACGGAGTTGAATCACATGCAGTTTCTGGTCCTAACAGCAAGAGTTGTTTTCTGGTAACGAAAGTCACTAATGTGCTCCCATGCCATACACAGTGCAAATCGCACTTGCGTCTGTTCGCAGAAAGTGCAATACATTGGATGCAAGTTAAGCTACGGTTCTGGTCATTTTCCTAAGCAGAGTTGAACTAGATATTGCCCTTGTGTGTAGGAAGCAGAGTTCTTTTGTTCTGAGCAAGCTCTGTGTTCTGGCTCTATACGAAACACAGTAGAGTAGAACTGCTCCTTTCTCAAAAGAAGAGAGAGTTTATCATAAGGCAAGCTAGTGTTGAAGTCCCCTTCATAAACAGACTTGAATCACAAGCAGTTTCTTGTTCCATGGGCAACAGTTTTTTGCGGGTAAGGAAAGTCACTATTGCTCTAACATGGCCATACACAGTGCAAATAGCACTCTGGTCTGTTCCCAGCAAGTGAAGTGCTTTAGATGCAAGAGAAGCTACTGTTCCTATCAGTTGCCTAAGCCGAGTTGAAGTGGATATGGCCTATGTGTGTACGAAGCACAGTTCTTTTGTTCTGAGCAAGCTCACTGTTATGGCTCTATAGGAAACACAAGAGTAGAAGACTGCTCCTTTCTCAAAAGAAGAGTGAGTTTATCACAAGGCAAGCTAGTGCTGAATTCCCCTTATTAAACGAACTTTAATCCCATGCAGTTTCTAGCCCCATGAGCAAAATTTCTTTTTGGGTAAGAAAAGTTTCTATTGCTCTAACATTGCATACACGTCTGTTCCCAGAAGTGCAGTTTATTGGACGCAAGAGAAGCTACTGTTCTTGTCTGTTTCTTAAGCAGAGTTGAACTAGATATGGCCCATGTGTGTAGGAAGCACAGTTCATTTGTTCTGAGCAAGCTCACTGTTCTGGCCCTATAGGAAACACAGTAGAGTAGAAGATGGCTCCTTTCTCAAAAGCAGAGTGTGTTTCTCATAAGTCGAGCTAGCGCTGAATTCCCCTTCATAAACAGAGTTAAATCACATGAACTTTCTGTTCCTTGGAGCAACAGATCTTTTTGAGTAAGAAAAGTCACTACTGTGCTCCCTTTGCCATATGCAGTGCAAATAGCACTCGCGTCTGTTCCCAGCCCATGCAGTGCATTGGACGCAAGAGACCCTACTGTTCTGGTCATTTTCTTAAGCAGAGTTGAACTAGATATGGCCCGTGTGTGTAGGAAACACAGTTCTTTTGTTCTGAGCCAGTTCATTGGGCTGGCTCCGTAGGAAACACAGTAGCGTTGAACTTTTTTTTTTTTTTTCTCAAAAGAAGAGAGAGTTTCTCACAAGGCAAGATAGTGTTGAATGCCCTTCATAAATGGACTTGAATCACATGCAGTTTTTAATCCCATGGGCAACAGTTCTTTTCGGGTGAGGAAAGTCACTATTGCTCTAACATTGCCATATACAGTACAAATAGTACTCGCATCTGTTCCCAGAACGGGCAGTGTATCAGACGCAAGAGAAGCTACTGTTATTGTCATTTTCCTAAGCAGAGTAGAACTAGATATGGACCGTGTGTGTAGGAAGCACAGTTCATTTTTTCTGTGCAAGCTCACTGTTCTGGCTCAATAGGAGACACAGTAGAGTAGAAGAGTGCTCCTTTCTCAAAAGCAGAGTGTGTTTTTTGTAAGGCGAGCTAGTGTTGCTTTCCCGTTCATAAACGGAGTTGAATCACATGCATTTTTTTTCCAAGGAGCAACAGTTCATTTCGGGTTATGAAATTTACTATTGAGATCGCATTGCCAGACACAGTGCAAATAGCACTCTCGTCTGTTCCCAGCAAGTGCAGTGTATTGGATGCAAGAGAAGCTCTTGTTCTTGTGAGTTTCCTAAGCAGAGTTGTACCAGATATGGCCCTTTTGTGTAGGAAGCACAGTTTTTTGTTCTGAGCAAGTACACTGTTCTGGCCCTTTATGAAACACAGTAGAGTAGAAATGCTTCTCTCTCAAAAGCAGCGTGTTTCTCCTAAGGCAGGCTACTCCTGAATTCCCCTTCATAAAGGAAGTTGAAACACATGCAGATTCTGGTCCTAGGAGCAACAGTTTTTTTCGGGTAAGGAGAGTCACTATTGCACTGTAATTGCCATACACAGTGCAAATAGCAGTCGCGTCTATTTCCAACAAGTGCAGTTCTTTGGATGAAAGAGAAGCTACTGTTCCTATCAGTTACCTAAGCAGAGTTGAACTAGATATGGCCCTTATGTGTAGGAAGCACTGTTCTTTAGTTCAGAGTAAGTTTACTTTTCTGGATTGATAGGAAACACAGAAGAGTAGAAGAGTGCACATTTCTTAAAAGCAGAGTGTGTTTCCCATAAGACAAGCTATTGTTGTATTCTTCTTTAAATACGGAGTTGAATCAAATGCAGTTTCTTGTCCACGAGGAACAGTTCTTTTCGGGTAGGGAAGTCAATTTTGCTCTAACATTGCCATACACAGTGCAAATAGCACTCGCATCAGTTCCCAGAAAGTGCAGTGTATTTGACGCAAGAGAAGCTACTGTTCTTGTCAGTTTCCTAAGCAGACTTAAAGTAGATATGGCCCCTGTGTGTAGGAAGCACAGTTCTTTTGTTCTGAGCAAGCTCACTGTTCTGGCCTTATACGTAGAAGAGTGCTCCTTTCTCAAAACCTGAGTGTGTTTCTTGTAAGGTAAGCTAGTGTTGGTTTCCCCTTCATAAATGGAGTTGAATCTCATACAGTTTCTGGTCCTACGAGCAAGAGCTGTTTTCTGGTAAGGAAAGTCACTAGTGTGCTCAAATTGCCATACACAGTACAAATAGCTCTCGGGTGTGTTCTCTGCAAGTGCAGTGTATTGGACAGAGGAGAAGTTGCTCTTCTTGTCAGTTTCCTAAGCAGAGTTGAATTAGATATTGCCCGTGTGTGTAGGAAGCACAGTTCTTTTGTTCTGAGCAAGCTCACTGTTCTGGCCCTATAGGAAAAACAGTACAGTAGAAGAGTGCTCCTTTCCCAAAAGCAGAGTGTGTTTATTTGTAAGGCGAGCTAGTTTTGGTTTCCCCATCATAAAGAGAGTTGAATCACATGCATTTTCTTGTCCTATGATCAAGAGTTATTTTCTGGGAAGGAAAGTCACTATTGTGTTCCCATTGCCGTACACAGTGCAAATAGAACTCCCGTCAGTGCCCAGGAAGTGCAGTTTATTGGACAGTTCTTGTCAGTTTCCTAAACAGAGTTGAACTACATATGTCCTGTGTGTGTAAGAACTACAGTTCTTTTGTTCTGAGCAAGCTCACTGTTCTGGCCCTATAGGAAACACTATAGAGTGGAAGAGTTCTCCTTTCTCAAAAGCAGAGTGTTTTTCCTGTAAGGCGAGCTAGTGTTGGTTTCCCCATATAAACAGCCTTGAATCACATGCAGTTTGTGGTCCTACGAGCAAGAGTTGTTTTCTGGTAAGGAAAGTCACTAGTATGATCCCATTGCCATAAAAAATGCAAATAGGACTTGTGTCTGTTCCCAGCATGTGCAGTGTATTCGCAGGTTCTTGTCAGTTTCCTAAGCAGAGTTGTACTAGATATGGCCTGTGAGTGTAGATAGCACAGTTGTTTTGTTCTGAGCAAGCTCACTGTTCTGACCCTATTGGAAAAACAGTAGAGTAGAAGAGTGCTTCTTTCTCAAAAGCAGAGTGTGATTCTTGTAAGGATAGCTAATGTTGTTTTCCCCTTCATAAATGGAGATCAATCACATGCAGTTTCTGGTCCTTAGAGAAAGAGTTGTTTTCCGGTAAGGAAAGACACTAGTGTGCTCCCACTGCCATAAACAGTACAAATAGAACTCACCTCTGTTCCCAGCAAGTGCTGTGTATTGGACGGAAAAGAAGCTACTGTTCTTGTCAGTGTCCTAAGCAGAGTTGAACTAGATATGGCCCGTGTGTGTAGGAAGCACAGTTCTTTTTTTCTGAGCAAGCTCACCGTTCTGGACCTGTATTAAAAACAGTAGAGTAGAAGAGTGCTCCTATCTTAAAAGAAGAGTGTGTTTCTTGTAAGGTGAGCTAGTGTTGGTTTCCCCTTCATAAATGGATTTGAATTACATGCAATTTCTGGTCCTAAGACCAAGAGTTGTTTTCTGGAAAGAAAGTCGCTAGTGCACTCCCATTGCCATACATAGTGCAAATAGCACTCACGTCTGTTCCCAGCAAGTACAGTGTATTGGACAGAGGAGAAGCTGCTGTGCTTGTCAGTTTCCTAAGGAGAGTTGAACTACAGATGTCCCGTGTGTGTAGGAAGCACAGTTCATTTGTTCTGAGCAAGCACACTGTTTTATCACTATAGGAAACACAGTAGAGTAGAAGAGTGCTCCTTTCTCAAAAGCAGAGTGTGTTTCTTGTAAGGCGAGCTAGAGTTGAATTCCCTTTCATAAACGGAGTTGAATCACATGCAGTTTCTGGTCCTAGCAGCAAGAGTTCTTTTCTGGTAAGGAGAGTCACTATTGTGCTCCAATGGCCATACACAGTGCAAATAGCACTCGCGTCTGTTCCCAGCAAGTGCAATGTATTGGACGCAATAGAAGCTAATGTTCTTGTCAGTTTCCTAAGCAGAGTTGAAATTGATATGGCCCGTGTGTGTATTAAGCACAGTTATTTTGTTCTGAGCAAGGTCACTGTTCTGGCCCTATAGGAAACACAGTGGAGAAGAAGAGTGCTGCCTTCTCGAAAGCAGAGTGTGTTTCTTGTAAGGTGAGCTAGAGTTGAATTCCTTTTCATAAACGGACTTGAATCATATGCAGTTTCTGGTCCTAGCTGCAAGAGTTTTTTACTGGAAGGAGAGTCACTATTGTGCTCCAATGGCCATACACAGTGCAAATAGCACTCGCGTCTGATCCCAGCAACTGCAGTGTATTGGATGCAGGAGAAGCTACTGTTCTTGTCAGTTTCCTAAGCAGAGTTGAACTTGATATGGCCCGTGTGTGTAGGAAGCACAGTTCTTTTGTTCTGAGCAAGCTCACTGTTCTGGCCCTATAAGAAACACAGTGGAGAAGAAGAGTGCTGATTTCTCAAAAGCAGAGTGTGTTTCTTGTAAGGCGAGCTAGAGTTGAATTACTTTTCATAAACGGAGTTGAATCACATGCAGTTTCTGGTCCTAGCTGCAAGAGTTTTTTTCTGGAAGGAGAGTCACTATTGTGCTCAAATGGCCATACACAGTGCAAATAGCATTGGTGTCTGTTCCCAGCAAGTGCAGTGTATTGGACGCAAGAGAAGCTACTGTTCTTGTCAGTTTCCTAAGCAGAGTTGAACTAGATATGGCCCGTGTGTGTAGGAAGCACAGTTCTTTTGTTCTGAGCAAGCTCACCTTTCTGGCCCTATAGGAAACACAGTGGAGAAGAAGAGTGCTGCCTTCTCGAAAGCAGAGTGTGTTTCTTGTAAGGCGAGCTAGAGTTGAATTCCTTTTCATAAATGGAGTTGAATCACATGCAGTTTCTGTTCCTAGCTGCAAGAGTTTTTTTCTGGAAGGAGAGTCACTTTTGTGCTCAAATGGCCATACACAGTGCAAATAGCACTGGTGTCTGTTCCCAGCAAGTGCAGTGTATTGGATGCAAGAGGCTACTGTTCTTGTCAGTTTCCTAAGCAGAGTTGAACTAGATATGGCCCGTGTGTGTAGGAAGCACAGTTCTTTTGGTCTGAGCAAGCTCACTGTTATGGCCCTATAGGAAACATAGTAGAGTAGAAGAGTGCTGCTTTCTCAAAAGCAGAGTGTGTTTCTTGTAGGGCGAGTTAGAGTTGAACTCCCTTTCCTAAACGGAGTTGAATCACATGCAGTTTCTGGTCCTAGCAGCAAGAGATCTTTTCTGGTAAGGAGAGTCACTATTGTGCTCCAATGGCCATACACAGTGCAAATAGCACTCGCGTCTGTTCCCAGCAAGTGCAGTGTATTGGACGTGATAGAAGCTACTTTTCTTGTCAGTTTCCTAAGCAGAGTTGAACTTGATATGGCCCGTGTGTGTAGGAAGCACAGTTCTTTTGTTCTGAGCAAGCTCACTGTTCTGGCCCTATAGGAAACACAGTAGAGTAGAAGAGTGTTGCTTTCTCAAAAGCAGAGTGTGTTTCTTGTAAGACGAGCTAGAGTTGAATTCCCTTTCATAAACGGAGTTGAATCACATGCAGTTTCTGGTCCTATCAGCAAGTGTTCTTTTCTGGTAAGGAGAGTCACTCTTGTGCTCAAATGGCCATACACAGTGCAAATAGCACTCGTGTGTGTTCCCAAAACGTGCATTGTATTGGAGGCAAGAGAAGCTACTGTTCTTGTCAGTTTCCTAAGCAGAGTTGAACTTGATATGGCACGTGTGTGTAGGAAGCACAGTTCTTTTGTTCTGAGCAAGCTCACTGTTCTGGCCCTATAGGAAACACAGTAGAGTAGAAGAGTGTTGCATTCTCAAAAGCAGAGTGTATTTCTTGTAAGGCGAGCTAGAGTTGAATTCCCTTTCATAAACGGAGTTGAATCACATGCAGTTTCTGGTCCTAGCAGCAAGAGCTCTTTTCTGGTAAGGAGAGTCACTATTGTGCTCCAATGGCCATACACAGTGCAAATAGCACTCGCGTCTGATCCCAGCAACTGCAGTGTATTAGACGCAGAAGAAGCTACTGTTCTTGTCAGTTTCCTAAGCAGAGTTGAACTAGATATGGCCCGTGTGTGTAGGAAGCACAGTTCTTTTGGTCTGAGCAAGCTCACTGTTATGGCCCTATAGGAAACATAGTAGAGTAGAAGAGTGCTGCTTTCTCAAAAGTAGAGTGTGTTTCTTGTAGGGCGAGCTAGAGTTGAATTTTCTTTCATAAACGGAGTTGAATCACATGCAGTTTCTGCTCCTAGCAGCAAGAGTTCTATTCTGGTAAGGAGAGTCACTATTGTGCTCCAATGGCCATACACAGTGCAAATAGCACTCGCGTCTGATCCCAGCAAGTGCAGTGTACTGGACGCAGGAGAAGCTACTGTTCTTGTCAGTTTCCTAAGGAGAGTTGAACTTGATATGGCCCGTGTGTGTAGGAAGCACAGTACTTTTGTTCTGAGCAAGCTCACTGTTCTGGCCCTATAAGAAACACAAGAGAAGAAGAGTGCTGATTTCTCAAAAGCAGAGTGTGTTTCTTGTAAGGCAAGCTAGAGTTGAATTCCTTTTCATAAACGGAGTTGAATCACATGCAGTTTCTGGTCCTAGCTGCAAGAGTTTTTTTCTGGAAGGAGAGTCACTATTGTGCTCAAATGGCCATACACAGTGCAAATAGCACTGGTGTCTGTTACCAGCAAGTGCAGTGTATTGGACGCGATAGAAGGTACTGTTCTTGTCAGTTTCCTAAGCAGAGTTGAACTAGATATGGCCCATGTGTGTAGGAAGCACAGTTCTTTTGTTCTGAGCAAGCTCACTGTTCTGGCCCTATAGGAAACACAGTAGAGTAGAAGAGTGCTGATTTCTCAAAGCAGAGTGTGTTTCTTGAAAGGCGAGCTAGAGTTGAACTCCCTTTCATAAATGGAGTTGAATCACATGCAGTTTCTGGTCCTAGCAGCAAGAGTTCTTTTCTGGTAAGGAGAGTCACTCTTGTGCTCCAATGGCCATACACAGTGCAAATAGCACTCGCGTCTGTTCCCAGCAAGTGCAGTGTATTGGACGCAAGAGAAGCTACTGTTCTTGTCAGTTTAATAAGCAGCGTTGAACTAGATATGGCCCATGTGTGTTGTAGGCACAGTACTTTTGTTCTGAGCAAGATCACTGTTCGGCCCTAAAGGAAACACAGTAGAGTAGAAGAATGTTCCTTTCTAAAGCTGAGTGTGTTTCTCCTAGGCGAGCTCGTGCTGATTTCCCTTCATAAATGGAGTTGAATCACATGCCGTTTCTGGAACTAGGAGCAACAGTTCTTTTCGGGAAAGGACAGTCACTGTTGCGCTCCTATTGCCATATTCAGTGCAAATAGCACTCGAATCTATTCACATCAAGTGTAGTGTATTGGATGCAAGAGAAGCTACTGTTCTTGTCAGTTTAATAAGCAGCGTTGAACTAGATATGGCCCGTGTGTGTTGTAGGCACAGTACTTTTGTTCTGAGCAAGATCACTGTTGTGTCTCTATAGGAAACAAAGTAGAATAGAAGAGTGCTCCTTTTTCAAAAGCAGGTTGTGTTTCTAGTAAGGCGAGATAGTGCTGAATTCCTCTTCATAAACAGAGTTGAATCACTTGCAGTTTTTTTCCCAAGGAGCAACAGTTCTTTTCGTTACTTGAGCTCCCATTGCCATACACAGTGCAAATAGCACTCGCGTCTGTTCCCAGCAAGTGCAGTGTATTGAACGCAAGGGAAGCTGCTGTTCTTGTCAGTTTACTTAGTAGAGTTGAACCTGATATGACCTGTGTGTGTAGTAAGCACAGTTTTTTGTTCTGAGCAGGCTTACTGTTCTGGCCCTATAGGAAACAAAGTAGCATAGAAGAGTGCTCCTTTCTCTAAAGCACAGGGTGTTTCTCGTAAGGTAAGCTTGTGCTGAATTCCTGTTTAAAAACGGAATTGAATCACATGCAGTTTCTGGTCCTAGGAACAAGAGTTCTTTTCGGGTAAGGAATGTCAGTATTGTGTTCCCATTGCCTTACACAGTGCAAATAGCACTTGCGTCTGTTCCCAGCAAGTGTAGTGTATTGGACGCAAGAGATTCTACTGTTCTTGTCAGTTTCCTAAGCAGAGTTAAACTAGATATGGCCTGTGAGTGTAGGGAGCACAGTTCTTTTTTCTGAGCAAGATCACTGTTCTGGCTTTATAGGAAAAACAGAAGAGTTGAGGAGTGCTCCTTTCTCAAAAGCACAGTGTGTTTATCGTAAGTCGAGCTAGTGTTTGTTTCCCCTTCATAAACGGAGTTGAATCACATGCAGTTTCTGGTCCTAACAGCAAGAGTTGTTTTCTGGTAACGAAAGTCACTAATGTGCTCCCATGCCATACACAGTGCAAATCGCACTTGCGTCTGTTCGCAGAAAGTGCAATACATTGGATGCAAGTTAAGCTACGGTTCTGGTCATTTTCCTAAGCAGAGTTGAACTAGATATTGCCCTTGTGTGTAGGAAGCAGAGTTCTTTTGTTCTGAGCAAGCTCTGTGTTCTGGCTCTATACGAAACACAGTAGAGTAGAACTGCTCCTTTCTCAAAAGAAGAGAGAGTTTATCATAAGGCAAGCTAGTGTTGAAGTCCCCTTCATAAACAGACTTGAATCACAAGCAGTTTCTTGTTCCATGGGCAACAGTTTTTTGCGGGTAAGGAAAGTCACTATTGCTCTAACATGGCCATACACAGTGCAAATAGCACTCTGGTCTGTTCCCAGCAAGTGAAGTGCTTTAGATGCAAGAGAAGCTACTGTTCCTATCAGTTGCCTAAGCCGAGTTGAAGTGGATATGGCCTATGTGTGTACGAAGCACAGTTCTTTTGTTCTGAGCAAGCTCACTGTTATGGCTCTATAGGAAACACAAGAGTAGAAGACTGCTCCTTTCTCAAAAGAAGAGTGAGTTTATCACAAGGCAAGCTAGTGCTGAATTCCCCTTATTAAACGAACTTTAATCCCATGCAGTTTCTAGCCCCATGAGCAAAATTTCTTTTTGGGTAAGAAAAGTTTCTATTGCTCTAACATTGCATACACATCTGTTCCCAGAAGTGCAGTTTATTGGACGCAAGAGAAGCTACTGTTCTTGTCTGTTTCTTAAGCAGAGTTGAACTAGATATGGCCCATGTGTGTAGGAAGCACAGTTCATTTGTTCTGAGCAAGCTCACTGTTCTGGCCCTATAGGAAACACAGTAGAGTAGAAGATGGCTCCTTTCTCAAAAGCAGAGTGTGTTTCTCATAAGTCGAGCTAGCGCTGAATTCCCCTTCATAAACAGAGTTAAATCACATGAACTTTCTGTTCCTTGGAGCAACAGATCTTTTTGAGTAAGAAAAGTCACTACTGTGCTCCCTTTGCCATATGCAGTGCAAATAGCACTCGCGTCTGTTCCCAGCCCATGCAGTGCATTGGACGCAAGAGACCCTACTGTTCTGGTCATTTTCTTAAGCAGAGTTGAACTAGATATGGCCCGTGTGTGTAGGAAACACAGTTCTTTTGTTCTGAGCCAGTTCATTGGGCTGGCTCCGTAGGAAACACAGTAGCGTTGAACTTTTTTTTTTTTTTCTCAAAAGAAGAGAGAGTTTCTCACAAGGCAAGATAGTGTTGAATGCCCTTCATAAATGGACTTGAATCACATGCAGTTTTTAATCCCATGGGCAACAGTTCTTTTCGGGTGAGGAAAGTCACTATTGCTCTAACATTGCCATATACAGTACAAATAGTACTCGCATCTGTTCCCAGAACGGGCAGTGTATCAGACGCAAGAGAAGCTACTGTTATTGTCATTTTCCTAAGCAGAGTAGAACTAGATATGGACCGTGTGTGTAGGAAGCACAGTTCATTTTTTCTGTGCAAGCTCACTGTTCTGGCTCAATAGGAGACACAGTAGAGTAGAAGAGTGCTCCTTTCTCAAAAGCAGAGTGTGTTTTTTGTAAGGCGAGCTAGTGTTGCTTTCCCGTTCATAAACGGAGTTGAATCACATGCATTTTTTTTTCCAAGGAGCAACAGTTCATTTCGGGTTATGAAATTTACTATTGAGATCGCATTGCCAGACACAGTGCAAATAGCACTCTCGTCTGTTCCCAGCAAGTGCAGTGTATTGGATGCAAGAGAAGCTCTTGTTCTTGTGAGTTTCCTAAGCAGAGTTGTACCAGATATGGCCCTTTTGTGTAGGAAGCACAGTTTTTTGTTCTGAGCAAGTACACTGTTCTGGCCCTTTATGAAACACAGTAGAGTAGAAATGCTTCTCTCTCAAAAGCAGCGTGTTTCTCCTAAGGCAGGCTACTCCTGAATTCCCCTTCATAAAGGAAGTTGAAACACATGCAGATTCTGGTCCTAGGAGCAACAGTTTTTTTCGGGTAAGGAGAGTCACTATTGCACTGTAATTGCCATACACAGTGCAAATAGCAGTCGCGTCTATTTCCAACAAGTGCAGTTCTTTGGATGAAAGAGAAGCTACTGTTCCTATCAGTTACCTAAGCAGAGTTGAACTAGATATGGCCCTTATGTGTAGGAAGCACTGTTCTTTAGTTCAGAGTAAGTTTACTTTTCTGGATTGATAGGAAACACAGAAGAGTAGAAGAGTGCTCATTTCTTAAAAGCAGAGTGTGTTTCCCATAAGACAAGCTATTGTTGTATTCTTCTTTAAATACGGAGTTGAATCAAATGCAGTTTCTTGTCCACGAGGAACAGTTCTTTTCGGGTAGGGAAGTCAATTTTGCTCTAACATTGCCATACACAGTGCAAATAGCACTCGCATCAGTTCCCAGAAAGTGCAGTGTATTTGACGCAAGAGAAGCTACTGTTCTTGTCAGTTTCCTAAGCAGACTTAAAGTAGATATGGCCCCTGTGTGTAGGAAGCACAGTTCTTTTGTTCTGAGCAAGCTCACTGTTCTGGCCTTATACGTAGAAGAGTGCTCCTTTCTCAAAACCTGAGTGTGTTTCTTGTAAGGTGAGCTAGTGTTGGTTTCCCCTTCATAAATGGAGTTGAATCTCATACAGTTTCTGGTCCTACGAGCAAGAGTTGTTTTCTGGTAAGGAAAGTCACTAGTGTGCTCAAATTGCCATACACAGTACAAATAGCTCTCGGATGTGTTCTCTGCAAGTGCAGTGTATTGGCCGGAGGAGAAGTTGCTCTTCTTGTTAGTTTCCTAAGCAGAGTTGAACTAGATATTGCCCGTGTGTGTAGGAAGCACAGTTCTTTTGTTCTGAGCAAGCTCACTGTTCTGGCCCTATAGGAAAAACAGTACAGTAGAAGAGTGCTCCTTTCCCAAAAGCAGAGTGTGTTTATTTGTAAGGCGAGCTAGTTTTGGTTTCCCCATCATAAAGAGAGTTGAATCACATGCATTTTCTTGTCCTATGATCAAGAGTTATTTTCTGGGAAGGAAAGTCACTATTGTGTTCCCATTGCCATACACAGTGCAAATAGAACTCCCGTCAGTGCCCAGGAAGTGCAGTTTATTGGACAGTTCTTGTCAGTTTCCTAAACAGAGTAGAACTACATATATCCTGTGTGTGTAAGAAATACAGTTCTTTTGTTCTGAGCAAGCTCACTGTTCTGGCCCTATAGGAAACACTATAGAGTGGAAGAGTTCTCCTTTCTCAAAAGCAGAGTGTTTTTCCTGTAAGGCGAGCTAGTGTTGGTTTCCCCATCATAAACGGCCTTGAATCACATGCAGTTTGTGGTCCTACGAGCAAGAGTTGTTTTCTGGTAAGGAAAGTCACTAGTATGATCCCATTGCCATAAAAAATGCAAATAGGACTTGTGTCTGTTCCCAGCATGTGCAGTGTATTCGCAGGTTCTTGTCAGTTTCCTAAGGAGAGTTGTACTAGATATGGCCTGTGAGTGTAGATAGCACAGTTGTTTTGTTCTGAGCAAGCTCACTGTTCTGACCCTATTGGAAAAACAGTAGAGTAGAAGAGTGCTTCTTTCTCAAAAGCAGAGTGTGATTCTTGTAAGGATAGCTAATGTTGTTTTCCCCTTCATAAATGGAGATCAATCACATGCAGTTTCTGGTCCTTGGAGAAAGAGTTGTTTTCCGGTAAGGAAAGACACTAGTGTGCTCCCACTGCCATAAACAGTACAAATAGAACTCACCTCTGTTCCCGGCAAGTGCTGTGTATTGGACAGAAAAGAAGCTACTGTTCTTGTCAGTGTCCTAAGCAGAGATGAACTAGATATGGCCCGTGTGTGTAGGAAGCACAGTTCTTTTTTTCTGAGCAAGCTCACCGTTCTGGACCTGTATTAAAAACAGTAGAGTAGAAGAGTGCTCCTATCTTAAAAGAAGAGTGTGTTTCTTGTAAGGTGAGCTAGTGTTGGTTTCCCCTTCATAAATGGATTTGAATTACATGCAATTTCTGGTCCTAAGACCAAGAGTTGTTTTCTGGAAAGAAAGTCACTAGTGCACTCCCATTGCCATACATAGTGCAAATAGCACTCACGTCTGTTCCCAGCAAGTACAGTGTATTGGACAGAGGAGAAGCTGCTGTGCTTGTCAGTTTCCTAAGGAGAGTTGAACTACAGATGTCCTGTGTGTGTAGGAAGCACAGTTCATTTGTTCTGAGCAAGCACACTGTTTTATCACTATAGGAAACACAGTAGAGTAGAAGAGTGCTCCTTTCTCAAAAGCAGAGTGTGTTTCTTGTAAGGCGAGCTAGAGTTGAATTCCCTTTCATAAACAGAGTTGAATCACATGCAGTTTCTGGTCCTAGCAGCAAGAGTTCTTTTCTGGTAAGGAGAGTCACTATTGTGCTCCAATGGCCATACACAGTGCAAATAGCACTCGCGTCTGTTCCCAGCAAGTGCAATGTATTGGACGCAATAGAAGCTAATGTTCTTGTCAGTTTCCTAAGCAGAGTTGAAATTGATATGGCCCGTGTGTGTATTAAGCACAGTTCTTTTGTTCTGAGCAAGGTCACTGTTCTGGCCCTATAGGAAACACAGTGGAGAAGAAGAGTGCTGCCTTCTCGAAAGCAGAGTGTGTTTCTTGTAAGGTGAGCTAGAGTTGAATTCCTTTTCATAAACGGACTTGAATCATATGCAGTTTCTGGTCCTAGCTGCAAGAGTTTTTTTCTGGAAGGAGAGTCACTATTGTGCTCCAATGGCCATACACAGTGCAAATAGCACTCGCGTCTGATCCCAGAAACTGCAGTGTATTGGATGCAGGAGAAGCTACTGTTCTTGTCAGTTTCTTAAGCAGAGTTGAACTTGATATGGCCCGTGTGTGTAGGAAGCACAGTTCTTTTGTTCTGAGCAAGCTAACTGTTCTGGCCCTATAAAAAACACAGTGGAGAAGAAGAGTGCTGATTTCTCAAAAGCAGAGTGTGTTTCTTGTAAGGCGAGCTAGAGTTGAATTACTTTTCATAAACGGAGTTGAATCACATGCAGTTTCTGGTCCTAGCTGCAAGAGTTTTTTTCTGGAAGGAGAGTCACTATTGTGCTCAAATGGCCATACACAGTGCAAATAGCACTGGTGTCTGTTCCCAGCAAGTGCAGTGTATTGGATGCAAGAGAAGCTACTGTTCCTGTCAGTTTCCTAAGCAGAGTTGAACTAGATATGGCTCGTGTGTGTAGGAAGCACAGTTCTTTTGTTCTGAGCAAGCTCACCTTTCTGGCCCTGTAGGAAACACAGTGGAGAAGAAGTGTGCTGCCTTCTCGAAAGCAGAGTGTGTTTCTTGTAAGGCGAGCTAGAGTTGAATTCCTTTTCATAAACGGAGTTGAATCACGTGCAGTTTCTGGTCCTAGCAGCAAGAGTTCTTTTCTGGTAAGGAGAGTCACTATTGTGCTAAAATGGCCATACACAGTGCAAATAGCACTCGCGTCTGTTCCCAGCACGTGCAGTGTATTGGACACGATAGAAGCTACTTTTCTTGTCAGTTTCCTAAGCAGAGTTGAAATTGATATGGCCCGTGTGTGTAGGAATCACAGTTCTTTTGTTCTGAGCAAGCTCACTGTTCTGGCCCTATAGGAAACACAGTAGAGTAGAAGAGTGTTGCTTTCTCAAAAGCAGAGTGTGTTTCTTGTAAGGCGAGCTAGAGTTGAATTCCTTTTCATAAACGGAATTGAATCACATGGAGTTTCTGGTCCTAGCTGCAAGTGTTTTTTTCTGGAAGAAGAGTCACTATTGTCCTCAAATGGCCATACACAGTGCAAATAGCACTGGTGTCTGTTCCCAGCAAGTGCAGTGTATAGGATGCAAGAGAATCTACTGTTCTTGTCAGTTTCCTAAGCAGAGTTGAACTAGATATGGCCCGTGTGTGTAGGAAGCACATTTCTTTTGGTCTGAGCAAGCTCACTGTTATGGCCCTATAGGAAACATTGTAGAGTAGAAGAGTGCGGCTTTCTGAAAAGCAGAGTGTGTTTCTTGTAGGGCGAGCTAGAGTTGAACTCCCTTTCACTAACGGAGTTGAATCACATGCAGTGTCTGGTCCTAGCAGCAAGAGTTCTTTTCTGGTAAGGAGAGTCACTATTGTGCTCCAATGGCCACACACAGTGCAAATAGCACTCGCGTCTGTTCCCAGCAAGTGCAGTGTATTGGACGCAAGAGAAGCTACTTTTCTTGTCAGTTTCCTAAGCAGAGTTGAACTTGATATGGCCCGTGTGTGTAGGAAGCACAGTTCTTTTGTTCTGAGCAAGCTCACTGTCCTGGCCCTATCGGAAACACAGTAGAGTAAAAGACTGTTGCTTTCTCAAAAGCAGAGTGTGTTTCTTGTAAGGCGAGCTAGAGTTGAATTCCCTTTCATAAACGGAGTTGAATCACATGCAGTTTCTGGTCCTAGCAGCAAGAGTTCTTTTCTGGTAAGGAGAGTCACTATTGTGCTCCAATGGCCATACACAGTGCAAATAGCACTCGCGTCTGTTCCCAGGAAGTGCAATGTATTGGACGCAGTAGAAGCTACTGTTCTTGTCAGTTTCCTAAGCAGAGTTGAAATTGATATGGCCCGTGTGTGCAGGAATCACAGTTCTTTGGTTCTGAGCAAGCTCACTGTTCTGGCCCTATAGGAAACACAGTGGAGAAGAAGAGTGCTGCCTTCTCGAAAGCAGAGTGTTTCTTGTAAGGCGAGCTAGAGTTGAATTCCTTTTCATAAACGGAGTTGAATGACATGCAGTTTCTGTTCCTAGCTGTAAGATTTTTTTTCTGGAAGGAGAGTCACTATTGTGCTCAAATGGCCATACACAGTGCAAATAGCACTGGTGTCTGTTCCCAGCAAGTGCAGTGTATTGGATGCAAGAGAAGCTACTGTTCTTGTCAGTTTCCTAAGCAGAGTTGAACTAGATATGGCCCGTGTGTGTAGGAAGCACAGTTCTTTGGTCTGAGCAAGCTCACTGTTATGGCCCTATAGGAAACAGAGTACAGTAGAAGAGTGCTGCTTTCTCAAAAGCAGAGTGTGTTTCTTGTAGGGCGAGCTAGAGTTGAACTCCCTTTCATAAACGGAGTTGAATCACATGCAGTGTCTGGTCCTAGCAGCAAGAGTTCTTTTCTAGTAAGGAGAGTCACTAATGTGCTCCAATGGCCATACACAGTGTAAATTGCACTCGCGTCTGTTCCCAGCAAGTGCAGTGTATTGGACGCAAGAGAAGCTACTTTTCTTGTCAGTTTCCTAAGCAGAGTTGAACTTGATATGGCCCGTGTGTGTAGGAAGCACAGTTCTTTTGTTCTGAGCAAGCTCACCTTTCTGGCCTCTAGGAAACACAGTAGAGTAAAAGAGTGTTGCTTTCTGAAAAGCAGAGTGTGTTTCTTGTAAGGCGAGCTAGAGTTCAATTCCCTTTCATAAACAGAGTTGAATCACATGCAGTTTCTGGTCCTAGCAGCAAGAGTTCTTTTCTGGTAAGGAGAGTCACTATTGTGCTCCAATGGCCATACACAGTGCAAATATCACTCGCGTCTGTTCCCAGCAAGTGCAATGTATTGGACGCAGTAGAAGCTACTGTTCTTGTCAGTTTCCTAAACAGAGTTGAAATTGATATGGCCCGTGTGTGTAGGAAGCACAGTTCTTTTGTTCTGAGCAAGCTCACCTTTCTGGCCCTATAGGAAACACAGTAGAGTAGAAGAGTGTTGCTTTCTCAAAAGCAGAGTGTTTCTTGTAAGGCGAGCTAGAGTTGAATTCCCTTTCATAAACGGAGTTGAATCACATGCAGTTTCTGGTCCTAGCAGCAAGAGTTCTTTTCTGGTAAGGAGAGTCACTATTGTGCTCCAATGGCCATACACAGTGCAAATAGCACTCGCGTCTGTTCCCAGCAAGTGCAATGTATTGGACGCAATAGAAGCAACTGTTCTTGTCAGTTTCCTAAGCAGAGTTGAAATTGATATGGCCCGTGTGTGTAGGAAGCACAGTTCTTTTGTTCTGAGCAAGCTCACCTTTCTGGCCCTATAGGAAACACAGTGGAGAAGAAGAGTGCTGCGTTCTTGAAAGCAGAGTGTGTTTCTTGTAAGGCGAGCTAGAGTTGAATTCCTTTTCATAAACGGAGTTGAATCACATGCAGCTTCTGGTCCTAGCTGCAAGAGTTTTTTTCTGGAAGGAGAGTCACTATTGTGCTCAAATGGCCATACACAGTGCAAATAGCACTGGTGTCTGTTCCCAGCAAGTGCAGTGTATTGGATGCAAGAGAAGCTACTTTTCTTGTCAGTTTCCTAAACAGAGTTGAAATTGATATGGCCCGTGTGTGTAGGAAGCACAGTTCTTTTGTTCTGAGCAAGCTCACAGTCCTGGCCCTATAGGAAACACAGTAGAGTAGAAGAGTGTTGCTTTCTCAAAAGCAGAGTGTATTTCTTGTAAGGCGAGCTAGAGTTGAATTCTTTTTCATAAACGGAGTTGAATCACATGCAGTTTCTGCTCCTAGCTGCAAGAGTTTTTTTCTGGAAGGAGAGTCACTATTGTGCTCAAATGGCCATACACAGTGCAAATAGCACTGGTGTCTGTTCCCAGCAAGTGCAGTGTATTGGATGCAAGAGAAGCTACTGTTCTTGTCAGATTCCTAATGAGAGTTGAACTAGATATGGCCCGTGTGTGTAGGAAGCACAGTTCTTTTGTTCTGAGCAAGCTCACTGATCTGGCCCTATAGGAAACACAGTAGAGTAGAAGAGTGTTGCTTTCTCAAAAGCAGAGTGTTTTTCTTGTAAGGCGAGCTAGAGTTGAATTCCTTTTCATAAACGGAGTTGAATCACATGCAGTTTCTGGTCCTATCAGCAAGTGTTCTTTTCTGGTAAGGAGAGTCACTCTTGTGCTCAAATGGCCATACACAGTGCAAATAGCACTCGCGTCTGTTCCCAAAACTTGCAGTGTATTGGAGGCAAGAGAAGCTACGGGTCTTGTCAGTTTCCTAAGCAGAGTTGAACTTGATATGGCCCGTGTGTGTAGGAAGCACAGTTCTTTTGTTCTGAGCAAGCTCACTGTTCTGGCCCTATAGGAAACACAGTAGAGTAGAAGAGTGTTGCTTTCTCAAAAGCAGAGTGTGTTTCATGTAAGGCGAGCTAGAGTTGAATTCGCTTTCATAAACGGAGTTGAATCACATACAGTTTATGGTCCTAGCAGCAAGAGTTTTTTTCTGGAAGGAGAGTCACTATTGTGCTCAAAGGGCCATACACAGTGCAAATAGCACTGGTGTCTGTTCCCAGCAAGTGCAGTGTATTGGACGTGACAGAAGGTACTGTTTTTGTCAGTTTCCTAAGCAGAGTTGAACTAGATATGGCCCGTGTGTGTAGGAAGCACAGTTCTTTTGTTCTGAGCAAGCTCACTGTTCTGGCCCTATAGGAAACACAGTCGAGTAGAAGAGTGCTGATTTCTCAAAAGCAGAGTGTGTTTCTTGAAAGGCGAGCTAGAGTTGAATTCCTTTTCCTAAACGGAGTTTAATCACATGCAGTTTCTGTTCCTAGCTGCAACAGTTTTTTTCTGGAAGGAGAGTCACTATTGTGCTCAAATGGACATACACAGTGCAAATAACACTGGTGTCTGTTCCCAGCAAGTGCAGTGTATTGGACGCGATAGAAGGTACTGTTCTTGTCAGTTTCCTAAGCAGAGTTGAACTAGATATGGCCCATGTGTGTAGGAAGCACAGTTCTTTTGGTCTCAGCAAGCTCACTGTTATGGCAATATAGGAAACATAGTAGAGAAGAAGAGTGCTGCTTTCTCAAATGTAGAGTGTGTTTTTTGTAGGGCGAGCTAGAGTTGAATTTTCCTTCATAAACGGAGTTGAATCACATGCAGTTTCTGCTCCTAGCAGCAAGAGTTCTTTTCTGGTAAGGACAGACACTATTGTGCTCCAATGGCCATACACAGTGCAAATAGCACTCGCGTCTGATCACAGCAACTGCAGTGTATTGGACGCAGGAGAAGCTACTGTTCTTGTAAGTTTCCTAAGGAGAGTTGAACTTGATATGGCCCATGTGTAGGAAGCACAGATCTTTTGTTCTGAGCAAGTTCACCTTTCTGGCCCTACAGGAAACACAGTGGAGAAGAAGAGTGCTGCCTTCTCGAAAGCAGAGTGTGGTTCTTGTAAGGCGAGCTAGAGTTGAATTCCTTTTCATAAACGGAGTTGAATCACATGGAGTTTCTGGTCCTAGCTGCAAGAGTTTTTTTCTGGAAGGAGAGTCACTATTGTGCTCAAATGGCCATACACAGTGCAAATAGCACTGGTGTCTGTTCCCAGCAAGTGCAGTGTATTGGATGCAAGAGAAGCTACTGTTCTTGTCAGTTTCCTAATCAGAGTTGAACTAGATATGCACCGTGTGTGTAGGAAGCACAGTTCTTTTGGTCTGAGCAAGCTCACTGTTATGGCCCTGTAGGAAACATAGTAGAGTAGAAGAGTGCTGCTTTCTCAAAAGTAGAGTGTGTTTCTTGTAGGGCGAGCTAGAGTTGAATTTTCTTTCATAAACGGAGTTGAATCACATGCAGTTTCTGGTCCTAGCACCAAGAGTTGTTTTCTGGTAAGGAGAGTCACTATTGTGCTCCAATGGCCATACACAGTGCAAATAGCACTCGTGTCTGATCCCAGCAACTGCAGTGTATTGGACGCAGGAGAAGCTACTGTTCTTGTCAGTTTCCTAAGGAGAGTTGAACATGATATGGCCCGTATGTGTAGGAAGCACAGTTCTTTTGTTCTGAGCAAGCTCACTGTTCTGGCCCTATAAGAAACACAGTGGAGAAGAAGAGTGCTGATTTCTCGAAAGCAGAGTATGTTTCTTGTAAGGCGAGCTAGAGTTGAATTACTTTTCATAAACGGAGTTGAATCACATGAGGTTTCTGGTCCTAGCTGCAAGGGTTTTTTTCTGGAAGGAGAGTCACTATTGTGCTCCAATGGCCATAACCAGTGCAAATAGCACTCGCGTCTGTTCCCAACAAGTGCAGTGTATTGGACGCAAGAGAACCTACCGTTCTTGTCAGTTTCCTAAGCAGAGTTGAACTAGATATGGCCCGTGTGTGTAGGAAGCACAGTTCTTTTGTTCTGAGCAAGCTCAGATTTCTGGCCCTATAGGAAACACAGTGGAGAAGAAGAGTGCTGATTTCTCGAAAGCAGAGTGTGTTTCTTGTAAGGCGAGCTAGAGTTGAATTCCTTTTCATAAACGGAGTTGAATCACATGGAGTTTCTGGTCCTAGCTGCAAGAGTATTTTTCTGGAAGGAGAGTCACTATTGTGTTCAAATGGCCATACACAGTGCAAATAGCACTGGCGTCTGTTCCCAGTAAGCAGTGTATTGGACGCAAGAGAAGCTACTGTTCTTGTCAGTTTCCTAAGCAGAGTTGAACTAGATATGGCCCGTGTGTGTAGGAAGCACAGTTCATTTGGTCTGAGCAAGCTAACTGTTATGGCCCTATACGAAATATTGTAGAGTAGAAGAGTCCTGCTTTCTGAAAAGCAGAGTGTGTTTTTTGGAGGGCGAGCTAGAGTTGAACTCCCTTTCATAAACGGAGTTGAATTACATGCAGTGTCTGGTCCTAGCAGCAAGAGTTCTTTTCTGGTAAGGAGAGTCACTATTGTGCTCCAATGGCCATACACAGTGCAAATAGCACTCGCGTCTGTTCCCAGCAAGTGCAGTGTATTGGACACAAGAGAAGCTACTTTTCTTGTCAGTTTCCTAAGCAGAGTTGAACTTGATATGGCCCGTGTGTGTAGGAAACACAGTTCTTTTGTTCTGAGCAAGCTCACCTTTCTGGCCCTATAGGAAACACAGTAGAGTAGAAGAGTGTTGCTTTCTCAAAAGCAGAGTGTTTCTTGTAAGGCGAGCTAGAGTTGAATTCCCTTTCATAAACGGAGTTGAATCACATGCAGTTTCTGGTCCTAGCAGCAAGAGTTCTTTTCTGGTAAGGAGAGTCACTATTGTGCTCCAATGGCCATACACAGTGCAAATAGCACTCGCGTCTGTTCCCAGCAAGTGCAATGTATTGGACGCAATAGAAGCAACTGTTCTTGTCAGTTTCCTAAGCAGAGTTGAAATTGATATGGCCCGTGTGTGTAGGAAGCACAGTTCTTTTGTTCTGAGCAAGCTCACCTTTCTGGCCCTATAGGAAACACAGTGGAGAAGAAGAGTGCTGCGTTCTTGAAAGCAGAGTGTGTTTCTTGTAAGGCGAGCTAGAGTTGAATTCCTTTTCATAAACGGAGTTGAATCACATGCAGCTTCTGGTCCTAGCTGCAAGAGTTTTTTTCTGGAAGGAGAGTCACTATTGTGCTCAAATGGCCATACACAGTGCAAATAGCACTGGTGTCTGTTCCCAGCAAGTGCAGTGTATTGGATGCAAGAGAAGCTACTTTTCTTGTCAGTTTCCTAAGCAGAGTTGAACTTGATATGGCCCGTGTGTGTAGGAAGCACAGTTCTTTTGTTCTGAGCAAGCTCACTGTTCTGGCCCTATAGGAAACACAGTGGAGAAGAAGAGTGCTGCCTTCTCGAAAGCAGAGTGTGTTTCTTGTAAGGTGAGCTAGAGTTGAATTCCTTTTCATAAACGGAGTTGAATCACATGCAGTTTCTGGTCCTAGCTGCAAGAGTTTTTTTCTGGAAGGTAAGTCACTATTGTGCTCAAATGGCCATACACAGTGCAAATAGCACTGGTGTCTGTTCCCAGCAAGTGCAGTATATTGGATGCAAGAGAAGCTACTCTTCTTGTCAGTTTCCTAAGCAGAGTTGAACTAGATATGGCCCGTGTGTGTAGGAAGCACAGTTCTTTTGGTCTGACCAAGCTCACTGTTATGGCCCTATAGGAAACATAGTAGAGTAGAAGAGTGCTGCTTTCTCAAAAGTAGAGTGTGTTTCTTGTAGGGCGAGCTAGAGTTGAATTTTTTTTCATAAACGGAGTTGAATCACATGCAGTTTCTGCTCCTAGCAGCTAGAGTTCTTTTCTGGTAAGGAGAGTCACTATTGTGCTCCAATGGCCATACACAGTGCAAATACCACTCGCGTCTGATCCCAGCAACTGCAGTGTATTGGACGCAGGAGAAGCTACTGTTCTTGTCAGTTTCCTAAGGAGAGTTGAACATGATATGGCCCGTGTGTGTAGGAAGCACAGCTCTTTTGTTCTGAGCAAGCTCACTCTTCTGGCCCTATAGGAAACACAGTGGAGAAGAAGAGTGCTGATTTCTCAAAAACAGAGTGTGTTTCTTGTAAGGCGAGCTAGAGTTGAATTACTTTTCATAAACGGAGTTGTATCACATGAGGTTTCTGGTCCTAGCTGCAAGAGTTTTTTTCTGGAAGGAGAGTCACTATTGTGCTCCAATGGCCATAACCAGTACAAATAGCACTCGCGTCTGTTTCCCAGCAAGTGCAGTGTATTGGACACAAGAGAAGCTACTGTTCTTGTCAGTTTCCTAAGCAGAGTTGAACTAGATATGCACTGTGTTTGTAGGAAGCACAGTTCTTTTGGTCTGAGCAAGCTCACTGTTATGGCCCTGTAGGAAACATAGTAGAGTAGAAGAGTGCTGCTTTCTCAAAAGTAGAGTGTGTTTCTTGTAGGGCGAGCTAGAGTTGAATTTTCTTTCATAAACAGAGTTGAATCACATGCAGTTTCTGCTCCTAGCAGTAAGAGTTCTTTTCTGGTAAGGAGAGTCACTATTGTGCTCCAATGGCCATACACAGTGCAAATAGCACTCGCGTCTGATTCCAGCAACTGCAGTGTATTGGACGCAGGAGAAGCTACTGTTCTTGTCAGTTTCCTAAGGAGAGTTGAACATGATATGGCCCGTATGTGTAGGAAGCACAGATCTTTTGTTCTGAGCAAGCTCACTGTTCTGGCCCTATAAGAAACACAGTGGAGAAGAAGAGTGCTGATTTCTCGAAAGCAGAGTATGTTTCTTGTAAGGCGAGCTAGAGTTGAATTACTTTTCATAAACGGAGTTGAAGCACATGAGGTTTCTGGTCCTAGCTGCAAAGGTTTTTTTCTGGAAGGAGAGTCACTATTGTGCTCCAATGGCCATAACCAGGGCAAATAGCACTCGCGTCTGTTCCCAACAAGTGCAGTGTATTGGACGCAAGAGAACCTACCGTTATTGTCAGTTTCCTAAGCAGAGTTGAACTAGATATGGCCCGTGTGTGTAGGAAGCACAGTTCTTTTGTTCTGAGCAAGCTCAGATTTCTGGCCCTATAGGAAACACAGTGGAGAAGAAGAGTGCTGATTTCTCGAAAGCAGAGTGTGTTTCTTGTAAGGCGAGCTAGAGTTGAATTCCTTTTCATAAACGGAGTTGAATCACATGGAGTTTCTGGTCCTAGCTGCAAGAGTATTTTTCTGGAAGGAGAGTCACTATTGTGTTCAAAAGGCCATACACAGTGCAAATAGCACTGGCGTCTGTTCCCAGTAAGCAGTGTATTGGACGCAAGAGAAGCTACTGTTCTTGTCAGTTTCCTAAGCAGAGTTGAACTAGATATGGCCCGTGTGTGTAGGAAGCACAGTTCATTTGGTCTGAGCAAGCTAACTGTTATGGCCCTATACGAAATATTGTAGAGTAGAAGAGTCCTGCTTTCTGAAAAGCAGAGTGTGTTTTTTGGAGGGCGAGCTAGAGTTGAACTCCCTTTCATAAACGGAGTTGAATTACATGCAGTGTCTGGTCCTAGCAGCAAGAGTTCTTTTCTGGTAAGGAGAGTCACTATTGTGCTCCAATGGCCATACACAGTGCAAATAGCACTCGCGTCTGTTCCCAGCAAGTGCAGTGTATTGGACACAAGAGAAGCTACTTTTCTTGTCAGTTTCCTAAGCAGAGTTGAACTTGATATGGCCCGTGTGTGTAGGAAGCACAGTTCTTTTGTTCTGAGCAAGCTCACCTTTCTGGCCCTATAGGAAACACAGTAGAGTAGAAGAGTGTTGCTTTCTCAAAAGCAGAGTGTTTCTTGTAAGGCGAGCTAGAGTTGAATTCCCTTTCATAAACGGAGTTGAATCACATGCAGTTTCTGGTCCTAGTAGCAAGAGTTCTTTTCTGGTAAGGAGAGTCACTATTGTGCTCCAATGGCCATACACAGTGCAAATAGCACTCGCGTCTGTTCCCAGCAAGTGCAATGTATTGGACGCAATAGAAGCAACTGTTCTTGTCAGTTTCCTAAGCAGAGTTGAAATTGATATGGCCCGTGTGTGTAGGAAGCACAGTTCTTTTGTTCTGAGCAAGCTCACCTTTCTGGCCCTATAGGAAACACAGTGGAGAAGAAGAGTGCTGCGTTCTTGAAAGCAGAGTGTGTTTCTTGTAAGGCGAGCTAGAGTTGAATTCCTTTTCATAAACGGAGTTGAATCACATGCAGCTTCTGGTCCTAGCTGCAAGAGTTTTTTTCTGGAAGGAGAGTCACTATTGTGCTCAAATGGCCATACACAGTGCAAATAGCACTGGTGTCTGTTCCCAGCAAGTGCAGTGTATTGGATGCAAGAGAAGCTACTTTTCTTGTCAGTTTCCTAAGCAGAGTTGAACTTGATATGGCCCGTGTGTGTAGGAAGCACAGTTCTTTTGTTCTGAGCAAGCTCACTGTTCTGGCCCTATAGGAAACACAGTGGAGAAGAAGAGTGCTGCCTTCTCGAAAGCAGAGTGTGTTTCTTGTAAGGTGAGCTAGAGTTGAATTCCTTTTCATAAACGGAGTTGAATCACATGCAGTTTCTGGTCCTAGCTGCAAGAGTTTTTTTCTGGAAGGTAAGTCACTATTGTGCTCAAATGGCCATACACAGTGCAAATAGCACTGGTGTCTGTTCCCAGCAAGTGCAGTGTATTGGATGCAAGAGAAGCTACTGTTCTTGTCAGTTTCCTAAGAAGAGTTGAACTAGATATGGCCCGTGTGTGTAGGAAGCACAGTTCTTTTGTTCTGAGCAAGCTCACTGTTATGGCCCTATAGGAAACATAATAGAGTAGAAGAGTGCTGCTTTCTCAAAATTAGAGTGTGTTTCTTGTAGGGCGAGCTAGAGTTGAATTTTCTTTCATAAACGGAGTTGAATCACATGCAGTTTCTGCTCCTAGCAGCAAGAGTTCTTTTCTGGTAAGGAGAGTCACTATTGTGCTCCAATGGCCATACACAGTGCAAAGAGCACTCGTGTCGATCCCAGCAACTGCAGTGTATTGGACGCAGGAGAAGCTAATGTTCTTGTCAGTTTCCTAAGGAGAGTTGAACTTGATATGGCCCGTGTGTGTAGGAAGCACAGTTCTTTTGTTCTGAGCAAGCTCACTGTTCTGGCCATATAGGAAACACAGTGGAGAAGAAGAGTGCTGCCTTCTCGAAAGCAGAGTGTGTTTCTTGTAAGGCGAGCTAGAGTTGAATTCCTTTTCATAAACGGAGTTTAATCACATGCAGTTTCTGTTCCTAGCTGCAACAGTTTTTTTTCTGGAAGGAGAGTCACTATTGTGCTCAAATGGCCATACACAGTGCAAATAGCACTGGTGTCTGTTCCCAACAAGTGCAGTGTATTGGATGCAAGAGAAGCTACTGTTCTTGTCAGTTTCCTAAGCAAAGTTGAACTAGATATGGCCCGTGTGTGTAGGAAGCACAGTTCTTTTGGTCTGAGCAAGCTCACTGTTATGGCCCTATAGGAAACATAGTAGAGTAGAAGAGTGCTGCTTTCTCAAAAGCAGAGTGTGTTTCTTGTAGGGCCAGCTAGAGTTGAATTCCTTTTCATAAACGGAGTTGAATCACATGCAGTTTCTGCTCCTAGCTGCAAGAGTTTTTTTCTGGAATGAGAGTCACTATTGTGCTCAAATGGCCATACACAGTGCAAATAGCCCTGGTGTCTGTTACCAGCAAGTGCAGTGTATTGGATGCAAGAGAAGCTACTGTTCTTGTCAGTTTCCTAAGCAGAGTTGAACTTGATATGGCACATGTGTGTAGGAAGCACAGTTCTTTTGTTCTGAGCAAGCTCACTGTCCTGGCCCTATAGGAAACACAGTAGAGTAGAAGAGTGTTGCTTTCTCAAAAGCAGAGTGTGTTTCTTGTAAGGCGAGGTAGAGTTGAATTCCCTTTAATAAACAGAGTTGAATCACATGCAGTTTCTGGTCCTAGCAGCAAGAGTTCATTTCTGGTAAGGAGAGTCACTATTGTGCTCCAATGGCCATACACAGTGCAAATAGCACTCGCGTCTGTTCCCAGCAAGTGCAATGTATTGGACGCAGTAGAAGCTACTGTTCTTGTCAGTTTCCTAAGCAGAGTTGAAATTGATATGGCCCGTGTGTGTAGGAAGCACAGTTCTTTTGTTCTGAGCCAGCTTACTGTTATGGCCCTATAGGAAACACAGTGGAAAAGAAGAGTGCTGCCTTCTAGAAAGCAGAGTGTTTTTCTTGTAAGGCGAGCTAGAGTTGAATTCCTTTTTGTAAATGGAGTTGAATCACATGCAGTTTCTGGTCCTAGCTGCAAGAATTTTTTTCTGGAAGGAGAGTCACTATTGTGCTCAAATGGCCATACACAGTGCAAATAGCACTGGTGTCTGTTCCCAGCAAGTGCAGTGTATTGGATGCAAGAGAAGCTACTGTTCTTGTCAGTTTCCTAAGCAGAGTTGAACTAGATATGGCCCGTGTGTGTAGGAAGCACAGTTCTTTTGTTCTGAGCAAGCTCACTGTTCTGGCACTATAGGAAACACAGTGGAGAAGAAGAGAGCTGATTTCTCGAAAGCAGAGTGTGTTTCCTGTAAGGCGGGCTAGAGTTGAATTCCCTTCCATAAACGGAGTTGAATAACATGCAGTTTCTGGTCCTATCAGGAAGTGTTCTTTTCTGGTAAGGAGATTCACTATTGTGCCCCCATGGCCATACACAGTGCAAATAGCACTCGCGTCTGTTCCCATAACGTGCAGTGTATTGGAGGCAAGAGAAGCTACTGTTCTTGTCAGTTTCCTAAGCAGAGTTGAATTTGATATGGCCCGGGTTGTAGGAAGCACAGACTTTTGTTCTGAGCAAGCTCACTGTTCTGGCCCTATAAGAAACACAGTGGAGAAGAAGAGTGTTGATTACTCAAAAGCAGAGTGTGTTTCTTGTAAGGCGAGCTAGAGTTGAATTCCCTTTCATAAACGGAGTTGAATCACATGCAGTTTCTGGTCCTAGCTGCAAGAGTTTTTTTCTGGAAGGAGAGTCACTATTGTGCTCAAATGGCCATACACAGTGCAAATAGCACTGGTGTCTGTTCCCAGCAAGTGCAGTGTATTGGATGCAAGAGAAGCCACTGTTCTTGTCAGTTTCCTAAGCAGAGTTGAACTAGATATGGCCCGTGTGTGTAGGAGGCACAGTTCTTTTGGTCTGAGCAAGCTCACTGTTATGGCCCTACAGGAAACATAGTAGAGTAGAAGAGTGCTGCTTTCTCAAAAGTAGAGTGTGTTTCTTGTAGGGCGAGCTAGAGTTGAATTTTCTTTCATAAATGGAGTTGAATCACATGCAGTTTCTGCTCCTAGCAGCAAGAGTTCTTTTCTGGTAAGGAGAATCACTATTGTGTTCAAATGGCCATACACAGTGCAAATAGCACTCGCGTCTGATCCCAGCAACTGTAGTGTACTGGACTCAGGAGAAGCTACTGTTCTTGTCAGTTTCCTAAGGAGAGTTGAACTTGATATGGCACGTGTGTGTAGGAAGCACAGTTCTTTTGTTCTGAGCAAGCTCACTGTTCTGGCCATATAAGAAACACAGTGGAGAAGAAGAGTGCTGATTTCTCAAAAACAGAGTGTGTTTCTTGTAAGGCGAGCTAGAGTTGAATTCCTTTACATAAACAGAGTTGAATCACATTCAATTTCTGGACCTAGCAGCAAGAGTTCTTTTCTGGTAAGGAGAGTCACTATTGTGCTCCAATGGCCATACACAGTGCAAATAGCACTCGCGTCTTCCCAGCAAGTGCAATGTATTGGACGCAATAGAAGTTACTGTTCTTGTCAGTTTCCTAAGCAGAGTTGAACTAGATATGGCCCGTGTGTTTAGGAAGCACAGTTCTTTTGTTCTGAGCAAGCTCACTGTTCTGGCCCTATAGGAAACACAGTAGCATAGAAGAGTGCTGCTTTCTCAAAAGCAGAGTGTGTTTCTTGTAAGGCGAGCTAAAGTTGAAATCCCTTTCATAAACGGAGTTGAATCACATGCAGTTTCTGGTCCTAGCAGCAAGAGTTCTTTTCTGGTATGAAGAGTCACTATTGTGCTCCAATGGCCATACACAGTGCAAATAGCACTCGCGTCTATTCCCAGCAAGTGCAGTGTATTGGATGCAAGAGAAGCTACTGTTCTTGTCAGTTGACTAAGCAGAGTTTGTCTAGATATGGCCTGTGTGTGTAGGAAGCACAGTTCTTTTGTTCTGAGTAAGCTCACTGTTCTGGCCCTATAGGAAACACAGTGGAGAAGAAGAGTGCTGCCTTCTCGAAAGCAGAGTGTGTTTCTTGTAAGGCGAGCTAGAGTTGAATTACTTTTCATAAACGGAGTTGAATCACATGCAGTTTCTGCTCCTAGCAGCAAGAGTTCTTTTCTGGTAAGGAGAGTCACTATTGTGCTCCAATGGCCATACACAGTGCAAATAGCAGTCGCGTCTGTTCCCAGCAAGTGCAGTGTATTAGACGCAAGAGAAGCTACTTTTCTTGTCAGTTTCCTAAGCAGAGTTGAACTTGATATGGCCCGTGTGTGTAGGAAGCACAGTTCTTTTGTTCTGAGCAAGCTCACTGTCCTGGCCCTATAGGAAACACAGAAGAGTAGAAGAGTGTTGCTTTCTCAAAAGCAGAGTGTGTTTGTTGTAAGGCGAGCTAGAGTTGAATTCCCTTTCATCAACGGAGTTGAATCACATGCAGTTTCTGGTCCTATCAGCAAGTGTTCTTTTCTGGTAAGAAGAGTCACTATTGTGCTCCAATGGCCATACAGAGTGCAAATAGCACTCGCGTCTGTTCCCAAAACGTGCAGTGTATTGGATGCAAGAGAAGCTACTGTTCTTGTCAGTTTCCTAAGCAGAGTTGAATTTGATATGGCACGTGTTGTAGGAAGCACAGACTTTTGTTCTGAGCAAGCTCACTGCTCTGGCCCTAGAAGAAACACGGTGGAGAAGAAGAGTGCTGATTACTCAAAAGCAGAGAGTGTTTATTGTAAGGCCAGCTAGAGTTGAATTCCCTTTCATAAACGGAGTTGAATCACATGCAGTTTCTGGTCCTAGCAGCAAGAGTTCTTTTCTGGTAAGAAGAGTCACTATTGTGCTCCAAAGGCCGTACACAGTGCAAATAGCACTCGCGTCTATTCCCAGCAAGTGCAGTGTATTGGATGCAAGACAAGCTACTGTTCTTGTCAGTTTCCTAAGCAGAGTTGAACTAGATATGGCCCGTGTGTGTAGGAAGCACAGTTCTTTTGGTCTGAGCAAGTTCACTGTTATGGCCCTATAGGAAAAATAGTAGAGTAGAAGAGTGCTGCTTTCTCAAAAGTAGAGTGTGTTTCTTGTAGGGCGAGCTAGAGTTGAATTTTCTTTCATAAACGGAGTTGAATCACATGCAGTGTCTGCTTCTAGCAGCAAGAGTTCTTTTCTGGTAAGGAGAGTCACTATTGTGATCCAATGGCCATACACAGTGCAAATAGCACTCGCGTCTGATCCCAGCAACTGCAGTGTATTGGACGCAGGAGAAGCTGCTGTTCTTGTCAGTTTCCTAAGCAGAGTTGAACTTGATATGGCCCGTGTGTGTAGGAAGCACAGTTCTTTTGTTCTGAGCAAGCTCACTGTTCTGGCCCGATAAGAAACACAGTGGAGAAGAAGAGTGCTGATTTCTCAAAAACAGAGTGTGTTTCTTGTAAGGCGAGCTAGAGTTGAATTACTTTTTATAAACGGAGTTGAATCACATGCAGTTTCTGGTCCTAGCTGCAAGAGTTTTTTTCTTGAAGGAGAGTCACTATTGTGCTCAAATTGCCATACACAGTGCAAACAGCACTGGTGTCTGTTCCCAGCAAGTGCAGTGTATTGGATGCGATAGAAGGTACTGTTCTTGTCAGTTTCCTAAGCAGAGTTGAACTAGATATGGCCCGTGTGTGTAGGAAGCACAGTTCTTTTGTTCTGAGCAAGATCACTGTTCTGGCCCTATAAGAAACACAGTGGAGAAGAAGAGTGCTGATTACTCAAAAGCAGAGTGTGTTTCTTGTAAGGCGAGCTATAGCTGAATTCACTTTCATAAACGGAGTTGAATCACATGCAGTTTCTGGTCCTAGCTGCAAGAGTTTTTTTCTGGAAGGAGAGTCACTACTGTGCTCAAATGGCCATACACAGTGCAAATAGCACTGGTGTCTGTTCCCAGCAAGTGCAGTGTATTGGATGCAAGAGAAGCTACTGTTCTTGTCAGTTTCCTAAGCAGAGTTGAACTAGATATGGCCCGTGTGTGTAGGAAGCACTGTTCTTTTGTTCTGAGCAAGCTCACTGTTATGGCCCTATAGGAAACATAGTAGAGTAGAAGAGTGCTGCTTTCTCAAAAGCAGAGTGTGTTTCTTGTAGGGCGAGCTAGAGTTGAACTCCCTTTCATAAACGGAGTTGAATCACATGCAGTGTCTGGTCCTAGCAGCAAGAGTTCTTTTCTGGTAAGAAGAGTCACTATTGTGCTCCAATGGCCATACACAGTGCAAATAGCACTCACGTGTATTCCCAGCAAGTGCAGTGTATTGGAGGCAAGAGAAGCTACTGTTCTTGTCAGTTTCCTAAGCAGAGTTGAACTAGATATGGCCCGTGTGTGTTCGAAGCACAGTTCTTTTGGTCTGAGCAAGCTCACTGTTATGGCCCTATAGGAAACATAGTAGAGTAGAAGAGTGCTGCTTTCTCAAAAGTAGAGTGTGTTTCTTGTAGAGCGAGCTACGAATTTTCTTTCATAAACGGAGTTGAATCACATGCAGTTTCTGCTCCTAGCAGCAAGAGTTCTTTTCTGGTAAGGAGAGTCACTATTGTGCTCCAATGGCCATACACAGTGCAAATAGCACTCGCGACTGATCCCAGCAACTGCAGTGTATTGGACGCAGGAGAAGCTACTGTTCTTGTCAGTTTCCTAAGGAGAGTTGAACTTGATATGGCCCGTGTGTGTAGGAAGCACAGTTCTTTTGTTCTGAGCAAGCTCACTGTTCTGGCCATATAAGAAACACAGTGGAGAAGAAGAGTGCTGATTTCTCAAAAACGGAGTGTGTTTCTTGTAAGGCGAGCTATAGCTGAATTCCCTTTCATAAAAGGAGTTGAATCACATGCAGTTTCTGGTCCTAGCTGCAAGAGTTTTTTTCTGGAAGGAGAGTCACTACTGTGCTCAAATGGCCATACACAGTGCAAATAGCACTGGTGTCTGTTCCCAGCAAGTGCAGTGTATTGGATGCAAGAGAATCTACTGTTCTTGTCAGTTTCCTAAGCAGAGTTGAACTAGATATGGCCCGTGTGTGTAGGACGCACAGTTCTTTTGTTCTGAGCAAGCTAACTGTTCTGGCCCTACAAGAAACACAGTGGAGAAGAAGAGTGCTGATTTCTCGAAAGCAGAGTGTGTTTCTTGTAAGGCGAGCTAGAGTTGAATTACTTTTCATAAACGGAGTTAAATCACATGCAGTTTCTGGTCCTAGCTGCAAGGGTTTTTTTCTGGAAGGAGAGTCACTATTGTGCTCTAATGGGCATAAACAGTGCAAATAGCACTCGCCTCTGTTCCCAGCAAGTGCAGTGTATTGGAAGCAAGAGAATCTACTGTTCTTGTCAGTTTCCTAAGCAGAGTTGAACTAGATATGGCCCGTGTGTGTAGGAAGCACAGTTCTTTCGTTATGAGCAAGCTCACCTTTCTGGCCCTATAGGAAACACAGTGGAGAAGAAGAGTGCTGCCTTCTCGAAAGCAGAGTGTGTTTCTTGTAAGGCGAGCTAGAGTTGAATTCCTCTCTTAAACGGAGTTGAATCACATGGAGTTTCTGGTCCTAGCTGCAAGAGTTTTTTTCTGGAAGGAGAGTCACTCTTGTGCTCAAATGGCCATACGCAGTGCAAATAGCACAGGTGTCTGTTCCCAGCAAGTGCAGTGTATTGGATGGAAGAGAAGCTACTGTTCTTGTCAGTTTCCTAAGCAGAGTTGAACTAGATATGGCCCGTGTGTGTAGGAAGCACAGTTCTTTTGTTCTGAGCAAGCTCACTGTTATGGCCCTATAGGAAACATAGTAGAGTAGAAGAGTGCTGCTTTCTCAAAAGCAGAGTGTGTTTCTTGTAGGGCGAGCTAGAGTTGAACTCCCTTTCATAAACGGAGTTGAATCACATGCAGTGTCTGGTCCTAGCAGCAAGAGTTCTTTTCTGGTAAGGAGAGTCACTACTGTTCTCCAATGGCCATACACAGTGCAAATAGCACTCGCGTCTGATCCCAGCAACTGCAGTGTAATGGACGCAGGAGAAGCTACTGTTCTTTTCAGTTTCCTAAGGAGAGTTGAACTTGATATGGCCCGTGTGTGTAGGAAGCACAGTTCTTTTGTTCTGAGCAAGCTCACTGTTCTGGCCCTATAAGAAACACAGTGGGAAGAAGAGTGCTGATTTGTCAAAAGCAGAGTGTGTTTATTGTAAGGTGAGCTAGAGTTGAATTCCTTTTCATAAACGGAGTTGAATCACATGCAATTTCTGGTCTTAGCAGCAAGAGTTCTTTTCTGGTAAGGAGAGTCACTATTGTGCTCCAATGGCCATACACAGTGCAAATAGCACTCGCATCTGATTCCAGCAACTGCAGTGTATTGGACGCAGGAGAAGCTACTGTTCTTGTCAGTTTCCTAAGCAGAGTTGAACTTGATATGGCCCGTGTGTGTAGGAAGCACAGTTCTTTTGTTCTGAGCAAGCTCACTGTTCTGGCCCTATAAGAAACACAGTGGGAAGAAGAGTGCTGATTTGTCAAAAGCAGAGTGTGTTTATTGTAAGGTGAGCTAGAGTTGAATTCCTTTTCATAAACGGAGTTGAATCACCTGCAATTTCTGGTCTTAGCAGCAAGAGTTCTTTTCTGGTAAGGAGAGTCACTATTGTGCTCCAATGGCCATACACAGTGCAAATAGCACTCGCGTCTGATCCCAGCAACTGCAGTGGATTGGACGCAGGAGAAGCTACTGTTCTTGTCAGTTTCCTAAGCAGAGTTGAACTTGATATGGCCCGTGTGTGTAGGAAGCACAGTTCTTTTGTTCTGAGCAAGCTCACTGTTCTGGCCCTATAAGAAACAGTGGAGAAGAAGAGTGCTGATTTCTCAAAAACAGAGTGTGTTTCTTGTAAGGCGAGCTAGAGCTGAATTCACTTTCATAAACGGAGTTGAATCACATGCAGTTTCTGGTCCTAGCTGCAAGAGTTTTTTTCTGGAAGGAGAGTCACTATTGTGCTCAAATTGCCATACACAGTGCAAATAGCACCGGTGTCTGTTCCCAGCAAGTGCAGTGTATTGGATGGAAGAGAAGCTACTGTTCTTGTCAGTTTCCTAAGCAGAGTTGAACTAGATATGGCCCGTGTGTGTAGGAAGCACAGTTCTTTTGTTCTGAGCAAGCTCACTGTTCTGGCCCTATAGGAAACACAGTAGCATAGAAGAGTGCTGCTTTCTCAAAAGCAGAGTGTGTTTCTTGTAAGGCGAGCTAGAGTTGAAATCCCTTTCATAAACGGAGTTGAATTACATGCAGTTTCTGGTCCTAGCAGCAAGAGTTCTTTTCTGGTAAGGAGAGTCACTCTTGTGCTCCAATGGCCATACACAGTGCAAATAGCACTCGCATGTATTCCCAGCAAGTGCAGTGTATTGGATTCAAGAGAAGCTACTGTTCTTCAGTTGACTAAGCAGAGTTTATCTAGATATGGCCTTTGTGTGTAGGAAGCACAGGTCTTTTGTTCTGAGTAAGCTCACTGTTCTGGCACTATAGGAAACACAGTGGAGAAGAAGAGTGCTGCGTTCTCGAAAGCAGAGTGTGTTTCTAGTAAGGTGAGCTAGAGTTGAATTCCCTTCCATAAACGGAGTTGAATCACATGCAGTTTCTGGTCCTATCAGCAAGTGTTCTTTTCTGGTAAGGAGAGTCACTCTTGTGCTCAAATGGCCATACACAGTGCAAATAGCACTCGCGTCAGTTCCCAAAATGTGCAGTGTATTGGATGCAAGAGAAGCTACTGTTCTTGTCAGTTTCCTAAGCAGAGTTGAACTAGATATGGCCCGTGTGTGTTGGAAGCACAGTTCTTTTGGTCTGAGCAAGCTCACTGTTATGGCCCTATAGGAAACATAGTAGAGTAGAAGAGTGCTGCTTTCTCAAAAGTAGAGTGTGTTTCTTGTAGGGCGAGCTACGAATTTTCTTTCATAAACGGAGTAGAATCACATGCAGTTTCTGGTCCTAGCAGCAAGAGTTGTTTTCTGGTAAGGAGAGTCACTATTGTGCTCAATTGGCCTTACACAGTGCAAATAGCACTCGCTTCTGTTCTCAGCAAGTGCAGTGTATTGGACGCAGGAGAAACTACTGTTTTTGTCAGTTTCCTAAGGTGAGTTGAAGTAGATATGGAGCTTTTTTATTAGGAAGCACAGTTCTTTGTTCTGAGCAAGCTGGCTGTTCTGGGTCTATAGGAAACACAGTAGAGTAGAAGAGTGTTGCTTCCTCAAAAGCAGAGTGTGTTTCTTTTAAGGCAGCTAGAGTTGAATTCCACGGAGTTGAATCACATGCAGTTTCTGGTCCTAGTAGCAAGAGTTGTTTTCTGGGAAGGAGATTCACTATTGTGCTCATTTGGCCATACACAGTGCAAATAGCACTCGTGTCTGTACCCAGCAAGTGCATTGTATTGGACGCAAGAGAAACTACTGTTCTTGTCAGTTTCCTAAGCAGAGTTGAACTAGTTATGGCCATTGTGTGTAGGAAGCACAGTTCTTTCGTTCTGAGCAAGCTGACTGTTCTGGCTCTATAGGAAACACAGTAGAGTAGAAGAGTGCTGCTTTCTGAAAAGCAGAGTGTGTTTCTTGTAAGGCGAGCCAGAGTTTAATTCCCTTTCATAAACGGAGTTGAAACACATGCAATTTCTGGTCCTAGCAGCAAGAGTTGTTTTCTGGTAAGGAGATTAACTATTGTGCTCAATTGGCCATACACATTGCAAATAGCACTCGCGTCTGTTCCCAGCAAATGCAGTGTATTGGACGCAAGAGAAACTACTGTTCTTGTCAGTTTCCTAAGCAGAGTTGAATTAGATATTGCCCTTGTGTGTAGGAAGCACAGTTCTTTAGTTCTGAGCAAGCTGACAGTTCTGGCTCTATAGGAAACACAGTAGAGTAGAAGAGTGCTGCTTTCTCTAAAGCAGAGTGTGTTTCTTGTAAGGCGAGCTAGAGTTGAATTCCCTTTCATAAACGGAGTTGAATCACTTGCAGTTTCTGGTCCTAGCACCAAGAGTTGTTTTCTGGTAAGGAGAGTCACTATTGTGCTCAATTGGCCATACACAGTGCAAATAGCACTCGCTTCTGTTCTCAGCAAGTGCAGTGTATTGGACGCAAGAGAAACTACTGTTTTTGTCAGTTTCCTAAGGAGAGTTGAAGTAGATATGGAGCTTTTGTGTAGGAAGCACAGTTCTTTGGTTCTGAGCAAGCTGACTGTTCTGGCTCTATAGGAAACACAGTAGAGTAGAAGAGTGCTGCTTTCTCAAAAGCAGAGTGTGTTTCTTTTAAGGCAAGCTAGAGTTGAATTCCACGGAGTTGAATCACATGCAGTTTCTGGTCCTAGTAGCAAGAGTTGTTTTCTGGTAAGGAGACTTACTATTGTGCTTATCCAGTGCAAATAGAGCTAGAGTTGAATTCCCTTTCATAAACGGAGTTGAATCACATGCAGTTTCTGGTCCTAGTAGCAAGTGTTGTTTTCTGGTAAGGAGATTCACTATTGTGCTCATTTGGCCATACACAGTGCAAATAGCACTCGCGTCTGTACCCAGCAAGTGCATTGTATTGGACGCAAGAGAAAGTACTGTTCTTGTCAGTTTCCTAAGCAGAGTTGAACTAGTTATGGCCATTGTGTGTAGGAAGCACAGTTCTTTGGTTCTGAGCAAGCTGACTGTTCTGGCTCTATAGGAAACACAGTAGATTAGAAGAGTGCTGCTTTCTCAAAAGCAGAGTGTGTTTCTTGTAAGGCGAGCCAGAGTTTAATTCCCTTTCATAAACGGAGTTGAATCACATGCAGTTTCTGGTCCTAGCAGCAAAAGTTGTTTTCTGGTTAGGAGAGTTACTATTGTGCTTATCCAGTGCAAATAGAGCTAGAGTTGAATTCCCTTTCATAAACGGAGTTGAATCACATGCAGTTTCTGGTCCTAGCAGCAAGAGTTGTTTTCTGGTAAGGATATTCACTATTGTGCTCATTTGGCCATACACAGTCCAAATAGCATTCGCGTCTGTTCCCAGCAAATGCAGTGTATTGGACGCAAGAGAAGCTAGTGTTCTTGTCCGTTTCCTAAGCAGAGTTGAATTAGATATTGCCCTTGTGTGTTGGAAGCACAGTTCTTTAGTTCTGAGCAAGCTGACAGTTCTGGCTATATAGGAAACACAGTAGAGTAGAAGAGTGCTGCTTTCTCTAAAGCAGAGTGTGTTTCTTGTAAGGCGAGCTAGAGTTGATTTCCCTTTCATAAACGGAGTTTAATCACATGCAGTTTCTGGTCCTAGCAGCAAGAGTTGTTTTCTGGTAAGGAGATTCACTATTGTGGTCAATTGGCCATACACAGTGCAAATAGCATTCGCGTCTGTTCCCAGCAAATGCAGTGTATTGGACGCAAGAGAAACTACTGTTCTTGTCAGTTTCCTAAGCAGAGTTGAATTAGATATGGCCCTTGTGTGTAGGAAGCACAGTTCTTTAGTTCTGAGCAAGCTGACTGTTCTGGCTCTATAGGAATCACAGTAGATTAGAAGAGTGCTGCTTTCTCAAAAGCAGAGTGTGTTTCTTGTAAGGCAAGCTAGAGTTGAATTACCTTTCATAAACGGAGTTGAATCACATGCAGTTTTTGGTCCTAGCAGCAAGAGTTGTTTTCTTGTAAGGAGAGTCACTATTGTGCTCATTTGGCCATACACAGTGCAAATATCACTCGCTTCTGTATCCAGCAAGTGCAGTGTATTGGACGCAAGAGAAACTACTGTTCTTGTCAGTTTCCTAAGGGCAGTTGAAGTAGATATGGAGCTTTTGTTTACGAAGCACAGTTCTTTGGTTCTGAGCAAGGTGACTGTTCTGGCTCTATAGGAAACACAGTAGAGTAGAAGAGTGCTGCTTTCTCAAAAGCAGAGTGTGTTTCTTGTAAGGCGAGCCAGAGTTGAATTCCCTTTCATAAACGGAGTTGAATCATAGGCAGTTTCTGGTCCTAGCAGGAAGAGTTGTTTTCTGGTAAGGAGATTCACTATTGTGCTCATTTGGCCATACCCAGTGCAAATAGCCCTCGCGTCTATACCCAGCAAGTGCAGTGTATTGGACGCAAGAGAAACTACTGTTCTTGTCAGTTTCCTAAGCAGAGTTGAACTAGTTATGGCCCTTGTGTGTAGGAAGCACAGTTCTTTAGTTCTGAGCAACCTGACAGTTCTGGCTATATAGGAAACACAGTAGAGTAGAAGAGTGCTGCTTTCTCAAAAGCAGAGTGTGTTTCTTTTAAGGCAAGCTAGAGTTGAATTCCACGGAGTTGAATCACATGCAGTTTCTGGTCCTAGTAGCAAGAGTTGTTTTCTGGTAAGGAGATTCACTATTGTGCTCATTTGGCCATACACAGTGCAAATAGCACTCGCGTCTGTACCCAGCAAGTGCATTGTATTGGACGCAAGAGAAACTACTGTTCTTGTCAGTTTCCTAAGCAGAGTTGAACTAGTTATGGCCATTGTGTGTAAGAAGCACAGTTCTTTGGTTCTGAGCAAGCTGACTGTTCTGGCACTATAGGAAACACAGTAGAGTAGAAGAGTGCTGCTTTCTCAAAAGCAGAGTGTGTTTCTTGTAAGGCGAGCCAGAGTTTAATTCCCTTTCATAAACGGAGTTGAATCACATGCAGTTTCTGGTCCTAGCAGCAAAAGTTGTTTTCTGGTAAGGAGAGTCACTATTGTGCTCATTTGGCCATACACAGTGCAAAAAGCACTCGCTTCTGTTCTCAGCAAGTGCAGTGTATTGGACGCAGGAGAAACTACTGTTTTTGTCAGTTTCCTAAGGTGAGTTGAAGTAGATATGGAGCTTTTGTATTAGGAAGCACAGTTCTTTGTTCTGAGCAAGCTGGCTGTTCTGGGTCTATAGGAAACACAGTAGAGTAGAAGAGTGTTGCTTCCTCAAAAGCAGAGTGTGTTTTTTTAAGGCAGCTAGAGTTGAATTCCACGGAGTTGAATCACATGCAGTTTCTGGTCCTAGTAGCAAGAGTTGTTTTCTGGGAAGGAGATTCACTATTGTGCTCATTTGGCCATACACAGTGCAAATAGCACTCGCGTCTGTTCCCAGCAAATGCAGTGTATTGGACGCAAGAGAAACTACTGTTCTTGTCAGTTTCCTAAGCAGAGTTGAACTAGTTATGGCCATTGTGTGTAGGAAGCACAGTTCTTTGGTTCTGAGCAAGCTGACTGTTCTGGCTCTATAGGAAACACAGTAGAGTAGCAGAGTGCTGCTTTCTGAAAAGCAGAGTGTGTTTCTTGTAAGGCGAGCCAGAGTTTAATTCCCTTTCATAAACGGAGTTGAAACACATGCAATTTCTGGTCCTAGCAGCAAGAGTTGTTTTCTGGTAAGGAGATTAACTATTGTGCTCAATTGGCCATACACATTGCAAATAGCACTCGCGTCTGTTCCCAGCAAATGCAGTGTATTGGACGCAAGAGAAACTACTGTTCTTGTCAGTTTCCTAAGCAGAGTTGAATTAGATATTGCCCTTGTGTGTAGGAAGCACAGTTCTTTAGTTCTGAGCAAGCTGACAGTTCTGGCTCTATAGGAAACACAGTAGAGTAGAAGAGTGCTGCTTTCTCTAAAGCAGAGTGTGTTTCTTGTAAGGCGAGCTAGAGTTGATTTCCCTTTCATAAATGGGGTTGAATCACATGCAGTTTCTGGTCCTAGCACCAAGAGTTGTTTTCTGGTAAGGAGATTCACTATTGTGCTCAATTGGCCTTACACAGTGCAAATAGCACTCGCGTCTTATCCCAGCAAATGCAGTGTATTGTACGCAGGAGAAACTACTGTTCTCGTCAGTTTCCTAAGGAGAGTTGAAGTAGATATGGAGCTTTTGTGTAGGAAGCACAGTTCTTTGGTTCTGAGCAAGCTGACTGTTCTGGCTCTATAGGAAACAGTAGAGTAGAAGAGTGCTGCTTTCTCAAAAGCAGTGTGTGTTTCTTTTAAGGCAAGGTAGAGATAAATTCCACGGAGTTGAATCACATGCAGTTTCTGGTCCTAGTAACAAGAGTTGTTTTCTGGTAAGGAGATTCACTATTGTGCTCATTTGGCCATACACAGTGCAAATAGCACTCGTGTCTGTTCCCAGCAAGTGCATTGTATTGGACGCAAGAGAAACTACTGTTCTTGTCAGTTTCCTAAGCGGAGTGTAACTAGTTATGGCCATTGTGTGTGGGAAGCACAGTTCTTTGGTTCTGAGCAAGCTGACTGTTCTGGCTCTATAGGAAACACAGTAGAGTAGAAGAGTGCTGCTTTCTCAAAAGTAGAGTGTGTTTCTTGTAAGGCGAGCCACAGTTGAATTCCCTTTCATAAACGGAGTTGAATCACATGCAGTTTCTGGTCCTAGCAGCAAGAGTTGTTTTCTGGTAAGGAGATTCACTATTGTTCTCAATTGGCCTTACACAGTGCAAATAGCTCTCGCGATATATCCCAGGAAATGCAGTGTATTGGACGCAAGAGAAACTACTGTTCTTGTCAGTTTCCTAAGCAGAGTTGAATTAGATATTGCCCTTGTGTGTAGGAAGCACAATTCTTTAGTTCTGAGCAAGCTGACAGTTCTGGCTATATAGGAAACACAGTAGAGTAGAAGAGTGCAGCTTTCTCAAAAGCAGAGTGTGTTTCTTGTAAGGCGAGCCAGAGTTTAATTCCCTTTCGTAAACGGGGTTGAATCACATGCAGTTTCTGGTCCTAGTAGCAAGAGTTGTTTTCTGGTAAGGAGATTCACTATTGTGCTCACTTGGCCTTACACAGTGCAAATAGCACTCGCGTCTTATCCCAGCAAATGCAGTGTATTGGACGCAAGAGAAACTACTGTTCTTGTCAGTTTCCTAAGCAGAGTTGAACTAGTTATGGCCATTGTGTGTAGGAAGCACAGTTCTTTGGTTCTGAGCAAGCTGACTGTTCTGGCTCTTTAGGAAACACAGTAGAGTAGAAGAGTGCTGCTTTCTCAAAAGCAGAGTGTGTTTCTTGTAAGGCAAGCTAGAGTTGAATTACCTTTCATAAACGGAGTTGAATCACATGCAGTTTCTGGTCCTAGCACCAAGAGTTGTTTTCTGGTAAGGAGAGTCACTATTGTGCTCAATTGGCCATACACAGTACAAATAGCACTCGCTTCTGTTCTCAGCAAGTGCAGTGTATTGGACGCAAGAGAAACTACTGTTTTTGTCAGTTTCCTAAGGAGAGTTGAAGTGGATATGGAGCTTTTGTGTAGGAAGCACAGTTCTTTGGTTCTGAGCAAGCTGACTGTTCTGGCTCTATAGGAAACACAGTAGAGTAGAAGAGTGCTGGTTTCTCTAAAGCAAAGTGTGTTTCTTTTAAGGCAAGCTAGAGTTGAATTCCACGGAGTTGAATCACATGCAGTTTCTGGTCCTAGTAGCAAGAGTTGTTTTCTGGGAAGGAGATTCACTATTGTGCTCATTTGGCCATACACAGTGCAAATAGCACTCGCGTCTTTTCCCAGCAAGTGCATTGTATTGGACGCAAGAGAAACTACTGTTCTTGTCAGTTTCCTAAGCGGAGTGTAACTAGTTATGGCCATTGTGTGTAGGAAGCACAGTTCTTTGGTTCTGAGCAAGCTGACTGTTCTGGCTCTATAGGAAACACAGTAGAGTAGAAGAGTGCTGCTTTCTCAAAAGCAGAGTGTGTTTCTTGTAAACGAGCCAGAGTTGAATTCCCTAATAAACGGAGTTGAATCACATGCAGTTTCTGGTCCTAGCAGCAAGAGTTGTTTTCTGGTAAGGAGAGTCACTATTGTGCTCAATAGGCCATAAACAGTGCAAATAGCACTCGCATCTGTTCCCAGCAAGTGCAGTGTATTGGACGCTAGACAAGCGACTGTTCTTTTCAACTTCCCACGCAGAGTTGAACTAGATATGGCCCGTGTGTGTAGGAAGCACAGTTCTTTGGTTCTGAGCAAGCTGACTGTTCTGGCTCTATAGGAAACACAGTAGAGTAGAAGAGTGCTGCTTTCTGAAAAGCAGAGTGTGTTTCTTGTAAGGCGAGCCAGAGTTTAATTCCCTTTCATGAACGGAGTTGAATCACATGCAATTTCTGGTCCTAGCAGCAAGAGTTGTTTTCTGGTAAGGAGATTCACTATTGTGCTCAATTGGCCATACACATTGCAAATAGCACTCGTGTCTGTTCCCAGCAAATGCAGTGTATTGGACGCAAGAGTAACTACTGTTCTTGTCAGTTTCCTAAGCAGAGTTGAATTAGATATTTCCCTTGTGTGTAGGAAGCACAGTTCTTTAGTTCTGAGCAAGCTGACAGTTCTGGCTATATAGGAAACACAGTAGAGTAGAAGAGTGCTGCTTTCTCTAAAACACAGTGTGTTTCTTGTAAGGCGAGCTAGAGTTGATTTCCCTTTCATAAACGGAGTTGAATCACATGCAGTTTCTGGTCCTAGCAGCAAAAGTTGTTTTCTGGTAAGGAGATTCACTATTGTGCTCAATTGGCCTTACACAGTTCATATAGCACTCGCGTCTTATCCCAGCAAATGCAGTGTATTGGACGCAAGAGAAACTACTGTTCTTGTCAGTTTTCTAAGCAGAGTTGAATTAGATATGGCCCTTGTGTGTAGGAACCACAGTTCTTTAGTTGTGAGCAAGCTGACTGTTCTGGCTATGTAGGAAACACAGTAGAGTAGAAGAGTGCTGCTTTCTCAAAAGCAGAGTGTGTTTCTTGGAAGGCAAGCTAGAGTTGAATTCCCTTTCATAAACGGAGTTGAATCACATGCCATTTCTGGTCCTAGCACCAAGAGTTGTTTTCTGGTAAGGAGAGTCACTATTGTGCTTATCCAGTGCAAATAGAGCTAGAGTTGAATTCCCTTTCATAAACGGAGTTGAATCACATGCAGTTTCTGGTCCTAGTAGCAAGAATTGCTTTCTGGTAAGGAGATTCACTATTGTGCTCATTTGGCCATACACAGTGCAAATAGCACTCGCGTCTGTTCCCAGCAAGTGCATTGTATTGGACGCAAGAGAAGCTACTGTTCTTGTCAGTTTCCTAAGCAGAGTTGAATTCGATATGGCCCTTGTGTGTAGGAAGCACAGTTCTTTAGTTCTGAGCAAGCTGACTGTTCTGGCTCTATAGGAAACACAGTAGAGTAGAAGAGTGCTGCTTTCTCAAAAGCAGAGTGTGTTTCTTGTAAGGCAAGCTAGAGTTGAATTCCCTTTCATAAACGGAGTTGAATCACATGCAGTTTCTGGTCCGAGCACCAAGAGTTGTTTTCTGGTAAGGAGAGTCACTATTGTGCTCAATTGGCCATACACAGTGCAAATAGCACTCGCGTCTGTTCCCAGCAAGTGCATTGTATTGGACGCAAGAGAAACTACTGTTCTTGTCAGTTTCCTAAGCAGAGTTGAACTAGTTATGGCCATTGTGTGTAGGAAGCACAGTTCTTTGGTTCTGAGCAAGCTGACTGTTCTGGCTCTATAGGAAACACAGTAGAGTAGAAGAGTGCTGCTTTCTCAAAAGCAGAGTGTGTTTCTTTTAAGGCAAGCTAGAGTTGAATTCCACGGAGTTGAATCACATGCAGTTTCTGGTCCTAGTAGCAAGAGTTGTTTTCTGGTAAGGAGATTCACTATTGTGCTCATTTGGCCATACACAGTGCAAATAGCACTCGCGTCTGTACCCAGCAAGTGCATTGTATTGGACGCAAGAGAAAGTACTGTTCTTGTCAGTTTCCTAAGCAGAGTTGAACTAGTTATGGCCATTGTGTGTAGGAAGCACAGTTCTTTGGTTCTGAGCAAGCTGACTGTTCTGGCACTATAGGAAACACAGTAGAGTAGAAGAGTGCTGCTTTCTCAAAAGCAGAGTGTGTTTCTTGTAAGGCGAGCCAGAGTTTAATTCCCTTTCATAAACGGAGTTGAATCAAATGCAGTTTCTGGTCCTAGCAGCAAGAGTTGTTTTCTGGTAAGGAGAGTCACTATTGTGCTCATTTGGCCATACACAGTGCAAATAGCACTCGCGTGTGTACCCAGCAAGTGCAGTGTATTGGACGCAAGAGAAACTACTGTTCTTGTCAGTTTCCTAAGCAGAGTTGAACTAGTTATGTGGCCATTGTGTGTAGGAAGCACAGTTCTTTAGTTCTGAGCAAGCTGACAGTTCTGGCTATATAGGAAACACAGTAGAGTAGAAGAGTGCTGCTTTCTCTAAAGCAGAGTGTGTTTCTTGTAAGGCGAGCTAGAGTTGATTTCCCTTTCATAAACGGAGTTGAATCACATGCAGTTTCTGGTCCTAGCAGCAAAAGTTGTTTTCTGGTAAGGAGATTCACTATTGTGCTCCATTAGCCTTATACAGTGCAAATAGTACTCGCATCTGTATCCCAGCAAATGCAGTGTATTGTACGCAAGAGAAAATACTGTTCTTGTCAGTTTCCTAAGCAGAGTTGAATTAGATATGGCCCTTGTGTGTAGGAAGCACAGTTCTTTAGTTCTGAGCAAGCTGACTCTTCTGGCTATATAGGAAACACAGTAGAGTAGAAGAGTACTGCTTTCTCAAAAGCAGAGTGTGTTTCTTGTAAGGCAAGTTAGAGTTGAATTCCCCTTCATAACGGAGTTGAATCACATGCAGTTTCTGGTCCTAGCACCAAGAGTTGTTTTCTGGTAAGGAGAGTCACTATTGTGCTCATTTGGCCATACACAGTGCAAATAGCACTCTTGTCTGTACCCAGCAAGTGCAGTGTATTGGACGCAAGAGAAACTACTGTTCTTGTCAGTTACCTAAGCAGAGTTGAACTAGTTATGGCCATTGTGTGTAGGAAGCACAGTTCTTTGGTTCTGAGCAAGCTGACTGTTCTGGCTCTTTAGGAAACACAGTAGAGTAGAAGAGTGCTGCTTTCTCTAAAGCAGAGTGTGTTTCTTGTAAGGCGAGCTAGAGTTGATTTCCCTTTCATAAACGGAGTTGAATCACATGCAGTTTCTGGTCCTAGCAGCAAAAGTTGTTTTCTGGTAAGGAGGTTCACTATTGTGCTCCATTAGCCTTACACAGTGCAAATAGTACTCGCATCTTATCCCAGCAAATGCAGTGTATTGGACGCAAGAGAAACTACTGTTCTTGTCAGTTTCCTAAGCAGAGTTGAATTAGATATGGCCCTTGTGTGTAGGAAGCACAGTTCTTTAGTTCTGAGCAAGCTGACTCTTCTGGCTATATAGGAAACACAGTAGAGTAGAAGAGTACTGCTTTCTCAAAAGCAGAGTGTGTTTCTTGTAAGGCAAGTTAGAGTTGAATTCCCCTTCATAAACGGAGTTGAATCACATGCAGTTTCTGGTCCTAGCAGCAAAAGTTGTTTTCTGGTAAGGAGATTCACTATTGTGCTCAATTGTCCTTACACAGTGCAAATAGCACTCGCGTCTTATCCCAGCAAATGCAGTGTATTGGACGCAAGAGAAACTACTGTTCTTGTCAGTTTCCTAAGCAGAGTTGAATTAGATATGGCCCTTTTGTGTAGGAAGCACAGTTCTTTAGTTCTGAGCAAGCTGACTGTTCTGGCTCTATAGGAAACACAGTAGAGTAGAAGAGTGCTGCTTTCTCAAAAGCAGAGTATGTTTCTTGTAAGGCGAGCTAGAGTAGAATTCCCTTTCATAAACGGAGTTGAATCACATGCAGTTTCTGGTCCTAGCACCAAGAGTTGTATTCTGGTAAGGAGAGTCACTATTGTGCTCAATTGGCCATACAAAGTGCAGATAGCACTCGCTTCTGCTCTCAGCAAGTGCATTGTATTGGACGCAAGAGAAACTACTGTTCTTGTCAGTTTCCTAAGCAGAGTTGAACTAGTTATGGCCATTGTGTGTAGCAAGCACAGTTCTTTGGATCTGAGCAAGCTGACTGTTCTGGCTCTATAGGAAACACAGTAGAGTAGAAGAGTGCTGCTTTCTCAAAAGAAGAGTGTGTTTCTTCTAAGGCGAGCCAGAGTTTAATTCCCTTTCATCAACGGAGTTGAATCACATGCAGTTTCTGGTCCTAGCAGCAAGAGTTGTTTTCTGGTAAGGAGATTCACTATTGTGCTTAAGTGGCCATACACAGTGCAAATAGACCTCGTGTCTGTTCCCAGCAATTGCAGTGTATTGGACGCAAGAGAAACTACTGTTCTTGTCAGTTTCCTAACCAGAGTTGAATTAGATATGGAGCTTTTGTGTAGGAAGCAGAGTTCTTTAGTTCTGAGCAAGCTGACAGTTCTGGCTATATAGGAAACACAGTATAGTAGAAGAGTGCTGCTTTCTCTAAAGCAGAGTGTGTTTCCCGTAAGGTGAGCTAGAGTTGATTTCCCTTTCATAAACGGAGATGAATCACATGCAGTTTCTGGTCCTAGAGCAAATGATGTTTTCCGGTAAAGAGAGTCACTATTGTGCTTATCCAGTGCAAACAGAGCTAGAGTTGAATTCCCTTTCATAAACGGAGTTGAATCACAGGCAGTTTCTGGTCCTAGCAGGAAGAGTTGTTTTCTGGTAAGGAGATTCACTATTGTGCTCATTTGGCCATACCCAGTGCAAATAGCCCTCGCGTCTATACCCAGCAAGTGCAGTGTATTGGACGCAAGAGAAAGTACTGTTCTTGTCAGTTTCCTAAGCAGAGTTGAACTAGTTATGGCCCTTGTGTGTAGGAAGCACAGTTCTTTAGTTCTGAGCAACCTGACAGTTCTGGCTATATAGGAAACACAGTAGAGTAGAAGAGTGCTGCTTTCTCAAAAGCAGAGTGTGTTTCTTTTAAGGCAAGCTAGAGTTGAATTCCACGGAGTTGAATCACATGCAGTTTCTGGTCCTAGTAGCAAGAGTTGTTTTCTGGTAAGGAGATTCACTATTGTGCTCATTTGGCCATACACAGTGCAAATAGCACTCGCGTCTGTACCCAGCAAGTGCATTGTATTGGACGCAAGAGAAACTACTGTTCTTGTCAGTTTCCTAAGCAGAGTTGAACTAGTTATGGCCATTGTGTGTAAGAAGCACAGTTCTTTGGTTCTGAGCAAGCTGACTGTTCTGGCACTATAGGAAACACAGTAGAGTAGAAGAGTGCTGCTTTCTCAAAAGCAGAGTGTGTTTCTTGTAAGCCGAGCCAGAGTTTAATTCCCTTTCATAAACGGAGTTGAATCACATGCAGTTTCTGGTCCTAGCAGCAAAAGTTGTTTTCTGGTAAGGAGAGTCACTATTGTGCTCATTTGGCCATACACAGTGCAAATAGCACTCGCGTGTGTACCCAGCAAGTGCAGTGTATTGGACGCAGGAGAAACTACTGTTCTTGTCAGTTTCCTAAGCAGAGTTGAATTAGATATGGACCTTGTGTGTAGGAAGCACAGTGCTTTAGTTCTGAGCAAGCTGACTGTTCTGGCTCTATAGGAATCACAGTAGATTAGAAGAGTGCTGCTTTCTCAAAAGCAGAGTGTGTTTCTTGGAAGGCAAGCTAGAGTTGAATTCCCTTTCATAAACGGAGTTGAATCACATGCAGGTTCTGGTCCTAGCAGCAAGAGTTGTTTTCTGGTAAGGAGAGTCACTATTGTGCTCAATAGGCCATAAACAGAGCAAATAGCACTCATGTCTGTTCCCAGCAAGTGCAGTGTATTGGACGCAAGACAAGCGACTGCTCTTTTCAGTTTCCTAAGCAGTGTTGAACTAGATATGGCCCGTGTTTGTAGGAAGCACAGTTCTTTGGTTCTGAGCAAGCTGACTGTTCTGTCTCTATAGGAAAGGGAGTAGAGTAGAAGAGTGCTCCTTTCTCAAAAGCAGAGTGTGTTTCTTTTAAAGCAAGCTAGAGTTGAATTCCACGGAGTTGAATCACATGAAGTTTCTGGTCCTAGTAGCAAGAGTTGTTTTCTGGTAAGGAGATTCACTATGGTGCTCATTTGGCCATACACAGTGCAAATAGCACTCGCGTCTCTACCCAGCAAGTGCATTGTATTGGACGCAAGAGAAACTACTGTTCTTGTCAGTTTCCTAAGCAGAGTTGAACTAGTTATGGCCATTGTGTGTAGGAAGCACAGTTCTTTGGTTCTGAGCAAGCTGACAGTTCTGGCTATATAGGAAACACAGTAGAGTAGAAGAGTGCTGCTTTCTCTAAAGCAGAGTGTGTTTCTTGTAAGGCGAGCTAGAGTTGATTTCCCTTTCATAAACGGAGTTGAATCACATGCAGTTTCTGGTCCTAGCAGCAAAAGTTGTTTTCTGGTAAGGAGATTCACTATTGTGCTCCATTAGCCTTATACAGTGCAAATAGTACTCGCATCTTATCCCAGCAAATGCAGTGTATTGGACGCAAGAGAAAATACTGTTCTTGTCAGCTTCCTAAGCAGAGTTGAATTAGATATGGCCCTTGTGTGTAGGAAGCACAGTTCTTTAGTTCTGAGCAAGCTGACTCTTCTGGCTATATAGGAAACACAGTAGAGTAGAAGAGTACTGCTTTCTCAAAAGCAGAGTGTGTTTCTTGTAAGGCAAGTTAGAGTTGAATTCCCCTTCATAAACGGAGTTGAATCACATGCAGTTTCTGGTCCTAGCACCAAGAGTTGTTTTCTGGTAAGGAGAGTCACTATTGTGCTCATTTGGCCATACACAGTGCAAATAGCACTCTTGTCTGTACCCAGCAAGTGCAGTGTATTGGACGCAAGAGAAACTACTGTTCTTGTCAGTTACCTAAGCAGAGTTGAACTAGTTATGGCCATTGTGTGTAGGAAGCACAGTTCTTTGGTTCTGAGCAAGCTGACTGTTCTGGCTCTTTAGGAAACACAGTAGAGTAGAAGAGTGCTGCTTTCTCTAAAGCAGAGTGTGTTTCTTGTAAGGCGAGCTAGAGTTGATTTCCCTTTCATAAACGGAGTTGAATCACATGCAGTTTCTGGTCCTAGCAGCAAAAGTTGTTTTCTGGTAAGGAGATTCACTATTGTGCTCCATTAGCCTTACACAGTGCAAATAGTACTCGCATCTTATCCCAGCAAATGCAGTGTATTGGACGCAAGAGAAACTACTGTTCTTGTCAGTTTCCTAAGCAGAGTTGAATTAGATATGGCCCTTGTGTGTAGGAAGCACAGTTCTTTAGTTCTGAGCAAGCTGACTCTTCTGGCTATATAGGAAACACAGTAGAGTAGAAGAGTACTGCTTTCTCAAAAGCAGAGTGTGTTTCTTGTAAGGCAAGTTAGAGTTGAATTCCCCTTCATAAACGGAGTTGAATCACATGCAGTTTCTGGTCCTAGCAGCAAAAGTTGTTTTCTGGTAAGGAGATTCACTATTGTGCTCATTTGGCCTTACACAGTGCAAATAGCACTCGCGTCTTATCCCAGCAAATGCAGTGTATTGGACGCAAGAGAAACTACTGTTCTTGTCAGTTTCCTAAGCAGAGTTGAATTAGATATGGCCCTTTTGTGTAGGAAGCACAGTTCTTTAGTTCTGAGCAAGCTGACTGTTCTGGCTCTATAGGAAACACAGTAGAGTAGAAGAGTGCTGCTTTCTCAAAAGCAGAGTGTGTTTCTTGGAAGGCAAGCTAGAGTTGAATTCCCTTTCATAAACGGAGTTGAATCACATGCAGTTTCTGGTCCCAGCACCAAGAGTTGTTTTCTGGTAAGGAGAGTCACTATTGTGCTCAATTGGCCATACACAGTGCAAATAGCACTCGCTTCTGTTCTCAGCAAGTGCAGTGTATTGGACGCAAGAGAAACTACTGTTTTTGTCAGTTTCCTAAGGAGAGTTGAAGTAGATATGGAGCTTTTGTGTAGGAAGCACAGTTCTTTGGTTCTGAGCAAGCTGACTGTTCTGGCTCTATAGGAAACACAGTAGAGTAGAAGAGTGCTGCTTTCTCAAAAGCAGAGTGTGTTTCTTTTAAGGCAAGCTAGAGTTGAATTCCACGGAGTTGAATCACATGCAGTTTCTGGTCCTAGTAGCAAGAGTTGTTTTCTGGTAAGGAGATTAACTATTGTGCTCATTTGGCCATGCACAGTGCAAATAGCACTCGCGTCTGTTCCCAGCAAGTGCATTGTATTGGACGCAAGAGAAACTACTGTTCTTGTCAGTTTCCTAAGCGGAGTGTAACTAGTTATGGCCATTGTGTGTAGGAAGCACAGTTCTTTGGTTCTGAGCAAGCTGACTGTTCTGGCTCTATAGGAAACACAGTAGAGTAGAGGAGTGCTGCTATCTCAAAAGCAGAGTGTGTTTCTTTTAAGGCAAGCTAGAGTTGAATTCCCTTTCATAAACGGAGTTGAATCACATGCAGGTTCTGGTCCTAGCAGCAAGAGTTGTTTTCTGGTAAGGAGAGTCACTATTGTGCTCAATAGGCCATAAACAGAGCAAATAGCACTCATGTCTGTTCCCAGCAAGTGCAGTGTATTGGACGCAAGACAAGCGACTGCTCTTTCAGTTTCCTAAGCAGTGTTGAACTAGATATGGCCCGTGTTTGTAGGAAGCACAGTTCTTTGGTTCTGAGCAAGCTGACTGTTCTGTCTCTATAGGAAACGGAGTAGAGTAGAAGAGTGCTCCTTTCTCAAAAGCAGAGTGTGTTTCTTTTAAAGCAAGCTAGAGTTGAATTCCACGGAGTTGAATCACATGAAGTTTCTGGTCCTAGTAGCAAGAGTTGTTTTCTGGTAAGGAGATTCACTATGGTGCTCATTTGGCCATACACAGTGCAAATAGCACTCGCGTCTGTACCCAGCAAGTGCATTGTATTGGACGCAAGAGAAACTACTGTTCTTGTCAGTTTCCTAAGCAGAGTTGAACTAGTTATGGCCATTGTGTGTAGGAAGCACAGTTCTTTGGTTCTGAGCAAGCTGACAGTTCTGGCTATATAGGAAACACAGTAGAGTAGAAGAGTGCTGCTTTCTCTAAAGCAGAGTGTGTTTCTTGTAAGGCGAGCTAGAGTTGATTTCCCTTTCATAAACGGAGTTGAATCACATGCAGTTTCTGGTCCTAGCAGCAAAAGTTGTTTTCTGGTAAGGAGATTCACTATTGTGCTCCATTAGCCTTATACAGTGCAAATAGTACTCGCATCTTATCCCAGCAAATGCAGTGTATTGTACGCAAGAGAAAATACTGTTCTTGTCAGTTTCCTAAGCAGAGTTGAATTAGATATGGCCCTTGTGTGTAGGAAGCACAGTTCTTTAGTTCTGAGCAAGCTGACTCTTCTGGCTATATAGGAAACACAGTAGAGTAGAAGAGTACTGCTTTCTCAAAAGCAGAGTGTGTTTCTTGTAAGGCAAGTTAGAGTTGAATTCCCCTTCATAAACGGAGTTGAATCACATGCAGTTTCTGGTCCTAGCACCAAGAGTTGTTTTCTGGTAAGGAGAGTCACTATTGTGCTCATTTGGCCATACACAGTGCAAATAGCACTCTTGTCTGTACCCAGCAAGTGCAGTGTATTGGACGCAAGAGAAACTACTGTTCTTGTCAGTTACCTAAGCAGAGTTGAACTAGTTATGGCCATTGTGTGTAGGAAGCACAGTTCTTTGGTTCTGAGCAAGCTGACTGTTCTGGCTCTTTAGGAAACACAGTAGAGTAGAAGAGTGCTGCTTTCTCTAAAGCAGAGTGTGTTTCTTGTAAGGCGAGCTAGAGTTGATTTCCCTTTCATAAACGGAGTTGAATCACATGCAGTTTCTGGTCCTAGCAGCAAAAGTTGTTTTCTGGTAAGGAGGTTCACTATTGTGCTCCATTAGCCTTACACAGTGCAAATAGTACTCGCATCTTATCCCAGCAAATGCAGTGTATTGGACGCAAGAGAAACTACTGTTCTTGTCAGTTTCCTAAGCAGAGTTGAATTAGATATGGCCCTTGTGTGTAGGAAGCACAGTTCTTTAGTTCTGAGCAAGCTGACTCTTCTGGCTATATAGGAAACACAGTAGAGTAGAAGAGTACTGCTTTCTCAAAAGCAGAGTGTGTTTCTTGTAAGGCAAGTTAGAGTTGAATTCCCCTTCATAAACGGAGTTGAATCACATGCAGTTTCTGGTCCTAGCAGCAAAAGTTGTTTTCTGGTAAGGAGATTCACTATTGTGCTCAATTGTCCTTACACAGTGCAAATAGCACTCGCGTCTTATCCCAGCAAATGCAGTGTATTGGACGCAAGAGAAACTACTGTTCTTGTCAGTTTCCTAAGCAGAGTTGAATTAGATATGGCCCTTTTGTGTAGGAAGCACAGTTCTTTAGTTCTGAGCAAGCTGACTGTTCTGGCTCTATAGGAAACACAGTAGAGTAGAAGAGTGCTGCTTTCTCAAAAGCAGAGTATGTTTCTTGTAAGGCGAGCTAGAGTAGAATTCCCTTTCATAAACGGAGTTGAATCACATGCAGTTTCTGGTCCTAGCACCAAGAGTTGTATTCTGGTAAGGAGAGTCACTATTGTGCTCAATTGGCCATACAAAGTGCAGATAGCACTCGCTTCTGCTCTCAGCAAGTGCATTGTATTGGACGCAAGAGAAACTACTGTTCTTGTCAGTTTCCTAAGCAGAGTTGAACTAGTTATGGCCATTGTGTGTAGCAAGCACAGTTCTTTGGATCTGAGCAAGCTGACTGTTCTGGCTCTATAGGAAACACAGTAGAGTAGAAGAGTGCTGCTTTCTCAAAAGAAGAGTGTGTTTCTTCTAAGGCGAGCCAGAGTTTAATTCCCTTTCATCAACGGAGTTGAATCACATGCAGTTTCTGGTCCTAGCAGCAAGAGTTGTTTTCTGGTAAGGAGATTCACTATTGTGCTTAAGTGGCCATACACAGTGCAAATAGACCTCGTGTCTGTTCCCAGCAATTGCAGTGTATTGGACGCAAGAGAAACTACTGTTCTTGTCAGTTTCCTAACCAGAGTTGAATTAGATATGGAGCTTTTGTGTAGGAAGCAGAGTTCTTTAGTTCTGAGCAAGCTGACAGTTCTGGCTATATAGGAAACACAGTATAGTAGAAGAGTGCTGCTTTCTCTAAAGCAGAGTGTGTTTCCCGTAAGGTGAGCTAGAGTTGATTTCCCTTTCATAAACGGAGATGAATCACATGCAGTTTCTGGTCCTAGAGCAAATGATGTTTTCCGGTAAAGAGAGTCACTATTGTGCTTATCCAGTGCAAACAGAGCTAGAGTTGAATTCCCTTTCATAAACGGAGTTGAATCACAGGCAGTTTCTGGTCCTAGCAGGAAGAGTTGTTTTCTGGTAAGGAGATTCACTATTGTGCTCATTTGGCCATACCCAGTGCAAATAGCCCTCGCGTCTATACCCAGCAAGTGCAGTGTATTGGACGCAAGAGAAAGTACTGTTCTTGTCAGTTTCCTAAGCAGAGTTGAACTAGTTATGGCCCTTGTGTGTAGGAAGCACAGTTCTTTAGTTCTGAGCAACCTGACAGTTCTGGCTATATAGGAAACACAGTAGAGTAGAAGAGTGCTGCTTTCTCAAAAGCAGAGTGTGTTTCTTTTAAGGCAAGCTAGAGTTGAATTCCACGGAGTTGAATCACATGCAGTTTCTGGTCCTAGTAGCAAGAGTTGTTTTCTGGTAAGGAGATTCACTATTGTGCTCATTTGGCCATACACAGTGCAAATAGCACTCGCGTCTGTACCCAGCAAGTGCATTGTATTGGACGCAAGAGAAACTACTGTTCTTGTCAGTTTCCTAAGCAGAGTTGAACTAGTTATGGCCATTGTGTGTAAGAAGCACAGTTCTTTGGTTCTGAGCAAGCTGACTGTTCTGGCACTATAGGAAACACAGTAGAGTAGAAGAGTGCTGCTTTCTCAAAAGCAGAGTGTGTTTCTTGTAAGCCGAGCCAGAGTTTAATTCCCTTTCATAAACGGAGTTGAATCACATGCAGTTTCTGGTCCTAGCAGCAAAAGTTGTTTTCTGGTAAGGAGAGTCACTATTGTGCTCATTTGGCCATACACAGTGCAAATAGCACTCGCGTGTGTACCCAGCAAGTGCAGTGTATTGGACGCAGGAGAAACTACTGTTCTTGTCAGTTTCCTAAGCAGAGTTGAATTAGATATGGACCTTGTGTGTAGGAAGCACAGTGCTTTAGTTCTGAGCAAGCTGACTGTTCTGGCTCTATAGGAATCACAGTAGATTAGAAGAGTGCTGCTTTCTCAAAAGCAGAGTGTGTTTCTTGGAAGGCAAGCTAGAGTTGAATTCCCTTTCATAAACGGAGTTGAATCACATGCAGGTTCTGGTCCTAGCAGCAAGAGTTGTTTTCTGGTAAGGAGAGTCACTATTGTGCTCAATAGGCCATAAACAGAGCAAATAGCACTCATGTCTGTTCCCAGCAAGTGCAGTGTATTGGACGCAAGACAAGCGACTGCTCTTTTCAGTTTCCTAAGCAGTGTTGAACTAGATATGGCCCGTGTTTGTAGGAAGCACAGTTCTTTGGTTCTGAGCAAGCTGACTGTTCTGTCTCTATAGGAAACGGAGTAGAGTAGAAGAGTGCTCCTTTCTCAAAAGCAGAGTGTGTTTCTTTTAAAGCAAGCTAGAGTTGAATTCCACGGAGTTGAATCACATGAAGTTTCTGGTCCTAGTAGCAAGAGTTGTTTTCTGGTAAGGAGATTCACTATGGTGCTCATTTGGCCATACACAGTGCAAATAGCACTCGCGTCTCTACCCAGCAAGTGCATTGTATTGGACGCAAGAGAAACTACTGTTCTTGTCAGTTTCCTAAGCAGAGTTGAACTAGTTATGGCCATTGTGTGTAGGAAGCACAGTTCTTTGGTTCTGAGCAAGCTGACAGTTCTGGCTATATAGGAAACACAGTAGAGTAGAAGAGTGCTGCTTTCTCTAAAGCAGAGTGTGTTTCTTGTAAGGCGAGCTAGAGTTGATTTCCCTTTCATAAACGGAGTTGAATCACATGCAGTTTCTGGTCCTAGCAGCAAAAGTTGTTTTCTGGTAAGGAGATTCACTATTGTGCTCCATTAGCCTTATACAGTGCAAATAGTACTCGCATCTTATCCCAGCAAATGCAGTGTATTGGACGCAAGAGAAAATACTGTTCTTGTCAGCTTCCTAAGCAGAGTTGAATTAGATATGGCCCTTGTGTGTAGGAAGCACAGTTCTTTAGTTCTGAGCAAGCTGACTCTTCTGGCTATATAGGAAACACAGTAGAGTAGAAGAGTACTGCTTTCTCAAAAGCAGAGTGTGTTTCTTGTAAGGCAAGTTAGAGTTGAATTCCCCTTCATAAACGGAGTTGAATCACATGCAGTTTCTGGTCCTAGCACCAAGAGTTGTTTTCTGGTAAGGAGAGTCACTATTGTGCTCATTTGGCCATACACAGTGCAAATAGCACTCTTGTCTGTACCCAGCAAGTGCAGTGTATTGGACGCAAGAGAAACTACTGTTCTTGTCAGTTACCTAAGCAGAGTTGAACTAGTTATGGCCATTGTGTGTAGGAAGCACAGTTCTTTGGTTCTGAGCAAGCTGACTGTTCTGGCTCTTTAGGAAACACAGTAGAGTAGAAGAGTGCTGCTTTCTCTAAAGCAGAGTGTGTTTCTTGTAAGGCGAGCTAGAGTTGATTTCCCTTTCATAAACGGAGTTGAATCACATGCAGTTTCTGGTCCTAGCAGCAAAAGTTGTTTTCTGGTAAGGAGATTCACTATTGTGCTCCATTAGCCTTACACAGTGCAAATAGTACTCGCATCTTATCCCAGCAAATGCAGTGTATTGGACGCAAGAGAAACTACTGTTCTTGTCAGTTTCCTAAGCAGAGTTGAATTAGATATGGCCCTTGTGTGTAGGAAGCACAGTTCTTTAGTTCTGAGCAAGCTGACTCTTCTGGCTATATAGGAAACACAGTAGAGTAGAAGAGTACTGCTTTCTCAAAAGCAGAGTGTGTTTCTTGTAAGGCAAGTTAGAGTTGAATTCCCCTTCATAAACGGAGTTGAATCACATGCAGTTTCTGGTCCTAGCAGCAAAAGTTGTTTTCTGGTAAGGAGATTCACTATTGTGCTCATTTGGCCTTACACAGTGCAAATAGCACTCGCGTCTTATCCCAGCAAATGCAGTGTATTGGACGCAAGAGAAACTACTGTTCTTGTCAGTTTCCTAAGCAGAGTTGAATTAGATATGGCCCTTTTGTGTAGGAAGCACAGTTCTTTAGTTCTGAGCAAGCTGACTGTTCTGGCTCTATAGGAAACACAGTAGAGTAGAAGAGTGCTGCTTTCTCAAAAGCAGAGTGTGTTTCTTGGAAGGCAAGCTAGAGTTGAATTCCCTTTCATAAACGGAGTTGAATCACATGCAGTTTCTGGTCCCAGCACCAAGAGTTGTTTTCTGGTAAGGAGAGTCACTATTGTGCTCAATTGGCCATACACAGTGCAAATAGCACTCGCTTCTGTTCTCAGCAAGTGCAGTGTATTGGACGCAAGAGAAACTACTGTTTTTGTCAGTTTCCTAAGGAGAGTTGAAGTAGATATGGAGCTTTTGTGTAGGAAGCACAGTTCTTTGGTTCTGAGCAAGCTGACTGTTCTGGCTCTATAGGAAACACAGTAGAGTAGAAGAGTGCTGCTTTCTCAAAAGCAGAGTGTGTTTCTTTTAAGGCAAGCTAGAGTTGAATTCCACGGAGTTGAATCACATGCAGTTTCTGGTCCTAGTAGCAAGAGTTGTTTTCTGGTAAGGAGATTAACTATTGTGCTCATTTGGCCATGCACAGTGCAAATAGCACTCGCGTCTGTTCCCAGCAAGTGCATTGTATTGGACGCAAGAGAAACTACTGTTCTTGTCAGTTTCCTAAGCGGAGTGTAACTAGTTATGGCCATTGTGTGTAGGAAGCACAGTTCTTTGGTTCTGAGCAAGCTGACTGTTCTGGCTCTATAGGAAACACAGTAGAGTAGAGGAGTGCTGCTATCTCAAAAGCAGAGTGTGTTTCTTTTAAGGCAAGCTAGAGTTGAATTCCCTTTCATAAACGGAGTTGAATCACATGCAGGTTCTGGTCCTAGCAGCAAGAGTTGTTTTCTGGTAAGGAGAGTCACTATTGTGCTCAATAGGCCATAAACAGAGCAAATAGCACTCATGTCTGTTCCCAGCAAGTGCAGTGTATTGGACGCAAGACAAGCGACTGCTCTTTCAGTTTCCTAAGCAGTGTTGAACTAGATATGGCCCGTGTTTGTAGGAAGCACAGTTCTTTGGTTCTGAGCAAGCTGACTGTTCTGTCTCTATAGGAAACGGAGTAGAGTAGAAGAGTGCTCCTTTCTCAAAAGCAGAGTGTGTTTCTTTTAAAGCAAGCTAGAGTTGAATTCCACGGAGTTGAATCACATGAAGTTTCTGGTCCTAGTAGCAAGAGTTGTTTTCTGGTAAGGAGATTCACTATGGTGCTCATTTGGCCATACACAGTGCAAATAGCACTCGCGTCTGTACCCAGCAAGTGCATTGTATTGGACGCAAGAGAAACTACTGTTCTTGTCAGTTTCCTAAGCAGAGTTGAACTAGTTATGGCCATTGTGTGTAGGAAGCACAGTTCTTTGGTTCTGAGCAAGCTGACAGTTCTGGCTATATAGGAAACACAGTAGAGTAGAAGAGTGCTGCTTTCTCTAAAGCAGAGTGTGTTTCTTGTAAGGCGAGCTAGAGTTGATTTCCCTTTCATAAACGGAGTTGATTCACATGCAGTTTCTGGTCCTAGCAGCAAAAGTTGTTTTCTGGTAAGGAGATTCACTATTGTGCTCCATTAGCCTTATACAGTGCAAATAGTACTCGCATCTTATCCCAGCAAATGCAGTGTATTGTACGCAAGAGAAAATACTGTTCTTGTCAGTTTCCTAAGCAGAGTTGAATTAGATATGGCCCTTGTGTGTAGGAAGCACAGTTCTTTAGTTCTGAGCAAGCTGACTCTTCTGGCTATATAGGAAACACAGTAGAGTAGAAGAGTACTGCTTTCTCAAAAGCAGAGTGTGTTTCTTGTAAGGCAAGTTAGAGTTGAATTCCCCTTCATAAACGGAGTTGAATCACATGCAGTTTCTGGTCCTAGCACCAAGAGTTGTTTTCTGGTAAGGAGAGTCACTATTGTGCTCATTTGGCCATACACAGTGCAAATAGCACTCTTGTCTGTACCCAGCAAGTGCAGTGTATTGGACGCAAGAGAAACTACTGTTCTTGTCAGTTAACTAAGCAGAGTTGAACTAGTTATGGCCATTGTGTGTAGGAAGCACAGTTCTTTGGTTCTGAGCAAGCTGACTGTTCTGGCTCTTTAGGAAACACAGTAGAGTAGAAGAGTGCTGCTTTCTCTAAAGCAGAGTGTGTTTCTTGTAAGGCGAGCTAGAGTTGATTTCCCTTTCATAAACGGAGTTGAATCACATGCAGTTTCTGGTCCTAGCAGCAAAAGTTGTTTTCTGGTAAGGAGGTTCACTATTGTGCTCCATTAGCCTTACACAGTGCAAATAGTACTCGCATCTTATCCCAGCAAATGCAGTGTATTGGACGCAAGAGAAACTACTGTTCTTGTCAGTTTCCTAAGCAGAGTTGAATTAGATATGGCCCTTGTGTGTAGGAAGCACAGTTCTTTAGTTCTGAGCAAGCTGACTCTTCTGGCTATATAGGAAACACAGTAGAGTAGAAGAGTACTGCTTTCTCAAAAGCAGAGTGTGTTTCTTGTAAGGCAAGTTAGAGTTGAATTCCCCTTCATAAACGGAGTTGAATCACATGCAGTTTCTGGTCCTAGCAGCAAAAGTTGTTTTCTGGTAAGGAGATTCACTATTGTGCTCAATTGTCCTTACACAGTGCAAATAGCACTCGCGTCTTATCCCAGCAAATGCAGTGTATTGGACGCAAGAGAAACTACTGTTCTTGTCAGTTTCCTAAGCAGAGTTGAATTAGATATGGCCCTTTTGTGTAGGAAGCACAGTTCTTTAGTTCTGAGCAAGCTGACTGTTCTGGCTCTATAGGAAACACAGTAGAGTAGAAGAGTGCTGCTTTCTCAAAAGCAGAGTATGTTTCTTGTAAGGCGAGCTAGAGTAGAATTCCCTTTCATAAACGGAGTTGAATCACATGCAGTTTCTGGTCCTAGCACCAAGAGTTGTATTCTGGTAAGGAGAGTCACTATTGTGCTCAATTGGCCATACAAAGTGCAGATAGCACTCGCTTCTGCTCTCAGCAAGTGCATTGTATTGGACGCAAGAGAAACTACTGTTCTTGTCAGTTTCCTAAGCAGAGTTGAACTAGTTATGGCCATTGTGTGTAGCAAGCACAGTTCTTTGGATCTGAGCAAGCTGACTGTTCTGGCTCTATAGGAAACACAGTAGAGTAGAAGAGTGCTGCTTTCTCAAAAGAAGAGTGTGTTTCTTCTAAGGCGAGCCAGAGTTTAATTCCCTTTCATCAACGGAGTTGAATCACATGCAGTTTCTGGTCCTAGCAGCAAGAGTTGTTTTCTGGTAAGGAGATTCACTATTGTGCTTAAGTGGCCATACACAGTGCAAATAGACCTCGTGTCTGTTCCCAGCAATTGCAGTGTATTGGACGCAAGAGAAACTACTGTTCTTGTCAGTTTCCTAACCAGAGTTGAATTAGATATGGAGCTTTTGTGTAGGAAGCAGAGTTCTTTAGTTCTGAGCAAGCTGACAGTTCTGGCTATATAGGAAACACAGTATAGTAGAAGAGTGCTGCTTTCTCTAAAGCAGAGTGTGTTTCCCGTAAGGTGAGCTAGAGTTGATTTCCCTTTCATAAACGGAGATGAATCACATGCAGTTTCTGGTCCTAGAGCAAATGATGTTTTCCGGTAAAGAGAGTCACTATTGTGCTTATCCAGTGCAAACAGAGCTAGAGTTGAATTCCCTTTCATAAACGGAGTTGAATCACAGGCAGTTTCTGGTCCTAGCAGGAAGAGTTGTTTTCTGGTAAGGAGATTCACTATTGTGCTCATTTGGCCATACCCAGTGCAAATAGCCCTCGCGTCTATACCCAGCAAGTGCAGTGTATTGGACGCAAGAGAAAGTACTGTTCTTGTCAGTTTCCTAAGCAGAGTTGAACTAGTTATGGCCCTTGTGTGTAGGAAGCACAGTTCTTTAGTTCTGAGCAACCTGACAGTTCTGGCTATATAGGAAACACAGTAGAGTAGAAGAGTGCTGCTTTCTCAAAAGCAGAGTGTGTTTCTTTTAAGGCAAGCTAGAGTTGAATTCCACGGAGTTGAATCACATGCAGTTTCTGGTCCTAGTAGCAAGAGTTGTTTTCTGGTAAGGAGATTCACTATTGTGCTCATTTGGCCATACACAGTGCAAATAGCACTCGCGTCTGTACCCAGCAAGTGCATTGTATTGGACGCAAGAGAAACTACTGTTCTTGTCAGTTTCCTAAGCAGAGTTGAACTAGTTATGGCCATTGTGTGTAAGAAGCACAGTTCTTTGGTTCTGAGCAAGCTGACTGTTCTGGCACTATAGGAAACACAGTAGAGTAGAAGAGTGCTGCTTTCTCAAAAGCAGAGTGTGTTTCTTGTAAGCCGAGCCAGAGTTTAATTCCCTTTCATAAACGGAGTTGAATCACATGCAGTTTCTGGTCCTAGCAGCAAAAGTTGTTTTCTGGTAAGGAGAGTCACTATTGTGCTCATTTGGCCAAAAACAGTGCAAATAGCACTCGCGTGTGTACCCAGCAAGTGCAGTGTATTGGACGCAGGAGAAACTACTGTTCTTGTCAGTTTCCTAAGCAGAGTTGAATTAGATATGGACCTTGTGTGTAGGAAGCACAGTGCTTTAGTTCTGAGCAAGCTGACTGTTCTGGCTCTATAGGAATCACAGTAGATTAGAAGAGTGCTGCTTTCTCAAAAGCAGAGTGTGTTTCTTGGAAGGCAAGCTAGAGTTGAATTCCCTTTCATAAACGGAGTTGAATCACATGCAGTTTCTGGTCCCAGCACCAAGAGTTGTTTTCTGGTAAGGAGAGTCACTATTGTGCTCAATTGGCCATACACAGTGCAAATAGCACTCGCTTCTGTTCTCAGTAAGTGCAGTGTATTGGACGCAAGAGAAACTACTGTTTTTTTCAGTTTCCTAAGGAGAGTTGAAGTAGATATGGAGCTTTTGTGTAGGAAGCACAGTTCTTTGGTTCTGAGCAAGCTGACTGTTCTGGCTCTATAGGAAACACAGTAGAGTAGAAGAGTGCTGCTTTCTCAAAAGCAGAGTGTGTTTCTTTTAAGGCAAGCTAGAGTTGAATTCCACGGAGTTGAATCACATGCAGTTTCTGGTCCTAGTAGCAAGAGTTGTTTTCTGGTAAGGAGATTAACTATTGTGCTCATTTGGCCATGCACAGTGCAAATAGCACTCGCGTCTGTTCCCAGCAAGTGCATTGTATTGGACGCAAGAGAAACTACTGTTCTTGTCAGTTTCCTAAGCGGAGTGTAACTAGTTATGGCCATTGTGTGTAGGAAGCACAGTTCTTTGGTTCTGAGCAAGCTGACTGTTCTGGCTATATAGGAAACACAGTAGAGTAGAGGAGTGCTGCTATCTCAAAAGCAGAGTGTGTTTCTTGTAAGGCAAGCTAGAGTTGAATTCCCTTTCATAAACGGAGTTGAATCACATGCAGGTTCTGGTCCTAGCAGCAAGAGTTGTTTTCTGGTAAGGAGAGTCACTATTGTGCTCAATAGGCCATAAACAGAGCAAATAGCACTCATGTCTGTTCCCAGCAAGTGCAGTGTATTGGACGCAAGACAAGCGACTGCTCTTTTCAGTTTCCTAAGCAGTGTTGAACTAGATATGGCCCGTGTTTGTAGGAAGCACAGTTCTTTGGTTCTGAGCAAGCTGACTGTTCTGTCTCTATAGGAAACGGAGTAGAGTAGAAGAGTGCTCCTTTCTCAAAAGCAGAGTGTGTTTCTTTTAAAGCAAGCTAGAGTTGAATTCCACGGAGTTGAATCACATGAAGTTTCTGGTCCTAGTAGCAAGAGTTGTTTTCTGGTAAGGAGATTCACTATGGTGCTCATTTGGCCATACACAGTGCAAATAGCACTCGCGTCTCTACCCAGCAAGTGCATTGTATTGGACGCAAGAGAAACTACTGTTCTTGTCAGTTTCCTAAGCAGAGTTGAACTAGTTATGGCCATTGTGTGTAGGAAGCACAGTTCTTTGGTTCTGAGCAAGCTGACAGTTCTGGCTATATAGGAAACACAGTAGAGTAGAAGAGTGCTGCTTTCTCTAAAGCAGAGTGTGTTTCTTGTAAGGCGAGCTAGAGTTGATTTCCCTTTCATAAACGGAGTTGAATCACATGCAGTTTCTGGTCCTAGCAGCAAAAGTTGTTTTCTGGTAAGGAGATTCACTATTGTGCTCCAATAGCCTTATACAGTGCAAATAGTACTCGCATCTTATCCCAGCAAATGCAGTGTATTGGACGCAAGAGAAAATACTGTTCTTGTCAGCTTCCTAAGCAGAGTTGAATTAGATATGGCCCTTGTGTGTAGGAAGCACAGTTCTTTAGTTCTGAGCAAGCTGACTCTTCTGGCTATATAGGAAACACAGTAGAGTAGAAGAGTACTGCTTTCTCAAAAGCAGAGTGTGTTTCTTGTAAGGCAAGTTAGAGTTGAATTACCCTTCAAAAACGGAGTTGAATCACATGCAGTTTCTGGTCCTAGCACCAAGAGTTGTTTTCTGGTAAGGAGAGTCACTATTGTGCTCATTTGGCCATACACAGTGCAAATAGCCCTCGCGTCTATACCCAGCAAGTGCAGTGTATTGGACGCAAGAGAAACTACTGTTCTTGTCAGTTTCCTAAGCAGAGTTGAACTAGTTATGGCCCTTGTGTGTAGGAAGCACAGTTCTTTAGTTCTGAGCAACCTGACAGTTCTGGCTATATAGGAAACACAGTAGAGTAGAAGAGTGCTGCTTTCTCAAAAGCAGAGTGTGTTTCTTTTAAGGCAAGCTAGAGTTGAATTCCACGGAGTTGAATCACATGCAGTTTCTGGTCCTAGCACCAAGAGTTGTTTTCTGGTAAGGAGAGTCACTATTGTGCTCATTTGGCCATACACAGTGCAAATAGCACTCTTGTCTGTACCCAGCAAGTGCAGTGTATTGGACGCAAGAGAAACTAATGTTCTTGTCAGTTACCTAAGCAGAGTTGAACTAGTTATGGCCATTGTGTGTAGGAAGCACAGTTCTTTGGTTCTGAGCAAGCTGACTGTTCTGGCTCTTTAGGAAACACAGTAGAGTAGAAGAGTGCTGCTTTCTCTAAAGCAGAGTGTGTTTCTTGTAAGGCGAGCTAGAGTTGATTTCCCTTTCATAAACGGAGTTGAATCACATGCAGTTTCTGGTCCTAGCAGCAAAAGTTGTTTTCTGGTAAGGAGATTCACTATTGTGCTCCATTAGCCTTACACAGTGCAAATAGTACTCGCATCTTATCCCAGCAAATGCAGTGTATTGGACGCAAGAGAAACTACTGTTCTTGTCAGTTTCCTAAGCAGAGTTGAATTAGATATGGCCCTTGTGTGTAGGAAGCACAGTTCTTTAGTTCTGAGCAAGCTGACTCTTCTGGCTATATAGGAAACACAGTAGAGTAGAAGAGTACTGCTTTCTCAAAAGCAGAGTGTGTTTCTTGTAAGGCAAGTTAGAGTTGAATTCCCCTTCATAAACGGAGTTGAATCACATGCAGTTTCTGGTCCTAGCACCAAGAGTTGTTTTCTGGTAAGGAGAGTCACTATTGTGCTCATTTGGCCATACACAGTGCAAATAGCACTCTTGTCTGTACCCAGCAAGTGCAGTGTATTGGACGCAAGAGAAACTACTCTTCTTGTCAGTTTCCTAAGCAGAGTTGAACTAGTTATGGCCATTGTGTGTAGGAAGCACAGTTCTTTGGTTCTGAGCAAGCTGACTGTTCTGGCTCTATAGGAAACACAGTAGAGTAGAAGAGTGCTGCTTTCTCAAAAGCAGAGTATGTTTCTTGTAAGGCGAGCTAGAGTAGAATTCCCCTTCATAAACGGAGTTGAATCACATGCAGTTTCTGGTCCTAGCAGCAAAAGTTGTTTTCTGGTAAGGAGATTCACTATTGTGCTCATTTGGCCTTACACAGTGCAAATAGCACTCGCGTCTTATCCCAGCAAATGCAGTGTATTGGACGCAAGAGAAACTACTGTTCTTGTCAGTTTCCTAAGCAGAGTTGAATTAGATATGGCCCTTTTGTGTAGGAAGCACAGTTCTTTAGTTCTGAGCAAGCTGACTGTTCTGGCTCTATAGGAAACACAGTAGAGTAGAAGAGTGCTGCTTTCTCAAAAGCAGAGTATGTTTCTTGTAAGGCGAGCTAGAGTAGAATTCCCTTTCATAAACGGAGTTGAATCACATGCAGTTTCTGGTCCTAGCACCAAGAGTTGTATTCTGGTAAGGAGAGTCACTATTGTGCTCAATTGGCCATACAAAGTGCAGATAGCACTCGCTTCTGCTCTCAGCAAGTGCATTGTATTGGACGCAAGAGAAACTACTGTTCTTGTCAGTTTCCTAAGCAGAGTTGAACTAGTTATGGCCATTGTGTGTAGCAAGCACAGTTCTTTGGATCTGAGCAAGCTGACTGTTCTGGCTCTATAGGAAACACAGTAGAGTAGAAGAGTGCTGCTTTCTCAAAAGAAGAGTGTGTTTCTTCTAAGGCGAGCCAGAGTTTAATTCCCTTTCATCAACGGAGTTGAATCACATGCAGTTTCTGGTCCTAGCAGCAAGAGTTGTTTTCTGGTAAGGAGATTCACTATTGTGCTTAAGTGGCCATACACAGTGCAAATAGACCTCGCGTCTGTTCCCAGCAATTGCAGTGTATTGGACGCAAGAGAAACTACTGTTCTTGTCAGTTTCCTAACCAGAGTTGAATTAGATATGGAGCTTTTGTGTAGGAAGCAGAGTTCTTTAGTTCTGAGCAAGCTGACAGTTCTGGCTATATAGGAAACACAGTATAGTAGAAGAGTGCTGCTTTCTCTAAAGCAGAGTGTGTTTCCCGTAAGGTGAGCTAGAGTTGATTTCCCTTTCATAAACGGAGATGAATCACATGCAGTTTCTGGTCCTAGAGCAAATGATGTTTTCCGGTAAAGAGAGTCACTATTGTGCTTATCCAGTGCAAACAGAGCTAGAGTTGAATTCCCTTTCATAAACGGAGTTGAATCACAGGCAGTTTCTGGTCCTAGCAGGAAGAGTTGTTTTCTGGTAAGGAGATTCACTATTGTGCTCATTTGGCCATACCCAGTGCAAATAGCCCTCGCGTCTATACCCAGCAAGTGCAGTGTATTGGACGCAAGAGAAACTACTGTTCTTGTCAGTTTCCTAAGCAGAGTTGAACTAGTTATGGCCCTTGTGTGTAGGAAGCACAGTTCTTTAGTTCTGAGCAACCTGACAGTTCTGGCTATATAGGAAACACAGTAGAGTAGAAGAGTGCTGCTTTCTCAAAAGCAGAGTGTGTTTCTTTTAAGGCAAGCTAGAGTTGAATTCCACGGAGTTGAATCACATGCAGTTTCTGGTCCTAGTAGCAAGAGTTGTTTTCTGGTAAGGAGATTCACTATTGTGCTCATTTGGCCATACACAGTGCAAATAGCACTCGCGTCTGTACCCAGCAAGTGCATTGTATTGGACGCAAGAGAAACTACTGTTCTTGTCAGTTTCCTAAGCAGAGTTGAACTAGTTATGGCCATTGTGTGTAAGAAGCACAGTTCTTTGGTTCTGAGCAAGCTGACTGTTTTGGCACTATAGGAAACACAGTAGAGTAGAAGAGTGCTGCTTTCTCAAAAGCAGAGTGTGTTTCTTGTAAGCCGAGCCAGAGTTTAATTCCCTTTCATAAACGGAGTTGAATCACATGCAGGTTCTGGTCCTAGCAGCAAGAGTTGTTTTCTGGTAAGAGAGTCACTATTGTGCTCAATAGGCCATAAACAGAGCAAATAGCACTCATGTCTGTTCCCAGCAAGTGCAGTGTATTGGACGCAAGACAAGCGACTGCTCTTTTCAGTTTCCTAAGCAGTGTTGAACTAGATATGGCCCGTGTTTGTAGGAAGCACAGTTCTTTGGTTCTGAGCAAGCTGACTGTTCTGTCTCTATAGGAAACGGAGTAGAGTAGAAGAGTGCTCCTTTCTCAAAAGCAGAGTGTGTTTCTTTTAAAGCAAGCTAGAGTTGAATTCCACGGAGTTGAATCACATGAAGTTTCTGGTCCTAGCACCAAGAGTTGTTTTCTGGTAAGGAGAGTCACTATTGTGCTCATTTGGCCATACACAGTGCAAATAGCACTCTTGTCTGTACCCAGCAAGTGCAGTGTATTGGACGCAAGAGAAACTACTGTTCTTGTCAGTTACCTAAGCAGAGTTGAACTAGTTATGGCCATTGTGTGTAGGAAGCACAGTTCTTTGGTTCTGAGCAAGCTGACAGTTCTGGCTATATAGGAAACACAGTAGAGTAGAAGAGTGCTGCTTTCTCTAAAGCAGAGTGTGTTTCTTGTAAGGCGAGCTAGAGTTGATTTCCCTTTCATAAACGGAGTTGAATCACATGCAGTTTCTGGTCCTAGCAGCAAAAGTTGTTTTCTGGTAAGGAGATTCACTATTGTGCTCCATTAGCCTTACACAGTGCAAATAGTACTCGCATCTTATCCCAGCAAATGCAGTGTATTGGACGCAAGAGAAACTACTGTTCTTGTCAGTTTCCTAAGCAGAGTTGAATTAGATATGGCCCTTGTGTGTAGGAAGCACAGTTCTTTAGTTCTGAGCAAGCTGACTGTTCTGGCTATATAGGAAACACAGTAGAGTAGAAGAGTACTGCTTTCTCAAAAGCAGAGTGTGTTTCTTGTAAGGCAAGTTAGAGTTGAATTCCCCTTCATAAACGGAGTTGAATCACATGCAGTTTCTGGTCCTAGCACCAAGAGTTGTATTCTGGTAAGGAGAGTCACTATTGTGCTCAATTGGCCATACAAAGTGCAGATAGCACTCGCTTCTGCTCTCAGCAAGTGCATTGTATTGGACGCAAGAGAAACTACTGTTCTTGTCAGTTTCCTAAGCAGAGTTGAACTAGTTATGGCCATTGTGTGTAGCAAGCACAGTTCTTTGGATCTGAGCAAGCTGACTGTTCTGGCTCTATAGGAAACACAGTAGAGTAGAAGAGTGCTGCTTTCTCAAAAGAAGAGTGTGTTTCTTCTAAGGCGAGCCAGAGTTTAATTCCCTTTCATCAACGGAGTTGAATCACATGCAGTTTCTGGTCCTAGCAGCAAGAGTTGTTTTCTGGTAAGGAGATTCACTATTGTGCTTAAGTGGCCATACACAGTGCAAATAGACCTCGCGTCTGTTCCCAGCAATTGCAGTGTATTGGACGCAAGAGAAACTACTGTTCTTGTCAGTTTCCTAACCAGAGTTGAATTAGATATGGAGCTTTTGTGTAGGAAGCAGAGTTCTTTAGTTCTGAGCAAGCTGACAGTTCTGGCTATATAGGAAACACAGTATAGTAGAAGAGTGCTGCTTTCTCTAAAGCAGAGTGTGTTTCCCGTAAGGTGAGCTAGAGTTGATTTCCCTTTCATAAACGGAGATGAATCACATGCAGTTTCTGGTCCTAGAGCAAATGTTGTTTTCCGGTAAAGAGAGTCACTATTGTGCTTATCCAGTGCAAACAGAGCTAGAGTTGAATTCCCTTTCATAAACGGAGTTGAATCACAGGCAGTTTCTGGTCCTAGCAGGAAGAGTTGTTTTCTGGTAAGGAGATTCACTATTGTGCTCATTTGGCCATACCCAGTGCAAATAGCCCTCGCGTCTATACCCAGCAAGTGCAGTGTATTGGACGCAAGAGAAACTACTGTTCTTGTCAGTTTCCTAAGCAGAGTTGAACTAGTTATGGCCCTTGTGTGTAGGAAGCACAGTTCTTTAGTTCTGAGCAACCTGACAGTTCTGGCTATATAGGAAACACAGTAGAGTAGAAGAGTGCTGCTTTCTCAAAAGCAGAGTGTGTTTCTTTTAAGGCAAGCTAGAGTTGAATTCCACGGAGTTGAATCACATGCAGTTTCTGGTCCTAGCACCAAGAGTTGTTTTCTGGTAAGGAGAGTCACTATTGTGCTCATTTGGCCATACACAGTGCAAATAGCACTCTTGTCTGTACCCAGCAAGTGCAGTGTATTGGACGCAAGAGAAACTACTGTTCTTGTCAGTTACCTAAGCAGAGTTGAACTAGTTATGGCCATTGTGTGTAGGAAGCACAGTTCTTTGGTTCTGAGCAAGCTGACTGTTCTGGCTCTTTAGGAAACACAGTAGAGTAGAAGAGTGCTGCTTTCTCTAAAGCAGAGTGTGTTTCTTGTAAGGCGAGCTAGAGTTGATTTCCCTTTCATAAACGGAGTTGAATCACATGCAGTTTCTGGTCCTAGCAGCAAAAGTTGTTTTCTGGTAAGGAGATTCACTATTGTGCTCCATTAGCCTTACACAGTGCAAATAGTACTCGCATCTTATCCCAGCAAATGCAGTGTATTGGACGCAAGAGAAACTACTGTTCTTGTCAGTTTCCTAAGCAGAGTTGAATTAGATATGGCCCTTGTGTGTAGGAAGCACAGTTCTTTAGTTCTGAGCAAGCTGACTCTTCTGGCTATATAGGAAACACAGTAGAGTAGAAGAGTACTGCTTTCTCAAAAGCAGAGTGTGTTTCTTGTAAGGCAAGTTAGAGTTGAATTCCCCTTCATAAACGGAGTTGAATCACATGCAGTTTCTGGTCCTAGCACCAAGAGTTGTTTTCTGGTAAGGAGAGTCACTATTGTGCTCATTTGGCCATACACAGTGCAAATAGCACTCTTGTCTGTATCGAGCAAGTGCAGTGTATTGGACGAAAGAGAAACTACTGTTCTTGTCAGTTTCCTAAGCAGAGTTGAACTAGTTATGGCCATTGTGTGTAGGAAGCACAGTTCTTTGGTTCTGAGCAAGCTGACTGTTCTGGCTCTTTAGGAAACACAGTAGATTAGAAGAGTGCTGCTTTCTCTAAAGCAGAGTGTGTTTCTTGTAAGGCGAGCTAGAGTTGATTTCTCTTTCATAAACGGAGTTGAATCACATGCAGTTTCTGGTCCTAGCAGCAAAAGTTGTTTTCTGGTAAGGAGATTCACTATTGTGCTCATTTGGCCTTACACAGTGCAAATAGCACTCGCGTCTTATCCCAGCAAATGCAGTGTATTGGACGCAAGAGAAACTACTGTTCTTGTCAGTTTCCTAAGCAGAGTTGAATTAGATATGGCCCTTTTGTGTAGGAAGCACAGTTCTTTAGTTCTGAGCAAGCTGACTGTTCTGGCTCTATAGGAAACACAGTAGAGTAGAAGAGTGCTGCTTTCTCAAAAGCAGAGTATGTTTCTTGTAAGGCGAGCTAGAGTAGAATTCCCTTTCATAAACGGAGTTGAATCACATGCAGTTTCTGGTCCTAGCACCAAGAGTTGTATTCTGGTAAGGAGAGTCACTATTGTGCTCAATTGGCCATACAAAGTGCAGATAGCACTCGCTTCTGCTCTCAGCAAGTGCATTGTATTGGACGCAAGAGAAACTACTGTTCTTGTCAGTTTCCTAAGCAGAGTTGAACTAGTTATGGTCAATGTGTGTAGCAAGCACAGTTCTTTGGATCTGAGCAAGCTGACTTTTCTGGCTCTAAAGGAAACACAGTAGAGTAGAAGAGTGCTGCTTTCTCAAAAGAAGAGTGTGTTTCTTCTAAGGCGAGCCAGAGTTTAATTCCCTTTCATCAACGGAGTTGAATCACATGCAGTTTCTGGTCCTAGCAGCAAGAGTTGTTTTCTGGTAAGGAGATTCACTATTGTGCTTAAGTGGCCATACACAGTGCAAATAGACCTCGCGTCTGTTCCCAGCAATTGCAGTGTATTGGACGCAAGAGAAACTACTGTTCTTGTCAGTTTCCTAACCAGAGTTGAATTAGATATGGAGCTTTTGTGTAGGAAGCAGAGTTCTTTAGTTCTGAGCAAGCTGACAGTTCTGGCTATATAGGAAACACAGTATAGTAGAAGAGTGCTGCTTTCTCTAAAGCAGAGTGTGTTTCCCGTAAGGTGAGCTAGAGTTGATTTCCCTTTCATAAACGGAGATGAATCACATGCAGTTTCTGGTCCTAGAGCAAATGATGTTTTCCGGTAAAGAGAGTCACTATTGTGCTTATCCAGTGCAAACAGAGCTAGAGTTGAATTCCCTTTCATAAACGGAGTTGAATCACAGGCAGTTTCTGGTCCTAGCAGGAAGAGTTGTTTTCTGGTAAGGAGATTCACTATTGTGCTCATTTGGCCATACCCAGTGCAAATAGCCCTCGCGTCTATACCCAGCAAGTGCAGTGTATTGGACGCAAGAGAAACTACTGTTCTTGTCAGTTTCCTAAGCAGAGTTGAACTAGTTATGGCCCTTGTGTGTAGGAAGCACAGTTCTTTAGTTCTGAGCAACCTGACAGTTCTGGCTATATAGGAAACACAGTAGAGTAGAAGAGTGCTGCTTTCTCAAAAGCAGAGTGTGTTTCTTTTAAGGCAAGCTAGAGTTGAATTCCACGGAGTTGAATCACATGCAGTTTCTGGTCCTAGTAGCAAGAGTTGTTTTCTGGTAAGGAGATTCACTATTGTGCTCATTTGGCCATACACAGTGCAAATAGCACTCTTGTCTGTACCCAGCAAGTGCATTGTATTGGACGCAAGAGAAACTACTGTTCTTGTCAGTTTCCTAAGCAGAGTTGAACTAGTTATGGCCATTGTGTGTAAGAAGCACAGTTCTTTGGTTCTGAGCAAGCTGACTGTTCTGGCACTATAGGAAACACAGTAGAGTAGAAGAGTGCTGCTTTCTCAAAAGCAGAGTGTGTTTCTTGTAAGGCGAGCCAGAGTTTAATTCCCTTTCATAAACGGAGTTGAATCACATGCAGTGTCTGGTCCTAGCAGCAAAAGTTGTTTTCTGGTAAGGAGAGTCACTATTGTGCTCATTTGGCAATACACAGTGCAAATAGCATTCGCGTGTGTACCCAGCAAGTGCAGTGTATTGGACGCAGGAGAAACTACTGTTCTTGTCAGTTTCCTAAGCAGAGTTGAATTAGATATGGCCCTTGTGTGTAGGAAGCACAGTGCTTTAGTTCTGAGCAAGCTGACTGTTCTTGCTCTATAGGAATCACAGTAGATTAGAAGAGTGCTGCTTTCTCAAAAGCAGAGTGTGTTTCTTGGAAGGCAAGCTAGAGTTGAATTCCCTTTCATGAACGGAGTTGAATCACATGCAGTTTCTGGTCCCAGCACCAAGAGTTGTTTTCTGGTAAGGAGAGTCACTATTGTGCTCAATTGGCCATACACAGTGCAAATATCACTCGCTTCTGTTCTCCGCAAGTGCAGTGTATTGGACGCAAGAGAAACTACTGTTTTTGTCAGTTTCCTAAGGAGAGTTGAAGTAGATATGGAGCTTTTGTGTAGGAAGCACAGTTCTTTGGTTCTGAGCAAGCTGACTGTTCTGGCTCTATAGGAAACACAGTAGAGTAGAAGAGTGCTGCTTTCTCAAAAGCAGAGTGTGTTTCTTTTAAGGCAAGCTAGAGTTGAATTCCACGGAGTTGAATCACATGCAGTTTCTGGTCCTAGTAGCAAGAGTTGTTTTCTGGTAAGGAGATTAACTATTGTGCTCATTTGGCCATGCACAGTGCAAATAGCACTCGCGTCTGTTCCCAGCAAGTGCATTGTATTGGACGCAAGAGAAACTACTGTTCTTGTCAGTTTCCTAAGCGGAGTGTAACTAGTTATGGCCATTGTGTGTAGGAAGCACAGTTCTTTGGTTCTGAGCAACCTGACTGTTCTGGCTATATAGGAAACACAGTAGAGTAGAGGAGTGCTGCTTTCTCAAAAGCAGAGTGTGTTTCTTGTAAGGCAAGCTAGAGTTGAATTCCCTTTCATAAACGGAGTTGAATCACATGCAGGTTCTGGTCCTAGCAGCAAGAGTTGTTTTCTGGTAAGGAGAGTCACTATTGTGCTCAATAGGCCATAAACAGAGCAAATAGCACTCATGTCTGTTCCCAGCAAGTGCAGTGTATTGGACGCAAGACAAGCTACTGCTCTTTTCAGTTTCCTAAGCAGTGTGGAACTAGATATGGCCCGTGTTTGTAGGAAGCACAGTTCTTTGGTTCTGAGCAAGCTGACTGTTCTGTCTCTATAGGAAACGGAGTAGAGTAGAAGAGTGCTCCTTTCTCAAAAGCAGAGTGTGTTTCTTTTAAAGCAAGCTAGAGTTGAATTCCATGGAGTTGAATCACATGAAGTTTCTGGTCCTAGTAGCAAGAGTTGTTTTCTGGTAAGGAGATTCACTATGGTGCTCATTTGGCCATACACAGTGCAAATAGCACTCGCGTCTGTACCCAGCAAGTGCATTGTATTGGACGCAAGAGAAACTACTGTTCTTGTCAGTTTCCTAAGCAGAGTTGAACTAGTTATGGCCATTGTGTGTAGGAAGCACAGTTCTTTGGTTCTGAGCAAGCTGACAGTTCTGGCTATATAGGAAACACAGTAGAGTAGAAGAGTGCTGCTTTCTCTAAAGCAGAGTGTGTTTCTTGTAAGGCGAGCTAGAGTTGATTTCCCTTTCATAAACGGAGTTGAATCACATGCAGTTTCTGGTCCTAGCAGCAAAAGTTGTTTTCTGGTAAGGAGATTCACTATTGTGCTCCATTAGCCTTACACAGTGCAAATAGTACTCGCATCTTATCCCAGCAAATGCAGTGTATTGGACGCAAGAGAAACTACTGTTCTTGTCAGTTTCCTAAGCAGAGTTGAATTAGATATGGCCCTTGTGTGTAGGAAGCACAGTTCTTTAGTTCTGAGCAAGCTGACTCTTCTGGCTATATAGGAAACACAGTAGAGTAGAAGAGTACTGCTTTCTCAAAAGCAGAGTGTGTTTCTTGTAAGGCAAGTTAGAGTTGAATTCCCCTTCATAAACGGAGTTGAATCACATGCAGTTTCTGGTCCTAGCACCAAGAGTTGTATTCTGGTAAGGAGAGTCACTATTGTGCTCAATTGGCCATACAAAGTGCAGATAGCACTCGCTTCTGCTCTCAGCAAGTGCATTGTATTGGACGCAAGAGAAACTACTGTTCTTGTCAGTTTCCTAAGCAGAGTTGAACTAGTTATGGCCATTGTGTGTAGCAAGCACAGTTCTTTGGATCTGAGCAAGCTGACTTTTCTGGCTCTATAGGAAACACAGTAGAGTAGAAGAGTGCTGCTTTCTCAAAAGAAGAGTGTGTTTCTTCTAAGGCGAGGCAGAGTTTAATTCCCTTTCATCAACGGAGTTGAATCACATGCAGTTTCTGGTCCTAGCAGCAAGAGTTGTTTTCTGGTAAGGAGATTCACTATTGTGCTTAAGTGGCCATACACAGTGCAAATAGACCTCGCGTCTGTTCCCAGCAATTGCAGTGTATTGGACGCAAGAGAAACTACTGTTCTTGTCAGTTTCCTAACCAGAGTTGAATTAGATATGGAGCTTTTGTGTAGGAAGCAGAGTTCTTTAGTTCTGAGCAAGCTGACAGTTCTGGCTATATAGGAAACACAGTATAGTAGAAGAGTGCTGCTTTCTCTAAAGCAGAGTGTGTTTCCCGTAAGGTGAGCTAGAGTTGATTTCCCTTTCATAAACGGAGATGAATCACATGCAGTTTCTGGTCCTAGAACAAATGTTGTATTCCGGTAAAGAGAGTCACTATTGTGCTTATCCAGTGCAAACAGAGCTAGAGTTGAATTCCCTTTCATAAACGGAGTTGAATCACAGGCAGTTTCTGGTCCTAGCAGGAAGAGTTGTTTTCTGGTAAGGAGATTCACTATTGTGCTCATTTGGCCATACCCAGTGCAAATAGCCCTCGCGTCTATACCCAGCAAGTGCAGTGTATTGGACGCAAGAGAAACTACTGTTCTTGTCAGTTTCCTAAGCAGAGTTGAACTAGTTATGGCCCTTGTGTGTAGGAAGCACAGTTCTTTAGTTCTGAGCAACCTGACAGTTCTGGCTATATAGGAAACACAGTAGAGTAGAAGAGTGCTGCTTTCTCAAAAGCAGAGTGTGTTTCTTTTAAGGCAAGCTAGAGTTGAATTCCACGGAGTTGAATCACATGCAGTTTCTGGTCCTAGTAGCAAGAGTTGTTTTCTGGTAAGGAGATTCACTATTGTGCTCATTTGGCCATACACAGTGCAAATAGCACTCTTGTCTGTACCCAGCAAGTGCATTGTATTGGACGCAAGAGAAACTACTGTTCTTGTCAGTTTCCTAAGCCGAGTTGAACTAGTTATGGCCATTGTGTGTAAGAAGCACAGTTCTTTGGTTCTGAGCAAGCTGACTGTTCTGGCACTATAGGAAACACAGTAGAGTAGAAGAGTGCTGCTTTCTCAAAAGCAGAGTGTGTTTCTTGTAAGGAGATCCAGAGTTTAATTCTCTTTCATAAACGGAGTTGAATCACATGCAGTTTCTGGTCCTAGCAGCAAAAGTTGTTTTCTGGTAAGGAGAGTCACTATTGTGCTCATTTGGCCATACACAGTGCAAATAGCACTCGCGTGTGTACCCAGCAAGTGCAGTGTATTGGACGCAGGAGAAACTACTGTTCTTGTCAGCTTCCTAAGCAGAGTTGAATTAGATATGGCCCTTGTGTGTAGGAAGCACAGTGCTTTAGTTCTGAGCAAGCTGACTGTTCTGGCTCTATAGGAATCACAGTAGATTAGAAGAGTGCTGCTTTCTCAAAAGCAGAGTGTGTTTCTTGGAAGGCAAGCTAGAGTTGAATTCCCTTTCATAAACGGAGTTGAATCACATGCAGTTTCTGGTCCCAGCACCAAGAGTTGTTTTCTGGTAAGGAGAGTCACTATTGTGCTCAATTGGCCATACACAGTGCAAATAGCACTCGCTTCTGTTCTCAGCAAGTGCAGTGTATTGGATGCAAGAGAAACTACTGTTTTTGTCAGTTTCCTAAGGAGAGTTGAAGTAGATATGGAGCTTTTGTGTAGGAAGCACAGTTCTTTGGTTCTGAGCAAGCTGACTGTTCTGGTTCTATAGGAAACACAGTAGAGTAGAAGAGTGCTGCTTTCTCAAAAGCAGAGTGTGTTTCTTTTAAGGCAAGCTAGAGTTGAATTCCACGGAGTTGAATCACATGCAGTTTCTGGTCCTAGTAGCAAGAGTTGTTTTCTGGTAAGGAGATTCACTATTGTGCTCATTTGGCCATACACAGTGCAAATAGCACTCGCGTCTGTACCCAGCAAGTGCAGTGTATTGGACGCAAGAGAAACTACTGTTCTCGTCAGTTACCTAAGCAGAGTTGAACTAGTTATGGCCATTGTGTGTAGGAAGCACAGTTCTTTGGTTCTGAGCAAGCTGACTGTTCTGGCTCTTTAGGAAACACAGTAGAGTAGAAGAGTGCTGCTTTCTCTAAAGCAGAGTGTGTTTCTTGTAAGGCGAGCTAGAGTTGATTTCCCTTTCATAAACGGAGTTGAATCACATGCAGTTTCTGGTCCTAGCAGCAAAAGTTATTTTCTGGTAAGGAGATTCACTATTGTGCTCCATTAGCCTTACACAGTGCAAATAGTACTCGCATCTTATCCCAGCAAATGCAGTGTATTGGACGCAAGAGAAACTACTGTTCTTGTCAGTTTCCTAAGCAGAGTTGAATTAGATATGGCCCTTGTGTGTAGGAAGCACAGTTCTTTAGTTCTGAGCAAGCTGACTCTTCTGGCTATATAGGAAACACAGTAGAGTAGAAGAGTACTGCTTTCTCAAAAGCAGAGTGTGTTTCTTGTAAGGGCAAGTTAGAGTTGAAATTCCCCTTCATAAACGGAGTTGAATCACATGCAGTTTCTGGTCCTAGCACCAAGAGTTGTTTTCTGGTAAGGAGAGTCACTATTGTGCTCATTTGGCCATACACAGTGCAAATAGCAACTCTTGGTCTGTACCCAGCAAGTGCAGTGTATTGGACGCAAGAGAAACTACTGTTCTTGTCAGTTTCCTAAGCAGAGTTGAACTAGTTATGGCCATTGTGTGTAGGAAGCACAGTTCTTTGGTTCTGAGCAAGCTGACTGTTCTGGCTCTTTAGGGAAACACAGTAGATTAGTAGAGTGCTGCTTTCTCTAAAGCAGAGTGTGTTTCTTGTAAGGCGAGGTAGAGTTGATTTCCCTTTCATAAACGGAGTTGAATCACATGCAGTTTCTGGTCCTAGCAGCAAAAGTTGTTTTCTGGTAAGGAGATTCACTATTGTGCTCCATTAGCCTTACACAGTGCAAATAGTACTCGCATCTTATCCCAGCAAATGCAGTGTATTGGGACGCAAGAGAAAACTACTGTTCTTGTCAGTTTCCTAAGCAGAGTTGAATTAGATATGGCCCTTGTGTGTAGGAAGCACAGTTCTTTAGTTCTGAGCAAGCTGGACTCTTCTGGCTATATAGGAAACACAGTAGAGTAGAAGAGTACTGCTTTCTCAAAAACAGAGTGTGTTTCTTGTAAGGCAAGTTAGAGTTGAATTCCCCTTCATAAACGGAGTTGAATCACATGCAGTTTCTGGTCCTAGCACCAAGAGTTGTATTCTGGTAAGGAGAGTCACTATTGTGCTCAAATTGGCCCATACAAAGTGCAGATAGCACTCGCTTCTGCTCTCAGCAAGTGCATTGTATTGGACGCAAGAGAAACTACTGTTCTTGGTCAGTTTCCTAAGCAGAGTTGAACTAGTTATGGCCATTGTGTGTAGCAAGCACAGTTCTTTGGATCTGAGCAAGCTGACTGTTCTGGCTCTATAGGAAACACAGTAGAGTAGAAGAGTGCTGCTTTCTCAAAAAGAAGAGTG